>NC_071618.1:9251212-10563212 GCF_014839835.1 Dryobates pubescens | reverse complement strand
AAATGTGCAATATGTAATGTACACAAGCAGGGTATGACTAAATTCTATAAACCAGGGTAGCTGGTATCAGGCTGAAATCTAGAAATTACAGTCTCTGAGGTATAATGGTTTCATTAAAATGTTCAGTGTCCCCAAAGCTAATTTTCTTTCCAAAGTACCCATGCATAGAAAGTACAGCAATAAGACATCCCCCTGCTATGTCTTTCTGAATAGCAGATTAACTGCCGTACTAGAATGATGTCAATTTGTTTCAAAATATTGCAGCAAGGCTTTTGAATGGATGAGCAATTACTAACAGAGGGTGCAATTATAATGGAGTCACAGGGAATGCTTTAATATGGTTCTTCTCCTGTGTACAAGGAATAACAAGAAAATGTAATGAAAGAGGAATAATGAGACAGCTGGGTTTGACAGCACCTTGGCAGCTGTCACTAAGAAAGCAAGTGCATTAGTTCAGTGGAGGCCATTCTTCAAGAGATATCCTAAAGAAGGATGAAGACAATTAGCATCTTCTCAGAGGGTAGCTGAAAGCAAAACCATCAGTGTCTGCAGAATATTTACTTGAACCACAACCAAATTTAATTTTTATACTAATTAACAGTTAAAAGGCAGACATTTAGGCAGTTTGAACTAGAATATATTTAACTTTTTTTCTCTTCCTATAGCAGATCCCCAACTTGGGTTTTGTTAGCTCTGTAGAGATGATATAAAAATCTACTCCCTTGTGACCTCCCTTTCCCAAATGCACACTGAACAATTCACTCTATTTTTTTGAATGAAAATTTTACAAAGTGCTTTTTGCCATTTGTCACATTAAGGTGGTTTAATATTATTTCTACACTTAAATAGGCCCTGACTGCACTTAAATAGGCCCTGACTGGAGCCAGCTGGTCTGCCTAGACAGGTTTGGGAGGAACAAAATTGAGTTTGAGAAGCAATGGGCCAAATTCTCCTTTCAATTATCCATTGTAACCTCATTACAAGCAAAATCAATGATACAGTGTGCTCCGATGTTATGCTTGTAGAATCAATATAATTGCCTTTTACGGTATTCAAATGCTACAAATATGGCAAATGTTTTTATTAAAGATAAACAACCCCAACAAAACCCCTAAACAGAAAAAGGCTTCATTTAGACTACTGCCAAAGTTCATGTTTTGAACAATATTGTTAAGTTGGCAAAAGCTACATGGGGACAAAAAAAAGTATGAGATCAAACTGTACTGTTGAGTTTTGGCCTCCTCAGTATGAAAAAGACATGGACATAATGGAGAGAGTCCAGCACAGATACTGAAAGGACTGGCACATATGGTCTATGAGGAAAAGCTGAGAGCGCTTTTTATTACCATCTAGAAGTATGCCTTTGGACTTTGTCACATACATGCATTTCTTGGCTCCTTATTGCTAGTTCCTACTTTTACTGGTACTGCATGAGTTCCTACTTTTACTGCATGAGCAAGAAATACAATTTTACCATTAATTCTGTATTTAATAATATAAGGTATAATAATAATAACAACAACAACTACTACTACTACTCAGTATCTGAGAACACAAGAGAGACTATGATCCCAGTGTGCTTTGTACCCGAGAACTGCAGGTCTAAAATACGATGACACCCCTAGAAAGCTTTAAGAAGTCTTACTTTCTGCATTTTGATGTTGTAATTCATATCTAATTTTTACTTCATAGAACAATAAATATATTTTTTCAAAAATGCATAGCCATGGCTGAAATCTAGAGGCAGAATTAAAGCACTTGAGTATTTTCTTCCATATCTCAGCAGCAGGCAATTTCCCCATTGTTGTACTACATACATCCCAGAGCAATCCAAACAGGAAATTAGGTCTTCTGTCTTTCTCCACCATTTTTCAAAAGAATCTGCACATGAGAAGATAGCCTGCTTCCTAGACTACATTAACACATGATAATTACATTTTCAAAGCAAAAAGGAGCATGTCCTTTGTAGTCTTTGATGGTAACTTTAAATTGCACTCATTGCTTTACAGCAAGTATCTCACTCTTAACAAAAAATAAAATTATAATACTGAATAATTGTTCACTGCTTTCCAACTTCAAAGTACTTTGTAGATATGACCCAATTCATCACAATTTTCAGTACTCAGGGGAATGGAGTACACAACAGCAGAAACAGGAAAAGCAATGCAGACAGGCTAACGGCCAAACTCCACAATTCTTGCCCAGGCATTTCCTTTGTCAGGATTTTCCTTAAATAAAACCTCAGCATAAGAAAGAAGGTAACACTTTTGAAAAACAAAACCTGTAGCTACAAGTGCACCCCTCATGGATTTGGTGTTCAGTGTTTGACAGTAGTGCTTTCAGAAGCCTCCATAACTTCACTGTGCTAGTTTTAGGCTATGCCTTTAAAAATTTTTCACAGATCTTGAACAGAAAGTAGTAAAATGCAAATAAATCACTATTGGGTGTAAAGAGGAAAATAACGATAGTTCTAAGCAATCCCATTGGAAGAGATAAGGGACTTAAACTAGTTGTACCAAAACAATCTCTCTCTCTTCTCACTTCTTCAGGCTGTGAGATACTAACTGGCTTTACTGACTCTGTCTGCATTGCTTTTGTTGTGACCGGTATTAACTTCTCCGCTCTGTCTTTTGTCTCTTTTATGTACAGAGGGTTAAGGAGGGGCAGGGAGGGAGAAGCTATTAGCTTCCCCTGGTCTTTTGACCAGGGAGGTCCTTGTGTTGTTCATTAATTGTAAATACCTGTACATATTGTAAATACTGTATATTTTGTACATATTCATTGCATTCCATTGTAGATTGTACTTTTGCTTGTAAATACAAATTTAATTTGCTTCCAACTGAGATGATCTGGCAAATTTAATGCTGGGGGCAGGGGAATTTCAAGCCACCACACTCCACATAAAACCTGTGGATAAGGATATTGTGCCAGGACCTCAGAATCTGCGTGTAGCAGATATAAATTCCTTCCTCCACACCATAAAGCAAGTAAGCTCCCACAGAATTCTACTACCAGTTTTGTCTTGCTTTTATCTTTCCATAAGAAGATTTAGCTAGTCAGCTCATATTTTATTTGGGCCCCTTAACAACTCATTCAACTTCTGCCCCGAAAGCTTCCTATCCTGCAGGCACAGAACACTTCTTCCTTACAATCACTGCAGAATGCAAACCCAGGACTACAGTAGATCTGTGGCTTTGAAGCCATGCATACCCTCTAAAGGGAATAATTTTATTCCTGCTAAAGAAGAAACATCATTATCATGATTTATCCATCTCTATCAATAAATTTATCTGAGGAGTGAAAGCATGATAAAAATAAGGAATGTTCCAATACACAAATTCTGAAACGAACCATTATTTTTGGTGTGAGAAACATTTCTTAAGTCTCTTTTTCCAAACCTTAACTAATAATAGCTGTGCACAATAACTGATGCAAGGTTTGACATAATTTTTAAGAGTGATACATTCAATTAATGTATTATTTACATTTATGCATATATATATTAATACCTATACACTGTACAAATATAGTTTTTTATATATATATATACAATATGACAAATATTAGATCACCATGAAATAAAAACAGTAGTGAAAGAAGACTTGATGATACTGAAAATAATTCATGCATCTCATACATGACTGCTCAGATAAAATACACATTTCTCATTAGACATCTATGTAGCTAATTGTCTGGAGAACACTGGCTAGGCAGAATTTCTTTATTTTGTTACACTAAAAAATTAAACAACAGCTGTATGTTTTACATTTAAAACAGCCAAAAGGCGGCTGACCTGAAGACAGTCTTGTTTATCTACTTTTGATACTTTTTTCCAATATTCTGGTTTGTCATGGCAACCACAGAAATTAGGAAGGAGGAAGCAGGAGAAACAAATCAAGAAATAACAAAAAAAAAAAAAAGAAGAAGAAGAAAAAAAAGGCAAATTACACCATTCATCTCTTTCCTATGTTAAATTCTTGGCTTCCTCATAACAGCTGTAGATAATATTGGATCACCTAACTCATTGGAATTATCCCTCTGTTTGCCAGGAGTAGATAAGAGAATAAGTAGCTGGAAATGTTGAGGAAAATTAATGGGGATTTCTACAGGAATTATTTACACTAAACCACCCCTACTATGGAATGTCATCACCTCCTACAATTGTATTAAGGACTATGACCATAAACAAAGCCATTGTATTTTATTTTAAACCAGCAGGAAAGAAAGTACCAGTAAACACTTTTCTCATTAATGTTTGGCCGCTAGACTACTAGTATTGTCTGCATATAAAACCACACTTAACTGGAAATTTTCACAAATGCTTTTGTTATTTTAATGCTTGTTCAACACTTGAGCATTTCTGTTAATTGGCCAAGAAGATGAAATTACTTTTAGCAAAAATATGTGTGGGGTGGGAGATAAGCCAGTGCAGTGGTGCTGGAAGATATCTGCTACCAAACTGTTTCTCCTTTCAGGGAACTATATAAAACATCATATAATTACGTGAATCTCTTTTTAAATTTCAATAATGCCATATTTTACTTTGCTTGTAGCTCATTTTATGTGTTTAATGAGCTCAGATTTAAGTAGATCAATAGGACATACTGTGTAAGTAAATCAGTAGTAGTTAAAATGTCAAAGTTTGGATCTGATCAGGATAAAAGAGACTCTTAAAAATGACCATATGACACTATATTTATCTACTATATGTGCCTGACTATCCTGCCAGCTTCCCACAAGTCACCTGGATCATCCTATTAAGCAAGCCAGGGTCTTGAAGAATCAGGTCTATAAAAGCTGTAGGGTAAGGTCACTGTTGTGCAGATTCAACTTATCATCCAGAAATTACATGAAACAAATAATTTATCTGTAATTTAGATCAATAGCCAGCATAAAACATTTGGTAACGTGGATTCAGCAGGAGAAATCTTGACCTGTCAGTACTTGGAAAACACACAATGGAATTGTGGACTTCAACCAGTCAGATCAAGTTTTCTTCTCTTCTGCCCCACAAGGATCAACAAAATACAATTTTCTTCCCCCTTGGTCTGCCACAACTCATCGGAGGAAGAAGTGCTTATGAGAGTTTGGCAATGAATTGCTCTACCTAGCTGCATGGATTGCTCACCATCTGGCTCTGGAAAGGCAGGGAGAGAGCTGCTGCAACTGCAGTGCACAGACATACAAGAGACAGAACCAGTGCCAGGGATGTATGAGAGAGGACTCACAGCTCAGTTAACACGTGTGAGACTGGGAAGTACACAGTCCCAAAATTACCTCTCCATGGGTAGTACCTTTCTTGAATGAAATCACTCATTAATTAGCAGCTATTTCTTTATTAGTGATACAGTTTGGAAAAGAGAGAGGAAAACTCAGAAGCTCATTCTATCACATTGGAACCTAAAACCCACAAACAAGCACGCAAGCAAACAAACAAAAACCACCTGAAAAACACAACAAAACAAAACAAACACACACAAAAACCAAACCAACAAAACCCTCTTCACATAATTGAGCCCTGGTCTAAGTTTCTGGTGGCTTGTGTTCAGCTGGAGGGAATGTGTGCTTGTTTTTTATTTAATGTACAGATTTATCTCAGTTGTAATGTTGTCATGGTGTTTTTAAAAAAGAAATCAATTGAAACAATTTACTTGGTTTTCTTGCTCCTGCAGAAATGGAAACCTGAGCATGCCAGTGCTGTGCTAATACGTGTAAACCATAAAATTACACTGGCTGCAGACAACAGCTCAAACTAACTCAAACAGGCAGGAGGCTACTTCCATCATCCACCCTAAGTGAAACTAGAATACTGAGAAAAAAGAATAAAAAGTGGAAAGTAAATTAGGAACTGATTATATAAATCCCTGTGAGCAGCCTGCTAGCCTTCATATATAAACAACAAATACAACAAATATATAAACAAAAAATTACTTTAAGGAATAAGGATTTGCAGGCTTGGAACAACAGTTTTCAAACTGTTAATAACAAAAGGGTAATCAAAGGTGCTATTAGCAAAAAAAAAAAATAAATTCTTCTAATGTATCTATTTATTCCAGTCTTGATTAAGTCTATTAAAATATCGCTACTGTTGAGATTATTGTGGGGTTTTATTTCCCCTTTTCCATTGTTGCTCCTGATAACATATATTTCTTACATAAAATACAAATTTTAGGGAAAACATGAACAGGCTATGACTCTAATAATGCATCATGCCAAGAAAATACTACATTTAATGTAATTGTTGCTAATGAAATCAAAGAAGCTCATCAGATAGTTTAGGAAGGAGGATACTAACAGAAATGTCTATCCAAAATGACCCAATCATCAATCATAGAATCATAGAATTTTTATGGTTGGAAGGGACCTCAAGTATCATCTACTTCCAAACCCCCTGCCATGGGCAGGGACATCTCACACTAGATCAGGTTGCCCAGAGCCACATCCAGCCTGGCCTTAAAAACATCCAGGGATGAGGCATCTACCACCTCCCTGGGCAACCTCTTCCAGTGTTTCACCACCCTCATAGTGAAGAACTTCTTCCTAATATCCAATCTCAGTCTTCCCATTTCTATTTTTAATCCATTCCCCCTAGTCCTATCACTACCTGACATCCTAAAAAGTCCCTCACCAGCTTTCTTGTAGGCCCCCTTAAGATACTGGAAGGCCACAAAAAGCTTTCTTTGGAGTCTTCTCTTGTCCAGACTGAATAGCCCCCAACTCTCTCAGTCTGTCTCCATAGAAGAAGTGCTCCAGCCCTCTGATCATCCTTGCGGTCCTTCTCTGGATGTGTTCCAGCATGTCCATATCCTTCTTGTAATAGAGGCTTCAGAACTAGATGTAGTACTCCAGGTGGGGTCTCACCAGAGTGGAGCAGAGGGGGAAAATCACCTCCCTCAACCTGCTGGCTATGCTACTCTTGATGCAGCTCAGGATACGACTGGCTTTCTGGGCTTCAAGTGCACACCAGTGGCTCATGTTGAGCTTCTCACAGCTGGGAGCAAATTTGTACTACTTGGCTCAAGATAACATTTGCCTAAGCACTATCCACTTGCTCAGTGTTGAGCAGAAGCCTTGGTGAACAAATGTTTAGAGACACAAAACTGAAGAATCAGCGTTAGTCTTCCCTATTCCTGTAGAATTCCTCAAAAGATGAACAAGTTGCCAAACACTACACCTAAGTGCAGAATTTGATAATAAAGCCAATACAGCTTTGAAACAGCTTATCAGATCAAAACCATCACAAATTCATAATGCACACCATTGATCATGTGCAGATGCTAGCTAGCTGCTGGTTCAAATGTGTTCAAAGTGGGTTTTTTGACAAATTAGCTCTCCACTGGCAAGCTTGAGTACTACTCAAATATTGTCTGTCCACTACTGCCCATATGAAGCCAGTATAAATGCATGACGGAAACAAGTTCTGCGTACACGACCCAGCTAATTTGCCAGAAATGCAATTGTATATCCATTCCTCATCCAGATGAAAACAGCACTCCTGGGTCACCCACTAGCACACAGATCAGGTATTAACAATTGTGAAATGAAAGCCTAATTACATTTACTGTAAAATGGGTATAGTAATAATTCTCACCACAGCCAGAGGATGGAGAGGATTAATGCAAATCCCTGTAAATCCCAGGGGCCCTTTATCTCATTCTATTGTGGAAAATTCAGCAGAGTAGTAATATTTCAGAACAATTTTTTCTACTTGGAAAATGTCTTGACCATAATATGTATCAATACTATTGTTCACACTGCATAAGCAATAGGTAACAGTAGAAACTAGACCACAAAATCCTAAATAGTGTACCTCGTTCTGATATGTTCACTATCGAAAGTATATCTGAAAACATTTTCTTATACAAATGGCATTTTAGAGAGGAATTCTTGGTTAAATTCTCATGGGTAAGCTTGCCTTGGTGGGAATAAAAAAAAATATCTACTGATATTCCTTGAAACACCTGAAACTTTACTTAACTCAGCCCATGAAAATTACAAATAAATTATTACTGCAGGTTAAAATGCTGCACATTTATATAGCTGATGCTGTAGATTACCAGCAAGGAAAAATGTCTTATTTCCTCCATATTTGGGAGATAAATAAACTGACAGAAACAATTACCCTGTTTTCACTAACTATCTTTGCAGAAGGATGAGCTAGTCAACCCAACTTCCAAAAGCTGAAGTCTACTGAATCACTGCAACAGCTTTTTTCCCATTTCCTCTTCATCCCATTACATGATACTACCTCATTTCTATCATATTACCTAGACTCCACAGTCCTGTAAATGTAGTAAAATGCAGAATCTCTACAAAAATTGCAATCCCTTTCTGCTTCATAATAAGAACTGCAACATCCAAGCTCCGCCCCTCATCTTAAGTGTAGAGCTACTTGAAGTCAAGCCTCCAATTGTTTCCAAGGTAACAAAGAGAAACTCACTCCAGCCTGTTTCTGATGTACAAGTGAAAATTAAGCAAATGGTGGATATATATGCCTTGTTTTCACTATTTGTCAAAAGTTAATGATTCTACCAAATAGAACAAACAAAATTAAATGTATTTCAAATAATGAGAACATTTTGGAATTAATAATATCAACAAAAGATTGAAAATCCTAAAATAAATTTCCATCCACAGCCTTTACTTTCTGTAAAGAGAGTACATAATTTAATAAAGCAATTTGGGAATTACATTGTCTTATTTTAAAGTAGTCATTTAGGATAAATGTATCTGTGTTAACAGCTTATGTGTTACAAAAAATGTGTTACACTGGACACACTGGATAACAGTGCCTTAAAATAGCTTGATATGCATTGGCCAGGGTTAAAGCTGGGAAATATACATCACTTCTAGTGATTGTACTATATTTAAAAGCCTTTTCAAGGATAAAGCATATTGTAACTTACAGACAAACACGATATTTCAACTTGAAAGAAAGCAACAATCTAATCAGAGCCAGAATAGAAGCAGTAACCCTTTCGCAATGCTTGGGACAGAAGCACTTTTCATGGAACTGGTAACTGCAACTTTCAACCAAGGCAAAATACAGTGTACTCCAAGACAGAACAGACTGCAAATTTTTCTTTTCAATAATTCTGATCTCCATATTTAACCTTTCCTATCCAGTGCTACCAATCATTTTCCTTAACAGATTTAATTGTAGCTTACCTCAGGTACTGGCAACTCCTACTTAATGTGGTGAATATCCAAATTAGCATACTTCTGATGTTACCTTTACTTTGAAAACAACCCACCCTGGTAGATCATCAGATCGCATACTCAAAATATAGTTCAGTGTCTTCTCTCACCCAGATTCAAGCAATATGATTTATCCTTTTTTTTTTCAGAGAAAACACTGAGACATGCAGTCCTCCAAGTTGCTTTTGATACTCCTCAAATTTGCAGATTAGTTTTGACCTTGAAATTTTACTTCCTGTTTTCACTATTTTTTTTTGTCTGAACTAATTTGTGACTGAACTACTTCACCCACAGAAGGGGAAAGAAAGTAACTAAACCAAATTTTAACCTAAGCAATGTGAATTATACTCTGAATATTATTCATGATTTGGGTAACTCCAGGCAAGCAACAAATTTGCGTATATAATCCATGTGCCTGTTTGTGTTTGAAGACTAAGGTATTCAAATCCACTCACATTTAGAGAGATCTAAAAAGGTACAGAGCAGATAAATAAAAGAAGCAGTTGCCAAGATGCAGTAAGTAGAATGGGCTTCTGAAATGAAATATCAATAAAAAAATCAAGACTATTCAACTACAACTCTCCCTCATGCAACTATTCTTCTCTCAAATCTTCATGATCTTCAACAATTATTTCCTTTCCCTTTCTGAGAATAAAGAGAACTATTAAATATTTAAAACTCAAGAACCTATCTATAGAACTTTCTAAAGGTTCCTAGACAGGACAGTGAAATAAAGGGAAGTCTTTGGATGAAGTAGGGGAGGCTTTTAGAGGTAGATAATGCAGAAGGTTGAAAGAAGTTCTAAGTGGAGGTGACTTGACAGGTAAAACAAAGATTCAAGAGACCCCGTTAGTTACATTGGCAGTCACCCAAGTAGGAAAGAAAAGTTTATACTGTGGTCACAGAAGAATTCCAGGATGCTGACTTGAGGAAAGAAATAAATGACAAATTAGAGGCACAACAAACTATTTCTCTGTGCTAAATGGAAGAGAATTGCCCCTCAGTTTAAGAAGTACATCGAGACACTTGAATGTGTCCAGAGAAGGGCAACAAGGCTGGTGAGAGGCCTTGAGCACAAGCCCTATGAGGAGAGGCTGAGGCAGCTGGGATTGTTGAGCCTGGAGAGGAGGAGGCTAAGGGGTGACCTCATTGCACTCTAGAACTACCTGAAAGGTGGTTGCAGCCAGGAAGGGGTTGGTCTCTTCTCCCAGGCAACCAGCACCAGAACAAGAGGACACGGTCTCAAGCTGCACCAGGGGAGGTTTAGACTCGAGGTGAGGAGAAAGTTCTTCACTGAGCGAGTCGTTCGCCATTGGAATGGGCTGCCCAGGGAGGTGGTGGAGTCACCGTCCCTGGAGGTGTTCAAGAGGAGATTGGACTTGGCACTTGGTGCCATGGTCTAGTCATGAGGTCTGTGGTAACAGGTTGGACTCGATGATCCTCGAAGTCTCTTCCAACCTTAGTGATACTGTGATACTGTCAATTTGGGACTGATCTTTGAGCTTGAAGCCATGCAGCTCACATTCAAGCAGCCTGCATCTAGACCCTTCTCAAGAGGAAGCTGGCAAAAGGCAGATGTAGTTCTCTTAAACAGACCCAGAAATTGAGAGAAAGTGTTCAGCTGTGGACCACCACAGCTTCAGTGACTTTGACGTTTTTAATTAATGCATGTATTCAGCAGCATAAACATTTCTACAGTGCAAAGCAGGATCACAATAAAAAGGCATTAAGCTATGTTGAAGAAGTATATCTTAAGCCTGTTATATCTTAACACTCTACTGCATGTGAAAAGGTGTACTCTTAGCAGTAAAACATGTAGTTAAGTTGTGTGAAGTGAAAAATTCTGAACAGGGTTTTATTGGCCCATTTGTAAGCCCCATCCCAGACTGACTTCAAATAGATTAATCTAAAAGGATACTGTATATGACCATGTCTCTAATCCTTCCTAATTTACCCAGGGCTAAGATGTTCCTATGAACCTTGTGGTTCTTGCATACTAAGGCCATAGAAAATGACGATGAGTAGTTCCAGGTATCATTATCCCTTCCTGGGCACCCAGTGGGCACTGGACTGTGCTATCACAATATTTACTTTCAATCAAATTCCAGAGTGAGAAGCAGAGAAGCTCAACTCAGTCCACTCAGGATCCTCAAATGAGAGAGAAACCAGCACCTATAGAAGCAGCCTCTTCCTGATTGCCCAGAGGTCAATGAAACCTTTTGCACTATCATTTTCCTGCTTTCTTTCACGTAAATCAAGAGGGTGTTTTTAGGTGATATGTATTTAGAATGCCAAAGGAGCAGAAAAATAAGTCTAACATATGTGTTTTTAAATATTTTACAAATAATGTTCCCTTTCTGTCTCATTTAATGAAACACTTTTTCCCCATCCCATCTTTAGCTGAACAGGTGAACAAAAAAGGAGAGAAATGTTGGTCTACTGAACAAGAAAATCACTCTCTGTTGGTACAGGTGTCTCACGTTTATTGCTTTTTCCCTGTGCTAGGCAGTAAAAAGCAGTGATTTTTACAGCTGAGGATTTCAAATATAATTTTGTTTACTTATACTTTCTGAGATGATTTATCTTTCTCCTTTCTATTTTGAATGGATTGTACCTCTATATCTTCCACAGCTGATAAGTATAGCTTCACAGGTATTTCCAATATCCAGGCAAAGGCTATTTAAATGTATTTTTCAAGCTTGTTTAATATGCAGCTTCAGCTCTGAAGAAAAAAATATTTATCAGAACTTGACTAATTTTTCAAATAGTTCTGGGTGAAACCACTGATTTCTGAAGTTCTGAAACAGTACCTCTAACAGAAAATCAGAATTTGGGGCACAATTTTAAACATAGGAAGTTCCATCTAAACATGAAGAAGAACTTTACTTTGAGGCTAGATGCAATTCTGCACAATTTGCTATAGGTGAACCTGCTCTGGCAGCATGGTTGAACTAGGTGATCTCTAGAGCTCCCTTCCAATTCCTATAATTCTGTGATTCTATGGCTTATTGGAAATTATGAGCATTGCTTTAGAAAAAAGTTCAAGTCAAACTTCGAAACTTGGGAGGGGAACTGAAGTATAAATTTTAGTCACTGCATCCTTCCATAAATTGGAAAAATTGATCTTTCAGTACAGAATACTTCTATTTAACTGACTGGTTATACTGATTCTTAAAGTGCCATTCCAAATATTAGCAGAGTATTTTAAAAATATTCAATTCAGATGGCTGAACAGATGAACAGCAGATGAATGTTGCTTCTAGGAGACCTTTCATTAGACAAGATTGTTCACAGGTCCATTAATATCAATATATTATATCAGTGTGATACCATATAGAATTGTAATATATTGGTATCCATTGTACAACCAGTTCAGTATACAGTACATCCCTAATATTGTGACTTGACATCCTAATTTAAGAAAGCACCTATAGCAACCAGCTTCAAACTCCCCTGTAAAGCTGTACATTTCAATACAAGAGTACAGGAATTGCATAATTTTTCCAGTGCAGATAAGCTCAGTTCAGTCACATACGATTGCTCACAAATACTCACCTGAAGCTATGCCATGACAGGGGCGAGGAGATGAGTATAGGAGGTGCAGCAGACAGGATATAACATGGGGCTGCTGTTTGGTAATGGGGAGGAAAGTCCAGGCAGGGTAAGAGAGTTGTCCACAATTTCTTAATTTCAATGTATTCAACAAAAGGCACCCTCTGCTACTCAAGCAGCCCTGGAGAGAAAGACAGCTCCTCCACAACCCCTGCACCATCTCCCATATATCTTACTGCTTACTCAGCATCTTGCCCAAAATCTATCTCCCAACAATCTGACTTCCACAGTTAAGGAAGAAAAAAAAAAAAAGCTTTATACAAGACAACTTGTTTCTTTGCACTGGACTATGACAAGCTTCAAGTGACTTGAACTTGAAGCAGAACCTGGACTGTCTATAGAGCAGCTTTTGCTCCACTTAAAACACATTTTCAGTGGTCTGAAGCCAAGTGGCCAAGTGTTCTTTAAAGGGATCGAGATAAGGCAGAGTGTGTGGCTTTGCTTTTAAATGTGAGAAAACCTGACCAGATACATGATTGTGAAAGGAATTCCACGCTGAAACAATTTTAGAGCGTGTAATACACTTGACATTTCATGATTTCTGATTTTCATTAGTTATGTACACCCTTCATAGTTAAAAGTAAAGTTTATAGGGAAAAGATTTCTAAACACAAAGGTCGTTATTTCATACATGGATGAGACAGTTTAAACTTATGAAATATTTAGTGCATCTAATTTTTCTTTGTAGTCAATACTACAAAGGCATAAAGGTAAGCTTTTTCTTTCAAAAAAAAAAAAGGGCAAATGTTTCTTTCCAAACATAAACCCAAGTAGTCTGTTCAAATGACACAGAAATGCTTTTTTTTTTTGGTCAAATTAATACATGTTTAATTTTTTAAAAAAGTTATATGTTTTTGATATTTTGTTACAACAACTGAAACCTCTGTCAGTTCATTTTAAAGTGCACTTTAAAGTCTAAACCTTAGCAGTATTCAAAAGAAAATTACTGGTTTGTTAAAAAAAAACAACCATCAGTTCATAAGTCTTCCTTAATCAAAACTTAAAATCTGGCAACAAAATGTCATTGTGAAGCGCTGCCTTTATATACTTCTGGAAAAAAAGTTTGCAATGTTAATATTTCAAAATAAATAACTTTGCAGAGTTTCTCAGTGATTAATAAGCATATAATTTTTAATTTAAAACATTAGGTGCATATTTATATTCCCAATAAAAAGTAAGTGGAAGCCTGTAAGCAGTTCAAGAAAACTTATTCTTTTTTGGTGTCTTGTTCGCTGATATCATTAACATCACAGCAAGAACAACAGTGCAGGGTCTGCCATGTTATGTGGGAAAAACAAACTATGCTTCTGGTTTCACCATGAAATACTATAGTGTATTCACAGAGCACAATTCAATTTCATTTTATCTTGCTGTCTTATCTCTTTCCCTTTAGCAACTTTGGTGCCTGGTAAATGTTTACACCCCTTAGCAGGTGTCATTGTGACAATTTCTATTGCCAGAAATTATTATTATTCCTTTGGTCAAAAGCTGTCTTCTTATGTACCTAGGCTTTCATTCTAAGCCTGTATCCATACTATTTTTGTGCTCACTACAACCCCATGGTTAGCAGAATGGGGAAGGCAGAAGTACCAAGTGTTTCCAGACGCTTCCCTTTTTGCTGCTCTGGCAGGAGGAGTGAGCAGGGCTTGCTTGCCAAACGTGGCTAAACTGTGCTCCTAGCTCAAATGAGAACTTGGCTTTGCTGAAACCCATGGCACAATGCCTATCTTCTTCAGCACAGCCAAGCTTCCGGCTATGTGGTGGTGATGGAGAACGACAACAGCCTGACAAAGTGAGGAGGACACTGGTTGAAGGAAGCTAAGATGCCATGCACATGGGTGAGGAGAGGACATGAAGGAAGTCAGGTTGCCACAGACTTAGGTGTTTGATCTCACTTGATGTGGTATATAAAGATGGTTGATATTCACAACATTGCTGAAATTATTTATTGACCAGAGTAGGCAAAACAACACACTCACCCTTCTATTTTTCTTTAGTAACTTACACAATTTACTCTTATGCTTAACCTGAGCCTTGTAACATTTCATCACTGTGCCCTCTGTCCCTTTTTACCCCAGCATCTTCCTTATTATGTATCATCCACATCCATCATGTCATATTTAAAATGTAGACAGCAAGATCTCATGGAGCAAAGCTGGATCTCACTGAAGCTCCTCAACAGAGCCTGAAGCACAGCTTTCTTTTTTATGGAAAACAATAAAATCAATACAAGTTTATTTTCATTGTTCTCTTCCTATAGCAAGAGATGGTAGAATAAGGTTCCCTAGAATCTAATACACTCAAGGTATCATTTGATTTTTTTATTCTTGGATAAAGTTTAACTTCTGATCTTTTTAGTTTTATTCATGACCTGTTTTCAACACAGCAAAAGCTTTAACAAGACCAAATTCCTTAATTTATCTAGCATCTGTGATCCAGATTCACAGCTTCACAAAATGTATGGTGGAAAGGGGCATGAGTCATTTGGCCAACAGACATGTTCAGAAGCAAGAGTAAGTGCAGGTACATCGATTCTCACCTAATCACCAGCAGCCATGGAGAGATAAATACTCCTTTCACTTACTTGAAGATTGAATAAAGTGCTTGTTATCTTACCAGTGCTAACTCAGCTCATCTCCTGTGATTATTTTGTTACCAGGCTTGACATTTCTGGGCATCTTGATGTCCTTTCCTTTGTGTGTTTTAAATGTAATTTGTTCTGCACCATTGCATCATGCGTTTGATACTTCAGTGCTGACTCCCTAGGGTAGATGTCAGGAACTCAACTAGAATAGTTTGCTGAACTGCAAGTTTATTTCTCAAATACAAGATTATGTTCATTGTCAGTCATCTTCTTGATATAATCTTAAATGCATTTGCCAGTGGAGCCTGGTTTCTGCTTATATGGGCTTCCCAGCGGGCCAAAATCTGTAATGCAAACTTGACATGCATAGTCATAACATTTTAACCATAGGATTTAATTCACACATAGATATTCTGCAACTCTCAAGAAATATCAGCACTTGACAACAAAGTCATACAAAACTAGAAACCTTCGATGTTTTCCATATTCTTACTTGACTACCTTAGCATTAAAGGCCAGAGGGAAGACTGTCATCTATCAGAGTGGAGAGGCTGCAGAGTAAGATATTTACAGAGAAAATTAAATGTTATGAATTTGCACAGGCAAAGTTAAAAGTAGTCCACAAATTCTGCAATAATCTATGCCTAAAGTTGTTGATTTCATGTGAAACTATTTAGAAATGGAAAACAGTTTGAATGGAATAGAGAGAAACTTTATTTTCAAGATTTCAAAAGAAAAAAATAAGAAGCAGCAAAAATTGTAGGGGAAAAGAAGATTATCAGGAGTAGACAGCATGGCTTCTTAAAGGGGAAATCAAGCTTCACCAATCTGATAGCCTCATATGATTTTGTGACTAGTGGTGTAGATAAGGGGAACACACTGGCTGTCATCCTCAACAGCCTCAGCTTCAGTAAGGTTTTTGGCACTGCCTCCCATAACATCCTCATAGGTAAACTTAGTAAGCATGGGTTAGATAAATGCACAGTGAGGTGGATTGAGAATTGGCTGAATGACAGAGCTCAGAGGGTTGTAATCAGCGATGCAGAGTCTAATTGGAGTCTGTAGCTAGAGGTGTTCCCCAGTGATCAGTACTGAGTTCAGACTTGTTCAAACATCTTTCACAATGACCTGGATGAAGGGATAGAGCGTACCCTCAGCAAGTTTTGTGATGATAGAAAACTGAGAAGTCACCAACATACCAGAAGGCTGTCACAGCCATTCAACAATACCTTAGTGTGCAATGTGTCAATATTTCATTTTTTAAGTCTTTGAATCATTCGAGGCAAGATAAATATTGTTTGCCTTTCGCACCAAAGTATTTAAACTAGCATGTTCTCTGAACTTTCCACTACCCTGTAAATGCTTTAAATAGAAGAAAACTAAAACCCAACCCAAATATATTTAATCAAAATCATCCTGACTACCTACAGTAAAAAACAACCAAAACACACCACCAAAAATAGACAAAACAAACAAAAAAAGTTCCATAATTAAATTATTTCCCCTGAGAATATAACAGATAAAATGAGAACAGAGAGGACAGAAAACAGTGAGAAAAGAAACAGAAAGCAGAATCTGTGGGCTGGTGGCACACAGCATGCTTTCAAAACCTGTATTCTGCTCCCATTTTGTCAGTTTAGCACTTAATAGCAAAGATCTTTCCCACATCGTGTTGATGCATTTAAATTTTACACAAATTAATATATGACTGGTGGACTGGACTGCTAATGCAACATATTTAACAAAGTGAAAGCCCAAAATCACTTAAAAGAATTAAATGAGGTACCATCAACTTCCCTGCCAAAAATGCTACCAGTGGCATGTCAGAGACAATGTACTTTCCAAGTGAGTCAACTAGGAAACAGCAGTGCTTCACTCTAGGAGGATGTGAAGATGCCCAGAAAAGAGGCTGTTTTGTTTAGTCATATCCTCCACATCTCACAGAAGTGCTGCCAGACAGTTACCTTGTGCAGAGGACTACACAGTAACAGCATAATACATCACTCATGGCTCCCGTGTTCTTATAAACCAAGATAGCATATCCAAGAAGAGACACTTGTAGTAGTTGCCAATAGAATCAATAGAATGAAATTAATCTCCTGACTGAACTCAGTAGGAGCCAACTTGTGCTAGTCAGAGGAAATGCAGGAGAGCTGAACTTTTTTATCTGCATCAATATTGTCTTTGACAGTCTTACAGTCAACATAGTATAAGAACTCCATGATATTATTCAGCTATGCCAAGCCTGAACCACAATTTTTGGATGTTCACATAAAACAAGGGCCACCAAAGGACCTCCACTTTTCCTAAGGATTTAAAGAAAGAATAACATGAAGTCCATGGTCCCATGGGGACTCTAATAGTTTCCAGTGGAGTATGAAGGGCCGAGCAGGACCATGAAGGAAACCCAGGACTGGTTTCATCACAGTCTTCTTGTCTGATCTTGAAAGTGACTCACTTTACCATCTGCTCAACATCACAGGAGTACTGTGAGGATAAATACATTACGAGTAGGAGGCAGCAAGTTACTACAGTGATGAAGGCAGTATAGCATGTTGGCTACCAAAATGAAGGTGTAATTGTAGCTTATGCTACATTCTTTTGCAACAGTAGTAGAGAAAAGCCAGCAGAGACTTCAGTAGGCGGTAGCTACCACAAAAAATAAATTAAAAAAAAAAAAATCTGAAGGAGCTCAGAAAATACATATATTTAAGGATAAATTTACTCACCTCAGAGAAGAGACTCAGGTTCAATTTCCACACCACCAGCTATTTGTCTACATGAACTGAAAGAGCTTTGACAACATAAATATAGAATAAACCACAGACAGTCCAGAAAGTACTCAGTAGATATTTGGTTGAGCTGGGCTGTACTTGGTTTCAAGATCTTCTTCTGAGTAAGCCAAAATGAGAAATTCCATCCATGTCTTCTGTGTTCCAGAACTTTGTTTTTCAGTTTCATTAATTTTAAGAAAAAACATTTTTATATATCCATCCACAAAGTGCTTCTTTTTGAATTTACATTCTTGTTGCCTGTATCTTCATGAGCTTTTATTTCTTCTGTTGCGATATGGACAGCAAGGGAAGCTTTGAATCTCAGGAACAAGTACACCTTTGTACCTTCAGTAACTGTTTGGTTTCTTCTATACAGCACCACAGCAGTTTTTTATTTCACTGTTACTGAGAGCATCTTGGTTGCTAACACTACACTCCTGTCTTAATATTTCCTTATTGTCTATTAATTCCATGATTGTCTTTATATATAAAATCTACGAAAGCATGAACTGTTAAATTCTGCTGATGACTTTGAAGATGAACAGATTGTGATAAAAATATTGTATCAATCAATGACTCAATACTTCTTTCTCTAATACCTGCCTCTAGTCCCATGGTTTGCTCAGCCTTAATCATTATTTGAAGAGTTCTGAGTTCCTAACATTAAATGTGCTATAGAAATAAAAAACATTTTCCTGATTCTTTCTATTTTAAATATTTGTTTCTTTGTATATTGACAATGACTGAGATTATCATTGGAAATGAATGAACCATTTAAGTATGTATTTTTTTTTATTTCTTGTACATGGACTTTTTAGGGACTTCCCAAACAATTATCCAACTTTTGAGTAAGACTGAATTTTATTTTTTATAATTCACAGACAAGTCACTGATAAAAGCAGCAGGCAAGCCTTGCTGCTTACTAAGGCTGAGAGCTAACTCTCTCAATAAAAAGGTGTAAGACCAACTCGGCCATGATCAAAAAAACTATTCCAGTGCCTCAACTCTTACTGCTTGGACATAATGTGTCAGACTACCACCATGGGAACACTTGTGGGGTCTAGTGTAACTGAATTGCAAAGAGATTTACTTTGTGCTTTTTGCCTTTCTTTGACCAGTTCATATCTGTATAAGACTTACAACAGAACAGTTTTGAGAGGAAACAATTTACACACAATAATGACTTCTGGTAATTTTCACAAATATAAATGCTCCTTGCAAGTTTAACCTCCTAAACTCTATTTTTTCTCAGGCAGTGACTAGCATAATACTGTTTTGTATTTAGAGAAACTTTTCAGGAAGTATTAGGTAAAAAATTCATTTCTTCTATGATAGCACAAATGAAAGCAACTTTGATGTCATATATTTGTTTGCTTATTCATTTATTTTGAATTTTAAACTAATATTTTTATTTGAAAAATGGATCAGCCAACAGCGTCGGGAATGACTCAGTCCGGGTATGCAAACCTACATGTAGCAGTTTGAAACCTGTCACTCCAATGTTTACTTGTACTTCCAGGCATTCAGCAAGTGGTAAGACTTAAAATAGCTCAGTAAACAAACAGTATTTGAACTACCTTTTCATGTCATCTCTTAGTTGGGTAAATTTCCATTTAATCTTAAAAAGCTGATCACGCTTTAAAAATACCCTTTTCTGTCTTTTTTTCTTCTAACAAACACACTTTCTTCTCACAGTATGCGTTCCAAATTGCACGTATCTGTTGCTAGGCCTTGATAGAAGTCATCCTCATTAGTAGTAATGATTTCACATATACCTGAAATATCCCTTCTACTCTGCACAAACCTTCTGCAAAAAGTACTCAAACAAAATACATGAAAGAAAAATGTCTGTCTGTGATAGATCACAAAGAAAGTGATCTGACAGACTAACAATATGCAAAAGGTTGCCCAGAGAAGTTGTGTTTGTTTCACTCCTGGAAGTGTTAAAGGCCAAGCTGGATGGGGCTCTGAGCAACCTGATCTAGTTAAATACGTACCTGCCCTCATCAGGAGGATTCTATAGATGATCTTTTAAGGACCCTTCTAACTCAAATTATTCTGTGGTTTTGTGATTCTAGGAAAATGATGTACACTTCAGCTGACTTCATTTGCTCACTAAACTCAGATTTTTGTTTTTTCTTTTTCTTTTAACCCTTATAGACATTATTGCTATATGCTAAGAAAAATAAACCAAACATAACTAGGATTAAACATGCTGAAATTCATCAGAAGCTTGCGCCCTACAACAAAAGCATCTTTGAAACAGTAATTCTTAATGACAGGATCGAAGTGATACAAGTAGCAGCAGACCGATGGGGAGCAACACAGCAGCCTAACATGGTCTACTGCAGCAGTTTTCTGGGACGGCATCAGCTCTCAGGCCTGATAAATACTCAGAAAATGAGCTATATGGAGTGACTAGTTAACTAACTTGACATCTAGGTCTCGTTTGGCAGTACTACACCAAGCAAAACAGGACTGGTTACACTGTCCAAATATGCCAAATAAAAACAGTTTTAAAGTAGGTGGCATACGGCATTTTTTCCACATTTGCCTGCATAAATTCAGAAGCTGGGGTATGTTAATGTGAATTTAAAGTGCAAGCATGAAGGTGGTCATTGTTGGCTACTAACTGCTGTACAGCAGGATGACCCATAGTTAGCTTCCCACCCTTATGCAACAGGACCTCAAGCAGACCAATTTAGTAAACCACTGAAAACTATTCCTGCAGAGATACAAAAATATGCAGAGGTTGTTCACTAGAGTACTGCATTTCCCTGTCATGTTTTTGTGCATGCAATATTCTTCTTAAGACATGTAGATTTTGCAAGTACCAGGTTGGGGCTTTTCTCAAAAAAGAAATAAACAAGTTCAGCTGCAAATTTTCCAAGACATTTAAGAAACATTTTTCAAATTAATGCAGTGAATTCAACTGAAAAATACCCTGAAAAAAAATGTCCATTTCTGTGTTTATGGATTTTAAATTAAACACTTTTTGATTTTACGACAAAATAAGGCAAATGCTTTAGTTTAATTCAGAAAATGTTATAAACCACTTTGAAAATTAAATCAAAAGATTTGAATCATCAAAATAATTACATTTTCTGTTTTGCTTTGTTTTACAGCTGGAAATGTCACTTTAGGGATGAATCAAAAAACTTTATATTCTTCTATAATTTAGCTGAAGAATATGAAAATCAAGCATTCGTGGAGATAAACCTCATATTAATTCTCCCAGAACTTTTAAAAATAAAAGCTTGAGAAAGACCTAAAGGCATGAAGAATTCTGATTCATATTACTTTGCATAAGGGAGTTAAAGACTCACAGATAGTCATGCCAATATTTATCCTGTTTAACCACTTCTTTAGATAAAAAGGGTATTTTGGTCTCCAATGCCAACTTTGTAGCTCTCTTCCCAACTCCATTTGGAAATAAACAAACCTCTTCTCTGCCTTCAACACAAATTCTTAAATCTAAGGTACATTCTATCCCACCTAGTTGAAATAATAACACTCAAGAAAGAGTGTATTTGTAGTGAGTCATTAGTCCTTGCATGTTTTGCAGTAACAGAGCTCATGGTCAAGGTTCATTAACTGCATGAAACACCCCCAGAAAGAAGATAGCTACAGTCACAATTATTAAAACTCTGTTGTGAAAATTAAGACAGTGGAATCTTCTTTATCGAACGCTCTTGTACATAAGACATTACTGATAATTAGTCAGAAAGGTTTCTTCTTTTATTGTTCAGTCACACAATTCATAACAGCATGGCAAGACACAACAGAATATGACTAATTAATCGTACTGCATTTACCTATTTTATTGGGAAAAAAAACAGTTTACTATTCCTTATGGTAAACTATACAGCAGATATTTTATATAAAGGCCTTTGGCAATCTACACATTATTCATAGCAAAAGGTTGAACAATAGATAAATTCTAGAAACTATTAATAAACACTTTATATCCACAAATGAAAATCATGTATTTCCTATTGTATACTGCAAGCAGCATAAAAATCTCCAGTACGTTTGAGATTTAAAATTTTATTTGAGAAAATTTTACCAAGAACACACTGAATTTCCAGTTTCCAGTCAATAATCCCATCTGACACAGATCAGTTATCTTTATGGAGATAAGAGCTTCTAGTGGCTCAGATTTTAGTATCCTCTGAAAGGTGGATAGGGATTGCAAAGAAACTCTAGTTTTATGTGGAAAAAAAAAACCAAACCAAACAACAACAAAAAAACCCACAACCAAACAAACCAACCATCAACAAGAGAAAACACTTTTCTTGCAATGTCTTTAAAAACAATCTGTTTCAATCCTGCCCCTATTTAAAATACCAGAATTCTAGGAGATTCTACTGAGCTGTTTTTGAACACATGATTTGCCTTATGCTTGTAAACTCAAATCAATAGGGATATAACAGAATATTAATATATTTTATTAAAAGCCTATGTCAGACAGCAAATTACAAATGTAATAATAGCAACTTTTCCCAACACTCATACATACTTTTCTAAAGCACTAACTAGTTTTTTTAAGTTAACAGCAGCAAAGTGATCAATGACCAAGAAAAAGCTTCATCCATGTAAGTTTTATTGCCTAGCAGTTCTAACTTTTAATTTGGAGGTTTCATACTGCATCATATAAAAGCCCAGAACTAATTAACTGTATCACTTCACTGCATCAGCCTTCTACTACAGTATTTAACTTGCAAGGTTTTGCCTGTATACATCTTTAATATATCACCACATGTATACATAAATGTAACTATCTTCAGTGCAAACTTTACATTTTAAACCCTACAAAACCAATGTCTCTCACTTTAGAAATGCTATCCAACTTGATAACAAGTCTTAAATAATTCATGATGCATTATTAACTTTGGGAAGGTAGCAACAGTACAATTATTCTGATACATGATTTTATACAAAGAGATCTTTACATGTTTTTCATACATAGGAATAATATCCAGCTATTCATAGAATCATAGAATCAATAAGGTTGGAAGAGACCTCAAAGATCATCAAGTCCAACCTGTCACCCAAGACCTCATGACTAAACCATGGCACCAAGTGCCACGTCCAATTCCCTCATCAGCACCTCCAGGGATGGTGACTCCACCACCTCCCTGGGCAGCCCATTCCAATGGCAAGAACTTTCTCCTCACCTCGAGCCTAAACTTCCCCTGGTGCAGCTTGAGACTCTGTCCTCCTGTTCTGGTGCTGCTTGCCTGGGAGAAGAGACCAACCCCTGTGTGGTGGTGAGAGAAAGTTCATTTCTCCCACACACACAAAGAAACCATACCTAACTCAGTTGGAGAAGCAGAAATGAATAAGAGCTGTATTTACAAGCAGGATGAAATGCAGATTAATATATACACAATATACAGTATTTACAATATGTACAGAAATATACAGCAAAGAACATAACACAGAACAAAACTTTCCCTCCTCCAGCCAGGAGGGTCCCCCCCCACCCCGTACCCCCTCTCTCCCCCTACCGCCCTTTTTTCCCAAAAAGGGTTAGAGAGAGAGAAAAGGTAATTATTAAGGAGGAAATTCTGTTAGCTCAAAGCGTATGCAAGAATTAGTTTCCTATCTGTTAGTTCAAGGTCAACTCCATCCCGCACAGCTGTTGCTCAGAGAGAGACTGAAAACAGACAGACTGAAAAAGACAGGCAGAACTGAACTTACTGGGACTCAAACAGAACTAAAACTTAAAGCTGTATTCTACGAATCTACAAATGAAATTCGTTTAGAATATCTTGTTTTCATTATTTCACCAAAACATTTAGCCAGAGTGTTCCAGCAATTGTCCCTTTCTTAGAGGCACAGCCTAAAACTGTCACACCCCTCCTGGCTGCAACCTCCCTTGCAGAGGTTGTTGAGTCTCCCCTGAGACTCCTTCAGGCTAAGCAGCCCCAGTTCCCTCAGCCTCTCCTCATAGGGCTTATGCTCAAGGCCTCCCACCAGCCTTGTTGCCCTTCCCTGGACACGTTCAAGAGTCTCAATGTCTTTCTTAAATTGAGGGGCCCAGAACTGGACACAGGACTCAAGGTGTGGCCTAGCCAGTGCGGAGTACAGGGGCACATGACTTCCCTGCTCCTGCTGGCCACACTATTCTTGATGCAGGCCAGGATGCCATTGGCCTTCCTGGCCACTTGGGCACACTGTTGGCTCATGTTCAGCCAGCTGTCAATCAGTACCCCCAAGTCCCTTTCTGTTTGGCTGCTCTCCAGCTACTCTGACCCCAGCCTGTAACTCTGCATGGGGTGGATGTGGCCAAAGTGCAGCATCCGGCACTTGGACTTGTTGAATGCCATCATGTTGGACTCTGCCCATTCAAGGTCCCTCTGGAGAGCCCTTCTATCCTCTAACTGATCAACATCTGCTCCCAACTTGGTGTCATCTGCAAATTGACTGATGACTGACTCAATCCCCTCATCCAGATCATCATAAAGATATTGAACAGGATGGGGCCCAAAACTGATCCCTGGGGGACACCACTAGATTCTGAAGTAAATACAACTAGGAAGCTTTGGTTTCAGTAGGATACTCACAAAATTTCAGAGCAACAATTTTACAAGTAAATGAAAAAATCAATTGGCATTAACTGGCAAAGAATAATATTGTATATGAGGATGAAGAGAGCAACAAACCATCCTATTTTAGTCTCCCACATTTTGATAAGAGAAACACACTACCAAAACAAGCATCAGCCTCTGCAGTGCATATGTACAGACGAAATTTCATCATTACTGTGTTCTCCTTACTAAAACAATGTGAAAGAGAAAAATATGAAAGGAAATAATTATACATTAGTATGACCAATATTTGAAACTAGATATGCTCAGCTTATTTAATTTGTATCAGAGAATCCAAGAACATTACTCCTCTTGTATACACATTTAATAATACTTGAATAAAAAAATACCTACACTACAGTCTGGTGGAAACTATGAACAACCAGCTATAGCTGGTCCTGCAACACCACAGTATCAGGAAAGCAGTAGCACAAGGCACAAGTATTTCTGTACACAGGGGTGTAACAGCAGTAATAAAGCAACAGGTACAAATCTGCTACAGATGCTCCTGACCAACCTGGATAAAACAAAGGGCTTCACATCATGCCCAAATCCCTTCAAGGCCTGTGGTATGTGAGCTCTAAAATTACCACCAGTCCGTATAAGTGAACTTGCTGACTTTCAATCAGAACCAAAGCCACAAGTAATCCTCAAGTAATTCCTGACACTGCTCTGGAGATCAAATTCTAAGATGGTGTAACTTTTGGCACATTGCATGCTACTGAAGTAATGCCTGGTAGTAAAATTTAGAGATAATGTAATAACATTTCCTGAGTCTGATGCAAATGTCTGGTTTGTCAGCTAAAAAGACTCTAAAACAATCAGATTTGCAAAATGAAATTACTGCATATAATGCTTCAGCACCCAGATTAGCCATGACCTTTCTTCATCTGATGACTTTCTAAACATGATGGACATTGATCTTTTGCTCAGAATTGAAGAGAAGGCATTTAAGATTTGAAATATAAATCAGGCTAATTCAGATGTGGTGCTAAAGCAAAGTGTGCAATTTAATTTTGATGTTTCTGTCAAAACATTATTCAGTTGTAACTGTACCTTCCTGAATGTGGGTTGATAATTTCCTTTATAGGAAATCACTCAGAAAGGTTTCTAAGGAAACGAGGCAAGCATGCCAAACTAATATCAGGTTTTATATGACAGGGAGTGCCACACAAGGAGAGGTGGAAGAGAATTTTCAAGGGAAAATGTTGTAAACGTGAATAAAGATAAACCTAGGTTTAAACACCGACTCTGAGAATTGTCTGCTTGTTACTTGAGTTATTTTACTAAGTGAAGCAAATAGAGATATTCAGAACATTAACAGGAACATACCACATGACTATGAACAGCGGCATGTGGAAGAGAATTTATCTGGCAAAATCCAAATGTAACTGAATGAAAATGAGAAAAGAAAAATGCAAATTGTTTTAATGGTAAACACCTTCAGAATGGGCAAAGCAAGTGAAATGGGAGAAAACTCAACATTGCAGTAATAACAGATGCTCTCATGGTTTGACTACGGTCAGATAAAAATATGGCTAGAGACAAAAACAGCATGTAAGGAAATTAGATGGGAATCTTTTTTCATGTACAAAGCATGACCAGCCTCAATACCAGATTCCGAAAAATGAGGAAAAGGTAGAAAGAATGTCAGAGTTTTTGATTTTTCAAATTTCAGGGGTAGCTGAGAGTGCTTTCAGCAAAGCCCTGAATGTCTTTAATTAAATACTGCTTTGAAGAGGTTGTTCCTTGCTTTCTTCCTCATCACTGCTAAACTGCTCCCTTGATGTGTCAAGGACCAGAGGAAGAGTGGTGGCTCAAGCACCTTGGGACACTGACCAGCATTTAAGATGTTCTGCTGTTTAGGGTGCAGGTGCAACATCTTTAAAAAAAAAATAAAAAATAATAAATTAGTAAAATCAGTCAGGCTGGAGGCATGAGTTTTTTCCCCTTGATGAAGAGACAAGCACACTCATGCTTGCTGGAAACAGGCAGCAAAACAGGTGACTGCACACAGCTCTACTACAGCAGGTGCTAACTGTGAACAATAAAGAGGCTCTGTGCTCAAAACCAAGCATCTCCTACAAGTGAAAAAGAGAGCAACTGATGTAAATATTCGCAATTAGACAAGAGGTAAGATTTCTAGGCAGGATTAGAATAGCTAATAGATAGAATAGTGTGGCCAGCAGGAGCAGGGAAGTCATTGTGCACCTGTACTCAGCACTGGTTAGGCTACACCTTCAGTCCTGTGTCCAGTTCTGGGCCCCTCAATTTAAGAAGGATATTGAGACTCTTAAACGTGTCCAGAGAAGGGCAACAAGGCTGGTGAGCGGCCTATGAATGGGATGTCCAGGGAGGTGGTGGTGTCACCATCCCTGGAGATGTTCAAGAGGGGATTGGATGTGGCACTTGGTGCCAGGGTTTGGTAGTCATGAGGTCTTGGGTGACAGGTTGGACTTGATGATCTTTGAGGTCTCTTCCAACCTTATTGATTCTATGATTCTATTCTATGATTCTATGATTAATACCTTCCACTAGATCATTTAATACAGTTTGGGGGGAAAAAAACACACTTCTTGGGGACACAAACATTTCCTCAGACAACTATGGTTACATCCAGATTAGGGGCCAAATGAGAGATCACCTGTGATACAGGGCAGTGTACTTTGACCTTGAAAGACTTTCTTCCAGTTGAAACCAAGGTGCAGGAATGGGGATGATTGTGGTTGCATAAACTGTACTTCCAAATAAAACAGACCTAGGGTATGCCTTTCCTGTCTTAGGAACTGGAAGATTTCTCTGGTCCCATATGTATAAACAAGCTTGTGATTATGTAAGTGACATGGTATGTCATATTATGTATTTGTCTAGATTTACAATTTTTCCATAGATATTTCAGAGTCTAAGCCCCTATTGATGTGATCTAGATAACCAAATACTGAGTTCTAAGTTCTCTGTTTATCCAGCATACAGTCTTTCACAGTATCACAGTATCACAGTATCACTAAGGTTGGAAGAGACCTCAAATATCATCGAGTCCAACCTGTCATCACAAACCTCATGACTTTCAGTTTCTTGTCAATAGATTTTGTCATGATTAATAAAAATAGATTGCTTTTATATGACCTCAGTCTTTCTTTTCCTTGCATTTCTGTAGCTAGTAGCATTTCATGTTTCAGTCACAGGACTCCTTCTAATTTTATTATCTCATTTGCTTAGCTAGACAACTAGTATGATGAATAAAAACAATGATTAATATCTCAAGAGCACACATATCTTCAATTCACAATATTAGATAGCATTTCTCTTGTAACAAATTGTATACCTTATATTATTTACCACTGCTTGGATATCATAATCATATTGTAAGGCAACAGGAAGTACTATGTCATTTGTAGCTTCAGGTACATGGCCGTTGGTTCACCCTATTATAAAGACATAAATGCAAAAATATTCGAACAAATTATCACATTTATAAACTTTTATCACATACCATATATGCAAATGAAACAAAATAATAAGATTGCTTCATCATACCTCCTGAAAATATTCATCATTGATCACATAAACAGCTTTTTTTACCTTCGTTATCCAGTGGTGTTTAATTAGCAATCTACTAATTCTAAGATTTTTGAGATCCATACTCAAACTGATTTGGAAGTATAATTAATTTACAAACAAAGCTATCAGGACTATGTTTAATTATGCTCAGCAGATCTTTATCCAAGAATTCTTCTACACAGGTTGCAAAACCCTAAATGCTTTGGGTGCAAGTGCTTGCAGGGTTTTAAACATGCTCTTATAAGCAGGGAGAACGCATATCCTCCCTGTGAACTTTGGAGAGAACTTTCACGCCTCAAAAGCAGGAAAGCAAACACATTTTTCTGTCAGAGATTAAAACTTCTGGTGAGAAGAATGCTTTTGCAATTTTGCTCCAGAAACCAAAACAAAACAAAACAAAACACTGCTATTTCCCACTCTGAACTTACCAAAAGGGAATCCCTGTTTATCACCCCTTCTGCAAAGTAAGAGATAATTATATGAATCCTGATCAAAAAAGAAATTAATTACCTATTGTCTTGTCAACAAATCAAGCCCTCAAGATTTATGTCTGATCCCAAAGTAAAAAGCACATCCTTATTTAAAGGCATGTTAATATATATTTGTCCTTTCAAAAGTCACCTTTTTTTTCCTCACTTTTGCAAATATATATACCAACATGTATTCAGTGAGTAGCTAGGCACTCTGTGATTTAACATTATATGGACAGAAGAGAGGAGAAACGTAAATCACAAATAAAGTACAAGTCCTTTTCCCCCAAGAGGCAAAATGATAATCAACAGTTTAACTAGTAAGGACAGATGCTAAATGGTCAGTTATTTTCCCTTTTGTCATCACTGCAAGAATAATTCTCTGGATATAAGGCAGAAGCCACTGAGCCAGACCCTGCTGTTCAAGAAATATGTCTCACAGTCAGGTAATTGCTTTCCTCAAACTGCTGTACCAAAAGGAGGGGAAAGGCAAGCAAAAACCTAAGTGTAACGAGACAGACTGCTTCAGGAGGATCCACTCAGAAAATGTTTCTGGTAGCTTTGTTATATTGCAACAACCTGTAGCACCTTATCTGCAATAAAAACCTTGCAAAGAAGACTCCAGTATCGTTAGACCATAAGCAATTATTCAAATTATGAGGATCAATAATACCACTTGAAAATGAAAGAATGCTATCAAAAGATAATAAAATTACTGTATAAACACACATTTAAGAAAAATGCCTGCATACAATACATAGAGAAATTTATATAAACTTCACTCTTCACTTTTTTATTTTTTACTTTTGTTTTACATTTTACTCTACATCCCTGGACAAAGAGGATTCCTCTTATATCATTTCACTACAGGACAGTTCCAACATATTTCAGAAGACACAAAGCCTACATACTAATGTTAAAAAGTAAGAGTTAAACACCCCCAAAAAAAGTTTTAAAAATAAAATTCTTTGTAGGAGAAGGGTTGTTGTTTTTGGCTAGCTTTGGAACAACTATGTTTGGTCTTTGACTTAGAAAAGAATGTAAACACCTTGTAATTGAAGGGAGAAACTTGGCAGGAATTGGTTGGATGCATTAGAATATTGTTTTGTTATTTTAACCTATCATATGCCTTAATTACACTCTAGCCAGTAGAAAATAACCAATTAAGATGTGACACATGTGCCTTCTGATAGAGTATATAACCTTGCTGTGTAACATAATAAACATCTTCACCTGCTAACATCTTGGCCTGGAAGCTGTGCTCTAGGGTGACTGAACACCTATGCCAATATTACAATTCTTACTGTTTTGAGAGGTAGTATTTTAAAAAAGGATGTTGTAGACAGATGGGGGTTGGTCTCTTCTCCGAGGCAACCAGCACCAGAACAAGAGGACAAAGTCACAAACTGTGCCAGGGGAAGTTTAGGCTCAAGGTGAGGAGAAAGTTCTTCACAGAAAGAGTAATTGGTCATTGGAATGTGCTGCCTAGGGAGGTGGTAGAGTCACCATCCCTGGAGATGTTCAAAAAAAAGGATTGGACATGGCACTTGAAGCCATGGTTTAGTTAGTCATGAGGTGTTAGCTAATAGGTTGGTCTTGATCGCTAAGGTCTTTTCCAACCTTATTGATTCTATGATTAATGGCTTTCTCTAAATTATCAATTTTTATGTACAACAGTATTTCAAACTAATCACCTCATGCTTTTTCTACTGTTCTTGTTTGAAAATTTCAGATTGTCTTGCTACAGCATGGTCAGATGCTGCTTTTTCTCTGTCCAGAACAAACGAAAGATGACTTTGTGCAGAGTGTCATATTGTCACACTTTCCAGTTTTTTTTAATTGTTTATGCAAAACAAACAAACAAAACCCAAACAAAACAACCCCACACACACATTTTGTTTTGCGTGTCTTTTCATCAAATGAAGTGCTGCAATTTTGTCACAACACCACTTGCAGATGTAGTCAAGTAAGCTGGAGCTTGACATTGCAACAGGGTACCCAGGATCTCTGTTGCATGTCCTTCACACACTATAAATTTCTCCCACTGCTGGGCATCTGTTGGAAAATTGTGCAAGTGTCTATCTGCAGACTCAGATCTGTAGTACATTGAAAGTAGTAAAATAGTTTCTTGTTTGATTATCAAGGCAGATATTCTAGACAGAAGATAAACAGTTGGGTTTTTATTCCAGTTTCAGAGAAATTATTCCAGTTTACAATAGAAAAGAAATTGACCTATTAAAGAAAAAGATGGATAAAATCTTAAAAACTAAACATATACACACACACCCCAAAATATCTCTTTGCCTCTAATTTAGAGATGGCTAAGCCAATTTAACCTAAAAGTTATTTTCCAGACACTCACAGGATGAAATCCCATTTTAACAATTCTGTTGCTATAATAAAGCCTTGAAAAATCAGAACGTATAATGGAAGCTGTGACAGACCATTAACTATAGGAGATATCACCATAAAATAGCAGGGAAGCTGTCAGTGGGAATACAACTTTCAAGAAATTTACTTTTGTAGTTATATAAGAATATTAAATAAGGCTACTCTAATACAGGAAACCCTACTGCATTCATTTTACTTGGCATGTATTATTGCACCTTTTTCTCTTCAAAGACCCTTTTCTCATTTCTTGATGAATGTTGGTCATGACAGTTAAAAACTCTTCAAACAAGTGCAGCAACCTGGACCATTATACAAAGAAGGATGCTTAAATCTGGTAATTCAAAAAGCATTGTTTTGGTTAATCTTATGTGTTGTCAAAAGCTAGCACTGTTGTGGAATAGAATAGAATAGAATAGAATAGAATAGAATAGAATAGAATAGAATAGAATAGAATAGAATAGACCAGACCAGACCACGTTGGAAGAGACTTTCAAGATCATCGCGTCCAACCTATCATCCAACCCACCTCATCAACTAAACCATGCAACCAAGCATGGTTCAGTCTCCTCCTGAACACCTCTAATGATGGTGACTTTACCACCTCCCCAGGCAGCCCATTCCAATGGGCAATCACTCTCTCTGCGTAGAACTTCTTCCTAAATTCCAGCCTAAACCTCCCCTGGTGCAGCATGAGACTGCATCCTCTTGTTTTGGTGCTGGTTTCCTGGGAGAATTTGATGGGACATTTCTAATAAATGGCTGGTGTTGAAAATAACCCATTAGGGGTGAAAATAGAAGTTGCCTGCAAAACTCCAACATGCCTTCTGGAGTTTTTCACATCAGTAACCATTTGATGTGCAATAAATTTTAGCCCAATATTGCCTTCTAATTATTGTGCTGCTAAGAAGCTGTGGCTTTTCAGTCTTTCTCTGCCTCAAAACTAATACACTCTCCAGAGTGAGTAGGGTTTCTGTTTATTTTGTGTTTACTTTCTTTTATGTTTATTTTGTACAGGTATGAACTAAAATACAAGGCAAACATAATCAAAACATATGGACTGCATGAAGCAGACTGCCTCTCCCAAATCAAAGAAGAAAGCAAATCACAAAGCAATAAATTTAAATTAAGGAAATTTATAACTTAAAATTTATCCTGTCTGCTCCACATCTTTGCAGCCTTGGGTGAAAACAAAAATAAATAACATAGTTCCATTAAAAACATACCTCAGTCATCACGGATCTCCATAGGAAATGAGCTTACAGGTACCAAAGGTGTTGGGTCTGTCTGGTTAGGGAAGAGATCTGAAGGAGACTGAACTCAGACAGCGTGGGGCTCTGATCAAAACAGATGTAAGTCCTAGTGGTGGGAGGAGCTCTCAGCTGAGTTCAGTCTACCCAAAGCACAGCTATGACAGTCTTAACCTTGACAGCCAATTTCTTAGTATTGGATCAATTACCAACTTTGAAACTTAAATTGGCTTTGAGCATGTTAAGTTGTACCCTGCTAATTCACACAGTTTTACTATTTCTGCATTTAACTTCCTTTATATTCTAATCAATAACCAACTTCCTTCTACATAAAAGGGCTGGGAAAACTGTAGCTCAAAATATGGTGCCACTAGCTTTAAATTACATGTATGTTATACATTACTCAAATACAAGTGATGGAAATCAATCTCTGAAATTCTGTTGTGTTTGTATTGTTCTCTTTTTAATTCTGTTTTAACAGAATGATCAGCCTCTTCATGAATTTAGAGTAGGTCTAGCTTGATTGCAGACTGAATGCCTATTAGTAGTTGAAGCACATCTTCCAGTTGAATTTCATCCCAAAGAAACCCGATTCACACGCTCTGAGGTCACTCAGTAATGTGAACCAAAGCTCAAAAACAACATCAGTCAGGACATTCACTTTGAAAGAGTAATTTGGGTCAGAACTAAAATACTAAAATATTTGTAAAAGCCAAGTCCCATGTCCATTGTAGTAAATTCAAAACAAAAGACAAAACATAAGCAAACCAAAAAACACCAAGCACCAACAGAGAAAACCACAATCTGTATATTTTGAAAACAAACAAACAAAAACAACAACAACAACAATACTTTTTGAGAAAGATACCTCTAATTTAGTTTTGGGTGTTAACAACTGATGGCTATGTTTAAGACTACCTTTATAATTTAAGAAATAAAGACCTACAGAAAGTTCCAACATCTACTATAGATGACAGAAATCCCACTCTCCTGTTCTAGTTTTGCCTCACTGACTTTGAAGTTCAGATTATGTACTAACATAAGAGATGTTTACATTGGCCAGAGGACCTCAATGAGTTTTCTCCTTGTCTATATTAACAACTAAAATATAATAGTAATCATGCTAATTGCTGCTCTCCCAATAAAATATATGTTTCATTTTTTAATCATTATTAATCTTTACAAGGAGCATGTACATATCTGTATTTCACACTTACATTAAAATATGTCCTAAAGTGATTGTTATAGGATTTATAGATTCATTAAATTGATAATATGGGAAATATATTAATAAAGTTATTAATAACTTAATATGAACAATTACCCAAAACAGATTAAATAGGTTTGCTGTACAGCTGGAATATGTATTTACAGCAGGAATGTACAATATTTAGGCAATATAACAATGTTAACTATTTTAAGCAAACCAGAAGGAATAACAGAAAGAGAAGAGTCCTCTGGAGCAATATGGCACTCAAACACAGGGGAAATTTGACAAGAACCATTAAACACAGGAGGCAATGAATTAGTTACTCATGAAGAGTTCCACCCAAACATGGGGGGGGGCCGTTAAGGCTGTAAGGGTGCCAGCATGGTCTCAAGGCTGATCTGGCTCCATCAGGATGGCAGGCAGTACGATGCGTTCTCATGAAGGGCTCTTCCTGGGTTAGCTGAGGCATGGCACAAACTCCAGTTGCAAGGCAAGCAAGGCTTTTAGCCTAAGGCTTGTGGCTTCTTAGGTTTGAAGTAAGTAGGGCTCGTGGCTTCTATCCCAGGTCTTGGACCAGGAGACTCAAGGCAGTTGAGTCCAAGCAGGCATGTCCAGGCAAAGGCAAATTCAGGCAAGGCAAGGCAAATAGAAATCAGCCTGTATTTATTACTTGCTCGAGATTCAATTGGGCCAATAGGGCAACTTAAGCCAGCAAACAGTTGCCTGATGGAATAGGACTCTGCCAGGCTGTGGTCATAAGAGGCAGGAACATAGCCCTGGTCTGGGAGAAGCAGTGGCCAGTACCTGTCCTCCTACCCCAAAAGGAGACTCTGTTTACTAGACCTGTTGGTGCTTGTTCTTTTGTCCCTGGAGCCAGAGAGAGGGGGACCATGTCTAGATATTCCAGGACCTGTCTGGGTTTGTGCTGGGCTCATTTGGCCCTACCACCACAGTGATAAAATATAAATGGTAAATAAAGATGAACTTTGATCCTAACTCTTCACCCAGTGACAAATACTCTCTCCCTAATCCATACAACTTACACAAAACCAAAAACCCCTAAGAGACATTTTAAGCCTGTAAATCAGCTAGGTTTTACATCCACTGAAATCTTGAAAGATTATTTAATGTTGTTATTTACTGAAAAGAATTTATTTCATTTCACAAAATGTTCATTTAAATAACCTAGAAATGTACTACTAAAGTTTTTATTAATGGTACATTAAAAAATCAAAATATTAAATATAAATTCTGGATTGAATAAGTGTTAAATAATTTATTAAATTATAAATGACTGAAATAATCTTTATATAGGTTACTTTTAAATGGCCATTTGATTATAAATGTCAGCTAAATTGCACAGTCAAAACTAATCTTCTCTGCCTTTCACAAAATTGTGTGGCTTAACTTGGATTCAAGCTGACAGAAGTTTAGTCGTATAGCCATTGTCTTTAACCATTCCCAACACACTTCTCAGTGGTAAGGCTAATCCAGGCTAGAAGTTTCATACAACTCGAAGTCTGTGTTCAGCAAACCAATTCAAGAATGCCTACTTACATTTCTGAGAGACTCAAAACCTGCAGCTTTCTGGAAAAGGTATCCACTTGGCTAAAATTCTGCAATTAAGTAAACTGAATAAAGTTCCCATTTTCCTGAAAGCAGGCATCCCAAGTACTCTGAACAATGTGCTCTGGTAGTTTAGGTCATACCAAAATAAACCCATAAGATTGCTCACATCTTGAATGAAAGATACCATGGTTCTGCTGCAGCTTAATTAGAGGATAGCCTTCTGGTGATTCAATTTGAGGAGAAAATGAGGACTGGTGCCTAACCCAGAATTTTGAGGAGGTTGAAATTACAGCTATTATTTTCCAGGACAGTAGCAGGTAATATGCTACAGTGTCCAGTCAAAACCGGACACCTCTTGAGATCAAAAGAATGAGGGGCCAGAAGGAAATTTGTATCAAAATATAAAAATGCTGACTTCAGGGTAAAGCATCTCTCAGCTCACTTTCATGTGGGTCGAGGAACCTTGCATTTCTGATCGCATTGTAGTCTAGTACTAACACAGGGGCTAAGAAATACTCATCTGAAGAAAACCTTACCTTGGTAATTGATTTGTAGGAGAAGAGTGAAGAGCAGTCTCACTTCTCAAGAGTAGAGGTCGTATGCCATAAAACTCAGAGCCTGACTTTTGGTTTCAGAATTCCTTTTCAACAGACACAGGCATCCACAGTATGACAAAGAGTCTCAGACTTACCTCAAATTTCTCTCTGACTTCAAAACACCAGAATGCAGCACTGTGGCTGGTGTCAACCACAATCTGGTTAGCTAGCACTTTCCTACACCAACATAGTTAACTCCATCCTTAGTTTTGGTTATCTGAATTGCCATACAGAGTCTCTGCAAATATTTGCAGGTTTAGGGATGAGAACCAGAAGTGTTGCCTCTGCTTCCTGGGTTTTCACCAAGAACACCTCTACAACTATAGGTTACAAAGCAGAATCTGACCTTTTGATATTTTGTTTTCTTGCACATGGAACAGTGGTGGACACATTCTTCAACCGAATAGTACGTGAAGGAGTAAAGCAGTTTGTACAGACTCAGTAAGTGCAACTGCACCCAACAATGAGGGAATGTATGTGATGCTTATGGAGTGTAGGGCTTCAACCCTCTTAAGTACCCTGACTAAAGGATGCTCTTGAGCCAAATACCAAGAAAAAATATAGTTACATCCTGAACACTCTCAGTAAAAGGTAAAACTCTGGCTTCCAGACCGGTTCAGAAATGCAAAATATTGACATTACACAGGAAGCACAGCTGGGTTTAAAACTACTTATAAAGAAAAATTTCTTAATTCTCTGCCAAAGTAGTAACAAGGACTACCTGTACAAAAAACCAAAACAAACAAACAAACAAACAAACAAAAACAAAAAAAAGCATACTTAATTATATCAGCTCTGAGAGTCACTGATCCAGAAAAAATGAAAGCATTTCTTTCTTTCTTTCTTTGCTCCATTTACTTTGTTGGCTTGGGCATCATTCATATGTGTCTAATAAATGTTTATTATACATGGTTTTAAATCTCAAATTACTTTGCCCAGACAAGAAGATACATGTAGCAAAGGGATTTTTAAATCTGACAAACCCAAGTATTTTAGATGTGAAAGAAATTGAAGGAAGTAAAACCTATCAATCAAACAAATAAAATCATTGCAAGAATATTCTATCTCAGTAATTAAGATAGGCTGCTTTTTATATTTTTAATAGCAAATTTACATCCTTGGTCTTGATAGATTGTGTATTATACATTATGTTTACAAAAGGTTGCAAGGAAATTGAAGAAGTTGGAATGCGTAATCTTCCATTCAGACATAATCTGCAGAGAAAGAATGCCAAATGATGCCTGAATTCATTTAGATATTGAATATACAAGTTCACTTCAATTTTTTTTTTTCTTTCCATGTTTAGTTTCCTTTTTATATGCCAGGAACGTTTACAAAATGTTGGGTTCTTTAATAAATACAATCATAATGTTATAATTATAGGAGTACTGTTTTGATGTATAGAAATCAAACAACTACTCAAAATATGACAGTGGAATGAATACATTTTAGAAGAATACAAGTGGTTTAATATTTCCCTCCATTCTTCATGTACTTCAGTCTAGCTTCCTCATACAGATCATCCTTGCCATCTTGACATTGCCCGCTCCCCCAGCATCTCATGGTGGGAAAGTTCCCTCCCATTTCACACACAATAAGGCTGCTTATGCCTGTAAATATCTCAGACAGGTGTTACTCAGCTGAAAAAGATATCTCCATGGTATTTTTTCTGATGCCACATAGATACTCATCCATGCCTCTTTCATCTGTGACTAACTGCTTGCAACTTCAGCCAGGCACTGGAAGCATCCTCGATGGGAACATTTGGTGCCCTGACTCATCAGTACTGGAATGAACGAATAGGAAAAAACTGATATATCCGGAAGAGCCCGAGGCTGAATTCTCAAATTCAATTTCCATTCCTTTGGACAACCAGAGAGATAAATTGAGTGATACAAAATCTCTAAAGCCTTAAAAAAGACATCTAGATTTTAATTTTATTTTTTTTTTCAGAGTTATCTAAGCAGTCAAGAGAAGGTGTTAGTAAGACTATTCATAGGAAATGACTGATAATGATATTTAGATTACTATTTTTTTTTCCATACAGAGTATAGAAGTGGACAAGTTCAACCTACATTCTGCCTTGGGATATTTTTGGTCAGTCTGTCTGGGAGCAGAAATTTATCAAAGAACCATACAATCAATGGTAAGTATCTACACTGAAGCTAAAGTGTTTTTCAACAAAGCACAGAATTTTCCCTATCTGAACAAAATCCTGTGCTTGGAGAGTATATCAGTTACAGAAGAGGAGCTCAACCTTTAAAACTCATACTTCCGAGGAATACAACTGTAGGGGAAAGACCCACAGAGTTTCCAAAGCCACACATAGTGTTTTGGAAATATAGACTGATGCATGATACTTCAGCCAAAAAAACATTTTTGAAGAAAACACCTTTTTAGGCTTTTTAAAGATAACTCATTGATATCTTCCTTTTCTGTCCGCTCTATTCTGATTCTTACAAGTCCCTGATAAAACCATGGTATATGGATTTTCTCCTCTTTCACATCTTCCTCTAAATTTATCATGAAACTCTTTTTATTTCCAGCTTTATTCTCAAGATTTACACTTTAATTTTTAGCCCAGCATAACATCAGTGACTTCAACTGTGACAGACCTGCACTGCAAATATGTACAGAAATATGCAACACCACAGGAAGTTTCCCACTTTCTTTGAAGTCTCAAGGTATGTTTTTGCCTCACAATTAGCCAAGTATTACCTAATTCCAGTTTACTTGCCCTCTCCTCCTGAACAGTCTTTGCTATAAAGATTTTAGAAAAAGAACCCATTTCTTCATCTCTGTGAACTATACTCAAAGGTAAATGTGAAGCCAGAATGATCTCATATCAAATGGTCTTTCATATTTCAGCCACTAACTTTGGGTTCTACATACAGATTTGTCCACATTTTTTGCTAACCTACAAATTGTCTGTTGCACATTTTATTCCATCTCCCAAATGAAGACAAGCAAAACTAAGAGCTTCTGAAGGTTCCACTTGGCCATTTTCCTGGGAAGCAGATTTGTAGCACTAGCTAACCCATTTTTTGACAGCATGAATTCTCACTGCCCTGATTATTATGTGCTTATTCGCACTAATTTAAAGTCAGTTCACAAAATTAACACAATCTAATTTGATAACAAAATCTATCCATCTATAAACTGAATTAAAATACTAGACTAAGTTCAGCTGTGTAAAGAGTCATATTTGGAAGTGTATTTCTCTTTCCAAAAATATATTTTCAGTTATTTTAAAAGTCTTTCTAAGATAAATGCCTAGGCTACAGCTGCCAAGAAAGCGGTGTCTCACATTTTCTTGGGGGAAAAAAAAAAAACAGGTCTCTCTGTGGTCCATTTTTTCTCCCAAAGATTTAAAAGCTAATATTCCTGCTTATTTCAATTGAAAAAAACATCCTGTTCTAATTAAATTATTTTTCATGTATTTTGATATAAATGCTCTTTGAATTCATCAAATCAAATACAAAACCAATATTATAGATAACGTAAGTAGTGGATAAAAGAACTATTACAGTGCTTGAGATACATGACAAAAGCAGGTTTTTAAACTAGGTGAACCTCTGTATCTCAGCTTCACAGAAGTAACTTTATGTAATTCCTCTTACTTAGCCTCAATGAGACAACATCGTAGGAAGAATGATAGATCTTAGACTCAACAGCCTGTATTGCATTACCTCAGCAGCACCATAGACCCTGGCTAAGAAATGTTCCCAGTGATGATCTGCTAGCACAGGCACTGCAGCTAATCTCATACACGGTAAGAAAAGTTCTATTCCAAATGATACATGCTTATGCTATGTATAGCTTCCCTTTTTAAAGCCTACCCTCAGCCACAAAAGCTGCTCCCATGCAATTGCCAGAGGACCAGTGTATTGTGTTTCCTTTAACTAACTCCACCAAGCAAGCTGAAAGTTGAATAAGCTGAAGTATTTGAGTGCCAAACTTTCAATTCTTGTTATGGCTTTAAAAAACCCAGTGCTATTTTGAATGCAGTTACAATAGCAGGCCACCTGTGAACAGCTAGTTGGAATGCCACATTGACAAAAGCTGCATTGGCTTACAGGAACTAAATTTCTGCCCTCTAGCAATAACCTAAACTACTCAGATATGAACCTCACTTGTCCTTCACTGCTCTCTAAAGCTGCAGCTGTACACCAGCTATTTTTTCAAGCATTTTTTCCCAAACATTTTCTCAAGAATGTAAAATTATTAAGAATGTGGATCTATGTACAGGCAGACATTTTAAGTGATAGCAGTCTCAGGCAGGAAACACTATCATGATTTGCATCATTTTGATTATCAGATTTACCTATCAGATTTATTTATTTTTACCAACAGAGCATCCCATTCCCACCATTAGCCTCTGTCTATAGCAGTGAACATATTTGATCCTGTAAATCAAGATGCTGACAGATATGAACATTTTACTGACATCTGATGGGCAGAAATGCTTTCAAGGTTCTAGCTGAGTTATACTTTAAATTAAGGATTCTGTCTCACCAAGACATATGCACTGTCTTGGTTTGTCTTTCCAGGAAGTACTCACTGTGCATAAAATTAAACACATATCACAGCTCTAGTAGATCTTTCCAGCTGAACATTTATCAGGTTGATATATTTTACTTTAGTATAGGTCCATCTCTTCTTAAGCTTTCTTCGGTTGACATCGTTTCCCTCGAAGATTTCCTGAAAACAAGGAAAACTTTTCCTAGCATTGAGACCATGCAGCATCCACTTACAGAATACAGAACACAGAATTAACCAGGTTGGAAAAGATCATAGAGTCCAACCTATCACCCAACACCATCTAGTCAACTAAACCATGGTATTAAGTGCCTCATCCAGTCTTCTTTTAAACAATTCCAGTGATGGTGACTCCACCAGCTCCCTGGGCAGCCCATTCCAATGGCCAATCACTCTTTCTGTGAAGAATTTCTTCCTAACATCCAGCCTAAATTTCCTCTGGCACAGCATGAGACTGACCTCTTGTTGTGCTGCTGATTGCCTGGGAGAAGAGACCAGCCCCCGCCTGTCTACAACCTCCCTTCAGGCAGTTGTAGACAGCAATAAGGTGTCGCCTGAGCCTCCTCTACTCCAGGCTAAGCAATCCCAGCTCCCTCAGCCACTCCTCACAGGGCTTGTGCTCCAAACCCCTCACCAGCTTTGTTGCCCTACTCTGGACACGTTCCAGCAACTCAACATCCTTCCTAAACTGAGGGGCTCAGAACTGGACACAGGACTCAAGGAGTACAGGGGCACAATGACTTCCCTGCTCCTGCTGGCCACACCATTCCTGATACAGGCCAGCTTGCCATTGGCCTTCTTGGCCGCCTCGGCACACTGCAGCCTCATGTTCAGCCTACTGTCAACCATTACCCCCATGTCCCTTTCTGCCTGGCTGCTCTCCAGCCCCTCTGTCCCCAGCCTGTAGCACTGCATGGGGTTGTTGTGGCCAATGTGTAGAACCTGGCACTTGGATGTGTTACATCTCATGCCGCTGGACTCTGCCCATCTGTCCAGCCTGTCAAGGTACACCTGCAGAGCTCTCCTACCCTCTAACAGATCAACACCTGGTCCCAACTTGGTGTCATCTGCAAATTTACTGATGATGGACTCAATCCCCTCATTCAGATAATCAATCACTTCTACAGTTAGCTTTAGTTTGTTCTTTCCCAGAGTTCAAACCTGTGGGTTTGCCATTTCCTTCTCCAAGAAGAGGCAACAAAGAAGGCAAACAGACACAGACTCAAGGGTTCTCAATTTAAAATAGTACAGTCTACAAAATTAGTCAAATTCTATCTAAATCTCATTGTTCACCTACCTTACCTTTACTGTAACTCATAGACATTTGTGCAGATTCTGTCAGATTCACAAACATCTGACATTTAGATTGTTGTTCTTTTTAGATATGGTATTCCTTTTGAATTGTGGAGTCTCTCTCACTTTCTCCACATGTAGCAAATTCCTTAATTTAACTTTGTCTCTCTACTATAGAGACATGGCCTTCTTGCATACACTTTCCTTGCTCTTTTGAAAAGAGCTTTAAATTTCTCCTCTAAGTTACATTTCATGTATTTGCTCTCTGATTTTTTTTTTTTCTCATGGAGAAGGCAGTCTGCTTTTGAGACTGTTCATTATTATCTGCCTCTGCTTTCCGTGCTCCTCACTATATTGCATAGAGATGGGAAAAAAATATGGGTTTATGCAGGATGCTACCATCGTGATAGCCTGATATGATTTTATGTCAACGGCATCTATCCAGGTTTTAAAGACCCTCTGGTGTCCTTCTGAGAGATAAGATACCATCCCAGCAGCAGACAGGGACTCCCACATACTCAGAATATCCAGTGGTTGAGCAGAATGCGTCCAGTTGTCCACAAACACATTTATTTTCTAGACTGTCACAACAGGATTAAGTCTTTTTGCAGGTAATGACTAACACATAAAAAGATTCTTTCTATAGATAAGGTGCATCAATATATTCAAGTTTGTAATTGTGTTGTACCTCACGAAAACCAGAAGCTAAATTCCTTCACAAATCCTACGGCCTTATGTAACATTGTTAGGGTGATTCTGTGCCATAACTGCTGTTTCTGCTATAGCTTCACATACATTCTGAAGCAGTCTTTGTTTGCCTGAAACTGAATTATAAAATTTGGCATTCCTTTTGGCTTTTAATGCTGCCATCACACATTATGTGAATTTACAGACAGTCAAAATAAAGTAGAGACTTTCTAGAATGTATTGATTTTTTAATTGTGACTGATGTAGTGGGCTGGCATGTTCCTGTCTAATCTTTTCCATTCACAAAATATGGGGATCTTCTGTTCCTGGCACAAGAGAATACAAAGTTAAAATGCAGAAATATCATCTCAGAAGTACAATTGAAACCTCCAGGTCTTAATTCCACTCTATGTCAGTCTACCTTTCTAGTAATGTAACATTATTGCTAGCAAAGGGAGCACAGGAGTTCAAAACCAGAGTAATATAATGACAATTTCTCCCCCATTTTCCTATCATAGAATTACAGAATGGTTTGGGTTGGAAGGGACCTTAAAGTTCATCTAGTTCAAAGTTCCCTGAAGTGGGCAAGGATACCTTCCACTAGACCAGGTTGCTCAAGGCCTCATCCAGCCTGGCCTTAAACACCTATCACTTTAGTAAAGAGTAGCTGACTTTTCTTTAGAGAAAACTGGAAATTTATCTCCAGCAAACTGGAGATAAGGGCAACTTGAGTTCAGATGCTTGCTTGAACCTAAGTGACCAGCTTAAGGAGGCTTTAAAATTATTTTTTGACTAAGACATTAAACTGCTTCTGTTACAAATGATCAGTGTTAAACTATTGGAGCTTGCACAGTTAAATTTCAGAGTTACTAAACAAGAAGCTATAAATGTTCTGGTAACACAATTTAAGCATTTTGTATGCTGTGTTCACAGATTTCAAATAGCAACATTGTTTATATCTCGTTCAGATTTGAGATTATCTTCAAAAGCAGACTTACAGAGTTACTTTTATTTATTTATTTCTTACCCAAAATAAAAAAGTAGATAAGAATATAGATTTCTTAACAATATGCATTCTGCATTATTTTCCTAAAATCAGGGGGGCAAAATATTCGATGTCTCTTTCTCCTCTGAATTCAAGAGCAGAGGTCCATTTTTCTATTCAAGACTTATTCCAGCTTCTCTTTAAAATGTAAAGTATGTTGTCTGTTCTCTGCATATCAGTACAATTCCCAATGTTGCTGTTACCAATTATTTCAATTAACTGTATAGTGTTGCTCTGAAAGTTTCACAATACAACAGCACTGGTTAGGCCACACCTTGAGTACTGTGTCCAGTTCTGGGCCCTTCAGTTTAGGAAAGATGTTGAGTTGCTGGAATGTGTCCAGAGAAGGGCAACAAAGCTGGTGAGGGGTTTGGAGCACAAGCCCTATGAGGAAAGGCTGAGGGAGCTGGGGTTGCATAGCCTGGAGAAGACAAGGCTCAGGAGAGACCTTATGGCTGTCTGTAACTACCTGAAGGGAGGTTGTAGACAGGCGGGGGCTGGTCTCTTGTCCCAGGCAACCAGCAACAGAATAGGACACAGTCTCACTCTATCCCAGGGGAGGTTTAGACTGGCTGTTAGGAAGAAATTCTTCATAGAGAGAGTGAATGGCCATTGGAATGGGCTGCCCGGGGAGGTGATGGAGTTGCCATCACTGGAGGTGTTCAGGAGGAGACTTGATGGGGTGCTTGGTGCCATGGTTTAGTTGATTAGATGGTGTTGGATGATGGGTTGGACACAATGATCTCTTCCAACCTGGTCTATTCTATTCTATTCTATTCTATTCTATTCTATTTTATTCCTACTTTTTCAGCTACTGTCATATTTATGTTGCATATTCCCTTTCTAAAAAACATATAACCACACTGTGTTGTTTCAAGTGTTTCTCTAGCTCTATGTAAAAACAGAGGTTCATTTGGTGTATTGTGAAATTTGAGCTGGATAAAGTCACTATATAATATAAAATTCAGATTACTTCAAAATGGCCTCTGGGAGATGTGAAGGCTACCTTTATTTCTTTCAGCCAGCAAACAGGTAAAGACTTTTTTATATTTTTCTCAGACTTTGTTCTTTTTCCCTTCTCTCTCTCCTTCTCCTTCATACCCACCTACGACAAAGAGATACCCAGAAATGTAATAGCAAAGCCACTTGAATATATGTGTACAAATGAGTGAACATGGACATAAACCTCTCCCTCGGTTCATTAGCAGTTCCCCAAGGACCATCCCTCTAAACCTACATGACATGCTATATAGTTTAGTCTATTTTTTAAAACCATTACTCCTACTTTCCTCCTCTACCATGTGAATTCTTTACATTTCTTACACTTACTCACCTACAGTACATAGAAACAGTGTCCATTTTTCCAGGGGTCTCTGCTCTAATTCCCCATTATGGCACAATTATGCCTTATACCTTCCCCCAGTATATGCTGAAGTTTAACATCCACTTGATGGGATGAGATGATAAAAGTCTCAGTAAGGGACAGATTGTCATTCAAGCAAAAGTCAGATAGCCCAAAAGGTAAGCAACAAAGCTGATGATAAAATACTGTCAAAGACATACAGAAACTACCTGGAAAAATATCTCTCTCTTTTTTTTTTTTTTTTTTTAATTAATAATATTCCTTCTGTGATATTTAGAACTTGAAATCTCTCATCACTTCAGTATAATAAATGAGAAATTTTCCTGCCTCTCAGAGAACTCTGCATAATTGTCAACATGATCTCCCTGCTTTCTACATTTGTGGCACTAATCAGGCATATATCTTATGTTTATCATTCCCTCTCCTTGACAACCAGGGTAGAAACAGAGGAAGGAAATCTAATATGAGCATGCTTGGCTGAAGATTCTCTAAAAAGGTTAACACTCAGTAATATAAACCACACTGAATTAAGGGTAACTCTCACTCTGAAAGTGTCGCCCGAAGCTGTGTTCTTTAAGGATAATTTATTTGGATATAATTTTCATAATAGAACAAAAGAGACAAGCACTCATCTTCATGTAAGAAAATATAAACCTTTCTAAAGAAACCAACCAGGTGGTTGGCCATTTTGGTGAATTTTCATAGTCTTTAAATATTCTGGCTTACCTTATGCTTTTGAGGGTTAGCTAAAATGCTCATCTCTGTTCCTTTCTTGGTTTGGGTTTCAACTAGAATACTCCAAAAAGGGATGATGATACAGTCATGGAAAGAGATGTATAGAAACTGAAATTAAAAAAGAACAAGTCTGGGACTGAATACAGCTGCAGAATAAAGGCAATAAAACATGTTTTTTATGGTGACCAGGGTTACTTTTAAGGATCGCCTACTTAATACAATTGTCTTGGTGAAAAAGGGTGGCTACATGGAAAACCCTAAATTCACCATTGAAGTTCTAACTTTCATTTGGTTTTCCCCCATTCCAACTTTTAATCATGCCTCCTCTATGAACAACTAACTGAAGGCAATTAAAAAAGTGTTTCTTCTGTATTTTTTCCCAACATTTTGTGCATCGGGGCGGGGGGGGGGGGGGGTGTGTGATCCTGGATGAAATTAAAGGGGAAGGCAGAAAGAAGAGAGGGAAAAAAATCACCTCTTAATATACCTTGCAGGATCTCCATATGTTTGCTCAATCATGATGACATTGTGGGTAGAATAAGTTGTGTTGAACTACTCTCAAAACTGTCAGAGTACAAGCAGTTTGCACACAGGCAATTACAGGATAGTAGCTGGCACCTTGCACATCTGCACTCTACTTGACACTGTAGTAATTTACTCATGAAACCAAAACCTAGCAAAATAGGTTTGCAGTCAAACTAGGCAGCAATGGCTCATTGATAGTAAATAGTTGAGAGTTTCCCCGTGCCAAAATCCCCAAAAAACACTGAAATACATGGTGCTGGTGAAGATAAGCTTGTTTTTAAGCATCAATTAGAAGGAAATCTCTGGATAATAGAGAAGCACAAAGAAAATTGTGCAGAACAACATCATTTACTAAAAGGGGGAACCATGTCTATCCTGAGCTATTCATTAGATCTGTTAATCCTTGCTTTTGCATGGAAAATAATTTAAAGCTACATCCCTTGGTATTTAGGAATTGTAGTATCTTCTTTATGAAGTCTTGATGCAGACAACAGCCTCACATCCTTTAGACATCTAATCCTGCAAAGTGGCTGTAAAATGTCTACAAAGGCTCAGCACTCAAGAACTTTCACTGTGCAGAAGGTTCTGAGGCAGAGACATCCTGCAGAGGCACTTCACTTCTGAAACATATTTTGAAGTACCATACAGCTTTTCTTCTAACACACAAAATCAGGAGAAAAGGCAATGGGAGATCAGCAGCACACCACTAACAGGATGGACTTGTAGCCCTTCATTCCTCAGAGAACAGGATTGCCTGATCTGCGGTTACTGTGGTTCACTTGGTGTCCACATAAGAAGAAATAAATTAATCTCATTGAATTTTAGCTGCCCAGTCTAACCTGTCATCTTTTTTCAGCTGTCATCTTAGGATCCCTTCACAGATTCATTTGCCCTATCACAAGTGCCTATATTAGAAGAACCAGCAACAGAACAAGAGGACACAGTCTCAAGCTGTGCCAGGGGAAGTTTAGGCTCAAGGTGAGGAAAAAGTTCTTCACAGAAAGAGTTACTGGTGATTGGAATGGGCTGCCCAGGGAGATGGTGGAGTCACCATACCTGGAGGTGCTCAAAAAGGGATTGGACGCGCCACTTGAAGCCATGGTTTAGTTAGTCATGAGGTGTTGGGTGATAGGTTGGACCTGATGATCTCTGAGGTCTTTTCCAACCTTATTGATTCTATGATAAGATGGATGAAATGTCATTTTTCCCCATTTGATACACTGAGTTTAACTAAGACTTTGGAACCCAACTTTTAGACATTAGAACTGAAGAATCTCTTCTAATTAATGGAGAAAGTGCAGAAACTCCAGAGAGTAATTAAACCCATCTATTTTAAATGCCTATTTCGAGGAGAGAGGAAACTATTTTCTCCCCACTAGCTATGCAGGGAGCCAAGTTAGCTTGCTTAACCAGACACTTAGCTTTTGGACAGTAAAAGTTGCTAAAATGAATTATATCCCATGTGTTCTGCAGCCCATAAGGGGATTTTCTTTCAATCCCCTCAAATCTTGGAAAAAACCCTCTTAAAGCTTGTTTATTCAGACTTTACACAGAGGTCGTGATTTAGCTCTCTGACAGTGAAACAGATATAATTCAGGGATGCCTGACTATGCTTGTCTTTTTATTTTTCTTTTCCTTTTCTTTTTTCCTTTCTTTTCTAGACAAAAGAAAACATCTCCAAGCTAAACAGCACTTCTAATGTACTAGGTCATCTTTATCTCCTTGATCAATACTTAGCTGGAATACAATTGTGAAAGTCAGCTTAGAAAAATCCCTCTTCATAACAAATTTCAGAATGGATCAAACAGAAACTTTAAAATCTCTTATCAAAGGCCAGTACTTCAACCCATTTCCACGTTAGCAATTGCTCTAAGAGAGACCAGCATCTCTTAGGCTGAAGTGCTAAGTACTGAAGGAACTCTTTATTTGCTTGTAAATTCCATTCGTAAGTGGAATTTAGAACTTATTTAATTGATAACACCTATATTCTTACATTTTACAGATATAGCCCTATTGCTCTTTTGCAATTTTACATAATCTTCAAGAAGATGCTCTTAAGCTTTCCTGTCAGCATGCAATCAGTCCCTTAAAAATAAAGATTATGTTTCTTTCTAAGCAAACTGACTTGCCTTTTTGGAGAAAAATGACCTGAGAAATAATTCCCTGGAAGTTAATGGAAGCCAATAAAATTAGCAGACCCTCACTAAACTTCATAAAGGCTGAAATAAACACACTTGATCCCTTAGATATGAGAAATTCTGAGATCCTGTATTTGATCCCTGAGTTAACAAGAAAGACAGGCTTCACTATATACCTTGCATAATCCTTTATTTAGGAAAGTTATGCATATTTTTATTTAACATTTTTCCGGAACCTTCATTATACAAATACAGTATAACAGGTACTACAGACAGAAAGCACCCAGCTGTAGTTAGCCTAAGCTTACCATAATGGTCTGCCAAATTTTCAGCTTAGAAATAGTTGAGAGGTTCCTAACATTGCTATTTTAATGTGCATTGAATTACAACCTCTTAAGCAAGTGCAGTTTATGTATTTTAAAAGTTAAAAGATACATTAAAACATACCATTTTCTGACAGTAAAAGCAACCTCTGTAATAAAAACAGATGTGCATTTTTCCAAAACAGCTATTCCCTAAGGAGACCTAACTGATTCCCCTGCTGGACACAGTGAGCTCATTTCATGCTTTTAATGCTAAATTTGCTGATTTAGTAGAAGAGAACATAGAAAAATAGGTCCTATATACAGAAAGCAATCATACTACTCGAAAAGTGTATTAACTCTTTTCCTCAACAATCATTCAAACCACTGTCTATTTGAGGTTCACCTCATTCCTAGCCACTAGCAAAACTGAGCTGCTGCTATGTGTTTTTGTTGCCAATGATTTAATGGAAGCGCTTCAACTTACAGTGACTTCCAGAACACAGGAACATCTTGTACATGGGAACATCTTACAACTGGGCCAGAAAGAGGGAAATATATCAGTTTTTATGGTGGCAAACCAAAAGGGATTATTTTAAACCAGTCATTTGCTCGCCTGGGGAATGGTGTATGGAGAGCTAAATGTGCACACTCTGTAGTGTGCTCCAGAGGATCGTACCTGTAATAGCCCAGCTATAAGGTGGCACCTACAAGGAAGGAGGCAGGGCTGCACTTGTTTCAAAAGCCAGCAGTACTGAAAGTGGCCTTGCTCTATACACATGGTGTATATGTCCTACCGGCCTGAGCCATGAGCTTCTGCAAGAAGAGAACAGTTCTGGCAAGTAATTATTTTTCTCATCAAGGTGACTATTATAAGGATAAAAATATAAAAATAAAAAGATCTTGTTTTGTGTGTGCATTTTAGAATAGAGGCTTCTTTTGACTGAAATATTAGCTTTAAACATTTGGCCTCACCTTGTCTGTAATAGTCTTCTGGAAGGCATTTAGGTAATACTCTTCACTAACACAGCCTAACTAGGTAGATGATAAATGGGTATTTTCTCATTAGAGAAAGAGAAAAAAAAAAAAACAATAAAGAACTTGTTCATGAGAAGGAAAACTGTGATAAAGCTTTTGGCCTTCAGTAGTTCTTTGAAAAGTATTGTGTAAGGAAGGATTTCTCCAAACTGTTTCTATTGTCACAATTTCACGCAGGAAGTGCAAGAACTTCCTTAACATGTTGCTTAACCAGGAAAGCAAATCAAATGAAATAAACTTTTTATTACACTATCTTCACAGCTGTCCATCATTTGGATTTTGCCAGCTAAACAGAAAGCAATACTAATTCAGCACAAAATCCCTAGCCCCTGCATTACAACTGATCACATCCAAACAGATGCAAAGCCTGATGTCAGCTTCAAGAGAGTTGGTTCACATGCACAAAATTCCTACTACTAAGTCAGCTAAGCAGTTCAGGTTCATGTTAAAGGGATCTGTGCACCATGCTGTCTGGATTTCTCTTCCATGTAGAGATCTCACGTCCTGCCAGTCTAAACACAACCTGTTCTTTCTCGTGAAAAGAAAGGTAAGCATTGCACCTGGCTATGGATCTGTGGATGTTAAGTTTAGTGTTTAAGCAAATCTTTAGATTAGTCACAATAAAGACAATTATTTTCCTGTAGGCTGCCAATTTGTGTTGTATATCACAAAAAAAAAAAGAAAGGCAAAAAAAAGTTACTACCACTACTACTACTACTACTACTACTACTACTAATGTTACTACAGACTACTTCATTATTTATCATGGAAGTATGATCTTATAGAAGTATACAGAATGATCAATCACAAACACCAAAAATTATGAATAAATAAATAAATAATATTCTGCTTCATTTCAGTCATCTGTATTAAAAAAGACATTATTACCTATCAAGTACATTGGTCTGTCTTGTGTAAACAAAAAAATAAAAATCCACCACATTTCTACCTATGGTAACTTTTTTCACATGATAGAAATTAGACTCTAATTTATACCCCAGCTCAGTAGATGAGTGCTTAGTGCCCCAGAAAGCCAGGCCTTTTGTCTTATTTTCCCTTGTACACTGTTTCCTGAGACTATCCTCCCAAGTGCTTCTTACTTGGATGATTCTGAGAGTAGAACAGAAAAGAGAAACTATTTCTATTGCTGTAAAACATCCCTAGAGGGAAACAAGATATACCCTGTATCCACTGGGTATATCTGTTGTTTGTAATAGGCCCTTGTGTATGCTGGAAGACCCAGAAGAAGCTATTACTGAGGCAAAAGTTCCTTGGGGTCTGTTACTGCATATATATAGTTTCAGTAAGGTTTCAAACTTTGCAGCTTTTAATAGTTTAAAACATTCCCTTGCATGTATATCTTGAGGTGATATATCTTGATGAGAATTATTCAAACAGGCCAGCAGTTCCACTACTGCTCTGTTTGAAGCCTAAAGACATTAATGGGATACCTAGGAGAGTTTGAGTAGTTACTTCATACTTCATGTAGCACAGGAGCACCTTCCTTTGTTCTTGTCAGAACGGATGCATGTAACAAGTCCTTGTTCAGTAAGTTTCTGCAGTTAGCAGTTTCTCATAGACACAGTTTCACATGTATACTGTTTAGCCGCTTTAACACTCGAGAGGATGTTGGTACAAAGCAGGATTTGTTATGATGCAGGCATAGTTGTGCTAAGTACATTCTTGTGCAGAAGCAGCAGAAGAGTTTCATACGAGGTGAAAGAGCTATGTCAGGCATACTTGATCAAAAATAATTCAATAGACCTGACTGGAGATTTTGTATCAAAATATTTTGAGAATAATAAAAATAGTTCCCAGAAATATTTAGAAAGGGGGGGGGGGGGGGGGGGATGTTTGTGGTGTGTGTAAAGAAAAACAACACAACCACAACAGCCCACCCCACAATCCAAACCAAAACACAAATAATTTTGAAGACAGAGCAACATTACTACATCATTCCTCTCCAAAACCCATCAACTACCACTTGATGATATTCCTATTCCTTCATTATGTTCAAGTCACTGTGAATATTTTCAAGCTGCAGAGGACACTGAACATACACTAGCAAATTCCCAACATCGTAACTGAGTTCAGCAGCTACTAGACAGTAACACAAATTATGGAGAATGACATCTGCCAGTCTAGGGTTGGTTGTTTTTTTTTGGTGGGGGGAGAGTTTCTTTTAAAAATGCTATTTGCATCTTTAGGGATAGCTGCAGAAACCATGCTTATTACAGTGGTTTTAAAAAGCAGTACCTCATAAAATGAGGCATGTATGTGCATAGATGCCACAACACATCCAGCCATAAAGAGACTTGGAAAGAAAAAGGCTACCTGAAAACAGTATCTGAGTAGAAATTTCCAGGATTTTCTTTTGTCCTATACGTCTCACCAGAATGTAAATTTACTGTTATTACCTTTCAAACTACAACCCTGTTGCATAACCCAACACTTCACTTCACTCCTGCATCCTTTCTTTGAGAAAGACATGTTACTCTCCCTTTCAGGTGCTACAGACTTCAGAAGGAAAGGAAAAGAAAGAAAAAGAAAAGAAAAAGAAGAACAACAAAAAAAAAAACAACTTCAAACCAATTAGATCTTTGAACAAGGAATATCAAAGTACTTTTTGAACTACAACATATAAGGTATTTGTAGATTTGCCAGTGTACCTGGCACAGAACACTCAGCATCTTCAGGATGCATATAGAGTGGCAGAAATATCAGGAATATCTTAATAATAGGGAAGTCATACAGCCAAACAGGAATGCATAAAATAACTAGGTACAAAAATATGAAAAAGCATCATGGTTACCCTCCAAAGAACTTAAAGGAGAAAGTGGACAAGATAAGAATACAAAAGAGAAAGCAAATTATTTTTTACATTATTTTTGTCTCAGCACTGAGAAGATAGCAGCCTTTTCAAATAAAGATAAGGAGCTTTCAATGATTCAGATAACATAAGGAGAATGGCTGAAACAAATCAATAAATAAAAGATCAGTCTATCCCAAGAATGGGACACTGTTTATTCAAGGGCCCCAAAGTAATTTAACACTAACAACAAAAATTTATGCAGCCTCACACTGAAATCTGTTTGCATACTGAACCATGCAGGAGAGCAGTCATCTTCATACGGCTGCTAAAAGAAACCAAGCAACAGTTCAAACAGCTCCACACACATATAATTGCAGTAATAAATAAACTAACTGAGGCACCAATAAAAAAATAAAATTGTTAAATATCTGGATTAAAGTTAGAAGCCTTAATGCCTCATACATTTCCTTAATCTATTGGAATTCTTTTGGCATGTTAATAAACAGCAAATACACTGGCAATGGCTAATACAAGCTTTTGGCATTTCCAAAGGAGGGCATCTCTAAGAATGCTTCCCATAAAAGCTATTATAGAAACTAAGTAATCACAGGGTGAGAAGTAAAGCTCTGTCATAGATTAGAAACCAATTACAAAAAGCAGAATACATTAGTGGTCACTGCTCTAGGTTACTACAAACAGCAGAGCGCCCCCAGGATCTTTTCTAGGGATAAGAGCGTTTCATCAATTTATTAATCATCTGAAAATGGGACTAACAATAAAATGGAAATGTTTACAAGTGACAAAACAAGACTGAAATTAATCAAGGCCAAAGCAGGCCAAGAAGAGCTCATTGAAAGGGGAAACAACAGCAGATGGAATCCAGCACTGCCAAGCCTAATAGATGCACAATGGAAAGAAACGTATTAAATACTTCTGTATAGAATGAAAAAATCATACCAAACACTGAAGGGGAGAAAACCCCTCCTGATATGCACAGTCAAAGAAAACATTACTCTGGGACAAAACACAACCTAAAATAAAGATATTGTTGAGCAAGAGATGAAAAGGAAAGAGTACTGGTAGATTATGAAGGCTAAGATTTATTTATTTAAGCAAGAAGCCTGGTGCCTCTAAAGGAAAAGGCTAAAAAGACATAATAAATAAGTAATGCCAGATCACAAATAAAGTACATTATATAATTACTTATCTCTCTACATAAGACAAATGAAGAATTCAGCAAAACTGAAAACTGCATGTTTAAACCAAATACTTTTTATTTAAACCAAACAGATGGAACTCCATATTTGACATTACCAAGTCCAAAAGGTAACACCATTTTAATGAAGGGCATTGATTTTACGGTGGGTTTATACATGAAAGTTGCTCACAGCAAAGTGCTCTGTTCTGTACAGCAAGCCAGAATCAAACCAATAGAAATAATAAATGAAAAGTCAAGCTACCTCCCATGCCAATTTCTATTCACTATGAACTACACTTTTTAGTTGCAGACCGGCTGTCATGAATACTCATCTTTCATTTCCCCTTTCAAAAAATTGTCCTTCTTAGTACAGCACATTACTATATCAAAGACCCACAGTGTGGCAGTTTTAGGCTATGCCTTTAAAAGGTAGCTGCAGATCTCGAGCAGAAAAGTAGAAAAATATAAACAATTCACTGCTGGGTGTAAAAAGGAAAACAAAAGATTATTCTAAACTAATTTCATTGGCTAGAATGTGTGGGATGGAGGCAGATGTACTCTAACAATCTTACACATTCCACATTTTCATTCCTTCTTCTCTGGTCTGGCTGTTCTGCTGGGGAGGATAATACTTCTGACCTTGCAGATAAGGACACTAACATTGCTTCTTTGAACTAACATTTTTCCTAACGGCTTCTCTTTTCTTCTAATTATAGGGGGAAATTAGTTGGTTCTGGCGGGGGGGGGGGGGCGGGGGGGGGGGGGGGGAGCAGCTTCCCTCGTCATTTTGACCAGGGTGGTTTCTGTGCTGTTTTTTATTGATTGCAAATACCTGTATAATATTGTAAATACTGTATGTTTTGTACATATTCATTGCATTCCATTGTAGAGTGTAGTTTTTTGCTTGTAAATACAGCTTCCATTTGATTCCAATTGAGCTGGTCATGCTTAGTTAATGTAGTGGGAAATTCCAACCCACCACACACAGTCAAATGTATCAGGAGAAGTTTGTTTGGGAAAGAGCTGGAAGAGAAGGAAAGAGAAAAAACTAGGTAGTAGTGAACAAGAAGAACAGCAATGTCCTAAAAGATAAATTGTCAGCTTTACCACTGGTGGGTATGAATCGGAAATGTTGTACTTAGCACAACTACAGCTGCATCATAACAAATCCTGCTTTGTCCTTTAGAGTGTTGAGTAAACATGTGAAACTGTGTCTATGAGAAACTGCTAACTGCAGAAACTTACTGAACAAGGACTTGTTACATGCATCCATTTTGACAAGAATCATAGGTAAACGTCTACATTGTAATGCATCACAGTTGCAGGTCTATTACAGCAGATGTACAGATGCTGTTCTCATTTGTGTGTACAATACACAAAAATTATTCTCTGTCAAGCAAGAAACTGACCCTCATCAGCCACTTGTCAGTACAGCCCAAAAACTGTATGGGCAAGGTGTATATAATCCCCTTCACTAGTATTTCAATATATTCAAAATTATATTATTTTCTGGGTTTGATGACTAATTTGGCTATAGCACTTTAATATAATTTACATTAATATAATTCTCTTTTTCCACCCTAGTCTCCACTTTTATCCAACAATTTGCCACTAGGTACCAGAAAAAAAATTCTATAGAAGATACATGAAAAATTCAGTATGAACTACAGGAACAGAAACTCTATTGTAATTATCACAAAGAACCACCAAAATCAAAGCATGAAACACAGCAAGAACCAAATTTTGATGAAATGTTGGCAATTCGCTACACATTTAGAGAAAAACAGGATTTTGAATGCCACTCCACAAGCCTTAGAAAATGAAAGGGGTATCTCTAACAATAAAATATTCCTTCATGGCTGAAATTATAGAAAAGTATATGGAAAAAATATTTTATTGAATCACAGTCATGAAAATTGACTACTAATATGAATTAAGAAGAAACATTACAAACTAGCAATTTTTTTTTTTCTAACTGCCTGCTGTAGCACTCATTTCACTTCACAAGCTTATTCTCAGACATGATAACAAGCAGATTACTGACCAACATAGTATGCCGGTTCTTATATGCCACTTAGCAGAAATACACCTTCTTCAGTTTTCCGAATCCTTCACTACTGGCTCCTTAAGGCTTCAGGATAAAGTGACATATTTTCTGGGACATATCCAATCCAAGTTTTATAGGAATATGTGGTCTATCTACTCTTATGGTGACCTAAGTTAAATATCTGCTTTTTTGGCTATCTGCAACTCCCATTGTTTTACCCATTGGCAGGACAATGTCCTGCTTCTGCTTGTCGGTGTCCCTTGCAGTTCAGTAGCATCTAGTGGTATTCTAAGCTCCGATCACCTGTGGGTCTCCCCCTAATGTTTCAATCAATCACACAGATTTATACTATTTTAGCAAATTATTTCTTTACCTCTCTTTGCTAGGCCTGTAAATCATTTGTCTTGCCTCCTTTTAGACCCACTGAAGTTCTGAGTTGGGCACAAGGTAAGAAAGCTTACAGTGGTTATCAAAGGCTGGTTATCGTTAGGCCCTGCAGATCTTTAGTAACAGTGTTACTATTGGAACAGAGTCAATCAGGACCTCTGGGAGAACTAATTTTCTTTGCATAAGTGCAGTAAACTTACTGAGACACAACTGAATAAATGGCATGAATACTCAAGGTTCAAAAGCAGTAACCACCTCTAATTATTGGGGGTATCACTAACAACAAATATTCCATCAGTAAAGCATTCTTCTAGTTTTTTTATTTTCTAAAGTAATACTCTACTTTTAGTCTTTCAAAGAAGAAAAGCTTTATTCTGGAAGAAAAATAATATAAATCGATACAATAGGTAGTTTTCTCCTCTATGCTGGAAAATCCAAAGAAAATAAAGCCTTTGCAAGTATATAGAAAATTTACTATTTATTAAAGCAAATCAGTTACTTAAGCTTTCCTGTGTATCTAGTTGTCAGTTCAGTGCCTACTGAACCCAGACTGAAGACTGCCCCATAATAATTTTTTTCTTCTAGTAAGAAACAAGGAAATAGAAGATGAGGGCAGTATTTTAGGAAAGAAGGTCAGACTTCTTACATTGCTGATTTCCCTCCCTCACCACACAAATTTCCATTTTCATGATTGCTTAGAAATTTTTGCAGTGTTATCAAACTAAAAACTCAAAAGAGTTACCATAGAGAGACACTGAAAGGTCTGTTCCACCTTGCATCTGTTTGCTGGGAAGGTGCAGAGAGATTCACAGCAAGGACAAAAACAGCCCAGAGAGCCCAAAACACAGCAGAGCTGCAGTGGTTCTGCTGCACTGAGGCTTGGCAGCTGCAGGGTAGACATAGAGCAGAAGTCTGCACCACACTGTGCATCACCTCCATAGGCATAGCAACAGAAGATGAGGAGTTAAAAACAATTAAAAGCAACAACAAAAACCACCCAAAAGAACCCCAACAACAACAACAAAGAATAATAGATGATTGCTAATGACAAGACATATAGAGCCAGGCACAGTAAATCATTTCGGAGCTCCCACCCAGGGTCTTGAGCTGCAGTCCTGAAGAAACTTCTGAGATACCTTGGGCATTATCTCCAAGTGAGAGGCAAATTTCTTTCTCTTTAACTATGGCTGTGTGACTATTAACAAGGAGCGTGGCTCTGTAGAAACACTCTGCAGACTGAAACAGTGCTGAGAACCTGGCTTCTACATTATATGGGTTTCATTGTTTTACATCAAGCTCACCCTACTCCTATAGACCACATGTCCCTTAGTGACAATAACATATTAGATGTGCTTCTGGGCCACTCTCTTGCCTTTACTTTCAGGAGAAAGCAATCCAGTTTATGAGCTCCCAGACTGTTCTCTGATGTGAATCAAGTTACAGTAAGACAGACAGTGGGAGCAAGTGGGAGATTTATTTCAAAGCACCCCCTTGACCTGAACTAAAAGGCTAGTAGAGACACAGCCTCATGGCAGCTGCTGGTATACAGTTCAGGCACTTGAGATTTGTGAGCTGTGTGCCCACCCATGTACGTACAGAATCTGTTAAGAAACAAGCACCTGCCTCTTAACTCTGACAGTTTTTGACAGAAAGTGGAAAAATAGAATTTGAAGAAGGATCAGCCCTTTGAGGAGTATAGCAGGTGCAACTCATGGTGCAATACATGTTATAAGGCCCCAATACTGCTGAATTACTGCAATGTTTGAGTTCCCCAATAGTATCATTATCTGCAGGAAAAAACCCAACACAGTTTCAGGTCTTTTGCTTCTCACAAGTCCATGGGACCAGATGGGATCCATCCTAGGGTGCCAAGAGAGCTGGCAGATGAGCTGGCCAAGCTGCTCTCCATCATTTTCCACCAGTCCTGGCTCACCGGAGAGGTCCCAGGACTGGAAACTGGCCAATGTGATCCCCATCCACAAGAAGGGTCAGATGGAGGAACCTGGAAACTACAGGCCAGCCAGCCTGACCTCAGTGCCAGGGAAAATTATGGAGCAGATTATCTTGGCGACAATAACTGTGCACCTGAAGGATGGCCAAGGGCTCAGGTCCAGCCAACATGGATTTAGGAAGGGCAGGTCCTGCCTCTCCAACCTGATCTCCATCTGTGATAAGGTGACCTGTCTGGTGTATGTGGGGAGGCCTGTGGATGTGGTCTACCTGGGCTCCAGCAAAGCCTTTGACACTGTCCCCCACAGCAAACTGCTGGCTAAGCTATCAGTTCATGGCTTGGACAGCAACACTCTGTGCTGGGTTAGGAACTGGTTGGAGGGTTGAGCCCAGAGAGTAGTGGTGAATGGTGCCACATGCAGCTGGCAGCCAGTCACCAGTGGTGTGCTCCAGGGATTAGTGCTGGGCCCCATCCTGTTCAATGTCTTTATTGATGATCTGGATGAGGGGATTAAGTCAGTCATCAGCAAATTTGCAGATGACACCAAGTTGGGAGCAGGTGTTGATCTGTTGGAGGGCTGAAGGGCTCTCCAGAGGGACCTCAACCGAGTGGACAGATGGGCAGAGTCCAACATGATGGCATTCAACAAATCCAAGTTGCTGCACTTCGGCCACAACAACCCCATGCAGAGCTACAGGCTGGGGTCGGAGTGGCTGGAGAGCAGCCAGGCAGAAAGGGACCTGGGGGTTCTCATTGACAGCCACCTAAACATGAGCCAGAAGTGTGCCCAGGCAGCCAAGAGGGCCAATGGCATGCTGGCCTGCATCAAGAACAGTGTGGCCAGCAGGAGCAGGGAAGTCATTGTGCCCCTGTAGTCCGCATTGGTTAGGCCACACCTTGAGTCCTGTGTCCAGTTCTGGGCCCCTCAGTTCAAGAAGGACATTGAGATACCTGAACATGTCCAGAGAAGGGCAATGAGGCTGGTGAGAGGCCTTGAGCACAAGCCCTATGAGGAGAGGCTGAGGGAGCTGGGATTGTGTAGCCTGGAGAAGAGGAGGCTCAGGGGAGACCTTATTGCTGTCTACAACTACTTGAAGGGTGGTTGTAGCCAGGAGGGAGTTGGTCTCTTTTCTCAAGCAACCATCACCAGAACAAGAGGACACAGTCTCAAGCTGCACCAGGGGAAGTTTAGGCTCGAGGTGAGGAGAAAGTCTTTCACTGAGGGAGTCGTTTGCCATTAGAATGGGCTGCCCAGGGAGGTGGTGGAGTCATCATCCCTGGAGGTGTTCAAGAGGGAATTGAACTTGGTGACAAGGTCTAGTCATGAGGTCTGTGGTGACAGGTTGGACTTTATGATCTTTGAGGTCTCTTCCAACCTTGATGATTCTGTGTGATTCTTTCAAACACAACATCAAATAATTTAAAACATCTCTTTATTCACACGCACTTTAACTTCCCTTTCCTACCCCCTACACAGGGACCACAAATTTAGTGTAACCCAAAGAAAGGCTTACTGATATTAATAGTTCTCGTATTGCTCCCTGTAAGCTTAATCATCTTCCCTGCCAGTCATGATTTTGATAACATGTGTGTCCTGCAAGCTGCAAAACATATCATCTCCTCCTCTTGCAGATCTAAACAACTATAAAAGAAGGATCTCTTCCCAAATACCAGATCTTCTCAAATCATATCTATATTAAAAAATGTGAGAAAAAAAACATATTTACATTTATACCAAAAAAATTTATATTATACCAAAATATATGGAGGAATTTTTCTCCAGTGATCAAAATGATATAATGACAAAGAGACAGGGAACTGCAAAACAAGGATTAAAGAAATATTTGGAAAGTTACAGAACTTCGTGCTTATATTACACAAGCTGACATAATTCTGCCTTTTAAAATATTTCAGAAAATACATAAATCTCAGAGAGAACAGTAGCAAAAACCCTATCTTCAAGATAATGACAACAATCAAAAAATCCTAGTCTTAAAAAAAACACACACACACACACAAACAAACAAAAATGTGCAAATAAAGAGGCAAAAATGAAAGCAATCTAAAATGACACGATTAAGAAAATAGAGCATTTACAGTAACTTCTTCCATAAAGTATTAGTATTAGGTAGTGGAGATACATGGAATTTTTATGTGGGTTTGTTCCAACCACTGAACCAAACTGCAATTCAACACAAGGAGGGTCTCTATGAAGGAGTTGCAAAGACCAGTGTAAAACAGGGTTAGGGCACTTTCTGGCTATATCATCACCAACTGACGCTTGTGTGCTCCACATTTACTGTGAAACCTCTCTGAAGTCTTGAAAAAGAAAGAAAATACTCTAAATAATTTATATTTCCAGATCAGTGAAAAAACAAACAAATCAGTGAGTGCAAAAGGGAAAAGATCGTTTAGGAACAATTGTTAGATTTTTATGTCCTTCCTAACCTACTGTTTAATTTTAAAGAATTCAGGATATTTCAAAGACTTTCATAGGGCTCTAATTCAGGACTGTGCTAATCTCCCCAAGATTCCTGATCCTACTTCAGTAATTTCCTTGTTGCACCTCCTGTAAGATATGTGCACCTATAGATATAGATATATATAGATATATATATCTCTCACATATATATGTATACATACATGTGGGTACAATACATGTAATTTTAATTTAAGATGAGTCATTGTTAAAATTACTATCTTTTCTATAATTTTTGAAATGCAGCACAGAGCAAAACTCTCATTACCTGATCAATTCTTTTAACTTCTGCTTAAATTCTAACTGAATTCATACCAGTCTAAATACAGAGTGCCTTTACAGCAATCAAAGCAGCTTCTCTGGATTTACATTAGCAATAGTACTGATCAGCATCTCTCCTTTTAACCCTAGCAGATGACCTACAATCTTGTCTAGAAAAGGCAAATTAACTCTGCTTTGTTTTCTTTAAGGTTTTCCTGCCCCAGGTAGCTGAACAAGTTAAGCTCATAATGTTTTACTACAATGTGCCTGAAAAATCAATAGAAAAATAGAAAGGGATCAAGACCAAGTAGAATAACAAAGAAAAGGGAGGGTGTTGGGGGGTGGAATTAATCCAACACTATGAAATTAGTAACATCAGTCAAAGACAAGGAAATGAGCATTTAACACACTCCACGTATTGCTTTCTGTAGCAAGGTTTGTAAAGCATATCAGTCTGGGTCAAATCTGTCCCTTTGATTTCATATATTTGAGTCGTAAAGTATTTCATGTAGCTCCTGCTCTCAAAACAGTATTACATTTAAGACAGCCATTGCTTTCAAAGGAGTTCATCCCTGTGTCATTGTAGATTCCTGAATAGAGAAAACTGGTCTGTATTCGCAAATGCAGTACATTTACTTGGGTCGTGTCTCAGGAATCAATCTCAGCTGCTAAATTTTGGAAAGCTAGTGTTACAGTAATGATTTAATTTAATTAATATATTGGGGGAGGAAGTATTTCTAGAATTTATCAGAGTTAAATATAAAAACAAGAAACCATAATGTACTTCTAACTAAATCGGGATCTAAAACAGCAAGCCTGATTTCCTGAACTCCAGTGATACACAAGTGTATCTTGTTAGTTAAACTTACCTTATAATAGGGGTAATTTCCCCAAAGACTGTTGTATCGGAAAGTGTACAAGGTAAAAAAGATACAAAAATTAATTCTGCTTTTACTACACTTTGGACAACATTTCAAACGCATCTTGTTCAGAAACTCCTACATCTTCACAACACTGTTCCAAATTCTGTCAGGTTCTGTATAGAAATATCTACAGGAAGACTTCAGCTGGAAAGCAGAACGGGACTGGAAATCAACATCTCTCGTCTTTGAATGCATGAAAAATTTTAAATGCCATTCCATAGGATGTGTCTATGTTTTTGTTTTGCTTCCTTTTTTTAAGTGCATAACCTGAAGCCAGTGGAATCCAATCCCCATATATACTCAGCCCTGGCCCTGCTCCCATAATGTAACCAAAGGGGCAGAGCCTCCATGCTCCCCAGTAGCATGGAGTAGTGCTGGGGCACCTTCATGAGCAGAGTGCTGAGCACTTCCAAATTTGTTCCCTTCAGAAAGAAAACCTTCTTATCAATACTGTCAAATATCACCTTAAAGCACTGTACTGCAATATTAGCAGCTTGAAAATAGCATGAAAAGGATGATTTTGTACTTAGCAGGACATAAACTTTACAATATTCCAAAAGAGATGCATTTGGAACACAAAAAGGTCAATGAACTGGGGGCTCTCATGGCACCAATCTATCTCCATTGATTTCACTATTCACCTGACTTTAAGATGACTGAACTCAGTACAAACACATCCCACTGGAAAACCATCAGCAGTGACGTTAAGCAATGTGCGAACTATAGTATTCTAGAAGAGAACAGAATTAACCAGGTTGGAAAAGACCTTTGAGATCATCGAGTCCAACCTATCATCCAACACTATCTAACCAATTAAACCGTGGCATCAAGGGTACCATCCAGTCTCTTCCTAAACACTTCCAGTGATGGTGACTCCACCATTTCCCTGGGCAGCACATCCCAATGTCCAATCACTCTTTCTGTGAAGAACTTCTTCCTAACATCCAGCCTAAACCTCCCCTGGTGCAGCTTGAGACTGTGTCCTCTTGTTCTGGTGATGGTTGCTTGAGAAAACAGACCAACTCCCTCCTGGCTACAACCACCCTTCAAGTAGTTGTAGACAGCAATAAGGTCTCCCCTGAGCCTCCTCTTCTCCAGGCTACACAATCCCAGCTCCCTCATCCTCTCCTCATAGGGCTAGTGCTCCAAACCCCTCACCAGCTTTGTTGCCCTACTCTGGACATGTTCCAGCAACTCAACATCTTTCCTAAAATGAGGGGCCCAGAACTGGACACAGCACTGAAGGTGTGGCCTAACCAGTGCTGACTACAGGGGCACAATGACTTCCCTGCTCCTGCTGGCCACACTATTCTTGATGCAGGCCAGGATGCCATTGGGCTTCTTGGCCACCTGGGCACACTTCTGGCTCATGTTTAGGTGGCTGTCAATCAGAACCCCCAGGTCCCTTTCTGCCTGGCTGCTCTTCAGCCACTCTGTCCCCAGCCTGTAGCACTGCATGGGGTTGCTGTGGCCAATGTGTAGAACCGGGCACTTGGATGTGTTAAATCTCATGCCGTTGGACTCTGCCCATCTGTCCAGACTGTCTAGGTCCCTCTGCAGAGCTCTCCTACCCTCCAACAGATCAACACCTGCCCCCAGCTTGGTGTCATCTGCAAATTTACTGATGATGGGCTCAATACCTTCATCCAGATCATCAGTAAAGATATTGAACAGGATGGGGCCCAGTACTGATCCCTGGGGCACACCACTAGTGACTGGCTGCCAGCTGGATGTGGCACCATTCACCACCACTCTCTGGGTTCAACCCTCCAGCCAGTTCCTAACCCAGTGCAGAGTGCTGCTGTCCAAGCCACAGGCTGACAGCTTGGTCAGGAGTTTGCTGTGGGGAACAGTGTCAAATGCCTTGCTGAAGTCCAGGTAGACTACATCCACAGCCTTCCCCACATCCACCAGGCAGATCACCTGATCATAGAAGGAGATCAGGTTGGTCAGGCAGGACCTGCCCTTCCTAAATCCATTCTGGCTGGGCCTGATCCCTTGGCCATCCTCTAAGTGCTGTGTGATTGCACTCAAGATGACCTGTTCTATAAATCTTGCCTGGCACTCAGGTCAGGCTGACAGGTCTGGAATTCCCTGGTTCCTCCTTCTGGCCCTTCTTGTGGATGGGCACCATGTTGGCCAGCTTCCAGTCTTCTGGGACCTCTCCAGTGAGCCAGGACTGTTGAAAAATGATGGAAAGTGGGTTGGCCAGCTCATCTGCCAGCTCTCTCAGCACCCTAGGATGGATCCCATCCAGTCCCATGGACTTGTGGGGATCCAAGTGGCTGAGCAGGTCTCTAACTACTTCCTCCTGGATTACAGGGAAACTGTACTGCTCCCTGGCTCTGTCTGTCAACTCAGGAGGCCAGTTGTCTGGAAGACAACCCATCGTGATACTAAAAATTGAGGCAAAGAAGGTGTTAAGTACCTCCTCCTTTTCCTCATCTTTAGTTACCATATTCCCCTCCATGTCCACCAAGGAGTGGAGGTTGTCCTTCTCCCTCCTCTTGCCATTAATATATAAAAGCATTTTTTTGTTGTCCTTCACAGCAGAGGCCAGTCTAAACTCTAAATGGCCTTTTGCCTCTCTAATTTTTTTCCTGCATGACCTAGCAACATCCTTAAACATTTCATGGGTAACCTCACCTTCCTTCCATAGATGATACACCCTCTTTTTTTCTCTTAATATGCTCAGAAGTTCATTGCCCATCCAGGCTGGCCATCTGCCCCAGCAGCTCATCTTCCAGCACATTGGCACAGTCTGTTCCCGAGCCTTCAAGAATTCTTTCTTGAAGTAGGTCCAGCCCTCCTGGACCCCTTTGTTTTTAAGGGCTCTTTCCCAAGGTACCTTCTGAGTTAGTTCCTTGACTAACCTGAAGTCCACCCTCCAGAAGTCCAGAGTGGAAGTTTTGTTGCTGCCCCTCTTAGCTTGACTGCTTATTGAAAACTCAATTATCTCATTGTCACTGGGCCCCAGACAGCTTCCAACCACCACATCTCCCACCAGCCCTTCTCTGTTGGTAAAAAGATGGTCAAGCAAAGCCTTACCCCTGGTAGGCTCACACAGCAGCTGGGATAAGAAGCTATCCTCCATACACACTAAAAACCTTCTAGACTGCCTCCTCTCTGCTGTGTTAAGTGCCCAGCAGATATCAGGCAGGTTAAGTTCACCCATATGAACCAGGTTTGGTGATCTTGAGACAGCCTCTACTGCCTGTAGAATAATTCATCAACCTTTTCATCCTGGTTGGGTGGTCTATAACAGACTCCAACTAGGATGTCAGCCTTGTTGGCCTTCCCTCTAATTTTCACCCACAGGCACTCAACCTGATCATCCTTGATCTCTAGTTCCATGGCATCTACATCCCCCCTGAAGTACAGGGTCACCCCTCCACCCCTTCTCCCTCACCTGTCTCTCCTGAAGAGCCCGTAGCCATTCATTACATTGCTCCAGTCATGTGAGTCATCATTCTAAATAGATATTACTGTAATATTTACCTTGAAAATTTCCAGAGGTTTCAGTCTTTACCAAGGCATAGTTTTCAGATTATTTGTAGCTGGTATTAAAAATAATTAAAAAAAAAAAAGTGACAGGCATATGTAATTTTACTTTTGCAATTTTGAAATTAAAATTTCTGTCATATTTCTTAAAGAATTTACTTGTAAAGTGAGATGTGCTATACCAGATTTCACCACAAAATGATCTTCTAAAAGTCAGGTTTAAGTCTTTGAATATGCCAGGGTTTCTAATCATAACTGTGAATAAATAAAATGTCCTTAGTATCCTAAAGCTCTTCTGTGCAGAAATTAAGCTCTTCTGTGCAGAAATTCAGTTTAAAAAATAGTATCAGGTGAAGGCAATATTAAGAGTACTTATTTGTGTGTAAGTTTTCTATGTACATTTTTTAAAATACATACTTGTATTATTTATTCCACAACAAAAATGGTCTAAAAATAAATTTTCTGTTTATTTGCTATTCTTGATTGTCCTTCTACAAGCGGGACTATATTTAAAAGAATATCTGTTTTTTAATCCAGTGTGCATGTATACAAAACCAAAAATTTGTCTCAGTAAAGAATATTTTAGTTCATTTGAGAATATAACTTCACCTCTAACAGCCATGAAGATATCCCTCTAAATTATAAATTTACACTGATAAAAAAGTATTATTTTTCTGAATCATAAGCATAATAAATAAATATAAGGTAAGCATAAACTTTCCAAACTAGCAAAGTATTTTCCATTTGTTATGTTTGACATGACGAAGATGTTACATCAGTAATTCTTTACATTTATGGCCTTACATTTAGTTGTGTATCACTGCACATGGAAATCTGCAAGATATGTAATTACCTTTTACCATACCTTTTTTTAAATCTATATGAATACATGTCATACAAAATTGAGTTTTCTGAGAAGCACCTGTGAGTGCAATCCCTCAAATACAGAGAGCAAGCTGGCCAAAAAAATGATCAGCAAATCACCCATCAATAAACTCTCCTAAAAGAATGAATAAAATAAGAAAAACTGTAAACATCACAGGCAATCTATCTTTCTCCCTTCCCTTTAAAAAATAATGTCCTCTGGTTCTGGATTGCTAATGTTTTTAAAATGTTTTACAGAGATCCAAGCATGCTGACAGCCTCAGGATGCCATTTACATAAGCATTCAGGCAAACTGAAGGCAATATCTAATCTAACATGCAGAGGATAAGCAAGAATTAAACATGCATTTAGAAAGCATTTGAGGTATCATATTTGCTTCTTGGAAAATATGGCCTGAAAAGTAGACTATATTGCACGTTCTAAAATGCATCTTTTTTATTTTTTCCCAGGTTTTAAAATGGATACATTTGAAAATACAATGGCTTAACTGAGGAACATGCCTAAATTGTAACAACAAAAAAATCATAAAAATGCTACTATCACATCTCAAAAGTGAAAATCTGGACTTTTATCTATCATCTTATAGGTACAGTTTCCCCCTAATTTCATTGAATTAATTTAAAGCATCCACAATTACTTCAAAAATTCTGCAGAATTCCTGAATACCTAGACCCAAATACATTTTTCATTAGTTACTTCAGCTGACACCATCTTCGCCACTGGCTTTAATCAACAAGTAATGATCTCTCAACATCAGCCTATAAGAAAGGTGAACATTCCTATCAGGATCTTGAAGACATTTTAAAGGATCACAATATTGAAATAGAGCTGAAGAAGTTTATCAGTTCAACATTTATAATGACTATTCATCCCAACAATGTTGCCTTTGACCAGTGCTTTTCCATAAAAGCTTTGGGATAATGTTATCTCAATCATAAATTTCAAGACATGTCCATCAGCTTGGATGAAAGAGATGATACAAAGGGTGAGAGAATTACAAATGTTGATCAACTTCAGTTCAAAGCTGTTTACATCATCACCTGTTGTCTTGATCTTTACGGACTGGGAGTGTGTCAGATACGTATCTTCAATGTGCATATTCTTAAGGAGTAATACACACCTTTCATATATCTGCCCTGTTCGTAAAAAAGGGCCAGATCACAAATCAAAATATGTCAGAATATGTCTCTAGTGCCTCACTAAACTTGTATTCATCAAACTGATTGATGCTGTAAAGTAAGTGAAACTTAGCATGCACTCTCACTTAGTGACATTTGCTCTGCTGTTCTGACAAGAGAAAAGTACAGTGAAAAGTACATGGAGAAGTACAACATGGTTATTTTAGTGAAGTGGCATAAATGTCTAAGAATATGTGCCTCTTCAGTGGGAGACTAAGTAAGGCTTGGGAGTTCCCTCTGATTTGGTCTAAGAGAAGAAAATGATGTATTAGTGTCATGTATAGGAATCCTCATACACATAGACAACTCCACACACACATACACACAAAAACCCCCCAAAACAAAAACAACAACAAAAAAAAGCACCACAAACCCAAACAATGAAAAAAACCAACCCACCCTCTTTATGAAGAGGGAATGGAGAATTAAAGAAATCATCTGTAGCAGATTTACCTGCACAAACTGCTATTAAGATCTCCTACAATTCTTATTGTATGGTTTCTGGACAAGTAACTATGTAGAAGCTCTTAGCCTCCCCTGTCTCAAAATAAGTGACAAAAATATAGTTATGTCATAAAAGGCCCTTTCCTGTTCTCATGTCTAAGACTGCATAGCTCACACGTTCTTCAAGGACAGTATATAGTTTTCAGAGAAGTGGAAGATACTTATGATTTCACTAGGTTGGTGTTGAACAGAACAAGTATCATATGAACACAACTTCATCCAGACTTGTTTTTAATACCGAAATCACTTTGCTAGGATTCACTTAATTTGATTTTAGAGGTCAACAGTGGAAGTGCTTGTACCTGAGACAAAATGAGTACTTTTAGGACAATCCTTCTGACCTGTTTTAGATTTCCACTTCATCTCAAACAGACTCAGCCTCCAGAATTACCTATGTATCATCACTGATGACCAACAGTCTGAACTTTTACATTTCACATAGATATGTCCATACTGGATATCCACTCTTTTCGTCTTCTCTTCTTTTTTGTCAGATGAATTATTTTACTATGTTTTGGGGTATTATGAATTATACTTATTTAAAAGTAATATTTATGAATTCAGCTTATAAGTTACTTTTTAGCTTTTAGGCAACTCATAGATCTAAATACATCATGGATCTTAGCGCAAGACTGAAGCAATAAATTACTAAGTATAGGCCTAACAATTTTTAGGCAGGATAAGTGACAGAAGTATAATTTGCATTTTGATTACTTTTCCTAGAAGAACATGAAATGAAGAAGCAATACTGACACTTTCTCTGCAAGGTGCATATGAAGTGTATGACTTGATACAAAGAGAACTAGTGAACAAAGGAAAATTGAGGGCAGAGCCATGAGGTCCTTAATCATGTGACAGTAATCCCACAAAGTGCTAAATGGCTGCTGAACTAGGGTGGAATCCATTTCATCTACTCTGTACAAGTCAACTACAGTCTTTTTTCCCCTAAATCAGAATGAAGTACCTATCAACACTACGAATGGGATGAGTATCTCAATGATAGACGAGACACAAACTTTCAGGAAGTTGGGTGGAGTAAACTCATTTCTGGAATGAACACCCTGGGAAATTTGCTCTTTTAGGAGTGATCTTGATCCAACAAAGCATTTAAACAGTTGAATGACTACAAGCACGTGCATAGTCTTCCCTGAGTGCAGTGCCGTTCAACTAGCTCAAAACAGGAGATTGAAACAGACTGCCAAATTAGTTTTGGGCAAAAATGTAAATTCCATTTGTACATAATCAGTATTGCTCCTTATATTAATATATCAGTGCACTATTGCAAGAATACTCATACTAAATTAAACCACATATGTATCTCAAATGAGTTTTGAAAAATAATGCAACTTCTACTTTTTTTTAAAATCAAATGTACAAATAGCACGTACAAACATCAATTTATCAAGTCACATTAGTTTCAAATCATTTTAAATAACTTCTAAATATATAAGTGTCACATCATTTTAATAGAGCATATTATTCATTTCAAAACCAGCTTTAAAATAAATATTAGAATTTCAACACATTCTGAAAAGTCACCACCTCAATAATTACTTTGCATTGTTTCCCAATTGTAATTAGATGCTGACCATCAGTGCAGATTTCTGATGGTAAAATTTGTAAGAGTTTCTTCTGATCAGCTTAGGTGCCACTCTTGAATATTATATGAATAGTGTTTGTGTCAGATGCTGGTCTGTATGACCTTTTGTAATGCAATGGTTCTTCTATCACTCAAGCTTTTAGTTTCATAATTCTCATCTGCTCTTTTCTGCCAGCTTAACTGAGAGTTTAACTCAAAACCTAATTAGATGACATATGCTGTTTAGGAAAAAAATTCTTGGAAAAATCATTAGTCATATAAGCTTTGATATTTCCAGATAAATGAGAACAAATGTGATTTAAATTGTTTTAGATAACTTTCAATCATCAGTCGTACTCAAACAAAAGTAGTTGAACACAGTTCTTAGATTAAAAAGCAAAATTAGTACCAAGAGTACTGGCTCTATATTCCTATAAGCTATACCATCTATGTTTAATGATGAAAGCCTTTATTGATATGCATGCTCTTCTAGCAGTATTGTAACTATCTTTTCATACCAGTATCATGAACTTCAAATCAAGGTATTACATTCAATTCCTGAATAAAAAAGGTTTTCATATACTTGTTGAGCACCTAGGATGACAGTCAAATGATATAATGCTGCTTTTAACATCTTTTTAAATAATGTTGATATAAAAAGAATTGGTGCATTTATATTTTCCTTCTTTGCTATTCTAGGAGGAAAATTGAATTATTTTAATATTACTTTAATTATAATGCACTTACCTGGGTTACACATTTCATTTTAACTAGCACTAAGGAAGGCCACATTCTAAATATCCTCAGCTTTCACTGGGCTAAAGAAACCTGTGTCAAAAAATGGCAACTGATATTTTGTTCAAATATTAACAAATACATCTGCCAGGAGAGCCCTAGAGTCTGATTGTTTTCAAAAAGATTTAAGTACTATCTGAAAAAAAAATATTAAAAAAATAAAAAAGAAAATCAAAAGCTTTTACATTATATGTCCTACTTAGTTATTTGACCCAGTTCTTAATCTGAAGTAGCCAGAATTTTCTTTTATTCCACAGTGATGCCCCCTGATCGAAAGATGACAAGTCATTATGAATAATTGTGTGTTCCAACAGTAAGCCAATACAGTGTTCTGTTAATTGTTTCAATGCAGTACCACGTCACGCTGCATATAAAAATGGTATTCTGGAAATTACAGACATTGCCAAGAACAATATCTGTAAACATAACCAAGACTTATAATGTGCAAAATCTACAGCAATTTATTATGTCACCTTGCTGAATATATAATGAATTGAAATTTTTTTCTCTTATATTTTAGTCACTACTGGTAAGTGATTATCAAGACAAGAAAATAATATATAAAGACAACAAACTTAAGGATGCTTCTTGAATTGGAGTTACAATGAGATAACACTGGAATCCAGAACTTATAAACAACACAGAATCTCTACTAACATCCTGACAATATAAAATGCATATGAATGTTCATTGATTATTACTCAAAAATCAAACAGTGATTTTCCAGATTCTATACTTACAAATTTTCAGCATTTTCTAAAAAAAAAAAAAAAAAATCCAAAAAATCCTAATACAACTGAGTAAGAAGTTTAATAGTAACACCTTAATTACAGGACAACATTCTTTCAAAAAAATGGAGTGAGAATACTATATGTTGAAACTAAACCCAAAACTCTCCATGTACAGTAGCTAAATGTGAACTGATAACCCAAGCAGCTCCTGCCTGCAAACTTCCAAAACACAAAGCAATTTAATTTAAAATATTATTCAGAGATCTGAACACGTATAGTGGAATACAGAATATATTGAAAGTAAAATTCATTTTCTTTCAGTTTCAAATAAAGGTACAAAAATAAAGCCTGAGGTTTAGATCTAAAGTACTATTTGTTATAACCAACAGTACTTTCTGTATAGGCATAACTTGCTGGATTGAGAAACCCCCACCATTTCCACACTTTACTGTGAGAACTGACTGTGTCAATGGTGGAGGATGATGTTATGGAAAGGAACAGGAAAGTAATACCCAATTACAAGTTTTAGGTTGACTGTAAACATTACTAATTTTGGTCAAGTGGATGAAAAGCTACCTTCTCTGAATGATGCAGCCCTCCCAGAACACTGAAGGTAGAAATACATTATTTAGCAAGCCTTTCATTGTATTAAGACGGTGCTTACATACATGATTATTGAGTAAAATCAGTATTTTCATTAATTTGTTTAAAAGAAAAGAAAAGGCAGCTCATCGTAAAAACCAACCAAATACTGTGCACCTAAAATGCAATTAGATGTCAAGCTAGTTTCTGATTCTTAATCTAAGAATTACCTAGATATCCAACACTCAAAAAAATATTCTTTCCTTACACACAAGAAAGCTATTTCCCAATTGAGTTTTAAAAATAAACATGCACAGAACACCAGAAAGTCCAGCCAAAATACTGCAACAGTCACAAAGTATTCATGACAAGTTTCTAGTTTCACCTCTACACACTGCAGAGCAGACAACAAGCAAACACATCAGCACACTCACGGCTATCAGACCGCTGGACCTGCTAAACGCTCGCCTCTATAAGCCACCAGAATGTACCAAAAGACTCCAAAGTAACCCAGAAGCACCAGCTCAGGCCGCATCTGGAAGAAGCACCCAGTGCGCCCGCGGGCTGTGTTCTCCTGCAGCACCTCGGACAGCAACCTTCTCGGCAGCAGCCGCTGACCCTCTATACGGACCAGACCTGTCCAGCTCAGCTCGGCCCCGTCCAGTTCAACACCATCCAGTTCAATCCAGCCTGGCCCAAATCCACATCACTCCTGCACACCCCACACCCATCCAGCAGCTGACAGCTTCCCCAGAAAGAGGAAGAAAACACTAAGTTGCACCCTTGTGGAGGGTTTGGTGATTTTTTTCTTCTCCCTGTTAAACTGTCCTTCATATTTAACTCAGACTGGTTGATCAAATTCTCAAAATATAGAGCAATACCATCTGACACTCAGAAATTAAGAAGTGTTGGTCATTGGCACTGCATTTGTCTGGTTCATTTATACATTTCACAATAATCATTTAAATGTCTAACTTTTTCCCCATCATTATGCAAATATTTTTCCTTATTCAGTCTCTGCAGGGCAAATCATTTACAGTTTACAGCTGCTTTTACACCACGACATTCTGTAAGGCAACTGTACACTTTGCCACAAAGTTCAGTCAAACTAAACTGTGATACAAATATTCACTTTCAGCACATACGTGTTGTTTGGCAGCCCCCAGTAGTAGGTCAATTTCTAGTTAAAGAGTTACTGAAATGTCAAAGATGCTCTTACAGCAGCAGACATCTATTTATATCTGATATGATTTTTACTTATCCAATTCACTCTGGAAATTAAACACATTTACATGATTAGCAACCAAATGCAAAACACACATACAATGAGTGTATGTGCATACAGTTTAGAACCTGGAAACAGTGGAGTCAAAATTACTGATGAGAATACTTTTGTCCAATTTAACAAGAGCAAACAAATACAGACACTTTTATACTTTATCCAGTTAGATAACAGGATATTTCAGCTTCTGGAGGGACTGTGGATTGTTTTTTTCTGGCAAAAATATGTGTGAATTGCACTAATTTATCGGTGAATGAGATTCTTCAGGCACGAACTACTGCCACAAAATTATTTCAGAAGGCCCTGCTGAAGTTACAAAGCACAGAAGTACTGCTAGGCCTTCTGTTCAGGGCAGTGATTTGTATACAGTGTTGTGCTCCACTGCTAAAGCAGGATTTGATTCACACTGATTAAGGTAGTGTTACACTGTAGTTGAGATAATCCAGTTCAGAACAGAAATCCTTCGACTGGGCTAAGCTCCCAACAAACACTCAAAAAGGGGGGGAAAAAAAGCATGCAGGTCGTTATTTCAGGTACCAAGGGTTTTTTTTCTGCCCTTTCCTGTTTTGAGACCCAGACCAACCAATCTTGTGCAAAACTAGAGAGAACTACAAAGACCCAAAGTTGGACCCTGCGTTTTAACAAAGGAAAAGAAAGACCTCTGGCTCTCTCTAAGGGGTCACTGGTGGCACCAAAGAAGGTAGCCGCGGCTTACTAAAATGCTCTCACCATCACTTCCCAACCAAGAGGCACCGCGCTGCACGTTGACATCCACCCTCACTTTCCAGTTTTTCCAAGCTTCACAAATTTTGGCCGAGTGCCTGGAGACACGGTCCCGTTCCCGAGCCGGCCGGATGCCTCCCCGCACCGCCACTGCCGGCCGCTGCCCGGCGCCAGGCATCCGACGTAACCCACCAGGTGCTTTCACCCGCCGTCCCGGGGCCGCCGCCGCGGCTCCCAGGTGGTCCCGACTCCGGCTGCCGTTAGGGACTCCGCACACTGGCATGCAGCCCCCGTCGCTGCCTGCTGCCAAGTCGCATACTAGCTCTCTGGAAGCTGGCAGGCGAGCCGGAACCAATCGCATATTCATGAGGAGGGGGAAATCCAGCGCTGCACTCCCAGAGGACCAAGGATCACCTCTTTTCTCTTTTTCTTAGCCCCCCCAGACCTCCCCGCCCCCAAATAAGCTTCCCCCTCTTTCTGCCTTCTCTTTAGCAGTGCGCTAAAGGCGGCTCCCCGCCGATATCCTCCGCAACTCCGACTGCACCCCAAAAACCACCGCCGCCGGCGCCGGGAGCAGAAACCGAAGCAAGCCAAAACAAGGACCACAGCAGCCACAACAGACGAGGGAGGCACGCCAGCGCGCCAACCAGGGGCAGGAAACAGAGCAGGGGCTCCTACCTTACAATCCTCAGGACACGATTTCACTGAGTACTCATCCGACTGCAAATATTTATGGAGCATAACCTCAAACTCTTCGTATTTCTCCTGAGCGTGCTGGTCGTAGCGCTGGTAAGCCTGGACGCACTGGCTGCAGGAGCCTCCCCCCCTCAGCACCACATCCAGACTGCAGTTCAATGTGTCCGGATTGGACAACCCGGCGAACAACTCCCAAAGTGTGTAGGAATTACAAAAGGAAAGGTAAAAATCCGTCAGGTCCCAGCCGGGCGCCGGGCTCTGCCCAGCGCCCCGCGGCCGCCCTGGCCCCCCTTGCCGCTGGCACACCGCCTCTGCGTCCCCCACGCTGAAGCACTGCCCGGACGAGGAGCTTGGGGGGGAGCAGGTCTCCAGGGGCCTGGCTGTGGAGTTCCCCAGGAAAGCAGCCTTGCCGTGCCGGGGCTCCGTGCCGTTGGTGCGGCTGCCGCGACTGCCTCCGCCGCCGCCGTTGCTGCCGGGGGAGGGCGGGAGGGAGGGCGAGGGGGGAGCGAGGAGCCGGGGCGCGGGGGGCGCCTGCTCCCCCATGCCCGCCAGCAGCTCCGGCTCCGCGGGCTCCGGCTTCTCCGGCGGTGGCTGCTCTTTCTCTCCGGTCCCCGTGAATTTTGCCTCGGCGCAGAACCACAAGTGATCAGAGAGCAGGACTGTGAAAAACAAGAGCGATGCCAGGGACAGTCGCCATTTCTGAGCCCTCTCTGAATCCGCGAAGGGTTTCTCGTTCTCCCGGGGTGCGAACCAGATTTTTAAGCCGTCATCATACTGCCGACTGCACATCCAAGCACCCCTGGTCATATTTTGGGAACGCACAGCCCTGACCGACTCCACCGTGAGGGCTCCTTTGCCAGTGTCACCACAATATGCATTGACTTAAAAGACTGGGTTTTTTTCTTGCCTACCTTCCCTTGTGTCGCTCACCCGCTCGCTCTCTCTTCCACTCTCCCTCTTTCTCCCTCTTTCTTGTTTTCTTTCTTTCTTTCTTTATTTCTTTCCTTCTTTCTTTCTTTCTTTTTTTCTTTCTTTGTTTCTTTCTTTCTTTATTTATTTCTTTCTTCTTTTTCTTTCTCTGAGATACTATTAGGTTTGGCCGCTGGCTTTGCCTTGGTCTCACCACACGAAGCACCCCCAGTCCATCCAACGCGAGTGCCGTGGAGAAGATAAGAGCTATAACGCAGAGAGAGGAGGAGGGAGAGGAGATGGTGGTGGTACTGGTGATAGTTGGTGGTGGCGGGGCTGTGCGGCTGTTCCTTTCCCCCTCTCACCCAGGCATGGTCAGATCGCAGCTCCCCATCTTCCTCCTGAGAAAAGCCTGCTGCCCCCGGACAGCTGCATCCCTCGTCCCCCGCTGCCGACGGACACTCCAGGAGGGCTCCTCACCTCCTCTTCTTCCCTGCTGCCGCCGCTGTTCCTCTTCTTCAGCCCCGAGCCGCGGCACAGATACCTGCACCGCTGTCTCCGTCTCCTCTTTCTCTTCTCCCCCCTCTGCTCTAACTGGAGAGACGCTGCTGCAGGGCTCCCGGACTGCTGCCGAGGATGCTGAAGAGGAGGAGGAGGAGGAAGAAGAGAAGGAGGAGGCTGCCGGGGCCGCCGCCGCTGCTGGTGACAATGGGCTGCGGCTGCCGCCGCTGCTGCCGCCGGGCGCGGTGTCCACGGGCGCACGGGGCGGAACTGCCTGGCTGGGGACCCGCGATGGGCACAGGCATCTTGGGCCCCTGGGCTAAGTTGCCGCCATCTTCGTCCTGGAGAAACACTTTTTGGGGGGGAGCTGTGCCTTTTGCGTCATCTCCTCCCGCGCCGAGATCTCTCTCTATCCTGGCGCATTGGCAGCAGCAGCAACTCTGCCTCCTTCTGACTGAGAAAGAGGAGGAGGAGGAGGTGGGGGAGGCATTGGGGACCACATGGCCCTCCAAAGGTCTAACTCTACTCGTCGCACTGTACTGTAGGGTACCACCTTTCAGCCGTCTCTCCCTCATAGTCTCCTTCTCTTTGTGACCCTGAAACACCATGTCCACATAGGATGGTGGCTGAAGAGGTCTGTCGCTGTGTCTGTCATTGTCATAGCAAGTCACAAAAGGCATATGAAACTTCAGGTGCTGGATCCTAGTAGGTTTTGGCCCCACAGTAAAATGCCCTGACTCAGATGCCTGTCTGTCAGTCAGCAAGCTGGAAAGCATAATGCCCATAAACCCCAAGCTGTTCCCCATCAAGAGATGGGTAAATACTGTCAGCATTTGTATTTCACCTTTTAGATGTCATTGCCTGGGGAGAGACAGAGGAAGCTTAATTTCCACTGGGGTGATGGATTGATGATGATCTCCACTCAGACCCCCAGCAGAGACACTGCCACCTTTTGGCCGTAACCAGCAGGGGCTTTTGCTTAAATAAACAGACTGGTCACTTGTAACTCAGGATGCACCCTAGTGTAACAACAACAGAGAAACTTGGATCCCAAACAAAACAAGAAGAGGTGCCAGTTAGATGTTGAACTTTATCAGATGAGGTCCTTGAGTCATTAGGTTGTCTTGAGAGTGGCTCAGTTGGTAGCACATAAGACCCTTAATGGGAACCTTGTGAGTTCAAGCCTGCAGTGGGCACTATTGTCCTCCCTACTCTAGTCATGGGGTCTGTGGTGACAGGTTGGACTCGATGATCTTTGAGGTCTCTTCCAACCTTGGTGATACTGATACTGAAATAAGGTGTGTTTTCTGGCTGCAGCATAACCAAGATGTATATTTTAGTTTCTCCCTTGGACTATAGGAAGTTTTAGAGTCCATACATTTCCTTGTTCTGGAGACTTTTATCTCTTGCTAAGAACTGCTAATGGCCTTTGTTCAAGGTGTGTCATGTATCCCAAATAGTGGCTTTTCCCAATTATCTTGTTAAAGAAAGTTTTATTCCTTAAGCATGCCAATGATCTGTAAGCTGATACAGCTAACTAACAGCTTTCTAATGAAGCTTGAAAAGGTGTAGTAGGAAGAAATCTGAAGCCAAACCATATCATGGGAGGACAAAACCTCAAGAAGGAGATGGTATACCTCAAACAGAAGATGCAGATCCAAGGGGCGAGTTCTTGAGTAGGTTTCTATGCCCCGTGTTATGCTGAGGGTCAAAGCACATTATCATAATGGTCTCATCTGGCCTTCAAAGATCTACGAGTGAAATTCTACATCAAGAAGAAGATACATGTGGGTTTTATTTTGATAGACTATTTGAAGACAGAGAAATAAATGCTAATATTGTAAGAAAACATCTACAGTAATCAAATCAGAATGCATCTTTGAAATTCTCAGTCAATCAGCTAACACTGTCTCCTAATGGTACACTATAAATTTTGGTCTTGGAGATTTGATTGCAGTGATTTGACATACTGGGCCCTGGACAGCATCTGCATTTTTGTAGTATTTTCTGTTCTGGGACAAGAATGTAGCTGAGGTTTTAAAAGGGGATGAGAATAACTTCTTCAACATATAATGACATGGTTTTAATTATATTTTGCTTGTTTGGTTCTGTATATTGTAGTGGAATACAGGGACTAAAGCAGAAATACAGGACAAAAAACCCCAAACAAACAACTGGGATAAGCAGCAGGTTTGGAGATTTTCAGATTGCTCTCTATGTAGATATATGGAATTTATTGCATAATTATTCTCTGTTTAACAGCCAGACTTGGGGTGAATTCAGGAAATGGGCTTTGGAGTCCACACCTGGCAAATGAGCCTGATTTTTACCTTTTTTTTTTTTTTTTAATTATTTTTTTTCATGTTGTCCTGTTAGGGCAATGAGAGGGTAATAGGCTATTTTACAATCCACATTTATCTTTATCTTCGTAGTGGAATTTTAAGAACTGGTCATGAAAAAATGCTAGTATCCAGATGTCATCCAAAGTCTGGTACAAGAATGAATTCATAACTGTGCTCCTCTGTTTGCACTTATGTAGGATCAAAGTCAATTCTGCTAGGATTTTTAAGATACACTTGGCTTCTCCAGAAAATCCATTTTCACATCATACAATATTTTCACACATTTCCCAACTTTTATCTTGGAAAAATAGAATGAGAGTTCTTTTTCAACACCTAGTGATAAAGCTTAGGAAGATATTGAACACTCCCCAAATGAGCATGTCCTTGCTTTTCCAGTGACAATTTTCTGAAACAGAGAATGTGTCATGCAGAACTGTTGCTTCACCTGTTATGTTTTCCCCAAAGCCCCATTCACCCTCCGCCTTGCACAGTGAATAACTTACATGTTAGTTGCAGCAGCTGGTTCCTCATGGATCTGAGCAGATACAGTTCAGTTCTCTGGTGCCCCTTAGTGTTAGGTCTTGGAGCTCAAGGGGAAAAAATAAGGCTATATAACAACGTCTGAAAATCAAGAAGCTGATTGCATGTGGTGGAGAAAAGAGCCTGAAGTATATACCATCACTGCTTTCTCTCAGTGCTCCTGCAAGACACTTGTATAATTTATCTAAATAACAGAATTTTATTTAAACTAAGTTAATAAATTAAATAAATTAAAAGAAGTCAATTAAAATTAAATAAATTAAATTAAGCTTATAAATAAAGGAACAAAATTCTCTCCAAAATATTATTGAAGAAATGTGTGCCCATATTCATCGTTCATCCTAAATAACTCTAGTGACAAAAAATACTGGCTCCACTTTGAAATGACACTTTTGTATTTGGAATGTTTACTACTCGTGATCCGAAGCTTGGCAAGTGTGAGGAACTCATGGAAGTCTGTCTCCCTAGCTGGAGTCACCAGATGTTTCACAGGCAGATCTCCTTAAAGTAATGTAGTTCAGTATCAACTCTGTCATATGGTGTTTTGATCAGTGCAGTGAGAACTAATGTTCTTTAATTCTTTGACTCATAATGTGTGAGATAGCTAATTTATCAAGCACCGAGGACAACATCTAACAGCATTCAAGAGGCTTGAATTCATTGTTTAGTCTATGTACTATGTGTTTTCTTTGTGAAAGTACTTTACCAAGCAGAAATAATTCTTGATACAACTTCTTAATGGCAATAAACATTAATCAGAAAAGAAGGCTTTACTATTTCAAAGTAGATGTTCTTAAATTTTTGCCTAATATCATGCATAGTGCAATTTCCTTCATCACTTTCTTGCTTTTCTTTGGGTTTTTTGATACAAATGTGTAAGAACTGAAATGTAGGTCTCGTAACAAGTTTGAGAGCGGTGTCTTATATTTGTAATGTGCATTCTATATGTAAGAAAAAAAATACTTTCTAATTTCTAAGCAGTGTTTCTTTTTGTGAAATCATGCAGCAGGATACTTTTAAACTCCTACATTTATTTTCATTTTGGAGATGAGTGGTTCTGCTGGATACTCAGTTAAACCCTTGCATTAAAGTGTCATCCAGCACTTTCTAATTACAAGTAAACATTATTAACCCCTTTACTAGTTGCTCTTATACTGAATACTTTTTACAGCTAAAACAATTTGTATTCAATAGGAATATCAATACATTCCCTGTAGGCAAAATGTTATGGTGAATATGTGCTGTAGCATCCTCAGTTTATAGTTTTTCTTTTATTGTGACTTCTTACAACAAATTGTGGGTATCTGAGTCAGATTTAATTATCTGAGTCCATTTGCTAATAATATCCATGAAGGATAACAAGCAAGTTAGGAACAATGAAGAATTAATTTTATTTCTCATCACATTCCTAATGTTTTAGTTTCCTGTTCAGTATTTTTCACAAAGCTTCATTATTGTCAGAAAGCTTCAGGCACCTGGGCATGATTGCTCCAAAGCAATTAAAAATTTGTGTTACTGTTAGCAGGAACTGAATCTACTAATCCCTGTTCAGACAGATTTTAAGATTTCTGCACTCTCCTTTGTTGCCACTTTCCACATTACTTTCAATTTTATTGCTTTTGCTTGATTCTGGTGGTGGTGGTGGTTGTTTTTGTTTTGGTTTGATTTTGTTTGTTCAGCTTTCTTGCAAAATTAGAGAATTAACTATCACCCAGTAAGTCATAAAAGTTTATCAGAATGGATTTTAAAAGGCCTTGCAGTACAGGCTTGGAAGACACTGTGGTCGTTACTTCAAATTATCTTGCACATGTTTGCTCTGCATCCTATGAGACTAGAGAATGAAAGCATGTTTTTGTTTGTGACATTTTCAGTCATGGAACAATGAACAGATAACACTGGATACGAAAATCCAATAATTTCTCTCCCAAAATTGTAGGTCATCTTTATCGTAACATCTTTATAATGAGAGCCCAGTCATAATATTACATCCAGCTGGTATACTTGGGCATGAGCTGAAATGAACTGAGGCTATTTTTCATTAACTGAAGCCATCAAACAAGTGAAATATAACTTTTGCACATGACTGCAACAGGAAGAAGATAATAGAAATGTCTCACACAAATTAGCCTATGCCTGTTAGAGTGAGGTCTGATCCAAAGCATGCTGAGATCAGGGGAAAGATTGCAATGGGTTTTTAAACCAGGCTTGTATAAAGGAAACAGGCAGAAGAATACAGAGTCCCTCTGTATGGGAATGGAAGAAAAAGGATTGAAAGAACCACCAAAAGGTAGAGCACTGCTTTTAAAACATTTTTTCCTCCTTTCCCTCTGTTACTAACTGTATACCTTTTCTGTCTTCTAATAAATGCTGTAGCCCAATTATGTTTTTACAGACATCAAAGACATCTTTTTTTGTCTTTTCTGAATGTTATCTTACGGACATCTCAGCCCTTCTCTTTGGCAAAATTCACCTGATAGGAAAGAAATCAAACTTTATTTTTCTCAGAAATTCGACTTTATAATATTTTTCTTAAATAAAATTGAAAAATGTGTGCACTATGTAAAAAGTCTTATATTTTGGCTGATCAGCTAAATAGTTTTCATTTTCTCTCTCACCCTCAAAGGAAAAAAAGAAAGGACTTTTAGATATAACTTCTCTGTTTAATTCATAGCCTGATTTTCTGTTTAAGCATGTTATTGTAGAATACTTCTTATTAGTATAAGTTACAATGCCCACAATAAATAGATTTTCTTTGTGATGTACAGATACGTTGATTCCGGAATTCACACTAAGTTGTATTTGTCGTCCTGTTTCCTCTGTGTCTGCATTATGAAGAATGTGGAAAAGAGAGAAATAATTAGAAATAATAAATGCTACCGAGTAAACTTCTCCCTGATTTCTACCCCACATTTTATTCCACTTTCCTGGAAAATATGTCATCCTAGAAAACTCTTTTCAGACTGATCATGTGAAAGTTTGAAGATATCCTTGTGTTTCAAGTACTCACAGCTGCAGTGAGTTTTAAATGCCTTTGAGAGTGTGGGCATGCAGGAGAGAGATTTAGCAGATTCTGCCCTGAGTTTGTCACATGCGAGGGTTTCTTTTGAATGGAAGAAACACTCCTATGGTTAAAACATATGTAATTATATATAGTTTTGATACAGAGCATGAACACTAGTTGAATAATTGTCATTGTTATATATATATGTATACACACATACACAAGTTTCCTCAAAAATGTAAACAGTTTTTTTAAACTTACAATGGCATTTAGCCTTAGCTATCTAGAATTAAGCACCCACTCAAAAAAGTTTAACCTTTCATCATTTTGCTAGTAAAAAGCTACTGCTACCTCCAGAGCACAGCTTATTTGGTCCTTAAATAAGTGTTTAAAACTGGCACTCTTGTATGGCATCATCTTTTGTCATCTCTCACAGTATAACAGTATCACTGAGGTTGGAAGAGACCTCAAAGATCATCGAGTCCCACTGATTACAGAAGAAATCTTCCCAGTTGACTATAAATTGTTGTCTGTGCAACCAAGTTTTAATTGTTCAAAAGACAGGTGATAATTTTAAGATAATCAGACACTTCCCTGGCTTTGTTTCCTGAAAAATATTTCTTTGGAAGAAAAATCTGTAGACAGGTGTGCAAGTGTGTTTGAGACTTTTCTCTTTCCTTTCATACCAGCTTTATTTTGTTGTTTACTAAAAAGCAGACGTGATTGAACCATACATTGATACTCTTTAATTTTTGACTCAGGACAATCCTTTTTCACCAAACCATAATATCTTGCCTACTGTCAGATGGCTGCAATGCCATCTGCCAGTGAGGGCAAGAGAGGGTGAGGTTTTTCTCTCTACCTCCCTTGCCTTCCAAGGTGTTCCTGTGGAGAAGGCATGTGAATTGAGTTGTAGGATGATTCAAGCTCTTGTGGTCTTCTTGGAGTCATCCCACAATCAATTTAATGTGTCTGACCTGAAGACAAATGTCTCCTTTTGTCTGCAACATCACCAGCAAGTCTCTAAATGCTTTGGACTCTGTTCCATGTTCCCTGCAAGAGATTCAGAGAACTGAGTGCAGGCTGCAAGTAAATAGCTCCTGAGATTTTATTGTATTCCCGCTCTGTAGATGGGAGATCATTCTGGCAAAGCATCCGTTGCCTCTTCCTCAGCATCTCTATTTATAAACAGGGGATGCTGGGAGAATTAGGTAATGCTAAAAAGTGCTGTTTTAAATAATAAAAATAATAAATTCACCCCTTGATGAGCTACTATATAGGTCAGCAAGTCATTATTTCTTAATCTCATTTAGCTCCTAGAGACTGAATATTGCTTATTGTTTCCAGTCAGGTTGCTCTTTCTTTCTGTCATACACAGCTTTGTGAATACAGAAATAAAGATTTTCTACAAAAGGAATCTCATTGAGATCATTCTCAATCACAGAGTAAATGAACAGTATTGCTTTTCTAATTTTCCACTAAAACACATGCCTTGATATTTAGGGGTGTATTACACTTCCATTACATTACATTGCTGGGAAAGCAGAGCTTTATTTTCTTGCCTTTTTCTTGCAGGGAGGGGAAGATAGAAGGAAAGAAAGGATAGGAGGGAAATATAATTATATTGGGTGCTTTGGTCTCCTAATTAGTTCCACTGGGTCATACATTTAACTCTTGCATTCTGTTGAGTTAATTTTTCTTCCTTTTCCTTTCATCTTCTTGTCTTTATTGCTTCTGGAGACAGCTCCTGATGATGGGCTGGGGTTGTGTAATACTCACTTCCTCCCATAGCACCAAAGAAACTATAGCTTAGGCTGTTAGCTAGCATATTCAGTCTTGCTAGGAGCAGGCCACCATTATGGCTGCAATTTGCTTGAAGCCACATGTACAGCTGTCTCAGGGCCAGTGGAAGTAGACTGTGTTGCTGAGATGACTGTATGCTCTCAGAGTTCACAGACCATCATTGCAGATGGTGTTCACTGGCTCTGCTGCATAAGAGCTTCATGAAAGATCCAACACTTCAGAAGGACAGTGATCTCCAATATCTTTCTGGAATTTCTCTAGAATAAACTAATGTAATTTCACTGTGTCTTTTTTTCTTTTTTTTTTAAACCTATAGGAGAGAACCCCTTGAAAGCCTGAATTACAGACCAGAATCCCTTTTTGTACACAAAGAAAAATACAAAAACATTGGGAGAGTCACTGCTGTTACAGGGAACAATCTTAATTAAAGTCTGCATCATGCTGCAGAAGAACCTCTTTCTCTTCTGTGTTCACTGAGTCTCAGGAGGGAGTTGGTTTAGTCTAGTATCTGAAGTAAGGTCTCTGATGTGCGGGGCACTCAAGTTAAAATCGCAAGATGGCATGGATGGTTAATGGACATACAGGATAGGAAATGTAAGAGTGCTACAGCAGTAAAGACATAGTTAAGGAGTAGCCAGTGTAATTCTGGGATTACACTGTTAATTCATACTGACATTACTAAAACTTGGAGGTACCCTTCTGAAATGGAAAACTATTGTTTTACTTCTTCCTCTTTTTTAATTAAATGTTTCTGACCTCTTTCTTTATCAACTGCTGTGAAAAATTCTTTTTCTTCTCAGTCTGAACCTTCTGCACTGAGTGCTTGAAAAAACAGGACAGATTTGTGGATTCAGAACAGTGAAGCTTGTGTTGTTCATAAAAGGTGTCAGGGCACATCAAATTATTAATGCTTTGGCCTTTACATTTTAAGTTTACCAGTAAAGTATACATACTCCTGTCTGAAGATATTTTACAAGCAAAACTAACATAACTAGGTTAAGAATTGGCACAAAGAAAGGACAAGAAAAACAGAGAATTTATTTATTGCTTTTGTGATGTAATGATATGGAGAACTTGAAGTTCTTGTTGGAAAACTTCATCCAGAAATGTGGAGTTAGTGTTGAGGGGAAAAAAAAACAAACCAACACAACACAACAAAATAAAACAAACAAAAAAGCCCCCATAATTTTTGATAGACTTTTGTCAATAATTTGATTTCTTAATTGCAATTTATCTACCCCTTGGATGATGAAACTACAGCTGAATAAATGAATACTCAAAAAATGATGGCATGTTTTTAATTGGATGTCAAAAGTTAACTAGATGTTTAGTATGTAGGTGACTGAAATGTTTATGATATTCTACTGAGGCACAAACCTACTCTATGTACTTTACATAACTTCAGTTTAGAAGCTTTGTCATATTTCCTAGGCAATTTCTCAGTCTTTAGGTGCTATAACAGTAGAAGCATATACACTGCTAATTCTTGGGGGAACCAGTATTTTTTTCATAGTAGCTAATTTTAGCCCAATAAAGACTTTTCTCTTTCTCGCCAAGACAAAAAAGGAAGGACTCTTTCAGGGTGATTCAGAGCTTGTAAGTTTAGCTCACCAGTGCCAAAATAAATTTGGATATGAAAATTAAAGCTTTTAGTTTCACAGATGCATTTGAGAACGCTGCTGCTAGTTTGATATACAAAGTTGCATATGCACAACTTTTTCTTCTAGAAGCACCAATACAAGCAAGAACCTAATCAAAAGTTATATTTTAGGCATTTACTATTTCTATTATTAATTTTGTATTACGAAGAATGAAACTATATGCTCATGATAAGCACATACAGGCATCTCTTCTCGAGAAGAGACAGGAAAGAAGCTGCTCTTGACTATGAACCAATGTTACAGCATATGCTACACACCTACATGTAGTTATGGATACCATGAATTAGAAACCTTTTGAGCCATTGAAATGCAAAAAGCACAAAGCTAAGGTGAAATCAGGAATTTCCTTCCCTTCTACACATGTAACCTTTCCAGGCCACCTTCACAGCAAAGGATTTAGATTTTCCCATCCACTTCGAGGGTTTAATGAACAAGCTTTGTATTGTGAAAATGTTTTCATAGATACTGTGCATATGTTGTCCAAACATATTTAATTTTAGTCATCAGGAAAAGTAAGGGAATGTAAAGGAATCCTAGGCTTTACCGCAGATTTTCTCATATGAAGTTAAGCTTCCTCAGTTGTTCCTACCGTAGTAGTTCTTTGATTCCTAAATTAACTGATGCTTGTGCACCAAGGAGGGGGGCATTATTCTAATTTTATAACTAGCAAACATGAAATACCATTTTAAAAGAGAAATAAGGTGGTGTAGGTACAAATTTGGATAATTACTAGATTGTTTTCCTTAGTGGAGCTGTTAGGAATTTCCTAAGTAATCTCTCTGTTTTCATTCTAAATATGGAAGAATTATTCAGACTGGATAACACAGACAGTTTGGCACTTACTAATAATTCAAACAATTGTATTTTCAATTATGTTCTAAATTTCAAAACAAAGAAAACAACATTAAATTTGAAAGGACTGTGTAATTCTTGGATGCATTTCTGGACAAATGTCTTGATAAGACATCTGCCCAGAAAAATCTCTCTCAAAGCTTTTACCTAAAACTAATCTGGCAAGGTGGGCAGAGTATGAGTTTTGATCTCAATTAAAAGTATCTGCACTAATTTACTAAAAGCTAATTCCTCTGCCTGTGTAAAGTCTGAATTACTTGTTATGTTTTGCATTCCCTTAAATAAGTTAGTGGTATTTCTGCTTCTCTCCTTTTAAACAATTTTTCTCCTAGAAAGTAGATGATTTAGAAAGATTAATCACAACTACAGTACCAAAGTCACTATCATATTACAAACACCTACACCTCCATGCAATCATTGTTTACATATGTCCATTGTAAGTCTATCTGCAGATTTGTATCATCTGAGTATCAGACTCAGGGCTTCAACTACCAGTGGACATTGTTCAGAAAGCTGCAAAATTCAGGCATAAAAGTTGTGAAGAACAGTCATTCAATAAGTAAGTTTGCTGTGATGTTTGATTTTCTTTTTTCATGATGTCATTTGTCTTTTGTTTTCCAAGCATGGACAAAGTGTGTGTCTATGAAAGTTAGATCTGGGGAAATTAATAGTGAAGATTACTAAAATCTATTTTAAAATAAAGAAGGTTCACTGAAATGCCAACATATTTTTATTATGTTTTTCTCATGTAATAGTATAAGTGAGGGATAAAAGTGGTGTGTAAGAAGAGCAATGAAAATCATACTTATTAGAGCTACAGTTGCCATTGCAATCTCTTTGCAGTCACTGTGCTGGACATAACAGTGCACCTTAAAGGTAGTAATAATAGTAATAGTAATAATAATAATAAAGAAGCTTTCAAATGAGGTTTTCTCTGGTGGCAATGCAAGTTTAATATCATCCCACCATTTCTTCCTCCAGGCACTTTTTCCCACCACTCACTTGTTTTGTTGCTCTGTCTTTCTGGGCCAATGTAACCATTATTCTGTAAACTGAACTACTGAAAGGATGATAGCGATCCAGTTCATCATGGTAGTGCAGTTTATTGTTTCATTCAACAAGCAGTTGGTGCAATTGAGTGCACCACAAGGTAAACTACAACACAGTGACCATAACTTATTTAAGCAGCTTTGTTGCTGAAGAATTGTATTTTCAAACTTACCCTGAGAGAGAGATTCCTAGTGGAAAACAGAAATGCGAGTTTCTTTCAAATATCATTTAACAGATTTACATGAAGGGCCCTGTGGTGGTGAGAGAAAGTTCAGTTCTCCCCCCCACACACAAAGAAACCACGGCTAACTCAGTCAGAGAAGCAGAGATGAATTAAAGCTATATTTACAAGCAAGATGAAATGCAGATGGATATATACACAATATGAAGTATTTACAATATATACAGAAATATACAGCAAAGAACGTAATACAGAACAAAACTCCCTCCTCCAGCCAACAGGGTCCCCTCCCCCCAGTACCCCCTCTCCCCCTACCTCCCTTTTTTCCCAAAAAGGGTTAGAAAGAGAGAAAAGGTAATTATTAAGGAGGAAATTCTGTTACCTCAAAGTGTATGCAAGAGTTACTCTTATCTGTTAGTTCAAGGTTAACTCCGTCCCGCAGCTGTTGCTCAGAGAGAGACTGAAACAGGCTGAAAAAAAGACAGAACAGACTGAGACTGAGACTCAAACTAAACTAAAGCTTAAAGTTGCATTCTACCAATCTACCAGTGAAATTTGTTTAGAATATCTTGTCTTTGTCATTATTCCAAAACATTCAGCCAGAGTGTTCCAGCAACTGTCCCTTTCTTAAAGGCACAGACTAAAATGGTCACAGGCCCTCAGTCTTCACACATAGTAACATGTAATGAAAAGACCATGATTGTTTTAAATAAAGATCTGAGAACCTGCAATTAGTGCAGAAATGATGAAAGTCTAGTCCAAGCTGGAGAACTTAAAATGATGGAAGATGAGGTAGAAATCCAAGAGAATATTTTACTTGAAAAAAATGGAGCACAATTTTGGCTTACTACCAAATAATTTTTTTTAAACCATTTTTATTTTAATTTTATCAGAATAATACTGTAATTCACAGTACCTGTAAGTAGCCTGGTTAATTTGCTTCATTGGGCACTTATTTTCCTCCCCTGTTACTACTCCATTTTTCCTGATTTTGCCAATATTATACTATACTTGACTAAACATATATTGCAAAATAATAATTGGAGTTCTTTAATAATTGTCTTCTATGAGTTCATGCACCCTTCTTAGAGTTTTTTAACTTAGTTTACAGTACAAACATTCACAGGAAATGAATGATAAATTAGGAAACACAAAGAAGCATTAGTTGGAAAGGCTTTCTAACCCAAGAAGAAAAACCAAATCCTGTGTCTTAAGAAATATGTTTTGACACTATAAAACTCTTGAATAATCTATCAGATGCAGAAAGTAGTTATTAAATAAATATGAATAACAAACATTTTGGGAACCTGTGATCAGTTAAAAAAATTCTCTCTCAAACAGGAAAAACAAATTGGGTAAAGAGTGTGTGTCCAGTTCTGGGCCCCTCAGTTTAAGAAGGACATTGAGACTCTTGAACGTGTCCAGAGAAGGGCAATGAGGCTGGTGAGTGGCTTTGAGCACAAGCCCTATGAGGAGAGGCTGAGGGAGCTGGGATTGTTTAGCCTGGAGAAGAGGCTCAGGGGAGACCTTATTGCTCTCTACAACTACTTGAAGGGTGGTTGTAGCCAGGAGGGTGTTGGTCTCTTCTCTCTAGCAACCAGCATCAGAACAAGAGGACACAGTCTCAAGCTGTGCCAGGGGAAGTTTAGGCTGGAGGTGAGGAGAAAGTTCTTCACTGAGAGAATTGTTCACTATTGGAATGGGCTGCCCATGGAGGTGGTGGAGTCACCATCCCTGGAGGTGTTCAAGAGGGGATTGGATATGACACTTGGTGTCATGGTTTAGTCATGAGGTCTGTGGTGACAGGTTGGACTTGATGATCTTTGGGGTCTCTTCCAACCTTGGTGATTCTGTGATTATTCATGCAGACCTAACTGTATGTTAGCATTTTGTTTGGGTTTTTCCAGCTGTCCTGTCTGGTTTTGTGGCTTCTGTATAAATCCACATTTTAGTTCCTTGCTGATGTGAATATATATCTTATGTTACACCCCTTTTCTCTCTTTAAAGACAGACTATAATAACATTGCTGCTTGAATAACAGGGGACTTTCATTGTATACCAGTAAAGATGGTTTTCCCAGCTTCTCTGATCAGAACCATTTCAACGCTCTGTAAGAATTCTGAGTAGGACACTTTGCAATACTCTAAGGAGTATAAAATACTAAGCAAAATTTGTATTAGTCAGTCTGCATTAACAGTTCCCTTTTCCACTTTTCTTAACCAAGAACCACTGTAAGAGATTAGCTGTTCTGGAACACATCTTTTAAATGGTTCATCCACTTCACTTATTCCTTTTAAGAATTCACTAGTCCTATTACTATAATTGTCTCTCCTTGGACTATGATTAACTATACAATATAGAATCATAGAATCAATAAGGTTGGAAAAGACCTCAAAGATCATCAAGTCCAACCTGTCACCCAAGACCTCATGACTACTAAACCATGGCACCAAGTGCCACATCCAATCCTCTCTTAACCTCCAGGGATGGTGACTCCACCAACTCCCTGGGCAGCATATTCCATATACACGTTTCACTGGCAATTTTTTTGCTAAGAATACTAAAGCTTGTTCTCTACCCATCTTTTCTATTACTTTCATAATCTCCTGAAACACAATGGCCTTCTCCCAACTGCAAATGAGCTGGCACAGGCCCTGTGATCTCACAAAAAGCATTCCATAAAACTTACATATCCTTTGGCCCATTCATGGCAAACAAGTTTTACCCACATGCACCACATGCTCAAGTCAGCAGTCTGTGCTGTGCCTATGTGCAGGGTTCAGATATCACCTTGCACACAAGACCTGCCTCCAGAACAGAGATCTGGCACCTTAGAGAGAGTGCCCCACTGGTGGTATATGTAAGGCAGCAAACAGGATAGGTAGTGGGTGCAGAACATCCATATTCTACAGTCTTTCTCTGCAGGGCGCTCTGGCCATTCTCTAAGTCCTTCCCAGTAGAGAAATGAGTTGTCATCACCTTCTGAATCTTTGCTGCCTCTGTCTATCCACTGTTAGCTATACCAGTGAATCCCACCACACAAGATACTTCAATATACTCTGCTTTCCACAGGTGAGGCAAAAAAGGAAAAAAATTAGTTAAAGGTAGCAGCCTCTGTGTGGTCCTTATCACAGTTGTGAATTTTGAAGTTACTTCATGACAATCACAGACCTTGCTCACTTCAGTCCTGGTAGGTCTTGGAGAACTGTGCATTCAGCCACCTGCCTGAAGAAAGGTTAATCTCAAGACAAAGGTTAGACAATGTGGTTCTTAATGTTAAGTGTATCTGTGACTGTTTTAGGCTGTGCCTTTAAGAAAGGGACAGTTGCTGGAACACTCTGGCTGAATATTTTGCCAGTTGCTGGCTTCTGCACCATTCTTTCCATGATCTTTTCTTCAGAGAACCTTCCTGCCTGCATCCTTCCCAGCCCCTCTCCTTTCCCTAAGAAGTACAGAGTCATGGCCTGCTTGCCTCTGTTCTCTTGATCATTGTTCTTCATCCACAACATTTCTTTCTGCTTTCCTCCACATTTTACACAGGCAGAAATAATAATTTCTATCCTTTCCCCTCCTTAGCATGCAGGATACTGTCATGATCAAGGCTCTTGATTATTCCTTCTATTCTCTATTCTTTACCTGTCGATAACCCTATGTCTTTTATCTCTACCTAGGCTACCTCTACCAAGACATGTGCACACTCCAGTAGACAGCAACCTTTATTTTAACAAAAGCTTTGACACAAATCTGAATTATATATAAGCTTTGCTTTTAAAAAAATCAATATTTGGAAAGAGAAAAAATAAGCAAGGAAACCACCCAGACTTTCTAAAATTAATAAAAAGGAATGTGAGGGGCTTGCATTTCAGCCAAGGGAAATGGTTGGAGGGTGGCACCAGAACTGTGGTAGATGTCTACCACAGATGGTAGGTGTACCTCTGGCACCCCTCATAATGAGGTGAAGCTCTCTTTGAGTTGTAAGAATGCTTATTTAAGAGCAGAATATAATATGCCGTGAAGGTGCTCCATTTCTTCCACTGACTTTTAGTTGATGCCTTGAGCCACTCCATTCCCTGCCATGATCTCAGGTCCAGAGTGTCCAGTTGATCACTTCATACAGGCAGCAAATTGCACTTTGATCTGTTTGCCTGGGGCCATTCCTGGCCTTTCCAGGCAAGCCTCTAAAGGGACCCTGTTATTGCGCTAATACCATGAGATGGGATCACGCAACATTTATGAGGGGAGAGGGTAGACATGGAAAAATTGTGGCAGCAGTAGAGATTGTGGCATCAGCAATGTTCTCCATATAGAGACAGATTCACGAAAAGGTGTTTTCTGTAGGTGCATTTCTAGGAGAACATGGTAAAAATGTGCTGCTGTTTAGCTGTGATGGATAGTGCTATTTTTAAAATTTCTGTTGTCCTCAACCAGGTGAAGTGTGCAGCTGGATTGTTTACTGCTATATTTGGGTGCTGCCAAAGCCAATCTTATTCAGGACACCTGCACACAGGTAAACAGCTTTAGCTGTGATCTCAGCATGCTTGAATGATGATGTGGGATATAACTGCTGAGATGCAAACATGCTACCTGAAAGCTGCTGTTCTGTTGACTGGCCAGCCATCATCAGTTGAGGACACTCCCTCCCTTCCTTCAAGTACAGTGTCTGTCATTGCCTGCTTTCATCAGATATTGTCCTAATCTCCTGAGCTGAATCCAAACACTGTCCCCATTCCTCCACTCCTTTTCAACAAGTCTGGAAAACAAATTACCAATCCCCACTGCTTCTCCTGGGTGCCTCAGCTTAAGCACAGGTGGAAGGTATTTATGGCAGCTCTACCAAACTTTATCAGGTCTGTGGTTTTGACTGTGGGCCCTGACATATGCAGTTTTCACTTATTTTTTGAACACCTTGCCGATCAAGCCCAATGTTTTTCATTTTACCTCTATATAAGAGTCAATAAGAGGTCTTTGCTATTCTTCTCAGCCTTCTCAAACAACTTTCATGCTGCTTTTCATTTGGAACTAACAAGACTAGTATACAACAATGTGTTTTAGATTAAATAGCAGCAGTCACTTGTATCAGGAATTCTAATATTGTCTACCTTATTCATTGTTTCTTTGTCATAAAATCTGCCATCTTTATTATTTTGGAAAGCAGATGCACACTGAGATTTCTACATTTCTCTTTTATATGCACTTTCTTTTTGATCCTGTGAAGTATTTAAGTAGTTTATTTAATCCTTTTTTTTTTTTTTTTTCCCACATCCAAGGTTCATTACTGCATCTGAGTTACATTAAATAGAAATGTAATGTTGCCAGTGAAAAACATAAATTTTAGACCTTGTCCACGTGGTCTATGTATTCAGCATTTATTGTGATTTTCTTTGGTCCTGACTGTCCTATATAATTTTATCAGTTTTGGCAAATATAAGGAAGGCTTGAAGACCAGCACCAAAATTGGAAAGATGTGACTCCTACTGTAATATATTACACACACACAAAAAAAAAAGGTAAAAATATAATAAAAGAAGCCATGAAAGTGTGCCCCAGGGATCAGTACTGGGCCCCATGCTCTTTAACATCTTTATTGATGATCTGGACGAGGGCATCGAGTCCATCATCAGTAAATTTGCTGACAACACCAAGCTGGGGGCAGGAGTTGATCTGCTGGAGGGTGGAGAGGCTCTGCAGAGGGACCTCGACAGGCTGGGCAGATGGGCAGAGTCCAACGGCATGAGATTTAACACATCCAAGTGCCGGGTTCTGCACATTGGCCACAGCAACCCCATGCAGAGCTACAGGCTGGGGTCAGAGTGGCTGGAGAGCAGTCAGGCTGAGAGGGACCTGGGGGTGCTGGTCGACGGTAGAATGAACATGAGCCTGCAGTGTGCCCAGGCAGCTAAGAGGGCCAATGGCATCCTGGCCTGCATCAGGAACAGTGTGGCCAGCAGGAGCAGGGAGGTCATTCTGCCCCTGTACATTGCACTGGTTAGGCCGCACCTCGAGTACTGTGTCCAGTTCTGGGCCCCTCAGTTTAGGAAGGATGTTGACTTGCTGGAACGAGTCCAGAGAAGAGCAACAAAGTTGGTGAGGGGTTTGGAACATAAGCCCTACGAGGAGAGGCTGAGGGAGCTGGGGTTGCTTAGCCTGGAGAAGAGGAGACTCAGGAGTGACCTTATTACTCTCTACAACTACCTGAAGGGAGGTTGTGGACAGATGGATGTTGGTCTCTTCTCCCAGGCAAGCAGTACCAGAACAAGAGGACACAGTCTCAGGCTGTGCCAGGGGAGGTTCAGGCTGGATGTTAGAAAAAAGTTCTATACAGAAAGAGTGATTGCACATTGGAATGGGCTGCCTGGGGAGGTGGTGGAGTCGCCATCACTGGAGGTTTTCAGGAGAAGACTTGATGGGGTGCTTGGTGCCGTGGGTTAGTTGTTTGGGTGGTGTTGGATTGGTTGATGGGTTGGACGCGATGATCTTGAAGGTCTCTTCCAACCTGGTTTATTCTATTCTATTCTAACATGATTGCCTCAATCATCCTATAATGTCCTTACATTTTACCTAACCAGGTCATTAGCCTGATTGATTTATCTCCTGCACACCTAATTATTTTGAGAATGTATGGCATCTCTACTTGTCAATCATCAGCTCTCTTTTTGGTTTCATTTAACTTCTGTAACTCCTCTAATAATACCTTCAAATATGGTCTTCAATCATGTTCAAAACATTCTGGTTTTGCTGGTTCTTTCTCTGAAATGATAATTCTACATAGGTAATAAAAGCTCCACATTTTTTTCAGATGAATTATTAGTTTTAAGGGGAAATTAACTGTTCTTTATGGCATTTGTGAGAACTAGTTTTCAATCTGACTAAAATGCTGAGCAGAGAATACAGCATTGGTTATATGAAGTAAAGTGAAAATAAATTTTGAGGGTGGAAAAAAAAGAGGAAAGAAACAGACTAACAAGCTAGCAAAATTATTTTCACACTAAATTAAAGTCTTACAAGTAATTTAACCAAAAAAGGGTTATGGTGATTTATAGTATCATAGGGGGAAAATGAGTTGGAATCAGAATCATGTAATGAATGTCATGGCTATATCTGTTTTGTTAGTTAGCTGTTTGACACATCTGTTCATGAATTTGATGGATGATATACCTTTGTTGAAAGGGACTAGATGATTGTCATTAGCTATTGCTAAGAATCATATTTGACATAATTTCTATTGAATTTCCTAAGGGTGTGTTAAATTTTTGAGTTTGTACTTAACATACTTAAGGAAATTTATTCTTTCAAATATTAAACACAGTGAGTATTATGATAAATATATACCAAAGATTTTTGTTTACTCTTGTATTCCATAAAAGGAGATACACACATATCTTCCTTATATTATTTTCATTCATAGGAATAGAAGTCAAAGCAGAAGTAGCATCATGAAAACTGAATGACATTAAGTACAAAAGTCAAGCTGATATTTTACCTAGTTTAAATGATAAAAAATCATTATTTCTGATGTCAAAACAGACAGACAACTAGATATTTTTTTGCCTAGACATGTAACACATTTGATCAGAATGATTCCTGAGTTATAATTCATCTGATCAAATGCAGACAACATCTTTGCAGTATTTTATCTGAGCTGGTCACCTCTGGGTCTTTGAAAAACAGGTGCATGATGGGAAAATTTATCTTTTCCTGAAACAGATGTAGACTTGGATGACTAAAACTTTGCCAATATTTATTTCCACCCCCTCCCCCCCATTGTCTATAGTAGTCTTCAGAAACTTGTAGGATGTGGATGTTCTACGCTGACATAATTAAAACAATCAAATTCAACTAATTTTAATATTAGTCTTTTTGATTCCATGGGTTCATTTGCACCCTTGGTGTAGCCTATTTTATCCAACATTAGCAATAAAAGCAGAGAGTACTGAGTAAAGGTTAATTTCTATGGTTTTATTGCATGGAAAGTTACGGCAGAATCCACCTAAGTTTTAACTAAGGGATGCATAGATTCACAACTTAGAATTATTGTATAGGATTGTATAGGATAGAGGTAAGATTATAATGATGTCAATCACAATGAACCAAGACGGAAAGATGTCACCTTGCTGGGAAGAAGCCTGGAATGCTTGTGAGGTGATGTGCCAGCCCCACTGTTACTTCAGAGGAGGTAGGGGATAATGAGCCATGTGTTGGGGAAGGTGCAAGAGCTATCAAGGATATAGGACTCACAGGAGAACCTGGGAATGATCAGGCAGATGTGAAAAAGAAGGGAGATACTGCTATTAGCAGGCCTTCATGTGACAGGCTGAAGGACGACACAGCAGGGTGTGAGGGATGGGGGCTGGTAAGGGCCTTCAGCCTGTTGCCCTGCAGCATGCTGGGGACACAAGAACACAAAGTTTCACAGAGATGAGCCAGGGGATCATGTGGTAGTAACAGCCAACAAGGAAACATCAGCACATGCAGGGCTCACTGGTAGATTGGTGGTCATGGAGGTGACCAGGAGTGGGCAGATGGCAAGAATGAAAACTAATAGATTAAATCCCTCTCTGAAATGCTTCTATACCAATGCATGGAGAATGGGGAATAAACAGGAGGAGTTGGAGACTGTGCATGACTATGATATTATTTGGATCACTGAAACACGGTGGGACAGCTCCCATGACTGGAGTGTTGTCATGGATGGCTAGGTACTGTTCGGCAAAGACAGCCCAACAAGGAGAGGTGGTAGTGTTGCTCTCTATGTGTGAAAACAACTAGAATGTGTCGAGTTCTATCCAGGGGGGAAGTAGAACAGGTGGAAAGGCTGTGGGGAAGAATTAAGGGATGTGGAAAGGGAGGTGAAACTGTTGTGGGGGTCTACAATAGATCACCAAATCAAGCAGAAGATGCTGCTGAGACCTTCTACAGTCAACTGGAGGTAACCTCTAGAACACACTCCTTGGTACTCATGGGTGACTTCGATCACCCTGACATTTGCTTGCAAACACACACAGCCAGGCATAGCCAGTCCAAAAGGCTCTTGCTGTGTGTTAATGTCAATTTCTTGATGCAAGTAGTGGAGAAGCCAACAAGGAGAGGTGCACTGCTGTACCTTATATTACTAATAGAGAAGGACTGGTTGGGGACCTTATGTACGGGAACAGCCTTGGTGACAGTGATCATGACATGGTGGAGTTTAGTATTATACAGGGTAGAAGCAAGGCAATAAGTAGGAATACAACCCCGAACTTCTGAAGGGCTAACTTTGTACTCTTCTGAGATATACTTGCAGGAATCCCATGGGATAAGACTCTGGAGGGTAAAGAGCCCAAGAGAGTTGGTCAATTTTTAAACACCACATTTTCCAAGCCCAAGATAGGTGTGTTCCCTTGAGTAAAAAATGGGGCATGCATGCCAGAAGACCTGCATGGATGAGCAAGGAGCTTCTGAAGGAAATCTCATGGAAGAAAGAAACTTGCAGTTCATGGAAGAAAAGACTTACCACTTGGGGGAGCTATAGAGAAGCTGCCAGGGCATATAGGAACACAACAAGGAAGGCTAAAGCCCTCTTGAAACTAAAACTGGCAAAGTAAAAGAGAACAAAAAGGGCTTCTTCAGATATATCAGTAGGAAAAGGAAGACTAGGGAAGATGTGGGTTCACTGCTGAATGAGGAGGCAGCCCTGATAACTGAGGATACAGAGAAGGCAAAGTTGCTGAATGCCTCCTTTGCTTCAGTCCTTACTCCTAAGACTGAACTCCCCTATGAAGTCCAGGCCCTGTATGAAGAAGACTGGAGGAGGGAAGACTCTCCACTAACCAATAAAGACTGGGTTAGGAAACAGTTACATAAATTGAATATTCATAAGTCCATGGAGCCTGTTGAGATGCACCCAAGAGTGTTGAGAGAGCTGGCTGATGTTGTTGCTCTACCACTTTCCATCATTTTTGAAAAATCCTGGCAGACAGGAGAGGTGCCTGAGGTCTGGAGGAAAGCCAATGTCACTCCTGTCTTTAAAAAGGGCAAGAAAGAGGTTCCAGGAAACTACAGACCAGTCAGCCTCATCTCCATCCCTGGAAGCGGCTGGATGGAGCAGCTCATTCTGGAGATCATCTCTAGGCAGTTGGAAGAGAAGATGATCAGGAGCAGTCAGCATGGATTTACTAAGGGGAAATGTAGTCTACCTTGACCTTAGTAAGGCTTTTGACACTATCTCCCACAATATCCTTGTTAGTAAGCTCAGGAAGTGTGGGATAGAAGAACAGTGAGATGGATTAGGAGCTGGTAACAAAATAAATTCCAAAGAGTGGTGTTCACTGGTGCCAAGTCCAGCTGTAAAGCTGTAACTAGAGTGGAGTCCCCCAGGGATCAGTGCTTGGTCCAGTCCTGTTCAACATCTTCATCAACAATATTGATGAGGGGACAGAGAGTCTACTCAGCAAGTTTGCTGATGACACCAAACTGGGAGGCTTGGCTGATACACCTGAAGGCTGTGCAGCCATTCAGCGAGACCTGGACAGACTGAGAGCTGGGCAGAGAGGAACCTGATGAGGTTCAACAAGGATAAGTGCAGAGTCCTGCATCTGGGAAGAAATAATAAACTGTACCAGTACAGGCTAGGAGGTGATCTGCTAGAAAGCAGCCCTGTGGAGAAGGACCTGGGAGGCCTGGTGGATAACAAGTTATCCATGGGACAGCAATGTACCCTTGTGGCCAAGAGGGCCAATGGTATCCTGGGGTGCACTAAGAAGAGTGTGTCCAGCAGATGGAGGGAGGTTCTCTCCCCCTCTACTCTGCCCTGATGCACCCAGTTCTGGACCTCCCAGTTCAAGAGGGACAGGGATCTACTTGAGAGAGTCCAATGAGGGCTACAAGAATGATTAAGGGATGGAAGGATGTGCCCTGTGAGGAGAGGCTGAGAGCCCTGGGGCTTTTTAGTCTGGAGAAGAGAAGAATTTAACAAATGTTTATAAATATCTGAGTGCTGGGTGTCAAGAAGGAGGGGGCAGGCTCTTCTCATTTGCACCCTGTGATAAGACAAGGGGCAATGGATATAAACTATGGCACAGGAGGTTCCACCTCAACATGAGGAGGAACTTCTTCACTGTGAGGGTCACAGAGCACTGGAACAGGCTGCCCAGGAAGGATGTGGAGTCTCCTTCTCTGGAGACTCAAAACCCATCTGGATGTGTTCCTGTGTGACCTGTGCTAGATTCTATGGTCCTGCTCTGGCAGGGGAGTTGGACTAGATGATTTCCTGAGGTCTTTTCCAACCCCTAACATCCTGTGGTCCTGTGATCCTGTATTCTGTCCACCTTGATCTCTCTGTATGATTTGAGTATTTTAGTGTATTTGTTTTGTACTGCATGGAATTTTAAAGGAAACTTGTGGCCAAATAGAGCAATAAAAATAAATAATAAGCAAGGCCTTGACTTTACTGCACAATATAATGCCATTTAAAAACTCATGTGCATAGCTTTATTAGTGTTTTTTTCCATCAAGTATGAAATATTTTAAGATATGAAAATCTATATGAAAATCAATATGACCAATATTAAAATCTGATCATAAAGCTATGAATCAGAATACAATGCAGAATTAAATTTGTAAACTGAAGTTCAAGTCAAGTTTTATGCATTTTGATTGGTGTAAAATGGTCTTATTTTACAAAGCAGAAACTCTTAATTCCTAACAGTCTATTTTCTCAATATGTAAGATATCGTTGTGATTAAGTGGACTAGATTTAACAATCAGGTTTTAATGTCTTCAAAATATCAACATTGTAGATGGTGTGACAATTCCCCCCCCCCCCCCCCCCCCCCCCATCTTAGGCAGCAATGAAGCGAAGATTTCTGTGAGAAAACTGATTACTCCTTTGGATCCCACATAAGTTGTCATGATGAGTCAGACCAATTATTTTGTGTGGAGTAAAATTTCCAGAATGTCTCAGTAAATTATGAGTCCTAATTTCATTTTCCAGTTTAATTTCAGGATTGGTATTTAAATATTTGTGAAACTTCTATACTATAAACAACAAAAAGTGTGAATTTAAGTGATGTGGCAATAGCTACAGTTTTTCAGGTCCCACTTCCTTTTGTTTCTGAAAAGTTACCTGTCTCCAGTAAATTCCAGAAGGTTTCCTGGTACTGTCTCTTTAGACTGTATACATTATTCTGTTTGGCATACATAGAAACTAGGCTTGCAAAACAGAGGAAGAATAAGGCAAGCTGACAAGACATGACAGACATAAAGTGATGTTTAGTCAAAATATTTAATGGATTGTTTTTTTCAACCTGATTCTTTCAAAAGTTGATTTAAATTAAAATCAGTTAGAAATAAAGGATATTATGAAATAAGTAACAGTGCAGCTGCCTAACATTTAACTATGTCTCTTGTAATGATCAGTCCTAAGTCTGAGTTCTGAGTAATACAGATGGTTTTCTTTTCTTCAATTATTTAACCATTCGTAAAAATGGATTTGCAGGCAAATTAAAGTTTGGGGATTTGAAAAGACTCGTGCAGATGCTTATCTTATTGATAGGCTTTCACTTTTTTCTTAGTTTACTGATGTGTCTGGAAGGCTGAAACCCCACTTGTCAGTATTGTATAATCCATCATTCATCCCAGAGGCAGGGAAATAATGACTGCATACTGAACAGTCATCAGTACCCATTTTTTTGCTAGTAACATCCCCTTAGTGTCAAGGTTGCTTTTTACAGGAAGGTACAGAACTTCCTCAGTTTTGTCATTACACAACTGCTCAGTGTCTAGTGTAAGCCCATATTCCAGCATGGCTCAAAACACAGAAATTACTCTTCCTGTATTTCCAGAATGGCTAATAGGAGAGCTATTTTTGGAAAGTGCTCATCCATTTGGAATTCATTAAAAAAAAAATAAAAAAAAAATAAGAAGGAGTGGCTGAGGCCACTCAATTTACCCTGGAAAATGAGAGTTCTGAATGGAATTGGAATGGCTTAACACTGTCTCTCTGGTAAGATAGTCCATCCCTCATGGAGGAATACTCTTTGGTATAAATTGCTTTTCAAAGGGACCAGCACCCTCGTTTCTGGAGATGATAGTCTGCAGAGACATTCAAAACCTTGTAGATGCCATTTCTATAGGATGTCTTGCCATACACCAACTTAATGGTGGTTTTGAAAATCTCATGTCTTTATTAGCACTTTTATGGAAAATAATATTTTAAAAATATGTAATAGAAACACAGCAAAAGAGGAATACTACTAATCAAAACAATGCAATGAACTATTCAAAGCAGAAGTGAAGAATTATTGTTCTTTCTAATATTACGATTTGTGTAGATTACTTGGTGGAGTGGGAAGAGAGATTTCCTTTCTCTAGTAGGAATCCTAAATGTAGTTTCAAACCCCAGGAGAAATTGCTAATTTCCTGAATCCTGAAAGTCTTCTAGGCTTGACATTTTCAACAAAACACCTCTTCTCAATAGGCTGGAGACTCCCACTTTAATCTTCACCACGAAAATTCTCTCTTAATTCAAAAGTCACTAGCTGCTAATCAGCAGTTGTGATAAGCTTAATGTTGCCCTCGAGGAAAACCCATCCCTGATAGACAGAGTCCTAGACATCTTAGTCCTGGTTATTATCCAAGTAGCCTTTATATAAAGACCTGTAAGTAGCTGCCAGGCATGTTGGTGTTGTTATTGTTGTTTTCTAAATGGCAAGACCTCACGCAAACTCTGAAAATTTATTGTCTTTGGAACATCTTGGCTGCATTATTTCTCTAGGTTCAGCAGACAGAAAACAACTTACATGAGCTGTCAAGTCTTATCATTTGAGTAATTCCTAAATACTTCACCACAGAAAGTAAAACATGGTAATTAATACTCTAACATCTGTTCTGTTTGTCATGAATCCTGAATTTGCCAACCAGCTAAAATGGCAGCACATTTTACAGCAGATGTGTCAAGTTTTCATCTGCTTCTTCACAGGAATTCTAGGAAATCTAAGCCCCTGCATCACTTACATTCTAAAAGATAAATAAAAAACTCTTCTCTCCTGAGAAGATATGGTGTGTGTTTTGTGAAGTGTAAAGAGCTGATGTTCTGCTTTAAGCTTTTCTTATCTAATTGAAGATTCAATTATAGAAACATTTACTCATAATAAATAGTTGAGGGGAATGCCTTTAGACATTTATACTCAGATGGATTGTAGAGGAGGAAAAAAGATCAAAAATCATTAATCATATTTGTTTGATCTCATTAAATCCAATTTTTGTGAGGATTTCAACAGTTAATAAGATATGCAATTTTGAACACACCTCCCAGTCCCCCAAAACCAGACATTTCATGAACTAAAAGATTTTTTAAGAATAAGGTCACAGCTGGCTTTCTTGTTTCAGCCCAATTCGTTATGCTTGAGGTTTGCACATATTATCTCTTGCCAGGGGAGACTTTGTGTGGTATTTTAAAAATTAACCAGCTAAGTCCTAGTGTCTTAGGTGAAAATTAAGTAAGAAAATACTTTCTTTTTTCCTTTTTCTTTTTCTTTTTCTTTTTATTTTTCTTTATTTTTCTTTTTCTTTTTTTTTCCTTTTTCCCTTTTTTTTCTTTTTTCTTTTTTCTTTTTTCTTTTTTCTTTTTTTCCTTTTCTTCTATTCTATTCTTTCTCTTCCTTTCTGTTCTTCTTCTAAAATAGTACGTTTCTTACTTTATGAAAGTTATTCCAGCACTTGTTTGCCTTGTCAGAACTAATGAGACAATTTGTGAAAGCCAGACTAGCAGCAGTTCAAATAATTTTGTAATTAAGAAAAATATTCTATAATACATGCTTGCAATACCAGACAGTATATGGAAGTCTTCAAGTACCTAACCTTAGAAGCGCTGCCTAGTGGCATTTACAATTTTATTGGCATTTTCTGTTGCATAAATACAATGTTCCTAATAAAACTATATTTTCATTCAGGTTCAGAGAAGTCACACAAAAAGCCTCTTCCAGTGATGAGTTAGTGTGGAGACTACTGTATAAGGAAGACTACCTTTTCCATTCCCTTTCACTATTCACATCTTTCCTGATTGCCCTCTTTGGAAGTCTAGATAATTCACTATATGTAGATTATTGTAGGAATCTTATTTTTGTTGTATCTTAAAAAAACACTACCTCATTTATTTTGATCTTTGTCCATTTGATCTTAATTTTTATTTTCTATTTCTTTTCTTTTCTATTTTATTTTCTGTAGTCTATTCTATAATTTACTTTTACATGGCAGAACAACACTGACAGCAATATTTTGTTTTAACATTTTAAAGAAAAAATACTTTTAGGCATCCCATCTACACTGGGATCCCATCAGATCCCATAAGCCAGGTCAGGTCAGGATAGATTAATACTTGGAACAGATACCTCCCAGAAATATCTAGACCTCTTAGAAATCAATATACAGCACAGTGCTAGAGGGCAATGTACTGCTAAAAGTGTCATCTTTTATATACATTAAAAACTGAAGTCTTGACATTTGTAAAATCTTGTGACAGAAATAGTATTGATTTTTCATGCTTCACTTTTGGGTATTGTACTTGGAATCTTAACATTTTGAAAAGCTAGGCTGCCAAAATATAATATTACCAGTTTTGGAAAATGAGACCACTTTACACTTACATAGAATAGAATAAACCAGGTTGGAAGAGACCTTCAAGATCATCACTTCCAACCCATCAACCAATCCAACCCACCTAATCAACTAAACCATGGCACCAAGCACCCTATCAAGTCTCCTCCTGAACACCTCCAGCGACGGTGACTCCACCACCTCCGCAGGAAGCCCATTCCAACAGGCAATCACTCTCTCTGTATAGAACTTCTTCCTAACCTCCAGCCTAAACCACCCCTGGCGCAGCCTGAGACTGTGTCTTCTTGTTCTGGTACTGGCTGCCTGGGAGAAGAGACCAACATCTACCTGTCTACAACCTCCCTTCAGGTAGTTGTAGAGAGCAATAAGGTCACCCCTGAGTCTCCTCTTCTCCAGGCTAAGCAGCAACAGCTCCCTCAGCCTCTCCTCATAGGGCTTGTGTTCCAAACCCCTCACCAACTTTGTTGCCCTTCTCTGGACTCGTTCCAGCAAGTCAACATCCTTCCTAAACTGAGGGGCCCAGAACTGGACACAGTACTCAAGGTGCAGCCTAAGCAGTGCAGTGTACAGGGGCACAATGACCTCCCTGCTCCTGCTGGCCACACTGTTCTTGATGCAGGCCAGCATGCCATTGGCCCTCTTGGCTGCCTGGGCACACTGCAGGCTCATGTTCAGCCTACCATTGACCAGTACCCCCAGGTCCCTCTCTGCCTGGCTGCTCTCCAGCCACTCTGACCCCAGCCTGTAGCACTGCATGGGGTTGCTGTGGCCAATGTGCAGAACCCGGCACTTGGATGTGTTAAATCTCATGCCATTGGACTCTGCCCATCTGTCCAGCCTGTCGAGGTCCCTCTGCAAAGCCTCTCTACCCTCCAGCAGATCAACTCCTGCCCCCAACTTGGTGTCATCAGCAAATTTCCTGATGATGGACTCAATGCCCTCATCCAGATCATCAATAAAGATGTTAAAGAGCATGGGGCCCACCACTGATCCTTGGGGCACACCACTAGTGACTGGCTGCCAGCTGGATGTGGCACCATTCACCACCACTCTCTGGGCTCGGCCCTCCAGCCAGTTCCTAACCCAATGCAGTGTGCTCCCATCCAAGCCATGGGCTGACAGCTGTCCCAAACTACATTCGAAACAATGGAGGCTCTCAAAACATTTCTAAAAATCTTGGTCACTGGCTATTGAAAAACTGTGGTGGGTTGACCCTGACTGGATGCCAGATGCCTACCAAAGCTGCTCTATCGCTTCTCACTCCCCACCTGGACAAGGGAAAGAAATTATAATGAAGGACTCATGGGTTGAGACAAGGACAGGAAGATCACTGACCAATTACTGCCATGGGGAAAACATACTTGACTCGAGGGAATTATTTAATTATATTCTAATCAAAATTAGAGAAGGATAAGAAGAAATTAAAAAAAATCTTAAAAATATCTTCCCCCTACCCCTCCCTTCATTCTGGGCATAACTTTACTCATGATTTTCTCTATCTTCTCCTGTTGAACAGTGCAGGGGAACAGGGAATGGAGGTCGAGGTCAGTTCATCATGTATTATCTTTGACACTCTTTTCTTTGCATTCCTCACATTCTTCCCTAGGTCCAGTGTGGAGTCCCTCCCATCGGAGAAAGTCTTCCATTAACTTCTGCAACATGAATCCTTCCCAGAGGGGTCAGTTCTTTATGAACTACTCCAGCAGGGGTCCTTTCCACAGGGTATAGTGTTTCAGAAATAGACTGTCCCAGCATGTGCCTCCCACAGTATCACAAATCCTGCCAGATAACTTACTCCAGCATGGGATCCTCTTTCTATGGATTCACAGATCCTGCCAGGACCCTGCTCCAACAAGGACTTCCCATGGGGACAGAGCCTCCTTCAGGTGCAGCCACCTGTTCTGCTGTGGGGTCCCCCAGGGCCCACAAGTGGATATCTGCTTCACTGTTAATGTTCATGGGCTGCATGGAAACATTCTATCTCACTATGGAGAATCTTCTGTCCAGTGCCTTATTCTCCTTTCCCTTATTCTCCTTGGTGTCTGCAGAGTTCATTCTCTCACATATTGTCATTCCTTTCTCCAGCTGCAATTATGAAGGTTTTCTAGTTTTCCCCCTTCTTAAATATGTTACAACAGAGGTGCTACCACCATCACCGATGGACTCAGCCTTAGCGAGCAGTGAGTCTGTCTTGGAGCCATCTGGCACTGGCTATTGCTAACATAAGAGAAGTTTCTAGCAGCTTCTCAAAGAAACCATGCCTGTAGCCCCCTTTCTACCAAAACTTTGCCACACAAACCTAGTAAAAAGTCTGACCTCCAGTGTCAAATAAGTAGTAACTGCCATTCAAGTATCTCTAGGTTTTTCTTTGGTGATAAAACCAAAATTACAGAATCTATCTTAAGCTACAGCAGAAAGGTACCTGGTTTTTACTGATTACTGTTGAACTTTCTTGCAGAAAACATAAACTGATTTGGAACATGGATTATCCCTACTTAAAATATGAACATGGACTGGCCCAAATTATGGCATTTTGGTACAGTTTCAGTGTAAGCTTATCTCTAACTGAGAAGAAATGAAAATGGTTTATCTATTCTAACATTCTTTGTCATCCAAGACTTTTCCTGTCTTAGATGCTTAATGAGGAGACATGACAAAAGCCTCTGGAAGCAAATTATTTTTCAGTGTATCATTTACACCTCCTGCACTCTGTTATGTAGGTCTGACTTGTTTTTCTAGCAAAGCAGGACATGCTGTGTTGAAACAAGAAATCAAAGTGCCAACTAATGCATGTTATATGGGATTAGAGCATAACAACAGCCAACATTTTTGAACTGAGTCCCCAGGTGACACTGAAGATCTATACTTCAGAACACATCTGACATAACTCAAAATCCAAAATAGGTAGCTAGCCTTCCCCAGTACACCATAAGAGTCAGATACTGAAGGTTGAGATTCATAGAAGTCATCTACCAGAGCTGCAAGATGTCCAAGTTTTCTTTTTAGAGGCTTCTCTCTTTCTAAACTCCCACAGTTTGATCACTCAGGGGTGACCTTATTGCTCTCTACAGCTACCTGAAGGGAGGTTGTAGACAGGCGGATGTTGGTCTCTTCTCCCAGGCAGCCAGTACCAGAACAAGAGGACACAGTCTCAGGCTGCACCAGGGGAGGTTTAGGCTGGATGTTAGCAAGAAGTTCTATACAGAGAGAGTGATTGCCCATTGGAATGGGCTGCCTGGGGAGGTGGTGGAGTCACCATCACTGGAGGTGTTCAGGAGGAGACTTGATGGGGTGCTTGGTGCCATGGTTTAGTTGATTAGGTGGGTTGGATTGGTTGATGGGTTGGAAGTGATAATCTTGAAGGTCTCTTCCAACCTGGTCTATTCTATTCTATTCTATTCTATTCTATTCTATTCTATTGTGTGAAGCATACACATAATGATACACAGTTCCTAACCCCTTGAATCCTTTCCTAGTTAGATGAACTTGCTCTTACACAATACACAGTCAAGAAAAGAGATTTGAATTTACTCCTTAATATACCAGACTGGCATCTCAGTCACCACAGAAGAGGCACTCAAGTTTGACTTACTTACCCACCACAGCCCCCCACACCCTGCCACCCAAAGAAAAAAAAAAAAAAAAAAAAAAAAGAACTATCTTACTTCAGAATATTCTGTCTCCCGGCATGTAAGAACACACTCCTGACAAAGCTACTCCCAGGCACATAAATTAGCTAAATCCTTTACAGAGCTGCTCTATCCTAAACTGGAGAAGAGTATGCTGGAACATTTCCTCTCACATTTTATGCAAGCCCATCTTTAGACTATGCCAAGGAATTTCTTAATGACATCAAATGAATTTCAATGGAGCTTTCAAATCACATGTGTGTAAAGTAGTCCAGGGCTGCCAAGGGTGGAAACACATACAAAAAGGCAAGACAAGATATTTGACCTATCTCAGGTAGCAAAAGCAGCATACAGTATTAAAGTCAATACATATGTATAGTTTCTCAGACCCTTGAGAGCACCATGCCAATAGAGTTCTACATAATGCTACTGGAAATCAAATGAGTACCTGAAGAGCAAACTCAAATATAATGCAAATATAATGCAAATATAATACTTCTTAAAAGTATGTTCAACCTGGAGTATGGGTTTGGGTTATCACAAGTGATCTTAAGAGGAGAGGAGATGTTCGGAGAGGAGAGGAGAGGTTCGGGAGAGGAGAGGGGAGGTGAGGGGAGGGGAGAGGAGGGGAGGGGAGGGGAGGGGAGGGGAGACGTTCGGAGAGGAGAGGTTTGGAGAGGAGAGGTTTGGAGAGGTTCGGAGAGGAGAGGTTCAGAGAGGAGAGGAGAGGAGAGGTTCGGAGAGGAGAGGAGAGGTTCAGAGAGGAGAGGTTCGGAGAGGAGAGGTTCGGAGAGGAGAGGAGAGGAGAGGTTCGGAGAGGAGAGGAGAGGAGAGGAGAGGAGAGGAGAGGAGAGGAGAGGAGAGGAGAGGAGAGGAGAGGAGAGGAGAGGAGAGGAGAGGAGAGGAGAGGAGAGGAGAGGAGAGGAGAGGAGAGGAGAGGAGAGGAGAGGAGAGGAGAGGAGTGGGAATGGAAGTGAAATGTGAAGAATTGTTATGATACAGCTTCTCTTGTCCCAGACATTTAACCAATTAATTTGTTTAGAATAATCTTTTGTTTTCCTTTTTACACTCAATAGTGATTTATTTATACTTTTCTGCTCAAAATCTGCAGCTAAATTTTAAAGGCATAGCCTAAAACTACCACAGTTCCCTGAAACATATTTTCACAGAATCATAGAATATGTTAGGGCCGGAATCATCTGTTCTCATAGCTTGCCTTGTTTCTTTAAGTCTGGAGGTTCCACAGACTCTTTGAATAACTTAGTGCTGGTATATTTTCTTATATTTGAAAGGAATCTATTGTATTGCAAATGGTATCTATTACCTTTCATCCTATCACTGTGCACCTCTAAAAGAGTCTAGGTTTGTCTTTCTGTACTCCTGAGGTAAGTAGCTGAAGTAAAATCTCATGTTAACTTTCTCTTCTCTAGGCAGTTATTTTAGCTTCTCAATTGGAAAGGATCGCTGGAGACCGTCTAGTCCACTGTCCCTGCTCAGCTGGGGCCATTTAGAAACAGTTGCCCAAAACCATGTCCAGAAATCTTCAAATATCTCTAAGGATGGAGATGGACATGCCAATGTCTGTCTTGAACTGAGGAGCTCAAAACAGTATAACAGATTCACTCTTACAAGTGGCAAAAGTGAAAGCACTCACTACATACTGCCTACTGACTGTACTCTTGATAATACAGTTCAATATGTAGCTAGTTTTCTTTACTGCAGGAGCACACTGATGCATCTCCTACTTCATTTATTTTCTGATTATCCAGTCTATATTCAGGAATTTTCTTACTAGGACTACTGTCACAAATTACATTGAAAGTCCTGCAAATGTCAATAATTCACTATCCTCATCTGCTTAGCCAGGTCATCATAGAAAGCTACCAGGCTGGTCAAGCATGGTTTACCATTATTTATTCCTGGTTGTTCCCAATTACATTCTCATTCTTCTTTGGCCTGGAAATGGTTTTGCAGAGGATTCATACCATAACCTGCAGCAGGTCTAACATGAGGCTGACACACCTGTAATTCTCTGGATCTTCCTCCTTGGAATGGATGTGATGTTTGTCCTTTTCCAGCCATCAAGAAGCTCCTCCAGCTGACGCAAGCTTTCAAAGATGACAGAGAGCTGACTCTACCAGCACCCTGCCTGGCTTCATGGATTTGTGTGTTTACAAAGGTTAAAAGCTCCTTAACTCTAGCTTCCTTTAATATGGTTGATGTTTCACTTTTTTTTCCCCACTCCTTACTTAACATTCAGGTCTGAATCCATAGTGCCTATTTGTCACCAAAGCTTACATAACAATGCTTTCTCCCCTTAAACTGTGGTTAATTTTTCATGACAGAGATAGGGATGCTGGCTGTGCTGACTGTCCCCATTGTTAGCACAGCCCAGGGCATCAGTTACTCTACAATAAAGACTAAGAGGAAGGTAGACACTCTACAGGATCTTCATATCCACACCTGAACTGCACCCAGCCCTATTCATGGAAGTAGGAATATTTGATGTATGCAGTTCTTAACACATTTTGTTTTAACTTTTTAATAAGGACATATACTTGGGTACTGATTTTTTTTCTTTCTTTAGGAATCCACAGATCTTACACAGCTTTATAAGTGAAAGAAAGGGAGGTCATGAGGATCATGACCAGTGAATCACTGTTTATTGTATCTCTAAAAATGCCTGGAGCTGCATAATTTTGCTTCAACATTTGCTCTGCTCTGCAGTAATAATGCTGTTATTAGTCATATTTTCTGTATAATGCTAGTACCAACTGCTCTGATGAAAATAATGCAAGGGAGTTATCCGAAACACCTGGATTAACTTTAGCCTGTTGCTTGCTGAAGTGAGCTGGCATGCCTTCTATAACATCCCAAAAAGATGTTCTTTAAATGCATAGTGAAAAAAAGAATAATTTTTTCAGGCAACACTCTGTGGGCTTTACTGGAAGATTATGATTCCTTAGACTTCTTCTTCAAGCAGAAAAAAAGAATAATACTGTTAAGACAGTAATGAAAAACTACATATGAAGCAAATCTATTTTGTTGGTGTTGCTTATTTTTTATGGGTGAAAGAAATCAGGATTTGTTTATAGATGAAGATATTATTCCAATTAGTGAGAGTTTATTTGGTGTGAATTTTTAAAGGTTTGTATTTTAGAGCCTCTGGGATATTATTATTATTGACAGATAAGTTGGAATGTTCATAGTGTTAAGCAGCTCAGTGGTTCAGTTTAGCTGTGATAGGATATATCTGTCAAGTGAAATTGTTTCTTATTTCTAATCATATGAAAGAAACTGCTAGGAAACATATTTTAAAACTTAGAAAAGAGTAAAATCTTTACTTTCAGACCATCTAGCACATTGTTCCTATAATATTCTGTTACAATGAGATTTATAAAGATAAGTGCAGGGAGCAACTCTTGACTCAGATTTAAAGAAAATTTTGCAGCAGGTGCCTCCACAACCTTCCAAGGCTTATTTCCCTGCCCCTGGCAAAAAGATTTGAAACTCCTCTTGTCTATTTAAGACTGTAGATCCTAGGTTAGATCTGGCTAGGAACTTTGTGTTATGCCATTCCTTAATCTCACACATGAACACACAAAAGCCAAACTAATTTTTTTTTGCCTTGAGGAATTATCTTCATATTTTTAGCTTATGAAGTTTAAAACTAAACAGGTAAAAGTAGTCTTTTCTAGCAAAAGTTTTCCATTTTCAGGGAATTTAAAAGTTAGTAGCATCAAATTTTATCCAATTCGGAAAACAATTTCCATTGTTTTGACTTTGTTACATATCTAAGTTACTTAATATTTTCAAAGTTTGTCACCAATGAAAAAAAATCTTTACTTTTATCATCATCTATTAAGCAAAGCCTTGGAGTTGGCAGCAGAAAACAATAAAATCTTGCTATGAGTATTGGTCAGAAGCAAATTCTGTTTCCATAAGTTTCCATAACAGTAAAAATTAATCCAGCTCCAGAGTAAGTATATTTCTGCTATTAGGAACACAAGCAATATGCTGGGAGAGAACATACTGCTGTTCCTCCAATGACATACTGATTTAATATCTACAGCATCACCATCTCTAAATTAAACCTAGGAGAAAGAAGAGGCAGAGTTTCTTACAGCTCTTAAGGGACTCCAATTTGCTAATAGTATTGCTTGACATGTGTACAGCAGAAGATTTGGAGGTAACTTATGTCAATTATTCCTCAAAATAACCCTTACAGACATTCGCTATGCTGCCCAGGGAGGTGGTTGAAACCCAGTTCCTGGAGGTGTTTCAAAGAGGCAGAGATGTGATGCGGAGGGACATGGTTTAGCACTAGACTTGAGGGAGTTATATCTGCAAGTAGAGCAGGATGCTCAGACCCCCAGACAACATGTTTCCAGAGAGGAGAGGTCCAGAGAGGTTTGGAGGGGAGAGGTTCAGAGAAGTTCAGGGAGGAGAAGCTTGGAAAGGAGAGGTTTGGAGAGGGAGAAGAGGGGAGAGGAGAGGTTCAGAGAGGTTTGGAGAGGAAAGGTTTGGAGAGGAAAGGTTCAGATAGGAGAGGAGAGGAGAAGTTTGGAGAGGAGAGGTTTGGAGGGGAGAGGTTCAGAGAGCTTCGGAGAGGAGAGGTTCGGAGAGGAGAGGTTCGGAGAGGAGAGGTTCAGAGAGGAGAGGAGAGGTTCAGAGAGGAGAGGAGCGGAGAGGTTCAGAGAGGAGAGGAGAGGAGAGGAGAGGAAAGGTTCAGAGAGGAGAGGAGAGGAAAGGTTCGGAGAGGAGAGGAGAGGAGAGGAGAGGAGAGGAGAGGAGAGGAGAGGAGAGGAGAGGAGAGGAGAGGAGAGGAGAGGAGAGGAGAGGAGAGGAGAGGAGAGGAGAGGAGAGGAGAGGAGAGGAGAGGAGAGGAGAGGAGAGGAGAGGAGAGGAGAGGAGAGGAGAGGAGAGGAGAGGAGAGGAGAGGAAAGGTTCAGAGAGGAGAGGAGAGGAGAGGAAAGGTTCGGAGAGGAGAGGAAAGGAGAGGAGAGGAAAGGTTCAGAGAGGAGAGGAGAGGAGAGGAGAGGAAAGGTTCGGAGAGGAGAGGAGAGGAGAGGAGAGGAGAGGAGAGGAGAGGAGAGGAGAGGAGAGGAGAGGAGAGGAGAGGAGAGGAGAGGAGAGGAGAGGAGAGGAGAGGAGAGGAGAGGAGAGGAGAGGAGAGGAGAGGAGAGGAGAGGAGAGGAGAGGAGAGGAGAGGAGAGGAGAGGAGAAGTTCAGAGAGGAGAGGAGAGGAGAGGTTCAGAGAGGAGAGGTTCAGAGAGGAGAGGTTCAGAGAGGAGAGGAGAGGAGAGGTTCGGAGAGGAGAGGAGAGGAGAGGAGGGGAGGGGAGAGGAGGGGAGGGGAGGGGAGGGGAGAGGAGGGGAGGGGAGAGGAGAGGAGAGGAGAGGAGGGGAGGGGAGAGGAGGGGAGGGGAGGGGAGGGGAGAGGAGGGGAGGGGAGAGGAGAGGAGAGGAGAGGAGAGGAGAGGAGAGGAGAGGAGAGGAGAGGAGAGGAGAGGAGAGGAGAGGAGAGGAGAGGAGAGGAGAGGAGAGGAGAGGAGAGGAGAGGAGAGGAGAGGAGAGGAGAGGAGAGGAGAGGAGAGGAGAGGAGAGGAGAGGAGAGGAGAGGAGAGGAGAGGAGAGGAGAGGAGAGGAGAGGAGAGGAGAGGAGAGGAGAGGAGAGGAGAGGAGAGGAGGGGAGAGGGGACAACCAGGCTGCATGAAACTTTGATCAATATCTAGTAATGGGAGGTATCCCTGCTTGTGGCAGGGCAGGTTGGACCTGAATGATCCTTAATGTCCCTTCCAACTCAGCCCATTCTGTGATTCTATCTAAAAGTCAACATCTTTTTTTTTTGATAGTCAGTGCATTGAAAAATATTTTTCACTTTCTATTTACATTGAAATGAAATGTGATCATGATATAAAGCTAATTATGCTCCTGATACCATCTCTGCCTTTGTACCACAAATACAGTAAATGTAATAGGGCCTATTATGATAATACTTGAATTAAATTAGAAATCCCAACCAGGGGGAGGGACTCTGCTCTGTCTCCATGCTGCCCAGAGGCTAAAGCTGAGGGCACTCAAACATCTCAGAGGCTACTAAATTATCAGAGTTCACATGCAATGTATTAAAAGAAGGAAAAATGAAAACCAGGTTTCTTAGTATATCTGTAATTTGCAGTAATTTAGCAAGGAGTTGGTCCTTGCTCCACTGCCCAGACAGGATGGGCAGTTGTGAGGAGTTGGCTCATTGACTGCTCCCGGCTCAGCTGCCACCTCTTCCAGCCAGAAATCTAAGTGCTGCAGAGCGTCTGGAAGATGGAAGACAGGATGCTAACCAGCATAAAATTGCAGCAAACATTTGCCAATATCTTTGCTTGTCTATAAAAAGAAATGCTGACTGCTTTCAATTGATAGGTTAATCAACTGTATTCCTAGAGAAATTATTTCTAGAGAGGAAAAAAACATGTTTAGTGAAAATGTTATTTGGTATGTTATTGGCAAACAGACCACTGCCTCCTAAAGGTCATTGCCATTCATTGCAGTGTCTATCTTTCACCTATTTCATTCAGTAACAACTGGCAGTAGCAAATCTGGAGTAGGAACCAGGACTTCTAATTTCCTAGTGTCTTACACAAATCACTGGACTATTTTCTTCTGTATGGTCTTTTTCAAGTACAAATAAGTGAGGAATTTATTTCAGGATAGGTGTTTAATTGTATGACTTTTTCTTGTGTTGCTCTATGACAGCCTGAGGTGGAAAGCTCTTTATTTATGAACCAGACTGGGTTATAAAACAGAGTATTGCTGGTTTCCCCTCACATTAGCATTCATTTCATGATTTTTATTTTTTTCCCTGACTGGAAGAACTGCCTACACCCCTGCTCACCATGGCAACTGAAGAATCTAGCAGCAGACTCAGGGTAGGAAAAACATAAGAAAAAAAAAGCTCGAAAATATCCACTGATACTAAAATTGGGTTTGTTTTCACAGCAACACACTCTGTAATTGCAAGAGGGAGAGCTATCTACCTATATGGCAGTTGGAATCACCCAGCATGGGAGGAGTACAAAATATAATGTGTATGTTTGCATGTTACATTGGAGTATGTTAAGGGTAGGTGGCACTTATTTTCAAAGCGTATTTTGACTGCTGAAGGAGGGTGAGATGTTGACAATGATATGTTAGTGGATGTTTGGAAGAGAAGACATTCATATGTATTGGATGGAAGTCACAGCAATTGTGTTTGAAAAGTTTTCCTTCTGTTACTGAGTTGGTGCAATAAATATAACTGTTGACAAATATTTATCAGCATGCCTAAATATGCAGAAAGAATAAACCAAAATCTTTCAACCGCTGTCAGAATGAAAACAGGCACAGATGCCTTTGTTAACAGCTATAGCTGAATGCTCCACAAGGCATGTCAGCCTCATAGGTTATAGCTACTTAAAACAGTGAAGTGTGAGTTTATAGGAATAGTTCCACACAGATTTCCAAAAAAAATGTCATTTTAAGCATTGTCTGCTCACAAATATGAAATCATTAGTAATTAAAACAATATTAAATTACATTCTTGCTTCCCTAAGCAGGAAACCACATATATTAGAAATTAGTAAGGAAAATCCCCCACCATACTGAACCATGTTATTAAAGAGGAAGGAATCAATATCAAAACTAGCATGTAAATAAAATTACTGGAAAGTTTTCTTCTTTTCTATGGGAAAACCAGTTGATTCATATGACTAAGGAAAACAGTCTGACATGCATTATTTTAACCACAGCAGACAAGTTTATTGAAAATTGTCCTTTCATAAAACTAGACAGTCTATTGTTCTTAATGAGATGACAATGGGTAAAATAACTTTGCCATCAGCTGCAAACAACTTGCAACTGAGTGGGGGAAAAAAAAAAAAAAAAAAAAGAGAAAAAGGAACAAATTGACCTTCAATATAATTGCCTACCACATTTTAAAGGCAAATTATTTCATCAATTAAAAAGAGAGCTAATAAGATAAACACTACTACCTGAAGGCCAGAGCCCACAAACTTCTTGGGTGCTCATTAGACCCTCTGAAACATTGTTTCACTCCAAACACACCCCTCACACATCCCTTATACAGAGGGAAAGCAGTGGCTATCCATCTCTGGTCTAACACAGGAGTGCTGCAGATAGAGGATGTGGTCAGATTCAGGAGTTGAAATGCACACCTGTGATTACAGTGCAGATGACAGCTATTGTCAAAAAGTTGATAGTCATGGTTTTCTCCTGCCCAAAAAGTGGAATAGGTGGTTGTCAGATGAAGGCAGATATGACAAACATTGAAGGACAAAAGTTATTTATGCAAATAAAAGGAGATTAAGGTATAAGCGGACCTCTCTCTGCAATAATCTTAATTAGGAGGTTCTATATCCTTTATTTCTGTTCATCAGGAAGTACTTTAAATCACTTGAAATAATTATTTTGATTTTTTTTTTTTTAATTAGAATTCAATTCTCTGGATCAAGTACTTGAATTTGCCACTGAAAATGAAATGAGAAAACAAAAGCAAACTCTGGAAGTACGTAGCAAAAGTGCCAAAAGAGTATAATTTTCATTTGGAAATTTTCATGAGAATTTGCTTCTAAAAGAGAGAAAAATATTTACTGGAAATTTGCAGTCATGTTAGGCCCCTTTCATTATGCTAAATGACATCTCCAATGCCTCAGGCAGGCATTTCTAATAGACACTGATGGAAGAAAAAATGCTAAAGGAATTAAAATCTAATAACATGTTATGATAGAATATTTATATGTGATCAACAGTGTATTAAGCTGTAAAGAATACTCATCACAGACACTCTGGTTGGTATATTCTCTTACACAGAAGTATCTAACCCAGGGCCAGATTGCTTTGAAATTTGAAAACAGATTTTTTACCATTAGGCAGTGCATCTATTATCATAAACAGCTCTAGCATGTGAGTGTGTATATATACTAAATTAAACAAGGTGCTATCTGCAAGGTGTCTTATTTATAGATGCACTTTTCTTTCAGGTTTTAAGCTGGTTTTAAAACAAATTATACTGAGGAAGACAGCTTTAGTACAAAGAGTGCAAGTCAGTCCTTACGTGGCGTGAATGAGAGTAACTGCACTAACTTAGCCCCAGCTAAGAATATACTGAAAAACATTTCTATTCATAACAAGGTAATATCCCAAAACCTTTATCCCATATCCAACATCTGAACCCCTTACATTCAACTCCTTGAAAGTACTATTCCTTGTGCTACAATACATTTAATTAAACCAGATTATTCCAGCGTAGCACCTTTCTTACAGAAGTAAAGTAGAGTGCAAATTAAACCCCCCAAACTGATGCTATTTTACTAAAGACAACCTGAGTTTACTCAAAATCTGCATGCAGAATTCCTGTATTCTAAAAGAAATCTTCTAAGCATCTGGGTCAGAGAAGGCCACTTTTGGCTGTTGGTTATTTTATTTTTACATTAGAGGTTTGTTTTTCTTTTGGTGGTGGTCATGGAGGGTGTTGGGATTTTTTGGCTGTACCTTATTCGTGACCGTGGTCAATAACTCAAGGAATTTTTATAAGTGCCAACTTTCTTTTGAAGTTTTCTGCATTTTGTTTTATAATCTCGATGACTTAACATTCAGTGATGGATTTGCAGAAAATATTTTACTTAGGTATTGTAAGATATTAAATTTCAATTATTTTTTTTTTTGCTACAAATCTAACCTGTGCTACATGAAGTTAGAATTTGCCAAGAAGCCAAGGGCACAATAAACTTAGTACACAATAGGTCTCTGACAGTATACTAGAAGTGACAGAAAAGCACATTTTCAGCAGTTTTAAGCCATTGCTGAGAACAGGAGTTTGCCTGGCCTTTGGAATTCAACAAATTTAGTGGGTATTCTTTAAACACATGGACTGAAGCTCTTCAGGAATCTTGAGGTGGTACTGCATATGCAAAACATCTGATGACACTACTTCCAGAAAATCTGAAGAATATTTTTGGAGTACTCACTGTTAGAAAATATGCTTGATACCCAAGAGATGTATCAGAGAAATAAAAAAGACTCAGTGGAAATATAAAATAACTATTTTTGTATTATTCAACAAACATGACTAATTTCAAGTTTTCCTTTCACTTAAATTGTTTTCTTATCATCCTGAAGTTCTATTATCCAGCAGTTCTAACAGGATGACTTGCTTAGTTATCCTCAGTTAATAGGCAAAAAAGAAGCAGAGCTCTGTATTGAGGAGAAAAATATTAATGAATTAAATATATAAGAAGAATCTGAGGGTGGAGGGAGCCTATGCCTGCCAATCCTGACTTGTTCACTGGACTTCCTAGGTTGACTTTTGGCTTGACTAGTTGTTTCACCATCTCTGCACAGGGAAACTCTTATTATCTCAGTCCTGCCCCTGCACAGGATAGTGGAGGGACAGCAGAATACAGTAAGAAACTACCTACAGAGGTGGGGAACTGGGAGCTCCGCAGAAGACAGAAGTTTGAAAGGAGAAAGAAAGCAAGACAGAAATCCATTTTCGTCTTTATTTCCATAGTTTTACTGCACCGTTACTGATATTGGTACAAGGTTGAATGACTCCATAGGCATTTAATAAAAAATTACTTGTCTGTGGTTTGTAGTTGTTCTTCATAGAAGAGTTGAATCAAATAACTATTTTGCAAGCTAAAAGTACTCCTAAGGAATATCACAGGCATATAAAACAAAGGTGGGAACTAAACTATGGGAAAGGGGAGAAGTCTCAGGTAACACACTGAGATATAGATTTCTGGACTGGTTCCTCTGACCAAAAACCAAGATTGTGAACACACATACTGAACAGTATGTATTCAATATTACTTCAGGGTACAGCACAATCTAAAAGGGTAATGAGACATAACTCTGCCTCTTCATATTAGCAAAGTTGCATCAACACCATATTTTGTTATGTTGTTATTTTTTTTTTAATTCCTAAGACCATAAAGTCTCATTACTTTTTCTCCCCACACAACTCTGCTTTGACAGACAATATAAAATAGGAACAGGAACTGTATGAGGAACAACAGGCTTTCTTGTGTGAGATTGTGGTATCAGAGAGCATTCAGCCTAATCAAGCAAATTCATGCTGTTATCATCCAGCCTGTCACCTTTTCCAGCTCTTTTTGAGCTAAAGTCATGCTTATTTCAGTGTGAGTGAAGGTAGCCATATGGTTAGCATCATATTTTTTGTCTGTGGAACACAAGGATTGCTAACTTGTCCTGCTTGGCTAAAGGAGATTTGTTACAGGATTTTCTCATTCTTTGATGCACAGGACTCTTTGAATAGCCAGATCTCAGTATAACCCATCATTCAAGTGTTCACCACATAGAAACTGTCTCAGTCAATATTGCATTGAAAACAATGGTGTCCCTCATCATGTTTGGAAGTACTGCGATCCAGGTATTTAGGTATGTCACTCACCATCTCCTTATGAACTGCCAAGCTAAATTAATCCACACTTCAATTATTCCCTTTCTGTTTCTTTGGGAAAGTAACTAAAGTTACTTTGTTTGAAAGTTTGAGACTTTCTCAATAGTGACTGATTTTCCCACTTGAAAAGGCATGGTATTTTACATAAATGATCAATACAAACTCTTTGGTGTTTGGTTTTTTTTTTTTTAATTTTATTTTTTCTTTGTTTTTAGTTGGTTGGTTGTTTTTGTTTGTGGGGTTTTATACCTGTAGAGCTGATGACATCACTGTTTGAAGCTCAAATTTGGCCAGCAATTTGTTATAACTTCAGTAGAAGTGTGGTGAAAAAAGATACTGAATCTAAACAGTCTTAGGCAAAACTTTTAGTCTGATTTAAATAATTTAAATATCTGCATAAAATATTTTGATCTGATATTTGCTTGTCTGGTGTTTTTTTTTCCCCAACTCATCTGTAAATAATTTCTTAATCCTTTATACTTCAAAGGATGGGACTAAAAAATTAGTATGTCTAAAATTTTAAATGAGTCCAAACAGAGTTTTCATTGAAGATGAGTGTGATTTTAGACTTCAAAAAGGAGAGTCAAAGGGCAAATCTTCCATGCTTGTACATATTTCTGTGATTCACCTTCAATAAAGATACACATCTTCAGGGGATAAATAACTAACAAAAAAGAAATGCCAGTATATATTTGGTTTACAAGGAAAAGTGATTTCTATTCAGCTGAAAACCAACATGTCCAAAGTCAAGAGTAACAGTTCTTTGCAGAGCTTTAAAATATAACAGCATCCCTTTTTACTTTTTATTGTTTGGGGTAAAGCACATACAAATCTGCTTTTATATTTCCTTGAATGCAGGTAGATATTCTCTCTGTAAACGGAGGCAGATATTCATAGACATGGTAATGAATATACACATACACCCACATAAACTATTGTTTTTAAAATTTATCTGTATTTTAAGTAAGAGAGCAAGTTAAGTACACCATGAAGTTGTCACATACAGCTAAGCCTGAGATACCTTTTATCTTCAGGTTTTGTTCATTCTCTCTGTAGACCTTACATTTTCAGCAAGTGCCATATGGGCAAAACAGTTTCTGGTAAAATTTGGACAACAATTAACATAAGCACAGCAGGAGATCCCAACTGTTGACCCCTAAAAGGTGGTTAATCAACAGCATATGGGTTTATTTATCCCAGCATGCCCTTTTAATTAACAGTTCTGGAAACTACTTTTTAATGAACACTTTGGTATAATATATTGTGAAAATTCTAAATAGTGTAAATGAAAATCCAGCTTGAAACAAAATAACATTGTTTATAAGGGAAAAAGAAATCTGTGAAGAAGTCAACCAATAAGAAGCACTAATATGCAAATGATGCTAGTTTAACAATGTTTGTGTCTAGGATCAGATCTGAATTCATAGGAAAATCTCTAAACTGCAGACAATTTTGATTCAGTGTTTAATCTTTTAGAAATAAATATGCATCACAAAGTTCATTTTTAGAGCAATAAATGTCAGTAGGACATGGAGGAAGGTCTCCAATCCTGTGCTTTGGTTTGAGCCTACTCTGTGGCAGTAGAAGATACTTGATACTAGGGTAGGCTGAAAGGAATAAACAGTGACACCAAACTAGAAAAGAGAAGAAAACACAAACGAGTGTGCACACAGCACAGGATAAATAAGCACAAGAAAATTACAGTTATTCAGAGTACCTTTTAATAATGCATCTTTATTAACGCAATGCAAATCTTCCAAGATGAGCCTTAGGTAAACTGAAGCTTTAAGGCAAGCCAAAATATTTAAGATAAATTATTTAAGGAAAACAGTAAACTGAATTTTCAATTGGTGTAAATCAAGGTAACTACTTACAGAAAGCTGATTTACATGGGTCTTGAAAATATAATCAAGTTCTTCATACTAAAGGAATTCAGAATTCAGACAACAAATCAAACAGCCTTTTTTTTTTTCCCCTCAATCAACTGAAAAATGAAAATGTCTTTGATGGCATTACATCAGCTTATAAAAACTTCTGGTAATCTTCCTATAAATTATGTCCCAAATATTAATGCACTGGGAGCTTTTAAGACATTCAAACATCTCTAATTCAGAAGCCATAGAAACTGAAATCAGAGCTGAATGCTTTGGAGTATATTCATGCTTCACCTCTCAGCATAAAGTTCTACCCTTTGTTAACAGCAACTGCTGCACCAGAAGGATTGTGTTATAAATACTTACTGAGCAGCAGAATAGGAGGCAGAAATATGAAAGTATTTTCCTCTTTTACAGAATATTGTGCTAAATTGAAGACACTTTTCCTCCTAGAAAATCATTTTCCAATATCGAGAATATTGGAGTCTCCTTAATTGAGATCTTTGGCTACAGCAATGTGGAAGATCGCCTTACAGAAGAATGCAGGTTTGAAGTGTAGTGAATATCAGGTCAATTCCAACATGTAGCTTTAGCTATCACCTTCTAAAAATATTTACCAAAGAAACCATTATTCAGCTGAGATTAGACTAAGTAAGGTGTAGCTTTTGTCTTCAAAACAAATTGAAAAATGTTTCTGCTTTATCATTGACTTACTCTGCCACATTAGAAATAAGAGAAAACACTATAAAAAATGTCTATCATTATCTATCCTGTATTATGTGCTTTTGAAGAATGACAGAGCAACCACAATACGAGAAGACCACTAGAAGGAGTAAAGATGACATTATTGCAAGTAACCCATATATGTCTCCTTCTCTGTAGAGCACTATATAAGACCAGATGTTTTAGAGTGCTAACCCTTGCAGCTCTGTAAAACTGTCAGGAGATATAACTACTCATCACAAAACTTATGGTAAGTATTAAAGATAGGATGAGAAAGATACCCTGATACCCACACTGTATGATGTACTTTACCATTTCATGTATTTGATAGCATGTGACACATAATTTCAGTAAAGTCTTTCTATGTTAAGATGGGTTTTCAGATTTGGCTACTGCTAAATAAATATGTAAATTGTAACTTAAATTACAAAATATTGTTTTTCCAGTATGGTTGTGGGACTCCAAGTGCCACATTCCGTCATTATGGAAAGCCTATAAAGAATGTGATAAACACTGGATATGGTTTACAACTTCTGAGTAAACATGGATGTCTTCAGTGTAGTTGTTTAACTTCAGCCAGCAACTAAGCAACATGTAGCCACTCATTCCTCCCCCTTCAGTGCAATGGAAAGGAGAATTGAATCCAAAAGTAAAACTCATGTGTTGAGACAAAAAGAGATTAATAACTAAAATAATAATAGTAATGCAAATTAATATAGCAGAAAGAAATAAAACTCAAGAAAATACAAGTGATGCACAATGCAGTTGCTCACCAATGGTGGAACAATGCCCAAGCAGTGATCAACCCACCCAGTCAATTCTCTCCAGTTTATATACTGGGCACAATGTCCTATGGTATGGAATATCCTATTAGCTAGTTCCAGTCAGCTGTCCTGGCCACACTACTTTGCATCTTCTTGTGCATCTCCTCACTAGCAGAGCATGAGAAATAATGAAAAATCCTTGGCTTAGGCTAACCAATACTTAGCAACAGTTAAAATGTGTGTTATCAGCATCATTCTCACACTAAATCCAAATCACAGCACTGCATCAGCTACTAGGAAAGCAATTAACTCCATCTCTGCCAAAATCATGACATTCAGCTATGCAGATAGCACAGAAAAAGTGTTTTTGAATCTATGTGAAGGAGCAAAAGAAAGAAATGTGCTGTATAAATCACACTAGCTATCAACCTCTGTGGTAGTTTTAGGCTATACCTTTAAAAAATTTTCACAGATCTTGAACAGAAAGTAATAAAATGTAAATCACTATTGGGTGTAAAAAGGAAATTAATGATGGTTCTAAACAATCCCATTGGAAGCGATAAAGGACTTCAACTGGTTGTACCAAAACAATCTTTCTCTCTTCTTGCCTCTACACCTGGGAGATACTAATTCAATTCTGCTTGACTTTGGCTGCATTGTTTTGGCTGTCTAACATCTCTCTGCTCTTTCTCTTGTCCCTTTTGTACAGGGGGTAAAGGGAGGCAGGGAGGGAGAAGCTATTAGCTTCCCCTGGTCTTTGGCCAGAAGGGTTCTTGTGCTGTTTATTAATTGTAAATATGGTAAATATTATATATTTTGTATGTATTCATTTCATTTAGTTGTAGATTGTAGTCTTTCTTGTAAATACAGCTTCCATTTGCTTCCAACTGAGCTGATCTGGCAAATCTAGTGTTGGAGGGTGCGGGGGGGGGGAGGGGGAAGTGGAATTTTCAACCAACCACAGCCTCCTGAACATTGAAAATTAATTCTTGTTAATGCCATATATTAGTCCAAAATATTACCTTAAGCAAACAACAAATTTCATAAAACTGTAGACAGTAACCTGAATGCACACAGAGAGAAAATGAAACCCTTTGTGATGATTAAGCTTAGGGATTCTTGCAGAGCTGTTGGTTTGATTTTAAAAAGAAGATCAATGATGAGGCAAATCTTGTGTCTTGGATTCTTTCTGTCATTGATAGTGTAAATACATAAACCTAGAGTAGGCAGGGCTCATTCAGAGGGCTTTAAACTAGGTCTGAAGGGGGTGGGTGAGGAAATCAGTCCCTCTGTAGAGGAAAGAGCGGGGCACAAATTAGGGTCAATTGAGAAGTTGAGAGCCCAGCTGAAGTGTATGTACACCAATGCACGTAGCATGGGCAATAAGCAAGAGGAGCTGGAAGTCCTGGTCCACCAGGGTGCCTATGATATAGTCACCATCTCAGAAACATGGTGGGATAACACGCACGATTGGAGTGCTACACTGGGGGGTTACAGGCTCTTTAGGAGAGACAGGCGAGGGAGAAGAGGAGGAGGTATGGCTTTATATATTAGGGAGTCGCTCTCTGCCACAGAACTTGAGGTGGAAAATGAAGGGATTGAGAGCCTGTGGGTTAAAATCAGAGGGCAGCCCAACAAATCTGACATCCTGGTTGGAGTATGTAATAGACCACCCAACCAGGATGAGGAGGCAGATGGATTATTCTATAAGCAACTGGAGGCTGTCTCAAAATCATCAGATCTTGTCCTTGTGGGTGACTATAACCTGCCAGATATCTGCTGGGAACTTAATTCAGCAGAGAGGAGGCATTCCAGAAGATTCCTGGAGCACATGGAGGACAGCTTCCTGATGCAGCTGTTAAATGAGTGTACCAGGGGTCAGGCTCTGCTTGACCTGCTGTTCTCCAATAGAGAAGGGATGGCGGGAGAAGTGATCATGGGAGGCTGCCTAGGGTGCAGTGACCACAAGATAGTGAAGTTTTCAATATGCAGGGAGGTAGGGAGGAGCACCAACAGAACCTTCACCTTGGACTTCCAGAGGGCAAACTTCAGCCTGTTTAAGAAACTTACTTGCAAAGTTCCCTGGGTATCAACCCTCAAGAACCAAAAGGTCCAGGATGGTTGGAGCTACTTCAAACAGGAGCTCTTGAAGGCACAGGAACTGGCGGTCCCCATGTGCCGAAAGATGAGCTGGCGGGGGAGGCAACCGGCCTGGATGAGCAAGCAGCTCCTGGAGGATTTAAGGGGAAAAAAAGAGGCTGTATCACCTTTGGAAGGAGGGGAAGGCTTCTCGAGGTATGTTTAAGGAAGTTTTTAGATTTTGTAGGAAAAAACTTAGAGAGGCAAAGGCCCAGTGGTGGAGTCACCATCCCTGGAGGTGTTCAAGAGGGGACCATGGTCTAGTCATGAGGTCTGTGGTGACAGGTTTGACTCGATGATCTTTGAGGTCTCTTCCAACCTTGGTGATACTGTGATACTGGGAAATCTTTTGTTTTGAAAATGCTTTTTACTGCACCACAAGATATATCTGATGTTAGTTTTTAAAGTACAAGTAAGTCGCCGTCGCTGGGGGTGTTCAGGGCGAGGCTTGACAGGGTGCTTGGTTCCATGGTTTAGTTGATTGGGTAGTGTTGGATGATAGGTTGGACATGATGATCTCGAAGGTCTCTTCCAACCTGGTTTATTCTATTCTATTCTATTCTATTCTATTCTATTCTATTCTATTCTATTCTATTCTATTCTATTCTATTCTATTCTATTCATGCTTTTTAAGGTAGAAGCATGCTCCATTAGGTGTACTTTAAAGACATTGACAATGTTTTTGCAAAAATACTAGTTACCAACATACGTTTTCATTTCCATCATAGCAACAATCTCCAGAATAAAGTGGAGAATCTCCAGAATAATCTGTTTGGTACCTGTTTCATCCTGTTGTGTGAACTAGGCAACAGTGTAGTTTAGATCTCACATATTCTTGATAATTTCTAGGAAAAGAAGAAATAGTTAAGATTTGGGAACTGCTTCTGATTTGTACAGTGTTTCTTGTTTACATGTGGTCTCAGTCAGACACATTAAGCAACCTGTTACAAATGATTTTACAGATTAATTCAGTTATAGTGCACCAAAAGTAAAAATCAGCTCTGAGCTACTTTTAGTCCAGTGTGGTGGTTTTAGACTGTGCCTTTAAAATTTTCCACAGATCATGGACAGAAAGTGGTAGAATGTAAATAAATCACTATTGGGTGTAAAAAGGGAAATAATGATAAGTTCTAAAATATCCATTGGCAAGATAACAGACTTAAGCTAGTAATGCAAACAATCTCTTTTTGGCTTCCTCTCTTTAGCAGATACTGACTCTGAGTACTAACTCTGAGCTTCTGCTGGCTGTTGCTGACCCTTGAATGCATTCTTCTTGTGGTTGAGTATCTAATAACAACTCTGTTCTTTCTCTTGTCCCTTTGTGTCCAAGGGGATATAAGGGGGGCAGGTAGGGAGAAGCTATTAGCTCTCCTTGTTTTTGGCTAGTGGGGTTCTTGTGCTGTTTATAAATTGTAAATACCTGTAAATATTGTAAATACTGCATATTTTGTACACATTCATTGAAGATTGTAGTTTTGCTTGTAAATGCAGCTTCATTTGCTTCCAACTAGGCTGGTCTGGCAAATTTAATGTTGGGTGGAATTTTCAACCCACCACATCCAGTTATCTCAAGGAGGAGTTTCCTCCCAAAACAAGAAATGAAGACCTAAGAAATGTATATTAAATATCTCAATCCTACAAGTGCGGTAGAGCACTAAAAGGCTGGAATCAATTTTCAGCACGGCAATGGCCTCTTGTCCCTACTTCTTCCTAACAATGTGAACAGCCAGAACAGAGAGATTTGCACAGTTCTGATTTAAAAAAATGAGTCCCAGTTTAACTGTGTCAGAAATAAAGCTTCTAAATCCAATGAGTTATTACAAAGAGTGTGACTAAGGTATTAGTAGTTACTTTTTGTGATGATACAGCAAAATACGTGCACATAACCTGTAGGATTATACAATACACTTTAGAAAGACAATAATTTGTTACTGATACATTATTCCTGTGGCTCTCTGTTTCTTAAATCTTTGTTGAGAAGAAGGGAAAAGTAGTGTTTCCTTTAAAATTACAGCTTTTGGGAGTTATCCAAGTGAAAATTAGTGAACTTCCACTGTAACTAATTGATGTTAGATATTATTTTCATTAAACTCTCATCATCTTCACATTTTGTTTATTTTCAAGTGTAGATTTCAAGTGTTGCAGATGTATTTGTTAGGTCTCAGGGAGGGAATATGAATAGTCACACCTGGTTTGCTATGTTATGCCTTTTTGGTACTGAGCTGCAAAATGCTCTTTCCTTTACTGCTTAGGAGACTTGCTTTTTTGGTGTCTTTGGAAGACCATTCATAACCAATTTTAATTCTTTGCCTTATCATTCCTATGGAAGATTTCTTCATAAATTTCTTTCAAATATGGTTGGAAATTTGAAAATTCAGGCCTAAGTCTATCCCTTACCAATTCATAATCACTTTTTCTCTTATCAGTCTTGTCATTTTAGGAATGTATTACCCCATTTGTGCTTGCTGCTTGGAATTAACCATAGACATTCTCAACCTTTGTGTTTCCTAACCAAGAAAGCCCATGTATTTGTAGTTCACAGAATATATGTTCTCCTTTTTACCAGTCATCTGAATAATAGCTTCCAAGCCTCTTCTAGATAGAATTTTTAAAGAAACATTACAGCTGTTAACTCTCAAGATTGCATTTGCCACTTTCACAGCCACATTACACTTATGCCTGACTGTCCTTTGTGGATGAGTAATACACTTTGGTTTTCCTCCCCCTCCATTATTCAGCCCAAATTCATGTCTTACAACCAAAATTATTAATGTGATCCCGTAATGAATTATATCATGCTTGATAACAAGCTAATTTCATCATATGCTATCTTTTTAAAGAAATTTACATTATTAACATGTTGACAATATAGGCTGTTTTTTGATGAAGAAACAAAAAATATTAACAGAACATTGCCAGTTTCCATTGGAAATTAGACTATTAAGCAACATTTACCTCTGTAACAACTCTTACGTAGTACCACTACTAAATTCATTTCAATTCAATGTTAATAATAATCTTTACATTAGATTTGTATGTAGATTCCATTTCTTAGACTATTCCTTTATCTTCTTTAATTTAACCAGTAATGATGGATGTCCCTTATCTAAAAAATTACATACCTTATGAAAGAAAATATCAGATCAGTACAGCATGATGTAGAATAGCATAGAATAGAATTAACCAGGTTGGAAAAGACCTTTGAGATCATTATGTCCAACCTATCACCCGACACCAAGTGCTTCATCCAGTTTCTTCCTGAACACCTAGGTGTACTAGGTGAATACATTCTTTCAGTTTCCCACTTACTCCCATGGGTGAGTACTTTTTATCTGTGTTGGGTTTTTTTTAAGACAAAATATTTTTGAAACATTCACCTCAATGGAGTGAGACTAATGGTGTTATCTATATGTTCTGTTCCTTCTTACACATACCTAACACATTTACTACTTTTCAGTAGTATGCTACTACTTAATAAAAATATTTATTAAAAAATTTTGGAAGTGGATCATGTGCTAGTGTCTCAGTCCAGAGAGGGAAAAAGACTCAGTTCTTTTGAATATTCCCATGTTATGAAATTAGAGGCACAAACGAGGCAAAAATACCAACAGCTAGGTTGTTTATTACACAAATAAAGTGTGTGGATCAGAAGGAGACAGAGAGAGAATAGAGAGGGAGAGAGAGAGAAGAGGAAAGGAATTATATTACCACACCCCTCAACCCCCCTGTCTGTGGAGGAAAGGTGCTGCAGGATGTAGATGTTGTCCTCTGAGCAGTCTCTTCAGCTCCATGAGTTGCAGCAGGCAGAACTTAGGACACAGAGAGAGGGTTCCTCTTGGTCTGCTTCTTCCAGGCTACATGGTGATGTCTCTGTCATTTTTTCTCTCCTGGTATTCTCTCCATTTTTCTTCAGAACAGCATTGTCCAGGTCTTTTCATTCTATGTTTTCCTTCTCCTGTGTTTTCCTTCTTCTGAACCAGTAGTTGCTCAGATCTGTTATACAGTTTTTGGGTATGTATATTCCAGAGAGTATAAAGTGGTAGTTTCTGTTGAGAAACCATCACAGCTACCGTGACTCTGAAGCACTGACCCCTTTTACTGCCCTGTGAAATGAAGAAAAACAATGTGTAACATTGTCTTTTCTTATTCAATAAAAAAATTAACAGTGTCAGGGGATTTGACTAATCACTGCAGTTCTCTTTTGACTGCAGAATTTTCCCAGAAGCTCCCATAGAGCAACATTTTCACTGTGAGTGTCAGGAAAGGTCTCATGTTCAAGATAGAGAATGTAGCTACAGCCTGGTTGGAGTCTCATGTGGCTGCACAGCTAAAACACCACCATAGCAGTGAGCAGTGAACCACACTGGGAGATATGAATATGGTGTGTAGCAGGTAGTAGGATTCATATTTATTAGCAAGTCGTTAACTGTCAATAACATGATATAAAGTAAATGAGTAAATAAGTAGTACTATATAGGTAAACATTAATACTTTCTCTTCTTTTGAGTGGGGACCTTTTGTTTCTTGTGTTGATGGCCTGATCTGGCTTCAGCAGGCATATGTAATTCTGTATATCTGGTATTGACATTGGTATAAATTTGTCTGTTTAATTCAATCTGTTTTCATTTCACCCATAGGTCTTCTCTCCTTTACCTGATTCATCTCCTCTACTGGAGTGTGCTCATTGGGTGATAGAGTAACTGTTATAGTGTAGCCCCAGATATGGGCTAAATGTGGACAATTACTTCAGCTGAAATACATCTGGACTTACTAAAGCATAGTCTGAAGCCCAAAATACAGCTGGGAAGGCAATAAAGAAGTTAGCCAACTACAATATGACCAACAGAATAACAATACAGCCATCTGCAAGCCGAATGTATTAGGAACTTCTTAGCAATTAAAAATCACTCTGCATGCACAGATTCTCATCAACTATTCATAACTGCTTCCTTTATTTATATTAAAGATAAAGAAAATGTAAACATGTCCAGTAGCATTTTGTTTTAAAGAACAAGAGCTAGTTTAATAGGTAAAATTATAAACATTAAAGCAAGCAAATACATACATTAGGGTTGGGTATGGTTTGGTGTTGTGGTTTGGTTTTTGTTTTGTGTTTTTTTTAATCAATATCCCACTTGTAAGAGGGAAGTTGTAAGGGCTTGCTTTGAATAAGTAATGTCATATCTACCTTATGACACCCAGGGCCAAGCCAGGCATGCTGAAGTTACTTTACAGATATCTGGTGAAGAAAATTTTGGTAGCAGGTGTTTGCTAGCACAACCCTTCTGAAAGACAGTACTTTCAGTCCTCACTATCATGTGCTTTTCAGAAATTACTTACCTGTGCTTCCCTATGGACCACTACTCTCTGAAGTGACTTTAACACCTTTGAAGGTATCATTTTATGGTTTTGTCACCACATGCAAGATTATAGTCATTGTTGGAGCCTAAACACGTACAAACATCAATAGGGACCCATTCCCCATTTATACTTAATGGTTTTCTTGATTAGCTAAAAATAGATCTGATAAAGAAACAAGTTTTAATATAAAAAAAAGAAAAACATGAATTGCATTCATTTGATACAGTTCAGAGCTGAACAGTATTTTTCAAGAAGGTTAATTGGGAAATTATGACTCAATTAAACTTTAATATATCCCATCATGATAACAGTGGAGAAATTGTCCCTTCTAAAGATTACTGAATTTAGGGTCATGAAGTATTTAAACAGAGCAGTACAAAATTCCAGTTTTGCTCTCCTATAGAATGTTTTTTTCATGTAAGCTTTTGTCATCTTGACACATGCTCACAGTCAGCTTTGGCAAATTTAAATCAACATACAAATCATAGTATACAGCCACTGAATGTTGACAGTATCAAGTAAAATAAATGTTTCTTCAAAGTCAGTTTGCACAGGCTATTCTCTCATCTTTAATGCACCTTAAAAGCTTGTGTGGCCTGCAATCTAGTTTACTTGATGATTTAACAAGGAAGTGTTCTGGCAGGGTAAACAATAGCTAGTGAGGTCATTGGGAGCTTCAGACTTCTCTTGAAGGCTTTACTTGAGAGGTTAGTGAGAGGCAGACTGCTCAGACAATCACTGTATCTTATTTTAAATTAAATTTCTTTCATAACCACCTAGGTTACAGTAAGGGGAAACAAAAGAATGGTTGCAAAGTCTTAGGAAGAAGTAATGGTGGGAACCAACATCCGGACCACAGTATCCCCACCCCCAAATCATCTGTTCTGTCATGAACTTCTAATATAACCTACTTGGCAAAGACTTTGCCTGTTAGGATTTAACTTTCAGAAGTACTCTAAAAGTGCATATGAGTGTTGATGTAGTTTTCCATGCTGAACTTGATCTGATGCTCAGATCTTATGAAGAATTCAAGAAATCGGGACTAGGCTGTTTCCTATATAAATAAGCACATCTCCCCACCTGCAATCCCCAGCAGATGACAGAGTGGATAAAAACAAGCTAGCTGACTTAAGAGATTTGAAATGTGGGAGTGGGGAATACCAGCATGATATCCTGCAAAGTTGTATGGAAAGCCATAAGGATAGTGGTGGTGCAAACAGAAGGCTTTTAAGAAGATGTATCATAGTTTCTAAAAAGATAAACATAAGCTGTTACATAGAAACAAAATTAGTTCAGGTAATCAGGCTCTCACCAGGCTTCATATCTTGATTTTTAGCATTCATATAGTTAAAAATATAATTCACAATTAATTATAGATGGATTTTTTTAGAATACATTGACTTCCAGATTTTTACCATTTCTGTTATTTACTGAAGGCTTATTGTACTAGTCACAGCAGACCAAGAAATCAGACTACTGATCTGATCTTGGGGACAGGGAATTCTTTGATACTGCTGTTTGCACAAGTGGTCATTTCCTAGCTCATTTAAAACCAAATATGAAAGTTATGCAAAAAAAGTAATAATCTTCCATTGTTGTTTCAAAAGGCAAAATTGAATAATCTCGAGCACAAAGAGCTGTTCAGATATAGTTTGTACTATGGAGAGGACATCCAACACTACATGTTCATTGGGGTGTTTTCTGCTCAATATTCAGTCAGCGGTGGAAGATTGTTTTCAGACATCAAGTACGAGAAGCATCACAAAACTGATTCCATTAAAGAGAACAGTAAGACTCTGAAGAATAGAAGAATAATTTGGGCAATGCAAATGAGTGTGGAATATCAGTATATACTCGTATTTGTTTCTCCTATCTTGCCACATTTTAAGAACCTGGCTATTGTATTCCTTAAACCAGATCCTGCAAAAGCAAGGCTCTCGCTGCTGTGAATTTAAAGAACAGAAAGAAAAGCTTTTGCATAAAGAGTATGGGTGCATTCTTTTTGTAAGCCAAAGGTTATATGGCATCACAGGAATTTAGCACTCAGGCAGAAAAAATAAAGGTTATGTATTTCTGTTGGGAGGTCTCTGGCATCTCACTTAGACAATAGGTGTACTGATCATTATCTTTTGGTAGAAGAAGAGTGCTTCCTGTTCAGAACTCATTATGTTATGACAATTTTGGTTAAATAAGAAAAATAAAGCATACATGAGAATGTTTGCATAGAAGAGAAAGAAAAAAATATTTCTTTTTGGAGGAAAAAGCAGGTGCATTCTCTAATTACTAATAGCAGTAATTGTTGTAAGGCACAAGGGAAAAATGTTAATAAATTCAGCTATGCAACTTCTCAGTGTTATTATCTATTGAGAAATTAATAAAATTTTGAGCTAAGGAATTCAAACACCTTTTGTTTTTATGAATTTGTCAGTGCAGGAAGCATAGCAATAAATATTAACTTCTCTGTCTTTAATGCACATCCTATGGTTGCTGCTGCTGGGCTTGTTGAAGGAGTTGGGCTGACGGTATGGGGGAAGGAGAGAAAAAGTAAAGAGGAGCAATTCTGGGGAGCATTTGCTTTTTGTACTCTAGCTGCAAAAACTGAACCTGTTTGCAAGAGGGAAGCAAATCCAGCACTGCCGAAAACAAATGCCCTTACTTAAAGAAAACTGGAGGTGGTTAGGGAAGGGAATTTCTTTACTGACATCAAATGTATTCTCGCTGTAGAAAAAAAAAAATCAAAACAAAACAACCAACCAAACAAAATAAACAACAAACATACAAACAAACAAAATGAACTCAGTATTTCAGGTCTGCTTAATACCTAGCTGGGAATCTGTTTCTTGCTGATTGGAAGAGAAAGGGCAGTAGGAGGGGTTGCCTTGATTTTCTCTGAAATTGAGGATTGTGGGGGTGGACTAGAGGGTGTTGAAGACTGTAACATCAGGAGACACATTTGTTCAGTCTGCACTGGCATTTCCAAGCTGAAGAATTTGTTTCTGAAAAAAAAGGTTAAAAACTGTTCTGTGACTTGGATTAAATTAATTTCTTTGACATTAAATGATATATTTTAACACCTCTCTGCTTTGTGTCCAAATCAGAACAATCTTATTTTGTTGCTGTTTGCTGTTTTAATTTGCTGTTAGGCTTTTTCTTACTTGCACAGAAAAATTCTGTCATTAAATACGATTCTTTCCCCCGCTGCACAGGGGGAATTAGGACTAACTCACATCTTTGTTCCCCACTAGTCCTTGTCATATTTCCCACTCTAAATGTGTGGAATTAAATTTTGATTAGAGCTCGTTCAAATCTTGCTCAGGGCTTGTTTAGCTCTCATTTCTGTCTACTGGAGAAGATAAGTATAAATACAAGAAGCTAGAACTTTTTTAACAGCTAGGGAACAGGTGAGGGGTAGGGAGGGGGTTGTTCTTGTTGAAGATATTATTTTTAAATGTCCTGTTATAGATGTTACAAAAATCATGTTATTACCTGAAACATTTGCTTCAACAAAAAAATTATTTAAAAAAAAAATGTTTTTTCCATGTGAGATCAAAACTTGTCAAAAAATATACAAACTCAATCTAAGGTCCAAAGAGTCTACAGCACTCTCTGTAAATTCCATTTTTGCTAGTTATGCTCAGTGCCTGCACGTTTTGATGATTCTTGTCTAACCAAATTTTTAGACCCTCAATGCTGATGACTGTATGACCCTAAGGACAGTAGCTCAATATATTTATTGTGACAAAATTTCTGTTTGTTGTTTTGTTTGTTTTTTTAACTCATCTCCTCCCAATCTACATAAGTTTCTTGCTTCAGTTTAAGATCATTATTTACTGCACTATCTCATAAAGACAGAAGAATCAGATTATTTCCTTACTAGCAAGCCATTTTGTTTCTGAAAACTGTCCCATTTCTCTTATGAGAAGTCCTAATTCTCATATTAGTGAGACTCACAAGATCTATGGGATTACCTCTCTGCGATTTGTGTAATACTCCTGACATAAGTTCTTCATGTCATCACAAACTTAGATGTCTTGTTGAAAAACAACCACATCTTGACAAAATGCACAATCATATCATAGAATGCATGAAAATATACTTAGTTTCAGATGAAAACAAAGTGCTTTTATTTTGTATGATAATTTTGTAGTATTTTTGGCCAATATTTTTGGCAAAGTAGCAGTAAAAGAAAAGAATCATAGAATCAATAAGGTTGGAAAGGACCTCAAAGATCATCAAGTCCAACCTGTCAAAACTAGTTCATTTTTTACTGTCCTAATGTACATAGCTTAGTTTAACAAATATTTTTAAAAAGAAAAGAAAGAAAGAAACAAACAAAAGGCAAAAAGCTGAATGCATGTCTTATCTAGATATTCAGCTGTCACAAACTTTTTACTTTTTCCTGTGGGTGACACCACTGTCCCTGTGCCACTTCTGCTTTATGCAGGATAGTAATACGCAAGAGAAATCCAAGCTGATTCACTGGGGAGTTCTGTAATATGGCAGCTGCCCCTAACTTTCCATTGAAGTAGACATGGAGTAATTTAATGACACATTTTTAAGGTTTTCCTTACAGCCTATGTTTATTTCACCAGTTTTCACACAGTTAGTACATCCTAATTTTTGCTGTCGCTTTATTTGTGTGGCTCCGTGCATGACAAAGAATTACTCTTGAGAGGTATTCAAAATCTTTCCAACTTGTCTGAATGTGGCAGGATAGGATGCTGGAAATGGTTGAAGTCATGGAATGAAAAACATCATGGGAATATGACTCAGGACTAGTCATCACCACCTGGAAAGCTGTCATTAAAAAAAAATCATGTTAGAATTCAACATACATTTCTGAGTCCTGCAAAATTGCTGGAAGGTATGTTAACAAACAAGAGTCAGGTTCTGGATGTTTACAGCAGTGGTCTTTGTTCAGGATAAAGGGTTTGTCTTAAAGAAAGACTTTCTGAAATAATTTTTGACCTCTAGAATGCATTTTCAGAATGAGGTCAAAGTGGACTTCAAAATTCCTCCATGCTATCTTGCTTTCCTCTGACTGATGCAGGCTATCACAGGAAGTGAAGCAACATCTGATGTTACAGATTATGCTGGATAACAACATTCCTGACAACAAAGCGATTCTAATTATTCTCAGGTCACTATAATTTTTTTCTGTAGTCTTTGGGGAATAAACAAAAAACGACCAGCTCTTCTCCCAAGCTGGTTTCAAGGTCAGACTTTGTACACGAGCATTTGCTCTAAAATATTTAACTATAGAAACTGGCCATGGAGACATCTTAAAACCATCCTATTCCTACTTTTGTCCATGTTGAATCATACTTTACTATTTTAATCTGTTTCAGTATTTAATTTTCTGCTTCTTGTGCTTTTCTGCCAGTTCAAATCTTCAGGACTCTCCTTAGCCCTATTATTTTATTTTCCCCATTAACTGTCATAGTGGTATCTAGCATGACAAAGTATTCTTAAGTTAAAAAATGTCCCACAAGGAGGTCTCTCAGGATGATGCTCTACTTAAATTCTGTATTAATGCATAAATGGGAATATTGAATGCTCCCTGAATCTACATGAGAAGCACTAAAATATTTGGATTTTTAGATCAAAAATATTTACTCTCTCCTAATCCAGTCAAAATTCTTTAGAAGAACATAATTAAACCAAAGTTAGAAGCATCAAAACTGCTTTTGATTTGAGTTATAATTTTTCTTTGTATCCCCTTTCTCATTAGCATAATGGCTGTATTGGCAGTCATTACAAGAATAACATTATGTAGTGATGAAAGTTTCCATAGTGAAGCATTTAAACTAGAGTGTGTCATATTACAGGTAGCCTTCCAGTATTTTAAGGCAGCCTACAAGAAAGCTGGTGAGGGACTTTTTGGGGTGTCAGGCAATGATAGGACTAGGGGGAATGGAAAAAAAAAATAGAAATGGGTAGATTCAGATTGGGTGTTAGGAAGAAATTCTTCCCCATGAGGGTGGTGAGACACTGGAACAGGTTGCCCAGGGAGGTGGTAGAAGCCTCATCCCTGGAGGTTTTTAAGGCCAGGCTGCATGTGGCTCTGGGCAACCTGATCTAGTGTGAGGTGTCCCTGCCCATGGCAGGGGGGTTGGAACTAGATGACTCTTGAGGTCCTTCCAACCCCCAAAATTCTGCGATTCTATGATATCTACCTGTCTCAGAGTCCAGGATTCTTCCTGTCCCATGGTAAGCTAGGCAGTTATCCCACAAAGGAGTTAGTGCACTTGGAAGTCCAGTGGCTGTGGTAGGAGTGAAGAACGCTGAGCATCAGCTGAAAAGCTACATAGCCTCTTGCAGAATCTGGCCTCCATGCTTAATTCTCAGTTTTATTTAATTTTCAATTGCATTTGTTCTTTCTCATAATTTACTTAATTTTTATTTTAAAAAAAATTTTTCCATCAGACCTCGGACTTTACAATTTAAATCAGCAAAATCTCATGAACTGAAGTAATTACAGTCTCCCATCTCTATAGTATTAGGATGAATTTTAAAATATTGACTTCTACAGACTGTGCTCAGCACTTCAAGTAATCTACCCATGGAGAATCTCAAGTTGAGTTACATGCATCCTGTAACTTCCTTAAGTACTTACTGGATGAAATTATGATGTACACATCAATTGTAAACCATTTAAGTTATGGGGTTTTTTGTTGTTTTGGTTTGTTGGTTTTTGTTTGGGGTTTTTGTTGTTGTGTTTTGGGTTTTTTTATGAAGCTAAAACTAAAAAAAAAGCCAATCTTTAATTCCATTTTTATTTCTTTTTAATGTCCATTGATTACTATTTTCTAGTTACAACCCTATTAAGCATAAGTCTAATTGTGAGGTATTATTGTATATGTTTGTATAGTGGTATTACAGAGCAACTAAGAAAATATACACATGATTACAGTCAACTGCAAATGATATCACACTATGTGAAATATACCACCTAAGTGTATGATAGTGTATGATCTTCCCATTTTCACACTATTTCACACTATTTCATGGGAATTTGTAGGGTGACAGGAAACATCTATATATACCAACTAATGCAATTAAGAGTAGGTCAGCAGGAATCCTTAAATTGCTGATTGCTAGAAACCAGTAGGACGTTTAAAGGAAGGATATTCAATAGATCCCTTATACTTATCCTCTTGATTCAAGCATCTGCCACTTGCTGCTGTTAGAGCAAGGATAATAGACCAGAGGTACCCTTGGGATGACAAAATTTGGTTGCTTTTATGAAGAAAGAAGTCTATTTATATTAGAGCAAATAATATTAAAGCAAGAAGGTAATCAACATGAATTCCACAAACATCAAACTTTACCAAAGGCGGCGATGTCATACTACAGTGAGAGTAAGAATGTGGTATTTGATCCAAAGTATAGCAAGAGGGTTGAAAAAGAGCGTAAGAAAAAGAAAAAAAAAAAAAGACTCTCACCTTTGGAAGGTAGTCTTTGGTCTTTGCAGTGCACTCCCCTCATCCATGACAGAATATATTGTTTTATGAAGGACCAGCATGGACAAGCAAAGAGCTGGCGTAGGAATCCCACTATTTCCTTCCCTGAGATGTTCTGCTGATGCAGAAGGATAGTCTGGATCTGAGGATTCTGAATATCTCTTGTGCTCTCTAGAGACCATTTTACATAAGCTGCAACAGACAAGTTCTTAAAAAGAGACAACCATTTAAACACTTGGATTATGTGAGCTGATCACACAAGCCCTATGAGGAGAGGCTGAGGGAGCTGGGGTTGCTTAGCCTGGAGAAAAGGAGACTCAGGGGTGACCTTATTACTCTCTACAACTACCTGAAGGGAGGTTGTAGACAGGCAGAGGTTGGTCTCTTCTCCCAGGCAGCCAGTACCAGAACAAGAGGACACAGTCTCAGGCTGTGCCAGGGGAAGTTTAGTCTGGATGTTAGGAAGAAGTTCTATACAGAGAGAGTGATTGCCCACTGGAATGGGCTGCCTGGGGAGGTGGTGGAGTCACCATCATTGGAGGTGTTCAGGAGGAGACCTGATGGGGTGCTTGGTGCCATGGTTTAGTTGATTAGGTGGGTTGGATTGGTTGATGACCTCCCTACTCCTGCTGGCCACACTGTTCTTGATGCAGGCCAGGATGCCATTGGCCCTCTTGGCTGCCTGGGCACACTGCAGGCTCATGTTCAGTCTACCATCAACCAGCACCCCCAGGTCCTTCTCTGCCTGGCTGCTCTCCAGCCACTCTGACCCCAGCCTGTAGCACTGCAAGGGGTTGTTGTGGCCAATGTGCAGAACCCGGTACTTGGATGTGTTAAATCTCATGCCATTGGACTCTGCCCATCTGTCCAGCCCGTCGAGGTCCCTCTGCAGAGCCTCTCTACCCTCCAGGAGATCAACTCCTGCCCCCAGCTTGGTGTTGTCAGCAAATTTACTGATGATGGACTCAATGCCCTCATCCAGATCAATAAAGATGTTAAAGAGCATGAGGCCCAGTACTGATCCTTGGGGCACACCACAGTGACTGGCTGCCAGCTGGATGTGGCACCATTCACCACCACTCTCTGGGCTCAGCCCTCCAGGCAGTTCCTAACCCATTGCAGTGTGCTCCCATCCAAGCCATGGGCTGACAGCTTGGCCAGGAGTTTGCTGTGGGGGACGGTGTCAAAAGCCTTGCTGCTGTTTTTCTCCTGTTTCAACATTTGTTGAACAACCTCTATCCTCTCAGGATTTTTGACGTTTACAAAGAACTGAGAGAAATATCTGTATCTGAAAGTATTTAGCTGAAAATGAGAGAGAGTAAAACAGGCTTGACTTAATTGTAGGTGTTTAATAAATTGAAAGGAGATGTGAGCTGAAACAAACTTTTTGTGAATCATCAGATGAAACAAACAAAAACCAAAACAAAAAAACCAAACAAACCAGTAACAGAAGTCTTTGCCACTGTATTTCTAGTGGAAAAATATAGCAGTATGTATTTGAAAAAATAGGTTTGAAAAAGTTGGAAGCAATAATTAAAAGCAGCTCGTTTACAGTGCACTTTTAATAAGGCAGCATTACCTCACAATGTAGAAAGGCACAGTGAATAATACTGATCACAAAGCAAGAGATTTCAAGGTGAGAAAAAAGTGAGAGCAGTGGAACAATAAAAATATTTGAACAAATAAAAAATTCTATCTAGAGAGTTACTAGAATAAACCCCAGGAAGGGAAAAAGTTCATTAAAAATTTTGGTTTTGACAAATGTCACTATTGAGTCAAAAGAACAAGCTGTTTCAATAAAGAGAAAAGATGGGAAATTATATGCCATTACTGCTAGAAAAACCTCAAAACTAAAACAATTTATGTGTAACCTTTCCCTCTGTAAGACCAAATCCAGTAGAAAATGTGTACCCATGTAGAAATACAAAATGGAGTAAAAGGAGACTGAAAGCATAACACTTGGTAAAGGCACACCAAGTAAGGAAAGCTGTTATAAACAAGACAAAGAAGAAGAGCAGGGATTCTCCTACTGGGCAGCAAGCAAATCATAGATGACTTCAAGAAAAATTCAAAGACCACTTCACTAAGTGAAAAAATTACTATAATTGAGTGCTCTTGTTATCTTAGTGCAGGCAATTATTTTGCATTGCTCCATGCAAGGTAAGCATGATCTGGAACACTGTGTCCTGTTTTAGATACCACATTGTGAAAGGTGTTAACAAATTGGAACAAATTGAAAGAACAGCAGAAATACAAGGTTTTGAATACGTAACCCAGAAGGAAAGGTTTAAAAGTAAATTGGATTTGCTTATAGAACAATGAAGGGTATGTAATAGGTGTCTCCAGTTACATATTAGATTATTTTAAAAGGAGATGGATGACTGATATTTCTTCGTTATGTAATCTGCCTGATTTGCAGCAAGGAAGAGTTAGTTTAGAAAACTGTAGCAATACCTATTTAGAATACATAGAATACATAGAATAAACCAGGTTGGAAGAGACCTTCAAGATCACCTCGTCCAACCCATCAACCAATCAAACACCACGAAGAATAAACTAGGGGAACAGCTATTGAAGCTGTTAAACCTGATCAGTGATTAGATCAGCTCATGAAATGATCAAACAAAGATGATCTCATTAGGAGAGGGCTGGAGCAGCTCTCCTATGAGGACAGACTGACAGAGTTGGGGCTGTTCAGTCTGGAGAAAAGAAGGCTCTGAGGAGATGTTATTGTGACTTTCCAGTATCTGAAGGGGGCCTACAAGAAGGCTGGGTAGAGACTTCTTAGGATATCAGGTGATAGGGCTAGGGGGAATGGAATGAAGCTGGAGGTGAGGAGATTCAGACTGGGCATGAGGAAGAAGTTCTTCACTGTGAGAAAGGTGAAGCCCTGGAATGGGTTGTCCAGGGAGGTGGTTGAGACCCCATCCCTGGAGGTGTGTAAGATCAGGCTGGATGAAGCTCTGGCCAGCCTGATCTAGTGTGGGGTGACCCTACCCATGGCAGGGGGTTTGGAACTAGATGATCCTTGTGGTCCCTTCCAACCCTAACTGATTCTATGATTCTATGAAACAAGTTAAAAAATATTCCTCAGCAATTTTGTCATCTTACCTAGTTCTTCAAAATTGATGAAAAATTTGCTTTTTCTTGATTTCCTGTATATTAACACCCCATTATGTTTGTTACATAAAAAGCAATCCTTTTTCCATTTTATTGGTTATGTTTCATAGTATTGTAAGATTTAAGAGTTTGTTCCTTCCTTATCCAATTGTGATTTATCTTGAACGAACTGTATCAAGACCAATTTTAGTGTCTTAATTCCTCTTTTTTTTTCCTGGAATGTTTTACAATCAAGTATTTTGAAGCTGAATCAATAACATGTTTCAAGAGCTGAGTTTCTGGCATTAAGTAGTAAAACTTGCTTTTTGCTGAAACAAATAATATCCTAGTTTTCACTCCTGCATTTCATATGACACTGTGCATTTCACGCACTTCAGTGTCATTTCATATGACACTGTGCATTCCTGTTTGTGTGACAATCCTTACAATGACAAATATAGTAACTTCTACTTTAAAAAAGAAAAATGGAAAACAAACTTCCAGATCATGTGTTTTAACTTTACCTTTCAACAAGTCCTCAAAATGATCTGCTCTTCATTCTTGCTTCTGAGTTCTGAAATACAAACCAAGTCCGGTTTCAAATTATATTATAAAATATTTTATTACTGTAAAGAGAGATGGATAACTGATATTTCTCAGATATGTAATCTATGCTGCCTAATTTGAAGCAAAGGAGATTGAGTTTAGAAAATTGTACCCAATATATATATATATATTTATTTATTTTTTAATAAAAATAGGAAGTCAGATAGGTAGTTAGTGCATCTATGGAACTTGATCAATATCCAGATCTGTTACAGTATCACAGTATCACCAAGGTTGGAAGAGACCTCAAAGATCATCGAGTCCAACCTGTTCCAACAGACCTCATGACTAGACCATGGCACCAAGTGACACATCCAATCCCCTCTTAAACACCTCCAGGGATGGTGACTCCACCACCTTCCTGGGCAGCACATCCCAATGGCCTATCTCTCTTGCTGGGAAGAACTTCCTCCTCACCTCGAGCCTAAACTTCCCCTGGCACAGCTTGAGACTGTGTCCCCTTTTTCTGGTGCTGGTTGCTAGAGAGAAGAGACCAACCCCTTCCTGGCTACAGCCACCTTTGAGGTAGTTGTAGAGAGCAATGAGGTCACCCCTGAGCCTCCTCTTCTCCAGGCTAAACAATCCCACCTCCCTCAGCCTCTCCTCATAGGGCTTGTGCTCAAGGCCTCTCACCAGCCTTAAACTGTGTTAGAATATTTAGTATCATCACTGACTTAAGTTAATATTAGTCACATTTAATATCATTTGTATGATCATAAAAATCATGGATTGTAGCAGTTTTAGGCTATGCCTTTAAAATTTAGCTGCAGAATTCAAGCAGAAGAGTAGAAAAATATAAATAATTCACTATTGGTTGTAAAAAGGAAAACAAAATATTATTCTAAACAAATTCATTGGACAAAATCTGGGGTATAGAAACGGCTGTACTATAACAATCTTTCACATTTCATTTCCATTCCCATTCCTTTTCTCTGGCTTGGCTGTTCTGCTGATGAGATAATAACGCTTCTGCCTGGCCTTGAGAAAGATAAGAACTAACACTGCTTTCTCTCAATTCCTTTTTTTTCTTTGGTACAAAGAGGTAAGGGGAGGAGGTCAGGGGAGGGGTGTTGGGGGGCACGTCAGTGGAGCAGTTTCCCTGGTCTCTGAGGGAACCAGAGGGAGGCCAGGGAGGGTTCTGTGTTATTTGCTAATTGTAAATATCTGTATAATATTGTAAATACTGTATATTTTGTACATATTCATTGCATTCCATTGTAGGTGTAGTTTTTGCTTGTAAATACAGTTTTCATTTGCTTCCAGTGGAGTTAGTTGTGCTAAGTTAATGCTGATGGGAAGCTTCAACCCACCACACATGTTAACAGGTAAATTAAATTATTTATAGAAGAAAATGCATGCAAATGCATTTTTTAAATTAAACAATTTCACAAAATAATTTGTAAAATTAAGACATGTGTTTCACAAATCAAGTCCTTAATTTTCCAATATCAAAAAGACATCTTCTATTTAGTGACCTTTCATCATTTAGAACAACAAATGAAGCTGTCATTTGTCTTTCTGGCAACAGTAACTCCTTGAAAAAATCTTTCTACACTGCTTCAAAAGCCCTAATCCAGTATCTCTGCTTTCAACTTAGTGGTCCCTGATAAAAAAAATCATAAACTGTTTATCAGTCAGTTTTTGTTCTACTATGTCCTTCAGTCTTCTTTATCACAGTGCATTATCTACGTCATTACCAGTAAGAGAACTCTCTTGCTTCTGTTCTGCTCAGCCTATTCTTTTCTAGTGCAGCAGTTTCATTTGCTCTTTTCCGATCAGATAGTTTATCCAGACATGCTGTTGTGAGTTTTGTCAATCAACTTGCACCACTCTCCCTTCTTGAGGCAAGTAAGAAACTCCATCCTTGTACTTTCTAAATAATGCTTTTATTTATCATGGGGTTGTCTTTTGGAATACTTTAAGGTAGTGCAGTTTAAGATCTGGAAAGAATGCTAAGCAGCATAGTAATATAAACCCTTTGAAGATGAGGCTAGAGGAATTTCAGAGGCCAGTGAAACCAGCTTCCACTTCCAACCCACACAGTTATAAAACCTTCATAAAAATCTTCAGCCAAAGTTTTCTTTCTATTGGACCCAAATAATTTATTTGTGAAAAAGTAAGCCCTCTTATACTGAAAAGAAAATTTGTCAGCCATACTACAGTGTTTTTGCCAGGTCAGTGACTCAAATCAGAAGATATGATGCTGTCACTTCACTTGAAGCTATGAGGGAATTAGTGTGAATGTTGTAGGTGTTAGGGTTTTTTTATTCCTTAAGCAAACTTAATATGAGGCTCATGCTGGGATCAAAATGACAGTGCTTATTGAAAATATGCAAAACACAAGGCCTAATCACCTGTAAACCAGTTGGAGCTTGGATGCTCCTTAAACAAAAGATCTAGTACTTATCAGTAGCAGATTTACAAAATATTTAAAGAGATACTTCTCAGTCCTACAATTTTTACCCTCCAGAATAATTTTCATGAAGACATGTACAGCCCAAACCATCATAGTGTCTTTAGCTCTGATGGTGAGCTTGGCTCAATATACTCCCACCACAGCAGTGATGGACTGTAGTTACCCCTGAAGCAGCCCAGAGCACAGAGGAGAGTGTGATGACTTTGAGAAACCATACAAACATCACGAGAGGGTTTATTAAATTGAATTGCATGTAGGTAATGTAATTGCCTGTCCTTGAACATTGATTCTATGAAGAGTTGGGGAGGATGAAGAGCTGGGGAGGAAGAAGATTTTTTTTTTTTCCTAACATTTTACCAAGTTTTTCATGCTTTTGTCCCAGGGTGACATGAAATGTTCAACTATCTTCTAATCTTTTTTGCAAAACAGTGTTTAAGCTATACACACCATTAACAGTGTTGCAGCAATTTGATTTCTAATCCAGTCTCTCAAGACAGTTGCAGTTTTACATTAGCAAGATGATGTTCTACCTTTTGGAAGACCTTTACAAATATAGGTTATTTTTTGCTGTGACATTTCCAGATTTGTTAAAAAATATTCCACTTCATTACTGGTTTACTTTTTTTTTTTCCTCCCCTAGTCTTCTCCTCAAAAACAAGGAGAGTTAATTTATGGCTTTAGTCAATAGAAATACTGTATTTTTTTTTCAGAACAAAAATAATAATTTCAAGATAATGTTCATTTAAAATTTAAATTTAAAAGCATTTTATGGAATTCTAAAATGAGTTCAAACACTTCAGGTTAACCAAAATGCTTGAGGATACTTTTCCCATATACCTCCCTGCCATAAAGCATAGAACTTTTTTTATCAAAGAACTCAGAGGGCAAGCATTGTCTAGTTTGCTTTTCTCTAGCACAGATCTTCCTTCCTGCTTACCAATCCTCTATCACACACACAAACACACACACACACCCTCTAATAACAGACTTGTTTTCACAGGCAGGCTCCTAAGAGCAAACTCTTTGATTTGATTTTGCCTCTTAATTCAGAGTGTGGACTGCCACACCATACACTCCAGTCCAGAGATTTTCTGACAGCTAACCAGAGGGCTGTTTAGTACTACTCCATGAAAACAAATAAAGCAAGTAAATAAGGAGACAAAGGAATAAACCTCCACACCCACTTAGCAATATTCAACTGTAAACCAAAAAGCAAAACAAAACCAGCTGTCATCTGGCACTTTGGATATTGCAGTCTTTGCTGCTAGCCATGGGGGCTTCACAAAACCAAACTTTAAAAAAGCAAAATCTGCAGTTTAGTGCCTGTATTTTGGAATGTTTACAAGCACTTGGTTAGCAACACAGGACGCTGGCAGTATCATGCATATAGCACTGGTAATATCATCTACTTCCTATTTTATATTGTTTCCAGTGGAGGTGCACGAATGTATTTGCTTTCATGCTGTTAGGTTAAAATTCCATGCTGTTTTTCATGGTAACTCACTAAAAGCACTACCAGCACAGAGTGAGTCAAATTTTGCTCAGTGTGTGGCACTGAGTGAAGAACGAAGATGAAGCTTCTAGACTTATGTTTAATGTCCTTGCTGGAAAAGCAATATAAAAATACTTCTCCTGCAGGGGAGAATAAAACAACCTCCCCAAAACCTCATCTAATTTCTGATAGAGGCAAACAGTGAGTGTGGTGAACACACGAACAGGTTGTCCAGAGAGGTTGCAGAATCTTTGTCTGGAGACTTTCAAAATTCACCTGGATGCATTCCTGTGCTGCCTCCCCTAGGTGATCCTGGTTTGTCAGGGGGGTTGTGCTTGATAATTTCTGGAGGTCCCTTCCAACCTCTAACATTCTGTGATTTTGTGATTCTGTGATGTGTTTGAGAAGTGTCCTGTAGGGAGCATTTAGTATGGAGCATTCATAAGGTGAGGATATGCTGGTAGTTCTATGCCACAGCGCAAAGATGTGGGCTAAAATCATCACAGTCACAAATGTCATCTCAAGTAAATCATCAATTCACCTGTAAATGTGACTTTTCTGTTACATCTGAGTTCCGTCAGCCTCCCAATTATTCTTTTCATTGGTGTCACATGCTTTCTTTAATTTTTTTCTTGAAACATCTATTTTTACTTTGACTGCTCCTTTTCAATTCCCTCCCTCACTGAGGCTTCATTAGATAGCTTTCAGATTTGGGGCTTTTTGTCTTTTTTTCAAATGGGGCAGTTTTTCCTCTGAGAAAGGAATTCAATTTGTATCCAGATTTTTATTTGGTTTTAAATAAAAATATATACATTGTATTTTCTGAACTTAAAGAAAGGTGACAGAAAAGGCTAGGAGAAAAAAAATAAAATCATTTGAGTTTTAAGAAACGTCCAGATGTCAGAAAAACAAATAACCCAGTTCCTGAAAAAAATCCTACAAAAGTACAAGCAAGGGTTTCTCTCTGGTTACCCCTTCAAATTCCATTCTGGTTCCCTGTTTGGCTGTAAATTTTGCCCTTCTTTTATTTTCATAGTCCAGCTTCGCACTCAAAATTTTGATTGGATCAAAATCCAAGAGAAAACACTGTATCTGCTTTCCAGACTTCTTACAAAGCCATATTGTAAATCACTATTTCTAATGTTTCTTTTCTGCATTATGTCAAAAGACTGAAAATCCACATTTTCCCTGTGTTTTTAATAAATGGACATGTCATTGGGAATGCACCAACCTGGTTAAGCAGTTGACTGGTGTCACAAATGTTAGTGCTCCACTCATTTATTTTCACGACTTCCACATGCTGTACCTGGAGTCGTGCTGCTACCCTATTTAACTTGACATGTTTCTGTTTGTGCTAAGCAGGTTGGATCTTATTGCATCCATTTAGGAACAGATGTTACTTATACCTTGTACTCCTCCATGCTGTCGTTTTTCACAGCTCTCTGAGAAGCGACTGCAGGTTGTACACTCTCAGCTTCTGTGGCACCCCTCCCACAACAGCTCCTGGAAGAAGAGAGCAAGAAAAGATAAGCTTTTAATGTTGTTGTGAAACCATATGCACCCTGCTGCCACCATATCAGAGATAGCATTTTCTCCCAGAGTGTTTAATACACCTCTTTTGACACTACAGAAAATGAATTGTGAAGGATACTGCAGATAGAAAAGTGTTGATTTTTGCCTGGGGAAAAGAAAATCAGAAAAGGTTATAAAAATCACTGTTCAATATTAACTTAATCACAATACATATTTTAGCAATGTACAGTACGTTACTTTTAATGCACAGCTATGGTCTGTGCCTGCCTCTTTCTTTAGTCTAGCCTGCAGCTCTTGCTGGCTGTGAAAGTTAAGATTTATAGCGATAATATTTGCTATCTGACAAAGAGTTTCAAAGCTAACAGCTTTGTGGTGTTTTCCCTATCTAGTTGCATATGTTTTTTCACTTGCAACAGCCATTAAAGTTTAATAGGAGAATTGCGCACATCATGAACACAAAAATGAGAATATAATTACCCCTCTGTTTTCAGATCACTAAAATCAATCTTCTTGTTTTGTTACAAAGATTCAGGCTGCTTCACAGAAATCTCAAAAAAACCTTGTAAGTCTAATGGCTCCCTATGTTACTAAACCAGAATATTTCTTCCTTTGTCTGAATTTCGAAAGCCATTTATCCTTTTCTCATAATACATTATCCAAAACCAGAATTCACAAAGTAGCCACATATGATGCTATTTGTCTGAAGCAATTTCAAAAGAAATACAAAGATAGTACCAGGAAAATTGCTAAGCTGTCTTAGACCACCTATTAGCCTGCCACGCTTTTTGTAAGGGACAAGGCTTTGTCATTTCTTTAATTACTTTTATAATTGGGCATATAACTAATATGTAATTCTGTATTCGGGATATAAGGTGTGCTGATAACAGACATATTTAAGTTAGAAATATGACTGCCTAACCATTCCTACAGTACAGTGGCAGTTAGAATTAGAATAGAGTAGAATTAACCAGGTTGGAAAAGACCTTTGAGACCATCGAGTCCAACCTATTATCCAACATTATCTAATCAACTAAACCGTGGCAAGAAGCACCCCATCCAGTCTCTTCCTAAATACCTCCAGTGATGGTGACTCTACCACCTCCTCGGGCAGCCCATTCCAGTGGCCAATCACTCTTTCTGTGAAGAACTTCCTCCTAACATCCAGCCTAAACCTCCCCTAGTGCAGCTTGAGACTCTGTCCTCTTGTTCTGGTGCTGGTTGCCTGGGAGAAGAGACCAAATCCCACCTGGCTACAACCTTCCTTCAGGTAGTTGTAGACAGCAATAAGGTCACCCCTGAGCCTCCTCTTCTCCAGGCTAAGCAACCCCAGCTGCCTCAGCCTCTCCTCATAGGGCTTGTGCTCCAAACCCCTCACCAGCTTTGTTACCCTTTGTGGTGGTTTGAAAGGAAAGGCTCTGCTTTCCCTCCCCCACTGAGAAAGAGACCACGGCTAAACCCAGTCGGAGAAATGAGAGTATATTTTACAAGGAAACAGATTATATGTAACACAACAAACACAGGTATTTTACAATATATACAGGAATATACAGCAAATGAACTCAACCAGAAACCAGACCCCCCACACAGAGGGGGCTTCCCCCTGTGCCCCCTTCAACCCCCTACCTCCCTTCTCCCCCAAAAGAGGTAGAAAAGAGATGTGGACGGTTAACAGGGCAGGAAAGGAAGAAAGGCCTGGCACAGGAGTTAGTATCTTATCTTAGTTGGCCAGAATCCCAGAAGCAGATCCAGCCAAAAGGGATAGCGAAGGAAGGAAGACTGAGAGAAAGTTCCCAGCTCCCCTGGGTCCAATCTCACCTCCCCCCTATACTTGGCCAATGAAACTCGTTTAGAATACCAAAATATTTTACAAACATTTAGCCAGTGTGTCCCTTTCTTAAAGGCACAGCGTCAAACGGCCACACCCTTTTATGGACACGTTCCAGCAACTCAACATCTTTCCTAAACTGAGGAACCCAGAACTGGACACAAGACTCAAGGTGTGGCCTAACCAGTGCTGAGTACAGGGGCAGAATGACTTCCCTGTTCCTGCTGGCCACACTATTCCTGATACAGGCCAGGATGCCATTGGCCTTCTTGGCCATTTGGGCACCAAAAGCATTACTCAGGCAGGTGAGGTTTTGACCACAGCAGCCTAGCCCTAACTGATTAGGTGGTTCTGGTGTGTGCTCAGAAAACAGAGATGCACAGATAGATGTCATGGAGATGCCCAACCAACATCACAGCTAAATGAAACACAGGCCAATCTGTCCCACTGTAGCAGTTTCGGTACATGAGGAAAGAAATAAGGAAACACAGGCAAGCTATTAGCAGCTTCATATCCCTGTAACTTGTTTGGAGCAGGAGGCTGGAAGATGGTGGTAATACAGGTAATGAATTGTAATTAGCTCTGTATACAGGGAAAACCACAGGCATTGGTCTGAGGCTACATAAGAAGCAAGGCCTTTGGCAGCTTATTTTGACAGAGTGTTTTCAAACAGCAATAAAGGGTGAAAACAGCTGCCCCTCACGGGACACTGGGTACCTGGATGTCTGACACCCTGCATCAGTCTGGGCTTAAGATATTACTACAAAGGCTGAGACTGCTTGCCAGGACTCAGTTGACATAAATGTCCTCGTTTGCCAGGTCTACTATCCAGGTCTGAGCTGCACCAAAGTCAGGGAGAAACCCAATTCCTGTTTTGACATGAATCTGTAATATGCTTGCGTTGAGGACAACATATTCACCATGAGCCGTCAATATGCCCTTGTAGCCAAGGATGCCAATATGGTATTCTGGAGTGCATTAAGAAGAGCATGTTCAGCAGGTCAAGGGAGATTATCCTCTACCTCTACTCTGCCCTGGTGAGGCCACATCTGAAGTATTGTGTTCAGTTCTCAGCTTCTCAGTTCAAGAAAGGAAGGGAACTACTGGAGAGGGGATTAGGGCACTGGACCATCTCTCTTACTAGAAGAGTCTGAGAAACCTGGAGTACTTTAGCTTGGACAAGAGCAGACTGAGAGGGGATCTTATCAATGGGTATACATATCTAAAGAGTGAGTGTCCGCAGCATGAGGCCAGTCTGTTTCATTGATGCCCAGTAGTAGGTAATGGGCACAAACTGGTGTACTGGAAGTTCCATCTGAACACTAGGGAAAACATCTTTACTTTAAAGGTGACAGAACACTGGAACAGGCTGCCCAGAGAGGCTGTGGAGTCACCCTCTCTGGAGATACTAAGAAAACCAATGTGGATGGAAGTCCTGGGCAGCCTGCTATAGGTGAACATCCTTCAGCAGAGGGGTTGATCTAGATGATCTCTAGAGGTTCCTTTCAACCACTACCATTCTGTGATTTTGTGATTCTGTCATTCTATGAACACACATTTTAGAACTGGGATCTGAGCACAGAAATTATAATCCTGTCTTTTGTGTAAAAATAAACTGTATTTTGTGCCAGTGTGGTACAGTTCTTTCTTGTGGCTATGACATGTTGAACATCCCCATGGCAAGCGTTGCAATAAATATTTAGCTCATTCATAGACAGCAGCTGTTTATCTTGGTTGTCGATTTCAAATTTTCTGAAGCCTAGGATTCCTCATGCACCAAGTAATAATTATTTCTGTTGTATTTCAAAACACAATCCATCATGAAAATCTCACCATTATGGCACGATTTTATTTCTAAATGAGATAAATATCGGATTCCTTCCCTCCTGCTTTCTTCAAAACCATCTGCAATTTCTTTACTTTTGGTAGTAGAAAGCATAGAGGAAAAAGTAATAAAATATTTTATTTGTTTCTCCACAAGCATGCCAACTTCAAAGAGAATTCTTAATCACCATTTGCTCTTCCTGCAAAATAGGGTTTCAGAGAAAAAATTTAACTTGAATAAAGCTTTTAAAGATGATGTTAAAAATTTATTTCATAAGTAGTAGGTGTTCATATGGTCTTTGCAAACACATACATTAAAAAAACAAAAAAGAAACCTGTAAAAACATGGTTACTCTGAAAAGCTTCAGTACTCTGCAATGACAAGTTATTAGCTGTAAATAGTGATTATACCTATCACTATATCATCTAGATATTCTTATCTGGTTCAGTCTCCCGAGTGCATGCAATGAAAAAAAAACAATGTACCTGATTCTCATCTCATCTTTCGAAGCATACATCTACTTACTTTAAATGACCCTTTTCAAATGAACCAGGGAAAGATCGTCTCTTCTAAATGAAGGGTTATGATAAAGAATTAACATTTAACCTATGAACCTGTGGGGAATATTGCATTCAGGCCTGTTTGAAACATTTCATTTTGACAAAGTTCATTATCGATGTCCCCCTTTCATAAAAAAATTATTGCAACCAATTGACTTTTACTTTTTCATTGGAGATGTTTATCAACTAATTTCCAAGATTGAATCCAGTTGGTCCAAATTTTTAATCCAGTCCAAATTTTTAATAATCTACTGTTTTTTATAATGTTCATGGTTTTATTTAAGCCATTAGGTCTTCTGCTCAATCTTCTAAAACAGAAGGATTTGGAAGTATAGGGGAAGTATGCTTAACTATTTGTTCCACCATAACCTTCCCAAAGGTATATGAGAGATGTCAGTAACTCCTTGATAAGGTGAAAGCACTCACACTTCACTTTCAGCACCACTCTCAGTTCAAGTCTTTCTTTGCCTATGGCCCCAAGAGCATGCTACTCCATAGATGGATCCTGTGCACACCTAGCACTCCATCAGGATGATACCATCATAGGCATGTTAGGCTGAATTCAGCTCCTAGCTGAGCTGACTATGATGTAGCTGATGTTGAAACTGAAAGTGAGATAAACCGTATCATGCAGATATAACCATTTTCTATTCTCATTTGCCCTGCCTGCCTCCCTGTTGCCGCCTTTAGCTCTTGCCTCCCAGCTTCCTGCCTGCACAGGGCATCACCCTGGCTGCTCCCTGGCAGTAGCTTCTGGCAGTCAATATGAAATGGAAATCTGTCGAAGTATGGAATACCTGTGTGACCTAATATTGATTTTACCAGGATGAGCACTGACTGAAGGTACTGTCAAAAAGCAGATTGATGATTGATGCTGTTAACTGCTGGAGAGATCATTTGAAAATGCTTTCTAGCAAATATTCTTTTCAGAAATCACATTTGGATTCAATACTGCAATTACTCTAAAGACTGGTATACAGAAATGACAACAATTTGTGATCTCTTCTGTAGTGTTAAGAAGACTAAACCTGTTCTCTGAGGAAAATATATTAACATTTTCAATATATTGATTAAAGAATAGTTGTTTAATTTGACTAAAACATTGTTTGAAAAAATGATAAAACAAGACAATTTTTACTGGATTTGATTGGTTTCTTAAACAAAATTTTACAATGTCTTCCTAGTATAAATACAAATTTGTAACAGTGAAGTTTGGAAAAGAATATACAGCACTCTCTTCTACAGCATTCTCTTTAAACTTCTGTTTAAAATTTGAAGTCTCTAATTAGAAGAACTTTTTAATTCATACTCTATTTTGTAAATAATGCTAGGACTATAAAAGATTCCTAATGCCAAATTCATTAATGATATTTCATTTTTTTCTGCATTTTAATAAATTCTCATCACTAGTAAAGAATTGCACAACGTATATGAAATACATGGTGGTTTTGTATGCTGTGCATGTTGCTGCAAGAACAAAAAGAGCCCTGGATCACAGTCATTGCATAACTCAAATGAGTTAATAACATCGGGTTTATTTCCTGTTTTGTAACTAAAGTAAAGTGAAAAGAGAGGCCAGCAAGTAAAACTAGCTAACTTAAAACTAAACATCTCTGCTTTTGTAATCACAGCTCTAATAACAGCTTGAACTTTCAGGGGTAAGGAGTGAGGTTTAGGTTGTTTATTTTCTGATAAGAAAAATCTGCTGTTGTGAAAATGGTGGCAGTACAATGTCACCAGCATTAGTAATGTTAACGTTTTACTTATAATATGAAGCATGTGATATTTAACTTGTAAATATTAGTTCAGAATAAAAAGAGACACTTAAGTGCTCTGGGCCCTATGCCAGTATTTCCCCCACTGCACACTGAATCATTCCTGAAAATTATACTACTGTGAAGGTAACCTGCAAGCTTGAACATTGTTTTCTATGGATCACCTGCTAACAGAACTGTGCCCTGAAGGCTGGGGTACCTCATTAGAATCATCACCAGAAACGTACATGTAGGAGTCTTCCTGGAAGAGCAAATATTTAAAGACACAAAAGCATACAGAGCCAGTGTGCAGACTGTTGATGAATAAATATTGGAGAAGGGAAGACGAAATAATAAAATAAATTACACATAAAAAATCTATATTAGAAAAAAAATATGTCAGAAACAAAAAAGTTAAAAATGCCAATATGACTCCACTTGTGCAATGACACCAATTCATTCTCTTGCACATCTTTCCCAGGATTAGATATTGACTTTTGTAATTCATTATCTTTGAGAAAAAAAAAATGGAGTGACTAAAAATATTCATTCATTGATAAATGCATCAAATAATGTCAGATTTTGAAAGAAAGTGGAAAAAAAAAATCAGTGATTGAACTAGTTCCATTGGCCTTTTCCTATCTGAAACATTTTAGGAAATAAGTTCAAAGGGATCCATTCCCAGAAGCACGGAGTAGAGAGGATATGCTGCAGCTTTTTATAAAGTGCACCTTCTTACCTGGTGCTTGAGATAGAGACTTAAAACAGAGAAGAAGAATTTACATAAGGCAGTGAGAAGACAGTTTCATTCCAAATCTGTTTGTTGTAAAAAAAGATGAAGCCATTAGCTGGCAACTTTAGATGATCTGATCTTCTAAAGAACTAATTTTGCCTAGCTTCCAACAAAACCAATATGACAGTATGACATTTACAAAGGAAGAGGTGGCAATGTGGGTGTGATCAATCACCCTTATCAAAGAGCCACACTAAGACAATATAGGTTATGCTCTTTGTAGTGCCTAATGTCTAAGGAAATCAGAATTCCCTGCTGTGGAGGAGTCCTCAGGGCAAAAGAGATCCTGGTAACTGTAGTTGCAATACATGTTAATTTTCTGTATCTAAATTAACTCACAGACATGTTAGCCACCATTCAAGCACCGTGAATTGCAGTGCAGATTTTGTGCTTACTTTTTTGTAATGGTTGGCTGGAGGGCTTCAGAGGAAGGTAAACCAGTGCATACAAGGCAATGTAATTAATGCATGAGGCCTGGCAATTGGTTTTCTCAGGCAGTCAAACCAGCCCCACCTAGAAGACAAATTATATAAACAACAGTGATAAATTTTCAAGAAATAGTTAATGTGAGGGAATATGTGTATATTTTTTTCCCTTTATATATATGAATATGTATATAATGAATAAATTAATTTAATGGTTTGGATTATAACATTTCCATATTTAACCACAATTTAAAGTGCATTGAATTGTCTAGGAATGGATGGCCTACTAAAGTTTCCTATGCCTGTTTAATTTTAGATAATCATGCAAAAAAAATGTCCAAGCCTCTTTGCTTCCAAAATTGAACTTGCACATTTGCACAAGGCATATTAATCATGATTACATTACCTTTAACAGAGACACCTCCTGTCATTCATCAATGGCCCACTTGTAATGCAAATTCCTAACTAAGAATATCCCAGATTCTGCTAGGTTTGTCTGTGACTTATTTCAACCACATGTTCCTTCTAAGAGAAATGCTACAAAACACTAACCTAAGGCAACTAACTAGTCACATTTTTACAAAGTACAGGATTTTATTTCCAAGTCACAGCAGATTTATTATGGGGAAATCATATAGGAAAACAACACAGTATGATGGCTCTTGAATTCTTAAATTAGGGCAGTATCTTGGACTCTCAACTTCAGTAGCCTAGATTCCTGAAAATACACATTTCTTTACCAGTTTTGTGCTAGCCCAAGTAGAGATACAAAAGATATTAATACATTTCTTTATAACAGACCCATGTTGAATGATATTGTATTGCATTTCTGTGTCCCTTCTTTTCTTATGCTTCCTTACCTTTTGTTTTATCTGTCAGCTGTGCTTGTACACTTATAGGATCTCCAGAACAGAAGTGACTTCACTGACTGATAGAACTCTAAAATAGGGAGATATAGCCTTCAAATGTCACCATGATGCAAAACGTAATTCATTACTAAGATTAGTGCAAAAGAAAAACTATGTGAAGCACTACATAAGATATTCTTCATTAAATGTTTCTAATTTCCTAAGCTTAACTCAAACACTTCAAGTCAGCTTTAAACAACATAGCTGGTGCTCATCATCATCCATCTAGAGTTTCTTGATCATACTGCCTCCTTCAGAGAGCAAGAAATTTTATTGTTTTACTGCTGAGCTGCTGTGACAGAAGGAAAACTTTCCTGTTCATCTCAATCTTCTTAAAGCTCATGAAAAATTAGATTGAAACTGTGTGACACGATGTGTATGTGCTTACCATATTATTCCCTGATCCTAAGTATCTGTCACTTAATTTCTGGACACTACATGATTTACTAACATCTGTGGCCTGAACTGACCACAAGGGAAAAATTTCTAAAGTAACATTTAAGTATTCATTACATTTCCTATTTAGCAACATGGTTAGCTAGCAGCAATTTCTCTCCTACAATTTAATGTGCATTGCTCAAACAGCTACCACTGTATTTGTTATTCTTTACTAGAAGTAATTGGTCCAGAATGTGGCAATTTTCACTTTCCAGCAGCTGAATAAAAAATGTCAGTGTTGATTATAAGACATCTTACATTTCCTAATTGTAGAAGCCGTCTTATAAATGTAGATACACACATTTTCACGACAAATTTTAGCTTATGTTTCTTCCACACGCAATGTGATTGAAGTGATTAAATCTTGCAATCCTTTTGAAATCTGCTGTACACAGCATGCTCAGCTCCTTAACACAGCCAAAAGGAGTACACATGACTTTTCATGTGCACTGTACTAAACTCCAGACCTGCAGCATGTCACTACAGGCAGACTTAATGCTGCCTGGGAAGCCGCTCCATTAACCTCGTATGAAAGATGTCTGCACACTCTAACAGTGAAGATAAAAAAGTCAAGGTACATAGATGTTAGAAAAACATAATTTTATGCACCTTGTGCTTAAACAGGGATGCCAGCCTGTTGCCCTGAGGCAAATTTTCTGCCCTGTGGCGAAATTTCTGGGTGTTCCAAGCATTTTGCATCAGCCAGGTTTTGGTGACGCCCTGCTCAGTAGCTAGATTTCTGATCTGCTATTTGAATGTTGCTTCCACCCATGCCTCTGACTTAAGATCTTGGATATCTCTGTAGGAGCAATGAATCTCTAAATCAAGCACTGCTTTCAGATACAGAGCTACAGTTCCCCTTACTGGATTAAACAACTTGTTTGAGATAGAAAATATTGTAAACCCAAGACTTTGTAAGTCTCTGTCAAGGTTCTAATCATCTTGGAAATGTTACCAGCTTGTATTGCTGAACACATTCTCATTTTCCAAAGCCTTTATCAGCTAAATGTTTCAGCTGTTCTCTGAGGCTGTCAGATATTTGAATTTTACAAATGCTAAAAAATCCAGATTTCCAAGAAGTCACAAATTTCTAAGCATCTAGTTTCTACGTTATATATTTCTTACCAACTGCAGAAACCATGCCAAAAGTAGGAGGTTTAACAGATGATTAAAAGGATGAAATTTTAGATTACACTATCTGATTTAGAGTATTCTAAAATGTAGTATAATACTTCTAATGCTCCTGTTTTTATCAGCAAATTGACTTTAATGGTAATGGAACTCAAAACCAGCTCAGCCTAACAATTGATAGGATTTAGGTCAGGATCTACTTTTTTGTGTTATGTTAAATTGCCACATATTTTTTTCTTAAGAGAGAATCTATAAAGGTAAAGCAGTAATTGTAAAAGTGAAATAGCAATTTTACTGAAATATATCCTATTAAGCAATGCATTTACATTTGAATGCAGAATTAGATTTAACAACAGAAACAATTTACAAGTGTCCATTCAGGCATTTTAAAAACACATTACTGTAGTTTCCCCAAATGATGCTGTACGTATCAGAAGAAATGATCAGAAGGCATTCAGAAATTCTATTAGCAATACTTGCAATAGTTGGAACATAAGAGGGTACATGTAGCCTATATATCTTCAGTGAAAGGTTCATGAGTTAGTGTCTATTCAGGGCTGCTAGTTCAATAACTAACGACAGAACACTACATGAAAATTAGCTAATTATACTTTAAACTTTTCTTGTTTCCCCTTGCCTCTCAGTTAAATAATATCTATCTCCACAAATGTTTTCTGCAGTATTGCTTTAAAATGAGTCTCATATTAGGGGTGTCTAAGCAGCATCCAGTCTGCTGGCTGGATTCTTTCCTCTATTCTAAAAACTTAACTTTTTAAAATTCATGGTCCATTATCATTTGAGTTTATTTCTCCGCTGATCCAAACTTTAGCAAAACAGGAGCAAAAGTAGATCAAAGCAATTGCAGAGACCTCTACATCTATAATAAATGCAATTTGGGGTTTTAATTCAAACTAGTCAGTTCCCTGGACCTGGCACCCCATCACATGTGATTTGAATCTGCTGGAAGAGGCGATCTTTGCCTTGGACCATTATTTTCCCTTTAGAGGTTAGAGTGCATTTGGTGAGCACCTAAATAAGAGTTCTAATGGCATTACCTCTGAAAGGAGTCTCATTTTTGTGTACCAGAACCTCTCTATGAACCAAACTGCTATGGAGGGCAATCAAGGCATTTGTCCCGGTATTGCATTGCTGCCCCAAACAAAAATGTTAATGTAGACAGAGCCTTTATATTCCAATTTTTATTACTTTAATTTGGCAGTTCTGCTGTGCTTACGCCTCCCTGGGTTCACTGGGTACTAGTCTGTGATCTAGGCATTCCTCCTTTATCTGTGTCTCTGAGGCAATGAAACATTTATTTTTCTGCAAAATGAAAAAAGTTCAAAAAGCAGTCAGAGCCGAACAGCTGGTGGTTAAAGAAACTTCAGTTAAGTGTGAAATACATCTCCTTATGCAGAAGAAGGCATTGAACCCAAGCCTCCCACCTCCACAAACTGATAAACTCATCCCACTCAAATATAATTTTCACCAACAGCTTTTTTGAAACAAAGATATTGACTAGCCCTTCTTATTTTTCAGAGGAACTCTAGTGACCAGGCTAAGGGCCACAGGATAATGTAAGTCTCTCCAGTTGGTCCCAGCTGGGTATTGAAGTCAAGAGAGGACCAAAATGAAAGTTGCATCTTCCACACTTCCCACCAGCCAGTCTGCACTCAGTGCTCTGATCTGGTGCCTCCCAGCTACAGGGTAACACTACAGGGTTAGCCACCTGACATACTGTCAAGCTAGTTTTTGTTAAACACAAGTAAGTGGATCCAGGACTTTCTAAGCCATAAAACATCACAGTTTATAGCCAGGAAAGCTTGCATTTTAAGAAAAACATCTTTCATGCAGGTAGGAAGCACTTGAAGTCTACAGGAGGTGAAGACTACAAATTTATTTAATATTTTTGAATTCTCTATTTTCAGGAGTGCAAACACAGCAAGTCACTGGAGTAGCATAACATCTCTGCAGGTGACACCAACTGATCAAAAAGACTGAATAAAAGCACAGTAAGGTTTGTCCAAGAAATACAATTTCAGACCTTACAGTCCTGCTAGGAAGTAACACCAGCAAGCCAACTCCTGAAGTCTTCATTCAATCGTTTTCTCAGTTAAGAAAACCAAATGAAGATAGATGAAGTGTTTTCTAGAATTAAAAATAAAATAAAATAAAAAGACTGAAAAGGACAGGTATAAGGAAAATAATAGTTGAAAAACAATTAGCATTCAGTCCAATACACAGGATCCAAATGCAGTTAGCATTGCCATATTTAGAGAGATACAAAAACAAAAGGAAATTTACACATGTATAGAGACTTGTAAAGATATTGAGAAACAGCAAAAAAGGCGGTATTTGTTCTTATGTGGTTCTAGAACTCCTCAATACTTGTGTGCTTTAACAATAGTTGTCATAGATTAGCTTTAGTTGTCATCTGTTGCATAAATGAAAGGAAAACTAGGTCAAGCTGTACTGACAAGCATTAATTGCCATTGTTATCTGTGGGATAAACTCACCTCCTTTTGTCACTTAACTTCTCAAAAGCTGCTAGGTTGAATCAGATGATTACTAGTCTGTTTTATTCAGTATCCTGTCTCACTGTGGTTAGCACCAGGTGACTTAGAAAGGGCCATGAAATTCCAACATTGACAAATATAGAATAAATTGCTGATAGGACATATTTCTTCATACCTTCATGACTTGCTTGTACCTTGGAACATAAGATTTAAATATCAAGTATATTAGAGAGGATTAAAAAAGTATTTTTGTAGCTATGAATTATAATATGAAATTATTTGCACAAGGAAATGTTAATATTCTGAAATGTGAATATGATCTGAAACTGAGATGAAGCACTGTATATTGTATTGCTTCGGACTTTGAATTTAAAAATATACATTCTGAGCTATAATTTATGTTAATGCGTGTTTCCTAAAGAACCATAGCTTTTAATAGAACATCTAGAAAATGATACTTCTTCATTTTGAAGAACTTATCAAACTTATCAAAGAAAAATAAAACAGCCACTCTTCACCTACTTAGTTGTTCATCAGTGTATGTCTTTTCTGTAGGCAGTACCAGATTAAATGCTTACAGTCTGTCCCATTACCTTCTGGCCTGTTTTCCAACACTGCAATTTTTGTCTTCCTCCTCATCCCAATCTTGTAAATTTGGCACCACATTAAATCAAAATGGGAAACTGATGTTTCCTGCAAGGAAAAAAAAAAAAAAGAAGCTGCCTAGGTTGATTTTTTTAGCTGGATCAACTCCATAGCATGAAGTTTTTCTAACCATTGAATATTAGCGCTCACAGCTCTTCTCAAATTTGCAAGCAGACTTTATTCTAGACATTTACATGGGATTAATTCTCATAGTTCATTGCCAACTATGGCTTTACACTGTATAATAATAAAAAATGATTTTGCTATGGTTAAATCCTAGGTCTATTTTTTAGGATTATCAAAATATAAAATCTTATAGAAGCTACAGTTCAAGTATTTTGTGACCTCACTATTGCTTTATAGCCAGATTTTCAAGACAAATTAACTAATTTCAAATCATATCAATCCAGAGTATGCTATGCCCTAAAAGCACTTGTAAGACAGCTATTTGTGAGGAAAGTTTATATTTTGTTAGCAGCTAGGGTATTCTTCTTGTGACCCTAGAAAGGCCCTTGCCTTATCCAATCCCTTGCCTACAACACGGATTCTGATGAATCTTACTAATCATCTAAAACTTCAGATTGGATGCAACCCAATCTAGTTAAATATGTCCCTGCCTATTACAGGGGGGTTAGACTAGATGACATTTAAAAGTCCCTTCCAACCAAGAATGTTCTATGATTCTAAGATTCTTTTATACTATGAGATCTCAGTATACCCACCATAACAAAAAGGGCTGTGACTGAGACAGAAAGCCAGGCAGGTTAAAAAGCATGTCTCAACAAAGTAAAAGTCAGGAAGGTTAGCATTAACTTAACCTGGAAGTAGAAGTCTCTTGTCTTGTGGCTCAATGGCTGGGCTTGGCAGAGCTGTGGAGAGCTGGAGACCAGCCCTGGTGCACAATTGCTGAAACAGGAACTCATGGCCTTGTGGGGCTGAAATGGGGTCCTCGGCCTGGCAGGATGGAATGAAGCCCCAGGGAAGCTGGGCAGGGACAAGATGATCCTCAGTGCCTTCAAGGCCCTAAAAGGACATACCAGAGAGCAAGCGTCAACATAGCAAATACTTCACACCCCGTGTCCCACAAAGAGGTTAGCACAGTATCACAGCTGGAAGAGGTTGGAAAGGACTTCCAGAGATCATTGGGTCCAACCCCCCTGCCAAAGCAGAATCACTTAGGGTGACTCCTCCCATAACACAAATAATTAACCTTAAAGCTGGTCAGCAAATTCAGAGAAAATATTTTCCTTTTGGAATTTTTTACTTCCTCAAAATGCAAATTTTTCACTAAAATAGTTCAATTGTGATGAAATCCCAATGGAAATTGCCACCATACAAGCTCTAAAAGTTTTCTTGGTATCCTGCCAGCTCATCTCTATGGTTCCTCAATAAAGCACCTGCTGGGTACCATGACCACAAACTCTGGGTCTTCCAGGGGCTGCAGGACAGACAGACAGGCAGATGTTCCTAGTACCAAAACTCCATCCTTTTTCCTAGTAAATGTGAATATTCCTCGATTTTGATCCAAACTAGAGGAAGAACAATTTTCCAAATATCAAAATAAGCCACAAAAAGGAACTACAATGTATTCATCAAATTAAAAGGTGAAGGATTACATCAGAAGCTTCTTTTTTTCCATGACTTAAAAAAGAAATTAACAAATACGGATTCTGGTACAGGGCGGGAAAGGGCAGGGGGTGGGGGGGGGTGGGGAGGAAGGGAGTGGGAGGGGAGATGTTGCATTAATATGTAATTCTTTGCTGTTATTTGGGTATTTGCTTAACCAAATCATACTTCTGTTATTTATTTTTCACATGAAAGGATGTATAAGTTTTCAGAAAAATGAGAAGCGGTTGTTAAAAGCTCTCTGAATTGACATAAATAAACCAATGGAATGTCATGTAATACATTTTATTATTGCAGCTGAAGAGAGTAAGGATTAATAAAATCCTGTTAGATGGAGAAGAAACTAACGTAGGAGAGAGGTAAAAATGGCTAGCTTTAAAAATACAATCAGAGTAGGCAGAGTTTAACAGCAGAGCTTCTGAGCAGAGCTTGAGGCCACCTGGTCCTTTCACAAGGAGTTGAAGTCGAGTGAGGATATCTGACAATGAGGGAAAGCTGACCGATAGCCTCCAAATCACATAGATTCAAAATAAGGAAAATACTGTCTGGTTTTGAGGCTCTGTTCTAATAATGCCATTTAAGAGAATATGACACAAGGTCATGCACTTAATACTGAGAATTTCTGCTCTGAAATGGAATTTATCAGTTAGAAGTTATAAGGGAATGGTGTTCTGCGGCATCAAGTAATCATGGGATACCTATGATTCAACACTACAGTGCAATAATAAAAAACAAGTCCAGAATTCATCAGCTGCTGTGGTCCTGTGGAGATGGAGAACAGTTAATGTCATCATACAAAGCTCACATAGAATGGTGAGTACAATCCTTATCACTTGTATTCAGAAAATAAGAGAGCATGCTGGAACAAATACACACACACACAAAAAAAAAAAAAAAAGAAGGAAAAAAAAAGAAGAAAAAAGGCAGAGCAAAGGAATGGAAATACTATCACTAGAAAGGAAAATAAGCATGTCCAGACATGGTCCCACTCTCCCCCTCCCTCCTGCAGAAGTCCCAGGAAACACAAGAAAAGGGAAAAAGACCTAGGCACCAGGAAGTCTGGTAAACAAAGGGATATGTCTTCTCTTTATGGTAAAAAACATGTGCAATGGCCATGATTCTCCTAAACCAGGCCTACGTCATTGCCTTTTATAATCACGGCCTGACAAAATCCCATTTCATTGGTTAACTGTTTGCTTGCTTCAGTTGCCCTATTGGCCCAAATTGAATCTGGGCAAGTGATAAATACAGGCCAGATTTTATACACTTTGCCTTGCCTTGTCTAAGATCTGGGAGAGAAGCCACAAGCCAAAGCCCAAGGAGCCAAGCCTCACTTGTCCTGCAATTTGGAATCCATGCCATGCCTCAGTTTACCCAGAAAGACGCAAGTACCCTTCTCAGTAACACATCATAAAAGCCTGGGGGCAAACAGATGTGTCTTGCTGGGCAGAGAAACAGGCTATCTGTCTGAGGCTTGAAAACCTGGGACAGCCTGTGAGATCCTGGGAATAAGCTTCAAGAGGAGCCACTCGCCGTCATGCTGAGGCCACCCAGCCATCAAGACAGAATGGCACCCCTGCCAGCAACCAGCACCAGTCTCTTGCCGTGCCAGGCGCACAAGAGCATCTTAAAAGCCTTAACAGCTAAATACAGCTGCAGCAGCCCCCTACTTGAGTGAAACTCATTGTGAATGAGGAGTTTATTGCCTCCTTTGTTCTTGTCCAGTCTCCCCTCCGTGGTCAAGTGCCATATTGTACTGGGGATTCTCTCCCAGTTATTTTTCCAGCTTGCTTTAAATTGCTTAAATTGTTATATGGCCTACATATTGTACAGTCCCATTATAAATATATATTCAACCATACACCGAACTCATTAGTTAGCTTTGGGCAATTTTTCATATCAATAAAAAGTTATTAATGTTTTTTATTAATGTCACATTTGTCTTATTATTTTTTCATAATCTATAACATGGCAAGCAGAATAACAAAAGTAGCAGTAGGCTGGGGGGAGGTCTGTTGGCTTTTCTTCAATTTTCAATCTTTTAATATAGGGTGGGTTTTTTTTAAAGAAATCTTAATTTTAATAAATTTGATTTGTACTTCACATTTTCCTGAAGTAGGAACTGGACTGGACACTAGAAAGTCACTTCCAGTTCAATTTGGATTGACATGGAATTACATTTAAGGTTGCAGTCTAACTGATAGGCAAAAGTAAAAAAGGTAGAATGGATGGAAATAACTTTTACCAGAAAATCACCTAATAACCTTTACCATGTAATTCATAAATGTCTCTCATAAATAAGCAGCTAGTCTGCACTTAATTCATATTGAGTGGATCAAACTGCAGCTGCTTCGTCTTTTGCATAAGAATGGCAAAGGATGAAATACAATTTTGTGGGCACTGATTGCAACAAACTCATCTTTTTTTCCTTTTTTTTTCCTGTGTGTGGGTGTGGTTTTTTTTAAATTTTTGAGTTTGAAAAGTTTGATGATTAGGACAATGAAAGGAATATGTTGATCACTTCTAGTAATGCTATAAAAGACAGAATTGCACTGGTGTAATTGAAAGTGTGTTGTATTAGTGTAATAAAGGTTGTGTAAACAGGGCAATAAGGAATAAGATTGCTGCCAGTATCACTGTCAGCCTCATCATTCCAAATCAGCATAACTCTGTAAAAACAGAGTTTAAAAGAACTGAAAATAAAGGACAAATTATTTTAATGATAGCAAAGGTCTTAATCAACAATTTGCTTCATTAAACACAGAATGCACCTCAGCCTGACAGAAATTCAAAGCTGATTAAAAACAGGCCAAGTGGTAATTTAAAAATGCTTGTCAAGGAAGAAATCAACTGAAAGTGTAATTCTCAATCCTTTTATATGCATCAGTGGGGTACTAATACATTTGTTCAAAAGCCACTTGACTATGTTCAAGTCAAATGAACTCAAGCTGAGTAGAGAGAGACCACTATTCAGTGAATTTTTAAATTATGGGATGAAAGCAGAACAGTGGAGCTTCTAAGCCTGCCACTCGATGATGATATAGTACAGAAACTCTGCTGTAAGGTAATGTGACAAACTCACACAGGTTGACAAATCCTTTGGACAAATGTGGGTTAGAGTTTCCTAAGGTCATGTCATAAGATCCTAGGAAGTTAAAATTTGCCAGTGGATAAGACCTTTGAAATATAAATTTGTTGGCATGGAGGTTGTACAGATATTTTCCCACAGCTCCGTGGCAAATTGCAGAAGTCCTAGCAGAACAGTTAAATTTGCTTTCTCAATCACATACACTCAAATCTGTTTTGGAAATACATAAATAATTTAAAATTAACTATTTCATGGGAAGCCCCGGAACTATAAATAGGGATATTTGTTTAATCACGCAACCCCTGGAAAGTTTTTCTCAGTCATGTAACAAAGTAATAGGCCATCTTGCTTTCCACCCATTAAGTGGTGGTTCTTCTAGATTTCAACTCCCTCCAACATACTGTTAGACTCACAAGCTCTCAGTCTTTGTCTTACAAGCAAATCTTACCCTTAAAAGTCTTTGACAGCTGCAACTGAAAAACTCTTTATAAAAAGCAAAGGTCCATCAGAAATGCCACATTCCATAGCCAAATTATTTTTCTAATTATGTGACCAGTCCATTGATACTGGGTGCTGAAGTGTCTCTGTAATATTCCTCATCTCATCTCAGTGCAAATATAATCCCATCTGATTAATTAAAAGAGAGGCATGTAGATCTTAGCATTAAAATACAGAAAATATTTTCATATTCTCCACATCTTTTTGATAATGAAAAGGAGAACAAAAATGTTCATCTGTCAGATAGCATATTCACAGAACCTATACCTTTTAAATAAAAAGAGATATCTTTCCTTCTGGGAATTTTGACAGTATTTCAACAGTGGATGAGGTTGAACAAATAGGAACAAAGGATCAGAAGTTAAAAGCTTAAGTTTTGGAAATAGTATAGTAAAGCTTCCTTAATTCTTCTCTATTAAGGACTACCTGGGGTGTGATGTTTTGGAGATAGGAGGAGAGAGGATGTCATGCAGTGTCAACAGAAAGACATCCTTTTTCCTAGCTTCTTTCTTCCTGCTTGGTAAATATATGCATGTAGTCCATTGAAAAAAAAGAGTCATGAAAACAACAAGTAAAAAGAATAAATGCAAGAGAAGAGATGAAAGAACAGATTTGTTTGGTCAGTTGGTTGGGTTTGGGTTTTTTTTTCTGAGTGGCTGAGGGAGAAAAAGTTTTGAAAAACTAAGCACATAGTTGTTGGTTTTTTTCCCTAGCAGAAATATTTAATATAAATTTTATTACTAGTGTCCAAAAAGTGAAAATTTATCCCACAGCCATATATAAATTAAATTCTTCTCACTATGAGGTAATGCATACAATTCACATTAAATACATTGGAGACAAGGTTCTACCTACCAAAGGTCTGTTATTTATTTCAATATTTCTATCTATGTGTCTACTGCCTGATTTTTTTTTTGCCTTCAGACAATGGTGGCAGTACAACGAGCTCCAGAGGTTTCTTGTGTTGTCTCCAGGAGACTACTGCTTCAGTGATCATTCCCAGTTCACCACTCAGGAAGGAGCTTGCACTAGCAGAGTTGCTGGAGACATTGTTTGAGATGGTGTTTACAGTTTTTAACAGTCCGCAAAATGTTCTATAGGAGAAACTGTAGCTTCACTTATTCTGGGACACAAACTACAATATCTCATGTACCTTCAGCAGTTCTATACCCAAAAAAACTTTAATGCAAACTGCATCTGAGTTCAGCTTTTCCACAGACATACACATTCCCAGTAGTGTTTCCTCTAATCTGTTTTCCTACCTAACCACTTCTAGTAGAGGCAAGAAAACATTCTCTTCTTTTGTGCTTTCCACATAGGTTTCTTGAGTGATTGATGAGAACTGTTGTGTTGGGCTTGTAAGCAGAGATAAGACATAGGGAGTATGACTTAATTAGTCGGTATTTTTATTAACTTGTTTTATTTGGAAGGTGTCCACTAATAATTCATGCTACATTTGTCATCAGTCCTTTCTTAACTGTTTGTACATGTAGCTATTATCATCTTCAGATTTGAACCCCCAGGCTATTCTGGATGCCATTATCAGTCCTTTGCATGAAATCTGAAGACATGAATCTACAGTTTCCAGTGTAGTTCCTACTACAGTTGTGGCAGTTCCAGTAAGAGTCTTCCTCTTCTACTCTTTGATGAACTAAGCTTATAGTAAGGCCCTGTTAAACTGCAGCAGGTTGAATCTAGCTCGTGACTCATGTAAGTGATCTGGCAATCACAGAGGGAAAATTGCACACATATTTCTGTTTTAATCAATCTAGCTCAAAGAGAAAAATTGCCTCCCAATTAAAAAAACCCTTTACCATTAAAACCAACCTTCAGTCATCCCAGGCCTCTAGGACCATGGGGAACAAGACACTGGAACAAAACACCCTTGGTGGAGGAGGACCAGAATAGGAAACATTTAAACAAACTGATTTTTGATTTGTCTCTCTGGAGAAGGCTCAGGAGTTATGTAAATACCTGATGTAAGGGAATGAAAACGAGTGGGCCAGACTTTTCTCAGTTGTGCCCACTGACAGGACAAGAGAACATGAAAACAAGAAATTCCATCTGAACAAAAGACATTTGGTTTTTTTACTATAAGGATGGTCAAACACTGGAGAAAGTTGTCCAGATATGCTGTGAAGTCACCACAAGCTGGACAAGCTTCTGGACTGTTAGCTCTATGTGATGGTGCTTGAATAGGGGAGTGCACTTCAATAATCTCAAGAGATAGTTTACAACCTCAATATTTCTGTAAATATGTGAAAATACTACTGTTTTCTTTGTGTTACAAATTGAACTGAGCAAACATTTGTAATGCACACAAACCATTCAATGAATTTATGCAAAATTTAATCCAGCAATGGTTTCAAATCGGCATGATGAAGTGGTTTTATATAGAAGCCCCTAAGGGAGGACTAATTAGCCTGTTTTTTTCCTGCCAGAATGGCTCTGCTTCTTAAACTAGCACTTCTACAGCCAGTCATTTTTCACTGTACTTGACAGAGTAGCTCTGTCTTTCATTTTTGTGACCACTTTTATTGTGTTTTGGGATCACTACCTACCATTTTTACCAGAAATCTCCATGGTGTAGGCAAGGCCAGACTCTGACTTATGAATCTGTTAGTAGATGGTGAAAGGTCTGTATCTCCACTTCAAATGGAAATTTACATCCTCAGAAAGTGAACATTTGCTTGTAAATTACTGTAAGCACTAAATACAAGTTCTTCAAGTATTAAGCTAAATTATCCATTCTAGAGATGTAAGGCACACAAAAATGTAGCGCCAGTATTTGTTTATGTTTACTGGGGAAAAAAATAATGAAGATCATTAATTCTTTTATATGTAAAAGAGAAATAGAGTGGAACATGTTCAGTAGTACTTAGTTGTGCAATCATTGCTTAACTAGTTCCTTCAGCAAACTGGAAGCTTTGTTAATGTCGTACCAAGTTGGAAGTTTGTTTATTTCTGTCACAATGAATCAAAAGCTGACCAATACTAGATTTTTTATTTTTAAGTGTCAGTTAAAGAGTATTTGACTGACATCAATTTTGTTTGTACATTAGGACCTTAAGAACACATGTACCTATGCCTTGTAAAAGAGAGCGAGGTATGTAAACAGGGAAAATAGGGTTCCAAGCCCTGGAGTCTCTTAAAGTAGTTATTTGTGCAAACAGATGGAGTTCTTGTGCAAAGTTGGTTGTCCTTATTGAGGCGATGAACTGATTCCCAAATGTAGGCATTTATTAGAATTAGGTCATAAATTGAAATTTCATAAAATTACACAGAATCAAACAGGTTAGAACAGACTTTCAAGATCATCAAGTCCAACTGATCACCCAACCTTATCTAATCAACCACAACATGGCACTAAGTGCATAATCCAGTCCCTTCTTCAACACCTCCAGGGATGTTGACGCCATCACCTCCCTGGACAGCTCATTCTAATGACAAATCACTCTTTCTGTGAAGAACTTTTTTCTGAGATCAAGCCTAAACTTCCCCCTGCACAGTGTGAGACACTGTCCTCTTTTGGTGCTGGTTGCCTGGGAGAAGAGACCAACCCCCTCCTGGCTACAGCCTCCCTTCAAGTAGTCGTAGAGAGCAATAAGGTCTCCCCTGAGCCTCCTCTTCTCCAGGCTAAACAACCCCAGCTCCCTCAGCCTCTCCTCATAGAGCTTGTGCTCCAGACCCCTCATCAGCTTTGTTGCCCTTCTCTTGGTATTTTCCAGAAACTCAACATCTTTACTAAATTGAGGGACCCAGAACTAGACACTGTACTCAAGGTGTGGCCTAACCAGTGCTGAGTACAGGGGCAGAATGACCTCCCTGCTCCTGCTGGCCACATTATTTCTGATGCAGGCCAGGATGCCATTGGCCTTCTTGGCTGCCTGGGCACACTGAAGGCTCATGTTCAGCCTACCATCTACCAGTACCCCCAGGTCCCTTTCTGCCTGGCTGCTCTCCAGCCACTCTGACCCCAGCCTGTAGCTCTGCATGGGGTTGTTGTGGCCAATGTGCAGAACGCGGCACTTGGATGTGTTAAATCTCATGCCAATTATTCTGCTACAGTTGTGCTAACATCTCATTCATGACACTATCACTGAATAAACTTGCTTTGTGGTTTCTACGTGGATTACGGTTAAGGGACAGTGATGGTCCATCTTCTTGCTGCTAATGAAATTACCGTGACATTTCTTGGAAATCCCAAACACAGCAGAAGTTTACATACTGATTTCAGCTGATAAATGGCTTGAACCACGAAGCAACAAGTCAGTGATCTGACTGAGTGGCCCTCTTCCTTTCCAGTGTACATTAATCTGTCAGGGTTTTTTGGTACTAATTATTGCTTATTTCCATTAATGAGGTATTAATGATGTACTCTGCTCTTTCTGATTGATTGTTTTTAATGTGAGGCTTATCCAGTGGCTTTTTTTGCTTCTCTGGGTACACATACCTGTGACTGAAAACCTTAAATGTGCCAAGATGGTGCCTAAAACCACTTTTTCAAATGTCATTGGAATTTCAGCAGTTGCATTACACCAGTGAGAGCATGGTGCTCACTCTCTCAGCTCACCCTGTATCTTGTGTGATGCCTCTCTTCTCTGTAAGTCTTAAATTACAAGCCAATTTCTAAATTACAGGTCTGCCCAGCTACATATATACTTATGAATGTTATCAGCTGAAATTCAGATACAAGATGTAGCAGAGATCTGTCAAGTTTTTGACAGATCAAAATGGTTTCAATGGTTTTGAGCCTTTCTCTGCCTTTCTCTGTTCATTGCCTTCACAGGAAGGCATCAGAACACCTTGGGAGTACGTGAAAGACCACTGTGCCTTTTCCCCTTCCATCTGGACCACCAAAGCAGCACCTTATTGACTGCAGGCTTCTGCTTCTGGAGCTCAGTGGGGAGAAATATCATCATTTCAGTAGAGTTATATATGCTCCACAGGTTCAGTGTAATAGTGAAATACTCTCAGATACGTATGGTCAGTTTTTCTGAAGATGGAATTTCCAGCAGGCTGATTGTCTTCCACATTTTTATCTTCTTAATCATGCTGGCTTCCAGCCTCCACCTGTTATCACCTTATGTAGACATTTCAGAAATGCAGTATTGAAAAACAGTTCAATAGACTAATACATTTGGCCATATTTAACTTTGAACTTATCTCTTTTGACAACATGTTGCAACTAGCAATATGGTGTAATTTGGCTTCAGAGTGTATTGGGTTTGGCTGAGCTGGAGTTAATTCTCTCCAGAGTACCTTGCTAGTGCTGTGTTTTGCAGTGCTGTAGCTGAGTGTTGCTAACACAACAGTGTTTGGCTACAGCTGACCTGAGCACCCAGACTGTGCTTTTCCAACGTTCCCCTGCCCCAAGAGTATGGTAAGGGTAGGACAAGATCTCTGGGAGGAATACAATGGGTCAGCTGACCCAAAATGGCCAAAGGGATATTCCATGCCGTATCATGTTGGCTCAGATACAAAAGTGAAGTGAAAGAAGGCAAGTGTGGGGACACAGAATCATAGAATTGTTAGGGTTGGAAGGGACCTCAAGGATCATCTAGTTCCACCCCCACTGCCATGGGCAGGGACCCCTCACACTAGATCAGGTTGGCCAGACATGTTAATGGCATCTGTCCTCTGGAGCAACCACTATGTGTATTGAAGCCCTGATTCCCAGGAGGGACCCAACATAGTTTGCTTGATATGGGAAGTAGAAAATAACATTGCTTCCATGAATGATCTTTGGCTTGGCTTTGCATTTTATTAAATTGCTTCTATCTTGACTCTTGCACTTTTGTTGTATTGTCCTTCTCCCCCGTCCATCTCAGAAGGGGAATGATGGAGTAGCTTCGGTGGGCATCTGTCCCCAAACCAGGGGCAAAACACCACACAGAGGCACAGAGCTACAGAATTTACAACAGGTTTAACCTCCCAGTTTCTCACCAATTTTTAGATTTATACAGAAAGTCTATCATTAGTTTTACCTAACTATCTCATAGCAGAAAGGTTGCTGTGTGCAATGCTGAGCATAATACCTCAACTTGGATGATCCTTGTTGATGTAACTAAGTTCATCAATGATTCTGAAAGGCAGAATTAGATTTTCTTCCCATTCATACCCTGGGAAACAGTAGTATCACTAACAAAGTTAAAATAATGATTTGGAGCACTAAAATAATTTTCTTTCTGGGCAGAAAGAAAAAAAAAAAAAATCACAGAATCACAGGATGTTAGGGATTGAAAGGGACCTCCAGAGATCAGCTAGTCCAACCCCCTGCCAGAGCAGAACCATAGAATCCAGCACAGAGATTTCAAGAGCACATCCAGATGTGTCTTGAAATCCTCCAGAGAAGGAGACTCCACAGCCTCTCCAGGGAGCTTGTTCCAGTGCTCTGTGACCCTCACAGTCAAGAAGTTCCTTAATGCAGGTATTTTTTACAAAACTCTTTGTTATATCACAGTCTCCATACAAGATTTTATGCTTTTGTAGCCTACTTCATAAAGTTGAATGCAATAGAGTCCTAAAAGTAGATACATAATATTTTTTCCAGACTCAAGAAACAAAAGAATGGATGAATATTCAAATGCATTCAATAACAGTAGTTCTCAGGGAAAAAACAAACAAACTACACACCAGTATTAGGTAATATTAGCCACAGGGGGAAAAAAAGGAATTAAAAAAGAAAAAAAACATCATAGCCCTCTAATGCCAATATGAAAAATTGTCTCCCAGAGTTTTTCCACAAAGGACCTTTCAGCTGACTGCAACTTTGACATCAAGTGATAGATGAGCTTCACCAAGGATGACACAGCTATTAAAGTGAAAATTAAAACTTACTTTTTTGGTGCACTTCGGCTATTAACACGAGGAAAGAGGAAACCTTGATTTCCAAATGACGAGTACCAGTTACTTAGATTGGGAGGGGAAAGTAACAGAAAAAGTCTGTACTGGATTTCATGTCCTGTAGCAAGGTGTCATAAAAGGGAATCATTAGACCCTTTTGTGACTGGACATCTACTGGTAGAATCAGCTCTGAATGTTACCTGTGCTGTAAGGCCAATCACTTGTCATGAATCAAAAGCACTTATGAACTGGTAATTACCTCATCAGACTTTACTGAAAGTAACAGCATATGTAGCAAGACAAAATACCATGCAAATGACAGCTACTGCATTTTGGTTTCACTTCTTCAGAATTAAATGAAAAAAAATCAAATCATTTTAAGAGTTAAGAAATAGTGCTCAGCTGGCACCTGAGAAGCCCTCTGAATGCAACAGGTTTCTGCTAGGCTGTCAGTCTGATGAAGGCAGCTGTAGGATTTGTCCCTTTAAAACACTTTTTGGATATCAGTGTTGCCCTGATAAATGTCCACTGAAGAGAAAAAGTACGTTATCAAGAATGATGGGCAAATCTGTGTGGGTGGTGGAGGTGTGGTGGTTTAGGCTGGGTGTTGCCGCACAAGCCACACCTGGGATGTCCCCAAAGGGTCCAGCCCAGTGGGTGGTTACAGGAAGCCAGGTATTTCATCCCATAATTCCCTGTTCCCCTATAAAACATCAGTGGCAGGGTCCTCTCTTCCTCTTTCTTTCCTTGCCACTGCCTAGATAATGGGGTGAGCTGCCTCTCTTGGGCCTGGCCAGGCCCAGGGCTGGGGGGGGATGTTCTTGGATATGTTTTGGGGAGTCTCTCTCTTTTGTCATGGTGCTTGTGGTTTTCTGTAAAACTTTCATTGTTTTTTTCATTTAAACTTTCCACCATTTTTTGCAATTCATTTTTCTGAGTCTTTCTTTTGCTCGTGGTGGGAGAGCTGGTCTCTCAATCTACCACAGGAGGATAGCTGTATGTGGAGAATAAACCAGAAAAACAGTCAAAGCAGCAATTCCTCCAAGTAAAAAAAAAAAAAACCACAAACCAAAACTTACTGAATTGTTGACTCTGTTTTTACTGTGATGTCCCTAAATTCTTTCCATTCCCCTGATATCTCTACCAACCGTTTAACTGAGAATTGTAGTCTTGATGTATACTTACCAGCTGACACAACTGTTGCTCAGTGTTTGACAGATATGTGCTGGACTTCTGGAGATTATGCTGTATGATTTCCTAGCCTACTACCCCAATGAGGAAGGAAAATCAGGCAGAACAGCTCACATCATGGCTTTCTAATGTGGAATATTGTTGGGTTATGTGTATTCAAAGGCTCACCAAATACAGCTCTATTGAACATAGATTATTTCAGCTCAACATGAGGAGAAACTACTTTCCAGTGAGGGTGATGGAGCCCTGGAACAGGCTGCCCAGGGATGTTGAGGAGTCTCCTTTTCTGAAGCCTTTCAAAACCCACCTGGATGCATTCCTATTCAGACTACCCTAAGTGATCCTGCTTTGGCAGGAGGGTTGAACCTGATGATCTCTGGAGGTCCCTTCCAATCTCTAATATACTGTGATACTCTTCTTATAGATGTCACAGAAAATCACAGCACTACAAAGTACAGGAATATTAAAGCACAGTAAAGAAACAAAATAGTACAATATCTACTTTTAGTAGCCTTAAATCTTGTTCACCAAGCAAATTAGAGCAGTTAGATGGTCTTGTTACTGTTTCAATGACAACTAGTAAAATGTAAATTTTCTCTCTGGAGAATGTATGGCACAGGTATGTTGTATCCTGGGATTATTTTTCTCACTGATAAACAAGGATTCTGCTGCTGCATGAAAACAACTTACACCACCACAGTTCATAAAAAAATTACCACAGTCTGTAAAGAAGATTTCCTCTGGTTTACAATCAGGAGTGAATTTGAAATATATTTTACCTAATTTGAAATTACTTTTTTGCAGATTTTATCTTGACTTCCTTTTCATTACATTTTTTCCCTTCCCCTGCTCCCCCCCCCCCCCCCCCCCCTCTGTTTCAAAAACACAGCACTACCTTTTTCTGAGGTCAAAGCTCTCAAATTTCATACAAACATTAACAGCAGAGCCACACTTCTGATTTCAATCAAGGTTTAGTTGTGTGTGTATACAAATTCTTCTTGCAAACCAAGAACACTGCTAATGCAGCTAAGACTTGGAAGTGTCACAGTTCTGTTTTCCTGTATGGCAATAATATATTCCCTCTTCTTTCCTGTTCCTCATTCAAACAATTTCAGCTGTTGCCCAAGGCAGGCCTACAGCATTAAGAGGCTTTCCACTGATAAGTGATAGTCTAATCTAATCTAATGAGAATCTGCTTGTTGTGTCTCTGAATCTTCTCTGCAAAGTATAGCATCATATATTTTACATATTAAATGCTGAATTCAATACAGAATTATTACCTGCTATCCTGCATTTTCCTAAGCTGTTCAAGATCCAAGTATCTCAACATTTTACTAATATGTATTTTTAAACACCTTCTACTGGAGACAAGGAGTCGTGTACAAGGTGCAGTGTTCAAGTGTATTAATTGCCAGTAGGGCAGAGAATATCAGGGAAAATAAAATACTTCTTACCTTCATTTATGCCAATGGAAAAAAGTTAATAAACAAAAATAATTACAATATTTTTCCTATTATACCTTTTCCCTATGCCATGCTAAAAGTATATATAAATAATACTATCTATATAAATATATAAGCGATATATAAAAATTATATTAAAATGTCTGAAATAGTTGGGGTTTTTAGAAGATTGGTACAGTGTTTGAACTTTTTATAAGCTTTGTATATCTTCCCATATCTCTTAGTATTCAATATATTCATTTATTGTTTCCTATATCTGCTACTTATTATACACTACCATGAGTACTCTCCAGATATACATGTCTATATGCAGTTAAAATTCCCAAATATCTCACTGATTCTTTAATTTCAATAGCTTTTTCTAGAGTTTCTTTTTAATTTAGCAGCATTTCATTTTCAAGTGTTTGAAAAAGATTCAGATTAGTGAATGAATGGCATAATGTTCCTTGTGATTTGATATCCTGTGAAATTCAATCTTAGCACAAGCCAGGGTAGAAAGTTTTCTAGTAGTTTGTATCACCTTCCCATGCTTTCTTCTGCAGTAGGAAACTGATGAGGCAACCCCTGCATCAAGTATGTTAATTTCAGCTTTGTGCAATCACTTTGACCTGCAGGAGGTGAATCATTCAGCCATTTATCTGCTAATCAATTCTGACATCTTCCAAGAACAGGCATAATTAATCACACTTCCCTTGGTTTTGTGTTTTCATAAACAACATTGTTCTACTGTCAAGATCTCTAGGTTAGATGTACTTGGGAGCATGCCACCTGTGAATCAAAACTTCTTTCTTTCATGACAAAAGATCATGTTGATAAAATGACCCTTTTATTATAACTTAATTATACTATAGCTTTAAGAGGATACCTACTTTGGCTTCCATTGAAGAGTAATAGAATATATTAATTCTTTGGAAAGAAGAAGCAGATTTAACAAAAATAATTACAGTATTTTTCCTATTATGCCTTTTCCCTATGCCCTGTTCAAAGTATATATAAATAATATTAGATATATAAAAATATAAGCTATATATAAAAATAACATTAAAATAAATTGTCTGAAATAGTTGGGGTTTTTTAGAAGATTGGAACAGTGTTTGAACTTTTTATAAGCTTTGTATATCTTCCCATATCTCTTAATATTCAATATATTCAAACAAATACTTACTCATTCAGCTATGTGTCCTATCACTGGGCACAGAAATAGGTTTTGCCACACTGCTTACTCTTCCATTGATGTTTATTATTCTGTAGTTAGTTTGGATAATGCAGTCTGTTCCTGTGCTTCAATGATACACATCATTGCTCTGGGAATGTTGATCTGCCTTATCTCTTTATTCCAACTTCTGGTTCCAGAAAGCATCACCTGATATCTTCCATATATTTCTAAAGGCATATATATTTGAGATTAATTTGGTGATTTTCCTAGTACTCTTTCTCCATATTTGCGATTGCACCTTAGATACATCCAGGTGCACTTTCAGAACATCATGTATCATTTGATGTTGTATGAGGTATACAGATTTCATCACATCCTCTCAGCATGATACATTTCATTCAGTTCCACACTACCTAAGCTGCTCCTGCTCCACCACCACCTGCACCCATCCCAGAGCCTGGGGCAAGACCCTCAACCAGCCAAGAGACCACTCAGAGGAGCTCAGCCCCAGCCAGGAGCCCCAGCCAGCACCCGTGGAGGGGATTGGAGCAGTCATCAATGTTGGCCTAACAACCGGGGGGCCACCAGGCCCCCCGGCCTTTGTTGTCACCACCACCAGCACCCAGTGTGCACCAAGGGCACTCACCAGAGATGAGAGGAGGCTCCTCAGCCCAGGTGGGCTCAGCTTGGGGCTGCTGCCCTTCCTGGGGTGGATTAAATAGGGGAGTGGGTAGGCAGGGCAAAGACTCCTCACATGGGGTGGGAGGAGACTCTAAGAGAGCCCAGGTGCTCTGAGTTTGAGGGGAAAAAGGGGGAAAATGGGGCAGGAGGGGTGGCAAAGGGGCAGAGTGTGGCAGCAGTGTCACTAGGAAAGAATGGAGATGAAAATGATATTCAGGTATGATTGACTGACTTGTGAGTGCTAGAGGCTTCATCTGGCCAACTCCAGGATGTTCCTCTCCTCTTGGATATTAGATGATTTACTGACAAACCCAAACACGATTCTGATAGGCCAATAGTGAGTTCAATAAACAAACAAACAACCCACACACAGCCTCTGCTAAGGTGATTGCATAGCTCTCATCTCAGCATACTCTGGATCTCAACCTGAGCAGAGGGTGGGTGGGTTTGGGGGCTGTTTTCCTGCCCATCAGGAAAGAATTCCATGCTGCACCAGGGGAGGTTCAGGCTGGGTGCTAGGAAATATTTCTTCCCGAGAGGCTTCCCAGAGAGGCTGAGGGAGCTGGGGTTGCTTAGCACGGAGAAGAGGAGGCTCAGAGGAGCCCTTCTTGCTCTCTACAACTCCCTGAAGGGAGGTTGTAGCCAGGAGGGGGTTGGTCTCTTCTCCCAGGCAACCAGCACCAGAACAAGAGGACACAGTCTCAAGCTGTGCCAGGGGAGGTTCAGGCTGGATGTTAGGAAGAAATTCTTCCCAGACAGAAAGATTGGCCATTGGAATGTGCTGCTCAGGGAGGTGGTGGAGTCACCATCACTGGAAGTGATTAAGAAGAGCCTGGATGAGGCACTTGGTGCCATGGTTTAGTTGATTAGATGGTGCTGGGTGATAGCTTGGACTTGATGATCGCAAAGGTTTCTTCCAACCTGGTTAATTCAATTCAATTTCTATACCCCAGGTCTGTCTGGTCTTCAAAGACTTATATATGTCCTCTCTTACAATGTGCTACATGGTAGCAAATTCTGAACTGAAGAGAGAATGGTGAGAGGCAATCAAACTGGCTCTCTTAAATGTCACTAATGGACTATTTCAGCTGTCAAACTGAATAGGTCTTGGACTTCTTAGTAACCAGTTTCCTGTATTCCAGTGAAACAGACCACTTAAACTCTCTGGAGTGGCAAAGCCTGCTATCAAAACTAGTCTGTGTTAAAGACTTCCTTACAACCTTCAGTAAGAAGGTTGTATGTCAGAGGGTAACTACACACATGCAGGCAAGACCTGCACAGACAAGATGATGCTACCCATACCTAGACATATTTCACAGTAATGTCTACACATGCCCATATAATTGGAAAAGCTGAAGGCTGGTTTTGTGCCTGTGTAAACAAGTATATAATAATCATCTAACATACCTAACAGTCTAAGTCACATTAAGATCTTAGTTGCCAATTTGGTCATCCTCTACATCTTTTGATAGCTAAGCAAATTGGGAAGTATAATCTTCAAAGTTTAAAATTCATACTACTCTAATTAATATGGGTCCAAGATATTTGAGGATCTTCCCTTGTTTTTCAAAAGAAAGCAGGCAGACATATTTAAGGAGCTTACTTACCAAATAACTCCTGAAAAGCATGAGCAGTTAAGAAAATACAAATTCCCCCAATCCATTTTATAAATTTACTGAGTATTTACTGAAAACAATAGAGATAAAGGGGAAAATTGAAGAAAGTAATTGTCAAGCTAATCAGAGCTGTTTACTTGTTCTGGAGGAACTTGCTGGAGAAAACTTTAAAAAAAAAAAAAAGAGAGAGAAAATTAAACTTCAGAATATAAAAAATCATGGTAGAAACATCAACTGAAAAGTTAAGCAAGATGGATTGAGGATTTTTGATGCAAAGAAAAAAGAATGCACCAAAACAACCAGAAAAAGCACAGTAGTTGAATATTCTAAATTACTATCAACCAACTACAATGTCTCGTTATATGGATGGATTTGCCACAGTATGCTTTTTGAATTAGACATTCAAATCAAACCTTCTATTCACAGGAGAGTTCCTTAGTTTTTGAGCTAAAAGGAGTGACACTTTCCAACCCATCAGATGAAGCTGATGGCCCTTTAATCCTGAGTTGGATCTGGGGAATCCTGGGCTCTGGTCCCTCAGACTTATTCCACCAGCGCCTAGGCAAGATCACACGTTACAGAGCTTGATATATACGTTCTCTTAGCTTGTCCTCTTCTAGTCATCTTTCTTAGCCTACTAAACTTCTATTCTGTGCTGCCTGGTTAAAATACTTTGTTAAGAATGCTGGCAACAGTCCAGTCCTTGCAGGGCATTCAGTGCCAGAAGACACAACTTGGAATTCTTAAAAGGCTGAGGATATACTAAATCTAGGTCTGAGAATATATTAAATCCAAGTCTCCCACATGCTGTTCAAAGTCTGCAAACATCAATAACTGCATTTTATGATGAAGAAACAACTCCAGCTTGTTCTCTAAATGAACTGAGCTGTAGCTACAGAACTTCTGGTTTCAAGCCCCAGGGAACAGAGAAATCTGCATGCAGCCTTGCCTCCATTATCTTATTTCCAGAGAAGATGGAATTTCAGAAATAAACCAGGCTTAACATTTCCCCTTTGCCTTGTTTCTATGAGTGTCCTTACTCAGAAGTTCCAGCAGTCTTCTCAGGCATGCAACTCTCTTCAGTGCTGCAAAAAAAAGCTTAGGCATCCAATCCTAAATTTTGGATTCCTTTCACTTTATCACATATTGTACATCTGGTAAGTATATTCATCTAAAGATAGACTACCTTGCCAGATATAATATACACTGAAGTAAATCCTGTTCTGTGTAAGTAGCAATGGTGTATTGACTATGTCCACAAAACAGTGTAGCTTGGCAATTTAAATATTGAGCAATTTATTTAACAATGTAACATGAAGAGATCAGCTGCAGAAATAGATTATTCTTGTGCCCTTTGCCTGTAAACAATCTTAAAGGAAAAATCAACTATTTCAGGAAGTTTGATAAAGAGGAGACACAAATCCTGCAGAAATGCTTGAGAAAGCTGTCCCTTTTTTTTATTATGTTCAGCCTATATGTTGCCAGGTAATGGAAACTGACCAGCTGCATCCACCACTTTGTGGTAAAGGTCTGAATGATGGTAATTCATGAGATCTGATGAAAGGTCATTACAAAAGAAAGCACTGATTGTTAAAAAAATATATTAAAAAATCGTATCCATGTATGCAAAGACCAAAGGTGTGATTACTGCCAGTAAAATGTCCTGATTTTCTCACAGTGACTGTGTGACTAGACATGTAAATGGGAAGAAAAGTACAGGAATTCAGGTCCTAATTCAAGTCATGTGTACAAACTGCAAAAATTCCAACCAATTTCATAAGGATTTAAAACCCTATATAATTTTGAGGATCTATGTTGCAGCAAATACCTCTTTCTAAATTCTACAATATTCTGTCCAATATGGATTTAATATCTAATTCAGCGCATCATTGGATCTTCTACATCGCTGTTAATAGTAGTTATGTCATGGTAGAACTCTGTAGTAAGGAAAAAAATCAACACTTCTCCCAAATACATGTCTTCCAAATACAAATCCCAGAAGGGTAATTCTAGCTTGTCTCTGAAATTTAAGCAACTTTCAGATGCAATAGAATCATAGATCATAGAATCAATAAGGTTGGAAAAGACCTCAAAGATCATCAAGTCCAACCTGTCACCCAAGACCTCATGACTACTAAACCATGGCTTCAAGTGCCACGTCCAATCCCCTCTTGAACACCTCCAGGGGTGGTGACTCCACTACCTCCCCGGGCAGCCCATTCCAATGGCTAACAGCTCTCTCTGTGAAAAATTTTCTCCTCACCTCGAGCCTAAACTTCCCCTGGCACAGCTTGAGACTGTGTCCCCTTATTCTGGTGCTGGTTGCCTGGGAGAGGAGACCAACCCCCTCCTGGCTATAACCTCCCTTCAGGTAGTTGTAGACATCAATAAGATCTCCCCTGAGCCTCCTCTTCTCCAGGCTAAACAATCCCAGCTCCCTCAGCCTCTCCTTGTAGGGTTTGTGCTCAAGGCCTCTCATCAGCCTTGTTGCCCTTCTTTGGACATGTTCAAGAGTCTCAATGTCCTTCTTAAACTGAGGGACCCAGAACTGGACACAGTACTCAAGGCAAGGCCTAACCAGTGCTGAATGCAGGGGCAGAATGACCTCCCTGCTCCTACTGGCCATACTGTTCCTGATACAGACCAGGATGCCATCAGTCTTCTTGGCCACTTGGGCACACTGCTGGCTCATGTTCAGGCAGCTGCAAATCAGCTGTCCAGCCACTTAAGGTCCCTCTGCAGAGCCCTTCTGTCCTCTAACAGATGAACATCTGCTCCCAACTTGGTGTCATCTGCAAATTTACTGATGACTGACTCAATCCCCTCTTGCAGATCATCAATAAAGATATTAAACAGGATGGGGCCCAGCACTGATCCCTGGGGGACACCACTAGTGACTGGCCACCAGCTGGATGTGGCACCATTCACCACCACTCTCTGGGCTTGGCCCTTCAGCCAATTCCTGACCCAGCTCACAGTGCTGCTTGGCCAGGAGTTTGCTGTGGGGGGTGGTGTCAAAGGCCTTGCTGAAGTGCAGGTAGACTACATCCACAGCCTTCCCCAGATCCACTAGGCGGGTCATCTGATCATAGAAGGAGATCAGGTCGTTCAGGCAGGACCTGCCCTTCCTAAATCCATTCTGGCTGGGCCTGATCCCTTGGCCATCCTGTAAGTGCAGCGTCATTGCCCCCAAGATGATCTGCTCCATAATTTTCCCTGGCACTGAGGTTAGGCTGACAGGCCTGTAGTTTCCAGGTTCTTCCATTTGGCCCTTCTTGTGGTCGGGCATCACATTGGCCAGTTTCCAGTCATCTGGGACCTCTCTGGTGAGCCAGGACTGGTGGAAATTGATGGAGCTATGGAAATATTTGTGGTTATTGTGATTGCAAGCACATCCATCTGCAAACCCTTCTTCCCAGTCACTTTTGAGTCTGTTGACTGATTTCGATTCTAATTGATACAAACCCCAACAATCTCAAAGGTGTTTCAGGAAACAGAATAGTCTACAAGAGTTTATTAGTACTTTTCCTAAAAGAAAGGCTCAAGCATGACCCTTCAAACATGACTACATACATGGTATCACGTGAAAGGAACATGAAAGGATACAAAGTCATGAAACACCAGACAGAAATCTATGGAAAAACCATTGATCAATTAGAGTCAATAATTTCTGAGTAAAAAATTAAGATCTACTCCAATATAAAAATCATATCTGAATTTAATTTTGAAAATAAAAATATATCTGAGCATAGTACTACTTCAAAATTAGGTCTTCCATCAAGAAGATTCTACATTAGACCTGGGAAAAATCAAACTGCTTTGCTTTCTACTTACTTTGCTAGGGGACTAGGAAGTCTACTATGTGTCTTGTGCAAGCAATGTTAAAATAGTGCCATACACATTTTGCAAATGAAGGCTTCAAACTCATCTGGCAGTGTACATACCATCACTTGCTGTCTTCTATCATTTATCTGAGAGGAGTTGTCCTGAAGGGTCAAATGCAAAACATGTCAGAGCCCAGACAATGGGCTGTGCACCTGTGAATGTGCAAACCTGGACAGTTCCTGGCATCCAAATGGCCAAGGCAAATGTATAGCACATGTGATTAACATTGTAAGATCCCATGAATGTACAAACCTGGACACTTCCTGGGGTCCAGATAAACATGTACCACATGTAATTAACTTTGTAACACAGCTGTGAACTGTGTGTGCCCCTGGCCATGTTTAGATGTGCCCCATCCTAGAGGTCCAGTTATCAGGGTTCTATGTTACCAAAGGGCATTAATTGTCATGGGCTAGTACTGAAACCAGCCAAGAAGTCAGGCAACTTGCCTTGTTCTCATCCAGCAAGCAACAAGAGCCAAATGCTGCCCAAGTAGCAGCTGAAGGGCTTGCATTAGCAGGCAACAACTTCATCCAGGCCTTGTACATGGAACAAGGCAGAAAGGAGAAAACCTCCAAGAGAATTGAATCCCAGAAGAGGCTACAGACCAACAACGGAGCACATAAGAGGGTGGCCCCCTAGCCCTCTCCGCGCCAAGTACTGCTCAAATTATAGCCACAGTATCTGGTAAGATACCAGACAGAGGAGCAAGTTGTGAGTACCCAGCTAATCTGCCACAGGATCCCATTTGTGGGAAAACTACAGGTCACAGCACCTGGGTTTCCAATTTGAATCACTGTATTGGAAATGTTAGATCATTTAACTGTCTTTATATGTGGAATATAATACCCACACCTGTAGTATACTGTGCAAATAAGTTACAGTGGTGTTTGAAGATACCACCACCTAAGATATTAAATTATAAAAAGTATAAAAATATCCATTTTACAGGAGTACACCAGCAACTTTGGGGCAGAGCTTTCATAAAGACTGCACTCAAGTAAAAAAGGGGACTCTGAGCAATTCTATTTCAGCCCAAATATTCTGTTTCCCCAGCAATGCTTACTGTTTATTGACATTCTAGAAGTCAAATATCCACTTAAGTAAGTTATTATTATCATTAATACAGACATAACTACTATAATAGCTAATGTCTTAAGGCCAGGCTGGATGTGGCTCTAAGCAGCCTGGTCTAGTATGAGGAGTCCCTTCCCATGGCTTGTGGTTTGGAACTAGATGATCCTTGAGGTCCCTTCCAACTCTAACAATTCTATGATTCTGTGTCTTCTAAATACATACAGTAAATAGGGATGAAATTAAGTATATTGGTAACTACAGGCAACTTTGCCTGTGGGATGGAGCTTTCCACAGTAAAGAAATGGACAACTCACTTGCCATGTACACATATAGTTATCCTATCACATCAGTTTGCCTTCAGCTTCTGGACAAGCATTTTCAAAATTTGTGGTGTTAGACTATGCTGACATCCCCTTTAAAATTCATGGAATTTGCTTGGGTAATTCATTAATAGATGAAGTCAGTAACAGGACAAGAGGACACAGTCTCAGGCTGCGCCAGGGGAGGTTCAGGTTGGCTGTTAGGAAAAAGTTCTATACAGAGAGAGTGATTGCCCATTGGAATGGGCTGCCTGGGGAGGTGGTGGAGTCGCCATCATTGGAGGTGTTCAGGAGAAGACTCAATGGGGTGCTTGGTGCCGTGGGTTAGTTGATTAGGTGGGTTGGATTGGTTGATGGGTTGGACGCGATGACCTTGAAGGTCTCTTCCAAACTGGTTTATTCTATGTTTTTCATTTTCTGGAGAGAAGCATCCAGAAGCAGTAAGAGGTCCAATCCTGGAAATGATGGGTAAAAATTATTCCCTAGAGTTTCTCCATTTGAGAATAAATGATGGGGTAAAGCAAAAAATTAAAGAAAAAATGAGGCTGTGTAAAGATTTACATATTCTATAATTATTCATGCCTAGCGACATAAACAAGCTGTTCCTTGGAAATTTATATTGATTCTTATGATGATAACATTTTTCACTCCGTATGCCAAAACTTTTACCGGAAAATCCTGTGCAGAGATAAAGACAGAAATAAAAAAATAAATAAATTTAAAAACAAAGAAGAAAAACAAAAGATTCCCTTTGCAATTCTGTCACAAACTTCATGGATCATCCTAAGTGGTTTAATTTTTCCCATCTGTGAAATATGAATATAATCACGTTTATAAATGCTACCACAGTTGAACATTTGTTTGCTCATATATTGGCAGTGCTTGTAATCTTTAGATGGAAAGAACAGAGAAAGAGGTATAATATCATTAATGCATAATAGCAGGAAAATTGCTCATGTACTATATAGTCTCTTATTCTTGTGGAATTATTTTCCAATCTCTTAGAATTCAAACTTGCCTTCTTCAATTTTAGTACATTTGGGTTTTGTTATTGGTGTGGGGTTGGGTTTTTTTGGGTTTGTTTTGGGTTTTTTTATCATTGTTGTTGGATTTTTTGTTGTTTGTTTGTTTGTTTGTTTGTTTGTTTGTTTGTTTTAAGAGACCTAATTTCTCTCCATGGAACTTGGGCTAGGCAAAGCTGGAAGGGAGATTCAGGCACACAAGTGTACAGTGGCAGAAACACACAAAAAAAACACCACACCAAAAAAGTGTTCAAGTAGTTCATAAAAAGCTTGTCATTTTTGAATGTACAATGAGATGTTTGAAGAACACTTTGAAACAATGGTGGAACAGTTCTCCCCACTTACCTTGCAGCAATATAATGGTTCCTAGGTATAACAATAGAAAATCTACTCTAATCAAAATAAGCCATTAAATCTATCTCCCTGTCCCAAAGCAATATCAGTTACTAATTCTCCATTATTTAAAACAGTTGCATCAGATTTTATTTTATTTTTAATATTGGTATAAGGAAATCCTGTGATCCCTATTAAGCAGTACATTCTATTGCTTTAGAGAACACTTCCTGCTTTCTAGTGGGACATCCATTAGTCTACACAACAATAATGATATTTGTTTCTGACAAGTCAGAACATATCTTTTAGGCTGTTTTAACCCATTTTTGTATCATGTCACCGGCAGTTGTGGAGAAAAACTTATTTCTTTTCAACATGAAAAAGTTTCCAGAAACTTGGCAGGGCGCTAGAACACGAGAGATTTGGCCTGTGATTCACTGGTGGCCCTGGTGAAGCTATTGTTCCCACCTCCACCATCCTTAGCAGTATTCATCCTGTCTTTAACCAGTGTCCCCCATACTGATGTTATAAACCCTCATGTCCTCCATATACCTGATGTTATAAACCATTAGTTTGTCATCTTCTTTTGACAATGAAGTAGAGTATACCTAGGAATCCTTGGTAAGAAAGAGATATCATTTAAAGCAGTTATATCACAATCTATTTCAGTAACATTTCTATGGCTTGTCCTAGTTTGCCATGAGAGTTTTGCAAATATTCAAAATTCCAATCTTCTGATACTAGAAGAAACAAAGAAATGTAGATTGGCTTCAGGGGTTCCTCTTCAGTCTTCCCTCTGAATAACAGCATAGTCCACATCCAGTTTGTAGTCTTTTTCAGGTTTTAATTTTTCCCTGTGTGACATCTTTCTTCAACCAGTGTCTTTTAGTGTGGTCTGCCAAATTTGTTGAAAGCGTTGAAAGCTACTGTGAAGACATATTGTGGTTTGTACTACAGAAGTCAGAGACAGGCAGACGAGGCAAGCAACTGCATCTATGAATTAAAGGGATTTGAGCCTCTGTGGGAAATTCTCAGTGTGCACTAGATCCAACTTGTGCCAATGGAAAAATAAGAAAAACATTGGGAGAATTTATCACATGGTAGTAGATACAAAGCAGACCCTTACAGAAATGCTGGAGAGATAGTGGACAGGAAGGTGGCAACTGTAATTTGGTGACCTGTTCTGAAGGGATCCTGATTTCTGTCCACATTTCTTTTTTTCCCAGCAGAAGATAGGTGGAAGCACATTTATTATACCTGCCAGTTTCTGCTCCCTGGCCATCTCAGTGAACACTGCAATGAGAATTCATCCGTTTCTTCCTAGCATTGTCTACTGTTATGTCAATAAATTATCCTTATCTATTAGAGTTCCTGTTGTCTCCTTTGCTGACCTTTTGTTCTCTATTTACTTGAAACATTTTTTATGGTTTATCTTAACCTCTGGTGCAATCTCCCTGTCATTCTCTGTGTTTGCTTCCCTCTCTTTTATTTCACAGTGGCTTAACTTCATTTTGTAGTATTTCCAGTCCTTTATAGTTTTTGGCTCAGATCTTTTGAATAACCCCCTAGTATTGAGAACTTATTTAGTACTTTCTATATTGACCTTTCTGGCCTTTTCATTTTAGTATTTTTTAAAGTCAGGAGAGGAAAAAGAAGGGAGTTTGTTACTACAAAGCTAACATTCTATTTACAAGCAACTGTGAATTTGGGAAAGCATAACTGTTGTGTGAAATATTTTTCTAGCGGTTTTGGGGTTTTTTTTTTGTTCTTGTTGTTTTGCTTGTTTGTTTTTCCCTTTTCCAGCTTTTCTTCATTCCAGAAATCAGGGAAAGTTGGTGGTTGTTACATCCAAAATTTGTCAATGTTCATATATAAATATATAGAGTCACACAATTGTTTCAGTTGGAAAAGATATTCCGTATCTTTGAGTCCACCCATTACCTAATTATACCAAGTTTGGGGCTAAACAAACTAAGTCAGGTCACAATTTCCTAAAATTTCAGGAGCAGTCCATCTCTTCACCTTTTTTTGCTTCTTTTTCTGTATCATCTCCACTATATTCTGTCCACTGATTACACTCTTACCTATGTTTTATATAATATTAACATGGTTTCTCCAGTTGGAGACACTCAAAGCAGCTTTGATCTTGAACAATAGGAAATAAATTTATTTATCTGATGTAAAATATTAAGAAGGGACTTTCCCCCCTTATCTCTATTTTTCTTTTTGGAAACAAGTCTTCCCAGACATAGGTGATTATCACTTGTGTAAGTCAGAAAACATATTCACACAGATCACACTCTAAATGAAATTCAAACTTCCAGCTATTGCAGAACTGGATTTCTTCATCTGCTGCAGCAGCATGGCACAAGCACATGCTCAGTATTCACAGGACTCAGACAGGTCATGGCCTCACTCAGAGAGCTGCAGTCAATGGCTCAGTGTTCAAATGGAGACCAGTGGCAAGTGGCATCCCTCAGGGGTTAGTACTGGAACCTGTGTTGTTTAACATCTTTTTCAGTGATATGGACAGTGGAATTGAATGCACCCTCAGCAAGTCTGCAGATAACACCAAGTTATATGGTTCATTTGACATGCTGGAGGAAGGGATGCCAACCAGAGGGACTTGGACAAGCTTGAGAGGTGGTCCCAAGCCAACCTCAGGAAGTTCAACAAGGCTAAGTTCAAAGTCCCTACACTTGGGTGAAGACAATACCAAGAACGATGGGTGAGGAATGACTTGAGAAGAGTCTTGAGGAGAAGGACCTTTGTTAGTTGAAAAAAAAAGTCAATATGAGACAGCAATGTGCACTTGAAGCCCAGAAGGCCAACCATATAATGGGCTGTATCAAGCGAAATATGACCAGCAGGACAACAGAGGTGATTGTCCCCCTCTAAACCACTCTTGTGAGACCACACCTGGTGTACTGCATCCAGTTCTGGTGCCCCCAGCAAAAGAAGGACATCAAACTGCTGGAGTGGGTCCAGAGGATGGCCATAAAGATCATCTGGAGCACCTTCTCTAACGGGACAGGCAGTGAGAGTTGTGGCTGTTCAGTCTGGAGTAAAGAAAGCTTAGCGGAGACCTTATAGGGGCCATCCAGTGCCTGAAGGGGGTCTACAAGAAAGCCAGGAAGGGACTTTTTACAAGGGCTTGTTGTAATAGGATGAGAGGCAATGGAATGAAGATTGAGGAGGGTAGATTTAGACTAGATATTAGAAGGAAATTCTGTAGAGTGAGGGTGGTGAAACACTGGAACAGATTGCCAAGGGAGGTCATGGATGTCCCCTCCCTGGAGGTGTTCAAGTCAAGGACAACCTCTGCTCCTTGGTTGACATGGAGGGAAACATTGTATCAAAGGATGAGGAAAAGGCAGAGCTACTTAACACCTTCTTTGCCTCAAATTTTACTAGCAGGACAGAATGTCTTCCAGACAGCTGGCCTGAAGAGCTGGCAGAAGGAGCCAAGGAGCTGCACAGTTTCCCTGTGTTCCATGAGCAGGTGATTGGAACTCTCCTTGGATCCCCACAAGTCCATGGGACCAGATGGGATCCATCCTAGGGTGCTGAGAGAGATGGCAGATGAGCTGGCCAAACCACTCTCCATCATTTTCCAGCAGTCCTGGCTCACTGGAGAGGTCCCAGAAGACTGGTCTCTTCTCCCAGGCAGCCAGTACCAGAACAAGAGGACACAGTCTCAGGCTGCACCAGGGGAGGTTTAGGTTGGATGTTAGGAAGAAGTTCTATACAGAGAGAGTGATTGCCCATTGGAATAGGCTGCCTGGGGAGGTGGTAGAGTCACCATCATTGGAGGTGTTCAGGAGGAGACTTGAGGGGATGCTTGGTGCCATGGTTTAGTTGATTAGGCGGGTTTGATTGGTTGATGGGTTGGACACGATGATCTTGAAGGTCTCCTCCAACCTGGTTTTATTCTAAGTCCAGGCTGGATGAGGCCTTTAGCAACATTGTCTAATGGAAGGTGTCCCTGCCCATGGCAGGGGGATTGGAATTAGATGATCTTGAAGGCCTCTTCTAACCCAAACCATTCTATGACTCTATGATGACTGGTTAAATAACATGAAACTTTAATATATGTAAAATAAAATTTCTCTTCCCATTTTCTACAAAAAGTGTGTATGAATACCTATAATTAGTGTGATTAATTAGACTGAGAGCTTCAGGTCTTTGACAACCCCTCTTTAATTTTACCTTAGTGTATGGAAATCATGACTAGAGATATTTTTTTTCTAGAGACATATACAAAATGTCAGCAAAAATGCCAAGCTGATACATCCAGACATTTATCAGCAATGCCTGTAGTAGTTACAGTCTTGGGAGCCTTGTTTTCTTTATTTCTTCCATTCCCTAATTTTCTTGAATGTCTTTGCTTGCTTCTTTTCATTTAAAGTGAATAACAATTTCCAGTGGCAAACAGGAAAATCAGTGCCTTTAAAAAAGGTTTCTCTTTTAAGAAACCATTTTGATGTGTGTTTATTGTGGGGTGATGGTACAAAGCAGGGACATATACATGTAGAATATAGACATGAATGAAAACACCATGTTGTGATGGCTAAGCTACCACGCAGCCAGAGATTCTTTAAGGGTCTGTAACTGATCATTATTTAGGGCTAACAACTCAACACTGATAATAGCCTGTCATAATTCAGAGGAGCATATAAGCACATAACCATGACACAAGCTGGTATTTTACATTTCCTATAACACAATCCTAGGGACCCTTTTTCATGTTTCCCGACAATGTCTGTAGACAGTATTACGAAATATCTGAAACAGAAGAAAAACTCCCCTCTCAAAATCTGCATTATTATTTCTGTTCCTAGAACAGAAATTATTCTTATTTTTTTCCCCTTGGGATTCTGTCAAAAGCTTTAAAGATACTTTAACACTTTTCTTGCTCATGCTTGTACAGATGATTGCATATACATGTCATTGCATTACATATACATGTGATTGCATTACATGTCATAAGTTGGCATTTTGTACTGTTTCAAACTCTTTCTGCATTTACATTCTTGCACCTCTGCATTATTTTGTGTTGCAAATTACAAATTTTCTGGATTTCATAATACACTTTTTCATCTTGCTTTCACTATATTCGCAATGCATATGCTTGACATTTTGGCTTCCTCCCATATTACATCATCAAGTGTTTTTTCCCCATGTGACTGTTTTTGTCCTGTGCTCCTTCATGGCCAATTCACGGATTGCTATAAGGAATTGCACCCACCGGATTCCCAAAGTGTTTCAATCTTGTTTACTGACCAGATCCATATTCTGACTTTGGAGTATGTAAATGCTTCTGAAATGTGACACCTCTCCTTCATATGCCCCATCTTAAAAACTGGAATCGTTGCTTCAGCTGTCAGTCCTCAGGCTGAACTCTGCAGCTTTTACTGCTTTGCCTGTATACCATGCATCCACAATCACATACCCAAGACCTGCCAAGTTTTTAGGCATTGCTCCATTAAACTTTGCCAAAGGTATGAGGCTAGTTGCCTCCTACCAATTCTAAGCATACTGCGATAGAAAGGCTCTACGCAAAGCATTAGAGATAGTTTCTAAGAAAGCAAAGGAATTTTAACATAAACATTCTGATGATATTTCTTTTTCTTTGGAATGATTTCTTCTGGTTAGGCTTCAAGGTACCTCTAATTGTCATTATTAAACCCCCCTGCCTTTTCCTCTCATGTTATTCACTGCTTTATTTCTCTCCTTGTTTTTCATTTATCACACACTTTTTGTTTTCTTGCTAACTCTATTCATTTCTTCCTACTAACTTCAGAGAAGAAGGTTTCATGTTTGTTTCATCTTTTTAATCCATAATTCTACTTTGTGAATAGGCCATCAGTAGAATCCATTTATTAATTATTTTCTCTTCACTGATAGATACTTTGTTTGGTCACCACAAATCTCTAAACAGGAATTCAGTAATGTGAAAATGTTCTTTATAACAGCTTTGTACTAGTGACCAGAAGCTGAGCAGAGGCTTCCCAGATAGTAACAAAAAAATGGAGAGAATTCAAAACTAATTTCCTTTCCAAGCTATCCCATGCAGAGACACTAATAGAAGGAAAATCTTTCATGTCCTGAAGCAAGTGTTAATACTTAGAAATAAGAGAAGCAGCAGCATCCAATTATTCTGTGTTTCAAAGATCACTTGTTCTCTATTCTGAAACCCGCAGTTTAGTTAATACCAACGGATGGCATTTCATTTCCTTGATATCAGAGGTATTGGTTCTTTAATGAAACAGCCATTTCCTAATAAAAGATTGCGTCACTAAGTGTGAGTTTTTAAAGTTAGCTGTAGAAATTGTCTCCATAAAATCATAAATTAATACTTACATACAACACACTTTGCCTTATATCAGCAGTTTGCAGAAAATTATCTTAAAATGTATTTGATTACAGCAAATGGTCATATTTTGAGTCAGTTGGATATTGAAGTCATGTTCACAGCACGGTATTTATTTTTACCAATGTCCACCTTAAGTTTTACTCTTGTAATGCATTTTTAAAAACCAGTTTTCATTAAAGTTGTAGTTCTTTAAACTCAATTTTGTGATATGTATTTGTTTTAAACTATCCTTAAGTCCATTGTTTCCTGTCATATTGCCTCATTACTCTCAATGACAGTTTTGTCATTTGAATTTTAATACAGTAATGATACCAATTTTGCTGCAAGTAAAATGAAAGAAAGTGATGAAATAAAGAACATTGATTGCTTTGCTTAGAAGAATCATTAAATTGTCATTTTATGCATACACTACTTTTGGGGGAAATAAATAAAAGCACTGATCAATAATTCTGGGTACTTACATAAAAATTCCAAGCATCTATTTTTAAGAGAGTATGCTAGAAGCTTCAATGTAGCTGGTGAGACTAGAGGAAATATCCTAGGAAACTAGAAAGAAATAGACCGTTCTGTATGTTTCAGAAGTATTTTCTTTTAGGTCAAATATACTGTTGCAAAACACCAATGACAATTGCAATTAATATTGCACCATTTAAGTTAATTTGCCTCAATCTCTCTTTGAGCTGAGACATCACCCTAAAATCCATCATGCCATATGGCTAGGCAAATGACCAAATCATTTATGTATTTGCCAAGCAGCTTCTAACCTCTATTTGTGCAGTATGAAGCACAAACTAAGAAAGACTGGGAACCCATTACTTTTTAAAAAGGCATCAGACAAAGATGCTAATAGCTGCAGCACACTAGGACATGACAGAGTTGTATACATTAGTGGAAGTCAATCCAATAAAAAGCAACACATTTTTCTGGTTGCTTATCGGTCTACCTTTATTTAGTTTGAAACCCATCTCTCCTCCAAGCTCTCTGCTTTCATGCCCTATTTCAGTTCCCTTAATTCTGACCCAGAATTAAGATTTTGTGTTTATTTATTCTGAAACACTATTGAACAGTGACAAACTACATCAGATTGAAAAGAGACAACTGTTCTTTGTCTTGAATACTGACTATTGAACATTAGATGCCTTGAATAAATTTCTTCAATAGGGAATAAAGCAGTAAGCTGCAACAGTCTTGTTTTAGCAGGGGAAAAGCTAATATGAGTCAAGCAAATAAACATTGTATGTTTCAGTCTACCATTTCACATTTGAAAGGTCAGAACAGGGTGCTGCTTGAAAGACTCCATCGCAGAGCCACAAAGATGGTTAAGGGAGTGGAATATCTCCCTTATGAGGAAAGGCTGAGGGAGCTGTGTGTCTCTCTCGCTCAGAAAGGAGGAGACTGAGCAGTGATCTCATTAATGTTTATAAATATGTAAAGGGCAAATGTCAGGAGAACAGAGCCAGACTCTTCTTAGTGATGTTTAATGATAGGACAAGAGGCAATGGGTGCAAGCTGGAGCATGGGAGGTTCCACATGAACATAAGGAAAAACTTTTTCACTGTAAGGGTGACAAAACACTGTAATGGGCTGCCCAGAGAAGATGTGGAGTCTCCTTCTTTGCAGACATTCAAAACCTGCCTGGATGCGTTCCTCTGTGACCTGTTCTAGGTTACCCTGCTCTGGCAGGGGAGTAGGACTAAATGATCTAACCTCCATCCCAGGAAAGGTAATGGAACAATTTATCCTCGGCGCTGTCCTTAGACATATCAAGGACAAGAGGGTCATTAGGAGCAGTCGGCATGGTTTTACCAACGCGTAGCCTTTTATGAGGACATAATCAGGTGGATAGATGATGGTAGAGTGGTGGATGTGGTTTATCTTGATTTCACCAAAGCATTTGATGCAGTCTTCCACAGCATCCTTGCAGCTAAACTGAGGAAGTGTGGTCTGGATGATCAGGTAATGAGGTGGATTGTGAATTGGTTGAGGTAAGAAGTCAGAGAGTTGTGGTCAATGGGACAGAATCTAGTTGGAGGTAACTAGTGGAGACCCTCAGTGGTCATTACTGGGACCAGTACTATTCAATATAGCCATCAATGACCTGGATGAGGGAACAGAGTGCACTGTCAGCAAGTTTGCTGATGACACAAAACTCGGAGGAGTACTGACACACCAGAGGGTTGTGCTGCTGTTCAGCAAGACTTAGGCTGGAGAGTTGGGCAGGGATAAATTTAACAAAATTCAACAAGGGCAAGTGTAGAGTCTCGCACTGGAAGGAACAACCCCATGTATCAGTATAGGCTGGGGACCAACCAGTTGGAGAGCAGTGAAGGGGAAAAAGACCTGAGGGTCCTAGTAGATGGAAAGATGGCCATGATCCAGCAATGTGTTCTTGTGGCCAAGAAGGCCAATGCCATTCTGGGCTGTATTAGAAGGTGTGTGGTTAGCAGGTCAGGAGAGGTTCTTCTGCCCCTCTACTCTGCCCTGGTAAGGCCACATCTTGAATATTGTGTCCAGTTCTGGGACCTTCAGGTCAGGAAGGACAGGGAACTGATTGAAAGAGTCTAGTGCAGATCCACAAAAATAATTAAGGGAGTGGAACATCTTTTTACAAGGAGAGACTGAGGGAGCTGGGGCTCTTTAGCTTGGAGGAGACTGAGGGTTGACCTCATTCATTTTTATAAATATGTAAAGAGTGAGTGTCAAAAGGATGGAGTCAGGCTCTTCTCAGTGATGCTCAATGACAGGAAAAAGGGCAGTGGGTGGAAGCTGAGGCATAGGAAGTTCCATGAAAACATGAGGAAAACTTTTTTGCCTGTGAGGGTAGCAGAACTCAGGAAGAGGCTGCCCAGGGGGGTTGTGAAGTCTCCCTCTCTGGAAATATTCAAAACCCATCAGGATACACTCCTGTGTGATCTGGTATAGGTGATCCTGCTCTGGCAGGGATGTGGGACTAGATGATCTTCCACGGTCCCTTCCAACCCCGAACATTCTGTGATTCTGTGATATTTCAGGGTCCCTTCCAATGCCTAAGGTTCTGTGATTCTGTGATTCTTTCAGGATTCCACCAAAGCATGCTCTAACATTTGCCTCTTGTTAAGGTAGTCTGTTTTATTGGCTATTTAGCTTACCTTGCTAATAAGCTTCCAAATAAGCTTTTGTTTTATGCAGTATAACTTCAATCAGGATTTCCACTTAAAAGAAAAATCACTATGATCTTTGAAAGCAAATTTCTAGTGTTCTTCAGGTATTTGATTTTAAAAGTAGTAAATGCAGGAGAGGGAAATAGTGGTTATGCTTGTATCCAGAAATTACACAGAAGGGTTAGAGAAATTAGACATCTTCTTTTGTACCAATTACTCGGTTAGAGAAAGTGTTGATTCACAGTCTAGGGGGCATAAAGGCATCAAAGACAGGATAAGCTACACAAAGTGAAACTATCTATCTTTCCTGAATAATGTTCCAAAATGAGCTTTGGGAGAAAAAGCACCAAATAGAACTACTGGGGTAAACCTATTAACTTGTTGTAGTTTTGCATCTGACAAAAGCTGTATTATGTGTGCTGCAGCCTGAAGAATACAAAAATGAAGGCTTTAGAGCGGGTAGAAAGAACATAAAAAATGGAAGCCATCGACAGGATGGTGGATAGTGAAGAAAGACAATGGAGAACAGCAAAAGCAACTTCAACAAAATTAAGTGAAAAGTTAAATTCTTTCTAGGACAAGTGGCTTTTAAAAAGAGGTGATTTGCAAGTGATCAGCATTCCTGTTATCAGGAATTATGAAATTGTTCTCAAGTTTCCAGTTTCTGTTTCTTTCTCATATCTGTGACAGGGATAATTTCTTTACCTAATGTCAGTGAGAGCAGTGTGAAGGGAATTTTTTCGTGTCCCATTAAACTTACTAGGGATAGGGAAAAGAAACCTTTCATTGACTAAACAATATCCTCTGTTGTCTAAGTATTGAACAAATCTCTATGAAACCATAAAAGGGAGCATAAACTCATGCATCACTCCATGAGTTTAGGGACACCGATGGAGCTCTAATGAGCTTCTAGGCAGACTCCAACACTTCTGTGAAAGAGCTTTCAAGATGGAAGTTCACTCTAGTTGTTAATACACAAAGAAATGCACCACATCTTGTGAGTCATCTGATACAAATAAAACTTTGATTGCAGTGTAAACAGTTTTCTACATCTGTTTATTTAGACTGAATGGCTTTATTGCTGTTCTCAGAATACTGGAAATCATTAGTGCAAAAGACACTGATAATGCAGTGTCTTTTGCTCATAGCACATGAGATTAAATGCACCTTTGGCATGGTTCTCTTCACAGTTAAAACAGATCTGACGTCCGGATTTCTTGGATTACTGTTTTGCAAACTGAATAAATTTAAAGGCAGCAAAGCTAAACCATTTTTCTGCTAATTATGATTCCATCAACATAAAGGAAAAAGTAGGTATTTTCAAATAATAAAATAGAAAAATTGACTAGACAAGCTAAATATTTTCTTATGCTTAATAATGGAGAGAAAGGATCCTAAACCCAGTAGCTGGGGAAAAAAACCAACAAAAACAAAAACAAACACACAAAACAAACAAACAAACAAAAATAAAACCAAGCTTTTTTTAATAAACATCAGACACGCAGACATTACATAGAATACATAGAATACATAGAATAAACCAGGTTGGAAGAGACCTTCAAGATCATCACGTCCAACCCATCAACCAATCCAACACCACCCAAACATCTATCCCACGGCACCAAGCACCCCATCAAGTCTTCTCCTGAAAACCTCCAGTGATGGCGACTCCACCACCTCCCCAGGCAGCCCATTCCAATGGGCAATCACTCTCTCTGTATAGAACTTTTTCCTAACATCTAGCCTGAACCTCCCCTGGCGCAGCCTGAGACTGTGTCCTCTTGTCCTGGTACTGGCCGCCTGGGAGAAGAGACCAACATCCGTCTGTCTACAACCTCCCTTAAGGTAGTTGTAGAGAGTAATAAGGTCACCCCTGAGTCTCCTCTTCTCCAGGCTAAGCAACCCCAGCTCCCTCAGCCTCTCCTCGTAGGGCTTATGTTCCAAACCCCTCACCAACTTTGTTGCTCTTCTCTGGACTCATTCCAGCAAGTCAACATCCTTCCTAAACTGAGGGGCCCTGGAATATTTTTAAACAACTTTAATGGCTACTGCTGTGTTACTTCTTGTATGTTAAGTGCAGGGTTGAAAATGTTTCTGAGGTTAAAAATTAAATGACCTCATTATGATGTTAAAATTAATAAAGTTCATCCTCCGGCCCAAGGAATTCTATCTCATATTTACTTAATTGCTATAACTGATTAATATTACCATTCTTCATTTTGATTTTGTAGCCAGGAATAATTAGAAATATTGATGCTACGAAAACAAATCATGATGAAACTGTTTGTATGGGATTTGTCTTCATGCTTCTTAAATATAGTGCAAATCATAGCTGCAACCCCCTAACTTGGATGTATGGAATGTCACAGGAAATTAGTTATTAAGAATACAGAGCTGCTTCTCAAACAAATAATGCACTTATGAATCAGTTTAAAGCAAGAAGTTTTGCAAATATCTTGGTAGAGAGTGTATTTGTCTAATAATCTCCAATAATACTGTGCTTGTGGGCAAGATTGTGAATTGTGAGGAACAAAACAATAAAAAGATGAAGGTTTGGAAAAGAAGATAAAACATGACAACAATGGAATTGTTCCCTACAATTAATTTTACTGAGATTTCTGCATTTACACAAAGTTCTTTACCTCAAAGTATTCTTTTATGCATATGTATACTTAATTCCTTTATATTTCTCTTGATGGTGAGGCATAAGAAAAATTGTTCAGGGAAAGGACGTTTACTTTCTCAGTATGGAATATTATAATTTAAGCAATACTTTGCCCATGTTTTTGCTTACATTTTGCCTACTTACCCTCAACAGCTGAACTGTTGCTTTCAGCAGGAATTGTCAATTTTAACTGACAATTTGAATTGTCAGTTTTTCATGTTTTAGTACATAAACATGGAACAATTGCATTGTCTGTATTAATATGGTTGGTTAATGGCAATTGTAAAGATTTTATGTTTATTATAAAATATAGTGAAGTACTGAGATATGATTATTACAGAATGAGACAACATTAGGCATCTGCATTTGTTTTTCAATATAAATATCTGCACTCTAAAGCAAAAAATTACAGCCTATAATGTTTTGTTGTAGTCATAGAGATATAGCAGTTTTTCTCTGGTCAGATTCTTCGGTAACACAGAGATCAAACCATTCATCAGCTCATGTAACTCACTGATGTGTCTCAGTGTCATATGATTACTTAAATCCAAATGAAACTCCAAACTCAAACCAGGAAATCAAAATGAAATTCTATCTAGCCAACCTCCACTTGAATATTTCCAACAACATTACAGCAAATATTGCTCCAAGTGTTTTTGTTTTAAAATATGTTGCGTGAATAGATGTTTTGAATACAACTTGAAATCATTTAAGATACATAATTTTTGTTAGGATGTATCTCTTATTCCGTATGTTTTCGTTCACTCCCTGTCCATTCCATGAGTTAAAAATGCGTTTGTGTACATAAGCTCTATGTTGCTGACAGGATGTTGTCTAGCATGTCAGAAATAAAATATATGCAGAATCATCCAAACAGTAAGATGATGCTTCATCCCCCAATGCCCATTCTTATTGTTATTTGCCATTAGTGAGCACCTGCAGGAGAAGCTTTTCTCTTGGGAAAGTTTGGAAAATGTCTGTGCGCTTGACAATTGTGCACGACCGGTGGGGCTGGTAGAGGCCAGAACTGAATTTATAGAAGGGGCAGTGGGAGCTTTTTCCTGCTACTACACAAGCTCCCATTTCAATTGGAAAATCACAGACACAGATAGCTACCTTACTTCTAATGTCTCCATCAAGTGGCTCACATGCTCTATAACAGCCAAATAGATTCAAAAAGCTAGTACCTAGCTACTTTAGCCAGGTAAATTAAGTATCAATTAAATTGAACAGCAAAATATTGCTCAGTGCCACCAGTTGAATGTATTTGGGTCAGATCAGAATGACTGGATAAAAACATTTTGTCTTTTTCTGTGTTGTAAAATAGGCAGCTTTTCCAGAATAAATTAGTCACCGAGAAAGCCTTTTTATTCCCATTAATATGTTGTGACTACAAAAGGAACCCTGCTCATGGGTAGCTTTGAGGGAACATGATTTAACAAGATTTTTTTTAAATGAGAGTTTGGATCTCCAGACATCTCTCCCTTTTTAAATATTGGCTTTAACATAAGAAGACCAGTAACCTAAAAAGTACCTGTTTCTTTGCACTGATCTTTAAAGAGGACCCAATGGTGACTAGCTAAGATATGTGTATCTATACAGTACAAAGTTACAGTTAGTCAGATGAACTCCACACCTTTTCTCTGTCAAGGGGTTTGGAAATATTCCAGACACATGATAAAAATTGCATATTCATGACCTTTAGCTTCAGAGAGGTATTTCTTTGAAACATCCACAGACTGAGATTTTGTTCAGGTATCAGATTTATATCATCTAGGTCTCCTGCACTACAACTAAGGAAAGCAAGTAAGATTTTGATGAAAGCTGAGTAATTTTAAACGCCTCTGAACCCTTCTTCAAAACACTCTCTACAGAGCTCAATTTCATTTAGTAAACAGGTTTTATGAGGAGTGACTTGTGAGAAAATGTCATGAAAATTGAAATTGAACTTCAGAACTTTAATCTCCATATCACAATCAGGATTCTCAATAGGCTGCAACAGCATAGCAAGTGTGCTGGTCTAGGAACTGTGATCTAAACTCTCATTCTGGGAATCAGGTTCTTTAATATATATCCAGTACTTTAATAACCTTCTCAGTAACTCTGCTAGAGGTCAAATGAAAATAATGATGGCTGGAAATAAGATAAAACATTAGTCCAGCAACCTGGTCTAGTATTAGGAATACCTTTTTAAAATTTTTAATGTATTATAGTTCTGACTAGTAATCTCACTTATGTTTAACACAATACAGAGACTGAGACTGAAGATCCTTTAATGTATTGTACAAAGCAGCACTAATTACTTCTGTTATTTTTCTTTACCTGAGTATGAAAACAACACCATCAGCCAAGCAACTTTTCTATTCATCCTCTTTTTCCAGATCACACATAACACTGGATCTACCCAGTCAAATCAGAAATACTAGGTTTTCTAAGTATAATAATTTAATTAATGCCTTGAAGACAAATATCCAAAAGAAACTAGATATAAATTTTCTGTTGTCATCTGGGTATTTAACTGTGAAAGAAACAATGATTTGGTCCCTGTAAATGCTATTTTGCATTTACACAGAAAAGCTTACAGTTCCAACTGGAAACTACCTCAAGAAAGAAAAAATAACAGCCATATGATACATTGGTTTAATTAGAAAAAGAGTTGGAAATACACCTTACAATCGTAGAATGTTGGGGGTTGGAAGGGACCTCCAGAGACCATTAAGTCCAACTCCCCTGTCAAAGCAGAATCATCTAGGGATGGTCACACAGATGGGTCTTGAAAGACTATAGAGAAGGAGACTCCACAACCTCTCTGAGCAGCCTGTTCCAGTGCTCAATCACCCTTAAAGTTTCTCCTCATGTTGAGTTGGAACTGCCTATGTTCCTATTTCTGTCCATTTCCTCTTGTTCTATCACAGGACACCACTGAAAAGAGACTATCACCTTCCTCTCAACACTCCCCAGTTGTTGTCCTTCTCCTGATTCAGGAGCCATTGGATGACAAATGAAGGCATGAACCCCAGTATAGACGACGACAGCGATTGGAGTCAATGCAGCTGACCAATATGATCGAGTATTGTTCCTTTATTGTTCCAGTATTGCAGGCCTATAGTGCAGGCCTATGGTGCAAGTATAGCACAGTAAAATAAAGCATAGAAGAAGAAGGGAAAGGAAAGGCAGAAGTGCGTAGCAAGGGAACTTCTACAACTTATATAAACTCAAAGTACCTTGTTGGCATGGCTTCATTGGTTCCCTATGAGTGACCACACATCACACTATTATAGATTATTGGTCCAACTACTGATGACATGCAAGGTTTGTTGATGCAGGTGCATGTCCTGTTGTCCCAAGATAACTTGCTGTGTTTATAGCTACCAGCGTCCTGCTTTAGTTACATGCTGCAGGCACAGCACTGTTTGGTACACTGCTAGCTGGCTCTGCACTTACGCTGAGCATGGCCTACCACCATGTCAGGCTCTAGGCCTGCACTGCCAGATTGCTCACACTGCTCGTCGCTGGCATTGCCACATCCCATTACCATATAGCAATGAGATTCCAGAAATGCAGAGAGCAGAAAATCTCAGAAGTCTTCTCTGAAGTCCTTTATTGCTGCATTGTAAAATCCCTAGCATTTACAGAGTCTCAGAGTCCCACTTACAGCAGAAGTCCCAGAAGCCCTCAAAAGACAGAGCAACTAACAGAAGTCCCAAGCATATCCCTCACAGCATCCCTACACTGAAGCCCTTGCCAGAAGTAGCAGCTAACTAACAGAAGCAGAAGTCCCTAGCAGCCCCAACCAAAGGCCCTAACCAAAGTAACTCTTGCTCAAAGTAGTTGTTTTTCATACTCTTTGTTATCAATCCCTTAACCAGTAAAATCCAACCACATATATAGGCTAAGATCTTTTCCCAGTAAGAGGTGCCAGCATGCCAAGGAGGTGGCTTCTGCAGCATGTTCCAATCAAAGGGTGCCAGCATGGGGATGTTGTTCTTGGCACACATGGAATGTTATTGTTTTGCTCTATGCAGCATGCTAAGGAATTGGTCAGCTAAGGAATCACACACTCTCCATGCATCCAGCAGCTGCCCTCAGAACAGTGGCTGAAAAACACCCATCAGATATTTACATACATTCATATGACCTCCTCTCAGTCATCTGTTTTCCAGACTCAACAGACCCAGGTCTCTCAGCCTTTTTTATTAAGACAGATGTTCCAGTCCCTCAATCATCCTTGTAGTCCTCCATTGGAAACTCTCTAGTAATATCTCTGTCACTCTTGAACTGGTGAGCACAGAACTTGACACAATACCCCAGATGTGGTCTTACCAAGACAGAGAAGGGGAGGAGAAACTCCTCTGACCTGCTGGTAACACCTTTCTTAATGCACCCCAGGATACCATTGGCCTTCTCATAAGTCTCATATGTCTCAGACTTAAATATAGAATGGGGAGATAATATTCCTGGTTTCTACTAGTAAAAGACCTACTGGATTGCTACAAACAAAAGCATTTTATAAGACAGAAAAAAAGAGTAATGTAGGTACAGGTTACTGAATAAAACAGTTAGATGCTCATCTCAGTGTTTTATTTTACTCGGTGTTCTCTGGACAGAGTGGAAGCATATATTTTACACCAGTCAGCTCATAAAAGCATAAGAGCTTAATTTCCAAAGGAAATTATAATTATATTGATACCCAATATGAATGTTCATTAATAAGTGACAACTTTGGTGTTGATCCGTGCTAACTATCATTCATATATATCAATCTGTTTAAATTTATGATGAGTATAAAATACTGATAAATAATTCTAAATTATTGTTCAGTGTTCACCTCAAAGCTTGTTTAATGATTTGGTATATTTCACCTTTCAAAAGAACTGCTTTAAAATCTTGGTCTGCTGTGAAACATGGATGAGGTTGTACTGAGTAACTGTATCAGAGTCTGAGTTTCATATGTTTAAAAAGATCATGTATATTTTTAAATATTTCTGATTTCTGTTGAGTGTCCTGTATTGGTTATTGGCATGATATTAAAAGATACTAAATACTTTAAAAAGTGGTGTGGATGGCCTAGCTTCTTCTCACAATGTGATTTGACTTACAAAGTGATTGCTACCAAAGCTATTAATTACTACAGGGTTATAATAAACTAAACAAATTTTCACTTTTAAAGCCAGTCTATTTGGGATAATATTAGGATTAATAACATTTAGTACCAGTTTCTTTTTACTTAGTTGGAAATTTAAATATTGGGTCTGTCAGCTTGATTCTTAATGTGAAACAGTTACTCTTTCACGTTTGAATCAAACTTAAATATAAAAATGACTGATGAAATAAAACCAGTTCTAGTCTAATGATTTTTAATAGTTAGAAATGGCTTCCACTACTTAGTGCACATCTACTACCCGTTCTAACCTGAATTTGGTAACTCATTGCAGTGGGGGAAGGAAAAAAAGAAATAAACAGAAAACAAAATTCTAAAGTCGCGTCTCATCTCAAAGATGACATTGTGGCACTGTTTGTGATACTTAAAAGCCATAGACTTTTTTCATTATCATTCCTAGCATCTTTTTAATCTCTTGAAAAGTGATTTCCTCCATCAATTTTCACCTTAGGAAACAGAATTATCCCCTTTTATGCTCTGTATACTTATACATACCCCTAAATTGCGAGAGAAAACAAAAACAGTTAAAATTGAAAAGCTAGATTCCTCAAACTATTTTAATGTAAGCAGGTCATGCTTACATTTGTCTGTTCTTCCTGGTTTCAAGCATCTTTTTACCCTCTGTTGCATTATAGCCAAGACTTGGTAGGCAGGTTTTAGATGGTACAACATTTACCGTGACAGTTTTGTAATTTTAAGTGAGAAAAACAGGAGTGAAAATTATTGATAACAAATGCCAACTGATTTTATAGGACAGAAATTCTGTCACAGCCTCTGTTGAAAGCCAAAAATTTTCCAAGACTTTGTTGTAGCAAACTAGAACAGCTACAAGGAATACTGTATAATTTGTATGGCAGTTCCTTTTTTTCTGCCTTTGACTCCATCATCAGTAAATCAGTATATCAGGGCATTGAGTCTATCATCAGTAAATTTGCAGATGACACCTAGCTGGGGGCAGGAGTTGATCTGCTGGAGGGTAGAGAGGCTCTGCAGAGGGACCTCAACAGGCTGGACTGATGGGCAGAGTCCAACAGCATGAGATTTAACACATCTAAGTGCCAGGTTCTGCACATTGGCCACAGCAACCCCATGCAGTGCTACAGGCTGGGGTCAGAGTGGCTGGAGAGCAGCCAGGCAAAGAAGGACCTGGGGGTACTGGTCGATGGTAGGCTGAACATGAGCCTGCAGAGTGCCCAGGCGGCCAAGAGGGCCAATGACATCCTGGCCTGTATCAGGAATAGTGCAGCCAGCAGGAGTAGGGAGGTCATTCTGCCCCTGTACACTGCACTGGTTAGGCCACACCTCAAATCCTGTATCCAGTTCGGGGCCCCTCAGTTTAGGAAGGATGTTGACTTGCTGGAGTGTGTCCAAAGAAGGGCAACAAAGCTGGGAAGGGTTTGGAACACAAGCACTATGAGGAGAGGCTGAGAGAGATGGGGTTGATTAGCCTGGAGAAGAGGAGGCTCAGGGGAGACCTTGTTGCTCTCTACAACTACCTGAAGAGAGGTTGTAGCCAGGTGAGGGCTGGTCTCTTCTCCCAGGCAACCAGCACCAGAACAAGAAGACACAGTCTGAAGCTGTGCCAGGGGAGGTTTAGGCTGGAGGTTAGGAAGAAATTCTACACAGAGAGTGATTGCCCACTGGAAGGGGCTGCCTGGGGAGGTGGTGGAGTCACCATCATTGGAGATGTTTAGGAGGAGACTTGACAGGGTGCTTGGTTGCATGGTTTAGTTGATTAGGTGGTGTTGGGTGACAGGTTGGAGGCAATGATCTTGAAGGTCTCTTCCAACCTGATTTATTCTAGTCTAGTCTAGTCTAAACATATTGTCTAATGATAATAAACACAAACTCTTACACACTAATGACAATTTCCTACTGATTTAAGACCTTCATCCTGCTGCCTTTGCATGTTGACTGCATCACCAACACATGTGTTTTGACTAGCTAAACAGTGCATATTCCACTTAGAAAAGATATATTAGAGAATTCTAATACAATATTATAATATGTATTATGCTACATTCAAGTATTCAGAGATTAAAATCTCCCAGGGCTAGAATGAACCTTTTAGTTACACGAATACATTATTTCAACACAGGAATTTTCTTCATTAGAAATTAAATACATCCTTGTAACAAATATTTTACAACATTACATTTGGTGGATATTTCTACTTTACATGTTAAGTACAAATCAAGCCATTGAAGTGCCACAGTCTTGGATAATTTTCCTTTCAGATTAGATGTATAATTATAACTGAGTAACTTAGTAATTAACTACTATACCTGCAAACACTGAACTGTCTGAATGTTAGAATTTCCCTATTTTTACACTGGCATATAAAAATCAAGCATTTGACTATCTATCCATGACCGAAAAAAAATAAATGAAAAATTAACCTTTCTCTATCAAATGACTATGCATACGTCAGACAAGTGTGCAAAAATCCACACATCTCAGGGTACATGCTTCTGCACTAATTAGAGGAAAATTTCATGTGCAGTTTTACTCTCCTGGATAGTGAGTCCCAGTAGCTTATGGATCACATACAGAAGAAAGACTTCTGTTGAAGTTCAAGGAACTTCAGTGAGATACAGGTAATATTCATAAGCATACTCTGGTAGGAACTAGGAAGCAATCCCTCAGCATAAAACAAAGTAGTATAATCTAGTTCTACCTAGCTTGCTTGTATCTCATCACCCTCCCCATGCACTGCAGCATATGACACCAAAATCCCCATTTATTGGTCTGCTCAGCCATATTGCTTTCCTTTTCCCTTCCTAGAACCTTTTTCCTTTTGGGGGATAGGCCATTCTCATCACTAAGCTCTTTCTCCCACTCTGGGATGGATGTACTCCATCTGTTACTAGCTGACCTGGTGCCATAGAAAGTTCCCCAAGATCAAAAACCCCAACATTCTTTTCATAGCACCAGCCTCTGAGGCACTTGTTAATTACAGCTGCTGAGCTGTTCCTTTCAGTATTCCTTCCTGCAACTAAGGGTATTGATGAAAAAAATTACCTGTGCCCCTGACCCCTCAACCAGCTCTCCCAGAGACTTGAAGTCCTTTCTGACTACCTTGGGACCTCTGGTTGCAACATCATCGCTCCTTAACTGCATAACTATTAGGTTACACACTAAAATGAGGCAGCTGTTTGGGGCTCAGAAGAGGCATTTGTTTGTTGTGATTGCTGGTAAGGCCAGCAAGTATTCTGGAGATTTCTGAAAGACAAGAAATACACAACTAGGTGGCTTACTGCTACCCTGTATTTACAACTGGGATACAGTGTATCTGTGCTCTACATCATATTTGCTCTTAAGTTACCCTTCTTCATAACAGAGTGAAAGCAATGTGGGCAGAAGACAAGGTCAAATTAAGGTTGTGTCAAGTGAGACAGAAGAGGGCACCTACTGATAACAGATACTAACTGGTACAGCTCTTGCAGCTCTGAATGTTTATAGTGCTTCATCTTACCTGTTTTTTGTTGGTCATTTTTTGTCAACCAAATCATAAACTGAGAATCCACTTATTTTCAAATATACTTTTTTAGAATTTTTTGTGTATTTTAAGAAAAGCATGAAGACACAGCCTGCATTAGTTTCCATATATACTTCATATTACCTGAGACAAGTAAGACTCATGTACAGTTGGCCAAAACACTGCACTGAATTGAAGCAAAAGACCAAAGTCCTTGACCCTGCCCACCAGTTCATGTAATCTCTGGGGCATACGCTCTAGTATTGGCCACACATACAGCTTTTCTCTTTCTGCCAGCACACCTTTGCATAACTATGGAGCACTCAGGAAAGAAGTGACCATAGATAAATGCAAGTGACTCCCCTCTGGTCTTCTCTGCTACTGTTAACATCGACAATAAGCACCCTAGGCTGGTTCAGAGGATTTCACTTTAATGATCACCAAATATGATGAAAAGTTTGTACTTTTTCAAGTACCAGAAAGAGAGAGTTTGAAAAGTAAAATTACTTTTGAGGAAGAATACTGAAATAGAGTAATTTGTTCCCTGAGTCATGAAACAGTGATACACTGCCTGACTCCTAGAAAGAAGCAAGAAAATACAGCGGAAGTAAAGCTCTGCAAAGAGTAGAAATGCATTGATTTTGGAAGAAAAACCAACTGAGGAAAAAAAAAAGCGGGCCGGAAAAATGGTTTCTTACAGCTGTGCAGGAAATGACAACAACAAGAAAGGCTTAATATAGGTAGAGATGAATAGGTGACAAAATGAGAAAAGAGAAGATTGTCCTCATGAGGAGTTAAGTGGACTAATTGTTGCATTTCTTACTGTCTTTCTTTGTTCTTTTAAAGATCATTACAGCAATACTACTATCAGCTTTGGATGTAAGCACTCTGCAGATAGAGTCATACACTAAGGAAAGATGGTGAATGGAAAAGAGAAAAGGAATAGATGAAATACGAAGATAATAATAGAATGAAAACAAGAAAAAGTTATCAATTGAATAATGCAAACTAATTTCAGCAATCTGAATCACTAGCTTGTTGACATTTCTGAAAATTTTTCTGCAGTTATCTAATAAAAATAAAGTCAACAGGTGTATATTATAGCAGTTAAGGAGTAATCAGCAACTTAATTTGATTATTACTGTTCATGCTTTGGAAAGTCTGCAGGTTGAGAACATAATTGAAAAAAACACCTTACATTACTATCTATTCAAAATTGAAAGCAATCATCAAGCTTTTATACCAAACATACAATTAATTATTCAAGAATTCCTGTATTCTGTCAGATACCATACAATTCTCTAGGGACACATTTCCAGGAAAAGACAATAGGTCAAGAAAATGTTTTATGATATTTACATAAGTATCTCAGAAAATATCCTTTTCTGTTACACTGGAAAATCTGACAACATTTCTTGTCAGGTTCCCTGAAAGACATACAGCAAGTAATCTGAGATCATCAGACTTGGGTCTGAATCATAGAATCGTAATATCACAGAATCAGAGAATCAATAAGGTTGGAAAAGACATTAGAGATCATCAAGTCCAATCTGTCACCCAACACCTCATGACTAACTAAACCATGGCTTCAAGCACCACGTCCAATCCTTTTGTGAACACCTCCAGGGATGGTGACTCCACCACCTCCCTGGGCAGCACATTCCAAAGGCAAATCACTCTTTCTGTGAAGAACTTTTTCCTTACCTCGAGCCTAAACCTTTCCTGGAACAGCTTAAGACTGTGTCCTCTTGTTCTGTCTTTTGTGCTCCAGACCTCTCATCAGCCTCGTTGTCCTTCTCTGGACATGTTCAAGAGTCCCAATGTCCTTCTTAAATTGAGTGGCCCAGAACTGGACACAGTAATCAAGGTCTGGCCTAACCAGTGCTGAGTACAGGGGCAGAATGACTTCCCTGCTCCTGCTGGCCACACTATTCCTGATGCAGACCAGGACACCATTGGCATTCTTGGCCACCTGGGCACACTGCTGGTTCATGTTCAGCCTACTGTCAACCAGTACCCCCAGGGCCCTTTCCGTTTGGCAGCTCTCCAGCCACTCTGTCCCCAGCCTGTAGCAATCATGGGATTATTGTAGCCAATGTGCAGACATGTTAAATGCTATCATGTTGCACTCTGCAGAGCTCTTGTATCCTCTAACAGATCAACACCTGCCCCCAGCTTGGTGTCATCTGCAAATTTACTGATGATGGACTCAATCCCCTCATCCAGATTATCAATAAAGATATTGAACAGAATGGGGCCCTGTGCTGATCCCTGGGGGACACCACTAGTGACTGGCCACCATCTGGATGTGGCACCATTCACCACCACTCTCTGGGCTCAGCCGTCCAGCCAGTTCCTAACCCAGCGCAGAGTGCTGCTGTCCAAGCCATGAGCTGACAACTTGGCCAGGAGTTTGCTGTGAGGGACAGTGTCAAAGGCCTTGCTGAAGTCCAGGTAGACTATATGCACAGCCTTCCCCACATCCACCAGGCCAGTCACCTGATCATAGAAGGAGATCAGGTTGGTCAGGCAGGACCTGCCCTTCCTAAATCCATGCTGGCTGGGCCTGATCCCTTGGCCATCCTCTAAGTGCTGTGTGATTGCACTCAAGATGACCTGTTCCATAATCTTGCCTGGCACTGAGGTCAGGCTGACAGGCCTGTAATTCCCTGGCTCCTCCTTCTGGCCCTTCTTGTGGATGGGCATCACGTTGGCCAGCTTCCAGTCATCTGGGACCTCTCTGGTGAGCCAGGACTGTTGAAAAATGATGGAGAGCCACCTGGCCAGCTCATCACAGTATCACTAAGGTTGGAAGAGACCTCAAAGATCACTGAGTCCAACCTGTCACCACAGACCTCATGCCTAGACCATGGCACCAAGTGCCACGTCTTGAACACCTCCAGGGATGGTGACTCCACCACCTCCCTGGGCAGCCCATTCCAATGATGAATGATTCTCTCGGTGAAGAACTTTTTCCTCACCTTGAGCCTAAACTTCCCCTGGCACAGCTTGAGACTGTGTCCCCTTGTTCTGGTGCTGGTTGCTAGAGAGAAGAGACCAACCCCTTCCTGGCTACAACCACCTTTCAGGTAGTTGTAGAGAGCAATGAGGTCACCCCTGAGCCTCCTCTTTTCCAGGCTCATCTACCAGCTGTCTCAGTACCCTAGTATCAATGAAGCAAGTATTAACAAATAAAGCACATGAGACATCCTTGTTCCAAATGTAATTATGTAGTCACCTAATTAACATTGCTTGGATAATTAATTATTATTAGTGTATTACCTATTTCCCCCTCTCTTCTTTCATTCTGTAGAAGGTAGCATGTGTGGATTTGAACATGCTGTTAATTCAGGGCCCCTCAGCAGACAAGACCACTTCAGCCACTCATGTAACTGCCTCTCTCCATTCCCACAGTGGGATAGGGAGGAGAATCAAGAGACTCAAGCAAAGCCTCATGGGTTGAGATAAGACTAACAGAGCAGCACAAAGAGGTAACAGCAGTCAGGGAGAACAATAACATCAATGAAATAGGATATACAGTGGGTGACACAAAACTCATCACTGACAATACAAAGGCCCACCCTGTCTGCCTGATCCTGCCCTGCTGCCATGTCACAGTCACTTGCTCAAAGCACCCATGCTTACCCCAGCCAGCCCTTCCCTTATATAGAAAGCATGACATCAGGATGGTAGCAAATATCCATTGGTTGGTTCAGCTGCCTATCTTTGCTGTGGTCCCTTCCAGCATCTTGTAAACAAAAAAATACCCAAACAAAAAATCCCCAAACCTTATCCCTATCCTAGCAGAACCCAGGACCAGTGGGTCTCAACTCAGCCTTGCTAGTCTCTTCCCTTCCTTGCATGATTTGCTATACCTGGAGATCAAGAACTCTTGTGCTCTATGGAAAGCATGCTTAAATTTTGCTTTCCTAAAATTCAGGGTCCTGACTATGCTACTTGTCTGACTTGTATGCTTTATAACTGTGAACTCCACCAGTACATGATCACTGCAGCCCAGGCAGTCCCCAGTCTTGATGAGCTCATCTGTATTGGTGACCATCAGATCCAGCATTGCATCCCCTTAGGCAGGGCTGTCTATTTCCCATCTTAAGAAGTTATCACTGAGGCATTGCAGGAGTGACTCAGTCTGATGCAGCAGCTATTGATAGTGGTTCCCCACCCTTGAGGGTGGCCAGGACTGGATTGAACACATTTGAAGATGGTTTTCTAGCTGCAACAGAGAGGAACTTTCAATACCTGTATTATGGATGGGTGTCTGAGGCTGTAAGAGAGTTTATTTTCTTTGTGTAAGGTTTACAACCATTTTGGATGCTTCCTTTAAAAATCAGTGTGCAGATCTCCACCTCGTTCAATTTTGAGGACTTCATAAGTTCCTAGTTGTGGTGGTTTGAAAGGAAAGGCTCTGCTTTTCCCTCCCCCACTGAGAAAGAGGCCACGGCTAAACCCAGTCGGAGAAATGAGAATATATTTTACAAGGAAACAGATTCTATGTAACACAACAAATACAGGTATTTTACAATATATACAGGAATATACAGCAAATGAACTCAACCAGAAACCAGACCCCCCACAGAGGGGGCTTCCCCCTGTGCCCCCTTCACCCCCCTACCTCCCTTCTTCCCCAAAAGAGGTAGAAAAGAGATGTGGACGGTTAACAGGGCAGGAAAGGAAGAAAGGCCTGGCACAGGAGTTAGTATCTTATCTTAGTTGGCCAGAATCCCAGAAGCAGATCCAGCCGAGAGGGACAGCGAAGAAAGGAAGACTGAGAGAAAGTTCCAGCTGCGCTGGGACTAACCTCACCTCCCACAATTCTACCAATGAAATTTGTTTAGAATACCAAAATATTTTACAAACATTTAGCCAGTGTGCCCCTTCCTTAAAGGCACAGCGTCAAACGGCCACACTAGTATATGACATGCATGCATTTTTTTCTCCACTGTCACAATTGTAGTATAATATTTAATGTTCTAATTGGGAAGAAAATGAGTGAATAGCCAGTTGTGAAGAGAATTGGAAGAACTAATTTCACTGAAAGTCAAACTTGATTAATTTGAGCCTTTCTACTCATCTCCTTTTGTCCTTAGCTAAACAGGTTTGCTTCACAGGGGCCAGATTATTTGTAGTGCTGGGTGATAATTTCCTCTCCTGCCATCTCACTCAGAGATTTCCTGCTCATCATCTTTCCATAAGAACTTCTTCAGGTCAGCACACATGAAGATTTGTATCTTTTGCATTTCAGTGGTGGAGTTGTTAACACACAACTACTAGAGCCATCTATGTACTGGAAGACAGTTCTTAGATGAGTGCCAGCTCTGGTGCTCTGCTCCACACCTTTTTAATCATGATGGTATGTGCAATAATGGATTTTCCTTGCATCTACCAACTGAATGCCATAGAGTCATATAATACCATAGAATCATAGGCCAGTAAATACTTTTAAGACCAAGAGTCCAACCATTAATCTAACACTACAAGGTCCACTGCTGAACCATGTCCCTAAGCACCACATTTATGTGCCTTTTAAACGCTTCCAAGGATGATGATTCAACCACTTCCTTGGGCAGCCCATCTCACTAACTAACAACCCTTTCAGTGAAGGAATTTTTCCTAATGCTCCACCTAAACCTTGCCTTGTGCAGCCTGAGGCAGTTTCCTCTCATCGTGTCCCTTGCTACTTGGGAGAATATCATTCAATAATCTCGGATGGATCCCATCTGGCCCCATAGAATTCTGTGGGTCCAATCAGTACAACAGGCTGCTTGGATTATGGTGGTTTGGTTCTGTTCCCTGCCCATGTCTTCCAGCTCAGGGGGCTGAGTACCCAGAGAATAACCAGTTCTACTACTAAAGACTGAGGCAAAGGTGGCACTAATTGCCTCAGCCTTTCCCTCATCCTTAGTCACTAGGTAGTCTTCCTGAGTGGCCTGCCCCTTCTTCCAGATGCTATAAACTTTCCCTTTTTTGCCTAAGCTGTAGCCAAATTTCTCTGGTCAGCCTTTTTCCCCACCTGCCAGTCCATCAGCACATGGAGGCAGCCTCCTCCTGCACCTTTAAGACTTTCTTCTTGAAGTCTGTAGAGCCTTCCTGGACTCCTCTGCCTGTCAGGACTGCTTCCCATGGCGCTCTGTCAAACTGTCATGACAATTTTTTTTAAGCATCTGGCCACATTTTTTTTTTTTTCCCTCTAGCCAGAGCATACAGTTGATTCTATAACCAAAAACACTTCCTGACATCATCTCCATAAGAAAAGAGCTGGACAAAGGATATAAGGACACAGTAGTTTTCTTCTCCATCTTTCACCAAACTGACATACGATCTAATGCACAGGGTGGACAATGCATATAGTAAATGAAGCAGTTTAGAAAGGATTAGAAATTGTCACTGCTAAAAGATCAGTGTGATATTTTTTGAGTATTCAGTGGGGTTCAGTGCTGTTCAGATGTTGCAGTACACTCACACCTGCCTCATTCTGTTAGATTTCAGCTTTTCTGCCTTTTATATGAAAAATCAGCAGGAAACATTGCTACTTCTGTCACTTTTCTTTTTTTCTTTTTTTTTTTTTTTTTTTTGCTGGTAAGCTTGTCTTTAGCATCCTGCAGTAGACTTTACTTCATCTCATTTTAAAGCATGAGCCTAAAAGACAAATTATCCATTTTTCCAAGCAATACAGCTCCTTTAATGTACTTACTCGGACACTCCCAGAGGTAGGATCAATATCTCTATATTGAAAAGACTGGTTGTGGGACTCATGTAAGAAAAATGTAATGGGTTTTGTGCACAGTAGAAGCAGATGTACTGCAGAGAGGCATTGCACTGGCTTCCCTTGACAATTGTACCAATATCTTTCAAATCCTGTAACAAGCCCTGTTCTAGCCCCAGCATCTCCAACACGAGCAAAGAACTATTCCTGCACTGTATTTAATGTGTGTTTCAATGTAAAGTGCAGTACAAATCTTCATGACAAGAGCTTGAGCAGATTTTCTCCCCTCCCTCCAAGTGAGAGGCGATGCATTGTCTCTTAGTCCATAGGTTTATACTGATTGCTTTTCTATGGCCCAATATTACAATTGAGTGGAATAGATTCACCCCAATGTATGGAAAGTAACCCCCATCTCTTCCCTTCTAGCCTGAGAGCATGGTAAAGCTGCAGGAAAAGAGGATTCAGAAGGTAACAAATGAGCAGCCTGCTGGATAAGTGATTTACCTGTTAGGCTACTATAAAATAAGTGGCAACCATAAGCTTTCTGGAACTAATGCCTTAAAAAGAACTCCTGTGCTATTATGAGTGTGATTTAAAGTCTGGAGCCAAAGAGAAAAGAGTCAGCTCCCTACAACCTTGAGTAAGCATCAGAACTCTGGATGGCACCAAGAACTGAGCATTTCCCACTGCCAAACTCTCTGTTCCCTGCAGATAACCTGTGCAAGACTCTAGATCACCCTCCAGGCTTATGGCTTTTATTCTCTACTGTCTCAATATTCTCTCGAGCACAGCTGTAGCCCATGTAGTCCCTAGATTTTCCTGTTTTTCCTGTCTTAGAGAAGCAATTTCTGGGACTGATAAAGATAATGATTTCTTCTAGTTCTAGCCTTATCTAACTCAGTATAAAGGGGATGTCTTCACCTTTAATTTCAACACAGAAATGTCCATTAACACAATACAATCATGCTGATGAAAGATCCATAGACTTACATTGAAGATATTATGACTGGCAGAAAATACACTTTCTTTTCAATAATATCAGCACTGAGTACCTGCAATTTTCTTTGGCTTCAAAATCTAGAGACACTAGAGGGTCAAAGAAATGTAAACAGAAGAATTAAAAAGTGATTGTCAGAAGGACTCTGTTTTCATTAGTGGAGTTCATGTCTCTCTCACTACAGGAAAGTGTTTAGCAGCTCGAAACTGCACATATTAAAAAAAGGCCAAGTAACCCATCAAAATACACATATATGCTTTTTCATGTGGCAGAACACAAATCTGCCACTATCTCTAAGGGCATTAATGCATTACTACTTTTACCAAGACAAAAATCCTTTTCTGTAGCACTAAGCAGCATTCTTGGGCTATACATATGCAGATGCTTTACATGATATCTGGCATAGATTTGTGTTTATTGTGTTTCTACATTAAATACCAAATATCTTAAAATCATAGAAATGGTGACTGGAAGGGAGCTCTGGAAGTCCTGTAGTTCAGCTGCCCATTTCTGTCAAGATTATCATGAGCACTACCCTAGGTCAGCCATGATGACTAAGAACTTCCATAATAAATAAAATAAAAGCAAATTTATAAAACATAAAGGTATTGCATAAAAATGGTTGTTAATTCATTTGGGCATATATGTTTTGAAAAAAAACAACAAAATTAGTATTTTTCAGATTATTGGTCAACTAATTTTATTGTCAAACTTCTTATATAATGAGAATTCAACCAAAAATGCAATCATTCATCACATTTTTTATTTAAAAAATTGTATTTTTTTCCACTTTGTTCTTAAGATTTGTCAGTTGTCTTTAATGGCACATTCACTGTTTTATTCCAAGCATCATTTAATCCCCAAATATGTGCTTCCCTAAACTGACTAATTAAAAAACACACTGCAGAAATCAGTGTTATAACTGAGATAATAATCATCCCAAAGCCTATCTGGCTTTTTCATAATGTCACATCATTGTGTCAAAGTCCCCTCAGTGAAATATGCATTACAAAGAGAAAGCAGGCGAAGCTGGTTTTTATTTGACAAGATGGAGTAGAAAAGATTCAATCTAAAAAAAAATGCTGATGCTTTGGTTTTCAGCTCAAGGTAACAACAGCAAAATGAGAAGGTTCTGACCCAAAAGGTGACAAAGAACTCCCTAGGGATGAAGAAATACATAGTATTTCATTACACATGGAGCCACTATATCATTACATTAAAGTATTTGTTTCTCCATTGCTCAGCCTGTATTCCTTACCTTAATTTGACTTCACATAATTTAAATAGAATTTCATATCTTCAAAGCACTGTGCATGCATTAGCTAATTTCACTTATTAAAATTTGATACTGCTGTCTAATGATAAATTCCCAAATGCAGTAGATTTGAAAATTTCCTGCTAAGTATGCCTTGATAAGCCTCCTCAAGTGTATAGCTGTAAACTGTTTTTTGATGTCATTAGATCTGTAACCCTTCCCTGGTACTATGCTGTCAGGTAATAAGGAGTTACAGCGATTACTGAACTGCTAGACCAGCTAGAGAGAAATGAAGACAAGATTTCCCTTTTCTTGAGGGATTTTTGTCACCCTTTGGAGGTATTGCAAAGTCTCCATAAAAATATGGCCACCAGAATGTAAACATTCACTGACAGACCATTTTGGTACCGTATTTTAAGTGTTTCATGACAAGCTTACTTTTCTAACATGAATGCACAAATGGATGAGAACATATTTACACATCAGATCTGGATATTGGTGTCCTGAGCAGCAGCAACCAACAATACTCTATGTCAAGTGCAGATCTCTCAGGTTTTCTTCACATGGCCTCTGTATTCAGAGCATGGCTGGAGCCACTTCTAGATTTTTCCACTTTCTGGGGACAGATCCAAATGTTGTCAGACCACGGGCAGCTATAAACTCCTTCGAGTGACTGCAAGGCCGTGTATCAGGACCCTGTGTTCTGAATGGCAGAAGGCCACGGGAGAACTAAAGTAATCCTGGAACACAAGTTAGCATCCAAATATTGCAAAAGACAAAGGTGATAACTTGTTTCTCAGAGGTGGTTGGTGGGGAGAGCAAGCCACAGGAATTAATGCTTTTGATCTTCTCTACAGGAATGACCACAGAGAAAGATTTGAAGGGTTCAGATAGCGTGATTTAAATCTTGAAATTTTCAGTTCCAAAGTGCACTAAATGTACAGGACTCTTCAGTAACTCTGAGGCAACTTCACCTTGTTTTCTAACATACTGGGCATACTGGGGTGCAAATATTTAAAGCAGTAGCAACCATTAAGCATTGATAATATGACCTGCACAGCAGAGACCTTTCAGAGTATTAGGCTAAGTAATTATTAGCAGTAAACAAGAATGTACACACTACAGTGGATCATCAGAAAGAAAACAGAGCTCTTTTTAGTTTTAGAGATGAATTAGGACAATTTGTGTATTAAATTTCCCTGCAGTACTTCAGACTACTTAGTTTTCATACCTTCAGATGTGCCTGTTCCTCATGAGATTTGCTGTAGTCATTCTGCTGAGCTTCTGTTATATAAACAGAAAAGTCATCTCTCTTACCCTGCCCTCCCCAGCTTGTCTTAGCATATGCTGCTAGCTTTCACAGTTGACAGACACTCTGACAACTGGCAGTCTGTCTGTCAAGAAGATCCTAAAAGATGAAAGTGTTGAGTAGAAAGTTCAGTTCAGGCTTTAGGAATCTTTGCAACACAGATACTGTGGCAGAGTGCTGATAAAATCCTTGGATTTTTATGGATGTGGAATCTACTTAAAAGTTTTAATGTTTACTTTACACAATGTTTAATCACCAGAAAATTTGATATTTTAAAACGCAACCTCTCTCTCTTCCTTTCTCTAGGCCAAGTACAAAAGGCCAATAACCTCTTCTCACTGTGCGTGAGAATTGGGTGCCTTGTCTCAAGGTGACCCTCACAGATATACCTCTCTCTTTCTACCTTTCTGGAGACTTTGCCAGGTTCCTATCACCTTCCTCTTGCTTCTTCTCACCTTTCAGAACATTGTTAACTTTCCTTCTGCCTGGTTTGTCAGGTGAGGAGCTGATCCCACACCACTGCACCAGGCAGCTGGCATCAGGCCAAGCAATATTGTCCCTTTGTTGCTGGCAGCCAACAGCATGATGAGAGGAGGCAGTGACCTGCCTGGCAGCATTGACAGCAGAGGAGGAATGCTAGTGGCAGGGCTGGGATGATGCCAGGAGCCTTGCTGGGATGGCTCTGGCTCTGCATTGCAAGACCTCTACAGGAATGGGGCAACTTTGCTGATATCCCTGACAAGCACTTACATTTTATTCTCATAAGTGCAGACTTTGACAGAGTTTAGGAGCTGATGGAGTAAAACAGCTTTGTGCTGCTGTCACTGCTTCTAATTACCATCTCTAATAAGGCTTCATACAGACTTCTTCTCCCTGACTTTTAAAATGGTGTTATGGCCTCCTGGGTGAGTGGGCTGTTCTTTCTGACAAACCAGCAAGAGCAAATCTATAGTGCCTGTTTGAACATGAACAAAATGGACTTACAGTAAAACAAAAATGCAGAACATTATGCAAAATATTCAGCCCAGAAAAGGAAACAAACAAACAAACAAAAACCCAAACAAAACATAATGTAAATAGATGATGGAAATTATACCAAACCTTCTCCCTTGACAGTGATTTATTTAAGCCAATTGATTTCAGGCATACAACAAATTTTGATCACAAAGAAAGAGGTTTGTATATTACATACTGCCCTTTTCTTTCTGAATAAGAATATCTCTGCTTGAATAAACCATTTGTCTTTGATAGAAATCTAAAGGATTTTTGATGCAGTCCCCATGTAAGACTGGAAACTGACAACACCACGCAACTTGTCCACAAGCTGTAGCACACTTGTTTTCACAAGAGTCTTTTTCTTCCCCTCATTTAGTCTCTGCTGTCAGATTTGGGGATTTTGTTCAAAGTGGGTTTTCTTCTTTCTTTCTCAGTGAGCTGTTTCACTGAGTCACACATTTCACCTCAGTGCTTTATATGATAAATCTGAAAAATAATTTAAATTGGCACAGATGCTATAAGATGCGTCAATCAATTCTAAATGCCATCTGTCGCAGTACATTCAAAGTGGAGCAGAGAAGAAAGCACCCACTGGTTCAGTTCCCCCACATTACCTAGCAGGTGCCTGACTGCCCGTCAGCAGCTCTGCGTCTTTCTGCCTTCTGAAGCTTAATAGGACAACCAATCATCTAGTTTAATCCTGAGGTCTACAGCAGATTGTAAAAAAATTACAGCCAAAGCTAAGGTTCTACCTTCTATTCTCAAAGGAAGGCTCAAAGAAGAAGAAATCCTTTAAGTTTTCATTATGAAATGTAGAAGATAATTCCTCCCTTATCCCTCTTTTCTTTACAATTGAGCACAAAGTTCTGTCTTACAGTTTGTACATACACAGCTCCTTTTCATCTCAAGACTGCTTTCTACTCTACAAGAGTGAGGCCTGCAGCCCCAAAGCACCATTTACTTTTCTGCTTCTATGTTTCCAACCTACAAATGCTCAGAAAAGAAGTCTGTGGTTTTCTTTCTCCATGTTTGGGTTTGCCAGGGCAAGTAAGAGGGGTGTCGTGTGGGTTTTTTTGCTGTAGAGAAAAGTGGTGCATATATAGATATAACAATAATGGACAAAATACTGACATGCTTTACCCTAACTCTGTGCCCTCGTTCATACAGCCATTAGGTATTATATGGATACTTGACCCATGAGCAGTATCAAACACACCAAGAGCAGACTGGCAAAGAAGGGCCATGTCATATCCCATCCTTCCTAGTCCATAAACTAGACTGCATTTAGTGGGCTACTTTGCAGAAGTTTTTCTTCTTGTTTTGCTCCATCTGCTGTTATCCACAGCCATAGGAATGTGAATGCTGCAGACAAAGTGCTGCAGGCAAAAGGGTCTTTTCTTCTGTATAAGCATTCTTAGATTTTCCAAATCTTTCCCAGAAGGGGCCTCTGTTCTCTAAGTGTACCTTACCAGCAAGGCTTTCTTCTGTTATGTCCTGACTATTACTAAAAGACAAATACCACATGAAATTCTTCACATTTTCATCCCAAACTTTGCTCAGCCATCTGTCTTTATTCAGCCTTCTCAAATTATCTATAAATTTATTCCTTTTATTCTCTCATGAAATTACCAACTTCAAAATCCTTCCAAACTACTCTGAAGCTTTCATCAGAACTAATGATAAAAGCAGTAACCAGGTTGCTGAAATTTTGGCAATGCCTGAGAGCTCCGAAATGGCCTTTCTCTGCCTAAGAGGGTTACTCACAGTGGGTGAATTGCTCAGTATCTGTTTCCTTGGGAGACCTTTAATCTCTGTGCTGGGAGATTATGTCACAGTATCACAGTATCACCAAGGTTGGAAGAGACCTCAAAGATACATAGAATACATAGAATACATAGAATAAACCAGGTTGGAAGAGACCTTCAAGATCATCGCGTCCAACCCATCAACCAATCCAACTCCGCCCAAGCAACTAACCCACAGCACCAAGTACCCCGTCAAGTCTTCTCCTAAAAACCTCCAGTGATGGTGACTCCACCACCTCCCCAGGCAGCCCATTCCAATGTGCAATCACTCTTTCTGTATAGAACTTTTTTCTAACATCCAGCCTGTATCTCCCCTGGCGCAGCCTGAGACTGTGTCCTCTTGTTCTGGTACTGCTTGCCTGGGAGAAGAGACCAACATCCGTCTGTCTACAACCTCCCTTCAGGTAGTTGTAGAGAGTAATAAGGTCACCCCTGAGTCTCCTCTTCTCCAGGCTAAGCAACCCCAGCTCCCTCAGCCTCTCCTCGTAGGGCTTATGTTCCAAACCCCTCACCAACTTTGTTGCTCTTCTCTGGACTCGTTCCAGCAAGTCAACATCCTTCCTAAACTGAGGGGCCCAGAACTGGACACAGTACTCAAGGTGCGGCCTAACCAGTGCAGTGTACAGGGGCAGAATGACCTCCCTGCTCCTGCTGGCCACACTGTTCCTGATGCAGGCCAGGATGCCATTGGCCCTCTTAGCTGCCTGGGCACACTGCAGGCTCATGTTCAGTCTACCGTCGACCAGCACCCCCAGGTCCCTCTCAGCCTGACTGCTCTCCAGCCACTCTGACCCCAGCCTGTAGCTCTGCATGGGGTTGCTGTGGCCAATGTGCAGAACCCGGCACTTGGATGTGTTAAATCTCATGCCGTTGGACTCTGCCCATCTGCCCAGCCTGTCGAGGTCCCTCTGCAGAGCCTCTCTACCCTCCAGCAGATCAACTCCTGCGCCCAGCTTGGTGTCGTCAGCAAATTTACTGATGATGGACTCGATGCCCTCGTCCAGATCATCAATAAAGATGTTAAAGAGCAAGGGGCCCAGTACTGATCCCTGGGGCACACCACTGGTGACTGGCTGCCAGCTGGATGTGGCACCATTCACTACCACTCTCTGGGCTCGGCCCTCCAGCCAGTTCCTAACCCATCTCAGTGTGCTCCCATCCAAGCCATGGGCTGACAGCTTGGCCAGGAGTTTGCTATGGGGAACGGTGTCAAAGGCCTTGCTGAGGTCCAGGTAGACTACATCCACAGGCCTCCCCACATCCACCAGGCGGGTCACCTGATCATAGAAGGAGATCAGGTTGGTCAGGCAGGACCTGCCCTTCCTAAACCCATGCTGGCTGGGCCTGATCCCTTGGCCATCCTCTAAGTGTTGTGTGATTGCACTCAGGATGACCTGCTCCATAATCTTTCCTGGCACTGAGGTCAGGCTGACAGGCCTGTAATTCCCTGGCTCATCCAACCGGCCCTTCTTGTGGATGGGTACCACGTTGGCCAGCTTCCAGTCAGCTGGGATCTCTCCAGTGAGCCAGGACTGATGAAAAATAATGGAGAGTGGCTTGGCCAGCTCATCTGCCAGCTCTCTCAGCACCCTAGGATGGATCCCATCTGGTCCCATGGACTTGTGGGGGTCCAAGCTGCTGAGAAGAGCTCCTATCACTTGCTCATGGAACACAGGGAAACCATGCAGCTCCCTGGCTCCCTCTGCCAGTTCTGCAGGCCAGCTGTCTGGTAGACGTTCTTTCCAGCTAGTAAAAACTGAGGTAAAGAAGGTGTTAAGTACCTCTGCCTTTTCCTCATCCTGTGTTACAACATTTCCTTCCATGTCAACCAAGGAGTGGAGGTTGTCCCTGCCCTTCCTCTTGCTATTAATATATTTATAGAAGGACTTTTTGTTGTCCTTCACATCAGAGGCCAGTTTAAGTTCCAAATATGCTTTTGCCTCCCTAATTTTTCTCCTACATGCCCTAGCAACCTCTTTAAACATTCCATGGGTTGCCTCACCTTTCTTCCACAGATTATACACCCTCTTTTTTTCCCTTAGTTCAATTAAAAGTTCATTACACAGCCAGGCTGGCCGTCTGCCCCGGCGGCTCCTCTTCCGGCACATTGGCACAGCCTGCTCCTGAGCCTTCATCAGCTCTTTCTTGAAGCAGGTCCAGCCCTCCTGGACCCCTTTATTTTTAAGGGCTTTCTCCCAAGGAACCCTCTGAATTATTTCCTTGAGCAACCTGAAGTCCGCCCTCCGGAAGTCCAGAGTGGAGGTCTTCTTGCTGCCCCTCTTAGCTTGACTGAATACTGAAAATTCTATTATTTCATGGTCACTGGCCCCTAAACAGCCTCCGACCACCACATCACCCACCAGCCCTTCCCTGTTGGTGAAGAGGAGGTCAAGCATAGCCTTGCCCCTGGTAGGCTCACGCAGTACCTGGGATAAGAAGCTGTCCTCCATGCAGTCTAAGAACCTCCTAGACTGCCTCCTCTCTGCTGTGTTGAGATCCCAACAGATGTCAGGCAGGTTGAAGTCGCCCATAAGGACAAGGTCAGGAGATCTTGAGACAGCCTTAAGCTGTCTATAGAATGCTTCGTCGACATCATCCTCCTGGTTGGGTGGTCTATAACAGACTCCAACCAGGATGTCTGCCCTACCGGTCTTCCCTCTAATTCTTGCCCACAAGCATTCAACCTGATTGTCCCTAATCTCTAGCTCAATGGCATCTAGTGCCTCCCTGATGTACATGGCCACCCCTCCACCCCTTCTTCCTTGCCTATCTCTCCTGAAAAGCTTGTAGCCATCAATTGCAGCACTCCAGTCATGTGAGCTATCCCACCACGTCTCCGTGATGGCAACTACGTCATAACTTTCCTGCTGCAACAAGGCTTCCAGCTCCTCTTGTTTGTTTCCCATGCTTCGTGCATTAGTGTACATGCACCTCAGCTGGGCTGCTGGTTTGGCCTCTGACCCTAGCTTACTGCCCCCAGACTCTTGCCTGAGGGGACTAGTTTCAGCCCCTCCCCCCTTCGAAACTAGTTTAAAGCCCTGTCGATGAGAGCTACCAGTTCCCTCCCCAGAATCTTTTTACCTTTGGGGGACAGGCCATTCTCATATACTGTGACCTTTCCCCTTCTTTGGGACAGATGTACTCCATCTGTTGCCAGGTGGCCTGGTGCAGTAGAAATTTTACCAAGATCAAAAAACCCAAAATTCTTTTGTCTGCACCAGCCTCTAAGCCACTTGTTGATTATGGCTGCTGTTCTGTTCCTTGTGGTATTCCCTCCTGCAACTAAGGGTATTGAGGAAAAAATTATTTGAGCACCTGTCCCCTCAACCAGATCTCCCAGGGCCCTGAAATCATTTTTGATAGCCCTGGGAGTTCTGACTACAACATCATCATTCCCTATCTGCATAAGTAGCAAGGGATAATAGTCAGAAGGCTGTACCAGCCTGGGTAGCCTTCTAGTAACATCATTAATTTGGGCTCCAGGGAGACAACAGAGTTCCCTATGAGATGGGTCTGGCCGACAAATGGGGCCCTCCATTCCCCTCAGAAGTGAATCACCAATAACAATTACCCTCCTCTTTTTCTTGAGGGAGCAGGTCCTGATGCCAGGGGAGGGTTGTTTAACCTTAGGCTGTTTTGCCTTAGGCCGTTTAACCTTAGGTTGTTTACCCTTAGGCTCTTTAGCCTCAGGGAGAACCCCAGATGGTGTGTCCTCTGGTAACAGGACCACCTCACCCTCGATCTCCAGTGCCCCATACCTGTTTTTCAAGAGCAGCGGGGAAGGTGTGGGAAGGCAAGGAGGTTTAACCTTGTGTCTTTTGAGAGGAACCTGTGTCCATTCCCCTCTGCTTTTTGGGTAACCAGCCTCTGCTGTGGGAGCCTGCAGAGCCTGCTTACTCTTGTTCATATCTTTCCCCCTCTGGTTTATCTCTTTCCTCTTCATGTTCATCTCTTCCCTACATTCCCTTACACTTTTAAGACTAGCAACCTCATCCTTTAGTCTGGCCACCAGATTAAGTAGGTAGTCAATCTGCTCACACCTTATGCAAGAGTTACCCCTACTACTCTGCATCTCAAGAGCCAGGCTCCAGCACTCTCTACAGCCAGATACCTGGACAGCTACCTGCTTGTGTTCTTCCTCAGTCTGGGTCGACACTGACTTTTTTTTTTCATCAAGTCCAACCTGTCACCACAGACCTCATGACTAAACCATGGCACCAAGTGCCACGTCCAGTCCCCTCTTGAACACCTCAGGGACAGTGACTCCACCACCTCCCTGGGCAGCCCATTCCAATGGCAAACAACCCTTTCAGTGAAGAACTTTCTCCCCACCTCGAGCCTAAACCTCCCCTGGTGCAGCTTGAGACTGTGTCCTCTTGTTCTGGTGCTGGTTGCTAGAGAGAAGAGACCAACACCTTCCTGGCTACAACCACCTTTCAGGTAGTTGTAGATAGCAATGAGGTCTCCCCTGAGCCTCTTCTTCAGGCTAAACAATCCCAGCTTCGTCAGCCTCTCCTCCTTGGGCTTGTGCTCAAGGCCCCTCATCAGCCTTGCTTCCCTTCTCTGGACACATTCAAGTGTCTTGATGTCCTTCCTAAACTGAGGGGCCCAGAACTGGACACAGGACTCAAGGTGTGGCCTAACCAATGCAGAGTACAGGGGCACAATGACTTCCCTGCTCCTGCTGGCCATACTATTCCTAATGCAGGGCAGGATGCTGTTGGCCTTCTTGGCCACCTGGGCACACTGCTAGCTCATGTTTAGGCAGCTGTCAATCAGCATCCCCAGGTCCCTCTCTGTTTGGTAGCTCTCCAGCCACTCTGACCCCAGCCTGTAGCTCTGCATGGAGTTGTTGTGGCCAAAGTGCAGAACCTGGCACTTGGACTTGTTGAATGCCATCATGTTGGACTCTGCCCAGATGTCCAGTCGGTTGAAGTCCCTCTGCAGAGCCCTTCAACCCTCTAACTGATCAGCAACTGCTCCCAACTTGGTGTCATCTGCAAATTTGCTGATGACTGACTCAATCCCCTCATCCAGATCATCAATGAAGATGTTAAAGAGGATGGAGCCGAGCACTGATCCCTGGGGGATGCCACTGGTGTCTGGCTGCCAGCTGGATGTGGCACCATTCACCACCACTCTCTGGGCTCGGCCCTCCAGCCAGTTCCTAACCCAGCACAGAGTGTTGCAGTCCAAGCCATGAGCTAACAGCTTAGCCAGGTGTTGGCTGTGGGGGATGGTGTCAAAGGCCTTGCTGAAGTCCAGGTAGACCACATCCACAGGCCTCCCCACATCCACCAGGCAGGTCACCTGATCATAGAAGGAGATCAGGTTGGTCAGGCAGGACCTGCCCTTCCTAAATCCATGCTGGCTAGGCCTGATCCCTTGGTCATCCTCTAAGTGCTGTGTGATTGCACTCAGGATGACCTGTTCCATAATCTTGCCTGGCACTGAGGTCAGTCTGACAGACCTATAATTCCCTGGCTCATCCAATTGGCCCCTCTTGTGGATGGGCATCGCGTTGGCCAGCTTCCAGTCATCTGGGACCTCTCTGGTGAGCCAGGACTGCTGGAAAATGATGGAGAGTGGCTTGGCCAGCTCATCAGCCATCTCTCTCAGCACCCTAGGATGGATCCCATCTGGTCCCATGGACTTGTGGGCATCCAAGCTGCTGAGGAGAATTCCAATCACCTGCTCGTGGAACACAGGGAAACTGCGCAGCTCCCTAACTCCTTCTGCCAGCTCTGCAGGCCAGCTGTCTGGAAGACATTCTGTCCTGCTAGTAAAAATCGAGGCAAAGAAGGTGTTAAGTAGCTCTGCCTTTTCCTCATCCTGTGATACAACATTTCCCTCCATGTCAACCAAGGAGTGGAGGTTGTCCCTGCCCTTCCTCTTGCTATTAATATATTTATAGAAGGACTTTTTGTTGTCCTTCACAGCAGAGGCCAGTCTAATCTCCAAATGTGCTTTTGCCTCCCTAATTTTCTTCCTGCATGATTTGGCAACATCCTCAAACATTCTATGGGTTGCCTCACCTTTCTTCCAAAGGTGATACACCCTCTTTTTTTCCCTTAGTTTTATTAGAAGTTCATTACCCATCCAGGCTGGCCATCTGCCCCGGCGGCTCCTCTTCCGGCACACTGGCACAGCCTGCTCCTGAGCCTTCATCAGTTCTTTCTTGAATCAGGTCCAGCCCGCCTGGACCCCTTTATTTTTAAGGGCTTTATCCCAAGGAACCCTCTGAATTAGTTCCTTGAGTAACCTGAAGTCTGCCCTCCGGAAGTCCAGAGTGGAGGTCTTCTTGCTGCCCCTCTTAGTTTGACCAAATACCGAAAATTCAATTATCTTGTGGTCGCTGGCCCCTAAACAGCCTCCAACCACCACATCACCCACCAGCCCTTCCCTGTTGGTGAAGAGGAGGTCAAGCATAGCCTTACCCCTGGTAGGCTCACGCAGCACCTGGGATAAGAAGCTGTCCTCCATGCACTCTAAGAACCCTCTAGACTGTCTCTTCTCTGCTGTGTTGAGATCCCAGCAGATGTCAGGCAGGTTGAAGTCACCCATGAGAACAAGGTCTGGAGATCTTGAGACAGCCTTAAGCTGCCTATAGAATGCTTCATCAACATCTTCTTCCTGGTTGGGTGGTCTATAACAGACTCTAATCAGGATGTCTGCCCTGGACTATTTTGTAATTTTCTCAACCAGATACCATTTTCAGTTAAAAATATATGGGTGGTTATGCTAGAAATCAGGCTAGCTATGGGTCATTAAACAACATATGTTGAGATTCATTGATGCCATTAAGCACCCACTTAGTGGATGATGTATAAGATACAATCTCATTTTATATATGATAAGGATAATGTATGCTAAGTGTGGCCAGGTGGATAACACCTTATTTTTGAATAATTGTTGGGTTTCCCTCATCAAACAATATCTATTGTCATTAAATACAATTTAAAAAATGTAAATTTTAATTAGACAATCATAAAATGCCTTCACCACATGAAATTAGATGGGCAAGCTTTTCTGCCTTGTAAACTTGTAGCTTCATTTAAAATCTTTATAGACATTATCCCACTTTTTATTAAATTCTATAGGTTTCAAAAAAATTGCTACAGAACTTACACTGACCCTTATTGCTATCATCTCTTCTGGAGGACTGTTTGACAAAAATGCCAAGTGACTATGCAAATAGTCAGGAGTACTATTTGCAATTCCACATGGATTTGAGTTTCTTTATGGCTTATCTTGTCTCCATATGCTAAATAAATTGACCTCAATTTCCTTTCTTCTCAGATGAAAAGATGGAACCCAAGTTGCTTTTTCTTACCCTTCTGACATCATTTTCATTACAGAATCACAATATTACAGCACTCTTTTGTAGTATTCACATGTTTAGATCTGCCTTTTTTAAAGGTGCTCCTCCATTTCCATTGATAACATGTCCACTTTCACCCTCCTTATCTCCATTTGAACGAGTTACCACATTCTTCAGCAGTTTCCTGAGGGAAGGAGCACCTACAAATGCTCCAGCAGTCCCAATTACATAAGTCAGCGAGTTCTTACACTCTGCTTACAGAGTGCTCATCCTCAACAAGCAAGGTGCTGAAACAACCACGTATAAACATTTGACAAAGGGATTATAAACTCTCTTTAGTATAGTTCTTCTTCCAGAGGCACTGCCTTTTCCTCAGTCAATTATTTAAAATTAATTTTCTTCATGCTTTTATAATACATCAAGACAACCGCTGACTTCTTCAGAGTTCCTTTGTAATGCCTGAGAGGTCTAAAAATGCTAACATCTATCAGCTGTGCCTCAGGTTGACTGATGCCTTCCATGGTCTGCTTTGAACAGTCTGCTTCCCTGCTCTAGGGCTGCACAGTAAGCTTCTCAACTCCAATCAACTCCAAAAGCTGCCTGTGCTCTACCAGTACTCAGAAACTCGGCAAGCATGATGTAAATTGTATTATCTGTAATCATGTAAATTTGTACAGTCAGAGAGTCGATTTTTATTTGCTTGGCAGGAGAATCCACAGGCTTGCAACACTCTAAAGCATTTAAATTGCTAGGTACAACTGCTGTGACATTTCAATTCAGCTGTGTTCATCCCAAATGATAGAACCACCATCTCTGACCTTTCACATGCATGTATATGCATAAAGCTTGACAGTAAGTAAATGTTTGAGATCTCTCTTGGAGTACCAAAAGCAGCTGCCACCTTGCATAAGTATGTGCGGAGATTTGGAAAATTTTCATTAATATTCTGCTAAAGTAAGCCTGTGAAATTTTATTGTTAGCAGTAGCACTCAGCCTCAGAGAAATAATAGGTAAAAGACAATATATGGCGTGCATTCACGTCAAACTTCAACAGAAAAGCAACGTACTATCTATTGCTATGCTTTTCACAAAGGTTCATCTCCCTTACACCTGAGCAGAGCTGCTAGGCTGATATGGAGCTGTCATCTGTGGCCCACTCCTCAGCTGCATTATGCCAGCATATGTCAGGCAGAGATCTGCAACCATACTGTGCCACTCCATTATTGCTTTCCTCTTTTGGCTAGAGGGCCAGAAGTATATTCCCCTGAAGAGGAAAGTGCTAGTTGTCAGAAAAAATTATGAAAACATATGGGCATATGGCATACGGGAAATGAAGTGATTCAGTGCAGCTCCCAAGTAATCTCCTGCAAACATAGATCCTTAGAGGTTCTGCCTGTGAACAAAGCTTGTTCCTCTACAAAACAGTGGCATGTAAATAACTACTTATTTCCTATTTTTGGTAGAAGGTTGAAGGGCACCTTTGAGAGCTGTATCTACTAATGCACATAAATGTTCTGCTGATAACCCCTCATAGGATTTGATACAGAATAAAAGTGACCAAAAATGCTGCTTTTCATGATGCCCTCTATCACAAGAACACATTTTTTCTCAAATGTGAGGAACTGACTCCTTGAAAGAATAAAAATTACTTTAAAGCTATTCTGTGAGAAGTATCTGGTTCAGATCTCTTGGCAATATGTCACACCACTAAGCTGAGTAACATATCTGCTGCCTCCTCTGTGTGAATGAAGACATGATATTTAGATCATGAAGATAAAGACCATTGCAGACCCTATGCATCTCTTTAAAAACCAATTAATTTCAATAAAGACTTTGTCAGCAAATACATTTTTTATTTATACCAGTGTTACTTGCCCTAGAACATGGGCTTACACATAAATTGTTTTGCAGGACAAGGGGAATCCCAATTATTTGCTGTTTGAATCATCAAAGAGGAGAATGCAGAAAATGTTTTCCTATCTTGTGATATTTTGACACAATTTTAAAAAACATATCTCCCATTCTACAATGAAGATTTCAAGATGGAGACATGTAAAAAAGTTACTCTGACCTCAAAATATCCATCAGCCAAATAGCTTGGAAAAAACCCCAGAGACTTGTGATCATTTATGTGAGATCTAGAGGTGGTCCATCATCCCTAACTTCCTGTGTAGCAACTGAATTTCTGCTTCTGAATTTGATTTTTTTTTTAATTGTGCTAAAGAAAACATTGCATATGTTGTGCTTTTGAGGAATATGGATTTCTTGACATAAAGCTCTTTTGAAACAAAAATTCTGACAAGATACCCCTGAACAAAGCTTTTCACACCAAAATCAATATTGAAAGGGAATTACAGTTCACCAGAACATTCAGCAACAATAAAGTTTGTGCTGTGTGTCTTATTCCAAACGTTGGGAAGGAGACGCTGTTCTATTTGAACATTCGCATGAGTGAAATTAGGACACAAATGAGGCTATATATCACAACGAGACTATTTATTAATGAGAGGAAAAAAATGGAGCAAACAAAACAGAAAGGAAAGAAAGAAAGAAAGAAAGAAAGAAAGAAAGAAAGAAAGAAAGAAAGAAAGAAAGAAAGAAAGAAAGAAAGAAAGAAAGAAAGAAAGAAAGAAAGAAAGAAAGAAAGAAAGAAAGAAAGAAAGAAAGAAAGAAAGAAAGAAAGAAAGAAAGAAAGAAAGAAAGAAAGAAAGAAAGAAAAAGAAATTAAAACAGACAGACAAACAAACAAACAAACAAAGTGTGAGAGAGGAACAGAGAAAATAGAGACAGAGCAGGAGAAATTGTTACCACCCCATGGTGCTGCTTTGGTGGGGGTGAGGAGAGATGTCCTGGGCTGCTCCTTCCAGCCTCCGATGTCCTCAGTGATGTTTCTCCCCTTTCTCCCCTTTCTCCCCTCTCCCCCCACCCCCCATAAGCTGGTATAGCTCAGGGCTTTTATACTATTCCTGATTCATTCATCATAGCTCCACGTGGCCCACACCCTTGTCACATTCCAGGGGATCTTTCCTGTGTGCTTTCAGGGGTCTGTACTGAGTAGCCTCTGCCCCTCTTTGCCATCCTCCACACCCCGTGGGCAGTTGCTGTCTCGGTGGGCAGAGATGACACATCAAGCAGGTTGTTCAGGATGATCTTAGCTTTGTTGAGACACTTCTCAGTTCTTAATGTAATCACCACAATCACAAGGTGATTTACACATTCAAGAGAGGATTCTCTCACTCTCTCATGATATTTTGGAAAATCAGAATGCACACATCCAGGCAGATGTTATTTGTCATCTGCATTTCTTATTCAGTATTTGAAAAGAATACATTTTTGTCAAATTACCATTTAGTATTTATTATCTTGATCTCCACTGTTCTAAAATAACTTTGAAGGAGGAAAGAACCAGTGACTAGGACAGAGGTCAGCAGTTTGCATTTCTGCAAACAGACTCAGAGTCTTTCCCACTCTGGAAAAGAGGGTTTCTGGAACTGAAAGTTACTGACTTTCTCAAGTGCCAGAACTTCAACAGACAGCTGTTATAGTATGTCACACTTCATTCCATGGACACCAGGGCTGTAAATTACTGAATCTGAATTACGACCTCTAGAATATACTAAATTATCTCACCTTTGTCTTGGAAGAGATGCTTAATTATATCTGTGAACACCACTTTAAAATATACCCTGAACATTCTCTGTTACAAAGAATACAGGAACGTAATTATTCTTACAAGGAAAACAATACCTATAAGCCACATTTATTCCTCTGTAACAGATTTCAGACCTTTAAACTTTTCTTCATGAGATTGTCTAGAAATTGGTGGTGTAAAGGAATGAAGGGCTGAAAAAGAAATTTATGGAGATGAACATACATGGTACCACTGTATCACTATTTTACAAAACTAATAATATTACAAAATTAATAATCTGTCTACTTTTAAATCTAATATCTAATGGCATTTTTTAAAGATATGTTTATTTGCTTTAATAGAGCTTACTAATTTTTCGCAGGATATAAGCAAATTCTAATTAACATTCAGTTAATGCTATCCCAGGATAATGGTGGATTTGATTGCATGTTTCTATTATTTTTACTTATTATATTTATATAGATACCAATATTACTAATACTGAACCATTATCTATTATAATAGCTGGCTGTGTAATCATTACATCTTGTGTATCACATCAAGTTATTTTATTTTCAGTATTAACCAGAAGGGCATGTTAATCTTGAAAGCAGTTTATTACATTAAGCTGACAAACAGCTTTTGTATTAAAGGAAATCAAGCATGCTAAGAAACTTACAGAAAATGCCATGTGCTCCTGTTTGTTATTCTTCAAATTTTGTTGAAAATTATTAGCTACTCTTTTTTGAAAATAAGATATCCATTAAGATAAGGCAGACCTTTAATTTATGCTAAACTGATATGCTTGGTTAGCTACTTCTGAAATTAAGCTAGTAAAACAGCGTATATCTGTACAAGTTAAAATAAATTTGACATCTCTACTTGCCTTGAATATTACTGACTAATCTTACATAAATATTAAGACATAGTACAAGGACAACAGCTCAGCCTCCTTCACTGTTATATAGGCTTAGAACCAGATCAGTCTTTCAAGCATCCTTGATAAGCTATAAACAATTCTTCTTCACAATTGTCACTGTACTCAGGTGAAAGATTAATTCTTTTTTTTTTTTTTCCAAGGCAGGAATGGTAACAAGATTTTTTAAATGAAGTTATGAACATTCTTCACTTGATTGCAAATGATTGAGAGATTGGCTGATTCAAAATGACTTCTTGTGTTGAAATTCATGTGATGCATAGTTCTGTGACTGCAGTAGGACAATGCTGACGGAATAATAACTGCAGATGTTTCAATATATGTAAAGCTATGCACAGTTAAATTGTGATCAATGTATTAGGTTTATCTGTTGGCAAGAGCATAATCTTACTAGATATGATTAGCATAAAATCTACCTCCCACACTATAGTATATGTACTTTGGTAGCAGTATGGGGTGAAAGATAAAAGGAAAAAAAAATAGACTGATGGGTGAACAACAAATTAAGACTTTTGAATTTCTACATGAACCTTAAAGAAAGTATTAAATGAAAACATTAATGAAATACCCTTCCAAAAACTACTTTTCTTCACACTATTTTCCTACATGTTTGAATCAATATGCAGGCACTACATGTCTGACTGACTCAGGAAGGCATTAATGCATTTTAATTATCTCAGGGAAGGTGATTTACACCACCAGTTGATCAGCAAAGCCCACTCTCAATCCCCTTCGTGTTGAGATAAGTTCAGCTTTTTTTACAACAGCCGTGGTCACTTCCTGTATTATTCTTTTCAGTTCCATGTCTTGCCTTTTGACCTCTGTAAACTGCCCACAACTTTTCATAGGAGGATAAATAGCATCATTGTTTTTTCTGCATGAATGGACAAGACTGTTCCATTACTGAAATCTAAAGAGTTTGGACAGCAATTTGTGGCAAGCATTCACAAACAAAATCTCCCCAGGGATCATATATGTATGCTGCTCTGACACAGGAGAGAAACCTGCAAGACACCTGTGTTACCATCCTTACCATTGCTCAGGTTTACCCTCATTCTCCATCAACTTCTAATTCCAAAATGCTCCTCAGTTCCAGTCCACAGCTGAAATTCCTCCCTAAACTGTGGTATTTCTGTGGTTTATTGTCTGTAAAGCTACTTGCTACAGTTCAAGTGTGTTCTGTACTCTGTGTGAGGTTGCACCCAGCCACAGTTCATCAGCTTCTTTGCCTTAATTAATTATGGTTCAAATAGTGATGGCTTTAACATATAGTTTATTTGTTTGGAGGTTGTTTGTTTGTTTGTTTGTTTTTAACAAGACAGATCATAGCATAGAAAACAAATATTTTAGCAGGTAATTCAAATGTGTGGGTGTGGTCTGAAAATCCCAGGTATGTCTGTTTGTACTTACCAGATGTATAAGATCAAAGCCTCACCAGAAAAGGAAGACTTCTTAATATGCCAAACAGGTTCAGATGAGATGGAAAGCTGGCTTCTTAAATCAACCCTTTTAATGTTGATATGGAATACTGAGTACTAAATCTCATGGGAACAAGTGAAACCAATTCCACAAGATTTGTTACTTGTCACTTCCCAAATAGAGTTTAAGATTTAGGTTTGATTTAGTAAGCCAAAACTGTATTGGGATTACCTGTTCCAAGGCAAAGCTTTTCTATGTACCTTACCTCTCTGCATCTGTGATCAGCAAAGACATGTAAATTAAATCACTTTAGTTTTAGAAATTTCCTTTTTTTTTTTTTTTCTTTTAAGAAACATGTTTTAATCAGTGGCCTCCAGGACAGGCTGTACTCCACAAGTATTAACTGTATCTTTCGGGGTAGAAAGGACTGATCAGAATGAGCATTTGTGGGTTTGGTGGGAAATTTGTTATTCATGATTAGAGGACTATAGATCAAAAAAAAAGTGCTAAAACTTTTGGATATCAGTCTCACCTCAGTATGTTCTTTCGTGCATGACTCCCACTTAATATCTTCAGTAGGGAATATCCTTTGGAAAGTAGATATATATTTTGAGAGAATAGCCATGGTTACAGAAGTGGGCCGTAAATATTGCATTCAGTACAGCAAAATTATTTTCCTTCAACAGGAGACATACACAGTGACTCTGCTCCTGGTTTAAACTCCTAGGAAACATGAGAGAAGGTACTTCAAAAAAGTCATCAAGAGTCTGTATCTTAAATTACTCATATATTCACAGGCTAAAACTACAGGGATTGTGCCAAAAAAGAGATTTCCTCTCCCTTTAGTATACATTTAGACAAAAACTTGACTTTAGGAAATGGGGAAACCTACTGTGAAGTTCTGAACCAGAGAGGTTGATTTTTTTATAAGTACTGAACCTTTGGCTCTTGACACAAAGAACAAGTGCCTTGCTCAAACATCTGAAAGATTTGCTTTCTCCCCCGGCTTTGAAAGTCTAGGCATTTCACCTTGATTTAGCTTGCTACAGCAAAGAGGCTTACCTTGAGTACATTGCCACACCTATGTACCACAAATATGTTCACAGATTCTAGTTTTGAACATTTTCCCTCAGAGAGCTTCCACACTAAAAATTCTGCCTCTGTCAGTGTTACAATCCTCATTATCCATCTGAACTCCCAGAGTTTCTTTGACTCTGTACAGGCTATTTTTCCTTTCTGTTTAATTCAGTAGCTCAAGCATTTGTTTTATATTTCCTCCTTTTAATTTTGAAGCACTTGGTGTTACGAGATAAGCCTGTAACAGACATAATTATCCAGCAGGACATTATTCACTTGTTACTGCCACCTACCTGCCTTTGTCATACCAGTGTTTTGTCTGGTAAGGAAGATCATATAAAGCCTTTCACTTTTATTATTTCTTCACAGCTATATGAAACCTAGACATGAAAATCAGAAAACCCATCATCAGTCCAGTAAATGTGATTTGCAGAACCTGCCCCATGCTTTATTGCTATTGCTGACATCCCCATGTTGACTTTTTAAACTGAAAACAGATATAACAATCTAGTTTGTCCTTAGGCTTCTGCTGTTTCCTCCAGGCCTTTGCTTTCAGCTGGAACCAGACACATATTTCAGAAAGTCATCCCTCTTGACTTTAAAGCTTCAGAAATTGGACTATAACTGAAGCATAAACATACTTTCCTTTACCATTTATTTTTCATATTTTTTTGCATTAGTTTTCATAGATTCAGTTTGCAGCCTTTGCACCTCTTTAGAAGACTTGTTATCATACTGCTGGAGGTGGAACATTTCACACAGCACTTACAGGATGGCCAAGGGATCAGGCCCAGTCAGCATGGATTTAGGAAGGGCAGGTCCTGCCTAACCAACCTGATCTCCTTCTATGATCAGGTGACCCGCCTGGTGGATGTGGGGAAAGCTGTGGATGTAGTCTACCTGGACTTCAGCAAGGCCTTTGACACTGTCCCCCACAGCAAACTCCTGGCCAAGCAGCACTCTGTGCTGAGTTAGGAACTGGCTGGAGGGCCAAACCCAGAGAGTGGTGGTGAATGGTGCCACATCCTGCTGGCGGCCAATCAGTAGTAGTGTCCCCCAGAGATCAGTGCTGGGCCCCATCCTGTTCAATATCTTTATTGATGATCTGGATGAGGGCATTGAGTCCATCATCAGTAAATTTGCAGATGACACCAAGCTGGAGGCAGGAGTTGGTCTGCTAGAGGGCAGGAGAGCTCTGCAGAGGGACCTTGACAGGCTGGACAGATGGGCAGAGTCCAAGGGCATGAGATTTAATACATCTAGGTGCTGGGTTCTGCACATTGGCCACAATAACCCCATGCAGTGGTACAGGCTGGGAACAGAGTGACTGGAGAGCAGCCAGGCAGAAAGGGACCTGGGGTCACTGGTTGATGTAGGCTGAACATGAGCCAGCAGTGTGCCCAGGCAGCCAAGAAGGCCAATGGTATCCTGGACTGTATGAAGAACAGTCTGGCCAGCAGAAGCAGGGAAGTCATTGTGCCCCTGTACTCAGCACTGGTTAGGCCACACCTTGAGTCCTGTGTCCAGTTCTGGGCCCCTCACTTTAGGAAAGCTGTTGACTTGCTGGAACGTGTCCAGAGAAGGGCAACAAAGCTGGTGAGGGGTTTGGAGCACAAGCCCTATGAGGAGAGGCTGAGAGAGCTGGGGTTGCTTAGCCTGGAGAATAGGAGGCTCAGGGGAGACCTTATTGCTGTCTATAACTACCTGAAGGGAGGTTGTAGCCAGGTGGGGGTTGGTCTCTTCTGCCAGGCAACCAGCACCAGAACAAGAGGACACAGTCTCAAGCTGTACCAGGGGAGGTTTAGACTGGATGTTAGGAGGAAGTTCTTCATAGAAAGAGTGATTGCCCATTGGAATGTGCTGCAAAGGGAGGTGGTGGAGTCACCATCACTGGAGGTGTTTATGAAGAGAACAGATGTGGCACTTGGTGCCATGGTTTAGCTGATTAGATAGTGTTGGATGATAGGTGGGACTCAATGTACTCAGAGGTCTTTTCCAACCTGGTTGATTCTGTTCTATTCTATTCTATTCTATTCTACAAAATGTGGAGTACTGAGCATCATTGGTGATAAAGGCTGATAATAATCCACACCCGCTCCACAGGACAGGACTCACCCTAGTTATCACTTCATAGCAAGCCTACTGGTATGGATCCGTCGTGGGTTCAAGACTGCAGTGAGCAGCAGTGTCCTTTATAGGTGGGTTGGATTAGTTGATAGGTTGGATGAGATGATTTTGAAGGTCTTTTTCAACCTGGTTTATTCTATTCTGTTCTGTTCTATTCTATTTTAATATGCAATTAAATTCACTGTTTCTTTAAAGTGATGCTACTTGTTATATGAAGCTTTATCAGGCAGGATGTGGGTAACCTTTGTTAAATATCCTGTGGCTGAGAGGCTACAGGCTTACCTGTGACAGCTTTCCTGGGGAAACCCAGGCAAACAGGCTGAAGACCACAGTGGGCATTCCTCACCTTGCCTGTGAAAGCTGTACAGGAACACTGCATTGCCTCTTCTGCTTGAAGAGCTGTTCATACATTTTATCCAGTAGCAATGGTCTCAAAGGTCTCTTCCAACCTGGTTGATTCTATTCTATTCTATTCTATTCTATTCTATTCTATTCTATTCTATTCTATTCTATTCTATTTCTATTTCTATTTCTATTTCTATTTCTATTTCTATTTCTATTTCTATTTCTATTTCTATTCTCATTGCATTTTAACAAATAGATAATGCATCTGAGAACCACTAGCTCTCTTCCATCCATGTAATGGAATGGACAGGGACAGAAGGGTAAGCAAGCAGGTGAACCACCCAAAATCAGAAGGATGCTACAGGTAACTCTGTAGGTTCATCTCACAATAGTCACTGAATCAGTGGCTGCTCTAAAATTACTCACACAGTGGTCTCCTTGCATCAGGCTTCTGGTTTCACACAAGTTTACTAGGTCAGATGCAGCACTGCTTACATGTTGGCTTCATCTTTTTTCCTCATTCTGCACCAGAAATGGAAAATTCCTTTACCAAGACTGCTAGAAAGTGAATCTGTAGATTCTCCTTCTGCCCTGGCCATGCTGGATCTATACTGGCTTTATGCCACACCACCCCAATGGCGCAGGGTGATTCTTTCCAAATGTCAGTAATGGAAATAAGCTTCTCAGAGCTGCCAGTAATGAGTAGGAAAAGTGGGCTGGGTTTGCATGCAGCAGTGCACGAGCTCCTGAATGGCACTACATTGGCTGGTTCAAGAACCAGACTGTGAAACCGACACTTCTGGGCACACATAGCCAGATTCATACAGAACTGTATTTGAGTTTAGAAGCCCCACTCAAAGAAATTGGCTCTGCATTGAGTTAACTTACTATCTTTGCAACAATTAATGGAGTGATTAATCAGCAACTGGATAAACCACCCACAGATAATTCACAGTTGATTATAGTTTCTTTTGTCTGACTGTGCCCTAGGATTGAAATTTTATGTAATGCACAAGCCAAGAGTGTCTCAGCTAAATTCCTAGTGGGTGTTTGCAATCAAGATACCACAACACAGCTTGATACAAATATTAACTTTTGCTCAAGGGAGTATGGGAAAGATGGGGTTATTGTAGGTCATTACAAAACGAAAGGATGTCAGAGTAACAGCCGAGATTCAGCCAAAGCTGACACTGAAATTCTTAAGATGCTGTTCAGTGAAGGCAAATCTTGCTCTCCAATTTACAGAGGTTCGGTTTAGATTTGTTTAGTTTTAAAAATGAGTCTCCAATGGGGAAGAAGACAGAAATGCATCTATTCTTTGCAATAGAAGTGCGTTGTCTAAGGAATAACAACAACAATATTGCTGTGGAGACCAGCTTCAGGGCAGGTAAGACTTCACTGGGGAAGGGATCTGAAGCAAATGCAGCCAAGGAAAAGCTCTTTTGGGGTCTTTTTTGAAGTCAGGAAAAGTGCTATCTCTGTGCTCATCCTGCCAATTTGTGGGTGGGGCTGAAGAGGTAGCATGGGCAGAACCAGCACTACCCGGTGTTGATCATGCCTTCAGCCCATAAGAAGCCTCGGGGAGGGCAGCAAGCAGTCGCTGCCCACAGAGCAAGCAAACGGGACTTGAGTGTGCCCAGGTGATGCTGCAGCTGTCTGCAGCTTGTAGGTTCCCTGGAACCAGTGAAGCCTGAGGCAAGAACTTCCAGAAGAAGACCCAACATGGTTATAAGACATCCAAAAGCCACTGCCAGGAGCAATGGGGAAACTCAGACTGAGCTCCTGTGCATAAAGGTGGCAGCGCAGGTGTCCAGCTGCAGGGAGTGCCTTCCTCTGGCACTTGTTCCAATGGGAGGCAGTAACACCACCTGTCTGCCGTGTGAACAGATCAATGATTTGCTGAGCCAGTTGGTGGAGCTGAAGGAGAAGGTGGCAATGTTGAGAAGAATCATAGAATGCAAGAGTGAAATAGATTGGTGGAATCATACCATGCAAAGGCAGCAGGTGGGGACTCCTCAAGAAGCAGAGCACCTCCTCCCCTCATGTCACGAGGCGGAAGGAAGTGGCCTAAGAAGAGGATGAAAATGGATAGAGGCCCCTGCTTGGGAAGGCAGGCTAACCTCTTCCTGGCCTCCCTCACCTTCTCAGTTACCCCTACACAATGGATATGGAACATTGGAAGTTGAAAGCCAAGATTGAGAGGCCCCTATGTCCTACACCTGTCAGGTGGAAGACAGAAGTTTAAATGAAGAGAGTGAGTGGTGGTGCATTTATGGCCATGGCAGGAGTAGAGTGCACAAGGAAGTTCCAGTTGTTGGAGACTTGCTCCTGGAAGGAACAGAGGGCTCAATACACAGGGTTGACCCTCATCATAGGGAAGTCTGCAGTCTTCCTGAAGCCAAAATAGGGGATACCACTAGAGAACTCCACAATATGGTGCAGTCACATGACTATTATCCATTACTGATCTTCCAGACAGGTGGGGAGGAAGCTGCATCCCATAGTCTGAGGGGGTTGAAGAGAGATTTCAGGGCCTTGGGACAGTTGGTGAAAGAGTCTGGGGCACAAGTTATTTTCTCCCCGCTATATCCAGTACCCAGCCATGATGTGGAAGGAAATGGAGGAATCCTGTCAGTAAACACCTGGCTCTGAAACTGGTGCCACAGGCAGGGCAGTTCTTTGATAATGGCTGGTTTTATTTGACACCAGAACCAATGGTAGTTCATGGGAATGGCTTATCTCGCAGGGGGAAAAGAATTCTAAGACAAGAACTAGCAGGAATCATTCATAGAGCTTTAAACTAGAATCTGCACCAGTGAGGCAGTGTTCCAGTATTGATGAAGACCAGAAGGCCTCCCACCCTGCCAGGGTAGAATCAGTGTGCTCAGCTCCCTCCCTGCAATGCCTGTACAGCAGCACACACAGCATGGGGAATAAACAGGAAGAGTTAGAAATCCATGTGTGGTCAAGGGGTTATGATCTGGTGGCAATTTCAGAGACACAGTGAGACAGCTCACATGACTGGAATGTGGTCATGGATGGCTATGTCCTTTTTAGGAAAGACAGGTCAACAAGGTGAGGTGGTGGAGTTGGAGTTTACATGGGAGAGCATCTAGAATATATTGCCTTCTGTCCAGAGGTGATGTTAGGAAGAAGTTCTTCACTGTGAGGGTGGTGAAACACTGGAACAGGTTGCCCAGGGAGGTGGTAGATGCCTCGTCCCTGGATGTTTTTAAGGCCAGGCTGCATGTGGCTCTGGGCAACCTGATCTAGTGTGAGGTGTCCCTGCCCATGGTGGGGGGGTTGGAACTAGATGATCCTTGAGGTCCCTTCCAACCATAAAAATTCTATGATTCTATGACTCTATGAATGAAAGGTGAGTTGAGAGTTTGTAGGTGTCAATTAAGGGGCATACCAGCATGAGTGATGTTGTTCTGGGTGTCTATTACAGACCACCTGATTAGGACAAGGAAGTTGATGAAGCCTTCCACAGGCAGCTGACAGCAGCCTCACAATCCCAGGCCCTGGTTCTCAAGGGGGATTTTAATTGCCCAGGTATTTGCTGGAAGGCCTCCTCAGCCAGCCAGCCACAGTCCAGGAGGTTCCTGCAGTGCATTGATGATAACTTCTTGATGCAAATGGTAGATGAGACAACTAGGAGAGCAGCAGTGGATGTGGTTTATCTTGATTACAGTAAGTAATTTGACACTGTCTCCCACAGCATCCTTGCAGCTAGGCTGAGGCAGTGTGGTCTGGATGATCAGGTAGTGAGCTGGATGTTGAAGGAAAGAAGTCAGAGAGTTGTGGTCAATGGGATAGAGTCTAGTTGGTTGCCTGTATTTAGTGGAAACACTTGGTGCTCAGTACTGGGACCAGCACATTCCAATGGCCAACAACTCTTTCTGTGAACTTTCTCCTCACCTCAAGCCTAAACTTCCCCTGGCACAGTTTGAGACTGTATCCTCTTGTTCTGGTGCTAGCTTGGAGAAGAGGAGACTGAAGGGTGACCTCATTAATTTTTGTACATATGTAAAGAGTGAGTGCCAAAAGGATGGAGTCAGGCTCTTCTCAGTGATGCTCAATGACAGGAAAAAGGGCAGTGGGTGAAAGTTGAGGCATAGGAAGTTCCATGAAAACATGAGGAAAACTTTTTTGCCTGTGAGAGTAGCAGAACACTGGAACAGGCTGCCCAGGGGGGTTGTGGAGTCTCCTTCTGTGGAGATATTCAAAACCTGCCTTTATGCTTTCTTGTGTGGTCTTGTATAGGTGATCCTGCTCTGGCAGGGGGGTTGCACTAGATGATTTTCCAAGGTCCCTTTCAGCCCCTAACATTCTGTGATTCTGTGAACTAAGCAGCAATCTTTCTTGCAAGTGTTTTATTTTAATAGCACATACTGCCACCTGCTGTAAGCAACTGAAATTGCTTTTGCCATTTTAGAACTTTCGAAGCTGCCTAAGGCAGCCAGCCTTAGATTTAAAATACAGCTAGATTGTTGACATCTTTCTCTGATGCTAATTTAATTAGCTATTCATCCAAATATTTTCTTAATTACATATGATTTTGTAATAGCTGGAGCCTGACTGCCTCTAAGGTGCATGGAAATCTTGGAAACAGTTCTGTTCTAGATGTGAAGTTGATAGCACATTATTTAAAGGACAATTATTAACCATTTCAGAATACAAAAAATTCCATTAGGAAATTAATAATTGCTCCAAGATGAGCAGCAGTTTTTTAATGAATCAAGCCATGAGGGATCAAAAATACTGAGTACAAAATATTAAAATATTTATTGTTTTACTTAGTTGCCCATTTGCCTCAAAGGAATGCCAAGAAATGTTCAAGAAATCAAGGCATCTCTTCATGACTTTTTAGAATAAGAATGCTATAGGGGCATATATTCTATATGACCATTTTAATGTGTCTGTTTTCTTCCTGGTATATTTGTCTGCCTCCAATTAAGATGCTGAATGAAGTGTAAACAACTCTTTTGCCAAGTCCTTGTCAGGCATAAATCCATGTAAGTGCTGTCAAGTCTGTGCTTAGACTGTCACAATCTGGAAAATGGTTTCTTATGTCTACTTGAGATTTTGGAGAGGAAAAAAAGGGAGGGGGGAGATTAGGTCTAGAGGAGAAAAGAAAGAAGGAGAAAGAGGTTTGTGTTGAATCAGTAAGTATTCATGTGCTTATGTAGTACTTACCACTACATCAGAAAGAACAAGTACTGTGGTGGGTTAACGCCCATTCTGAAAAGAAACAAAACAGGGTGGAGGGCTTGCAGGTGCTTTGCCCTCCCTGCAGGGCATTTTCCCCCACTGGGAAACTGAGTCTGTTCCACTCCCCCCATCCCTGCCCAGCTAGGGTATAAAGAGCACGGCATTGCAGCTATTAGGGCTCCTTTTTGGCTCCTGCCTCTCCTGCATGAGAGCTACTGCGGCTGCTTTCCTGCTTTTCTGCAATGTGGTCGGGCCTGATCCTTATCCCTGCTGCCTCCATGTCTCTTCAGAGAGGGAGACTGGTTTTGTATTCTTTTTTTTTTTTCTCTCCTCCCATCCATCCTTGTTCCTTGCCCTTGTGAACCTTACCTGTTATTGTTATATATATATATATTGTTAAAAAAAACTCTTTACCTCTCTACTTCCAGGCTGACTCCAAATTATTGCTTGGTGGATTTGCTCCTTCCCATTCCATTTTTTTTCCTTTCTGTTGGGAGGGAGGAGGGGGGAGCAGGGGAGAGATTCTCAGCCTTGTCCCCATCTGAGCTCTTAACTCCCAGTTAAGGCTCAAACCACCACAATACAGAAGATGCTAATATGAAAAGCTAAGCACATAGTCCTGTAGTAAATAAAATTTCTATTCCAGATTCTACAGGTTGCTTTTCATCCAGAAACAATCCCAAACATCTTGTCCCTGCTGCCAATCTTTTCCAACACATAGCTGTTTTAAAGCAGGGTGAATTTCCCCCTTTCTCCATGTACATAGAGAGCCTAACTCCACAATAGCCACAGGCTGCCAGGCAGTGATATATGGCTGGGTCATCTCTTTGCTGAGGATAGCCGGAATGGACTATGAACTTTACTTACAAACTGTAGATATCGTTTTAGATTGGATGGACAGTGCGAACAGCCAATGAAATTGTTTAGAAGGGGTGGATTGTGACCGTTTTAGGCTGTGCCTTTAAGAAAGGGACAGTGCTGGAACACTCTGGCTGAATATTTTGAAAACAAAGATGGGTCTAAATTAATTTCATTGGTAATTGGTAGAATGCTACTTTAAGTTTTAGTTCAGTTGGAATCTTTCTCAGTTCCAGTCTGTTCTGTCTCTCCAGCCTGTCTGCTTCTGAGCAACTAGCTGGAGCTGACCTTGAGATAGGAAAACTAATCCCTGCATGCGCTTTTGAGCCTAATAAGAATTTCCTCCTCAATAACTACCTTTTCTCTCTCTCTAACCCTTTCTCTCTCTCTCTAACCTTTTCCCGGAGGAGGGAATTTTGTTCTGTATTACTTTCTTTGCTGTATATTTCTGTATATATTGTAAATATTGTACATTGTGTATATATTAACCTGCATTTAATCTTGCTTGTAAATACAGCTCTACCCTTTGATTCTCCAACTGAGTCAGCCATGGTTTCTTTCTTTGTGGGGGAGGGAGAACTGAACCTTCTCTCACCACCACACCTATCCCTGGCCACATGACCTAACTAGAGAAAATTCAGGAACGAGTCCAGGTGACTCAGCACCTCCCTCCCTCTGGTGAAAAAACATGCCATGGCACATGCTGCCAGCTGCAATCAAGTGAGAAGACAGCAGCTCTCTTGCCAAATGGCGTTGCACAGCTCACGTCTCCCACGTTTAAATTTCCCATGGTTGACATAACCCCCTTGAGCTTGCACATGAGAAGACATTCCCGCCAGTTCTCGCTGTCTGCCGAGGTCCTCCCACCCTGAAAAGCCCCAGAAAGAAACCAAAATGGAGTGCCTCTCAGCTCAAGCACACCGGTTCCAGTGCCGTTCCTGAGCAGCTCTCTTGCCAAATGGCCAAGCACACATTTTCCAATGATCCCTATTGTGACCATTTTAGGCTGTGCCTTTAAGAAAGGGACAGTTGCTGGAACAATCTGGCTGAATGTTTTGGTGGAAGAATGAAAAACAAAGATATTCTAAATGAATTTCATTGGTAGATTGGTAGAATGCAACTTTAAATTTTTAGCTTTAGTTCAGTTTGAATCTCAGTTTAGTCTGTCTTCTTCAGTCTGTCTGTTTCAGTCTCTCTGAGCAACAGCTGTGCTGGACGGAGCTGACCTTGAATTAACTGAGCTAACCAGATAAGAAACTAATTCTTGAATATGCTTTGAGCTAACAGAATTTCCTCCTTAATAATTACCTTTTCTCTCTCTAACCCTTTTTGGGAAAAAAAGGGAGGTAGGGGGAGGAGGGAATACAGGGAGGGGAAGTTTTTTTTTCTGTATTACATTCTTTGCTGTATATTTCTGTACATATTGTAAATATTGTATATTGTGTATATATTAATCCGCATTTCATCCTGCTCATAAACATAGCTCTTATCCATTTCTGCTTCTCTGACAGAGTTAGCTATGGTTTTCTTTGTGTGTGGGGGAGAACTGAACTTTCTCTCACCACCACACCTCTTACCTTAAACATGAATGATAATACTATTTATTCCCTTAATACCCATCCCATATTTTGACTTTTTTAAAGTGGGAATAGACCACTTGTTATTCCAGGATTTGTGATGCTAGAAATTGCACTGAGCATGAAAAAAGAAAGATCCCCCTGTTTTGGTGTAAAATCCTTCCTTTTCATTTAACCACAAACAAACAACAACAACAAAAAAACCCAATATCAACTTCCCTTGTGAGTTAGTGATCCCCTTTGTTTTGCTCTAAACCAACTCTGCCTCTATGGAGAGGTGCCATACCTCTTCAAATATCTAGGCCATTTCCTGTCAGCTTGTAACTTAACAACTAAAATGTTTAAGTGAGATGTGTCTCATCTGAGGTATTTTCCTTCCCTTTCTATTCTTTTTATAGGTGTCTCATAATTTATGAGGAACATTTATGTAGATGCCTCATAAATTATGTATTTTAATATTATGCTTAGATGTGTTTGACAACACCTCAGTGGCAGTATGTCATCTTTCATTGTTGGAAAATACCCATGCAAGATTAGTCAAGAGAATATCTTAGTAACAATTTTTTCTGTCCAGATCTTTCTATTTTACTTTCTGGTTTGCTTTCCTTCAGTCAAAACAGTGTGGAGAACAGATTACCTGCATCTAGTTTTATTGCTTCTGTTTCTGTTCTGCTGAACTCTTCAGGTTGTCTTCAGAATACTGTCTGACAAGGAAGAGTGTTTCCACTCGTCTTTCACCCACAAGAATCTGTCAACCAAATCTGCCAAAATTTGATTGTGCTCTAAACTAAGGAAAATAGTTTGATCTCAGCTAGTATAAACTGTAACATTCAATCAAAGTCAACGGCTGTACCAGGCTGACTTTTGTAATTTAATGGCTTGGCTCAAAATGTCACTTTCATGTAGAGATGTCTAGAATAATCTGTGCATATCAAATGGGGAAAGTTTTAAACATTAATCCTATGCATGTTTAAATACAGGCCCTTTAGAAACGCATTAATTTCAAAATACATGAACCAGTGAAGCTGGTTCCACACTTGAAATTAACCCCATGCTTAAGAATTTGGTAGGATGAAAGCAACAAAAATGCTGTAAGTCAAAGTGCTGGGTTCCTTTGCCTCTTTTGATAGCCTCTGATCTTTCATCTACTAAAAGGATGACACATGAATAAATTGTGTGCTCTGGGTGCACTAACTGATGTGGGTTTTTTTGCTTGTGTTATTTGACTTAGCATAAACAGCAAGTGTGCTTTCATCAATGAAAGAGCAATATATCTTCAGGCGCTCTGAAATGTGGAAAACAGAAAAGGTCAATTATTGCAGACGCACTGCTGCTTCACTGATGATACCATCACAAAACTTCTCAAAAATTCTCATTTTGATATAAACCAATGTCCTTCTAATTTAAAAGACATACTTATACAGATCATAGAATCATAGAATTGTTAGGGTTGGAAGGGACCTCAAGGATCATCTAGTTCCAATGTACAAAACCATAAAAAATATTAGTATCTAAATATGTTTGTCTTAATTTTTTATTTTACTTCTGTTAAAATGTCAATTCCATAAACACAATCATTTGGTTTTCTGTATGACAGCAATGTTAACGTTAAATGTTAACTCTTGATTTATGTCACAAATATTCTAGAATTCTTTCTACACATTAGTCATACGAGGCTCATCTCTGAATATCTCTTGTAAGCTCTGAGTATCTCTAATCATTCTTTTAGTATTTATAGAGGCACGAGGAAACAAAACTCTACACAGGTGCATATAGGAAAAGGATTGTGTCTTCTGTTTTGACTACTAGGTACAACCTAGTAAGCAAGCATGGGGGTGTATCTGAGAGGCCACCTATCTCCAGGGCTTAAATATTGGACTCTAGGCTGTCTATAGGCATTTCTATCTAGTTAAAAGCCAAAGCTAGGAATTCTTCTGTAGGAGGATACCTGTTTTATATGTGTGTGCATACATATGCATATACAAGCTGTAACATATATACAAAGATGGGTATGAATATACACACATATATATGCATATATATATATATACAGTGACTATTTAATTGTCATGGTGTATTTTTCATGGACTCCAATGTGGTAATTGAAGACATTGAAGACCAGTTTATTAATGCATCTGAGGGCATATATAAATATGCCCAAAATAGCTGATGTAACACATGGGCAATAGCTAATAGCTAATACTCCATTTTGTAACTTGAACAAAATGGGAATAACAATATACTCATATGTCAAAGGACTTAGAAATCATGAAAGATACAAAGTGCAAATTCCCACATCATTAGAACTACTAGAAATTACAAGTTGAGGCCAGCCTGTGCTAGTTGTTTTGTGTCTTTCAAACTTGGATGTTCTCATTGAATATTTCACTCCTGTAGTGTTGTAGTCTTGTTCACTGCAGAACTTAGGAATGGTGATTGATAATTCAAGAACCGTGCATTCAATACTCAGTTCATTTAATCATTAGAGTTCCTAGGTAGTCATTATAATCTAAAAACCTAAAGCAGTAGTTTAGCTTTACTTTTGTGCTCAGGAAGTTAAAGTTGTGTTGCTCTGCTAGATTTTGTGCTGTTATATATCAACTGAATTTTCATGTATAGATGTATTCCCTTGGTTGATTTACCAGAAGACTATAAATGTCAATGCAGTACTTAAAAGGAACCTTTTGTCTGCAGTAAGATCTGGTTGCTGTCAGTAATATTAAGTTACAGACACAAGAACAGCCAGTAAAAAAACCACCCCAAAGTCATTGCTTCATTTGATTGTTATTAATTTTTAAGTACTTTCTTTCAGCTCTGATTGATGTAGAATGTATTTCTTTTCTGAGCATCTTTAAAAGGAGACATTGACATTTGATGCTGTCTTAAGTGCTAACAGTCATCACTGTTGATGAACATAGACTCATTAATGTCTACATCGTTCACAGCGCAAGGGCATTTCTGTCACTCTTGAGTTTGGGACAATTCATTTTTACATTAGCTAATACATCTGCTTCCAATGCCACCCATGAATTTTAGTTGATCCCTTGGGTCACAACACTAAGTTTTGCACAGCAAAGGTGTTATTTTTCAATGTGGAGAAGACTTTTTAGAAGCCTCTGCTATCCATAGGAATGCATTTTTATTCATTATATTCTTAAATCTATGACCTACAGCTCTTTCACTTGTTCCTTAGGTGAAAGGTGCCATTGTAAATAACATAACACTCTGAATCATATATACTTTTTGAGCACAGGACTATTAAAACTGAGTGTGACCCTATGACATTATCAAATCATACAGGAACCATCAGACCTGCTCTTATCTTAATTTTGGATCCTGAAGAATTTTTTAAAAAATAAAATGTTTTTCACTGACATATTACTGTGACCACTTCAGGACAAGTACAGCAATGCCAAAGACTTGAGTTGAACCCAAGCCTTTAAGTTTCTGTGGAAGAAACTGCATTGTCCTGAGAAAAATGAATACTCTGAAACTGCACCAGTGACAAAAATGTTAAATTAATAGTTCTCCTATAGGGTTGGACAGTGCAGCATCCCTTCCTGCTTCACATCCAGTAACTCCTATTAATCACTGAAATACCACCTAACCTACATCACAACTGAATCATATGATTTTATTAGGGATGTCTGTTGATGACCAAATGCTGTTCACCAACAATTATTTGGATTATGGAACTGAAAGAAACAACTCCAGAACAAGAGGACACAGGCTCAGGCTGTGCCAGGGGAGGTTCAGGCTGGATGTTAGGAAAACGTTCTATACAGAGAGAGTGGTTGCCCATTGGAATGGGCTGCCTGGGGAGATGGTGGAGTCGCCATCATTGGAGGTTTTCAGGAGAAGACTTGATGGGGTGCTTGGTGCCATGGGTTAGTTGTTTAGGTGGTGTTGGATTGGTTGATGGGTTGGATGCGATGATCTTGAAGGTCTCTTCCAACCTGGTTTATTCTATGTATTCTAACTCCTCTGTTTTCCTCATCTTTGGCTCTCTGTCTAGGTAGAAATTGCCTCCTGATATGTGAATTCTCCTTTTATTTCCACAGGATTTGGACTGACTGAATAGTCATAAAATAATGCAGTAACTTTGCATTTTAATATCTTTCTCACATAATAAAAATTATAAACAGCACTAGGTTACAGCAAGCCATAATCTAGCAGGAGTCTGCTGTATTCTGAGAGTCAACATTAAAAAAGCAAATAAAAATTATAGCAGTTGCAAGAGTGGTGCACATCAGGGCACATCACACACTGCAGCAATGCCAAATACGCATAATTCTGTAAGCAAAAGAACCAGATAAGAATGGTTGCAAAGAATTTTGTACATTAGTAATTAGATATTTGACACCTAATGATGTATGAGATTCTCCTGTGGCTGGTCGTTCATAGTTCCCTCTTCACATGATCAGTAACTATAAGTCTGGAGCAGAAGCCTCCTGGTTTTAGGCCCAGCAGGTGTCAAGCCCCAAGCTCACAGGGCTGGTGCAGCTGGCTATTCTTGATGTGTCCCTTCCCACTTTCTTGTAAAGAAAATGAACTCTATCCTAGCCAAATCCAGGACATGGAGGCAATGTCACAGACAAAGAAACTTGTTTCCATATTGTTGTGCCTTGGGTGGACTGACTTACATGAGAAGATGAAAAAACTGAGAGGAGTTCTTTTGGAGTCTAAAATATTTTTATAATTTCTTTTTTTCAGGATAGGTTCATAGACCCTTTCTCTTTTAGATGCCTCTTCTACTTAGGCACCGGGAACTTGGGCAGATGAGTGGGCAGAAAGAAGGATATCACTATTCCTTTTGAAATTTGTTTAAACCTGGCTGGTTGGCTCAGAAGTCATCCAATATGAACAGACACAACTAGCATTCACAATTTGATTGCTCAATGCTCATTCTTTTCAGGCAACTTGACTAAAAATGTGAAGGGAAGCAAAGGGGACAAGTAAATCATCTGCTTTCTGTCTGAAGAGGTTTGACTGTTAATAAGTTGCACCTTCCTTCAATTTGCCTCTGATTTCTCACTGTAAGCTTAACATAAAATTCTCTGTACAAGGGAAGAAAAGAAAGAATCAAGTCCCTGGATAGCTGATTTTGCTACACTCAGCACTTCATACATCTAGCCTTTCTCTGAATTTATTCCAAAAAAAAGTGGTTGCCTTTCAAGTTATGTTAAATACATATGTGTATGTGTGTACGTTTTATGAATGTAGCCCCCTTTTATCTCCTTATACCTTTTCCTCCCTCATTGTAGGATTTCTGCTGTGTTTCAAGAATGCAGGCCTTAACTCTAGTAGGAAAACTTGTTGCAGACTTCATAGGAAATTGCCAAGTTTTGAGAAAGAGCTGTGACAACATCTGCAGAGTGGAACCATGAGACAAAAAAGGTAAAATTGACAGTGGAGATAGGATGATCAGGTTGGTCAGGCAGGACTCTTGGCCATTCTATAATTGCTGACCTGTTCCATAATCTAGCCTGGCACTGAGGTCAGGCTGACAGGTCTGTAAGTCCCTGGCTCTTCCAACCAGCCCTTCTTGTGGATGTGCATCACAATGGCCAGCGTCCAGTCACCTGGGACCTCTCCAGTGAGCCAGGACTGCTGAAAAATGATGGAGAGCCACTTGGCCAGCTCATCTGTCAGCTGTTTCAGCACCCTAGGATGGATCCCATCTGGTCCCATGGACCTGTGGGGATCCAAGTGGCTGAGCAGGTCTCTAACTGCTTCCTCCTGGATTACAGGGGAACTATACTGCTCCCTGACTCCATCTGCTAGCTCAGGAGGCCAGTTGTCCAGAAGACAACCTATCCTGCTATTAAAAATTGAGGCAAAGAAGGTGTTAAGTACCTCTGCCTTTTCCTCATCTTTAGTTACTATATTCCTCTCCATGTCCTCTAAGGAGAGGAGGTTGTCCTTGTCCCTTCTCTTGCCATTAATATATTTGTAAAAGGTTTTTTTGTTGTCCTTCACATCAGAGGCCAGTCTAAGCTCTAAATGGCCTTTTGCCTCTCTAATTTTTTTCCTGTGTGACTCAGCAACATCCTTAAACATGTCATGGGTTACCTCTCCTTCCTTCCAAAGATGATACACCCTCTTTTTTTTTTGCCTTAATATGCTCAGAAGTTTATTGCCCATCCAGGCTGGCCATCTGCCCCTTTGTTTTTAAGGGCTGTTTCCCAAGGGACCTTCTGAGTTAGTTCCTTAAGTATCCTGAAGTCCTCCCTCTGGAAGTCCAGGGTGGAGGTTTTGTTGATGCCCCTCTTAGCTTGACTGCATATTGAAAACTCAATGATCTCATAGTCACTGGACCCCAGACAGCCTCCAACCACCACATCTCCCACCAGCCCTTCTCTGTTGGTAAAAAGAAGGTCAAGCAAAGCCTTACCCCTGGTAGGCTCACACAGCAGCTGGGATAAGAAGCTATCCTTCATACACTCTAAGAACCTTCTAGGCTGCCTCCTCTCTGCTGTGCTGAGTTCCCAGCAGATATCAGGCAGGTTAAAGTTGCCCACAAGAACAAGGTCTGGTAATCTTGAGACAGCCTCTAGCTGCCTATAGAATAATTAATCAACTTCATCCTGGTTGGGTGGTCTATAGCAGACTCCAACCAGGATGTCAGCCTAGTTCCATGGCATCTAGAGCCTCCCTGATGTACAGGGCCACCCCTGCACCCCTTCTCCCTCGCCTGTCTCTTCTGAAGAGCCTGTAGCTATCAATTACGGTGCTCCAGTCGAGTGAGTTGTCCCACTATGTTTTTGTGATGGCAACTACATCATAACTTTCCTCCTGTAACAAGGCTTCCAGCTCCTCTTGTTTGTTACCCATACTGAATGCATTAGTGTACATGAACTTTGGCTGGGCTGCTTATTTCACCCCTGACTCTAGCTTACCACCCTCAGACTCCTGTCTAGGGGGGACTGGTTTCAGCCCCTTCCCCCTTCAAATCTAGTTTAAAGCCCTGTCAATGAGACCTGCTAACTCCCTTCCTAGAACCCTTTTCCCTCTGTGGGATAGGCTGTTCACATGTGCAAGGATATTTCTCCCACTCTGGGATGGATGTACTCCGTCTGTTGCTTTGCGGACCCAGTACCACAGAAAGTTCCCCAAGATCAAGAAACCCAAAATTCTGTTGGTGGCACCAGCCTCTGAGCCACTTGTTAATGACACATTCTGTCCTGTTCCTTTCAGCATTCTTTCCTGCAACTAAGGGTATTGATGAAAAAATTACCTGTGCCCCTGACCCCTCAACCATTTCTCCCAGCCTGCAAGTAATTTTTGATTGCCTTTGGTCCTCTGGTTTCAACATCATCACTCTCTACCTGCATAACTATCAATGGATAGTAATCAGAGGACTGTACCAGACTAGGCAGCTTTCTGGTAACATCCCTGACCTGGGCCCCAGGGAGGCAGCAGACTTCCCTGTGGGAAGGATCCACCCAACATATGGGGCCCTCTGTTCCCCTCAGGAGGGAATCACCAATAACAATTACCCTCCTCTTTTTTTTTTAAGGGAACAAGTCTTTATGTGGGGGGTGGGCTGTTTGGCTTTAGGCAACACCTCCGTTGGTGTGTCTTCTGTCTTCTTGTTCCCCTCACCCTCAACTTCCAGTGCCAGATATTTGTTTTGCAAGGTCAGCTGGGAAGGTGAGGGGAGCTGCGAGGGTTTTACTTCACGTCCCTAACAAGGACCTGTATTCATTTTCTGCTGCATCTTGGGTCACCTCCCTCTGCTAGGGGAGTCTGCAGAGCCTGGTTCCTCAAATCCAACTCCCCTTCACATTCCCTTACAGTCCTAAGTGTAGCAACTTCTTCCTTCAGTTCAGTCACTAGATTAAGCAGATAATCGAGATGCTTACACCTAATGCAGGTGTTATCTCCACTGTCCTCCATTTCAGGTGCCAGGCTCCAGCACTCTCTCCAGCCAGTCACCTGGACACCTGCCTGCTTAAATTCAGCCTCAGACTGGATCGACACAGATCTTTTGAAAACAGCTTTGCAGCAAGTTGCCACCATCCCTATCCCTGGCCAGGGGACCTAACTGGACAACAATTCAGGAACGAGCCCAGGTGACTCAGCACCTCCCTCCCTCTGGTGATCTCTGGAGGTCCCTTTCAACCCCTAGCATCCTATGATCCTGTGAATTATTTCGCAAAGGTCAAACTGGCCATGTCTGACAAAAATACAGGTCAGGAACACAGTACTCAAGGTGCGGCCTCACCAGCACTGAGTACAGAGGGACAATCGCCTCCCTGGTCCTGCTGACCGCACTGTTTCTACTACAGGCCAGGATGCCATTGGCCTTCTTGGCCACCTGGGCACACTCCTGGATCATATTCATCCTTCTGTCCCTTTCCCTAGCTGCAGGTCCCTTTCCACCACACAGCCCTCTAGGCATCCTTCCCCAAGCTTGTAGCATTGCAGGGGTTGTTGTGGCCAGGGTACAGGACGCAGCACTTGGCTTTGTTGAAGCTCATACAGTTGACCTCAGCCAATCTATCCAGGTCCCTCTGTAGAGCCTCCCTACTCTCAAACAGAACTCTCCCACCTAATGTTGTGTTGCCTGCAGACTTACTGAGGGTGCATTTGATCCCCTCATTGAAATAATTGATAAATAAATGCTTCCAGTTTGAACTTGAAATTATCCCTTATATGTTCTTTCCAAATAATCTTCCCTAAAATTACAGAAGAAAAGCTACAGCTATTGAAAACATCCCAATAAAATGCTAAAGAAAATAATTTCAAGATGGAGGCTTTTTAATTTCCTTACTTCTAGAAACATTTTAATTATACCTTTAAGTGCCACCTTCACTATTAGGCTTGTACAATAGTTCAGAATTGTAGACTGCTTCCTCATTCCTATTCCCTCACAGCAAAAAGAAGTGCAGTTAAAATTTATAAGCCAATCTACTGTTTTGTGGTACAACAGCTGTTACCAGCTGGAAATGCTTTAGGCTTGGTTGAAGTAACTATGTTAAAAGCCACTTCCCTAGCCATCTTCAAATGAACATTTTTTTTCTCCTTTTCAAAAAATTTTACAACTTAGAACTTCAAGTCCCTCTTTTGAAAGAATTAAATGGAAATTATATGTGGATTGAAAATATTAAATAGCTTGCTGGGATTTTTTAATGAAAAGATTGAAATAGTGTGTCAAGACCACTGTTTTTTAGAACCTCTCACTAGCTGTTAAACTGAGATGCCATAAACAGAACAATGCACCTCACCCGTCATTTACCACAACTGACAGAGATTTTGACTGATTTCTTTTCACCTGAATAAAATGGACCTTCAGTTTGTCAAAGATATTCTTGCAGGCTTTTTCAAAACATACAGATGTTCTATTTCAGGGAAGAGTAAATGGAAATTGAGCAACAGGGACTACACAGTTTTTAAGTGTTTACCAAACAGATGTACTATGGTAAAAATTTATAGGATTTCCACAATTTTTTAATTCAGTTCTAGAAAGAAGTTCATAGCCAAACTAAAGTAGGGACCCCACATGGATGTTTTATAGAGGAGCAGAGGATTGTGGGTGAAATACCTGGTTTGCTGTGACCACCCAGTGGGCTAGACCCCTTTTGGGACCTCCCAGGTGTGGTCTGTGCAGTGGCATCCGGGCCAGCACCCAGCCTAAACCACCACAATGAGCAAAGTAGGTCTGGTCATGGCAAACTTGGTCAGCCAGTGATGGCTAGGTAAGCCCATAGTGATGAAGTAGGTCCAGCATCCAGCCATTAATTCATTAGTGGGCTAGGATTGGCATCAGCTAGGTACATGGCCAAACATAACTATGGTGAGGACTAAGACCAGGGGCCCAAACTTAAAAGCATCTTCTAAGCTGATAGGAGGAGATCCCCAGCATGGCTTGTCACAACTTTTTTTTGCACACAGCAATTTTCACAATTCTCTGAGCAAAGCACCACAGTTACACCATTAAAGAGCCTGCCTGAGCACAGGCAATCAGTCATATCCCAGGAGGAAGCAGGTGCACTGAGGGCTTTGAGAGCTTCTTCCCATGTTTGAAGTTCTCCAACACTAGAAATCCTATTTGTGTGGCTAGAATAGTTTCCCTTGGAAATTATCATTGTTGGTGTATGCCCAATATAAAAATTTAGCTAAACAGGTTAAATATATGAATCACCCTTCTTCTTCAAAAACAAAGAAAACATAAATTAATTTAGAGGATGGTTTTTCATCATATTTTACTGAAAACACAATTTACATCTGTCTAATTAAAGTATTAATTTAGCTAGTGATAATTTCATTCAATATGTATAAAGACCAATGTATATGAAAAGGGGCAAGTTCTCATATTGACTTGCTGCAGCTTCTTGCCTTTTCTTTATCTGGCAATTCATCTTCCTAAAAGGAGGAGGGAAAAGAAGGAATTTGGTTCTGCTGCTATTCAGTACAGTTACAATAAAGTAGAGGCACATAAAGAGACCCAAAGCTATCATAATACTATAGCTAAGTTGCAGCAAAAGGAGAGGGAAGCTTTTTTTAATCCATGCATCTGAGTTTCCTCAGTGTTACTACATACAATATTTTAAACGTGAAATTGCTAGGATGATACATCTTCAACACACAGCAGGATACAATCCACCATATATACACAGTTATTTTCAGTGGTTTCTTGCTTTCAGGTCTTCAACAGATAATTAAACAATACTACTATATTTTTCAAAAATCTGCATTTTAAATTCTATCTGCAGATGCAGGAACAAGATCATAGAATTGAATCATAGAATCATAGAATTGTTAGGGTTGGAAGGGACCTCAAGGATCATCTAGTTCCAAACCCCTGCCATGGGCAGAGACACTTTCCACTAGATCAGGTTGCCCAGAGCCACATCAAGCCTGGCCTTAAAATTTTCCAGACATGAGGCTTCCACCACCTCTTTGGGCAACCCATTCCAGTCTCTCACTGCCCTTATGCTGAAGAACTTCTTCCTATTACCTAATTTAAATCTACCCTCCTCTAGCTTGGATTCATTCCCCCTAGTCCTATCACTACCCAACACTGTAAAAAGTCCCTCACTAGCTTTCTTATAGGCCCCCTACAGATACTAGAAGGCTACAATAAGGTCTCAGAGCCTTCTCTTCCCCAGACTGAACAACTCCCAACTCTCTCTCTGTCCCCAGCCCTCTGATCATACTTGCAGCCCTTCTCTGGACACATTCCAATACCTCCAGATCCTTCTTATAATAAGGGCGCCATAACTGGATGTAGTACTCCAGGTGGGGTCACACCAGAGTGGAGCAGAGGGGGATAATCACCTCCCTTGACCTGCTGGTGACACTTCTCTTGATGCAACCCAGGATGTGATTTGCTTTCTGGACTGCAAGTGGACACAGGTGGCTTCTAAAAGAACTATGGGGGAAAAAAGAGGGTGTACCATCTTTGGAAGAAAGGTGAGGCAACCCATAGGATTTAAGGATGTTGCTAGGTCATGTAGGAAGAAAGGTGCCACATCCAGCTGGTGGCCAGTCAATAGTGGTGTCTCCCAAGGATCAGTGCTGGGCCCCATGCTCTTTAACACGTTTATTGATGATCTGGATGAGGGCATTGAGTCCATCATCAGTAAATTTGTGGACAATGCCAAGCTGGCAGCAGGTGTTGATCTGCTGGAGGGTGAAGGGGCTCTGCAGAGGGACCTTGACAGGCCGGACTGATGGGCAGAGTCCAACGGCATGAGATTTAACACATCGGAGTGCCAGGTTCTGCCCATTGGCCACAACAACCCCATGCAGTGCTACAGGCTGGGGTCAGAGTGGCTGGAGAGCAGCCAGGTAGAGAGGGACCTGGGGGTACTGGTCAATGGTAGGCTGAACATGAGCCTGCAGTGTGCCCAGGCAGCCAAAAGGGCCAATGGCATCCTGGCCTGTATCAGGAACAGTGTAGCCAGCAGGAGCAGGGAGGTCATTCTGCCCCTGTACACTGCACTGGTTAGGCCACACCTTGAATAATGTGTCCAGTTCTGGGCCCCTCACTTTAGGAAAGATGTTGACTTGCTGGAACGTGTCCAGAGAAGGGCAACAAAGTTGGTGAGGGGTTTGGAACACAAGCCCTATGAGGCAAGACTGAAGGAGCTGGGGTTGCTTAGCCTGGAGAGGAGGAGACTCAGGGGTGACCTTATTGCTCTCTATAACTACCTTAAGGGAGGTTATAGACAGGTGGGGGTTGGTCTCTTCTCCCAGGCAACCAGCACCAGAACAAGAGGACACAGTCTCAAGCTGCACCAGGGGAGGTTTAGGCTGGAGGTTAGGAAGAAGTTCTTCACAGAGTGATTTGCCATTGGAATGGGCTGCCCGGGGAGGTGGTGGAGTCACAATTACTGGGAGTGTTTAGGAAGAGACTTGATGGGGCGCTTGGTGCCATGGTTTAGTTGATCAGATAGTGTTGGATGACAGGTTGGACTTGATGATCTCAAAGGTCTTTTCCAACCTGGTTAATTCTATTCTATTCTGTTCTATTCCATTCCATTCCATTCTATAGTGATCTTCTCATCCACCAGCACCCCTAAATCATTTTCTGGAGGGCTGCTCCCAAGCCAGTGACTGCCCAGCCTATATTGGTGCTTCGGATTGCCCCGACACAGATGCAGGACCCTGCACCTGGTCTTGTTCAACCTCATGAGGTTGGCTTGGGCTCTTAAAACAGTAGAATGTCAATTATTTTCAGTGCACAGACATAAAAAGATGAAATGTGAAATAAAGCAAGGGGGCTGATTAAAGTTGTGCTAGCTTGCATGTACCTAAAACTAGTCAAGGCTTTCCTGCTCTCCCCTTAGTACACAAGCTATTAATTTCATATGAAAGAGCCCTACAGCTCCCTGCCACAGTGAATAATTTTTCAACTCATTCATACAAATGCCTTGCTTGCTTATCAAGGCAGGCACATTCCAAGTGGAGTTAGAAGAATTCAGCACGTTATCTTAGGAATAAATTGACCTTGGCAGTACCATATTTCAATGCCTTCTGAACATGCTACTAATGATTTTGGACTCTTACATTCTCATGTAATGGTAGCAGAGGCAACACATAACGTGGAAGCCATCCTCTACTGCTTTGCAACAGATGTATTTCCATTCATCTGCATATGAAGACTATAAAAGAGCAGTATCAGAACGAGGCACTTGCTTTACATCTGGCATAAATACCTACAACATTAGCAAGACAGTCCTTCATTTTACATGATTAGGTGTGACTCTGGGGTGTATACTCTGATGTACGACAACATCTGAAATTTCACCAGCCCTGTATGGTCAACACACTCTGTGTTTCCACTGACAAGTCAGAGAAATCATACAAAGAAATATTTAAAAAAACTCATTCATAGACTGTCATACTTCATGCCAGCTTTCCACAGGCTTTTAATTCCAGAATCACATGACAACAGCTTCAGCATACACCTTGAAAAGTACCAAAAAAAAAAAAAATTAATTAGATCTGAACTTGTTTTAATAAACTACTTAATAAACAAAATTAATGACAAAAACTTCTCCTGGGGTACTGAAGTTTATTGCCTCTGCAGAACTGCCACTGCAACTAACCAAGAAATTGGTCCATCAGTCACCAAAACAGTTGCAGATAGGATGGGTACCTACTAGATATTCAACTACAGTAGGTCTGGAAAGTTGTGCTCATTTCTCCATCACTGGAAGCATTTCTGCAAAGTGCCATTTAAAAGATAGTGAACAGGAATAATTTAAAATTTTTCTCTATTTACCCCAAACTACAAGATCTATAGTCTTTTTTTCTCCTCTTTTTTCTTTATCCACTTCTTCAGGATTATAATCTTAAAGCAAACTTAAAACTTGACATTACAATGCAAACATTTGGTCCAAGTGCTTCTAAAAAAATTATCAGCTTTACATGAAATATAATCTAAGAGATCTTAACCTACAAACCTCCTATTTTCAAAGATCTAAATGTAATTAAGAAAATGGAAGTATTTATTGCAGTAAGAAATACAGCAGACAATTATTTTATAGTGCCAGTTCAAACATTAGGTTAATGCTTCAGCATTTAGACTCCAGCATCGTCTCTTGAACAGTTTTGAATGGGTGACAATTCCATAATAAGAGAGGCTAGTTTTGTATATCAACTTTTTATTTTTTCCTGACATTCATAAATACATAAAAGACGTTATTTTGTACACAGGCACTCCTTTCATCCACATCAGCTCTTATTGCTACCTAAAAATCTTTATATTAATTCATAGATGTTATGCCTGAAATTCTCTGCATATCTTGACTTTTTAAGAAAAGCTTGTATATGGACAATATATTCTTACTTTTTGAATCCTTTTTTCCTTCAGTACAATTTAGAATTTCCTTAAAACAAAGCAGATTCACAGATACTCCTATCTTCCTGTCACTACTGTTCTTCCATGAGAATTCCTTTGCTTAGAGGAGCCAGGGATTGTCCTGTCCACTGATTTACATTCTAGATATATATTAACAATTGGGTCCAGTTTCATTTGCAGATGCAGGCAGTCCATCCACCTAAGCTGCTATGTAAAAGAAACATGTCAAAAGAAAACCTGACCTGCAATGTCTGTATTTTTATGGCATAGTAGCAAGAGTCAATTTTTACACTGACATATTAAATATGACATTTTAAAATATGTGTAAATGTATGAAATAGCAACCAAAAGAAGAAATGACATTTAAAATTGGCTGACATTATCCACTATGCTAATTATCATGACACATACAAATATCCATGATTGAGAACTGAGGCAAATTACAAAATAAAACAAGCTAAACCAGCATACTGCACTTGCAAGGTTTTTTCAAAAATTATTTGGGAAAAAGTACTTTCAGTTTAAATAAATATAAAAATAAATCTTTAGTACACAGTGTTGTGGTGGGTTGAAATTTCCCATTCACATTAACTAAGCATGACTAACTCAGTTGGAAGCAAATGGAAGCTGTATTTAGAAGCAAAAACTACACTCTACAATGGAATGCAATGAATATGTACAAAATATACAGTATTTACAATATTACACAGATATTTACAATTAGAAAATAGCATGGAAACACACACACACACCCCGTAACCCCTCTGGTTTTCCCAGAGAACAGGGAAGATGCTCCACTCCTCCCCCAAACCTCCTCCCCCCCTCGCAATAAAAGAGGAGCTGAGAAGGAATGTTAGTTCTTATCTCCAGGGCCATCCAGAAGCAGTTACTTATCTCCCCGAGCAAAGCAGAAAGCAGCTAAAGCCACAGGAGAAAAGAAAAAAAAATGGAAGTGAAATGTGAAAGACTGTTAGGATACATCTGTGCCCATCCCACACATTTTGTCCAATGAATTTGTTTAGAATAATCCTTTGTTTTCCTTTTTACACCCAATAGTGATTTATTTCTACTTTTCTACTTTTCTGCTCAACATCTGCAGCTAAATTTTAAAGGAATAGCCTAAAACTACAACAATCCACCCCTTCTAAACAATTTCATTGGCTGTTAATACTATCCATCTGATCTAAACCAATACCTACAATGAGTGAATAAAGTTCATGGTCCATTCTGGCTGTCCTCAGATGTAGATGATTCAGAAGTCCAAAAACCAGGAAAAAAGAAAACAGAAAACAGTTTGTCTCTCCACAGATGAGGCAAAGAAAAGGAACAGGGACTCTCAGTTGACTCAGGGCTCTCAGGGTCCTTAGGGTTTGTGCACCATAGATTCCTCACGGGTTCTTCCTTTGGGCACAATGTTGAATCTGTACAACACTCTGAAGTTAAACTCTCTCACCTAAAGTTAGATTTCTTTGTGGAATACACTGAATTTTACCCTTCTCTTGAATTACTTTCCTGAAGGGACAAAAAAAGCCCCCAAAATGCTCTGAACCAGACAATGGGGCAGGAGCCAGCAGATCTGGTTTTCCATGAAAATGCCCACGTTAGCCAGGCTTGTCTGAACATGTCCTGGAGTCCAAGTCGAACAGGTGTGTGTGCCTTTGGCCACGTTTGAAGAACTCTTTCTATAGGTTACAGTGTCAGGTTTTATCACTCAATCTTTGTTGTCACTGGCCCTTATTGTCTTGGGAAATCTACAAGTACCAGCCAAAAGAGCCAGAGCCTTACCTTGCAATTGTCAAATCTCTGGGAGAAATCACAAGCTTCGCTTGGAATCCGAGCTGTGTTTCAGTTTGCCCAGACAGGACTGCAAAGACCCCTCAATGTATAGCGCTGTAAAGCCAAGGAGCAGACAGACATGTCTCGCCGGGCCAAGAGACAAAACCCAGGAGAAGCCGAGTCCCCAGGACAGTTTTGTTTTATTGGAAGAAGCAACAAGTGCCACTGCAAAGAACTGCAGCAGAAGAACCTCTTTTCTACAAGGCTTTCAGCTACAAAGCCTTCGGGGATAAATGCTGAATGTGTCTCAGTGACAAGCTGCAGACACCAACAGAAAGGGAAACTGTGTTCCTGCAGCTTTCACGTGGTCAACGCCATTTTGGTTTTGTTTAAATCCCCACACATGCCACAGGGTACCACAGTCAGTGAGTAATTACAAAATCTGATTTTTATAAGCATCTTTTGCAGGTCTGTTGCCCTAGAGAATTCTGGAGTTCGCCCCGCCTTGTGGGCAATCTCTGGCTTTGCTGCCGACGTTACCTTTATTTCCTTTGTAGTGCTGTTTGATGTTTCTGGATTTTTGCTCATATTGTTTAAATTGTTAATTGTTCCTGCTGGTGAGATATCTGTTCCACAACCAAGTATTTCGAACCAGTAAATAGGTTTTAGTAATATTTTCTGTGGGATTTTTATGATTAATAAAGTTATTAATATATTTATTAATTGTTCCACCTATTGAATATTAATAGCCTCCTTACGATCATAACAATTACCAAGAAAGTGTGACCAGGACCTTCAGCAGAAACCACCCCTCAGACAGGTTTGGCCTCTCCTGAAGGAGGAAATACCCGAACAGCTTTTCCTAGCAGATTCTTTTCTCTAACAACAGGAACTCTATCACCTTCTACCTTTCATAGCAAATCTGAGTGTGCAGGTCCAGCTCACTGAACCTCTACTATTTACCAACCAAGTTGCTTGTACTATTTGTTTCTCCCAGTTTTTCAAAGATCCACCCCCCCATGGCTTTAAGAGTGGTCTTCAGCATACCGTTGTAATGTTTCAATCTTCCCTGCAGCTGGTGTATAGTAGGGGATGTGGAATATCCACTTAATGCCATGCTGTTTGGCCCAGTTTTTCACAAGATTGTTTTTGAAATGAGTTCTGTTGTCTGACTCAATCTTCTGTGGAGTTCCATGTCTCCATGGGATTTGTCTCTCCAGACCAAGAATGGTGTTGCATGCAGTTGCATGTGAAACTGGATAAGTTTCCAACCATCCAGTGTTTGCCTCTACCATAGTAAGCACATATTGCTTACCAGATTGAGAACGAGGTAGAGTGATACAGTCAGTCTGCCAGGCCTCACCATACTTGTACTTGGACCATCTGTCACCATACCACAAGGGCTTAATTCGCTTGGTCTGCTTAATAGCAGCACAAATGTCACAGTCATGGATGACTTGTGTGATAGCAACCATGGAAACATCTATGGATCTGACACGAGCCCACTGGTATGTTGCATCTCTGCCTTGATGTCCTGATGAATCATGAGCCCACTGAGCTAACAACATCTCACCTTGGTGTTCCCAGTCAAGATCAAAATCAGAGTCCATGTCTACTTGAGAAACTCTTGCAGCTAGATCAGCCTGATGGTTGTGGTGTTGTTCCTCAGTAGCTTTGCTCTTAGGAATGTGAGCATCAATGTGTCTCACCTTCACTGGAATTCTCTCTATTCAAGGAGCAATGTCCTGCCACAGGTCAGCTGCCCAAATAGGCTTTCCTTTTCTCTGCCAACCATTCTTTTTCCAGTCCTTTAGCCAACCCCACAGAGCATTGGCTACTATCCATGAGTCGGTGTAGAGATAAAGCTTCAGCCATCTCCCATGTTCAGCTACATCAAGAACTAGCTGGACAGTTTTTACCTCTGCAAATTGACTGGATTCTCCTCCTCCATCCTTTGCTTCTGCAACTCAGCATGTTGGACTCCACACTGCAGACTTCCACCTTCGCTTGTTTCCAACAAGACAACAGGAACCATCTGTGAACAAAGCATATTTCTTTTCATCATCTGAAAGGTCACTGTAAGGAGGAGCTTCCTCAGCATGAGTTACTCTCTCCTCTGGAGGTTTTGTACAGCTAGTGCCTTCAGGCCAGCTTGTGATCACCTCCACCACACCAGGTCTTTCAAAATTTCCTATTCGAGCTCTCTGTTATCAGAGCCATCCACTTGGACCCTGTGGCATCTGTGACATGATGCGGCGCAGAACCTTTACCTCTGAACATCCAATTCAAAACTGGTAATCTGGGAGCTAAAAGAAGTTGTGACTCAGTTCCAATTACTTCAGAATCAGCTTTTACTCCTTCATAGGCAGTTAGGATCTCTTTTCCTATTGGAGTATAATTTGCCTCTGAGCCTCTGTAGCCTGAACTCCAGAAACAAAAAGGACGTCCACATGTCTCACCTGGAGCTCTCTGCCACAAGCACCAGGTTGGACCATTGTCACTTGCAGCCATGTACAAAATGCTCTTACTGTTTGGACCAGTTCAGACAGGTCCCAGACCCATTGCTTGAACTACTTCTTGCTTTATCTGGTCGAAGACCACTTGCTGTTCAGGTCCCCACTGGAAACTGCTTCTCTTTTGAGTCACATCATACAGAGTTTTCAATGTGACTGTATCCAGGAATGTGCAGTCTTAAAAATCCCACTATACCCAAGAAATGTATAGTTTCTTTCTTGTTCATAGGATTTGCCACGGTAGAGACTCTGTTTACCACATCCACTGGAATGTGTTGGCATCCATCCTGCCACCACACTCCCAGAAACTGGATCTGTCTGGTAGGTCCTTTCACCTTGTCTTGCTTGATGGTGAAACCTGCATTCAGGAGAATGTTAATGATTTTGTCACCTTTCTCAAAGACTTCTTCAGCAGTTTTACCCCAGATGATGATATCATCGATGAACTGGATGTGTTCCGGAGCACCACCTTTCTCCAGGTCATCATGGATCACTGTATGACAGATGGTTGAGCTGTGAACCCAGCCCATTGGCAATCTGTTAAAAGTGTACTGGACTGCTCTCCAGGTGAAAGCTAACAGGCCTGCGTTCCTCTGCTATGGGAATAGAGAAGAAAGCATTAGCAATGTCTATGGTAGCATACCATTTGGCCTCTTTGGACTCCAGCTCATATTGGAGTTCCGTCATGTCTGGTACTGCTGCACTCATAGGTGGGTTACTTCATGCAGGGCACGGAAGTTGACTGTCAGACACCAGTCTCCATTCTGCTTTCGCACAGGCCACACTGGACTGTTGAAAGGTAAATGAGTTTTGCTGACGACCTTCTGACTTCCCAACTGATGAATCAGATTCTGAATGGGCAATAAAGAGTCACGGTTGGTTCTGTACTGTCTGTGATGCACAGTCTGAGGAGCAACCGGCAACTTTATATCTTCTATCTCATGTTGACCCACAACTGCAGATTCATCAATTTTTGTCCATCAATTTCTACAGAAGCTACTCCAAAAGCCCATTTGTAATCCTTAGGGTCTTTGAAATGCCCTTTTCTCAGAAAATCAGTTCCCAAAATACAAGGTGCATCAGATCCTGTCACCACAGTATGCTTCTTCACTGTTTGCCAGTTAAACACATATCAACTTGTATCTTAGTTAACTCTTGAGATCCACCAGAGAGAAGTCAATAAAAAGAATAACAATATTGCTGGTAAGTTACTAGTTCTAGATTCCCCAGCCTTGCATAGCTTTGAGAGGACAAAAAGACAGTGTGAAATCAATACATTTTAAATACATGCTTTGAAATCACCTTTAGATGCCAAAGTGAGATATTTCACAATGTCTCAGCAGTCAGCTGTAATTCGTATGTCTTTGCTGCTCATACCTTTCTGAACTAGAATCACCTAAACTATATTTTTTTTTACTGAAACTCATTGAAGAAAAAACTGTGTGGGTATGAAGACAAACTCTCTTTGTATTGTCTATAAATCAGAATATATGACATTACACAGAAGTCAAATAAGTGAAATGTGAAGCATTGTAATTCCAATATACCAATTTTCTCCTCAAATTATTAGAGGAAAAATAATGCACTGTCTTTTAGTATGTACCATTTCATGTACATAAAAAATATTCTGCTTTTTAACAATATATGTGGTGGCTTAAGAAGAGCAGTTATTACATTTTTACCTAAATGTCATCAAATAATAAGGGAGCTCCTAACACACTAAATATATGGGATAGGAATAAACTTCCCTCCAGTTAGCCTTTAACACAACATTTCTTAATTATTTTTACAGTATTTTTTCATATGAACACAACCACAAAAAGCACTGCAGAAACAGGTCAGCCAAAACCTGGTGCTGCGCAATCAGCTCAACAGCAGTACTGGTGTAACAAGAATTGGTGTTTCAACTTTAATGCATTAATTTTGCGATGAGACATTATCTAACAGAATAAAGTAAAAACCTTCATGCTTTTCAAAGGAATTCTCTCTCACTAAAAACAAACCAAAACAAATTGGGAAGACTTTCAAAATAGATTTATTAATTGGAAAAAAAAATACACTGAAATGGTTATTTGAGAATTAATCCCACACTTCTGAAATAGTTTATGAAACATTTTTTGAAAGATAAACTGATAGTTACATGCAAAAGCCTAGTCCTGTCACACTTCATGGTTTAACTTTAACCACAATGAGCACAGGCAGCCATGACTGTTATTACGTAATTGATTTGTATTTTACATATATATATAGGTCACTATTAATTCATTAGCACCTCATTCAGAAGATTAGGTTCTATTTTACAATGGCTATGTACACAATAAATGTAATATTCTAAATGCAATATTCTAAAACTGAAGTGCTGCTGAGGCTGTGTGGGACTCAGTGCTAAAACAAATGTAAACAAATTAAAATAGTACGGGGTTTATAAATTACTAAAATCGATAGCATATAGAATATACACAGAACAATTCCACAAAAAACATAAATGTGATTGTAAATTGATAAATAAACAATAAGCAGCAGAATCTTCATAAAATATTAATTATTGTCTCCACCTTGAACAATGGAGGCAAGCACCATTAATAGTTAGGAATACTCTTATTTAAAATATTCTATCTTTCCCGACACCTCTTTGTTAATTAAAATGCTTACATGATCTATCTTGTGGTGCCTTCTTTTTTTTCTCCTCCAACACAGTTCAGCATCCCCTTGCTTCCACAACCCTGTAATTAAAAGCCTTCTTCTGGTTTCAACAATGCACTGTTATTTAGCCAGGTTGCTTTAAAGAGATAAAAAACATACCAAAAATTCAAGGCAATCTTGTAATATCCAAATCCCCTCATACCAACATTTTTGCTGTAAGCTTAAAAACTACTTTACATTAAATATTGATTTTCATTTTTGGGGACTCCTTCCTCCACTGACTGTGTTACCCACAGTTCAGATACAATTTTAAATTTCTTCCCAAATGTTCTCCTCAGTGCTTTTATGTCTTTTACTCGGGAACAATCTTCTCCTATAACAACATGGGAGACACCCTCTTCAAGGTGAGAGACTACTTTTGCACCATAAAAACGGAGCTCCAAAGCTCTAATTGATAGCGTTGTTCCATGGATTTTGGTTCTGGGCTCATTAACAACAGCATAACAGTCCACATAAATAGTGTTTCCTCTGAATATATTGAGCTGATAGTTGTTCCATGAATAGCGTTCTTCTAACTCTGCAATCACGTCCAAAGGCATCACCTTATTGTCTTTCATTCTCGAGAACACTTCCTTGAGTTGCACAACATCTGCATCTGCTGTGTAGCTGTCTCCATAACAATCATACTCACGAGCAAAATGTTCTTTTGTGTCAGGAGACATGTGAATCATAAAGGCCGGCTGCCAAGGCACCAGCATTTTGGACTGAAAACACTGTAGAAGCCACTCTGACCTCACCACATCATATTTGTTGGAAGCAATGATATTCTTCACTCTGACATTCTCAGCTCCTGCGATGATACAGTAAGTCTCAGGCCCTGGGTTCTGTACCACACTGCCACCAAATTCAGCTATTCTGCTTTCCAGATCAGATTTTGAGTATTTTGCTGTTCCAGTCATAACACAAAACTCAACATCTTCAAATACATTTGAAACCTTGCTTATACCAGAAAGATCAGGAGCTTTAAATTGTTCGGCTATTCCAATTATCTTCTTCACCTTTGATACAGTTTTCCTTTTTTTCTCTTGTGGCTCATCATACTCATCTATATGAAGGTGCTTAGACGCCAGCTTCCCTTCTGCTTTGCTTCTGAGATCCTGTAACATGTCTAAAGTCATGCACTCATACCATTCTTTGTCCTCTCTTATCTTCTCAATTCGGGGGAATCTCAAAGTGCAGTCAGTTTTGTACATGTCACTGTTAACAATCTCGGCTGCTTTGACCTGAACTATGACAGAGTTGCAAGGTTCAATGTACATTTCAGGTTTCTCAGTTCCACATAAAATGTTACAGGGAGGGTTCTTCCTATGATAGGGCTTCCAGTGTTTAGCCAGTTTCAAACCCAGGTCATACAACTCCTTCATAGTATAGCCAGAGCCAACACGACAAATAGAATGGAAAACGGTAGGTTTTTCATTTGGAGGGGGTGTCTCTGCAATAGCGCACAAAAAATGAGACATCATACCACCACGTGAGCCCTTCCCCCAGTAACCACCAACAATTAAAAGGTCAAGCTCATCCATCAGCCCATTGACATATTCTGGCTTGATTTTTAACCAGCCTTCCCCACGTTTGTCAGGCTTGTAGGTGGACAGGGGATCTTTCACCATAATGCCTTCCTCCCTATTATCTATTGCTTCATTTAAAGCATCAATTACATCTTTTCTTGTTCTGGCACTTCTTTTATGTACAATGTGCATCCTGCCTGTTACCGGGGTAAATACACTAGTTAAGATTTCATATCTTTTGCTTAGTACTTCGTGGCCCAACTTCTGATCATTAACCATCAATACATCAAATACACAGAAACAGGTCTGCAGATCAGAGTCCTCCACCATTCTTTTTATGTCAAATTTGTTTCCTTTCTGCATAAAGGTTCCCGTGTCAGGATTGTACGCCATCATTTCACCATCAAGAATGCAATTTTGTATATTGCTTTTAAATACTTTATGAATAAATGGTGTTAACGAACCATCAAGTGGGGAAGCCCCAAACTGCTGAGTATAGTCAAACCCGTTTCGGGAAAAGTACTTATACACATCTCCATCTTTGTGCATCTGCATACGTTCACCATCCAGCTTAGTTTCTATGTAGAATACTTGGTTATTCATTTGTTTCTCGATTTGCTGGACATCAGCAATAGCAGCAAGCATTGGTTTGAAGGCTGAAAACAACATGATAGAAACATCACTAAGTGAGACAGAGGGATCATGCAGTTGTCTGCAAACCTTTTCCAAATCAGTTGTGACATTGTGCAATTCAACAGCATCAGGATGAAAAATGGAAAATATAGTTTGTTGACTAACACCGAGCTTTAGATCTTTTACAATCATCCGGATGAGCCATTTTTGTTCCAGTGCTGTGCTCTGGCTAATTAACTGGAGAAGACTTTTTTTTAACAGACCTTTGTTTTTAGCAGCATTATTATTAGCTATAGCATCTAAGTGCTCATTGACTTGCTCTATTGTCAGTCTGCCTTGTTTTGGACTTCTAGGTTTCAACACAAAGTATGCAATTGTTGCAAAATCTCCAGCATCTCCACGTGAGCCAGCAGGTGTTCTGTAATTCAAAAGCTTTGCAGCATCTTTTCCATCCTTTGGTAAATTGAGCAGTTCAATATATAGCTTTGCAAGCATAGTTTCTTTAATCCCGTATGCCATCCTTTCTCTTTCCAGCTGTGGAAGAATAAGTCGCATAGCAGGATAAAAAGAATCTGTCACGTCTTTTTCTTTCTGATGAAGAGCTTTATGGAACTTTCTCCAGGAATCCAGAAAATCCTTGAAACACTTTGTTTTCTCTGGACGAGATTTACATTTCTGTATTCGCTCCAGAGTACAACACAGGTCTGCAAAAGGCACATGAGAGGCCACTGTTTTTTTAGAAGACTCGGAAGTAGGTGTGGAAGCCATCTGAGTCACTTTTTCACTAAGAACAGAAAAAAGCATGTATTTGTAGTGCAAAAAAAAATCACAATGTTATTCCGTCTCAATAAATAAATAAATAGAATTTACTGATTTTCTCATATTTCTAATGAGGATTTAACTGCTATCTTTATATGAGGCCTCCAGCTGGCACCACTGTTGTTACAGGTAAGACTCAGCACCCAGGCAAGAAATCACCCAGACAAGAGGATGGCAAGACAGGAGAAGGCATCACGCACCCTTCTCGCTGTTGTGCAGGCGGGAGTTTTCACTGCTCTGACACTGATTTCCTTCACCATTCTCTCCTGGAATTCAGCCTATCCTCGTCACCAGCTCGCCCTCTGCCCACTTGTCCCCCAGCTCCGGGCGCCTGGCAGCTCCCCAGCGCCTGAAGAGACCCGCCGGGTTCCCCATGGTGGCGCTGAGAGAGTGGGGTCCTACGAAGCCGGGTGCCGCTCTTGGTGGGGGTCAGTGCGACCAGGGGCGAGGGGTAGCGGCCAGAGCGCTCCCGGTGTTCCTCCTGCCGGCATCCCACCCACACCACCTCGCTACGGTGCTGCCACAGACACTGGGCTAAGGTAAACCGGACACCACCCGAGAGCACTTTCTGCTGTGCGTCGGCCGAGCCAACCGTGGAGCGGGGAAAGAACGGCTACCAGCAGAGGAGACTTACGCGGAACCGTGTTACACGAAGAGCCGGGGTCAGACCGTCGTCCTCCACCCGGGAAGTGGAAGAGAGCCCCGATGACATCACAGCCCGTGCCCCTCCCCCAGACTCAGAGTTTCGACAGCACAGGGAACTCCCGCCTGGCCCCCGGTCGCCGGTGGTAGCGGCGACAGAGGCTGCGCCTGCGCAGTTGCCTCCGCGGCCGGGAAGCGCTAGAGAAGCTTGGGGCGGTGAAGGCGGGGAAAAGGGCGAGAGACTCCTGACCCGGAAGTGGAGGCTGCGGCGAATGTGACTTCGTGCCTCGGAAGGAGCGGTGGTTGAAGTTGCGTGTGGGGTCTGTGCTAGGCTGAGCTATCGTCGGCGGCAGCCGCCGCAGCCGCACGAGAGGATGCGGCGGGTGGGTCTCGCCTCGTCTCGGGCCGGCCCCGCGGCGCGGGGAGGGAGGTGGGGGAGGAGTAGGCGGTGGGCCGGGCCGGGCCAGCGCGGTCCCGTCCCCGTAAGGCCGTGACCAGGCGGGGAGGGAGTCGGGGCGCGCCTGCAGGGGCAAAGGCAGTGTGGGGAAAGTGGGCGGCCGCCGGCAGACTTGTTTTTGGTTTGGTGTTCAGGGTCTCACTGTGACTGACAAGCGGGCGGGAGCGGGTGCCAGGCTGTCCTGTGGGGCCTGTGGCTCCTGAGCCGGCTTTTCGGGACCTCTCTCCCGAGGAACTGCTGTGTTGATAGCACCGTTCAAAGTTCCTTCAAGTACTTTCCTGTAAAGCCTTGGGAGAGTTTTTGCATCTTCCCAGCAGAATTTTTCTCTAGTGTTTCGTTCGTCTCCATTTCTGTATGGAACGATGTCTGCAAATGAAGGTGCTCGTAGAAGATGAGGCAGACGACGATAACTTTACTTATTGTGCCAAGCAAATATATTGAAAAGTCTGAGCAGAATGTTTCTTTCACATAGAAATGGAAATAATTTAGTATGCTTGGAAAGTAATATGTTTTAGAAGTCCATATTTGCAAGAAATCTAAGGCTCTGATACGATAAATGTTTGGGTTTTTTTTACACGGTATTAATATAACTCATAGATGTGCTTGTATGGTTCATTAAGGTCTCTCAGTTGGGAAGAGAAGTAGAATTAAGAGATAAGGGGTAAACACTTCCTGTTACGAATATGTACCACTTGATGCAGAGCTGTGGAAGTTTGCTGTTTGAAATAAATAGGATTATTGGCTTGCTCACTTTAGAAGCCACAGTTCTTCAATGTCTGATACTTAATTGTTATTACTCTGTGTTTCCTTTGGTTAGGAGTAGGTAGTTTACTGTTTACTTAATATTTCTACTTACAGAAGTCTTTTGAATAAGCTATATGTAAATGCAAAGCTTTCATCAATCTTGTCTCTTATCTGGAGGATGGTGGAGTATAGGGGAAGGAAGTGCAGTAGAAGGAAACAGATGTCTTCATGTATTTCTTAGGTTTTCTAAGAAATGAGGTTATTTTACTTGTTTGTTTTTAAACTGTGAAATTTGAAGGATTGCAGACTTTAAGGTTGCTCATAAAGTTACTTTTAAGGAGGCAATGTATAGAATCACAGAATTCTTTCAGTTGGAAAAGACCTCTAAGATCATCGAGTCCAACTGTCAACCTAAGATCACCATGGAATGTAAATCTATCATAACTTTGTTATTGTGTACTATGTATGTTTTATACTGCGTGTTCTGTGTATATATAGTTCAGGACATTTAATTATGATTCTTGAACTTCATTATAAGATGTTTTCAAGTCTTTCAGATGTTTCAAACAAGAACTGAACTTATAGGAGGAGCATAAACGTAGTATGCATGATTTCATCAGTAAAGCAGGTGTAACTTCTAGGGGTATTGGCTGTTAACACTTCATTTTCTTCCAGTTAACTGAAGATTGTATTGTCAATTGATGGGATTAGCACAAGGGACACAGACACCAAGTTCAAGAGATAGGTTTATCCTTTACTTATACATAAAGCAGCAGAAAAAAGAAAGCAAGCACAACAATAATAGTGTGACCAGGATAAATGATGATAATGGAACAAAGATAAGATATATCAAGGTAATACACCTATTCATTACTACATAAGGTTAGCAATACTGATTAGGATAGATACATTGCCAATTGCCCCAATACTTTACCATCATCCAGACACCACAATCGCTGGGGAGCTCTGGTTGCACTTACTTGGTAATTGTTATGATCGTAAGGAGGCTATTAATATTCAATAAGTGGAATGATTAATAAATATATTAATAACTTTATTAATCATAAAAATCCCACAGAAAATATTAATAAAACCTATTTACTGGTTCGAAATACTTAGTTGTGGAACAGATATCTCACCAGCAGGAACAATTAACAATTTAAACAATATGAGCAAAAATCCAGAAACATCAAACAGCACTATAAAGGAAATAAAGGGAATGTCTGGTTGCAGGGAGGATTTGGAGAACATTTCCTGGCAGTTGGGAAGTGGTATGCAATGTGTCCACACATAGGTGAGGCTTCCAAAGTCACTGTAGGAGGGTCCAGCTTTTATATTGTTGAATAAACAAGTTTATGTAACTGAATGCCGGAACATCTGGCTTTTGTTCTCCCATTAGATTCTTCCCATAGCCTGGCCAGGGCCCTGGGAGAAACTTAAGGGAGTATGCCTGCCTATTTGGTTTTGACCACATTCTGCCCAACAGGGCCAAACACCTGGCCACATGGCCTTGACAGTCTTTCAGATATGGTCTTGACAGTCTGTCAAGCAGGGCCAAACACCTGATTACACGCAGGGCTTTGATTTACCAAAAAGGCTGAACATCTGCTTACATGGCCATGATATTGTACTAAATAAAGTAAGTTAATTGCATTCTTATAATATTTCATCCCTTCTCATGATTGTATTTTGTCTAAGCTACACCTTTCCATAATGAGTGTGCATATTTGCTAATGGTTATATCCTAAGAATAGATATGTACCCTGCTAGTGAGTGGATATTAAGAATGCATGATGCTTGAATGGCATGTGATATTCATCTAGAGGTGAACTTTCTTTGGGGGCCTATTGTTCAGGCCTCATCACTTAAATTGGGCCTTTGACCTACAGATAAATCACATTCCTCATGACATGTCTGGTTGTAAGGTAACTTCAGATTCAGGTATTAGGCATAAAGGCATTGCCTTTTGCCTTTCAATTAGTCTCTGCTCATTGGTCATGATGATAACTTGTATTCCTTTTGTAGTATCTGTAATCAGTTGTATGAAAAAGGGGAGAAAAATGTAGCAGCCTTGAGAACACACCTAGTTCCCAACCTTTCCATGTTTTGACAGGTATTTGGGCCAGTTTCCTGATTTCTTTTAACTGTTTTAACCACTTTCACACTATCATCAGTTGGCAAACAACAGTTAGATTTGTTAAATTTCCCACAGACTCTTTCCTCTTCCTGCAACAAATAAACAGGTGATGTTGGAAAATTGCATTTCTCATTTGAGTAGATTGATCAGCCAGAAAATTAAGAGATGTAGCTGTCTGGTTATTATTTCCAAGTCAGCCTGTAATCTAATTATCCAATTCAAATTATAAATGGTAGTATCCTTTTCTAATGGACTGTTGCAGTAGACAGGTAATTTTAGTTGTGCAGGATCTGCAAAACAAAATTCTATACAAGCTAGATATTCTTGTAAGTAACACGGAGGGACAAGTTCCTGTTTTTTTCTTGTCCAGGTTTCATGATCACAATTATCCTTTCCTACTTCAGCCAGACTGGGAGGGCCATTGAGCTGTTGGACCCACACTTTTGCCTCGCTGTTGAGGCCAGTAGATCCAAATCCCTTATTACCATTAATAGTGGTAATTTGGGGTGCATCCCCTTTCTTTACCACTGTTTTCAAAACTGCAGTATCAGCAATCATGCCACTCTATCTTGGGGTTGAATGATTAAATCTTGTTCACCATTATTTAGTAGGATTACTTCAATTTCTCCTTGATAATCTGAATCTGCATCAATCACTTGCCTCCATAATATGAACATCGTTCGAAGATAGGTTGGAGCATAGAGGTCTAGTCCTGCTGCATCTGGTGAGGCCCAGTAAGGGGCTGTTGCACCTGGAGCAATTTCTCAGTAGATTTCTACAGTGATTTCTCAGTAAGTCAGTCTCACTCGCTGCCAGAGGTTTCACCTGCAAATTGCGTGTGGTGAGGGAGGTCTCCATTTCCCCAGTGGGCCAGTTGTTAAGGATGTGCAGCACATCTGTGAGATGGGTCCTTCATTGGGATAAGCTCCCTTCTCCAAGTTTTCTTTAGCTGTTCTTTCAGTAGCCCATTCATTCACTTGACCAAGCTTGTAGGTAATATGGTATGTGAAAAACCCACTGAATATTTTTCTGTTCAGCATATTGCGCAAATTTGTTTAGAAAATGAGTCCCATTTTCTGTTTGAGCTTGCAGAGAGATTCCATAATACAGGATTATCATCTCTAAAGATAGTGTTATGGTGAGTAGCCTTCTTGAAAGGGTGGGCAATCAAATATCCAGAAAATGTATCTACAGCAGTGCAAATGTATTTACATCCTTGGTCCTGGGGTAGGGATCCAATATAATCCATTTGACAAATTTGTCCTGGTAATTTCCCCCTCCCTAATTGCCCTTTCACAATATTAGGCACCGATTGCTTAAGTTGGCATGTGGTACACTGGGCAATTACAGATTTGATTATATCAAGTATCATTATGCCATGTTCTTGAGCCCACCTCTAACTGGCTTTTTCTCTAAGGTGCCCACATTTTTGGTGCACCCATTTCAACAAGCTTCCATGATCCTTTTTCTGAGGGAAATCCAATCTGGCTTGGGAAATCTTTGCTTGTCTGCAACAGGGTTATAGAGTTGCTTCAGCATGTCTATGATACTGTGAGGATCAATGCGAAACATGATAACCTTAATCCTTTGTACCATTTCCCAGATATTTTCCCACAATTCTTTTCCCCAGACTTCTTTGGAATGTATTTTCCAATCCTTGGCTGCCCATGTTGGCAACCAGGTAGCTGACCAGGAATCAGTGTATAAATGGCATTCTCCTAAATCATAATTCAGCATATTGACTGGTTTTTCCTTCCCCTGCTGTCTCTAAATATCTTCCTGAATGGGAATGGTAACTGACTGCTTTCTAAAACCTCTTTCCTTCTATGTATTTAGCTAATCCATCAGTAAACCAGACATGTTCCTTTTCAAGAGGCATTACCTGATCTAAAGTCTTTACCCATCACACAGGGCACTCCTGTTCAACCTCATGGTCAGAATTTGTCTGTTGGTCCCTTTGGGGGGCAGCAGCTACCCACTCATGGAGGGTGGCTACTCCACCAACCCTTACTTTGGCTCTGTCCTGAATATACCATTTCCACTTGATGATATTCTATTCCTTGCTATGTCCAATTTGATGGGTCTTTGCAGAACTTGTAACCCACTGCCTGACAGGGATTTCAGGATGGAGAGCCACTTCATGTCATAAGTTGTTCTGTTTCTGCCAATGCCCAATAACATGCTAATAACTGGTTCTCAAAGGATGTATAATTGCTTCCTGCCTCCATCAGTTTTCTCCCCAAAAAAAACCAGAGTAACCTTTTTCTTTCCCTGTTTTTGCCAGAGACTCCAATTGGCATGTGTCCCACTTACAGATAGATTTAACTCCACTTCTCCATTTTTACAGAATCACAGAATGTTAGGGGAAGGAAGGGACCTTGAGAGACCATCTAGTCCAACCCCCCTGCCAGAGCAGGATCGTCTATACCAGGTCACACAGGAACTCATCCAGGCAGGTCTTCAATTCCTCCAGAGAGGAAGACTCCACAACCCCTCTGGGCAGCCTGTTCCAGTGTTCCATCACCCTCATAGTGAAATAATTTTTCCTTGTTTCCACAGAATTTCCTGTGCCTCAACTTCCACCCATTGCCCCATGTCCTGTCATTTTGCATGGGCCATAAATCTAAAGCCCTTTGAATAGCCTCTTTGGCCAATTCAAAGGCAGCCTGTTGCTTATCTCTGCATTTTAACTCATGTTTTTAACTTGTCACTTTATATACCAGAGCAAAAATTTCTCTTGAATTTGTAATGTGCAGTCTCCAGAAACCACATAGTCTGGTAAACCTCTGCACCTCATTCTTATTTTGTGGTACTGCAAAATTTTCTGTTGTTACTAACATGGTCACAACAGGAATTTGCACAGGAGGTGTTTTCATTTTTCCTACCAAAACTGGTCAGGTACTAATGAGATTCTTTACTCCAATTTGGTACCAACCATTGGGGAGATTCAAAGTCAGACCCTTCAAAATATCTATCCCTTTTATGTATTCTGGGATAGGAACAATCAAAATGGGATACAAATGTCTTGGCAGATTCCCTATTTTCATTTCTGGTTGAGTTTGCACAGCTTTGCTTTGTTTCCCTCCCAAACTGGTAATAACTATAGGTCATCCTGTCAATTTCCTGGGATTCCCATAAATCAGGGAGATCTCTGCTCCAGTGTCAATTAAGGCTTTTACTGTTTGTGAGGACCAGTTGCTATGAAATAGCTGAAGCTCCACATTGGGCCAACAGTCCTTGTGCATCCATTGCAAGATACGGGAGAATCACAAAATGTGTTCTTCATAATTCAGCATGAATGTCCTGGATTAACACAGCCTTATCCTACAAGCCCCACTCTATACACGCAGGCAGGGGGGAAAGTTATAAAACGAAAAAACCAAACCCACAACCTAACAATCTCTGTGTTGAGATAAAGTTTAATGAGATGTTAAGACGCACATTTACCTTAGCCTGTTTGCAGAAAAGCACAGCAAAATGCAGAACCCGCAGCAGAAGCCAGGGACCTAACACCCCATACTCCTGACCTGCAGCCAGCCCAGTTCAACACCCCTGACCTGGAAACTGGAAGCAGTAACTGGAACAGGAAGTCTCTCATGCTACAGTCTGAACTTCAAGCACCATAATACTTTGCATCAGTTAGCACTTTTATTTTTAAGCTGGCATGATGGCAGCATGGTTTAAATATCAGCAACAGATTCACCTCAACCCATTACAATAGAGGTTTTGTGTCATAAAATGTTGTACTGTAAACTGAAAGGTTTATAACTTCCCATCCAGTACAACAGTAACTAGAAATTAAGACCAGACTTTTTTTTTCTTAATAGGTATTTTATATGCACAGTCTTGTAGTATGTTGAGCAGTCTTAAGTATCACAGACTTCAAAAAGTGTTGAAGAACATCTCATCACCCACTGAAAATTACTGTATTATCTTACCCTTTTTATGTCTTTCAAATGGAAATCTTGTTCTGCTTCTGTCTTGTTCTGTCATCTTTTATTGTCAGTAACAGGTCAAACAAGATAATACTAGTAAGACCTGCTACTTTGGGCTGAACAGAAAGCATGGTTTGCAGCTTTATTGAGAATTAATTTGTGTAGACTTGATTTAGTGTCTCTTCTGGACCTGTGTTCTTGTTTGAGAAACCATCATTTTCCTTTCTAGTAATCCTTCAGTTATTACTGGAAGGAGGAAGGGAAGAATCTAAGTGAAACTTGCATCAGTCCTCTAGCTAACAAATCTTATAGTAAGATGGGAAGTTAGAGCCATGGTCTGATTGAAGTCTGGAAATGGACGACCTAGTGGTTTCATATAGCTGGTAAGAAAACTTCAATAGTCGTGTACTTGTTATTTCAGATTAGTCAGCTTTACTGAAATGTGTAGGTGGGCATGAAAAGTTTGTGGCTGTGTAGTTTAGTCTTCCTGCTAACTACCATATATTGAGTTCTAGCTAAAGGGTGCATTGCTTTTGCAACTGCAGTAGCAAAGTTTTTATCTATACATATAAAAGTAATTCTGCAGCAGCAGTGTATCTGTAGTACAGCATTTTGATACTATCCTACTGAAATGAAAATGAAAGCAGTACACAATCAAAATGATCATGGATTTTAAAATCAGTTCTATCAGTCTTTGAATACTGTTCCTTAGTGTATATGAGATAGCCATCTGCAAAAATTAATCACCATAAGTAAGGTATTTACGACTTTGTGGTTTTTTAGTAGTTGTTTTCAATGACGAGTCTCCTGCTCTTTTGTGAACGTCTAATAAAGCATTTTTGAGAGCATTCATTTTGTAAGAAAGCAGAATTTTGAAGGAGAATGTTACTGTGTCAGTGTTCTTATAGTCTTGAAATGTAATCCAGGAAATATTTGTCAGCTTCATTAGGAAATTCATAAAATCATGAGAATGTTTTGAGCTAAAATGGACTTTTAAAGGCCATCTAGTCCAACACCCTGCAGTGAGCAGGGACATCTTACAGGAGATCACTGTTTGTCCAAATTCTGACCAACCTGACCTTGAATGTTTCCAGAGATGGAGCATGTACCATCTCTTAGGGAAACCTGTTCCAGCATCTTCATTGTAAGAAATTTCTTCCTAATACCTATTCTAAATCTGCCCTCTAGTAGTTTAAAACCATTACTCCCTATTCTATTGCAACAGCCCCTGCTAAAAGGATTGTTTCCATCTTTTTTACATGCCCTCTTTAATTACTGAAATGCTACTAGAAAGACTGCAGAGCCTGCTCTTCTCCAGGCTGAACAAGCTGTTACTTCATAGCAGAGGGGTTCTATCCCTCTGATTATTTTTGTGGCCCTCCACTCCAACAGGTTTGTGTCTTTCTGTGCTGGGGACTCCAGAGTGAGGTGGAGCAGAGTGACAGAATCACCTCCACTGACCAGCTGGCCATGCATCTTAGGTGCAGCCCAGGATGTGATTTGCTTTCTTGGCTGCAAGCACGTATTGCTAGCTTATGTCCAACTTTTCATTCACAAGTCCTTCTCCACAGGCCACGCAATCTCTTCGTCTGCTGGCCTGTATTGATACCAGGAATTGCCCTGACTCAGGTGCAGGACCTTGCACTTGGCCTTGTTGAACCTCCTAAGATTCGCATGAGCCCACTTCTCAAACTTGTCCAGGTCTTTCTGGATGGCATCCCATCTCTCAGGCATGTCAGTCACATAACTCTGCTTAGTGTCATCTGCAAACTTGCTTAGGGTGCACTCAATCCCATCTGTCTAGGTAAGTGATGAAGATATGAAACAGCATGGGGCCTAGTATGAACCCCTGAGGGACACTACTTGTCACCCATCTCCATCTGAACATAGCTGTTGATAGCTACCCTCTAAATGTGACTGTGCAGCAAATTCCTCATCCACCCAAACAAGCCACCCATGAAATGTGTATCTCTCCAGCATAGAGAGAAGGATGTTATGGAGGTTCCTGTCTGTAGCTCTTCCCTTGTTCACTGCTGTAGTTACCCCATCATGGAAGACCAGTAGGTTGGTTGGTGAGACTGAACTTGCCCTTGGTGTATGTATGCAAGCTGTCTTGAATCATCTTGGACTCGATGATCTCTGAGGTCTTTTCCAACCTTGTTGATTCTATGATGTTTCTGTCCTCCATGGACTTTAGCACAGCTTCTAGGAGGATCTGTTCCATGATCTTCCCAGGCACAGAGGAAAGGCTGACAGGGTCAGTAGTTCTCAGGGGCCTCCTTTAAAGTTTCTAGCTTGTGTCGCTGATTAATGTGACATCTTTACTAAAGAAATGGGTTGCAATAATTAAATTTTCAGAGACAATACTTGTGCATAATTGGATGTGGGTATTGAACATGAGCTCATAAATAATACAACAAAGTTGAGATAACTACTCTCAAGTGTATTTCACTAGTCATATATTTGAAGAATATTATGTACAAGCTTAATTTCATATTGCTTTTCATCAGTGTGTAAATCTTAAGATGTAGCAGATTTAATTTTATTTCTCATTTGTATCTAGTTGTTATATAAAATAATTAGAGCTAGCATGTTACACTTGATGGCCAAGAAGGCCAATGATATCCTGGCCTGTATTAGGAACAGTCTGGACAGCAGGAGCAGGGAGGTCATTCTGGCCCTGTACGCAGCGCTGGTTAGGCCACACCTTGAGTACTGTGTCCAGTTCTGGGCCCCTCGGCTAAGGAAAGATGTTGACTTGCTGGAACGTGTCCAGAGAAGGGCAACAAAGCTGGTGAGGGGTTTGGAACACAAGCCCTATGAGGCAAGACTGAAGGAGCTGGGGTTGCTTAGCCTGGAGAAGAGGAGACTCAGGGGTGACCTTCTTGCTGTCTACAACTACCTGAAGGGAGATTGTAGCCAGGTGGGGGTTGGTCTCTTCTCCCAGGCAACCAGCACCAGAACAAGAGGACACAGTCTCAAGCTGCACCAGGGGAAGTTTAGGCTGGATGTTAGGAAGAAGTTCTTCACAGAAAGAGTGATTGGCCATTGGAATGGGCTGCCCGGGGAGGTGGTGGAGTCACCATCACTGGAGGTGTTTAGGAAGAGACTTGATGGGGCACTTGGTGCCATGGTTTAGTTGATTAGATAGAATTGGATGATAGGTTGGACTCAATGATCTCAAAGGTCTCTTCCAACCTGGTTAATTCTATTCTATTCTACTTGAACCCAGCATTGAATAATGTGAGAGATTCTGTATGTGTGCTGTGAGACATAAATGTCTGTTACAGTTGGGAAAGATCGTCTAATACATGATTACCATCACTCTCCATTTATGCTGTGTGTGTGTGTTTCTGTCATGAGTCTTTTCATGTTTGGATTTTCCAGCAGTTGTACTTTTCACTGATGAGAGAATAATGCTGTTAGGTGATTGTTTTCAGTGATCTTCTGTCATGATACAATCCTGCAGTTAGAAATCTAATGTGAGTTACTGAGCTGATAGCTTTCTACTATCTGTATGAAACAGAATGAGTCAAAATATAGCAAACCAGCTGGCGTTAATGTGACTACAGTGTGGTGTCTTACTGCAAAGGAGTCTCTTTCTCCTGACCAGTTTGTGTTGCTCTGTAATCACAGCTGATGAAGATTCTGGAAGATGGTCACTAAAGTGATAGACCTAGAGTGCACTGTGAGTTCTCACTGGTTGCAGAATGAAGTGCATAGGCCTATTCAGTGCTTCTCTTGGCCATCATCAGTAGCAACGTAGAATTTAAGGGCTATTTGCCAAACTGGTGGTGGTGTGGTCTGTATGATTTTTCCATTGGTTGGTAGGGAATACAGAGGGAAAGCGTAAGTTTTTTTATGATCCTAGTCATCTACTTTTCTAGTACTACTGATGGGCCTTGCCTGCTGAAAAAATGGGATTTTGAAGAGTTCTAAAGCCTCTTCCTTATGACTGCTTCTCTGCTTGTTTTACGGAATTGAATGGTTTCCGATAGTACAAAGGGAGTTTGCCACCAAGTTTAATGTTTATCTTTTAATGTATTATCTTGCTTTCATTTTCTGCGAGTATGAATGCTTAAATCACTTCCTCAATTTCCCCTGTACTTACACTTTTTTTTTTTTTTTTTAACAGATTTTACTTGTAGTAAAGGATCACTGACTTCTACGATGGAAAAGTCATGGATGCTTTGGACCTTTGCTAAAAGATGGCTGCTAGCATTGGCTTCCTGGTCTTGGAGTCTCTGTCGTATTTGTCTTTTACCCTTGATAGTGACTTTTCACTTGTATGGAGGCATTTTACTACTTATATTAATATTTCTGTCAATAGCAGGTATATTATATAAGTTCCAGGATGTGCTACTTTACTTTCCTGAACAGCCCTCTTCATCACGCCTTTATGTTCCTATGCCTACTGGTATACCACATGAAAATATCTTCATCAAAACCAAAGATGGAGTTCTTCTCAATCTTATTCTGCTGAGATACACAGGGGACAATGCAGCATACTCTCCAACCATCATTTACTTTCATGGGAATGCAGGCAACATTGGCCACAGGTTGCCAAATGCTCTGTTAATGCTGGTAAACCTGAAAGTAAACTTAATTCTTGTTGATTATAGAGGGTATGGAAAAAGTGAAGGAGAAGCAAGTGAAGAAGGTTTGTACTTAGATTCTGAGGCCGTGTTAGACTATGCGATGACTCGGTCCGACCTTGATAAAACAAAAATTTTTCTTTTTGGCCGTTCCTTGGGGGGAGCAGTAGCTATTCATTTAGCTTCTGAAAATTCCCATAGGATTTCTGCCATCGTGGTGGAGAACACCTTTCTTAGCATCCCATACATGGCCAGCACTTTGTTTTCTTTTTTTCCAATGAGATATCTTCCTTTATGGTGCTACAAAAACAAATTTCTGTCCTACAGAAAAATTTCTCAGTGCAGAATGCCTTCTCTCTTCATCTCTGGGTTGTCTGATCAGTTAATTCCACCAGTTATGATGAAGCAGCTGTATGAATTATCCCCAGCTCGGACTAAGAGATTGGCGATATTTCCTGATGGAACTCATAATGACACTTGGCAGTGCCAGGGGTATTTCACTGCGCTTGAACAGTTCATCAAAGAAGTGATAAAGAGTCACTCCCCTGAAGAAATGGCGAAAACATCATCCAATGTAACAATAATATGATTGATGTTCTTTGGGGTGGGGGGAGTACCTGCACTGTACCTTGATTTGTGGAAAGTGGTAAAAGAATGTTAATTTTTAAATGTATGTCACGTCTGTACTTGCCTAAAAAGTGAAATTAAACTTGGAAAGGTTTGATGCTTTATTGAGATGTTCCAGATAACTTTTGCAGCATTGTAAATGAACCATTTTATGTCTTTCTCACACTTTTTTGGTATCTCTGTCTGTATATTCCATTTGTTTGATATGTACAATGGATGCTATTAAAGGAACTTACTACAAAAGTAGTACAGAATGTATTAGTTTAGAACAATGGGAGGCTCTTCAGTGTTCATTGCTGTATGTGTTGCGCTTTTTGGACAGTCATGGTTAGCACAATGATTTGTAGTTTCTCTTACAGTTTATTTAAAGTGTGCCATGCATGAGGTTATTCCTTGAAATTTTATATTATGCAAGGTGGGGAGTCTTCAGTGTGCTAAATAATATAAACTAGCATTAATGGTAGAGTATACTTGCAGGTATACCATCCTGGGTTATTACTGTTCTTTTTATGGTTATGCATACATATATATTTCAAACTGTAACTGAAGAGGAAAAGACACTTTCCCTTTGTTCATTTTACTATTTGTAATATAACAGTGCCCAGAAAGTTGTATGTGCCTAAACATCATGGTTTCAGGATTTTGCCCAGGTAATTTCGTCATAGACAATAGGAGTAACCTTTGAAAAATGAGCAGTGCAATCTAAGCTCCTTTCTGCCCCAGACTTTCCTCACTGATGTGCAGGCAAACTGTATGTTGGTATTAGTCTACTTGTGCATTTAAGGCAGAGTGCATGGTGTGATAGAAAGGAGTATGTGTTTCATTATTTATTTTTTTTTCCCAGATGGAATAATTAAAAGTTTGTGCCCTTTATTTATACCTCTGAAAATAATTACCTGTGATCTCACAGTTAGAGATGATACATACAGTTGTTGCAGTAAGGATCATAAAAATGAGCAGTTCATTCAATTCAGTAGACCTAAGCTAAGTCCGAGATGATGTTTAGTTTTACACTTTTACCAATTTGCTTGCAAAGAGTCTTCTACAGTTCTGTTGTACCATTTGGAAGTAGACTAAGCACCAGCAGAGGTGAGTTTTCTTTATATCTGATGGGATTTTTGAAGCTGGTATCACCATTTCAGAGCCAGCAGTACTTAAATGGTGAGAGTTTGATTCTGAATGAATGTTGGGGTTCTGGTTTGGTTTGGTTTTGGTGTTAAGAGTCCTTAGGTAGTCATATCAACCTTGTATGGTTTGCTTCTTAAACATTTGGGTTTTTTTTAATGGGAAGAACAAATATACAGTCTGTAAATTTACCCTTCAGATTGAAATTTTAAAAATAAACTTTTCTGCCATGTTGTCCTGATTCAGAAAAGCATCTCAGCAGAAACTTAAAATCTGTTTCCTGATAGGCAGTGGTACACTAAGCTTGTGCTTAAGTTCTCTCTTTGAATAAAACTGCTTTTCTGAACTGGTGCCTTAATATTTATGCCTCCTAAAATTTATTGCATGGACTTGCAGGTCTTATGTACACATGGGAAGTAGTTGTCAGCAATTTATAGGTAGGATGATACATCTGTACTTAAATGTGACTTTATTATGATTTTACAATAAATACACCAGAAGTTGCTGCTTGCTCTGGTAAGTATGCTTTGTCATCCCCTTCTTAAGGTTTTCTTAGAGTTGAGAGAAAAAGCTGTAGACTCTTTTGGATCTATAGACCTGAATCTGTTACAGACAGAGCATAGTTTTAAATCCAAGTGAAATGCAAACTCAGCCTCCCACTGATGGTATTTTTTTTTGTAGGGGTAGGCAGGTAGGGAAAGTATATTGGTGGTTTGGTTGGGAGGGATGTGTGTTTCTGTAGCAGAAGGGAACAGCAGACGTAGCATTCACTTTCTCTAATGTATTCCACAATGACAATGTGAGCTGCTTGCACAGGTTTTCAGCTGCTTGCACAGGTTTTCAGCTGCTTGCACAGGTTTTCAGCTGCTTGCACAGGTTTTCAGCTGCTTGCACAGGTTTTCAGCTGCTTGCACAGGTTTTCAGCTGCTTGCACAGGTTTTCAGCTGCTTGCACAGGTTTTCAGCTGCTTGCACAGGTTTTCAGCTGCTTCATGTTGCTTTTGAATTAAGATGGAGGGTGAGAAGGAAAATAAGTGGGGAAAATACTGCTTTTCTAAAGCTAATAAAGCCAGGAGAATAGAATATTTAAGGCAGAATCGAGACAATTAACAAATGTTTCAGAACTTGTCATAACTTGCTATTAAATAACACTTTTTCATAAAATACCAATTTGTAAAGTAACATGACTTTTTACCCCACCTCCCTACAATCAAACGCATGTCAAATACTCTCAGTATTATGTGGCACCTGTATGCAAATGAAATATTCTCATTTGGGCACACAGTTGCTAATATGTGGTATTAGATGGTAGCAGTCTGAACCTGTTCAAAGTGGACTATTTCTAAGCATTTATTTTGATTATCAAGCTGCATCTTCTCCCTGTATCATCTGCAGGACATAAAGGTGAAAGTTGGTCTGCTTTTGCAAGTATTGGGTATGAGAACACACAATTGTCTTTTATTCCTCTTCCACATATGCATGTTTTTACTTCCTTAATGAGTTGGGCACATACACTTGTGAATTAATGTTATTGTGGTGTTTTTCATTACATTGGTTATTGAATCCACTGAAAGAAAATAGGAAAGAAATTATCTCTTTTATGCAAATGTTCCACTGCTGTACATGCAGTCTTTTAAGGGAGGGAGCAGGGGAGAGAAACTTTGGCAAGACTTGATTTTATGTTGGGATTTGTGTGATGGAAACCCATACTCAAGTGCTGCTACAGTGAACTGCAAGCAACACAGTAACTTTAAATTGCCAGAAGGTGTATTCTGATACTGTTACATTTATTCCACTTAATACCATTATTTGTTTTCCCTTAAACAGTTCTGTGTGCACTGATGTTTCTCAAGTGTTTTTCCTGTGTATGTACAGTTTGAGAAGAGGATGTTGAGTTACTGTCACAGATTTGTAAGAAAGCCTCTTGGATTAAATACGCTTATTAAAGGAATCATCTCTTTTATAAGAAAAACTTTAGAAAAGAGGGGGTGGGGGGAAGAAAGGAAACAAAAATAAGGGGGGTCAGGAGTTGAACTGAAGCAGCTGTAGCAATAGAGTCCTTGTAAGGAAACATCCAGTATTAGACCTGGTGTGCATCCACATGTATGTGGTTTTAATTAGTGGAAGCATTTGAGGCTTTCTGCTAAACCCAAGTTTACATTCCCAATATTTGTTTCTGAACTGTGAAGTGCAGAGAGATAAACTATGCTTTCATCTGAAGAAATGTTAAATGGTGTAGCTGCCCTCATACCCATGTCTCAGGTAAAATTAGAAATAGAGCACAAATACATTTGGTAGGCTACAGACAATCTCTCAGTTGAAGGGCAGATGGATTAACTATACAAAAAATATGCATGTGAGCATCTCTAAGCTAATCATTCGCATCACCTTGGATGTTTACAGTGAAGAGTGCAATGCTGAATTTAGAGTCCAAGGTGTGGTCTCTTCTGTTAGCAAAAAGATGCAGACATACCTCCATTTGTATTCCATAATTCTTCACACATATGGCTTTGTTTTTGTTAATGACACGTGATTTTGCTAGGGGCACTTCTGCCAAACATAAAAATGGGTGCCTCTTGCATGCGGTGGGATCAGCCTGATGTATCCCATTAAGAGTAAGTTACAATGCCATCCTGCTTGTATAATTTAGAGTAGAACCCCACAGAAGTGTAAATAGAGAAAGCATATTGAAGTTCTAAATAACACTTGTGTTTTGAATTCAGAAATGCTCATTGAATATACGATGCAAGCTTTTTATTTGATCTTTCTTTAATATATAATTAAAGCAAAAATGTCATATAAAGTAGTATGTTTTGTAGACAAAGCGTAAATGTTACTGTATATGTGGTAATTGTGACAAAGTTTTACATTCTCATTCTAGCCTGGTTTTTATAATTTTACAAAAAAACCCACTTTTCTATTTTTATGTACTGACATATGCAATAAATTGATACATTAAAAGTGCTGTTAATGTCTTGTTCTAGTTTGTGGCTGGTCTTCATTATGTGCACAGGGTGTTGGGTTGGGTTTGGTTTGGGGGTTTTGTTTTGTTTTTTCCCTTGTTTGTGTGCGTGGTGACTGACCAACCTCAAGTTCTTATTTTCAATTACTTCCTAAAACCAGAGCACAGGGAATAGATATCTGCATTGTTAGATGTGGCATCTGTGGAAAGCTCTTACAGCAGGGAAAAACAGTATTACAAATACTGCTTTTTACACCTTGTACATGTATCCTCAATTTCAGGACGTGCTCATAAATAAAACTGATTATGCAGTAGCTCGCCATCATTTGCTAACACACCTTGTGTTTCAAAAGTTCTCTCTTATGTTGGAGACTGAGAGATAGTCTAAATACTATGCCACTTAGTAAACATTTTTAAGTGCCTTTGACACCTTTCGACACCCACCGTTGCTAGTAATATTTTACATGTCAATTTTATATGCTATAATGCCACTCTATCAGGTTTATAGTTAATTCACGTGGCTGCAGTAGGAAATTCAGGCTGAAGCCACCTCTTCTTTCTTACGGAGAAATGTGCTATGGAGAAATGCGTAACAGAGCTTAGGCTCTGCTTCCATCCTGTGTGGTTATTGTGAAATACCCAGAGAATAAGGATTTACTGCTGTCTTTTCTGAAGCTTCAAAATGTGTATCTTCTCCTGGATTGCTCCAAGGTTTATAGTTAAATTTTAACTCAGTAACTAGGAAACAAAGAGGGGTTGTGTAGTACATTTGGGCACCTTATTCAAGAAATCCTGTTCAATTTTAATGAAAAAAAAATAAAAGAGTACTTATAATTCTTGAAAAGGAAGCAACAAAAGTAAAGGAGCAATTCGGATTTGGGTAGTTCACATGAATGCTGCCTTTCTTGCATGAAAAGTAGTTTGCTGTCTTGGGAACTATGTAATTGAACCTTACTTGTGCTGCACCAGGGGAAGTTTAGGCTCGAGGTGAGGAGAAAGTTCTTCACCGAGAGAGTAATTCGTCATTGGAGTGGGCTGCCCAGGGAGGTGGTGGAGTCACCGTCCCTGGAGGTGTTCAAGAGGGGATTGGACATGGCACTTGGTGCCATGGTCTAGTCATGAGGTCTGTGGTGACAAGTTGGACTCGATGATCTTTGAGGTCTCTTCCAACCTTTGTGGTACTGTGATACTGTAATACAACATTTGCACTTACTTCCTGGTTTTTTATTTGAAAACTAATAAGCAGCTGTGCTACAAAGTGCAAGCATAGGCTGTGTCCTGGAATATCTAATGATGTTATAATCACTTGCTTAGTAGATATGTATAGGTCTTCATATCAGAGAGACAAAGGAAAATACACCGATCAGATTTCTCTCAGAATTTGAAAGTATTTCTTAAATCATAGTAAATGTTCATATGAACACCTAAACTAAAATCTTAGAAATGAAATATAAAACAAAGGTAAGAGATTTTGTGTCTGTAAAAAACATGAAGTGTAGGTAAGGTTTTGAGAAAATGCTGAACTATCATCTAAGCAAAAATTACTTGCTCTGAAGACCTTGAATATGCCTGAGCTTTATACCTTGATTTGGGCCCTATTCAGGGACTTAATTTTAGACTTTTAAGAGTTCTGTCTTTGCAACCAGATAAGGACAATAAGTTGAGTATTTTCTGGAAATGTTGTGAAAACCTTAATGTGATTAATTTGTTATGCTTCAGCTTGCCTGGGGACAGAACAGCTCTTCTATCGTAAAAACAAAACAAAACCACAACCATTTTTCTTTTCTCTGAAAGGCAAAGCAGCTTAAGAGCAGGCCTGATTTTGGAGTTATAGAACACAGATTCACTCATAATAATTGGAGATAATTTGAAGCAATGACCTGAATAACACAAAACTGTAATGCTGCTGACATAAAATATGTGTTCGTATACCAGGTTTGGAGAGATGTTGCCGCTGGTTTTGATGAGCAACTAAGGCAAGGATTTTGCTGCTTGAAGACCGAAAGAAAGGAAGTTCTGCAGCTGTTTTGTGTTATGCTTATGTCTGGTGTAGGCTATTTACAAAAGTTCAAAGGGAAAGGTCAGGCAGAGAGCCCTTCTCTTTGTGCCTTTGAGGATCAGTAGTGTAGCAATTAGATACAACTATGAAGAAATAGGACTGATTTGAAAATACTTGGATCCCTATCCTGTGCACTTTGTTAAAGGTCCACAGGCTGTAGCAGCGAATGACTGACCACTCCCACATGAAGTGCCATGGCTCCATGTTTGTTTTGCTGTCAAACAAATGCTTTTGTAGCCCATCTGTGCAAAATCTGTGAAGTTACATAGTGTCAAAGAGGTGGAGAAAGGCAGCAATACTCCTTGTTGCCGGATAGCCAAGCCTGTGAGCTACAGCCGTATGACAGAGCTCCTTTTTCCCATGCAGTAAGGAATTGTTATAACGTCGAAGGAATAGGGGGTGGGGGTGGAGGGGGCAGAGGAGGAGGATGGCATTGAGCTGCTGTAGTATATGAGTCTTGTGTTGTGTATTTTGTATGTTTTAAAAACTTGATTTCTTGGTGGTTCTACTGCATATTTCAAGAGACATCTATAACAATTGTTTTTCTTTCCTGTTCCATTTGCTGTTCTCTTTGAAAGCACTGTAATAACCATGTAAAATGTAATGATGGCTGCAAGTGAACTGTAGATTTCCTTTGTGTCACATGCATGCTATATTTGGAGCTAAGTTGTCTAGATGTCTAAATTAATAAAGTCTTAGGCAAAGAATAAATTAAGCATGGCATATCTAAAACATGCAAAGACACTTGTTTATGCTAGGCAATTTTAAAATCATGAGACAAAGAGAAAAATACCTTTTTTGCTTCAGAGAAATCTTGTGTGTTTGGGGTTTTTTTCCTTTTAATGAGGTAATATATTGAATAGGGCTTTAATAATTTCTATAATATATCTCTTACTTGCCATATATTTAACAGCTTCCTAAAGTCTGAAATAATGGGCTGAAAGATACACAGCCACAGGAGTACAATATCCACAGAGTGATTTGTGGGTCAACATGTGAGACAGGTTGTCCTGCTATGTAAATTGCAGTAAATGGCTGAAAGAACTAATTAAGTGTCCTTGAAGGAAATGTATAATATTTCAGAGGACTATCAATGAATATTCTTAATACAGATATCTGTAACAGCAGAAAATGTCACATAGGATTAATTCTAATCTCCTCCAAAATAGTCAACCCATTTTGTCCACCTTCAGAAGAGACATGAAATTAAATGTGTTTAAAATGAAACCTTTGCTTATTGTTTGCTCTTCTATCTGTCTGCTCTGTCCTGTGTAGTAAGGTGAGCTGTTGTGGCCTCTTTCTTTATATGAGCCATAGGGGCCAGTTCCATTTTGTGGCTACTTCAGAAATATGTGAAGTTGGACCTTTGCCTCTGGAGGTGTACTTTCAGTATGAGCATTGACATTTGCTTGCAGCTCTGGGTTACAGCATCTGCACAACCTCCCTTTAAAGAACAGAACATTTGGTTTTAAGTAAACTTTCCTATTTCTTCAGTAAATTGAGTGTTTATCCAAGTCTTCATATCCAAATCCCCTTCTTGTCTTTTGTGTGTTAAATTTCATTATGAGATTTTCCTTCCCCTCAAAGAAGAGGCTTTTGTGGTTAACGTGCAGTACTGGATTTCAGGAAATCAAGAGTTCAGTTTCTGGTTCAACCACTTGCTGCCCTAAGGTTTTTACCTTATGCATGTGTAGCACAGCATGTGTACTGAGACAAAACTGCTTAATATGCTATAAACTTTTACAGAAAGCTTTTTGGGGAAGCCTGCCAGCAGAAGCAGGTTGCTAACCACAAACTGAATACCCTTTCCATGATGAGTTCTTTAGGCCTTTTATAATCATTTTGATTTTTCATTCTGAATGCTTCTTGCTGTTTGATTTTGGCAGTCATGACTACATGAAAACAATTTTGTCAGTACAAATGCACAGTTGCTGTTACCTCTTATTTTTGCTTACTAATTTGCTTTAACTTTTATATAAAAATATTACATTTTGTTTCAATGTGAAAGTTGCACTGAGAGCTCATGTTCAGCTAGAGTCAACACCTTCACATGTCTGTTAATGGGAAGCTTATCTGAGTACTCGTTAGTCCTTTTTAGTCATATTTTAGTTGGAAACACAGAAGAAACTTAATTTGTGTGGATCTTGCTGTCTGCTTTATTTAACCAAGTTGAGAACTACTTTGCAGCTCTGCCAAAAAAGACAATATGTTATGACAAGACATAGAGGCAAACATCAAGCACAAAATCCATGCTCTAGGCTCTGTAACTAGAGTGGGGTTTTGGGTTTGGGGGATTTTTTTTTGTTTGTTTTGAAAGTAATTTTTCTGAGTTCTTACTTTCATGCTGTTAGTAGTCTGCAGTTTACTGAAGCTTCATTTGATTGTGTTAAAATCGATGTCGTTCAACTAACTATATTTCTATGCAGTTCATGTTGTTTTTCATAATCAATTTCTCATTGGTTTTGTTCCACTAGGTTTCTGTTATCATAAACATTGTCTAAAATTACATTTTCTTTCAAATGACTAAACTGATTGTGAAGCTATAGAACTACACAAGGTTGCAAACAGAGTGACCCCTTTGATAAATTAGAAATACCTGTTGAATGTAACAATTTGCTGTGTGGACCGTTCTGAATTTCCTTGGCTCCCCTTTGAAATTTTTACTTATCAGAATAATAAGCAATACAAATCCAAATGTCTTACAGAAGTCCTCTGTGTCATCTCAATTATTTTGTCAAATAATGACCCCAATTAAAGAAGGTGTGGAGGCTGAGAACAGCCTATTTTCACTAGAAGCAACTGAAGTGATGCTAATTATATACCTGTCTGTTACTTTCTTACATGTTAATGGCTGCAGAGACCTTATCAGCCAATTGTTTCTCAGTATTCCTAGACAGCTAGTTAGAACTTTCTTTCTCCCGCTTGGTTTCATTTTCTTAAATAACACTTCTTTTCAAAGTGTCAATTTATTTTTGGAACACAGTCAGTACTAGGCTGGTAATGTTCTGATGTCTAGTAATACTTCAGGGAATGTCTGCTTAGTTCTAATAATTGCTTATTCTGTATAAAAAAAAAATTCATTAGTTCATCTTAAATTTCTTTTAAAATGCAGCCCCATTTATGTCTTAATTTAGCCTTGAAAATAGGTACAGAAATGGCATGCTATTATTATTCCACCTTGCACTGATTTCTGTATTGTTTCTCACAGAATGTGCATGCCTTCTAAGGTTAAGTTAAGATATATGGTACATATTTTTCCTCTGCATTTAGTAAAATAATTACTTGCTTGTAGGGAATATTGTGTGGTTGCTAGAGAGGGCAAACGTCACAACAGAATATGATAAAGCTTCTAATAATTCTCAATTTCTCATAGTCTGGAGAAATGAAAGAGGCTATGGAAATTGTTACTCTATATTTTCCCTTCTCCAACCTCAATTCCCAACAGAATCAGCTTGATCTTAAGTACTGTGATGGGTGTTGCCATCAGGATGTTGCCATCAGGATTAACTACACAGTGTTCAGACAGACTTGTGAAAGTTCTCATGTTGCAAAGATAGAGTTTACTTTCATGGTAAAAAAAAATAAAAAGGTTGCAGTAGGGGAGAGGATCTGTTGATTTTAGTTTTAATTGTGATGCATTTTGGTTTTGTTGTTTGTTTTTGTTTGTTTGTTTTTCCCCTGGTCCACTGAAACTTTAAACAAAGGAGTAAAACTTTATTTCTGTGTGAGAAGAGAATATGAAAGGCATATGAATATGTTTGGGATATTTCAGTAGCCTTGCTACTGAAGAGAAGAAAGGAATTACTAATATGGGGGTTTAAGATGAAAGTACTGTGACAATATCACAGTATCACCAAGGTTGGAAGAGACCTCAAAGATCGTCGAGTCCAACCTGTCACCACAGACCTCATGACTAGACCATGGCACCAAGTGCCACATCCAATCCCCTCTTAAACACCTCCAGGGACGGTGACTCCACCACCTCCCTGGGCAGCCCATTCCAATGGCGAACAACTCGCTCACTGAAGAACTTCCTCACCTCAAGCCTAAACTTCCCCTGGTGCAGCTTGAGACTGCGTCCTCTTGAAGCCAAACACTGAAAAACTTAAGCATGCACGTGTAAAGTTTAAGGGTTTGGATTTGTTGGGGTTTTTTTGTTTGATTGGTTGGGGTTTGGATTTTGGTTGGGGTTTTTTGTTGTTGTTGTTTTTCAGTTCTCTAAATGTTATTTTCCTTCTATACCCCCCCACCCTTTCATCCCCACCCCATTCTTATTCTTTTCTCATATTCTTTCCCATTCTGTAGTTTTCACCACTTCTAATTCCCTGCCTTCTGTCCTGTTTCCTCTCATCACTTCTCTGTGCCCCTTTTGGCATTAATCCAGGTCCTTTAATTCTGTAGAGAAAGCATATTTATCAGATAAATATAATGAAAGTCATCCGTTTTCAAGTTAGCATAATGAACTAAACTGCAAAATCCGCAGCTGACCCTCTTACATAGGAACACCTTTCACTACTGTATTTAGTAAACCACAAAAATTTTCATGTGAATAGATAGTTCCCTCTGTAGGCATATAGGCACTTTAGATGTGAATGTATGTATTCATCCATATATATGGTATAACATGCATACACAGTAGTACATCTATATACCTGCACACACGTTGTCATATGTGTATGTCTTTTAAGTAGCTGTGGATGATATGCTGCCAGGAGACTTCACATTATTTCTGCACTTCTAGATAAGGTTCTAAATTACCAGTGGCAGCAGCTGTGTCTAAATTTAAAGATAATGGGAAACAGTAATAGCAAGTTGCCACATAAATAAATAGTTGAAAGTGAAAGGAGGAAGGTAGACTGAGCAAGCAGTTAATGAGAAAGTGCTCATTTCCAAAATGCAGCCCACAAAGAAAACTAATCGGAGACCGAGTCTTAGGCTTTCACTCTGTACATTAAGTTTAATGGTTCTATCAACAGCTTCATATGACAGGAAATGATCTGGGCGTTTTTTGCACTTATTCTGGATGCCCTTAGTTTCAGATAGCAGCTGGTAACATGGATTGCACCTCGGAAGGGGACAGCTGAATTCTCCCTCTGGCATTAGTGAGGAAAGAACAGCGATGAAATCCGTGGACTGTGTGCACGTCATCCAACAGAAGGATACCGCCTCTGCCCCCCCTGGTGCTGCTTCAGGCACTACGGGACTTTTTTCTGTCACATTCCTGTGGCTTGCAATGCTCCTGTCCTCTTGTCTTGCAGCAGTGTCTCTTTACCATGTTATCACTCTGAAAACAGAACTAGAAGGTCTGCGCAGCGAGCTGATCTACAGGGTCCAGGCAAGGTCTCCGTTAGACCTGCCACCCATGTCCCCTGCTGAAAATAAAGTGGGTACCCCTGTTTCTTCCTTCTTCCAAGTGTCTGCAGCTGGTTCCAGGCAGGTAAGATGGAAGGTTAGTTTGCTGCTTTCAGGGGATAAGTAAATGAGAGGCTCCTTCCACTGACTGTTATTTCTCCCCATTAGGAGAACAGCCTTCCTGATCCTGGCCCTGGTGAAAGCTTCCAAAAGGATACCTGGAGTAGGAGCAAAAACAGGGGCAGAAGGTCTGTTATCCACACAGAAGAGACAGGTAAATAGCACCCACTGGAGTGGGTTGGGATGCCACAGTTGGATACCATCTTGAGAAAAGCAGCAGTGCTTGATTTGTGTCTTCTCCTGTCAGCTGATTTACATTTCTAGAGCCCATTATGTTTTTCACAATTATTAATGAATGAATGGTGTTACCTGTAGGCATATTCCCTTGAGGTTACCATACTGTATAAGGTACCAGATGTTCATGCTGTATGCAGATTGAATTTGAAACATTACATCTCAAATCTGTTTCTGTAACGGAGATATTTCTTGATGATGCAGCAGAATTGAGTATGGCAATTTAAAATAATTCAGATAGTAAATTGATCTGTTCTAAGCCCATCGGTTTCATCTTAGAGTAATGTCTATCTTGCTGGTCAATGGTAGAGAGGGAAAGCTATTGATAAAAGTGTTAAGTCATTTTTCTGGGAAAACACGTTAATCCTAAAAGAGAGAAGTAAAAAAAAAGCTCTTTAGCTTTAGGGAAGTAGAAGATTTCAAAGAGAAGGTCTGGCTTATGTCTGTCAAAATAGGCTGCAAGCACTTCAGAAGTTTAGCGTGATTTCTACATTAAAACAATCTATTAACATGATAACAAAATTAGTAAAGGCATGGCTGTCCACTACATTCTTTTTCTGTTATGGCCTTTTTAAAAGATGTTGCAGAGAACATTGAAGACCTCTGATGATCATTACAATGCTGGAATATTAATTGGATATATTTGTTCCCTTTGGGAATAAATGCCTGCCTTTTTTTTTTTTTTTAATTGTTTATTTTTCTCATTCCAAGCACAATGATGCCTGGTAAGACAAAATATAGACTTTTATTACAACAGTTTACATACATAATGTACTTGCAGTGAGTAAATATAAATGTTCATGAGTTGATAAATGTGTTCAGTCCACTTGCAAATACTTTTAGCTTGTTTTAACTGATGACAGATGATATCATCAATTATTAAGAGATGAAGTTGAAATTTGTAGGTAGAAACTAAATCAAATGTATTTCACTTAATAGTCAGCAAGCAAAATGAAATCTCTGTTCTGGAGTATAATCACTCTAATTATCTTCAATATTCTGAAAGGAGTATATTAACTCGGGACACCACCCAGAATCTGTAAGTTTAAACGGACCTTATTCTATTTCACTACTATTCTTTCATTCAGAGTCTTGCATAAGAGTGATTTCACAAACAGGACTGAGGACAAGATTGCTTAAACTGTATTTCGTGTAGCCAGTTTCCTATCACAGGAACTACAGAGCTTCCCTGCTCTCCCCACCCTACCATCTCCTAAGTAAAATTAGTGATCTAAAGTATAAGTATCATCAAAAATATATTTTTTTTAAAATTTAGAATGAATGTTATAACAGCAGTATACTGCAAGTTATTCAGGTCACTTCAGGGTAGTTTTCATCTTCATCCTTATTGCTATTTGAGGGTATATGGAGGGAAAGAAAAGTTTTAGGCTCCTCATCTGTTCTTCTGGCAAACTTAAATTCTTCTCATTAAGTAACCACCTGTGATTATGCCTATTTACATTCATTCACAAATAATTGTAATTAAGGTAGTATTTCTGTAAGATTCACAATAGAGCTGGCTATAAAATTGTTCAGGATGGAAGACAGAAAATACAGAATATGAACATTCATTTTAAAGATAAAAGCAACAGAGACTTTTGTATTTATACAAATACTACAAAACTAATCATTGCTAACACAATCATCATATTTTTGTATATAAAAGAGTAGAAAAAATAAATCACAAATCTTGCATTTGCATTACAAATCTTGCATAAAAGGTCATCTGATAGCATTATCTTTCTGCCTGCTCTAGTTTCACAAATTAAGCTTGTCAGAATTCAGTAAGATGTGACATTTTCTCAGATCACATTTCACCAATGATCATGAACGTACACTAATGAATATTAAATTTTGTTTTAGCAGAGTGAGTTGAGTAAGAGATCATGGTGTTGTTCATGGTGCTGAATTCCCTCTGTTATTTGATCATGTATACAGAATTACTACCCCTGCATTTCAATCTCATTTTCATATCTGGGTACTAGAATCCTGACAGCCTTCCAATCAACCTGCAAATGTACTGAACTCATTCTGGTACAATGGAACATAAATTAGTATATTGAGCGAGGTGCATCGTTCTTGTCCTATTTCTGTTTGCTTCAACATGTCAAAGTAGAGTCAGGTCTCATAATTAATGGTTGATTTAACAGAACAATTCCTTAGAAAGCGAAGAGTTGAAAATGCCACTGATGTACAATTGCTTCTTTAGTGTTTCATCGAAGAGCAGAAGTAAATCATAGAACCATTATTTTCTTTATAAATAAAACTGTGACCTGATTCTGTTGTATTTTAAAACTTCTCTTTAAACAGCTCTTCTTGAACATATAGAACTTCCATTTTAACATTTTAATTTTTTTTTATTGGCTTGATGTTGTGTGCATTACAGTGGCCACAAATTAGAATTTTGATTGAAGTCACAATCGAATGAAAATGGATCTAACACAGTGTTGTTCCTTCATATTTTTCTGGGGTATTCATTTATCTGTGTTTGTGCACAAAACTATTAGTCACCAATAGCTATACATTTTGTGTCTAGAGAAAATGTCTGTCTTAAGTAGGTTGAAAAGATGGGTTTCAAGCATCAATTCCAAGTAAAGCCATACAGTTAGCAGTCAGAAACAGAGTTCTTGATGCAATGAGTGGGAGTTAGTGGGTGCATTTTGAAAGGTATATATTATTAATATGCAGGCAAGTAGATCATCTAACCACTTCTGGCAAAAGTCATATGTAAAGGAAAATAGCTACACAACAAAAACCTCTGCTGAATTTTACCCTGTTTACAATTCCTGATTGCCTTGCCTGTTCATTTCTCTCTAAAGTGGATGGATGTGTGCTTGAGTTCAGGAAAAAGTATGGGTTCCCTTACCTCAGCCAGTTCAGTATGAAAGTCATTTCATTTACACACTTTCTCTATGCCCCATTCTGATAAGTATCATGGGGTTATGATTTCCATGGCCCACTAGGGCGGTGAGCATCGGTTCTTCTGTAAATTTAAATTCATTGACATTTTGCTGTCAAAAGCTTGGAGCACCTTGGATTTACTGTGGTATATCGAGGTTATTCTATCTCAACTAGTCTGATTGCATGTATGGATGTAACTGATAAATTCTAAGCCATTTCACAAAGTAAGGCAAACTAACCCGACACTAGTTGTTCCTGGGTTTTACTCCAATACCAGTTGTGTCCATGGGAAATGATTATTGCCACACAAGTATGGTGTATAAGTTCTGAGAATTTTGCCACTGTTCTTGGTGCCTTACTGGCAAATTATTTGTTTTGCTAATTAAAAGTGGTTTGACTTTCCATGTTATTGTTTTAGATCTCTGTGATGGTGAGATAACAAGATATTCTACAAGTGGGACTTGACTTTAGTGACCATTTAATAAAGAAACCTAATCTTTTGTTACCAGCCTAAACAAATGCCACATACGTAATTCCCTCAGCAAATATTCAAAAGACTTCTTGTTTTATTGTTTGAAGAAGGGAAATAACAAGAGTTCTCGTAATTAAAAAAACCACAACCAACAAACAAACAAAAAAACCCCATAAAACCCCAAAAACCACAAACCAACAAAAAACAAGGCCTACTTCTTGAAAAGATAGGTTATCCTTTTTGTGTTTCTGCTGTCTAAATCAAAAGGAAGTTGGCCTTTCTATGTGAAATGAAAGAAAATTACTTGATACAATGCCTGCAATTTTACTTGAAGAATTTCACTTACTGAATGAATGAATCAGTGCTCTTTATTATGCAGAACACTGTGCAATCAAAAATACACAAAGGCTTTAAGTTTTAAAAACAATATTCTGCTGTATACTGTATAATAGAAGTCTGTATAAAGTATTCTTAATTCTTGGTAAATTATTTCTGTGTTATTATGACTGTAAAATGTTAGTGGTAGGTCTATTATAGTCAAAATAATGCTAACAATACTTCAAAGTCTATCTATTAGATTTGAGTTATAGCTGTAACTATGACCAAACCATTTTAGTGCATGGACTGATTTAATCCATTACTGATGCCATATGAGGACATAATTAAGTAGCATCAAATTAACCAGTCTGTAAAATGCACAAGTAAGAGGTAAAAGAAATTAAGAAACTAAAAGAAGAAGTGGAAATTTTTTAAGAACACACATGTAATTTTTAGACTGAATTATCTACCATTTATGAGTGTTTTGGGAAGTCTAAGGAGAACAAATCTAGATCAAAGAAGGAACCTAATAAGCAAGTCCATTTTTCAAAGTTCAGGGGTTTTACTTGTTTTTATTTCAGCAAAGATTATGATAGAAGTCTCGGGCTGCAAATGTCTGCACTTTAAACTGTATGCATGACTTCATAGATCATAAACTCAATTATTATTTTTATTTGATGGATTATTAAGATAGACTGCAAAATATTAAAATGATGGAGCAAATTACATGGGAGAGCAAATCTGATTTTACCAATATAAAATTTTAAGTCACTTAGGTATGCAGAAGGCTGCTGCAAAAGAAAACTATTTTTTTGTTGTTTTTGTTAAATTGTGGTTGAATTGCTCAGACAGTGGGGAACTACACACTTCATGTGCTGGCTGTGATTTATAAAGCCATCTGGAGTCACCAAATTCTTCAGAATTGACCATTGTAGTCATGGAAGGAGGCAGAGACAGATCAAAATGTTCTTCTCCCTATCCTCATTCCACAGAGCTGTTGAAATCAGAATAAAACCAGACCAAACCAAACCATTCATCAAAGCAAAGCTTATTATATGAAGTCACGAATGGTTGGCACACTTTTTGCTTCTAGATAGCCTCTGTTTTATACAGCTAGACCTCATGTTGACACTTAGCCTAGATATTTTTTTATGTTTTTAAGAAGTATTTTGTAAATACTGTATTCTCTTTGCATTATTAATTACTCAAAGTCCTTTAGATTACAAAGCTGGTACTCAGGTTTGAGTTCTAATGGGCTGAAGGACACTCAGGTAAAATTTTTGATTCCTGATCTGCTCAGTGCTGATCTTCTTAGTCCTGCTCTGCTTAGTACTGACAGCAACTATTCACACCATGTTTTGTAATGCATCTATTTTTCTTATCATATTTAGGTAAGATTCAGGTCTTTCTTGAAATAGAATTGCTAACATTTCTTATTAGCTTTTTACTGAATTTATCCAGAAAATACATTCTGTATATCCAGATCTTCTCTTTAATAGTAGTGTGGTTCATTCTGTATATGTTTCAGTTACTTAGTTTTAAGCAGTCATGTAGCTCCACTGAGGTCAAAGCAAAGTGCTTGTATATATTAGGAATATTTATGTGTCAGTTGTGGCTTCTGAACACTTTTTTGAAGCATGTTATTGTTCAATCTCTTGAACACATTTTTCGATTTTATTTGTCCTTTATGGCTTTAGGTGAAACAGCCACTGTGCTAGTTTGTTCCTTTATTGTCATGAATGACACCATTGTATCCATGAATCACTGTGAAAAGCAGAAAAGAAAAAAAAAAAAAAGAAATAAAAAAGCAGCTTGCTATATTCTGTGGAGCTTTATTTCTCTCTGTATAAAATAACGTTTTTTTAAAGTGCCCCCTTTTTCTTTTTTTTTAGGGAATAGAGGTAGATTTTATATTTGCAGAATAAGGCAACATTGGTTGTGTGTTTCAAAAAGATGGGAAAGATCTTGGACTATACTGAATTTGATGATTTTAATTAATATGTAGCTGTTCTCAGCAAGGATATATCAATGTTGCAAACAACTGAAATATAAATCCAGACAGGCAGACTGTGAATCAGGATAGTTTCAAGATTGCTTATCAAGTTGGCAGAGCAGATTCTACTGGATGGTAACCAGCAGGATAGTAACTGATTAGTGTGAATCATAACAAGTCCTCTCTTGTTTGATTAGTAGAAAATTCAGTGGCCACACTAGTCAGTTACTTTTAAAAGCAGGAATGAAAATGGAGCTTACTGAAAGAGAGTGAATTAATACCTTGTGAAATAAATTGCCTGATGTGCTTTATTGTGCAATTCCAGAACATCATGCTTTGATTCTATTTGGAAGCTTCCTTTTCAGAAAATTCTGTTTCTTTAGAATGGTACAAAAATGATAAAAGTATAATACCTGTTTCAGTTTTGTTTTGGGTTGAGTTTTCCATTCCTTATCAGAAGGCATAGAATTCAGACATTCCCATCAAATTAAGTAGGACTCACAGGCTGTGTGATTATTGTGACACTGGAGTTTTCCCAGATGTGTGCATGAAACTTTGTCTGCTGCTAGTGCTGGTATCAAGCCCTCTTCTAGAATATTCAGGCAGGACCCCTGGGAAAGTAGGCTGCCTTTCACCCAGATCTTCTCAGTATCTGCTGTGCAGTGAGAGGTTTGTGCTGCTGAGCACTTGGTTGCGCATGGGGTACTACTAGCAGAAGTAGAAATAGGATCCGATGGAGTAGGACACTACTCATTACGGCATTAGTGGCCAAATCTGACCCATAGCATTCTTACCTGAAAAGAAAACCAAAATGGAGAATTCAGCAATTCACAGAAGATTTTTTTTTCCTTTCAACACTTAGTAAATTCATTTGGTTTCTGTTGAGTACAGTAAATATTACTACACTGTTTTCCAGCCTTTGAAGCAGCGCTAGAACCACGTTTTCACTAAAATCTGCTCTAAGCAAATGCAACTATCTTTTTTTTTTTAACATGAGCTTATATTTTAACATACCACAACATTTTTCTGTGACCAAACTCTCAGTTTCTCAGCATTGTCTGTCTCTATAGTTCTGAGTAATTCATCAGTTTTGACAGATACCAAGTTATTTATTACATGTGCACTAGTTTGCTGAGAGTCATCTCTGTATCTTTCCTCCTCATCTCAGTATAGACTGACTGTGTGTGGGTATCTGAAAACATATTGGAAGTACATCTATATGGATTTTGACAATTTATTTTGACAATACTGTACAACCAGTATTTAGGAGTAATATTTTACAGCAACTGTGACTGCAAACTAATTTCTTTAAATGGTACGGTAAACATCATTAGATAATCTCATCTCTGTCATAGCTGGGAGAGTTGGGATTTTTTGACCTTTTGCTTAGAAAACTAACAAGGCTAATTAATTTGATGATTCCTAACTCATTTGACTTACTGCTACATTTTTCAGTTATGTAAGGACTAGAGATTAAAACAAGCAGGTATTACTTGTGCTATTATCTGAGGCATCCAGCTTAGCTGCAAGATTTCTGAAACACTAAGATGTGTGTTAAGATCAATAGATTATCTTTTCAAATAAGTCATGAGACTTTGAGAACTTTTGGTCTTTTTTCCTGCCCACCTTTCCTTTTTTTCTAACTACTTTGAAAAGTGTACTCTATTGTATTACTGATTTGTCTTTCTTTGGTTTCAAAATGCTTTCACTTTGCAGTGCTGCAGGCGTGCTTGCAACTGATCGCTGACAGCAAAAGTGACATCCAACAGAGTGGTAAGAATATGTACTACGATTTATAGCTAACTATTTAATGTATTAACTCTTCATCCAATTTTACCTAACTTCAAAGCAGTAACTAAGTTATGTCACCACATAAAAATAAAAATTTCAAAAAAATTAATCAAAAAAGCCCACAAAAAGCAAGCAACCCAAAAACCCACACAAAACAAAACCAAAATAGGTCTGTGCATCTGAACACCTCTTGCAAATATCCTTTTTTTCAATAAGATTTGAAATATTGACTAGAAGTAATTTTTTTCAATTGTTTTGGCAGAGAAAAATGAAGAAAGTAACTATTCTTTCTGATTAACCAAAAATTATTGTTGCTTTCAGATGATTCAAGCATTGTCCCTTGGCTTCTGAGCTTCAAACGTGGAACAGCTCTGGAAGAACAAGGAAATAAAATAGTGATCAAGGAAACAGGATATTTTTTCATATATGGCCAGGTAAGAAAGCTCAATTCATTTCAGCATGTGACTTATTACAGGATTTTTAATGTCTTCATACAATATGTTTGAAGTCTGCACCTCTTCATTCTGTAGGTTTTATATACAGATACAACATTTGCTATGGGACACCTAATACAGAGGAAGAAGGCCCACGTGTTTGGTGATGACCTCAGCTTGGTGACATTGTTTCGTTGCATCCAAAACATGCCACAATCTTATCCAAATAACTCTTGCTATACTGCTGGTAAACACTTAAGTTTTGCTTTTCTTTGTTTACAAATAAATGGTATAAAATAGAGTCTGTAGCATTGGGTGGTTAAGCATTATGGCAGTTGTCAAGAAAATTGACTGTATTCATGGATTTGGTTAATTACAAAATTAGAAAATAGTTTTTTTAAAAGAATATGGTTTTATTCACAGTATCAGCAGTTGGAGGGTGTACTTTTAACTTTAATGGTCTGAACAATTCCCTTCTCTCCACTGAATATATAATGTGGCTAGATATTTTGGTGCTTTCAGTTAGATATCTGAAGCAGACAAAAGGATGATATACTGCCCTTACTGAAGAACTCGGTTTAATTTAGGGATTGAATTCCACATTTAGTCATTCAATAAAATATTTAAGAACTATGTTCTGCTTTAAAACATCATACATTAATTTTAGGCACCCAAGTTTTGCAGACCATACAGTGGGATTTTGAAAAGTATTTCTCACCAGCTTAATTCTCTGCTTCTTATAATGGAAACTGCAGAGCTCTTTATGGCTGTACAGGTTAGAAATACCACAAGAAAGACCAATTACTATATTTAATGCAGGTCCAACAGGCTCAATACTCAGTATTCCTGCAGTAACCTTTAGGAAATGGTGTATTAAACCTTGATTTGGTAGCTTTTACCTGCCTGCCTTTTCCCCTTAATGAAGGATTTAAGGATTTTATCTCCTCTTATTTCCCAACAAGATCTGTGTGAATAAAACCTTATAAAAAGGGGGACATTGCATTAGAGTGTTGACTGTTGGCAAGGTATGGCATTTAAAAAATGGGATGGTGAAAGAAGCTTTTTCCCCCCCAAAAAATAAAAACAAATGAGCTCTTCCTACTGGCAATTGATGCTGTCTAAACTTTTTCTTTCACTTTCTGCCTCTCTAAACACAGATTCTGGCATCATAAAAGCCTTCAATTTAATCTGTTTTCTTATTTCACCCTCGTATTACTCCCTCTTGTTTCTCAATTATTCTGGTACTTCACAGTTCCTTCTTCCCAAATTCCCACCTTTCTATTTCACTTTGTGAACCAAAACTCACTGCATTATCTCATGCTATTGAGCAGATGTTAGATGTGCTCTCAGCTCAGTGACTAGCTGAAGACAGGGTGCTTTTGGTTATCACATCAGCTGATGTGTGGCTGGCAGGAAGCAGACTTTTGTGCTCTGCCGTTGCAGTGGATCAGCTGATGTCTGGTAACTTCATTTGTTTGGTAAGGCTCATGAGACCTCCTCTAGAAGCGTGCAAACTATGTGATCTAGGACCAGCAATACTCAATGCTGACACTGACTGTCACATCATCGTAACATGAGGAATTTGTGTCCACCACTGTTACAAATTTTTGCAGCATTTCCTTAAGTGAACTGTGATGTACTGCATGCAGAGTGGAAAGTAGCTCCAGTTCCAGAGAGGACCTTAAGTGTCAGCTTTGGGAAGGTTACAATTTGTAAGATTGTGCCTAAAGACAAAAAACCCCAACAAACCACTCATTTTACGCACAAGAAAAGAGCCATGCTTGTAATTTTAAGATGACATGGAATGACTTTGTGAATATAATTTAAGAATAAAATGTTTCTGAAATATTAACTTTAAAATATTTCAAATCTTTTGTCAGGCATTGCAAAATTAGAAGAAGGGGATGAACTTCAACTTACAATACCACGGAGAAGGGCCAAAATATCCTTGGATGGAGACAGCACGTTTTTTGGTGCAGTTAGACTTTTCTGAATGCCCACCATTTCTGTTGTTATGCTTAATGCACTTGTTTTTCTTTCCTATGCTTTTGTCAGGGGGAAATTAAAAAAAAAAAGTAATAAAGCTGCCAAATCTCTCCCCATCCACCACCAGCTTCTGAGAACTTTTCTTCATTTTAATAAGCAAAGCCAAAACAGGAAACACAGCAGATAAACTTGTGTGATATAAGCATCATACGATTACCAGAAAGCCAATTTGTTTTAAGCAATGGTAAACTCCAAATAACAACTGCAAAACAATGGAGGTTTGGCTCTGAAATAATTTCTCATACATAAGGCAGACCAAAGGGGATGTTTAACATAGAAAGGATCACTGACCATCAAATTATTATCCATAATTGAAAAAGAAAACTAAACCATAAATACAGCTCATCTAAAATTTGCTTTATTTCATCAATGAAGTATTTGTAGTGTCAAGCATAAGGAGGAAACATCAAGCAGTAGATTCCTCATCACAAAATGGAGGTTCTGGGCATTTGGGGAGTGTGGGTTTGTTTAGTTTTGTTTGATTGGGGTTTTTTTGTTGTTGTTTTTTTTTTTTAGGGGGGGGTGTTTTGCACTTTGACACCAAGATTTTGGGGAAGAAAAAATCTAAGTATTTGAGATAATGACAGCAAACTTCTTAGACATGTACAGAATATTAGTCACTGTCTTGCTTCTTCCCTGTGAGCAGAAGTTATATAAGTTAATAAAATCTGTTGGCTTTTACTGATCAGAATTAATTTTATTGGAAAAAGGGCATGTGAGATGCTCCAACAGCTCAATATTCAAAGCATTGCTACTCATCAAGGAATATGTGTATACTCTATGTGAGGTAGGCAGGGAAAAAAAAACCCACAGTGAATTTAGTCACAATATAATAGGCAGATTTGGATTTTTGCCTTCATAATGTCACAATTTCTGCAGCCATATATATGTGTTGTATATATATGCAATATATATATGCATATATGAAAGTATGTGCACACACATAGAGAGATCTTTCATATCTGGGCACACAGTTGTATCTTCTTTTGAAAATTTTATCCAATGAAAATATTACTGCACACATTTTTATTTTTATTTTAATGTCTCTTGCTTCCTGCTGTGATCCATTCTGAGCAAAATAGTAAACAGGAAAATACAATAAACCTGGAACCAGCCATGCAACCAAGAATATACATTAATATCTCAGAAATCTGGGCTCAGTCTCTAGGATAACTATAGACTTTTTCTGCTGTTTTGAGTTGGGGTTATTCAGTCTGGAGAAGAGAAGGTTCTGAGAAGACCTTATTGTGGCCTTCCAGTGTCTGAACGGGCCTACAAGAAAACTGGTGAGGGACTTTTTAGGATGTTGGGTAGTGATAGGAATAGGGGGAATGGAACAAAACTGGAAGTGGGTAGATTCAGACAGCATGTTTGGAAGAAGTTCCTCACCATGAGGGCAGTGAGACTCTGGAACTGGTTGCCCAGGAAGGTAGCAGAAGCCCCACTAGAATGGATGATCTTTGAGGCCCCCTCCAACCCTGACAATTCTGTGGTTCTATGATATTGCTCAACTCTGTTTTACAAGTACCCCAGATCTGTAGTAAGATTAAACAGATTTCTTTTGGGGTTTTTTCGTCCATTTGTGTCTTTTTAGGCTTTGTTTTGTTTTAGTTTTTGGTCTTTATCTTTTGTATGTCTGCTTTGTTCAGTACATAAAATTTACATCTTCTTTACCCCAAGAATCCATGTCTATTTCATGGTCAAAATAATAACATGATAATACTGTGGTCAAAACTTCTAGGATCTATTGCGATAAAAATGCTGAATACTTACTCCACTAATCTTCAAATAAGAATTGAAGTGTTAATGGAATAGATAAAATAATGAACCTTAATTTGAGAATATTTTTAGGGATTAAGAATTGTGTCACTTAAGATCATTTAGTAAAGAAAAGATGCTTTTCATATTCCAGTCTCCTTGTCTGTTTTCATAGCTTGTGCTTATTTGACTTAGTTCTCATGGTGATAGGAAATAAATAAGAGATTTGAAGCGAGAAATTACAGTTTATAGTAAACTAACAAAACAATTCAACTTCTCTGGGTTTCAAGAAGACATTTCAACAATAAGCATATGTATATGGGATTATCACACTATGATTTCAAAATATCTGGAAGTCCTCCTTACACAAATTCATTTATTTATGTGCCATAGAGTCAAAGTTGCTTCTTTATGGTTTAGCCAAAGGTTGTGTGAAGCTACATCCATTATTAGCATGCAGGGAGTTGTCTGTTATTATTGACATCCATTAAAAAGGTGTCCAGAATCTCTAATAATTTTAGGATTGTCTGATTATGGGAAAAAATCTGGTTACTGTTGCTTTCCCAGAGAATGATGGTTAAACTTAAAAGTTTAACTTTGGGTATGTAGGATTTCCCACTGGTTTCAGCAGACTTGCATGTGCTTAGTTTAAGCCAGTTCAGAAAGTGCCTGGCACCTTAAAACAGACATAGTGTAATATTCTAAACAAGGGGCAGATAGTAAAAATTCTGTGAAGCTAAATCAGTGGTCATCACTGCCCCTTTTGCTTGCTCTGTTTTGGAATTCTGCTGCTCACAAATGTCGATGACACAGAACTTTGGAAAGTGTTTGGGGTATGGTGTAGCTTAGAAGAAAACTTTTCTGATCAAAAAGATTTAAAAAATATTCCTTTCTTTTAGTAGGATGAAACTGAACCTCTATGTTTTTCACAAAAAATGTGAACTATGATAGGCTGTTCAGATTCTTCTACTGAAAAAAATGGCAATTTTGTAGTTGTTTGGTTAGTTTTCTGGTGGTTTCATGAGGAAACTTGTCTTCTCAAAAATAATGTCTCTGCACAAAGCTGAGTTTTAACACATCAGCATTTTCTGACCAAAGCAATAACTAAAGGAGAATACCTTCTTCCTGATGGTTCTGCTAACAAACCAGTGATATGTGAAGTATCAAAATACATCCAGACCACAACTATGCTACATTTAGTGGGAGTTACTGCAACTTTCTGTGTTAGACAGATGTTTAAATAAGTGCAATATTGGTTGGTTGACACCTTATTTTACATTCTTATCAGGGATATCTAACAGTTATGATAGGTTTTTCACGAGGTGTTAAACAGCATCATGGCAAACGTAAAGGAACGTTTTCACAGAAAGCATGAACTTCTATGATTCTTTCCTTTTTAATAATGTACAGTTGGGAGATAGCTGTTTTGAAACATCATTTGTATCTTTAAAATGAAAATATCTCTCTTTAAATGTGCAATCATACAGCCTACTGACACACAGATTATACTCGTTACATGGCTTTCCTGCCCCAGAATGTTTCTCAGATTGCTCAAAATTTGACATTGTAATACCTTAATTTCAGCTATCCTATAGTTTTGCCAAGTTTATACCACTGGAGTTGAGATTTATTTATATCCCTGGCTTATGTCTTAGGTTGAGTTATATTGGATAACTTCAGTCCCCAAAGTTCTATTCTTTAACATCTTCATTGATGATATGGATGAGGGGGTTGAGTCAGTCATCAGCAAGTTTGCAGATGACACCAAGTTGGGAACAGATGTTAGTCAGTTAGAGGGTGGAAAGGCTCTGCAGAGGGACCTTGACCGACTGAACAGATGGGCGGAGTCCAATGGGATGGCATTTAATAAGTCCAAGTGCCGGGTGCTGCACTTTGGCCACGGCAACCCCATGCAGAGCTACAGGCTGGGGTCAGAGTGGCTGGAGAGCTGCCAAACAGAGAGGGACCTGGGGGTGCTGATTAACACCCACCTAAACATGAGCCAGCAGTGTGCCCAGGTGGCCAAGAGGGCCAATGGCATCCTGGCCTGTATTAAGAATAGTGTGGCCAGCAGGAGCAGGGAGGTCATTGTGCCCCTGTACTCTGCATTGGTTAGGCCACACCTTGAGTACTGTGTCCAGTTCTGGGCCCCTCAGTTTAGGAAGGACATCGAGACACTTGAACGTGTCCAGAGAAGGGCAACAAGGCTGGGGAGAGGCCTTGAGCACAAGCCCTATGAGGAGAGGCTGAGGGAGCTGGATTTGTTTAGCCTGGAGAAGAGAAGGATCAGAGGTGACCTCATTGCCCTCTACAACTACCTGAAAGGTGGTTGTAGACAGGAGGGGGTTGGTCTCTTCTCCCAGGCAACCAGCACCAGAACAAGGGGACACAGTCTCAAGTTGTGCCAGGGGAGGTTTAGACTCGAGGTGAGGAAAAAGTTCTTCACTGAGCGAGTCATTCGTCATTGGAATGGGCTGCCCAGGGAGGTGGTGGAGTCACCGTCTCTGGAGGTGTTCAAGGGGAGATTGGACGTGGCACTTGGTGCCATGGTCTAGTTGTGAGGTCTGTTGGGACAGGTTGGACTTGATGATCCTTGGGGTCTCTTCCAACCTTACTTACTGTGATACTGTGATACTGTGAAATATGAGGGTAAGGAAAATACACTGTTTGGATTCTATTTTGCAATTTGGCTAGTTTTTTTATTTGGAAAGGTCTACAGACTCTGTGTTTTGAAAGATGAAATATGTGAAATGATGGTTTTACTTTACCTTATTCAGGGTTTTCTTTCATTCTTTTTTTCTTTCTTGTGCACTCATACTTTGTCAAGGTGTATGCTTTTGAAGAATATTCCATAATTTCTCATGCTAAGCATATTCTATCTCTGTGGAACTTTCAAAAGAGAGGAAAATGTTTCCAGCAGTTTTGTCTCTTGGCTGACTCCATGGATTACCAATCACAAGTAAAATATATGATTGTTTTTATCAAGGTCAGTCCAAGCAGTGGTGAGAAGGAAGCTGATGCAAACACAGTGAAGAAGGAAGCTTTTTGATGTAGAAGGGATCTCATGGCATTAGCAAGTTCCATGGAGTTTAGGGGTGATGAGGAAACAAACCAGATTTGGAACTGGAATGCAGAAATTGAAGAGATCCTAGCTGGGATTTGATTGCTTGAGAAGTAGGGAGAAATGCAAGCACATGAAATGGGCTGGTTATGAAAAGACTAGGAACTATGTGAGGTTAGGGAAAGTAAGTTAAACACAAGTCTGCAGTGAGCCCTGTCAGAGGTGAAGGCTAACAGCATATTGCATTATATTAACAGAAGCGTCACTAGTGGATTAAGGGAAGAAGTTATTCCCTGTATTTTCTTGGCACCTTTTGGAGTATATTTGAGATCCTGAATCTAGATTTGGACACATTACACCCCAAATGCAAGAAGGACAGTAAGAAACTTGAGATAATCCATTTGTAATGCAGGTTGGGATGCAGTATATGCCTGCACTGTGAGAAGGGAATGAGGGAAATGAGTTTGTCCAGCCTGGAGAAGAGGCTCAGTGGGTCCTAATATCTGTCTTCCAATACCAGACCAGAGGTTGTCAGGAAAACAGAATTATAACTTTTGAGAGGTTGACAGTGGTGTAAGAAGAGTCAATGGGCACAAATCAAACTGGGATGTTCATGTCTGATGTAAGGGGGAAAAAAAAGAAAAAAAAAACTACCATGGTGTCACAGTCCATTTCCATCTCTCAGATTTACAGGTCAACATACTCCCAAAATTAAACTATCTATAATCCAGATTAATGATACTTATTCCAATGCAGAAATATTATGTCTCAGCATGCAGGTGAGTTCTCCTTCCACACTGACCTCAAGATACTTGTCTTCCGTTGCTTCTTTGTCTAGGGAGGAGTCTTGATGAGGTCTTTTGAATGTCAAGATTACAGCTTCCAATTTTCCTGGCTTAGTAGTACCCAGCAGCCCTTTGGAAGTCTAAACTGAGTTCTCTTCAGACATCAGTTTCAATTTGGTAACAGTTCCTTAGTGGGAAATGTTTTAAACAGAACATGCTGGGCTCCACATACTGGTTTTGATGAAGCTCTATTTTTGTCTGAAAATTTCCAAGCTGCCCTAGTCGTCACCTCAGAGTTCCTTAAACTGGATTTCTCACACATGGTCACTGATTGAATGTTCCTCCTTTTCTGACTGATGTTCTTGTGGTCTTATTTGTAGAAGGGTTGAAACTCACAGCAGAAAATTAAATTAGCAGGTGCTGTGCTTTGAGTATATTGAGGGTTGTATGATTCTGCCTAGAAATACTACGGCAACAAGGGAAAAGCCCTGAGGTAAATAAAAACTGATCTGGAGGTAAACTTCATTAGCAGTGTGCAGTTGGCCAAGAAGTATGCTTTGGAAAAAGCAGGATGAAAAGTTCTTAAACCATTTCTGGGAGGCTAGACACTGTGTACTTTCAGTATAATAAGGATATTGATAGGAATAGCAATCTGAGATTATACAAAGTAACTTTTGTTACAGTTGCAAGGAAGCAGAACTGCAATTGCAGAGGCCATTTTACCCTATCTTAATTGTGAGTATTTAACTTTGCACTGGAAGATTTGGAGGGTCTTGGAGACAAAGGACCTCCAGGGATTCTTCCTGTTCGCTGTTCTAAAAGAGAAGTTCTGCTCCCCACAGACCTCATAGAAACTAACGCATGTAACTGTGGGAGGGATGATGACAGTTCTACCTATGTTTAGGCAGTGTTTGCCTCTCCAATAAGGGAACTAGAGAGCAGCCATTCATAGTTACTAACAGCACTGGAAAGCAAATCTAACACTTTTAAAGGAGGAAGAGTAAGGGGGAAGTTTTCCCAGAGGGCGGCAGACCATCAGTGTCTGGTGGCAGACTGCTGGCTCAGAGTCTCAAAGCTTTAATTTAGTTTGTCCTCTGAATAAGGTCACAAGGATGACAGAGATTTAGAAAGCTATACAAATCAGTTTCACAATACTCACTTTTTTTTTTTTTCTTCCTCAAAGAAGAGATTTGCCATCTATCCCCACCCCACGAAGAGGTCAGTAGGAGCAAAGTGAGTGAATGAGACGAATCCCCACATCAGATGCTGTGGCAGGCAGGAGAGGTAGGTGAGAGGTAGCTGTCTCAGCGTAAGGCAAGACAACAGCAAGAAGACTGCTGTGGGGCTGCTGCCTGTCTTGCCTCATTTTTTCAATTACTCCATGCAACCTTCCAATCCTGGTAAAGTTTTTGAGAGCAACTTCATGGTGGGTTATTCTTATATCTATGTTCAATTACCAGTTGCAACTACCAGCCAAAATTACCAGTCCCAGTGTTAACCTGGGTATTATTATATGTAAGTATTATTTTATGGATGACTATTGACACGCACCGAGATGCTACATTGGAGGTGTGAGTCATGGCTGATTCAAAGAAGCTGAGCAGGCTGATGAGAAATGAGGGTGAGTCGGGCATTCTTTGTATCTAAAATGATGATGGTACTTTCCTACCTCTGAAACTGTCAGAAGCATATCTTCCACTATCAGTGAAAAGCACATATTCTGCTACTTTTCCATCCCTTTCTTTACTTGTTCTATTCAGAAACCCTTTTTTCCGTTTATCTTGGGTCTCACTCTCTCTCTTACTCCTCACCACTATACTCAGAATATGAAAAAGAATAAAACCAGCACAACAAAAAACCAACAACAAACACCAAACAACAAGGACAACCAAAAGCTTTTAAAGCAGAAAAGAAATCTATCTTAGATTGCCTCCTTCATTAATTTTTGGTGGATAATCTCATAATTCCCTTCCCCTTTTTCAGGAAGCTGAATCTCAGGCAGGCTGGTGGTTCCACTGCCCTTTCCCTTTCTGCACTGCAGGGAAGTAACATAGGCAGCCTCCCTCACGTCCCCTGTGCTTCCATGTTGCCCCCAAACAATCTGGTGGTGAAAAATCTTCTCCTCTTTAAACTGAGTGCATCACTTTTTACACTGCAAATGGAAATGAGAACAAGAATTTAAAAAAAAAAAAAAAAAAAAAAGAGGAAAAAAAAAATCTTTTGGAGGACTGATACCAATGAAGTGATCTTTTATGCCTGTGAATTAACAGTGAGCCAATGATGTCTCTTGCATATTGCATTTTCTTCTGAGGAAAAACAAACAAACAAAACCAAACCCCCACAAACAACAACAAAACCACTTCCTTGAACTTTGTTTGGTGTATCTACAGGGAGAGAAACATTTTTTCTGTTGTTTATTTCTCAACACAGAATATTTAGTTGAGAGGAAGAATTAGAAAGTCCACATGGTTCAGATACCAAGGCTGGACAAAACTAGTCATCTTGAACAGGACAAATCCATGTCTTCCATCCAGGACCTGATGTCACAAAAATGGTGGGGTTTAACCTTGTAAGAATTTTGGTCCCTATTCTAATATGGATCAGTTCTAACTTATCATTAATTCTCACTTCCTTCTGTTTGCATACCTGAGTCTATACACTCTCAGTGTATATGTTTGACAGTAAACTGCCATTGGTGTGAGAAATTCTGATTGTACATTTATTCCTTTGTACTTTCCTAACATGAATGGACTGCAAATCCTGAGCAGAGGAATGCTTTGCTTTGTTTTGCTTGTTAACTAAGTTGAAAAACTAAGGTGGTAAGAAGAGTGCCATTCTGTGATTCTGTGTGATTTTGTGATATTTCTGCCATTTAGATGCCAATGCTTTCAGATGTTGCCAATAAATCCATTTTTCATTCACCTTGATTTGACAGCATAGTGGTGAGAATTAAAATCAGCACTTGGTTGACATAAGTATCTCACCACTTGGAAGGCATTACTTGTCTTCCTATAGTTATCCTCACATTTTCATTCCTTTCTAACACGTTTCATATTAGCTGCAAAGCTTTTTTTTCTGGCAAAATGGGAACAGTGCAAATCCCAACCTTTCAATACTACTCTCAAATTTATTTTCTACAGCTGATGTGTTGATTTAGTTTTTCAAATATTTGCTTCTCTGGAGATATGATGGTTTACATGTATCAACTAGTTCTCTGTATAAAGGAATTGTACTAAAACTGATCCCTTGGGATGCACAAGTCACTGGTCTGTGAAGAAAAGCCAAGGAGAATGGCAACATTACACACAATTGTGACTAACCACAGTCTGCAACAAGGGTTGCTCCACATTTTGAGGCAACCATCTGGAACCCCGCTGTTGTGCATGGGGAGAAATCAACCCTTCTGTGTCAAGTTTGTCTCATTATGGCTAACAACTGCCTCTTTGCACCATTTTCTTACCCTGCTGATTATGAATGTAGCAGATAACATTGGATTTCTTTGTTCACCCAGGATGAGGTCCTTCTGACTTAATGAACAGATATGCAATGAAGATTTCCTCATGTTCTGAGGCAATCACCCGGGACCCCACTTTAATCCATGGGTAGAAATAGACATTTCTCTGTCAGATTTGTCTCGTTGTATAGCAAATGATTCATGGGTTGGCTGAATCATTCCACAAATTACATTTATTTCCTTTTTTTTCCCTTCTCCATGACTGTTACCACCTCACATAATGTTACTATCCCAATTTAATTCCTAATCTCACCTGTGATTACTGAAGCAATCACAAATCCACAAAAGGGAGTATGCTATTTCATTATATATCTTCCCAAACAGGAAGAGAACAGGACCACTGCTGAAAGTTTCACTTGTTACAGCAAGAAAATTAAAAGCTAAGAAAGGAAAAAGAAAGCAAATTATGTTATACTCCAATGTTAGACTCATGCACATTATTATTGTGCAGAGGGAGAAGTGTAATTTGGGTTAAATCAAACTACTGACTTGGAGATTAAATGGGTTGAGACAAACATTGCAGGAAGGAAAAGCAACAAGTCTTCAAAATGAGCAACAATGGCATATACAAACAAATGAAAGAGTACAGTCTTTGCGGCATCATTTGTTACTTGGCATCAGGTCAAATATTTAAAGGTGATCTATTTTTCCCCATTACTTAAGACTTCATCAGAAGTGGTTTATTGATCTATATGTGCTAATAAAAGGGGCAAGCAAAGTAACCAAAAAAATTCTGAGTGGAAGTGGTATACATTGAATTGGAATATATCGGTGCTGTTAAGACTGTAAGTGTATTCATAGATTGTATCTAATCCAGCATGTTACTAGTGAAAAGAATGCTGCTGGAGAAAAGTCTCAAATGTATAACTATTAAATATACATACACAAACACACACTACACACATATACTGACATTTGAAAATGAAGTGGGAAGACATGTTCATTTTGTGTTAAATATGATCAAAGGTAAGGAGGTTTGTGGAAATCTAAGGCCTATTGTGTTAGGTTGAGAGACCAATTCTCCTACCATGAGCCAAAGAAAAGACTCAGACAAATGGATTGCAAAAATGGTGGAAAGTTTAAATGGAAAAACTATGAAAGTTTTACAGAAAACCACAAGCACTGTAACAAAAGAGAGATCCCAAAGCATACCCAAGAGCGTCCCACCCCCACCTGGGGGCACACCCAAAACCCCCAGGGCTCTTTCTCCCCACCCCACCCCCCCCAGCCTTGGGCCTAGCCAGGCCCAAGAAAGGCAGCTCACCCCATTACCCAGGTAGCAGCGAGGGAAGAAAGAGGAAGAGAGGACCCCCTGCTGATGTCTTATAGGGGAGCAGGGCATTATGGGATGAAATACCTGGCTTCCTGTGCCCACCCACTGGGCTGGACCCTTTTGGGACATGCCTGAACCACCACACCTATGCAGGAAAAGCAGTACAGTTTTACAAAGTGCTTCCTGTCTTCCAGTGTCCTCCTGTCTTACATTTAGTCTCAGAATCCAGTTCAGGCAATAAGCTTGTGAAATTAGAATAGAATAGAATAGGAATTGAATTGAATTGAATAGAATTGAATTGAATTGAATTGAATTAGTCAGGTGGGAAAAGACCTTTGAGATCATCGAGTCCAACCTATCATCCAACATTATCTAATCAACTAAACCATGGTACCAAGCACCCCATCAAGTTTCTTCATAAACACTTCCAGTGATGGTGACTCCACCACCTCCCTGGGCAGCCCATTCCAACGGGCAATCACTCTTTCTGTGAAGAATTTAGAATCATAGTATCATAGTATCAGTCAGGGTTGGAAGGGACCACAAGGATCATCTAGTTCCAACCCCCCTGCAATGGGCAGGGACACCCCACACTAGATCAGGCTGGCCAGAGCCTCATCCAGCCTGGTCTTAAACACCTCCAGGGATGGGGCCTCAACCACCTCCCTGGACAACCCATTCCAGGGCTTCACCACTCTCACAGTGAAGAACTTCTTCCTCACATCCAGCCTGAATCTCCCCATCTCCAGCTTCATTCCATTCCTCCTAGTCCTATCACTACCTGAGATCCTGAGAAGTCCCCCCCCAGCTTTCTTGTAGGCCCCCTTCAGATACTGGAAGGCCACAATAAGGTCACCTCTGAGCCTTCTCTTCTCCAGACTGAACAGCCCCAACTCCTTCAGTCTGTCCTCATAGGAGAGGTGTTCCAGCCCTCTGATCATCCTCGTGGCCCTTCTCTGGACACGTTCCAGCATGTCCATATTCCTCTTGTAATAGGGGCTCCAGAACTGGACACAGTACTCCAGGTGGGGTCTCACCAGAGTGGTGTAGAGCGGGAGAATCCCTCCCCTTGACCTGCTGGCCACACTTCTCTTGATGCAGCCCAGGATCTGATTTGCTTTCTGGGCTGCAAGAGCACATTGAGAGCTCATGGTGAGCTTCTCATCCATCAACACCCCCATGTCCCTTCTTCCTAACATCCAGCCTAAACCTCCTCTGGTGCAGCTTGAGACTATGTCCTCTTGTTCTGGTGCTGGTTGCCTGGGAGAAGAGACCAACTCCCACCTGGCTACAACCTCCCTTCAGGTAGTTGTAGACAGCAATAAGGTCTCCTCTGAGCCTCCTCCTCTCCAGGCTAAGCAACCCCAGCTCCCTCAGCCTCTCCTCATAGGGCTTGTGCCCCAAACCCCTCACCAGCTTTGTTGCCCTTCTCTGGACATGTTCCAGCAAGGCAATGTCTTTCCTTAAGTGAGGGGCCCAGAACTGGACACAGTACTCAAGGTGTGTGTGGCCGTTTGACGCTGTGCCTTTAAGGAAGGGGCACACTGGCTAAATGTTTGTAAAATATTTTGGTATTCTAAACGAATTTCATTGGTAGGATTGTGGGAGGAGAGATTGGACCCAGGGGAGTTGGGAACTTTCTCTCAGTCTTCCTTCCTTCGCTGTCCCTTTCGGCTGGATCTGCTTCTGGGATTCTGGCCAACTAAGATAAGATACTAACTCCCTGTGCAAGGCCTTTATTCTTTTCCTGCCCTGTTAACCGTCCTCGTCTCTTCTTCTACCTCTTTGGGGGAGAAGGGAGGTAGGGGGGTGAAGGAGGCCACAGGGGGAAGCCCCCTCTGTGGGGGGTCTGGTTTCTGGTTGAGTTCATTTGCTGTATATTCCTGTATATACTGTAAAATACCTGTATTTGTTGTGTTACATATAATCTGTTTCCTTGTAAAATATAATCTCATTTCTCCGACTGGGTTTAGCCTTGGTCTCTTTCTCAGTGGGGGAGGGAAAGCAGAGCCTTTCCTTTCAAACCACCACACTCTTTTTTTTTATTGGCGCCCAACGTGGGGCCGGGTAATTAAGTAATTAAGTTGATTTATTGCTTGTCTCAGCCGGAGAAATGAAATTAAGATGTTGTGGGTTTTTAAGCAGTTGCTGTTTTCCGTGTGTTCTATATTGGTCTACCGGTACTGCATCGGGTTGATGTTAGACCAGATAGGTAAATATTTAATGCGTAAAATCTATTTGTGGTTTATGCATAGGATCCAGCTGTTGTATAAACACTGTTTGGGTTTTTTTCGGCTCACTAATTACGGCAATAGAACGTCTTCCACTTTGCCGATCGAGATAAGGGAGTTTAAAACTTCAGGAGGTCAAAGAGTAACTTTAAGTGCTGGCTGGGATCTTAAGGTGATTTATTTGACGGATGTAATCCTGCTGTTGCTGATAATTAATGTCTATCTGCTGTGGGCTCTGCATAGAGAGAAAAAGGTTTCCCGACCATGTTTTGTGATTAAACAAAAATCTAGAAAGCGTAGGCGTTCCTCTAAATCTGCCCCAGAGTCCTCGAGTGACGAGGAAGGGGCTGCGTCAGTTAGAAAAATAGCAAAACCTATTGGCAAAGCAGCCTTAAATGCTCCACTCTATGACTTTGGCAAGCAGCCAGGGGCGGCTCCCATTCCCAAGATGGCGACTGGTAGTGAGGCAAGGTCATTTCCGTCCGCCATGACAGGACCGGAAGGGGCCCCCATGGCGGCTAGTTTAGATCAGGACCTGTCAGCTTCTATCAGGATGGCTGTAAATTCAGACACAGCTCCAGTTAAACAAGTAGCAGTCTTAAAGACCAGAGGTGGAAAGGCCAAAGCTGATCCAGGAGCTAATGGAGGAGAAGAGCAGGAGACCGATCCCGGTGAGGGAACCTCTGCTAGACAGGATGATCCTGGTGAGGGAACCTCTGCTAGGAAAGGGCCTGCTGGAGATGAACAGAAGGTTCATCTTAGAGATATAGATGAGTTATTGAGATCATCACAGGATGGAGATGCAGCTAAGACAGCAGCTGGCAGTGGTGCTTCTCAGCTTAAAGAGATCCTTAGGAGAGTGACAGCAGGATTATGGGGACAAAACGTTCAGGAAGATGTGATAGATGAAGAGGAGGATGACCTGCAGAGCTGCTCGTCACCAAGGGAGGAGATTCGCAATGTCCGCAAAGATTACCTCAGAGCAGATAAGGAACCCATCCTATCTTGGCTTGCTAGGTGTTATGATACAGGTGCTCCAGCTCTAATAGTTGGAGACAAGTCAGCAGCTCAGCTAGGAACTCTCTCAAAGGATAATGGAATAGATAGACATCTCGCCAGGATTCTCGGTAAGGTTAATCTGTGGATACGCCTTTTAATGGCGGTTTCCCTGAGATACCCTTCCCGAGATGATCTTCCATGGAATCCTAAGCCCTGGACTACCATAGATGAGGGAATTAAGCGTCTGAGGGAGTTTGCCATCAAGAGAGACAAAGTGAAAGGTCCTACCACAGAAATCCAGTTTCTGGGAGTGCAGTGGCAGGATGGACGCTGACACATTCCAGTGGATGTGGTAAACAGAGTCTCTACCATGGCAAATCCCACGAACAAGCAAGAAACTCTACGTTTCTTGGGGATAGTGGGATTTTGGAGACTACACATTCCTGGATACATTCAGATTGTGAAACCTCTGTATGATGTGACTCGAAAGAGAAACAGTTTCCACTGGGGACGTGAACAACAAGCAGCCTTTGACCAGATAAAGCAAGAAGTGGTACAAGCAGTGGGTCTGGGACCTGTCCGAGATGGTCCAGACATTAAGAACATTTTGTACACGGCTGCAGGTGACAATGGTCCAACCTGGTGCTTGTGGCAAAAAGCTCCAGGTGAGACACATGGACGACCTCTTGGTTTCTGGAGTCGAGGTTACAGAGGTTCAGAGGCAAATTACACTCCAACAGAGAAAGAGATTCTAGCCGCCTATGAAGGAGTGAAAGCAGCTTCTGAAGTGATTGGAACTGAATCATCTACATCTGAGTGTAGCCGGAATGGACTATGAATTTTACTCACAAACTGTAAATATTGTTTCTGATTGGATGGACAGTGCGAACGACCAATGAAATTGTTTAGAAGGGGTGGATTGTGGCCGTTTGACGCTGTGCCTTTAAGGAAGGGGCACACTGGCTAAATGTTTGTAAAATATTTTGGTATTCTAAACGAATTTCATTGGTAGGATTGTGGGAGGAGAGATTGGACCCAGGGGAGTTGGGAACTTTCTCTCAGTCTTCCTTCCTTCGCTGTCCCTTTCGGCTGGATCTGCTTCTGGGATTCTGGCCAACTAAGATAAGATACTAACTCCCTGTGCAAGGCCTTTATTCTTTTCCTGCCCTGTTAACCGTCCTCGTCTCTTCTTCTACCTCTTTGGGGGAGAAGGGAGGTAGGGGGGTGAAGGAGGCCACAGGGGGAAGCCCCCTCTGTGGGGGGTCTGGTTTCTGGTTGAGTTCATTTGCTGTATATTCCTGTATATACTGTAAAATACCTGTATTTGTTGTGTTACATATAATCTGTTTCCTTGTAAAATATAATCTCATTTCTCCGACTGGGTTTAGCCGTGGTCTCTTTCTCAGTGGGGGAGGGAAAGCAGAGCCTTTCCTTTCAAACCACCACAGTGTGGCCTAACCAGATTCTTCCTCTTGAGAGCCTCTGAATGTAGCTTTCAGGTCTCTTTGTGTCTTCACCTATAGGGATACCTGCTTAGATTTGTCCTGTTCTGCTTCTTTCCAAGGAAATGTTGATGGTCTTTATGGTATCACATAACATGCTGTCATACAGAAGAAACTATGTTAGTTCAAGATCATAGTCCATGCTTTGGACAATTTTTTTCAAGCCTTGTCAGTTTTCCTGTTTTCCCTCTTTTGCAGTGTCTTATGAGCTGAAAAATATCTCTGAAGATGCAGACCATCATTTTTGTCTCTTCCAAAAACATACACCCATTGCTCAAGTCACTGACCTCATCTTCTAGGCTAATAGCAGCTCTCTGTTGCAATCCTTTCTGTGACCAGAGCTCTTGGAACAGATCCCCCTGTTATAACCTTGCTTGTCATGGTAGTTAGGACTCCTCACTGCCATCTGAGGTTTCAGGATATCATGACATATATGTTTTTTTAGGTAAAATCTGAAGGACTGACATATCAACATAATTTTCCACAGCTTTTCAAGAGGGTTTATGAAATGCTATACACTTGTGCCAAATAAATTATTGAAGAACAGCCAGAATCAGGTGCAGGTACAAACACAGTTGGAAGATCTGTTTAGGAGGAAAGTGAGAAAAACTACACAACATTAACTCAAGATATTGGTTTCTGTAGTTGGTTTTGTGTGTATTAAGTTATATAGTGAGTTTCAGGTCTGACTCTTAAAATTCACATCTAGATGCACACACCCAGTAATGACTGTTGATGATTAATTTGACTGTTAATTTGGATGGAGAAAGTTTGAAATATAGTAAGGGCAGTTACTGTGCCCATGAGTCTTTTGCAGGTTGTGTGCATCCTCTATAATTTCTGTGCTGGCTATCTTAAGTGGCTACTGAACTGCAGATCAGGAAACTGAAGTTGCTAAGGCTAGATCCTGGCAGCCTGGAAAAACTTTACTGCTCACTGCCATCTCTTCGCTGGTGCTGTGTCTGATGCTGCTGAGACCATCTCTCACCACTGAAAAATCCCAACATTGTTAGTGCTCTGTTGTTGTTTTGTTTTGTTACTTATGCGTGATTGATTATTTTGCTTTTGAGGTAATCTCCTGTCAGCCAGGTGAGAATGAAGTGGCTTAGCTTGTAAAATTGGTGGGGAGAGTGAGATTTCTCTAGTGGTTGATGTACTTGCCTAAGATTGTTGCTTAATATAAAAGATGTACCTTCATGCCTGTGTTTTGTGCCCAGTAACATTTAAAAATTAGACAGCATCTAGGGGAACCATGATAAACATAATTGCATTTTCATTCTACATCATGCCAAATATGACAAGAAGCTAAGAGCCTCCATCCTTCTCTACGTCTTTGTTTCAGACTGCAGGAAGATAACAGAATAATAAATATATCTTTTTGACCCAAGCAGAGTTCCAGAAGGCTAATGATTCATTAATTCCAGACACTGAAAGCTTCCGTTGTATCTTACTGTGATTTCTAGTTTATTCATCCGAAGGTGCTCCAGAATATCTGCTGTCTCTTTATGGTGTAACAGATCATCCTGGAAGAAATAAATTGCAGGAGCCACTGTGACATTCAGTCCTACAGACAGTTCCTGAATGCAAAGTGTGTATATCAATTACACTGAAAGTAGAAAACTTTTCTAAAACAAGTTTCTAAAAGCATCACAATCCTACGTGTTGTTTTCCTAAAAGAAAAGCATTCAGATGTCACAGGGAAAAAACCCCACTTAGTTCAGATATTTTAAATGAAGTCAGGATCACAGCAACTTAGTGATTTATTAAAAACCCATAATTAACTCCCATCAGGGTTTTTTTCTGGATCAATATCAATAATACAGTAGGCAACCCATAGTAGCAGACACTTATGAAATGTATGTCATACCTTCAAATGTCTAAATACAATTTATAATTCATCCCAAGGAGTTCAAACCTCCCGTGATGGTCCCCATCAACTATGGGGGCCACAAGTTCACCCCCCCCTACTCCAGGAGTGGCTGCCCTTTGCACATACCCAGGAAACCAGTTTGGCAGTTGGATGACCTGGTGTTGTATCCTTCCCCATGCTGCACCCTGCACCCACTGCCCTGTGCACCAGTGAGAACCTATTGTGAAGCTCCTTGCACCCTGATGGGATGGCTGACCTTTGACCCCTCTGTAGCTCTGCCCCACCCACCCCCTTCCCCATTTCCTACTGCCTGTACAAATTTTCATGCTTCTTGTGTACTGCTTTACAAGCTGACTGACATGGTGATCTAGTTAAAGATGTCTCTGCTCAGTGCAGGCGGTTCGGACAAGATGACATTTGCATATCCCTTCCAACCCCAATGCATTCTATGATTCTGTGAATCCATACTCTCTTTGTAAGTTGCTGGTTGCTTTTTGATTTGGCTGGTAACTGTTTTCCTCTTTAGCACTACTGGGTGTTGTCCTCATTCTTTCCCTCTGCACCCAGCAAGTATCCAGTCTTTTACTGTACCAGTTGCTGTTACCCAGGCTGTACGGTAAAGAGCAGAAGCATGCAAGCATCTTCAACTACTTGTACATATCTTAGGTATGAATATTGGTTTATTTAATCTCTCAATTGCTTTTAAATACCAGACCAGATCCACAAATACAATACCCTCTTTTTTTTTTTTGATTCCTCCATTTTTGTTTTTATTTCAATATATTAATTTACTTTTTCTCCTTCTGGATACACTCACAGATTTTAGTCATGTCAGACATGCACGAGTAGTCACAGAGTTGCTTTGCACTGACTTTGCAGGCAGACAGGGCTTTTACTTCTGCTTAGCAAAAAAGATACCAGTCACAAGTACAGCCTGGGAAATACCCAGCAGTTAGCTGAGGTAAGTTCTGCACTGTCGACTTGCACCTGCCATTGAAGGCAGCACCTTCACCCACAATCATGTTTCAAAATACTTTCATCTGCCAAATTATACTCCTGGCACCTCCTGCTCAGCTGAGCTTTCAAGCATTTTTTCAACCTACAGATCTAACTTCAACTAGTCACTCACCAGATGCAAAACACTTTCCTGGGAGGAAGCTCAGGTTAGTGTCTCTGTGCTAGCAATTAGGAACTGCACATGCATGCCCTCTGGACTGGCTGAATTATCCCCAAATTAACTGCTTCTGTGATCTCCTGGCTTGAGAGGTCCACAAGCATCAGGAAATTTAGCAGGAGGCCAAGGAGCAGAAAGCCACTAAAACACAAGTAATTGCAGTGCCAGTACATGATTCATCCTAACTACACATAACTACTTAGGCAGCCTAAACAGCAGCAGAGTCTGTAGGCTTTCCAATCTGCATGGGTAAAGCTGCTTCATATCAAATGTTCTACCAATGCACATATTCCAGGGCAGCTAAATGACACATCTAAGTATTTATCTCAAGCTGAAATCTGTTTGACGTTCATAAACTAATTATCTCTATTGATGAAAGCCCAGAGCATAACACAGTTTCATGCTAAGACCTGGCCACAAGAGCAGGAAGTGGTGGGCTGACCTTATTATATATAATAGCTTGATGGTTTGTGTTTTCTTTTCTGAAGAAGTAAAGCACCTGGAGTTCAGTGTTCTCATGAGCCTGAGAGGGTGCCTTAATCAAGCCTACTCTGCAGGCAAAGAGCAAGACAGTCCCTCACAGCTGGGGGAAGAATTTGTAGCTGTGGATGTGAAACTCAGTTTTAGTCTCTTAGATTTAGAGAAGTGCCAAGTCCTGCTTGATAGTTCCCAATTTTATGTTAATGTCTACGGGCAAGTTTAATGTTTACTACTGACTGCTGTAAACCCCACTGCACTGTGCTTGCTTGAGTCTGTTGCTTTGTTGTGGTGATGTTGAGCTTCTCTCAGATGCAGGTGGTGAGGTCTTAAGATACTTTCAGTATGACTCAATTTATCTTTCAACATTAGAATCAAAACATTTCCTAAAATTTCTCAGTCAATCCATCAAAATTCAGGGAAATATTTATTTAATGGAAACTCACAGACCCCTCAACCTCCAGATGCTTGAACTGGTGCAGGAAGCTAAACTAAAAAGAAATGAAGAGCACATGTTTACATTCTATATATGAGAAACAACTCCTATCCAGTAGTGGAAACATATTTGTTTATTATTTGGAATCATATTTCTTAACTAAGTTGCACTTCTGACAGGCTTTGTTTCTTTCAGAAAATTATCTCCTTGTCTTTGGGTAGTAAAACATAAGAGGAAGAATACTTCCCAGAAAAATCTGATTTGTGTAAATCCAAGATATGCTTTTCACTATAATGGTATTTCTATTGTTTTGTTTAGCATAGGTACTCATGTATTCACATTCAGACACTGAATTACCAAGGTTGGAAAAGAACCTTAAGATCCTCAAATCCAACCATTCACCCAGCACTGCCAAACCCACCACTAAACCATGTCACTGCGTGCCACACCATCATGTCTTTTAAACACCTCCAGGGACAGTAACTTAATGAGCTACCTTCATTACATTAAAATTTTCTGTAATCAGTTTACCATAGTTTGATCACAGTTTCACCATCTTGTAAATACAATCCTTTTGCAAAGTGGTTTGCAAATGCTTGTGCTTAGTATTACTCTTCATAATGTGACCAAAAAAAACCCTCAACAACAAATAAAATACAATGTTAGTTTCCTGCTAGAAGTTTCAGCACAGACCTACTGCCTGTCTACTCTGACTTCCAGAGGTTTGAATGATGCAAGGCTTAAACTTTTTAGGCTGGTAGCCAAAAGTCTGCTGCTAATTAGCAATGTGTTGTTTTCTTTGTATACAATTTTCTATAGAAAAAATGTTTTGGGGCATTTCATTTTAATAAATAAATAGATAAATTTTAAAAATATATAATAATTATATATAATAATTATGTATTATATAGTTTTTCCAAGTTACCAACTCTGCATTTTAATCAGTTTGTAAAAAATAGGTCCAACTTTACATTTGTCATCATTTCATTTTAACAGTCAAATACAAATTTGAAGAGCAACTAAACTCTAGGTATTGTGTGACAGTGCATCCTAGTTCATTTACATCAGAACTCATAGTCCTAGAAGGCTTTTTGTTATATGAAGAATATATTTTATATTTTATAATTTTATATTATGTCAACAGCTTCATTTAAAAACAAAAGGTAGACAAGGATCTTTTTCAATTAGAAATATTTTATTGTAAAAAATTCCTAATCTATCAGAAGGGTGTTCTTGATTTTTTCAGTCATATGCTTTCTTTCACAGCCTTTTAAAAAGTGATCTTTTACTACCAGAAGATGGTGTGCTTCCACCATATCATGCTGCAGACAGCTTGAGAAAATGATTGAATTTTACTGGCTAATATTATCACTCCTTATAAAATCAAGAAATAGTTATGATGAAATTAAAACAATTTCATGGCAAAAAAATAGAGTTCATGCTTAGTGAATGCACACATTACTGTATTTTCAGTCATATTCTGCTTCTACTTTTGGTGAATTAGTACATATATAGTCATTTTATCAAAAGAAGCTTATAAAATAATAATACTAAAATAAATATTAAATTATTATTATAACTTAACACCTTTATTTTTAAAAAATCATTTAAAAAATATTTGGATTACTTTTAATATCTGAAATATTCTGCAAGGGTTGAAACGTTTACACATAATTATTTACATACATACATACACATAAATATCTTTGACTTCCTATTCCTATTTTAGGTTTTTAGGAGAAGACTTGACGGGGTACTTGGTGCTGTGGGTTAGTTGCTTGGGCGGTGTTGGATTGGTTGATGGGTTGGACGCGATGATCTTGAAGGTCTCTTCCAACCTGGTTTATTCTATGTATTCTATGTATTCTATGTATTCTATTTCTTTTTGTGGACTTTTGTCCTGATTTCATCTTGGACAGTTAATTTTCTTTCTAGTACCTGGTACAGTGCTGTATTATGCATTGAACATAAGAATAATGTTGATAACACACTGATGCTTTTTTTTGCAATGTGTGTTTTGCCCTCTGTGAAAATTTGACTCGGTTGCCTAGCAAGATTGTTTCTCACTTAGTTTTTCTTGGAGGTAATATCACAGTTGCTGGGGCATGTATGGCGAGTGGGGAAGCATACAAGCCCAAATGATGTATTACAAAGAACCACAAGTATCTGCTGAACTGGCTGCAAATAAAGAGGAGTTGGTGGGGAGGTTGGAGGGGTGATGGTTTGAGGTTTGCCTTTTTTTTTTTTTTCATATTATTACTTATCTCAAAATGAAAAAAAAAAAAAGAAAATCGTCTATTCCATTGACTGCAGAGATTGAAGCTAAAGCAAAACTAATTTCAGCTTGTTAAAATATGGGTGGTTTTGCTACAGATTTTTCAATGTCAGATTTAAAAAACGTAGCTTCGCAGAATTGTCAGGGGTGGAAGGGATCTTAAGGATCATCAAGTTCCAACCGCCCTGCCATGCGCAGGGACACTCCACTAGAACAGGTTGCCTACAGCCACATCCAGCCTGGCCACAAATCTTCCAGGGATGGGGCTTCTACCTGGGCAACCTGTTGTTGCAGTGCCTCACCACTGTCATGGTGAGGAACTTCTTCCTAACATCTAATCTAAATCTACCCTCCTCTGGCTTGGATCCATTCCCTCTAGTCCCATCACTACCCAACACCCTAAAAAGTCCCTCACCAGCTTTCTTGTGGGCCATCTTTGGACACTGAAAAGCCACAATAAGGCCTCCTTGGAACCTTCTCTTCTCCAAAATGAACAACCCCAACTCTCTCAGCCTGGACTGGCCTGCACTAGGAAGAGTTACAAATACTGTAGTATAGTTAGTAGTGATGTAGCAAGACATACTTAGACATAACACTACTTTTTGCCACTGGAATTCTGTGATGTCTGTCATCAGAAGAAACAGATTTTACACAGATATGTTGTCTGGGGTGGTATAAATTAAGCCAGCGATGGAAAATAAATACCCATGCGGCACTGTTTATGTTTCAGGAGTACCAACTATGCTAATAGATTGCTATCTTTATATACAAATATTCAAAGCCAGCTACAGAGTGAGACAATGCAAGTGTATGTCATATTTTGAATGTCAGATCCATGAAACAGAATAATGAACCTACTTTGTCAATGAGAAAGAAAATGTAAACAAGTTTTTGAAAACAGAAAAGAATGAAAAGTCTAACAAAATCAGTTTAAAATCTTTATTAGTAATGCAGCAATTGTAATATTTTGCAATTTCTGGGCCTGTGGCAACTTTATCAGAGTCTTTCCATAGCAAATTGAAACTTACTAAAGCTTTTCTTCAGAGGTGGATCACAGACTGATGACTGAAAACCATTACAGTGTATTGTTGAGAGGGTAACTACAACATGGTTCACAGGGAAAAGTACAAAAAGAGAGCCTATATTAAATCTGGGAAAAGTTTAATGCACATAGCTGTGTTTCCAAAAAAGCCTCATTTTACACCACATTAACATGGACTAGCTGAACCTGAGTCGCTTCTGAGCAAGATTCATACCCTTGTAGCTGTGTTCATGTTTGGTACTTTACCCAAACACATAAACCTGTCATGGCCCCAGCACAAACCCAGACAGACACTAATGCATCTAGACATGGTCCCCCTTTCCCCACTCCTTCCTGCAGAAAGCCAGGGTAACACGGGAAGAGGAACAAAGGGGACAGGACCGTGCATATCTGGTAAACAACCCTGTATCTATGGTAAGGGCATGTGTTCTGGCCACAGCCTGGCAGAACCCCTTCCCATTGGGTAACTGTGCTCGTTTCAGTGCCCTATTGGTCCAGTTGATCTCAGGCAAGATTTATATATAGGCTGATTTCTGGTTGCCTGTGCCTTGCTTAACCTTGCTTTTGCCTTGCTTTTGCCTTGCTCAGCCTTGCTCAGCCTTGCTGAAGCCTTGCATGCTTGAACCTGCTTGGACCCTGCTTGAAACTGCCTTGAGTTGCACAGTCCAGCACCTGGGATAAAGCCATGAGCATACACACCACAAGCTACCAGAGAAGCTAAAAGCTTAGGAGTTGGAATCAAGCCTGCTTCCCCTCGCGACCAGGATTTTGCCTTGCCTCAATTCACAAAGCAAGCACCCATCGCGATAGCATCGTTAACAGCCCACCATCTGCTGAAGCCAGACCAGACATCGAAGACCGCATGGCATTCCTGCCGGCAACCTGCCATGCCTGGAGCATGAGAGCACCCCAAAGCCTCTAATACACAGCAGCAGCACTTCCTACCTGGGTAAAACCGGCTGTGAGTAATTAATTCACTGCCTCTTTGGCATAGCTGTTCTTGTTGAGTCTCCCCTCCACTGTGGTCAAGCACCATTTCTCTCCTGGGGTATTCTCTTTATGTCATATTCCTCCCGGTTGGCATAAAATAGTTAAATACTGTACATTCCCATTGTAAATATATTCAAACCATACATCAAACATTTTGATACATTTGGGAGTTTTTATATTAATAAAAGTTTATTAATATTTTTATTAATATTGCCATATCCTTTATAAATAAAGGAAATATTATATACCCCTTTAACAAAACCCTTCTCAGAGACTTGTTTTTTAAAGCCTTCTTCATTTATACTTTTCAAGTGCCAGAATAAACTCTGAACAAGGCAAGACCAATATAGTCACAAAGCATTTTAGAAAAGGTTATTCATTTGACATAAAGAAGAAAGATCCTCTGCCTGCATCAGAGATGTGAGATTTTACTTTATTTTTTACTTTTTTACTTTATTATGCCCACAGGACTAGGATAGTTCAGCTCTCCAACTATGGCAGTCTGGTGGATGAGTAAATAGAGACATGTAATCAGATGGATGGATTCATAGATTGCATCGAGTTGTAAGAGACCCTCAAAAGTCATCTTGTCCAACCTCTCTGCAGTGAGCTGGGACACCTCCACTCTTAATGTAAAGAACTTCCTCTTTATGTATAATTTAAATCTACCCTGTTCCAGTTAAAAAAACATTGCCCCTTTGCCTATTGCTACAAGCCCTTTTGAAACAGTCCTTCCCCAGCCTTCCTGTAGGCCACCTTCAGATACTGAAATGTAGCTATAAGGTTTCCCCAGAGCCTTCTCTTCTCCAGGCTGAACAACCCCAATTCATTCAGCCTATCTTGGTAGGAGAGGTGCTCCAGCCTTCTGGTAATCTCTAGTCATCATCAACTTGAGCCAGAAATCAGTTTTAAAGTCAAATATTGTTAGTAGCAGAAATGAAGCAATGACTAGCACAGAATAGTCATGAAGGGTGGGTCAGTCCTGCACAGATCTATTGGAATACACTGAAAACTGAACCAACTGCTTAAGAAGATCCATTTTTAACTTCCTAGGTACATGTAAAGAGGTTAATGGTGATGTATCAAACATAATCTACAGCCAGCTTTTATGTAATGTCAGTGTTATGTGAGGGAGACAGAATTAGCACTGGATGGTCTTCATATACTCAAAAAGAGGATCTTGGTCCTGCCAGCATCATTTGCAGTGGCACAGACTGCTTAGCAAGAGTAGGATTTGCAAAGCTAAAAAAACCTGATGTAGCCTAGAAGACAGACACAGAATACAGATTTTCTCTTCCCTTAGGTCTTCCTTAGAGGTAAACATTAAAACCCTTTAATTTACATAAAAAAAAGAGGAACAGTTTAGATCTCATCATCCATGCTGGGGAGAAAAAAAATAAAATATCCATGTTCTAGAAAAAGCAGTGGAATAAAGAATTTTATGTGTCATCACCTCCTTGCTGTTGAATAGCAGCTGGTACATTGCAAGCATGGGTTTACCACAGGGCCAGTAGCACCCACCTTAGTTAGGTCCTACTGGAGAACTGCATCCACTTACAAGATAATGCAAATTTTGACTACTCCACCGCAAGGAAACTGCAAAGGCATGGAGAGAAATCTCGAGGAGGTCACTGGCAATGATAAATGGCTTTGAAAAAGCCATTCACTAAGTAAATGTGAAGGGATTAGATTCAGTCCAACCTGAAATATAAGTGAATTGCTTCAGGTATAAGAAGCTGCTATAAAGAGAAGATTTGTGATCAATTGTTCTCCTACTCACAGAGAATGAAGCTTGGCTTTAACTGACAAAAAAGGAATTTTGGTCATGCGCAGGAGGACACTGTGGAAGCAATCTCCTAGAGTAGTTCTGGAGGGTCTTTAATTGGATTTAATTCATTTGGTGTACACCTAGCCAGGGCAAGCTATATGTCCTAGAAACACCTCTGCACAAGGACTTGACCTCTGCTAGTTTCTGCTGGCACTGCTGTTCTGTGAGTTTATATCACTTTTACAGGCACTCATGAAGAAGGAAACATCATTTTAAGACTCCTCTGTGATTAGAGATTGATGTAGTTATTCCTGTATCTAGGGTCAAATGCTGTTTATTGGGGATGAAAGAGGAAACATATTGTTTAATTTATAATATCTTGAATGCTAATCTATGAAGTCAAGTGAGACCAGCCATCTGTAAGTGTGACACAGTTATAAAACCACCTGTCTTAACTTGGGAAAATTGCTAATTTGTAATGACTTGCTTGGAATCACAAGTAACCTTTGTCATATAATTAGTCTGTAAAGCAAGACTGTACCAATGAAGTTGTACAGTTCATCGTATTCTTTACACTTGAGCTGGAGAAGATCTGCTGGTAGAGAAGCATCTCTCCCACTGAACCAAGATGGTCATGAAACAATGCCTCCTTTTAAAACAAGTTACTCTTTTTTGAAAGGTATAAATAAGTACAGAAAAGGAATTCTAAGAGGACAATGAGGTAAACTCCATTGTATTCTCCTATTTCTATGCAGCGGGGCCTGTCTGCATCCTGATGTTTTGAAAGCTGGGAACTTAAGGTTTTCTCCATTCACCTGAAGAACACCCTACATCCTCAGACTTGTTACGTAGGCCCTTTCTCCCTGCAGCAGCTGCTGGCAGGGCTCAGCTATTCTTACTATTCACTGTCACCTTCTTTTCTCCCTTCCATTCTCCTCTCCCTGTCTCTTGCTGACCTAGCATGAATACACTGCTTTTATCCTGGTCAGTAAGTTCCACACTGTAACTTGTTTTTTAAGGAACAGGACATATCTTTCAGTGAATGTGTTACAGAGGCCCCGAGGACAAAAATAATGTTGACCAAAATGTAATTGCTCAGGCTAAAAGAACATGTGCAGAAGATTAGTACATAATGGCACAAAGAAATCACGCATCAAGGACATTCAGAATACTCTTAATGAAAAATAAAAAAGACAGCCTACAATTTTTGAAAGGTCAGTGCCTTAATGATACCCAGAAATATGAAGCAGTGGATCAGATTGCATCGTTGTAATGCTATTCTATCCACGCAAGAAAAAGTGATTTTGAAATCTATCCAAGATGTATCTGGAGGTGTGGAGCAATCAGGTTGTTTGGAATCTAAGAACAGTGGGAATTTAGCTTTCCATGAAAAGGCAATTGGTTCCTCTCCTATTTCTAAAAAGGATAATTTGTTGTAATGGTATATAATATTGCACTAAACAAGCCTTGCCATGTGTAGAATTAAAACAGAAGTAGTGCTTATATCATTACTAGGCTGGAGATTAAAGACATCTGCTAGCAGTTTTATGGCTGGGACATCCAATCCCTATACCACAGACAGTTTTGAGATCCTCATATAACCAATGTTCATCTGTAGAGACTACATTAGACTGGATTCAGCTCAAAACCTAAACGGTCTGGATGCAACTGATTTCCCTACATCTCAAGGAAATGTTTTGTGGTTTCTCACTTGGGCCAAAATGTATTATTATGGGCGATATTAACCTGCCTGATATCTGCTGGGAACTTAACACAGCAGAGAGGAGGCAGTCTAGAAGGCTTTTAGAATGTATGGAGGATAGCTTCTTATCCCAGCTGCTGTGTGAGCCTACCAGGGGTAAGGCTCTGCTTGACCTTCTTTTTACCAATAGAGAAGGGATGGTGGGAGATGTGGTGCTTGGAGGCTGTCTGGGGGCCAGTGACCATGAGATAATTGAGTTTTCAATATGCAGTCAAGCTAAGAGGGGCAGCAACAAAACCTCCACTCTGGACTTCTGGAGGGTGGACTTCAGGTTACTCAAGAAACTAACTCAGAAGGTACCTTGGGAAAGAGCCCTTAAAAACAAAGGGGTCCAGGAGGGCTGGACCTACTTCAAGAAAGAATTCTTGAAGGCCCAGGAACAGGCTGTGCCAATGTGCCGGAAGATGAGCTGCTGGGGCAGACGGCCAGCCTGGATGGGCAATGAACTTCTGGGTGAATTAAAGGAAAAAAAGAGGGTGTATCATCCTTTGGAAGAAAGGTGAGGTAATCCATGGAATGTTTAAGGATGTTGCTAGGTCATGCAGGGAACAAATTAGAGAGGCAAAAGGCCATTTAGAGCTTAGACTGGCCACTGCTGTGAAGGACAACAATAAAATCCTTCTACAAATACATTAATAGCAAGAGGAGGGGCAAGGACAACCTCCACCCCTTGGTGGACACGGAGGGGAACATAGTAACAAAAGATGAGGAAAAGGCAGAGGTACTTAACACCTTCTTTGCCTCAAAGAAGGATAGGTAATCTTCTGGACAACTGGCCTCCTGAGCTGGCAGATGGAATCAGGGAGCAGTATAGTTTCCCTGTGATCCAGGAGGAAGTAGTTAGAGACCTCCTTAGCTGTCTGGATACACACAAGTCCGTGGGACCATCTGGGATCCATCCTAGAGTGCTGAGAGAGATGGCCAAGCCACTCTTCATCATTTTTCAACAGTCCTGCCTCACTGGAGAGGTCCCAGAGGACTGGAAGCTGGCCAATGTGATGCCCATCCACAAGAAGGGCCAGAAGGAGGAGCCAGGGAATTACAGACCTGTCAGCCTGACCTCAGTGCCAGGCAAGATTATGGAACAGATCATCTTGAGTGCAACAACACAGCACTTAAGAGGATGGCCAAGGGATCAGGCCCAGCCAGCATGGATTTAGGAGGGACAGGTCCTTCCTGACCAACTTGATCTCCTTCTATGATCAGGTGACCCGCCTGGTGGATGTGGGGAAGGCTGTAGATGTAGTGTACCTGGACTTCAGCAAGGCCTTTGACACAATCCCCCACAGAAAACTCCTGGCCAAGCTGTCAGCCCATGGCTTGGACAGCAGCACTCTGCACTGGGTCAGGACGGGCTGGAGGGTTGAGCCCAGAGAGTGGTGGTGAATGGTGCCACATCCAGATGGCAGCCAGTCACTAGTGGTGTCCCCCAGGGATCAGTGCTGGGCCCCATCCTCTTCAATATGTTTATTGATGATCTGGATGAGGGTATTGAGTCCATCATCTGTAAATTTGCAGATGACACCAAGCTGGGAGGCAGGAGTTGATCTGTTGGAGGGTAGGAGAGCTCTGCAGAGGGACCTGGACAGGCTGGACAGATGGGCAGAGTTCAACAGCATGAGATTTAACACATCCAAGTGCCAAGTTCTACACATTGGCCACAACAACCCCATGCAGTGCTACAGGCTGGGGAAGGATGGGAAGGTGGGAAGGATGCTTTGCTTCCCAGACATGCAGAGAATGCCTGAAACTGGATAAGCAACTCACAGGAAATTGCAAGTGGAGATCAGTTTCACATAGAATGGAGCAGGACCTTTGTTGTTTGTAGTTTTGGTTTTTTTTGGTTGGTTGGTTCTTGGGTTGGTTGGGTTTTTTTGATGAAGAGTAAAGTCTAAAAATCAGCACAGGAAGGCCTAAGGGAGCTAAATAAAATAGTCAGATAATAGGGATGGAGACAGTTGGGACAGATGCAATTAAGGACAGCATCCTAAGGTGCATTCACAAGAAGATTAAGGTTACATAACCTTCATTTCCAGCACATCCCCCTTTTTTTTAAGACCTTGAATTTGTAACCTTAAAATTAGCTTAATGTTGTATTTTTGGGGTGTATTTTAATTTATACACCTGAAAATAGGCCAAATGATTACTCTTGGGCCCTGTAATACTGAGTTGACCTTAGAAGCTTTAAAATTCTGAATGCAAAATCTGGTCTATGTGATGAAGACAGAGCACACAGCACACTGCCAAACCTGGCAACATCTAATCTTGTGGTGGAAACCAAATCCCAGTAACATTTGGATGCTGAATAGATGATGACTTATATTTTCCAATTTCTACAGAAAAAGAACTGTTTATTCAGTTTACATTCACCATTTTTTACCAAAAAGCCTTAGAAGTGTGGCCAGCAGGAGCAGGGAGGTCATTCTGCCCCTGTACTCTGCATTGGTTAGGCCACACCTTGAGTCCTGTGTCCAGTTCTGGGCCCCTCAGTTTAAGAAGGACATCGAGACACTTGAACGTGTCCAGAGAAGGGCAACAAGGCTGGGGAGAGGCCTTGAGCACAAGCCCTATGAGAAGAGGCTGAGGGAGCTGGGGTTGTTTAGCCTGGAGAAGAGAAGGATCAGGAGTGACCTCATTGCCCTCTACAACTACCTGAAAGGTGGTTGTAGCCAGGAAGGGGTTGGTCTCTTCTCCCAGGCAACCAGCACCAGAACAAGGGGACACAGTCTCAAGCTGTGCCAGGGGAGGTTTAGACTCGAGGTGAGGAAAAAGTTCTTCACTGAGCGAGTCATTCCTCATTGGAATGGGCTGCCCAGGGAGGTGGTGGAGTCGCCGTCCCTGGAGGTGTTCAAGGGGAGACTGGACGTGGCACTTGGTGCCATGGTCTAGTTGTGAGGTCTGTTGGAACAGGTTGGACTTGATGATCCTTGGGGTCTCTTCCAACCTTGGTTATACTGTGATACTGTGATACTGTGAAGTAATCAGAAGAGGAGCATACTTTTCCATACAGTTAGTGAATGCTTTAATAACTGATTTACACGATTATCCTATTTTTTTAATATCTCTTGACTTATAAGTTTTGAATTCCTAATTTTACATTGAAGACTCTCAGCCCTTCCCACCTCCTTTTTCTTCCTTTACTCCCAGAAAATTCTAGTCTAACATGTAATCTTATTCTATACTTGTGGCAAATTTCTAGGAAATGTTTATTAGAGCCTTTCAAGTGTTACCATATTATGCAGGAAAAGGAAGATGCTAATATAGCTGCTGATTTCCTAGGAAAATACTCACAACCTATATGTACATGAATGACCTGATCTAGTTAGAGTGTTTAAAACAACCCCATTAGGAAAATATTTTTTTAATAACTGATAGCTGAACGCTGATTCTTCCTAATTTGGGATCTATGTGGCACTTGCTGAGACCAAGACACTGTTCTGCCTGGAAAGCTGTTGTGCCAGGCATGTTCACACATGCAGAGCTGTAAAATCAAACCCCACATTTAAAGCAGTTTCAATGTGGAGCAAACAGCTACCGAGCAAGAGATATTGGGGTTCTACCACTATACTTAAATGTAAACAAATCCAGCTTGGGATCCAATTATAGCTGGCGTAAGTCAAGACTATCCAGTCATATTCTGTGAGTATGGTGGACATTGTACATCTCTATTTTTCTTAGAGTTGGCTCTTGGATGACTGAGTCAGTGGTTACCCTCATTACAGACAGTACTCAGAGTCCCTTGCAGCGGTCCTTATGACTCTCTCTAGTCAGTTCAGGGCCAGGTATGAGATAAGACGATGCTGCTCAGGGCTTTACCCAGTTGGGTATTGGAAAACTTTCAGAGACTGCATAACCTCCCTGTCAGCCTGTCCCACTGCCTGCTTGCTGTACTAGAAAAAAATTTCTCCTCATATCTATCAAGAATATCTCTTATTTCATCTTATTCCTTTTATGTGTCATCCTCTGCCGTGCATGATTATGAAGGGCTCTTCTTAGTCTCCTTCCTGTAGCCACCTGGATGTCTGTGAGGTACCTCCAAAATCATCTCTATCAGATTGGACAAGTCCCACTGCTCCAGACTCTGCTCATGGGGCAAAGTTTCAGCCCCATGGCCTCTGCTGAACTTGCTGCAGTTTGGTGATGCCTTTGTTCAAATGGTGGCCCTAAAGTGTATGGAGTGCTCTAGATGATCTGTTTAATGCCAGGTAGGAAGGGTCCAATGCTTCACTTAAACAGGGCTTCTTGCCAAGAAGAAATCCTACCAAAACTCAAGGATAAGGTTTCTGTTATTAAAAGAGAGGAAGAATTTACATGTTCTATTGTATTCCTTTCTTTTTTTCTGAACTTTTTCAATCCCTTTGCTGAGCCCTTTGTTTCAGTGACTTTCCTTTCATCATTGCCCATAGCAATGCAATCATTACTAAAAGTAAACTAAAATAACCTGACCAGCAAGGAGGACACAATAGAGATTCTGTGGTGCTATATTTGAGTACTAATAAGTGAGGAAAATTATATTTAACTGTTAAATATATGTAGATTTTAAAGTTCTAGTCTTTCATAACATTTTCATTAAAATTGCCACAAAAAATTAGACAGATGAGCCTTAGTAAATACACTACTACATTTGTATGCTTTTTGAAATGTTCTTAATAAGGGCAAGAACTTAAGTAGACGACTGTGTATCCACCAGAATCTTCCAATACAAAATTTTGATTATAAGGAGAAATAAAATTATTGGGATAAAGATACAGCAAATCGTGATGAATGCCAACTAAAGATTAACCTATTGCATTTGTAAGTTACTACCCAGTAGGAACCTGAAATAGTCCTTTCCATATAAAGATTTGACTGCTGTATCTAATTTTGAAATAGTCCCATGCATGTCTTTTCAAAATAATCAGGCTGAGGTAAAACTGACTTGACAGAATGTCTTTTGAAAGTGCAAATGAATGCTGTAACTTAGAAAAAGTATTTTCTCACACAGAAAATCCTTTCTTGAAAATATATCCTGAAGAGATGTGTAGATTGTTTCTATTTGTGGTATTTAATCAGCTTGTCACCCATTAACTGGTGTACTCCAGTGTTTCGGATTTACAGCATACAAGTGCTCTTCTTTATTCCCAAAGCATTTTCTGTATAAGGTATATATTTCTCTGATATGATTAAAAATTCCACTGCCTTCACAACGAGGATATATACAAAATCAAGTCAGCTTCTGCATGTTGAAGATTCCTTGTTTCACTGTGATATAATTCATGTACATGATCAATGTAGTCATCTTCCCATATCCCTGCTATTGACATTCTGCTAAACAATATTCCTCTTATCCTGCAATTTTCCTTTGAGAAGTCAAATCTTCCATATCATCTTCTCTGTTAATGGTACAGTTTCTACAAAGAAGCCCTAGGATAATAAGCTGCCTAGTGTCATTCTGGTTATGTTACAGTGGTAAGCCTCACAAAGAAAGATTTGATTGCTGTTATTGGCATATGCATTTTTAAACCTCAAATGTCATTCACTGTACTTAAAAGATACAAGCATTTGCTAAGGCTCTTGCTATTTTGAATTTAAAGCAAACCAATTTTTGTGCCACTGTCACACTATTGGTGTTTCATTGTTCCTTATGTATATTCTTTATCTTATGTACTTTTACATGCACTATTAAATGTATAGTACACAATTGCATTTTTTTTTTTATGGTATATATTTGTAATCTCTGCTAGTCAGCAGCAGATGACCTTGAATTCTGTGGGAAGACATTCTATTCTTTAAAATACCCCTATCAAAAGGCTGAGAAGTGAAAACCAAGGAGAGTCTTTTAAAAAGTAATCTTTATTTGCCAGTAGGTGGAAGTAGATATTTAGCAAAGTTTTACTCTTCTTCCCTGCAGTGCAGCTGGTAGTGTTGAAGGAGTAACAAAGAGTTTACAAAGTCTTCTAGAAATCTGGACTTTGAATGTGCTGTTTGGTTATGTAAGCGAAAAGCTTTTAACCAGGAATCAGAATAAAGAAAACTCATCTCTTCAGAAATTGGAGATTCACATTTTGTTTTCAACCTTATTTCATAAGCAAGAATATTTTCTAAAACAAACATATATCATTCTTATGACCAGATGACTATTATGAGAGGCAGAAAATGCAAATTTAACTCTCTTTTGGGAAAGAAAGAAAGCAAGCAGATCAGATTTATGTGTGCAGCACACTAGCTGTTTGACTATGGGAACAGGCTTCCTAGTGGCAATGAAAGCCCCTTATCTGTCAGTGTTTAAGAGATACTCGGACACTGCCTTTAATAACATGCTTTAATTTTTCACCACGAAGTTCAACTAGATGACTATTGTAGATTTCTTCGAACCAGAACTATTGCACTGCATTGTACTTCTCTTCCATTCCACTCCACTCTACTCTACTCTACTCTACTCTACTCTACTCTACTCTACTCTACTCTACTCTACTCTACTCTGTTCTAATGGTAGGTGTTTCCAAAGCATCCTGTCATGTTTAATCTCTCATTTTGGAAAGTGAAAAGACATTTAGCACAGAAATAAATTAACTTAAATTAGTATGTAGTAGCCTGTATCAGAGCTGGCCATCTAAGGCTCCTTCAAGAACCAGCAGAGAAAAAAAACAACAGATAAAATCACATGAAGTACACAAACATGTTGAGGTAGACATACGAAATAGGTCAGATTATATATTCCTGTAAATATCTATTAATAGAAAGAATTTCAGATTTCTAGGTCAGATGTAGACATTTACCTTGCAGACATCTATAGTTAGGAAAGACAAAGCACATTCCTAATTCTGGCATTCTACAGAATTTTAGGCCTGATTTACTCATTCAATTCTTGGCTGTTCCAGAGTTACCAGAAGCAGAATTTCAGACATTGTGGTGTGCCTCAAAATCCAGAAGATCAGTTTAGATTAGGTTGTATTAAACTGATCTCTTTTTCCTGAAGCATAATTTTTCTCTGAAGGCAAAGAACATATTTTCACATCTGCTACTGTTCATTTGGAATTTTTATGTACAGAGAAGTAAAGCATGGAGAGCTGAAAGTAAGGTTAATCAGAAAAGGTGAAAATGCACTGGTAAGAGGAATAAACTAAGAACCTTGATCCAAAATGCAGTGAAACCCATTGAAGTATTCCTTGCTTGACCTCTTGTAGTAGTTCTGGGACTGTTAACATGTGAGCAAAGAGCTTTACAGTATCACAGTATCACAATAACTAAGGTTGGAAGAGACCCCAAGGATCATCAAGTCTAACCTGTTCCAACAGACCTCACAACTAGACCATGGCACCAAGTGCCACATCCAATCTCCCCTTGAACACCTCCAGGGACGGCGACTCCACCACCTCCCTGGGCAGCCCATTCCAATGAGGAATGACTCGCTCAGTGAAGAACTTTTTCCTCACCTCGAGTCTAAACCTCCCCTGGCACAGCTTGAGACTGTGTCCCCTTGTTCTGGTGCTGGTTGCCTGGGAGAAGAGACCAACCCCTTCCTGGCTACAACCACCTTTCAGGTAGTTGTAGAGGGCAATGAGGTCACCTCTGATCCTTCTCCTCTCCAGGCTAAACAATCCCAGCTCCCTCAGCCTCTCCTCATAGGGCTTGTGCTCAAGGCCTCTCTCCAGCCTTGTTGCCCCTCTCTGGACACGTTCAAGTGTCTCGATGTTCTTCCCAACTGTTTCAACTTTTGCTGATGTTCAGAAAATATATTCCATAGCTTTCCTTCTAATACTAATTAAAACAGAAAAGCAGTTCTTTCAGTTTAATTCTCTCTCCCTCCCCCCCCCCCCCTTTTTTTTTTAGAATAGTGATTGATGGAAATATTCTATTAAATATGTACAACAACAATAAATTAAAGAAGTTCAGCACAGGTAAGCCATTATACAAGGCTTCCTAGAGTGTGAATAGGAGATCTGGTTTGTTTTTTGTTTCTTTTCTTTTTTCTATTAAATCAGCTTTTAACAGGTTTTTCATTCTGCAGAATTTCAAAAGCTTGCAACTAATTCAGCAACTTAATCCTTGAGGCTTTTAGAAATCTTTAAATTGGCCCAATTATTTTTTCAGCATCAGCAAAAGAAGCTACTTTTTGCCTGTACAATTAAAATTTACTAGTGAAACTGTGTGTCAATATATTTCCAACATAATTTCATAGTAAAGCAAAGTCATCAAGAAAAGCAAGTCTAGCCCTGTGCTCTCACGCTGCCATGCTTCATTAGTTACAGTATCAATATTCACAGAAAATGTGTAAGCAGGAGAGATATTGGGACAAGTGGCATTTAGACTTGGATTGTAAAGATCAGAATCACTTCAAATTTCACATTTAGAATAATAAAATTCAGAAATGGGGCAAACCAAGCCCTTGCAAGTTATCATAGCTCAGCAGTTCAGTCTCAGTCACATCCTGTACTATGGAAATTTGGCTCCATCCATTTTGGTATTGCGTATTTTGAATGGTAAAAGGAAGAAGATCAAAGTATACAAAGAAGTATACAAACAATAAATGGAAGATACAAAAAAATAATCCTAGCAGAATTTTGCAACAATGTAACATATCTTGGTAAATTTCCCACTGCTGCTACTTGACATTTCCTAAAACTCTGTAGCTGCTTCTTTGGTATACTCCAGGTAGTTAATAACTGAAACCTTTGAAAATTCAGAATACTCTATGCAGTAATCCTTTACTTTTCTCTTTTTATCCTGCCTTTGCCATTTCCAGAACATATTTAGTCTTTTATGATTTATATCCCCACAAACCATTTGTGCTTTTATGCTCATTTCCATTGTTCAGAAACCTAAATGAGCATCTAAAAGTTTTCAGTGTTGCTCAGACAAGATATGTATACACCAGTATAGCAATGAAAATATTCACAATGCATTGGGAAAGAGAATTAAAGTAGACTCTCACTGATGGACAGCAATAGACATTACTGTCAATTTTATTTAAGAGTAAATAAATTCTGCAAAAGTTTCTTGCTTTTATTGGAATATGCACATTGGGGAAAGGCTTTATTAAAAAATGCCAGACTAGCTTGAATTTTAGTTCTGTTGGAAGTCTGTTGTCTTGAATATTACTTGAGTCTAGTATGTTTTTCACAATTCATGTGGCATCCTGATTCAATTTGTGTTGTATATACATGTTTACACACATTCTTACAGAAGATTATGACACTTTCAGGAGACACAAAGAGTTATTATCATATCAGATATAATAATAATATGATTAGGGGACTAGAACATCTCTCTTTTGAAGAAAAACTCTGGGACTTGGGACATTTTTTGGTCTACAGAAGAGAAGACTAAGAGGGAATCTTGTCAATGTTTATATATAGTTAAAGGGTGGATGTTAGGAGGATGGGACTAGTCTTTTTTGAGTGGTGCCCAGTGAGTGGACAAGGGGTAACTTAAGCCTAGGAAGCTCCATCTAAATAAGAGGAGGAATTTCTTTACTTTGAGGATGGTAGACCACTGAAACAGGCTGCCTGGGGAGGCACTGGAGTCTCTATCTCTGAAGTCCTTCAAAACATGCCTGGACACTATCTTGTGCAACTTGCTCTAGGTGAACCTGTTGTGGCAGTGGGGGTGGGCTAGAAGAACTCCAGAGGTCCCTTCCAACCCCTATCATTCTGTGTGATTGTGTGATCATTAACATCAGACAAATGCTAGACATTTTAGAAATTATTTTGCTCTTTATCCTTGGTTCAGGCAGATTCTGGAAGACCTTTCCCCACTTATCTCACCTATTGGCATTTAACTCTGATTTAATTGATTAAGCTAGAAAATAGACATGGCAGACAGGTTAAAAAAAATTCATCTTGTCTTCTGTTCTCACTTGAGGAGTTGGAGGTTCACCTGCTACTAAAAAAAACCCTTCCAGCTTTCTTTTCGCTGGTGCTGTGTACCCAACCCAAGTTGCTACAATGCTGTAAGGCAGACAGGAATATGAACTATACCCAGGCTAACCCCTATGCTGCAGGCATGTCGGAGAAATTAGTTTTCTTTTACTGGTCAGATGCATAAACAATCTATAGAAGAGATAAGGAAAAGCTCTAACACACTTTAATCTGTCAATTTTTTGTAGGGGAATAATTTTACAGAAATAAATTGTACCTTTTAGATTAAAAGTATGGAAACACTAGTTAGGGTTAGGTGATCAGTTGGACTGGATGATCTTGGAGGTTTCTTCCAACCTGTCTGGTTCTGTGGTTCTGAGTCTTTATGTTTAGCAATGCTAAGTACCTCCTAAATGTACAGATTATCAGTCTGAGAACAGACAAAGATTGGTGATCTCCTGCATTTCTCAGTACCTTTTGTGTTGTTAGCTTATATCTTGAGTATTTATGGTTTGCCAGTTCCTTGAAAAGCCCTGGGTAATCTAGGAAGTAGAATATCCCTGAGGTCACCTTGCAAATATTTTTTCCCATCACCTTTTCTCAGAGGCACGACAACAGCAAATAAATGAGAGAAAAAACATCCACAAAAGAGGCATTGACAGAGATGGGAATTCCATCTTGTGAAAATCCTTTTTGAAGTAATTTCCAATAGACTGAAAATTTGTCTCCACATAAAGTGAGTCTAGCTGCTTATTTCTTAATGCAGTGTAGAATGAGTGTTTGGCAGTTTCAGTTGAGTTAAATGAATAAAAATAAACAAATGAATATGGATTGTATGTTGCATCCATTAGAATAAAAAAAATCTTCTATCTTCAGTGGGCATTTCTGAAAAGAGTTCTAATCAAGGAATGTCTCTCTCCAGTATGTCTTAAAAGACAAAATTAACTACTTTAAATTTTCTTGGCTAATTAACTACTTTAAATTTTCTTGGTTGATTACTATAAAATAGTTAGAAGTATTTTGTTTGTAGTCAGAGTCTGATGCAGACTCCTAGCTGGGCTATCAACCAGGAAATACTAATGTAGGTGTGATGTTCTTTACTTCTGAAGCCTTTGGGGAGCCAAAGAATGGGTGTACAAAGAGCCTCTTTTAAGGCAAAATAGTACAGAACTTGTTCTGAATGCAGGATTGTAGTGGAGACTGGTTTAATATGGCTACTGTGGTATTCTTATGAATAGCCCAGAATAAACACAGCTTTCTAAATCCAACACAATATTCTAATTAATATCCACATTTTCACCCCTGTTGGAAAAATTAGTGGAGATTTAAAAACCAACGAAACCAAACTAGAGTCTAACTAAAGCATAACAATGCATCATGAAACATACACACCTTTCAGGGTGCAAAAACTGAATTATCACAACACATATGTTGAAGTGCACTCAGCTCAAACATGAATCTTAATACTGAGAGTATAAATGTCAAGCTGTCAAATAAAAGAGGTAATAGCTGGACGCAAGCTGGGATATTATAGCCAAGTGTAACTCTGAACTTCAAGATATCTTAACGTAAGTAAAATAAAAATATTTGCAATATTTCATGTTTAAAGAAATAATCTTTCATCTGTCACAGAAGGGGTGGATTTCAGTGGAATAGTGACCAATGATACATGCTATTATTAAATTATACATGTAATTTTCATTTTCAGAACATCATGACAGTGTCTGAGGCAGTTTTCACTTCAAGATTATACAATAATAAAAATAATGATTGCCAGCATAATAGTATCCTACCAACAAAATAGTCCTCATTTATTTCTCCAAAGACAAGCATATGAAAGCATATTGAAGTATAAGCATTATTTGTTTGTTTGTTTGTGGTTTTAATTGTGGTTAATGCAGACAGTTCATTGTCCAGATGACTCTGAGGCTTTGTTAACTCTCCAATTTTCTATGTCTATACAGCACATTGGTATAGAAAACACAGATTTTTTTAAGCATTAGGCTTCTTTAATAGGAGATAGTTTTATTAAGTGAATACTTGACAGAAAAACATCATGGTATCTAGAAATGTTTTTTAAGAGTGATATTTAAAGAAATAAATAAAGTCTTTCCTTGGTAAGTCTTGGAATATGTTTGACAATGGCTTGCCTGCCAAAAGCATTGGAGATAAAATCAGACTCTGGATGTAGTGAAGAAGCAAAGAGGTTTAAAAACTTCTGTGATTCTTAAAATCAACACATATCCAGGGGGGAAAATGGATCTAATAAAGGCATGGAATGAAAAAAGGATTACAAGTAAATCTTGAAATATATGAAAGAAGACATCTAATTTCTTTCCTCACAATGAATTTAGGTACTACTTCTGCATAACAGAAACAACTTCAAATTTAGCTTTAAGCAACGTATGAAAATTTAGAAGACTCTCAGAAAAAGTGTAGTGAGTAAAACTGAGGGGAAATAGATTATTAAAAAAAAAGAAAAAACAAAAAAAGAAGAATCGTCTCAAAGTTGAAGAAATCTACACCAGTTTTTGCAGCGACTTTTATCACAAAATCCTCTCGTGGCTTACTTTTGTTTATCACATAACATATTTCAGTCTTTTTCATGTTGATATGTGGAAATTTTCTTTGCAAATATCATTTCAAAATAATGGTAATTAAACATAGAATTTTTTTTGCAAAGACAATCTCATAAGTAACTCTTTCATGTAATTCTGGCATATTGCAAACAGAAATGTTTGTAAAACAGATATGCAGCTTCTACCATGTGTCTCTGTGTGGTGGTTTAGGCTGGGTGCTGGCCCCTGATGCCACCGCACAGGCCACACCTGGGATGTCCCAAAGGGGGCCCAGCCCAGTGGGTGGTCACAGGAAGCCAGGTATTTCACCCCATAATGCCCTGGTCCCTTATAAAACATCAGCGAGGGGTCCTCACTTCTTCTTTCTTCCCTTGCCCCTGTGTTGTAGGGGGTCTATAAAAAGATATTTTAATGTTCAATAAGCAGGGCGGGGGTGTCTATAAAAGGATATTTTAATGTTCAATAAGAAGGGCAATTAATTAAAATATTATAAATTATTAATCATAAAAATCCCACAAAAAAAAAGAAACAACTATTTAAAGGTTTGAGGTGTTCGGTTGTGGAACAGATCCCTCACCAGCAGGAACAAGTAACAATTTAAACAATATGCACAAAATTCCAGCAACAACAAACAGCACTTTAAACTGTAAAGAAAAGGAACCTCGGCAATGAAGCCGGCGATTGCCCACAACGGGGGCGGGGGGTGGGGGGAAACTCCAGAATTCCCTAGAGCAACAAACCTTCAATAGATGCTTATAAAAATCAGATATTGTAATTACTCACTGATTCTGATACCTCGTGGCACACGTTAAGATCTAGACAAACCAAGATGGCGTCGACCACGTGGAAGCTACAGGAGCACCGTTTCACTTTCTGTTGGTGTCTGCAGCTTATTGCTGAGGCAGGCTTTATTCCCAAAAGATTTGTAGCTGAAAGCTTTGTAGAGAGGAGGTTTCTCAGCTGTAATCCTTTTGTAGTAGCGCTCGCTCCTTGCTCCAGTCAAACGAAACTGTCCCGGGGACTCAGCTCCACTGGGGTTTCGCCTCTTGGCCCGGCAAGACGTGTGTTTGTCCTCTGGGCTTTACAACGCTGAAGCAGCAAGGGGTCTCTGTTGTCCTGTCTGGGCAAAACTGAAACACAGTTCAGCTTCCAGGCGAAGCTCATGCTTCCTTCCAGAGGGTGGACAACTGCAAGACAACCCTTTGGCTCTTTGGGCTGGTACTTATAGATTTTCCCGAGGCAATAATGGCCAGTAGCAACACAGATCTAGGGGTGAAAGCCTGGTATTGCAACCTATAGAAAAACACCTTTTCAAACGTGGCCAAAGGCATGGCCACCTGGCTCATTGTCTGACTCAGCCGTCTTGAGGCTTTTTTGTCCATTCAGGATACCCTGCCTAGGTAAAATGGCATGAGCTGCCTCCCTTGGGCCTGCCCATGCCTAACACTGGGTTGGGGGGGGGGGAAAGAGCCCTTTGGGGGGGACCTTGGGTGTACACCCCCAGGTGGGGGTGGGATGTTCTTGCATATGTTTTGGGATCTCTCCCTTCTGTCATGGTGCTTGTGGTTTTGTGTAAAACTTCATTGTTTTTTTTTTTCCATTTAAACTTTCCACCATTTTTGCAATCCATTTTGTCTGAGTCTTTCTTTTGCTCATGGTGGGAGAATTGGTCTCTCAACCTACCACACTCTGTCAAGCTGGATTGTGAATGGCAATGCAAGGAGGTATGTTATCCCAGTGCTATCAGTGAAGCAAAGCTAAGCAGTCTTGTGCAGGTCAAAACACACTGATAAACCAACATTAACAACTAGTTGCTGAACTACTGCAAAGAAGCCCATATACAGATGCAAAGAACCATATTAGGTTTCAAAGACCTTAATTGTCAATATATAAGATAAGCTCTATTAAATTAGTAGCACAAATACAATAGAGCAACTTTATCTACATGATATGGCACATTAATGAAGATAAAAACAAATAATGTGATTTATGTCTAAGATAAGATTCCTTCAGCTGCGGATCTAAATTGATCTAAATCCTTCTATGCACACTAAAGGCAAGCTATTAGATAAGGTAGCATAGTAGGAACAGATTCTCATATTTACTATGATTTATACAGTGCTTTAAGGCACTGTGACTCAAAAAAAAAAAATACATTTTATCTATTTTTTTTTTAATTACTGCAAAAAATACCTGCTTCGCTTGTGGTACTTCTGTTGTTCCACTCATTTCCTTCTCAACCTTTTCGATCTTTCATTTTAAGAAGTTTGGGAGGCCTTACCTACTGAGAAATTTAAAAAAAAACAAAACAAAACAAAAAAAAAACCAACAAACCCCCCCCCACATGTATATCCTTTTCCATGCTTTTGGAATCTAGAAAAGTATATAGCTATTATTATCTTTAAAATGACATTAAGATGCACCAAGAGGCTGTATCTACAATTCTTTCATCATATTGCCATAAATTTGAGGCAGCTGGTTATGGGACAAAATATTTGGTTGTAGAGTCGGTGAGGAGTAATTGGTATTGCCATCTCAGGGGTCTGTCATTGTTTCAGGGGCCACCCAAGCACCCTGTGTGACTTGCAGAGGCAGGAGAAGGCTTTTACCTTGGACTCAAGGTTGTTAGTATCTGGAAGATACCACACCTGATTAACACTAAAAAATGCTTCCAAGTTCTGCAGTGATTTCGAAGCTCTGAGAAGATTCGTTCTTCTTCTCCCTCCCAGATATTTCTGTTCTCATTCTTTGAATTTTGATTTATCCAGCAGTCTTGACTTTTGCTATTCAGAAAAATGTTCCTATTATATTTAACTGAAACTAAGTTAGTGACCAGTATTAAGCATAGTCAACATTAAAGAGTGATGTGGCCCAGGAGAAGCAGACATGTAAAATGAAACAATAGTGAAGTCCATATTTCAACATTTTCCTCAGACTAGCACTAGTTTGATCTTGGGGACTAAGCACTCACTACTTTTTGGCACAGGCTAAAAATACATTTTTAAATTTAATTTCTAAAACTTATTTTCCAAAAGGAATTTTGTTTGCATGCTCTGTCTTGGAGATCTGTGGCATGTATCAAAGCATGGGAAGTGGGGCTAATGGGGACATTTAGTTCAAAATCACTTGTCTGATATAAGACATTGATACAAATGCATCCTTAGATTTCCCACTTTGGGCCCAAAAGTCAGACAAAAGGATTTGAACTTGTGAAACTGGATTTTCAGGCTTGTAGAAACTAGCTGACTTTTTATCCAGATTAGGAACTCAAGACTTTGATATCTGAAACTTTTAATTGAATTAAAAGCTGTTTTCTGGCTAGCTCTGTCCTGATCTGCCAGCTACGCGGCATGGGACAACTCGTGAGAGAATCCAATCCAGCTACAGAAAGTTGCATACAAGGCATTTCACATACCTTTTTCCTTTTTCTTGAGGTTGTCTCATCTGCTCTGAAGTCTTTCATCTTTGTTCAGAATGAAAACCTCCAATGGCACTTAAAATCTTCAGAGAGAAGATGAACAGTAAAGCATTAATTTACACTGTTAATTGGTGTATAAATTAAACCACGTTCTCGTGAGAATAGCTGCTTCCCAAGTCAGATTTTCATGGGGGAAGTTATACTGACAGTTCTGCAGCAATATTTTTCCCTGCAAATTTAAGTTTCTGTAGCAAAAAAAGAAGACAAATTAAATAGTAAAATGAGATTCAGACAGGAAAAGAAGGGTAGCAGAAGACAGAGATTAGTTTATCACAAGTAAATTGTTATCTGATAAGAAAAAAAAATTACTTTGTTGCAAAACCAGCCAGTTTGCATGAGAAAGTGTCTTTCCTGATGAGTTAACTGTTTGTCAGAGGTGCATGCATTTGTAGCAGCAGACTATGTCCTCATCTATTTCTAGTGCTTGCCCCTTGGTCCCAACAGCAGGGCTTTTGGGGCTAATGCTAGCAAACACTGCAATACAACTATGCTTACCCCAGATTTTTCTGCTTCTCATACTGCAGGGCGTTTACCATCACCCTGTGTTTATTCTAAATATGTATTTAGGAAATATTCTGAAAGAAACATATCACTACCTCCCACAGATTATTTTTTTTAATGGGCTACTCTACAGTACTGATGAACCAGAAGTTATCTTGGTTTTCCTTATTGAATTTTCCCAAAACAGAGAGAGATCTTTCCTCATGGTTCTTTCCATAGGACTTGAAAGCTACCATTCTGGAGACAGGCTGAGTTGTGGTTGTTCAACCTGGAGAGGAAATTGCTCTGGATAGACTATATAGCATCCTTCCAGTACTTAAAAGGGGCCTACAAGACAGCTGGAGAGGGACTTTTTACAGGGATGTGTAGTGATAGGACAAGGGATAATGGTTTTAAACTGAAAGAGGTTAGATTAAGATTAGACCTAAGGAAGAAATTCTCCACGAAGGGTGGAGAGACACTGGAACAGGTTGCCCGGAGAAGTTGTGGATGCCTCCTCCCTGGAAGTGTGTTCCCCTGTGGTCTGCCCCAGGTGATTCTGCTTTGGCACGAGGGTTGGACTCCATGATTTCTGGTCCCTTCCAACCCCTAACATTCTGTGATCTTGAGCAACCTGGTCTAGCAGGAAGTGTCCCTACCCACAAGGGAGTTGGAACAAGATGCTCTTTTTACATGTGCACAAACAAGAATAGACGAAGTTCTGCCTAAACAGAAGGAAAACTTTGTTACATTGAGGGTGATGGAACAGTGAACAGAGTGCCCAGAGAGGTTTTGGAGCCTTCTTCTCTGGAGACTTTCAAAACCCACCTGGACATGTTCCTGTGCAACTTGGTCTAGGTGAACCTGCTTTGTCAGGGAGGTTGAACTAGACAATCCCCAGAGGTCCCTTTCAACCCCTGCCATTCTGTCATTCTGTGGTAATGTCCCTTCCACAGCAAACTATTCTATGATTCCATCACCACCCCAACCTCATGATTTTCTCTCAGCTCTACCCTAGTGCCCTCTTTCTATAATGGGAAAGCATCTGGAGAAGATAGGGGTTGCCTGACAATGAACATGATCCTTTCTATGGATCTGCCTGCATGCTGAAGTAACTTTCTCCTTTAAAGGCATCATCAGTTTGTCAGTAGCCTACTAACACAATGCTGACTCAACCTGGTCAGAGTTCTGATTAGGACACTTCACCCCACAAAAAATCCATCTCATATGAAGTGGATTACCCTGTGGAAATATGCTTGTTTTGACAATGACCTGCAAAGAGGACAAATATGTTTTCACTGAAGTTAACCCAATCTTTTAAGAAGCCTGTCAAGAGCTAGGGAAGGTAGATCACTAGAAGTGCTCAAAATTACTTAGCTTCTAAACATTTTTCACTCTTCACTTCCTGAAGCCTCATGTAAACATAAGTTCTTTTCAAACTTGAAAACATAATCAAAGTATATTGCATCTCACAGCCCAGTTCGAACCAGTGGTCGTTTTGCCCTGGTTATGTAGTAAGTAGAGGCTGTTGTAGTATAGTTGTTTTAATTCACCCAGAGCAACGCTTTCAGGACAGGATGTAAGCCGGTGAAGATATTTATTACATTATGCAGCAAAGTTATATAGTCTATCAGAAGGCACATGTGTCACATTGCAATTGGTCATTTTCTACTGGCATACATTTAATTAAGGCATACAATAGGTCAAAATAACAAAACAATATTTTAACATGTCCCACCAAATTCTGCCCAGTTTCTCTCCTTCAGTTCCAAAGTGTTTGCATTACTATCAGAGTCAAAGACAAAACATAGTTTTCTCTAACTCGAGCAAAGGCAAATCTTCCCTATAGTCTTCTACAGCTATCTGAAAACAACCTCTTCCCACAGTTACGTAGTAAATAGAGGCTAATACCTAGTTTGTATTACTGGTTTGTATCTTGGAGCATAGCTCTTTTCCTTTTCTGAACTGCATGACTGAAAATAATTATTCTGTAATGCTGGAGTTGCCTGACTCTACAGAAACAGTGTTCTTACACTGTGACCCTAAATATTTGTACAGGAAAGTACACCAGAACTCACACACAGTTTGTAGGGGAACAATAATTTCTAAAAGGCAGCACTATTAGTCAGACTACTTAGTGTCCCTGCAGAAAACTTTCTTATGTCCATCAAAGACAGACTCCAAAGCATTTCCAAATGTAGCTGTTGTACACCTAGGAATAGGAATAGAACTATGGCAGCACAGATTTCTCTAAATTATTGTTTTGCCAGTGTTTGTTGTCAGCACCTTCTTGTGGGCCTGAGAGCCTTAGGGTTTCTTCAGACCATCTGCAGCTTATCTGAATAACTTGGTCAAGGTCAATCTTCTTTTTTTTTCCCTCCAGAGCTAACAGAAGAGTCAGCAATAGGTAATTCAACCTAGGAAGAACAAGGATCCCTATTCCATAAGTAATAAAAATCCAGTCTACAACCACCTTCCTAGGAAAGATGGGACACAGCTTTGTGGCTGTTCTTTGCTGAACAACACATATCTACAGTGCTCTGAATAGGCCCATAAGGAATTACTGCCACAGTCAATTCCATGTGTGATAAGCTGATGCAAAAAGACAGATACTTTGTCCTGTGCCTGTACATGGCTTAACACAAAACCAGGATCAGGTGCTGGTCTCATTAACTTGATAAAATTCAATAACCTTCCTATTGAAATTCAATAAGGTGCCATTTAGGTAGGGAACACAGCAGTAAATGAAATAGTGTGTTCTATGTACAACCTAAGCATGCCATTTGTCTTCCTGGCCAAATATGCACATTACCATGCTTACAATGAAGATCTCTACATATGAGTTGGGTATGTAAGTGTCCATTATAGCCAGTTAAGCTTGGTGAGCTATTTAGATCACCCTAAATTCACATGGTCATTTGAATAACTCTCAGATTCACAGATTGCATTCGGTTGGAAAGCATCCTCAAAGGTCATCTTGTCCAACCTCCCTGCAGTGAGCAGGTGCACCGCCAAATAGATCAGGCTGCCGAGGGGCACATCAAGTTTGATCTTGAATGTCCCTATGGATGGGGCCTCAACCACACCCCTGGGCAACTTGTTCCAGTATTGTACCACTCTCATTGTAAAGAACTTCCTCTTTGTCTAGCCTAAATATACCCTGCTCCAATTTTAAACCATTGCCCTTCATCCTATCACAACAAGGCTCTCCCCAGCCTTCTTGCAGGTCCCCTTCAGATATTGAAATGTAGCTCTAAGATCTCCTCAAAGCCTTCTTTTCTACAGGCTGAACAGCCCCAATTCTTTCAGTCTGTCTTCATAGCAGATGTGCTCCAGCCCTCTGATCATTTTTGTGGCCCTCCTCTGGACCCACTCCAGCAGGTCTGTGTCCCTCTCGTGTTGTATGTCACATAGCTGGACACAGTATTCCAAGTAAGGTCTCATCAGAGCAGAGGAGAGTGGCAGAACCACAACTCGATTTACTGGCCATCTTTTGATGCAGCACAGATATGATTGACCTTCCAGGTTACAAGTGCTCATTTTTGGCTCATCTCCAGCTTCTCATCCACCAGTACCCCCAAGAGCTTTTCTGCAGGGCTGCTTTCAAATCACTCAGATTTACTAACAAGATAACTGTTGACTACAATGGGATCTTATGCAACTCACTTGAATGAAGTTTCCAGTAAATGAGCAACTTCAATTTAGATTTTGAATATATCCCTGAATTCCACCAAAAATGTCCCAAAATTTAAATATTGACATTTTTTTTCTCCTTGAAATGCAGATGCATTTTATGATGGCAGTTCACCCAACTCGTCTTGCTAAATAATTAATATAATGTCCCAAATTCTATTGCACATAAACAAAGTCTGTAACTATTATTTGGGGGGTTTTGTTGGTTTTGTTTTTGTTTTTTTTTTTTAAGATGAACAAGAGAAAAAAAATAATTGAGGTCAGATAAAGACTTTGGTCTCAGTTACACAGAGGGCCATGGGAACTGAAAGATGAATTAATTCATGTAAGGACCAGTTCCCAGAGCCTCATAATCTTCTGTGCAATCTGTGAAAGACTTCCATGGTGCAATGCACACACAATATATGAAACGTATTGTTCACATTGGCACAAATTTGCAGAAATATTGAAGAAAATATAGCTTGAGAGATAAATTCACAACAAACTTCAGTACTTTTGACCAGCAAAATCACCAGTCACATGATGATGCAAAATCATAAGCAGCAGAGTAATAAAATGTATGCAGGACTGTGGGGTTTGGGTACAGAGAAAGGATTAAAGTTATTGTGAGAGACTAAATCTTGTCTCTCTTGATGTGACTCAACGAAGATAAAATCACCTTTGCTGCTTGCTGATGTGTATTGGGCAGATGCCACTGGATAATGACTCTCTGGAATGCGCATAGACAAGATCAACTCTACCCATCAGCTACCCTGGAAAGGGAGGATGGTGCAGAGGATAAAGATTGCTTACCAGACTACATCTGCACTGGAAATAATGGGCAGAGGCCACTGCTATTAATACTGTCTGGAATATGCATATTCACCACATGGACACATACCTTAAAAAATTGCATAAAAGATCTGAGCAACTACTGGCTCAGAGGAAGGAAAACACTGGGGCAATGCTGCTCTGAAGAAAACCAAAGAAAATACTAGGAGAGAAAAGGACAGAGACATCACCATGTAGCCTGGAAGAAGCAGACCAGGAGCAGCCTCTCTCCGTGTCTTAGGTTCCGCCTGCTGCAACTCATGGAGCTGAAGAGGCTGCTCAGAGAACGGTCCCTCCCCTCCCCCAGCAGAGGACAGCACAGCCTACAAGGATGACATCTCCTCCACGCCAAACTGGCAGCACCTGTCCTCCACAGACCCAAACTGTCTTGGGGTGTAGTAATATAATGCCTTTCCACTTCTCTCTCCCTCTTCTACCTCTCTCTGTTTTTTTCCTCTCTCTCTCCCTTCTTCTGTTCTATCCACTTTATTCTGTTAACAAATAGCCTTGCTGTTGATACTTTGGCCTCATTTGTGCCTCTCATTTCATAACACAGGAATATTCAAAAGAACTGAATCTCTTTCCTTCTCTGGACTGAGACAGTTAGAAATTAAGCTTCCAACCATTTTCTCTTGACACTTTCCAAGAGCATCAAACTAGGACCTAACACTAACATGACAAGAACAAATAAGCTTAACAAGTTGCTGGCTTCTCACAAAGAAAACCTTGTTTACTGTGGTGGGTTGAAGTTTCCCATTCACATTAACTAAGCACAACTAACTGAGTTGGAAGGAAATGGAAGCTGTATTCATAAGCAAAAACTACACTCTACAATGGAATTCAATGAATATGTACAAAGTATACAGTATTTACAATATTATACAGGTATTTACAATTAGAAAATGACATGGAAACCTCCCTGTCCTCCCTCTGGGTTCCCAGAGGAGTAGGGAAGCTGCTCCACTCCCTTCCCCCCCACCAAACCTCCTCCCCTTTCTTTTTAGTAAAAGGAAGGAATGTTAGAAAGAGAAGCAGTGTTAGTGTTCTTATCTTTTCTCCCCAGCAGAACTGCTAAGCTAGAGAAAAGGAATGGAAGTGAAGTGAAATGTGAAAGACTGTGAAACATCTGTGTCCATCCCACACATTTTTGTCCCATGAATTTGTTTAGAATAACATTTTGTTTTGCTTTTTACACCCAATAGTGAATTATTTATATTTTTCTACTTTTCTGCTCAAAATCTGCAGCTAATTTTAGAGGCACAACCTAAACCTGCCATATTTACATTGTAAGAATTACAATTTATTTATGATAAAGCCTTGCCTAGATACTTCCTCCACATTTTTTAATATGTATGTGAAAAGAGAATGGGATGATGGTGCATGAGATGTATTTGTGTTGATACTAGTGAAGTGAGCTCCACATAGTAAACAAAGGCAAGATTTGGATTTTAAATTGTAACAGATTGTCATGTTCATTTTCACCTTTGTGTTTCTCTGCATGAAGTTGGTAAGGAACATCTCTCTGAAGTACCATATTACATGTGAAATTGGATTTCCAATGCTGAACATAGTTTGCTAGAAATTGCATGCTTCCTATAATAGTTTGTAATAGAGCCATTTTACCCACAATGATCCACTTTCCTGGATTGATTTGATGTGTGCAATTATGGAAGACAGAAACCTCAGGTATTTGATTTATTTGTATTGATCTACGTCAGTGTGCATTTATGACTTTTCTTTTTGTTTAATCACAGTGCATCTACTCTGAAAATTCCATGTATGCCTAAGAAACTAAGAACTTACCTCTGCAGCTCAGATTTAATCATAATTGGAAATGAAGAACAAATGAAAAATCTCCATGTTTTAAAGCAGCATTTTCACTGTAATCTTCAAGGAAGTGAGATTTATACAACTGTCCTATCTGACCTTGTGTATTTTGAACATGCTGGCCAATTTCAAACAAACATGACAGAAAGTACAGAGATCTCAAGCACTGTGGTGGCTTGAAAATTCGCCCCTCCCCTCTCCCAACCTCCCCCCCAACATTAAATTTGCCAGACCATCTCAGTTGGAAGCAAATGAAAGCTGTATTTCCAAGCAAAACTACAATCTACAATGAAATGCAATATGTACAAAATACGTAGTATTTACAATATTTACAGGTATTTACAATTGATAAATAGCACAGGAACCCCCCTGGCCAAAGACCAGGGGAACTGCAACAGCTTCTTCACCCCTGCCTCCCCCTTACCCCCCTGTACACAAAAGGACAAGTGAAAAAGCAGAGAGAGATGTTAAAACTTAGCCAAAACAATGCAGCCAAGGTCAAGCAGAAGCCAGCAGAAGCACAAAGCTAGTATCTCCCAGAGCAAACTAGTTTAAGTCCTTTATCTCTTCCAATGGGATTGTTTAGAACTATCATTATTTTTCTTTTTACACCCAGTAGTGATTTATTTACATTTTACCACTTTTCTGTTCCAGATCTGGGAAAATTTTTTAAAGGCATATCCTAAAACTGCCACAAGCACATTCAGTATAACTTGTTAAAAATGGGCATCAGACTGCTGGGTTATCACTAGTCACACAGAGTAAAAGGCTCATAATCTTATCCTTTATGTTATGCTAAAGAAGCTATGCGTAGGAAATCAAATCTGATTAGTTTATCTGCTGACAGATCTCTTGAAGTAAACTTTGCATTCACCCAATTTTATTATTAGTGTTATTAAAGACTTTGAGTTGAAGATCCTAAAAAGAAAGTAATTTTTTTTTTCAGGAGGAGTTATGGAAGAAGGAAGCAAAAGGGAGTATCTTGAGCATTAAAATTAGGAAGCTGTTGAAAAAAAAGAAAAATGATGGGAGTACAAGTCAGAGTAGGGAAAAAAAACCAACACTTATATAGTTTACTACAAAAAAAAAAACTTAAGCAGTTTGAGACCACTGAGAAATAAAACTGTGGCAGACTGATTTTTAACTTTTCTGTCATTCTTACCACTATTTAATGGTACACAACTTTTCTTGCAATGAGTTTCATTCAGATGGATGGCAATGCCTATGAAGAGTCCCATTGAGGTGCTGTCCTGCCTTTCATTTGGTACTTCTAACATGTCTCTACTTAAAGTTCCTACTTCCAGTTTTAGTGTCTCCATTTATCTGTGTGCAGGTACTCAGTAAATTAGCACGCAAGAAACCTTAGTGTGTATTAAATGTGCAGGTTCACACTTCTGGGATTAAAAGACTTTCTTAATATGCAGGGTCCTGTAAATTCACACTCTCACTTATTAAATGGAAATGTTCCAAAACAGACATTCCCTTACATACTGTGTAACAGCCAACAGGGACGGATAAAGATATTTTTCCTATGTAATGATATTTTTGGTGGGTTGGTTTGTTTGTTTATTTTTAATCTTACTAGAGCTTGCTATCTGAATTGACACTTACCCAGGCAGCTATTGTACTCAGTATTCTATTTAACTTAGATCTTTCATTCTTCCCAGTTTTTAATATATTTTGTTGAGGCACGGAGCTAGCTGCACAATCTACCTGACTCTTCTGTCCAATAATGAGCTGCTGTAATAATGACCTGACACTCCTGTGCATATTCCGGCAGTTTATTTTTGTAAACTTTGATCATGCCAGAAATACTTGTGAGAATACTTATGAGCCAGTCTTTACTTTCCACTATGTTTAGACTTCATCAAAACATTTAGGAAAAGAGGGATGTTGTATTGGAACAAATATGCACTACCTTTGTCTGTTGTCTATGGTCATCAATATGTTGTGTATGAATTGTGTGAATATTTTGCATGGAAAAAATCTCTCCGTCAAAACACCTACAAAGTGAATCTAAATATATCTAAGTATAGATGTGTTTTCTAAGTATAGATGTATTTATATTCAGATGCTATTGTCTAAGAAATACTTAACTTTCATTAAGTTTTCCATATAAAACTTTCCATTTACAGATCTGAAATCACATTACGAAGGCAGGCAACCATCACTATTCCTGTTTCAATGAAAATTAAGACTTTTCAGGAATGACTTCATATAGTATGGCTATATAAGACATCTTTAGAGATTTAGAGATCTAAGTAATGGTCAGTGACAGGAATACAAAAAATATTCTTTCACAAAAATATTTCTGTCAAGCTATTTCCAACAAGTAAAGAAATAGGCACAGAGTAAAAATAATTTAATCACAGTCTCATGGGAGATTAATGATAGAGATGTGGAGGAAGACACCAGATCAGCGTTTTGGCCCCATTGTTGTGAAAAGGAATGTTGTCATTTTCTTCTGTGGGTTAACTGTCATGTCAGGCCTCCTGATGCCCGAGTCCTAGGACTTCTCACACATTCTCCCAGAGTAAAGCATTACAGTATCTGTGTGGTTTGTTATTGTGTGTCTCTCGGCAGGTTATGAATCATCTTTTAGTGATTTTCCTTCTTCTTTTCTTCCTCTTTTTTTTTTTTAATTTGATCAAGAGGCACAAAAGGAACACCATACAAAATGTATCAACAGTACCTCAAAGGTGATGTCATTTATTTGTCTGAAATCTGTTTGACAGACAAAAGAATAGCTTTCACTAAACAGGAGAATAGCTTGCTGGTTAATACCCTTCTAAACAAATTGTCGTCCCAAGCAACCCTGGCATCCTCCACAATTTGCTATTTATACATAAGTATCTATCTGCTGAAGGGATGTGGGAGGGTGACAAATCTCCAGGAAAGCCTTTCATTTATGATTGCCTTATTTAGACTGTGTGGATTAATTTTCTCGACTGCTGAGAAGCAGGTTAATAGGTCCTCCTACTTAAATCCAAGAACAAAGTAAGTATGGCAGGCAAATACACTGCAAAGATTAACTCACGTACTTCACGGAGATGTTTTCTCTAAAATTTTCACTGTTTGCTAGCTATGTCCAGCTGCACATTTCCAGTAGAAAACACACGGATGCTAGCTATGTGAAGGCTTTATCTAGAATGTTACATTAATGTGTAAGCACTCTTTCTTCTAGATTGAGCATCACTGTCTGTTTTTGTTCTATCTGAAAAATATCAGCTATAGCAGAAATACTTCAGTATCACTTTCATGTGTTTATTTTAAAATGTGGTTTGAATGAACACCTGTTGTTTGAAACCAAATCAATTATGACACAACTACAGCAATCCTATGGCTACAGCTCAGGAAGAATTTCTTCCTTGCAAGAAACTAAGGCATAATCAGTGAAGATTCAGTAAGATTCCTTGGATGACATGTAGGACTAAGTATTATAATGAATAAGTTGGCAACTTTACTAAAGGAAACCCCCACATCTTTTTTGAAATGATAGACATTTGGGAGAAAATGCTGGTATTTGAACAAGTAAGAAATTGTAATATATTTTGTAAGGGCTTTCAGTTGAAAGTCTGCCTTAGATCTGCAGCTGTCTATCACCCTTCCTCTCACACTTACTAGCAAGGAAATCATATTTCACTGAATTCTAGCACCAACCTCTCTCTGTCAGACTGACTCCTACCAAACAGAAGTGAAACAATATTCACAATAACAGCTTCCCCTTAGTTTAGCTACAGGCATTTAATTAAATATATCAATATCTCATAAATGTAAATAATTTATGTGCTTTTTTCTGAAGTGAGCAGGTCACTTTCCTAATGCAGAAATTAGACACCCCACAGGAGATTAAAAAACAAATAAAATTGAGAGGATGGAATGCCTAAATTTCTGCACCAAATGAATTTTGATTCTCATTGTGTTTGGGACATTCTTACATTCCAGAACCCAGAGGGTAGTTTGCATCATTACAAGTTGGCTCTCCTCCATGAGACCAGCCAAATCCTTCAGACCAGAACTTGATAGCTGCAATTTACAATTTCCTACCTCTGATTATGCAACACAACACAATCTGAATTATTTCAGGGAAATCTAATGTTTTCATGGGAAAAATGCCTTACATGCATGTAAAAGGTATTTTAATGACAGCTGCACTTTGATGATTTCAAGGCTTCTACTCAGTATGAGATACTGGCCAAGAGTTATGGTGAATCAGGTTCAAAACTGTCGTGGTCTTGGTAACAGCCTGTTCTTGAGGATGCTACATCTCTGCAAAGATTAGGAGCTTACAACTAAATCAGGATGAAGATAAGAGCTTCCTTAAATGACTCATTAAAAGTTCTTCTATTATGATGACAGATTTCCCAGCTTGACCTCAGACCTGTCTCAAATCTATGAACTTGCATAGAAAGAAACACTTCTGTGAGTGCAATCTGTTGGAACTGGGACTTCTTGCAAAAGATACATGGAACAGCTTTTGAAAATGATTTCCAAATTTTATGTGGCAGCTGCTATGACTTTCAGCAGCTACAAAACAGCAGCAAGATGAGAAGGGCTTATGGGCAGGAAGGTGACACACCTGTTTTGTGCTGCACAGATTGATTCAAAGGTTAATGAAGAAGATGAGACATTTGTCATCCTCATGGCAGAATGCAACCTTTTATATTCCTGTGGTGATGCTTTAATTAATCAAAGGAATTTATCACAGACCTAAAGGCTGCCAAGAACACATAGAGATGAGTAACAAAACCTAGCAGTCTAAACAGAGAATCAGTGTTACTGATTTGCCTTTGTTATGCCATTTGCCTTCTTTCACTCCTTCCATGCCATTGCCCAATGCTCCCTTCTTCCTCCTTGCCCTGAGCATTTCTTCATGAGCACAACATCATATGATATGGCATATCCATTTGGTCAATGTGAGTCTTTCATGGCCTGGCCTCTGCCTAGTGACCCTCCATTCAACACTATCCTGAGAGCAGGGAAAGGAGGGCCCCTACATCTGTGGACATCATAGCTGAGGCAGGAACTCAACCCATCCAAAAATTCAACATACCAATTCTCCTCTCCGCAGTGATCTTGTCAGATGGTGCCCAAGTCATTGATTCTTGTTACAGACATTGTGGGGGAACATGTAATGAAAGAGTAACATGATGGCATGGGATGAGGAAATGCATATGTCAAGAAACATGAGATAGTGTTTAATTAGTGTATGTAAACCTGACTGTTGCATATAAAGCTCCTTTAAGTATTTAGTACAAGTTGTAAGTGTTAGTAAGAGGGAATTTCAGAGAGAAATGGAATGGAAAGAAAAACAAAGATATGTTTTAGAAGGATCAAATATTGCAGTGCAGCCTGAGTTACTTAAGTGAGTGGAAATGCTTGAGTGGGGTACAGAAATTAAACTGTATAGGAATGGGATAACGTGGAACCTAAGCATGATGTGAATGGTATGGAATAAGGAATGGAGAATGCACTGGATCTGTCTGGGCTAGAGCATAGCAGCCCATGTGCTGTGTTGCTTTTAGTTTGGAGCTAAACTTGGCTATTGCTTAGCAGGGTTTTATCTATTGCTAAATAGTGCTTGCACAGTATCAAAGCTTCCTTTCCAAGGCTCTCAGACTGAGTGGCAAGAGTCTGGCAGGGACCACCACCTGCATGGTGGCCCAAACTGGTCAAAGGGATACTTCATACAACATGACATTTCAGCAAGAATGACTTGGGGCAAGGAGGAGGAAGAGGGGATGTTTGTAGTGATGGTGATGTTGATGGTGTTTATCTTTGCAAAGAAATGTTACATATGCTGAGGCCTTGCTTGCCAGGAAGTAGCTGGACATCTGCCTGATGATGTGATGTAGTGAATTAATTAATTATTTTGCTTGACTTAAGTGTGCAGCTATTGCTTTCCCTACTGAACTGTCATTAATATGATCCATGAGACGTGTTTCTTCTACCCTCTTCCCATCCTGTGGGAGAGGGAAGGAGTGGGATGCTAAGGGGGTGTTTTCTAGGGTGAACCCATCACAGATATCAATGATGATTCTTCTCTGGTGCACAGTATTAATACGTTTTACTGTACTTTGAAGACATATAATACTTAAATTTATTTAGTCATTTTCAACATGAGCTTAAAACCATATCAGCAGATTTTAGCATTAGATCATGTAATTAGTGGCTCTTCACTGGGCCAGACTCTCTCACAAACTCTGCACAGATTTCAAGTTGATGTACTGCACTATAGAAGAAAGAAGAATGTGCCTAGAGAGGCAGAGCAAGCAGAGTCTGAGAGCATGGAAGCAGAATGCTTCGCACTGACACTTTCTGAGGGCAGTTTGGAGAGGCTTAGTGTGAAAACACGGTCCCACTCACAGAAGATGCGAAATTTGTTGTCACATTTGAAAGAAAAATGTCACCTAAAATGTAATTCATTTGGCAAATGCATTTACCAGGATGCAATTTGTGGGCCTTTTCTGATTAAGGAGAAAAGCTGGAATATAGGGGAAGTGATATGAGCAGTTATCTGACCAGCCAGTGGTAGAGTTTTCAATAGTAAAGTTGTGGTGAATTTTCTTTTTCTCCTAAAGTTACTGTTAGCTTTATCACTCTTTTTATTAATAATAGGTTTTAATGCACAGCTCCAGTGTTGTGATGGTCAGGACATACCATTTCTAATGTACAGATGAAATATGTAAAGAGAAAAATACATTAATTCAGGTTATCAAAGTATGTTGCCTCTCTGACTGCCAGAGAATTCCTTGCTGCTAGTCCCCTTTTCCTTGGATTCGCATCTCCTTTTACAGGGGAAGATTATTGAACAATTAAAACAAAATGAATATCTGTCTCACTCTGTTTGCCTGCATTCTGTATTCTGTATTTTTTGAGTTTCACAGAAAAAATCGGAATGGCAAGACTGAGTTTCTCTGTTATCCCAAGTGATAAAGTTCAAATTAATTTAATTTAAAGACAAACAAACAAACAAAACCAAATAAAACAAAAACCCAGGCAAACAAAGAAACCCAACATAAACAAAGGGAATGTGGGAGCAATTTAACCTGCTTGATAATGTATAGTCTCAAATGAAAGATAGAAGCAGGCTCAGGGGGGAGGATTGGGGAAGGTGGGGGAAGAAAGCTGAAGCCTTGAGCAATAATTTGCCTTTATGAGTTCTAAACCAGCAAATGTCTTATATGAAATCTGCAGGATTTGAATAGCACCTTATCTTTATCCGTTTTTAGTACTTGAAAGATCTGTTGCAGATCAGGAGACACGTGTTCTGTTTGCAAGCTGACAAAGTCTGTTCTACAGTCTGCTCCCAACTACGTGATCAGGTAACTTAAGAGTATTCTGAAGCACTTGCCAGCTGTACTATGTTTACAAATAAGGGCCTTGGTGGAGATTATCTGCCTTATACAGGATCTTTGACAGCCAAAGATTTGACGCTAGTGAGATTATTTGAATGGTATAAATGCTCTTAATGTAGAATATAATATACCAAACTGCATATTAATAGAGATTCTGATGAGTTTTTCTATAAAGACAGTTTCTTCCTGATGTTTGAACACTTGTAGGAATTGAAATTGAAGTTTAAAGAGGTAGTGGATTAAATTACTGGAATTACATGAATTTGCTTTTTTTTCTGCTCTGCAAAAAGTTAATACAGGATGTCAGGACAAACAGGTTAATGTGTAGAAAATATAGGAAGCAAGGATCGCCTTCACAGCAAAATAAATCAATGTTCAGTACATGAACCAGCTTTAATCCTTTAGTAAGGAATTGATGCCTCTGAACTTGATTTTTTGTTCTTTATCTTTCTTTGGGCTATATTAACCTCAGGAAAAGAAAATTTATAGAGGATTTTATGTTCAACCTGTGTCATTTTGGCTCTCTGAGTCTTGTCGTACCCTTTCTGTCACCTCATTTAGTGTCATGACTTCATGCATATTGTCTGCTTCTTTGTCTAATAATTAGAGCTCATTAAGAATTTTCTGAATTTATGACGTAAAAATGCCTAAACTCTATTACTTCCTCTTCTGTATCAAATAACTCCTTGTTTTCATCTTTACAATCTGTAAGCTATCTGTGTATTTGCAAAAGAGACAGAAAACTCTGATTCAGCAGCAGTGAAGTCTCCGTGCTTGTGGAGTTCATGTAAAATTTTGGATGTTAATCTTGCACCTTCTCTATCCCAACTGTTTCATGCTAATAATCATAGAATTGTTAGGGTTGGAAGGGTCATCAAGGATCATCTAGTTCCAACCCTGCTGCCATGGGCAGGGACACTCCATTAGACCAGGTTGCCTAGAGCCACATCCAGCCTGGCCTTAAAAACTTCCAGAGATGATGCTTCCACCACCCTCCCTGGGCAACCTGTTCCCTGGGCCCACCTCTCCAGCCTGTCAAGGTCCCTCTGGATGGCTTCCTTTCCCTCCAACTTGTTTGCCACACCACACAGCTTGGTGTCATCATCAAACCTGCTCAGGGTGCACTCAATGCCACTGTCCATGTCGCCAACAAAGAAGTTCAACAAGACTGGTCCCAGTACAGATCCCTGAGGGACTCCACTTGTCACTGGCCTCCACTTGGACATGGACCCATTGACAGCCACTCTTTGGGTGCAGCCATCAAGCCAGTTCTTTATCCACTGAATGGTCCATCTGTCAAAACCACACTGCACCAGCCTGAAGACCAGGATGTGGTGCAGGATGGTGTTGAAGGCTTTGCTCAGGTCCAGGTAAATGACGTCAGTTGTTTGGCCTTCATCTATCAATGTTGTGACTCTGTCATAGAAGGCCACCAGATTTGTCAGGCATGATTTGCCTTTGCTGAAGCCATGCTGATTGTACCCAATCACCTCTTTTTCTTCTGCCTCAGCAGTGCCTTCAGGAGGATCTACTCCATGATCCTACCAGGTACAGAGGTGAGACTGACTGCCGTATAGTTCCCTGGGTCATCCCTCTTTCCCTTTTTGAAAATAGGGGTTATGTTTCCCCTTTTCCAGTCAGCAGGGACCTCCCCAGACTGCCATGACCTTTGGAATATGATGGAGAGCCATTTAGCAACTCATCCACCAGTTCCCTCAGCACTTGTGGGTGTATCCCATTGGGTCCCATGGACTTGAACACTTTCAGGTTCTTTGGGTGGTCACTAACCTGATCTTCACTCACAATGGGCAATTCCTTCTTCCAGTCCCTGCCATTATTTCCATTATTCTGGGAGTGTGGCTGGAGCCCTTGCCAGTGAAGACTGAGGTAAAGAAGTTATTGAGAACCTGTTTCCTTTCTGAGGGGGCCCACACCTTCCCTAGTCTTCTTTTTACTGTTAATATACCTATAGAAATTTTTATTGTTCCCCTTGATCTCCCTGGCTAGATTTAATTCTAACTGAGCTTTAGCTTTTCTAACCAGGTGTCTTGCTGCTCAGGCAGCTTCTTTATATGCCCCCATTCTAGCTGTCTTCTCTTCCACTCCTTGTAGAGTTTCTTTTTGTGTGCCAGCATGTCCAGGAGCTCCTTGTTTATCGAGAGAAGTGTCCTAGCATTCTTTCCTCCTTTCCTCTTTGTGGGTATACTTTACTCCTGGGCACAGAGAAGGTGATCCTTGAATAGTGACCAGATGTCCTGGGCCCCTCTTTCCTCAAGGGCCTTTTCCCATGATACTTTGGCCAGCAGATCCCTGATGTGATCAAAGTCTGCATGCCTAAAATCTATAGTTGCAAGCTTGGGATACGTCCTCCTAGTTGCCCTGAGGATCTTAAATACTATTGCTTCATGGTCACTGCAGCCAAGGTTATCCCTGAGCCTCACATTTGTGACCAGCCCTTCCCTATTGGTGAGAACGGTCAGCATAGCACCTTTTCTCATTGGTTCCTCTACCATTTTGAGGAGGAGGTTGTCATCTGTGTATTCCAGGAACATCTTGGAATGCCAGTACCTAGCTGTGTTGTCCCTCCAGCAGATGTCAGGGTGGTTGAAATCCCCCACGAGGACCAGGGCCTGTGAACATGAAGCCATTTCTGTTTGGCTGTGGAGTGCCTCCTCTGCTTGATTCTGCTGGTCAGGTGGCCTGTAGCAGATCCCTACAGTAACATCACGTTCCCCTGTCTTCCCCTTAATCTTCACACATATGTTCTCAAACAGCTCATCACCCTTGCCCAGGTGGAGCTCCACTGATTCCAGCTGATATAGAGAGCAACACCTCCTCCCCTTCTACCCTGCCTGTCTTTCTTATAGAGCTTGTACCCATCTATCCCTATGTTCCAGTCATGGGAATAGTTCCACCAAGTTTCAGTAATAGCTACTATGTCATAGCATCCTAGCAGCGCAGTGGCCCTTAATTCATCCTGTTTGTTGCCCAAGCTGTGTGCATTTGCATAGAGGCACTTCAGCTGGGCTGGCTGCGCCACCCTCTCAGGTGAATTCCCCCTTGATTCCCTTGGGGTGCCCCAGTGCTTCATCCTTGTCTTGCCCCAGGGCACCAAGTGGAGACCCCTTGCTAGCACTCCATCCCTCTGCTTCTGGTGAGCTGCCCCAGTGTTTGTCACAGGCAAACATGAAATTAACAACCCCCTCCCCCTTTGAATATAGTTTAAAGCCCTATCAATGAGCCCTACCAACTCCTGCCCTAGAATCCTTTTGCCCCTCTGGGACAGGTGCATCCCATTGGTTTCTTGCAGCTCTGATGTCCTGTAAAGTGTGCTGTGACCATAAAATCCAAAGCCCTGTTGATGACACCAGTCCCAGAGCCATGAATTGACCTCTTGGCTCTTCCTAAATGTTCCCTTGTCCATCACTGATGTCAGTGGGATGGCCCTGTCAGAGTGATTCTAGGACTCTTTTTTAAAAGATAGCAGGATGAAATAGAGATTATAGCAGAACAGTACTGTAGCTATTCTTAGGAAATCATCATTTAGAAAAGCCCTGAGAGATCCCTGGAGCTAATTTGTGCAGCTTTCTAATATAAAAACAAAATGCACATGCCATTTAGTTTAGATAGACCTTATTTTGTCCTCTACAGGAGCTTCTTTTCAGATGACAGTCTTTATGCTAGTTGAAAAAAAATGCTAAAATCAGACTTGTCCACATATCTAGAAATAGAAAAATAGCTTTAAAAAATAATAAAAAGAAATGCTTTCAGCATTCTTTTTTGCCTCTGTGCTTAATCAGCTTACTATCCATAAAATAAAAATTATGTTAACAGCTAGTAGACAGTTTCTGGGTTTATGAAACTGATCTTCAAGCACACAGGGTTGTAGGTCTGTACTTGGGTTTGGTTTAGTTTGTTGTTTGTGTTTGTTTTTTTTTTTCCTTTTAATGTAAAAGTAATCTTATTCTTTGCCTTAGGTTTGTTTACAGATACATAGCATGTTGTTTACAGATACAGAGATTCAATTTCATTGTAAATAAAGTTTCTTGCCCCAGGGGGTCCAAGTTTCTTAGCAGGTGTCAATATGGTCTGAACATCTGCTCTACTTAAACAATATTTTACAATATTTATATTATTTATCCAGCTCCTTATTGAGACATGACAATGTGTGCTCTGACTCCTTAGAAAAACAGAGGTGGCATTTGTTTCTGTAGACAGAGCTTGGCTTAGCAAATTGTTTGTGCTTATGTTTGTGTTTGATGAATGAAGGATCTGTTAATGAATGTCAGTTGTTCCAGAAAACTACTGCTGTTCTTCTGTAATAGCAGGACAAGAAGAAAGGCATAATATTAGCATGAAAGGAAGCCCTTTTATGGTAGTACTCAGTCCAAAAAGATCTTTCCTGGGTTTACCAAAGGCTGTACTTAGAAATGCAAGTGACTGATGGCTGAATCCAAACATTATGATTTGGATTATGGTTGGAACTGGTGATCTTAGCAGCCTTTTCAAACTTAGAAGATTCTACAGTTTGAGACTGGATGGGGCGCTTGGTGCCATGGTTTAGCTGATTAGATAGTGTTGGATGATAGGTTGGGCTCGATCATCTCAAAGGTCTCTTCCAACCTGTTTAATTCTATTCTATTCCATTCTATTCCATTCTATTCCATTCTATTCTATTCTATTCTATTCTATTCTATTCTATTCTATTCTGTTTGACAGATACCTGTTACCATTGAGTGTCTTTCATTAAGTCTGTTCTCATCACCTTTCAGCTCCATCTGCCCTGCTTATCGCTTTACCCCTTGCCCCCTGTATCTCTCTGGTTGCTATGAAAACCCCTTTCTGCTCTTTTACTACTGTAAAAATCTCATTGCAGCCAAAAGGTACTGTCAGCCATTCCAATAATCCTTATTTTCTCATTGTTGTCTGATGGCAGGACTCTGATGTTTCCTTCTTTCACTATTGATTGGGCAAATAATACACAGCAAGAGAATGAGATTATATAATAGTCTTCTGTTTCACTGCTATCACAGAATCACAGAATGGTAGAGGTTGGAAGCAACGTCTGAGGGTCAGCTAGTTAAAGCAGGTGCTCCTATATCAAGATGCAGAGGAATGCATACAGGCAGATACATCTTCATTATTTTCTTTTGGATACAGCTTTTTGTCAGCCCATCTGGGACAGGGGCAGGTTGATTTTGAAAGTATAAGCAGGCTAGAAAGATTCCTCAGAGCCTTAAGGTCTTTTCCAACCTGGTTAATTCTATTCTATTCTATTCTATTCTATTCTATTCTATTCTATTCTATTCTATTCTATTCTATTCTGTTCTGTTCTGTTCTACAGGAACCTTTCTGCCCGCTGTGGGAGAGTGGATAACTTTATATCTTCAAGGTCATTACTGTCCTAGGTAGTTAAGGTTTTTAAAGTAATAATAAAGAGTAGTGTTCTTTAAGAAAATAAGATGGTGAAAATTGGTTGATCTGAATAGAGGTGATAATGAAGCCCTCCTTTCCTCATAACTTTCTTCAGATGGAAATCATAACTCATTAACGCATTGCTATGAATAATAAGTCTTTTCAGTTGTAAACTGTTTGAGATCTGTAATTTGCAAACATAGCATTTGACACCTTTTTAAAGTGCAAAATACTTCTTTCCTTGGTTGATTAACACTGGCTAGATACCCACAAGAGCATAACCCTGTAATGCATCCAAATAAAGAGATTTAATTGATTCCTCTATAGCCTATTAAAAATGTATTGAGAGTCTAAAAGATTTAAATGGGTAAAATAGAAAATCTCAGACTGGCCTCCATCTTACACTGAGACTTCATCAGAAAATGCTGATAAATGAAAAACTACTCTATATGCAATTTTCCAACCAATCTCTAACTGTACACAAGTAATGATATGGAAGTTAAAACAAGAATTTGTTGCTTAATGCTAAATATAGCTCTTTATTTTGTAGGGGGTTTAGATTGAATGCAAGATGAGGTGAATAAGTTGAATTCAGCCTCATGCATTATTCACTGGGACTGAACTAACATAATTCTCTTTCATTAAAGCCATTGCAAATAGCACAGCTATTCATTTTAGCATTGTTAATACAAGGAAGACATGTTGATATGTAGCTTCAATGTCTTAAATCTCTGTCACTATTCTGTCGAATCTATGTATCTTTAAATGCTTTAAATGCTTTACCTTCTCCAGTTCTGATAATTTCCACTAATTTTTTTAATGATTCAAAATACATGCAAATACAACACAAACTGAAATAGTTTATCTACATTTGTGCAATAAACTCATTAAACCCTGTTAGCTGCTCTTTATTTTTTTGCATCAGTCTTGTATAGAGAGGAAATAATTAATGGTGAAATCCTTGTTAATGGGTGGCCTGCTGACAGGTCTCCTGAGTTCATGCTGACCTCTGCTTGCTTGCAGGCCAAAAACCTCCCATTTTTAATGTCTCTAGCCTTCCTGACCAATTTGGATACTACGGACCTGATTAATTGTTTGGAATGCAGTAGCCCCAGAGGGTCTAATCAGACACTAATGTTCTGATAAAACAAGTATATATACCTTTTTACGTGCACATTATAGGGGTTATACACATAGAAGCAGTGCTCAGCAGTGTTACAAACAAGTATGCTCAGTAATACATATTCCATTTTGTAGCTTGCATGTCTCATGGAGACAGGAGGCAGACTGGTGAAATGACCTGATCTCACAAAACCTGTAGCAGAGACTGAAATGCCAGCCAAACTTTGAGATTTAGTCTACTGCCCTGCTCGCAAAGCCAGCCTTTGTAATCCAACCATGCAATGTTGGGGAGGTGGCAGAGTGTGTGTGTTCAGCTTTGCTGGATTTTTAAGCTACTTTGTACAACTATGAAGTAGCAGTGAGCATGGTGTTTTATGACATCCTTAATAATGCAGCCATGTTGTTAGTTCTTTGCATGTAGACCTTCTGTAAGTGATTATAATCCTTTTCACCTTCCAGAGTGAAGATATAACCCTAACCTTTATATTTCATTTTCCTTTCCTCTTCTTGTCCTTTTCCCATCCTTTTCCATTCCTTTCCCCTTTCCTTTCCTTGTCCTGTAGTGTATGCCAGATGTCCCCTACACCCCTAAGAAATGCTTAATACTGCTCTTTAAATTCACTCTTGATTTTAGACCACTGTTATTGCTGAGGTTCATCTGAATCTGATGTAAATGTGTAAGAAACTGTTCCAGATGGGAACACACATGAATGTATGCAATCCTAACTGGCATGGATTTGGCAACAGTTAGTTATGTGGTTGATTAACTTCTGGGGTTAGATGGTGTAATCTTGTGAGCCATGCTGTCAAGATCAATCATTTTATGAAAGTAAAGGCCACATTAATTCTTCCAGTTCTAACAAGAACTACCATTTTTGAGGCAATCTTCAGTCGCTGGATGTGGTCAGCAGAACAAGGGGATTTTACAAGTTTGAAGAGTACCTCTAAGGAAAAAAAAAAAAAAGATTGAAGAGCAGTTTCAAGCTAGGAAGAATGCAATGTCTTGGATCCTTAGTTGCAAATACAAATTTAAATTCCTCAGGCAAAGGAAGCATTGAAGATGAGTATCCCAGAATCTGGATAATTCTTGCTTTCATTTCAATGGGAGAATTCCCATTAAGTGAAATTTTAAATTCTTGTTGCATGTAGAAAAACAAGGAGGGAAAAGTTCATGTCAGAACTATTCTTTTTCCTCACTTATTTTATTTTATCTACCAAATAAAATAGTAGTTTCTCAAAATGTTCCCATACAGGAGATCAGGCTAGACCTCCTTATCTGGAGATACAAGATAGCAGGGGCATACCCAGAATTCTGTCTCCTGGAAATATACCTGGGGTGAAAGAATCATAAACTAGGCTTTTCAGTTACTATTTGTGCTTAAATCTAAAGATGAAACTGCTTTCCAAATTGTTTCATTATAACCTGGAAGATGGCAAATAGTTCCTCTTCAAAACTTGAACTAGGGCAAAGATGCAGTAGAATGTGGCGGCAAGCTCTTTCCCAGAGTTTCAGTCTGGCACTCAAACAGCCATGTGAAATGTGGCTTGCAAGTCCTCTGCTTTTTATTCCAGACTGAAAAAGCTGCTATTTTGCTGCAGCCCTAGTAAAAGACATGCTTTAAAAACTTCAGCACTGCTCTTCCTGTTTTGTAGATGCTGTTTGACAGCCCAAGGCAAGTCTACAAACAAAAGAAAAAGCTGGTCAATAACATTTCAAAATTCAGGCAGAGAGGAAAAAGACGAAGATACAGCTCTCCTAAAAGTTTTGACTGGAAATGGCCACCTCCAGTGTCACATTCTGAAATGGTGTAAGGCTAAAAACTTTAAAACTCATGACTACAAGTCAGAATAGAAAGATCAGAAGTTGCCTCCTGATTGTTCCTCAGAACAGCATGTCCTTTTCCCTCCCAAGCCATACATACTCTCCAGCTCTTGTCTCATCACCAGTTCTACACTATTCATTTATCTTTTATCCTCTTCTACCTGCCATTTGTCTTTCCTTTAAACTCTGTGTTGTTGAATGCACAAGGGCCAACCTTTCATTCTTAAGCCCTTCCCAGTTTGAAGCCCATTCAAAGCTCTACTCTCTGCCAAGGAGTGGCAGAGCATATCCCGCCTGCTGTGCATTGCTTATAAGATAAGCACCAGTCTCAAGACACATTCAGAAACTGATTCCCACATTCATCTTAGCTTTCCTCTCCAATGCTCTAATATGCAATAATTTGTCTTCCACTGGAGACACAAACTTTGTATGAAATACTGAGATTTTATAGCTAGTGTCTGTTGCCTCTCCTTCTCTCCTGTTCTTCACTTACCTGATACCTTGTTCATCTAATGTCAAGTAATCTCATTTGTGAAAAGTGGATTCAGAAGTGAGACAATGTCTGAGGTCTGTATGTGTTTGTGTGTATGGCTCCAATGGGCAGTTGTGTTCCTCATGTTAGGGTGGAAAGAAGGGACTGTGAGTAGTAGGAGTGAAATATAGTGGTAATACAACAGATGTGAATGAAATACTATGTGAATTTGTTGCAACTGTGAAGTTTTAAAAGCAGTGGTAGGGTTATAAGCATCTGCACAGCAGATATAAATCAGATGCTTTCAGGTGAAGAACAGTGGCTAGAGCAGGGGAAGGGGAATGAAAGATGACTCCAAATCATCTCTGAAATTCCAGTCCTAAAATAATCACTTCCCCAGTTACCTTAGAGCAGTGTCCAAGCTACATAATGTCAAATTCTGTAGTCATCAGAGGACTTCTTTGGTAGTTGTGCAATAGAGTGGAAGGATGAAAAAATTGTGGTGGCCTCAACTGAGTGAATTCAAAACTATCCCAGGATCCCCAGCATCCAAACACCCTGTGATGCCACCTTTACAGACATCTTATGCCAGGATCAGACTCACAAATGTGGTTTCATAAATGGAAATAGTAGAAAAATAACTGAGGGCAATAAGAAATTATCATCATTATCACTGTTAGATTTTGTCACCTGTGCACAGTTGTGAATGAGACTGGTTTTACTTGCTCAGCTGACATAAATAATTCATGGTGATCGTTCTTCTGATGAAAGAACACAAAAAAATATGTGGTATTTGATACCATTACTTCCTCTCCTCATTTATTTGAGGTAGATTCATGCTGTTTTGAACTTGTCTTGTTAAATGCTATAAATTGTTATGGTAGCTCTTGGTAGTGTAATTACAACTGTGTATGTGTCAGATAGTATTTCAGTACTTTACAAAAAAATACTGCTACTTGTAGAATATATTTTAAAAACCTGTAACAGTCCTAAGGAATGGGATGTAGAAAATCTGGAACACCTTCATTTTTGCAGTAGACTTAACTCAGATATATCTAAGAAAATGTGACATCTACCTTTGATTGTAAACAAAGTCGAAAAATTTGCATTTTAGGCTCTAAGCCAGAAAACCAACTGTGGCAGACAGCACCAAAGGAAAATAACCAGCATGGCAAGGAAGAATGATGGAGTGTGATGTTGGCAATGGAGAATGGAGTCAATACGGACAACCAATATTACCTAGTATTGTTCTAGTATTGCTCCTTTATTGCATGAGTATTGTTCGAGTATAGTGCGAGTATAGTGTGTATTAAGGGAACTTCTACAACTTATATAGACTCGGAAAGCATCATTGGCATAGCTTCATTGGTTCCCCATGAATGACTACACATTGTACTATTATAGATTATTGGTCAAACTACTTACAACACACAAGGTTGTTGATGCAGGTGCATGTCCTGTTATTCCCAGATAACTTTCTGTGTTTATAGGTACCAGTGCCCTGCTTTAGTTACATGCTGCAGGCACGGCACTGTTTTGCTAAGCTGCTAGTTACCTCTGCACTTATGCTGAGCGTGGCCTACCACCATGTCAGGCTCTAGGCCTATACTGCCAGATTGCTCACACTGCTTATTGCCATCATTGCCACAGTGTGAGGAATTCCTATTTGTATTCTTCATTGGACACTTCTTAAGTTTGAGTTATTTTTGGTTTATTTAATTTTATTTCTTTCATCATAAATATAACGAAACAAAAAAAAAATTGCTGCCAAGTGAAAGAAATTATTGTTGACATTCTTTAAAGAATAGAAAAATTATTAAGTAACTTATCTTTCATAATACTTTGTGGTAACTGTTGGTGAATAACTATTTCCCATGTCAGGAACTATATTATTCATTATTCAAATATTTGTACTTAACCTACTGAAACTTGTGAAGCACAGCATAAAATTTCTGATCTTGATTCTGTTGTTTCTATGAAATGCAGCTTGCATCCCAATGGAGATCCCACTGAAACTGAAATCTGTGTGAAGGATTTGTAGATTCAAGGCTATAGTCAGATTATCCGCTCCAGCCTCCTAATATCATAACCAAGAGCTCATGTAAGAAAATGAATGTTTGATACCTGCCCCTAGAAGCTGCCAGATGATGCTTCAGTGTACATCCAAGGAAAGGAAATGCCCTCAGTGATTAGTGGTGGTAGCCAATAGTTTGAAAGAGGCCTAAGTCTTCTTAGTTAGGTGCCTGAGGGGCATCTGAATATTAGTACTAAGACCACCATACCCTTATGGAAATCTAACACCTTTAAGATTCCAGACCTAACAAGTTCCATCTTGCAGAAGGCCAGATCAGGTCCTGTCAGGAATTTTATGTAGCAGCAGTACTTTTGAAGAGTACTGGGTTTTGTTTTCATCATCGAAAGCTACTGCTGCTTTTGAGATGGTGTTAGCAAAGGGGCATTAAACTCCAAGAACACTTTCACACTCAGAGAATGGCAATTAAACGTGCAATATCTTAGAAGTGATAAAGCAAAGCTGGAGGGGGAAAAAAGGATTTTAAAAAAATCTATTTCCTGGGTTTTCCACCTCTTTTATAACCTTTTGACTACTTCAAACAAACAAACGAAACAAATCAACACATCAACTAGCATTTTAACAGACAAAACAACAGAAAAAATACTAAACTGAGAAAACATTACCAAAAAAATTCTCAAAATAGATAGTGCAGATACCCTGTATGGATTGTGCCTTAGAAATTCTGTACCAGAAAGTGCAGAGCTGACAGGTTCAAATTTTAGAATAGGAAATATTTTTTCTCATTCTGACATTAGGAAAACATTAATTTATACCACCAAAAAAATAATCATAGAATCAGTGGTGTTTTATATTTAAAATTAATTTTAAATCTCACTCCAAAGGTTGATGAGAAATGCAGACATGGAATTGGAACTACCTTTCATGCATATGAAAACAATGACAGTCTGAATGATGGGATGATCATACACAGGAAGACTTGGGCAGTGAAGTTTGGCAGCATTTTAGATGTATATATTTGGCAGCATCTGCAGGCAAAATGTGCTACACAGGTGGTAGAAGACAGAATCCAAGATCAGTTGCACTTTTTTTTTTTTCTGAAATGCAGGACTGTTTTGTTGCATGAAAATTCATTCACTTTAAATATATTCCTTTACTTTTTATTCACCCCTTCATCCTTGGCAAGGGAAATGAAATGAAGCATAGAATGTTGTGAAGGTCTCTTCACTTGTGACCCGAGTCCTTCGGCACAAGGTTTACAATAATCAACATCAGTATCAAACCCCAGTTATCTGCAGGCAGCCTCTTAGAATCAATGGTCTGTAACTGTTCTCTGATTTCCTCTTACCCCATCTCTCAGCATATCCCGTAACTAAGAAAGGAGAATTAACAAGACAATATTCAACATAAGAAATTGTGGAAGGAGCAAGGAAATAATATCTTGCCTCTGTTTCAATATTACTTTTTTTTTTTTTAACCTTTTTGCTTTGTTTTGTTTCCATCACAAGAGGATATTGATATGGTTTACTTTGGTGCTGGCTTTGATAAAGAAATAACCATTCTTATATATGTACACACACACACCCCTATATAATGTGCACCCATGGAATTTGAAAGTTTCAAGATTTTCTGGCTTTTGCACTGTAACATATATACTGCATTGTTTTGTGGATTAAACTCTTACAAAAGATGTAGTGAGCAAATGAAAAAGAAAGCACCACCTCACAAAGAAGCCATCTGTTCTTCTGCCACAAATTACAAACAAAAAATAAATAAATTAAAAAGTCTATTTTGAATCATTTACATGGCTTGGACGCCCTGCCTTCCCAGTGTGCACATACAGTACATTTAAGCTCACACCAGAGACCTTTCTGGTTGACACTGGCTAAAGACTTTGTGAATATGCTGAAGATATGGGCTCTAAGACAAAAAAAACCCAAGGTGCTGAAAACAAAATGTTAACACTTTTGTAAATCTGCCAAGTTTTTCAATATAACTGCCAACAGTTTGATGTTCAGAGGAACTCAGCAGAATTGCTAACATGCATGCTGCATAAATGTCTATTCATTAGAAAGATGTTGTAGTTAATATGTGACTGCTTTCTTTGGCTGGCTAATATATCAAGTATGGTACTTGTTTTGTACCGTGGAAAACTTTCTCCATTACCATAGTAACCTCTTGCATGTTGGCGGAAGCTGATGTCATTCATGGTATTATTCATTCCTAGTGAATTGGTCCTCAAAGTGCTAAGAAGTTCCAGGGAGATAAAGAGCACTAAGTATACATTCTGGTTAAACATGATTTAACCGTTTCACCTCAGCAGGTCCCTGGAGAGCTGTAAGTACATGTATTTGATATCTGCACATACACATATTTATTTTCCTTAATATTTCTAAGGGAAAGGTTATAATGCCATATTTGTCTAGCATATTTCTGAAGTAAAAAGTAAAGGCATGAGTGCTCTCTCATTCCCTTTTTATTCTCTACTTTCTCAGCATTACAGGTAAACTTATTTAAGGAAAAACAATGTAGACATTTTTTCCATTATTCTATTCACTTTAAGTTACTTCATTCTTCATCATTACCAATAGTTAGTATTATAAAATATAAACTCTGTTCTCTAAAGGTCTTCACAGCTGCAATTACATAAATCTAAACTTTTAATAGGACTTCCATTGCAAATGTTCTACAGATATTCTGTTACTAAAGTGGTAGCACAAGACTGAGGACTTATTTTTGATTGGGGTGGGAACAGGATCAAACTGTAGAAGGCAGCAAATCTTACCTGGAGTCACATATAACCTAGAAACTAGATATCTTCTATAATGCCTTTATCTGTGAACTTCATGTCTTATGTATAGTATTGGATGGCAAGAGTACCATAGAATCATAGAACCATAGAATTGTTAGGGTTGGAAGGGACCTCAAGGATCATCTAGTTCGAACATCCTCAAGCTGCTGACTATGCTTCTCTTGATGTATCCCAGGATGTGATTGGCTTTCTGGGCTGCAAATGCACACTGGTGGCTCATGTTGAGCTTCTCATCCACCAGCACCCCCAGGTCCTTTTCTTCAGGGCTGCTCCCAAGCCAGTCACTGGCCAGCCTATATCGGTGCCTGGGATAGCCCCAACTCAGATGCAGGACCTTGCATTTGGTCTTCATGAACCTCATGAGGTTGGCCTGGGCCCATCTTTACAGCCTGTCAAGGTCCCTCTGGATGGCCTCCCTTCCCTCCAGCATGTTTGCCACACCACACAGCTTGGTGTCATCAGCAAACCTGCTCAGGGTGCACTCAATGCCACTGTCCATATCGCCAACAAAGAAGTTCAACAAGACTGGTCCCAGTACAGATCCCTGAGGGACTCCACTTGTCACTGGCCTCCACTTGGACATGGACCCATTGACAGCCACTCTTTGGGTGCAGCCATCAAGCCAGTTCTTTATCCACTGAATGGTCCATCTGTCAAAACCACACTGCACCAGTCTGAAGACCAGGATGTGGTGCGGGATGGTGTTGAAGGCTTTGCTCATGTCCAGGTAAATGACGTCAGTTGTTTAGCCTTCATCTATTAATGTGACTTTGTCATAGAAGGCCACCAGATTTGTCAGGCATGATTTGCCTTTGCTGAAGCCATGCTGATTGTACCCCATCACCTCTTTCTTATTCTTCTGCCTCAGCAGTGCCTTCAGGAAGATCTACTCCATAATCCTACCGGGTACAGAGGTGAGACTGACTGCCGTATAGTTCCCTGGGTCATCCCTCTTTCCCTTTTTGAAAATAGGGGTTATGTTTACCCTTTTCCAGTCAGCAGGGTCCTCCCCAGACTGCCATGACCTTTGGAATATGATGGAGAGCCATTTAGCAACTCATCCACCAGTTCCCTCAGCACTCGTGGGTGTATCCCATTGGGTCCCATGGACTTGAACACTTTCAAGTTCTTTGGGTGGTCACTAACCTGATCTTCACTCACAATGGGCAATTCCTTCTTCCAGTCCCTGCCATTATCTTTTGTTATTCTGGAAGTGCGCCTGAAGCCCTTGCCAGTGATGGCAAAGGGCTCTTAGTTAGTTACAGGTCAAGGATAAGGATTCAACAGGACATGATACCGCAACTTTTTCCTTCCCTTTCCATACCTATGTACACACAAACATAGGGAGAGAGAGAGACTATGTCTGTCAAAGCTTGGAGGAGCAGAGAAGAAAAAGCAAACTTCTCTTGTCACATTGCTACATTGGCTACAAGAATAGAAGTCAAGAGTGGCATAGAAATGAACCTGCTGGAGATTGGTTCCACTGGATGTGCTGAACACCCCTCGAGAACAGCCTTACTGGAAAATGTATAAATAGAATAGAATAGAATAGAATAGAATAGAATAGAATAGAATAGAATAGAATAGAATAGAATAGAATTAACCAGGTTGGAAAAGATCTTTGAGATGATCGAGCCCAACCTATCATCATCACCAATACTATCTAATCAGCTAAACCATGGCACCAACCGCCCCACCCAGTCTCTTCCTAAACACCTCCAGTGATGGTGACTCCACCACCTCCCTGGCAGCCCATTCCAACAGCCAATCACTCTTTCTGTGAAGAACTTCTTCCTAACATTCAGCCTGAACCTCCCCTGGTGCAGCTTGGGACTGTGTCCTCTTGTTCTGGTGCTGGTTGCCTGGAGAAGAGACCAACATCCGCCTGTCTACAACCTCCCTTCAGGTAGTTGTAGAGAGCAATAAGGTCGCCCCTGAGCCTCCTCTTCTACAGGCTAAGCAACATTTCTTTACTTTTCTCTTTATATTGTACTTTTCTCTTTTGATATATAACATGTAATGGCTCTTTACCATTGTGGCTGAATTTGCTGGCATTAACCCTTAATGAGATTGTATTGGGTTGAAGTGAGCTGGAGTTAATTCTCCTCACAGTATTGTTCTAGTGCTGTGGTGTTTTGTTTCTTTTTTTCAGCGGTAGTTGATAACACAGCAGTGTTTTGGCTACAGCTAAATCCAGTATTCAATCTGTGTCCTTTCAACATTTCCCTGCCCCAGGAGTACATTGAGGGGTGGGCAAAATCTTGGGAGGGGACACAGCTGAGCCAGCTGACTCAGACTGGCCAAAGAGGTATTCCATACCATATGACATCAGCTCAGGTATAAGTAGGAAGTGAAAGAAGGAAGTGGGGGGATTCGTCTATGGCGTTTATCCTCCCGAGGAACCATCAAGCTTAGAGAGCCCTGCTTCCCAAGACCGACCACCGTCCTGCCGATGGGAAGTAGAGACTACATCTCTCATCTCTCTCTCTCTGCTTTCTTTGCTTCCGCGCGGTCTATTGCTCTTTGCTTATTAGTGTTATTAAATTGCTCTTATCTTATCCCCGGCTTCTGTTATATTTTCTTTCCCTTCTTCCCCTCTTCACTTAAAAGGGGGAGTGATAGAGCGGCTTGGTGGGTATCTGGCCTCCAGGCCAGGGCCAAACCACCACAGAGATTTAGAGGAAGCAGATATTTTAGTCCATGCTTCAACAGCATAATATAATGTTCACTACTGGACATAACCTACAAACATGGCTGTCCGTATTAGGCCTTTGTCTAAGCTTAGAGCTAAACAGCTTACTGCTCTTGAAAGCTGAGTCTTGGGTTTTGAGCTTGAGGTTACGTATAAATTCTGGGATTGTGATACTCCACAACTCATTCCAATAGGTCACAATGATAAAGGGGTTAATGCTGTGGATTTGAGACGTTTTTCTCCTATACTTTTGACAGTGCCTTTTAAAATTCTTACCTAAACACACATATATATGAACAGAGGTGTCTAAAAATGGACACCTAAACTTGCAATTTTCCATGACTTTTTTTTCTCAACTAAAGTCTTTCTGTTTTAAGATATCTAGAGACACAGAATTGTAGAGTCCTTGAGGTTGGGAAAGACTTCTAAGATCATCAAGTCCAACTCTTTGCCCAGTACCACCAGGCCCACTGAACTATATCCTGAAGTGCCATGTCTATGTGGTTTTTGAACACCTCCAGGGATGGTGGCTCTATCACCTCCCTGGGCAGCATGTATCAATGCTTGACCAGTCTAGTTTCAATCCTATTGCCATTTGTGCAAGCTGACATGAAAAAGAGAACAGTATTACACTGAAGTGCAAAGAGTAATACAGATTACTTTTGACGCAGTAGCAAAGTAAGTTCTGTATTCTATGCTCTTCATTTCACAGTGTTAGGTTTTTTGTTTGTTTGTTTTAAAGAAAACTCACAGTCCTGGAACACCAGCCATCATATCTAACAAATTTCCTGTGATCATAGAATGTCTTCCTGAAATAGATGTGGGATTTCTGGAAGGCATAGGATGCCATCTAAAATATTCATTTCTCACGTGTTGGCACCTGTTTTATTCTCTGATTTTATTCCATACACTTCTGCTCTGAGACTTCATCCAATATCTAAAGTGGAGAACCCACTAACTGAAATTCTTCAGCTACAGTCAAGGATGCCAAGAATCTCTTGTGGTAGAATTAAAAAAGCTACACAGAAGTTATTCCAGGAGAAAATCCTCAAGAGCATGTTAATGCATGAAGTTTGCTTCAGAAGCTAATTTGGAGGGAGGCATCATTCTCATTAATTTTATTATTTCATTAATTAATTGTAATGGTTTAAGGAAAAATCAACATGTTAAGCCAAACTAGCAGGTTAACCTGTCTATTTTCCCCATCACAGAAGTAAGGGGAAAACAACACACAACACATTGAGACTGAGAGTGAGATAGGAGTTTACTGAGCAAATCAGATAATCATAGTACAAAATGCATAATTATCTCAGCCTATTTGCAGAAAAAGCACAGCACAAAGCCGCAGCAAGCAAAAGCAAGCAAGCTAAAATGCCAAGGCAAAAAATTATTCCCTCATCCCTCCCTGTCCCACTGCCATCTCAGTGGAAAAGAGCCAACAGCCAGGAACCAGGAGCCCAGAATTAACAACTGGAACAGGAAGCCTCCCATATTACAATCTGAACTTCAAGCTCCCTAATACTGTGTCACAGCCAGCACTTTCATTTTTTGAAGCTGGTATGAGGCAGGATGTTATGAATAGAAGCAGACTAAACTTCAACCTATGACAGCAATAAATCTTCCTTTTAGGGGACAGTGAAGACATTCAGTATGTCACTATACTGTTTGGGCTAACTTCTGACTCACAGAGTTTGCATATACTTTTTGAGCTCCCTAGAGTAATTTTCATCTCTAATGAAATACACACTTCACTGATAGCTTAATGCTCAGTACCTCTTAGGCTGAGGAGAGACTTATCTGGTCTTCCTGAGGCAAAACATTTACAACCAGAGCAAGGCACCACAACAGGCTGCATAACTGTATAAAACGAAATTAATGCCTCAGCACTTTTTCTTTGAAATAGTAATATAAGCATCATGTATTTGAAATACAATCATAGGTAATGCCAGAAAACACATAGAACTGTAGAATCATAGAAAGTTTGGTTTGCAAGGGGTCTTTAAAGGTTGCCTAGTCCAGTTCCCAGGCAACTAGATCAAGCTGCAGAGCCCTGTCCAGCCTGACCCGTAATGTTTCAGGGATGGTGTTTCTACCACCCCTCTGATCACCTGTTCCAATGTTTCACCACCCTCATTGTGAAAAATTCTTTACTAATAGCTAGTCTAAATCTACACTCTTTTTGTTTAAAACCATTATTCCTCGTCCTATTGCAACAGGCCCTCATAAAAGACTGTCCTCACCTTCTTATAGGCTCCCTTTAAATACTGAAGAGCCATAAGAAGGTCTCCCCACAGCTTTCTCTTCTCGAGAATCACACAGAATCAAAGAATGTTAGGGGTGGAAGGGACCTCTGAAGATCATTTAGTTCACCCCACCTGCCAGAGCAGGATCACCTACAGCAGGTCACACAGGAATGCATCCAGGTGGGGTTTGACTGTCTCCAGAGAAGGAGACTCCACAAAGCCCCTGGGCAGCCTGTTCCCATGCTCTTTCACCCTCACAGTGAAAAAGTTTTTCCTTATACTCCCATGGAACCTCCTGTGTTCCAGCTTGCACCCACTGCCCCTTGTCCTATCAATGGACATCACTGAGAAGAGCCTGACTCCATCCTTCCAACGCTTGCCATTCTCATATATTTATAAACATTAATGAGTTCAATTCTCGGTCTCCTCTTCTCCAGGCGAAAAGACCCAGCTCCCTCGGCCTTTCCTCATAAGTAAGATGTTCCCCTCCCTAAACCATCTTTGTGGCTCTGTGCTGGACTCTTTAAAGTAGTTTCCTGTCCTTGAACAGAGTGGCCCAGAACTAAACACAATATTCCTGATACAGCCTCATCAGGGCAGAGTACAAGGGCAGGAGAACTTCTTGACCTGCTAGCCACACCCTTTCTAATAAAGGCTGACCAACTTTCTCAGCCTATCTTCACAGAAGAAGCATTCCAGCCCTCCAATCACTTTTTGTGGTACTCCTCTAGATCCACTCCAACAAATTCATGTTTTTCTTGTGCTGAGGACTTCAGGCCTGAAATCCATGTGGGGTCTCACCAGAATGGAGTAGAAGGGCAGAATCATTTCTCTTGTCCCACCAGTCACACTTTTTACACAGCCCAGGATGTGGTTGGCTTTCTGGGCTGTGATAACATGTTGTTCGTTCATGCCCACATTTTTATCCCCCAGTGTCCCTAAGCCCTTCTCTACAGATGCTCTCAATCCCTTTATCCTCCAACCAATACAGATAGTGGATATTTCCTCAGCCCGGGTGCAGGACCTTCCCCTTGGACTTGTTGAATTTCATGAGGCTCACATGAGCCCACTTCTTGAGCTTGTAGCATCTCACCAACATGAAGTGAAAGTTTATTAACAGTATTGTGTAAGGGCTGTGCAGTCTCAGAAGGACACCCTCTAGTCTGTTGGGTTCTCTGCTTCTGAGTGATTTTTTTTTTAAGGCTACCATAATAAGCAGAGGATTGGAAACACAGTACCAAAATGTCTACCTTTTATTCAAAGGAAACTGAGATAATGTGCACAAAACAAGCTGGCTCATTCTAAACACTGTATTTGTTGCCTGCTAGTAAAGTGGTCTTTAGCTGAAGGGATTACAAGTACCTGAGCCATGGTGTTGGAATCTGTAATGTTATTGATAAAATCAGTATTTGCTTGGTCCCTGTGTATACTGAAGATATTCATTAGCCCACTGAGCTAAAATGAGAAGTCTTCATATTTCTGAAAACAAAGAGGGGAGGGCTTGCGAGTGCTTTGCCTTCCCTGCAGGACATTTTCCCCCTGGGAAACTGAGTCTGTTCCACTCCCCCCTCCCTGCCTAGCTAGGGACCACGTGGCTTAGTTGGTAGCACATAAGACTCTTAATGTCAAGGTTGTGAGTTTAAGCCTGCAGTGAGCAGCAGTGTTCTCTCTGGGCAGCAATGTCCTCCCTTTTATACCCTAGCTGGGCAGGGAGGTGGGAGTGGAACAGACTCAGTTTCCCAGGGGGAAATCACCTTGCAAGGAAGGCAAAGCACTCGCAAGCCCTCCCCTCTTTGTTTTCAGAAAGGGCATTAACCCACCACAAGGTCCTTCTAAATTTGTAAATTAAGGTCTTTTGATTTGAATCACACAATTCAAGCAAATTTCTGTTTTGCTGTTTTAAACTTTGACACTGCCACACTGAAGTATAAACCCCGTCTTTAGCTGTCTGTATTGCTTTTAAACAAATACTGAATTTTGCATGTGTAACTAAATCACTGTCTGAATTTTTTAGCCTTGTCACTGCTGTTTTAATTCCACTACTAAGACATTTGAACAGGGATTATTTTGCTGTCTGCAAAGTCAGAGATCTAGTAAAACTAATGGAAAGATCATGCTTTATTATGCCTAACTAGTGGCTTAAATTTTCTAAGGAATTTGTCTGTTTCATGTGTTTAAACTTCTCTGTACTGAAATGTTAATTCAAATATGTTCTACTGGTATTTTTAATGCAAAAATTGAAGAGAAAAGCATTACCTTGTCCAAGATGACAGGTAAAATACCAGTTTTGCTAGAGATAGAATTTCAGGAATCAAAACCTGCCAGAAAAATGCAACTCACTCTTGTTTCATTTTTTTTCTTAATGAGTCTAAAACATTAGCAAATGTTAGCAAAACATTTCTTTTGATATAAGCTTTCAGTTAATGTTTAAACCACAATCTTTATCAGAAATTAAGACAATTTTTTCTTTTATAATTGGACAAAAATCAGGCTAGCTCTCTATTAAATACTTTTCCTAGACAAAATGGACACTACAGGTGAGATTCATTTTGACTAAATCATTACTGGCACTATTGAGAATCACTCCCTCTATTCAGAGTAGATGTCCCTAAATACCTTCCTAAGGTTGTGGCATTAGCAGATAAATCTAAGGCATTTCTACAAGAAACACTTCCATTCCTAGTCCTTTAGCCCAATCCAAATATATATATATATATGTATATGTATAATATTAATTCCATCTATTCCATTCCAGTAACTCCATGAAACCCTTGCAAAGCCAGTTTCAGCCTGCTATCAAATTGCAAATACCCATCAGATATTATTGAGCTATTGCTTAAACTACAGGCAAAGTTTATGCAGTTTCCTTGACAGACATTGATCAACAATGAGTAAAGACAGTCCAGCTGATTTTCATGTGGAGTGGAGGGATATTACTGATGACTGAAGGAACTGCTCTCATGTGTCAATCTGTGGGACGTGGGCTTTTTGTGGAAGAAGGAGGGGTTGGTGAGGTTGATTCCATGGCCCTGAATAATGATGTCCTTAGCTCTTATGTCCGAGAACATGACAGTAGGCCTAAGTTTACACAAGAGGTAAAGGACGGTTAATCATCATCGCTTTCTCTTGAGATGTCTTCAGGGATAAAACTCTTTTAGTCCTCCACCCCCTCCTTTTCTGCCTTCTACTTCTCTATGTTCTCCTCCTCCTTCACTTCTGATTGCATACAAGATGTCAAGTTCCTCTGAAATACCTTACAGACACACCTCATACATCTCTTGTCAAGACTGCCACAATTTCCCCCCATGTTTTAGTTTTGTTTAATGTACTTTGATACAATTTTCTCCAGCTGGTCCATTCAGCCATCTCTACCTTAGAACAGTCTGTGCTAGAGTACTTGGGGCACAGTAGTGATGCGGTTCAGCTGGACTATGAGATCGTTTAAAAGTTACATATTTTTGGCATTTATCCCTTGTTTATCCAACAGTATGGCCCAAACGAAGCCTCAAATTAAGCAATGTAAACATTTGAGAAATGTGACCTACAGAGTGCTGCCACATGCCACATAGTAGGAGATCACAGATACCAACAATGACTTCAGACAGATTCCCTCTGTTGAGTAAACTGCTGGATTAGGGCTCATATTTTCAACCCAGCATGATACTGTCATTCCAAAATAATACAATTAGTATTAAAATGGGAAATTCTGTGGCAAGTGAGATCAGAGTTACTTTTCTATAAATTTGGATCATGGCATTTTTTGTCTGAAAGCATTTATAATCTGTAGTAAACTGAGAAAGTGATAAGAAAAGGAATATCATGAACCCACTTTTAAAGAGCTAGCATTTCTGAGATGTCTAGGAAATCAGAATTCCATCCTACAGGCATCTTGAGACACTAGAAACACTCCCTTTTCTCATAAAACCTTTGGAAAGAGTGGGAGCAGTGAAGTAAAAGATCAGCTGGCTGACCTGTGAAGAAGTATATCGAACATTTGCTTGGTGTCAGAAATGCATACTTAGTTTGTGAGTAGTGAGGAATAAATCCTCTCATTTTAACCAGATACACTGTTCATTTAGCTACTCTGGTAGGATAAGGATGCACACATTATTATTTATTACAGTTCACTGATTGCATTGTTGCATGCCCTTCTTATGAGAAACCCTTTCCTATGAAGAAGTTATTTTGAACTGGTAGTATTAAGGATCTGGTTTGGATTCCAACAAACAGAAAGCTCCTCTCAAAATACCAGTTTCTAAAAATGATTCACTAAGAATTTAAAATAAATGGAGCCACAGTGCCAATGTACTAAAGCTAAATGCAAATACCATTGCATCACTGCAGCCACGAAGATTTCAAGGTTTGTTTTCAAATGATTTTGTGTGCTTCACCCTAGTATGTAAACCACTCACATAGTGATGAAAATTGTAAGAATCTATGGAGGGTTTCTCTGAAATGAGTATTTTTGACACAAATATTAAGATTTCTGAGTGATTACTCCTGCCATTTTCCCTCTGTAGAATTTGATAATATTTGACTTAATATTTAAAATGCAACTATAACCAAGCAGCTGAAGTTATAGCTAGCCCAAAAGGGTGATAGGCCACTATGGAGTCACAAACTCAGTTGTGGTGCTATTCAAAGATGAGTAGCTGTTTCAGTATTTCCAGTCTTGTACTTCCCTATCTAATTATTAAGAAGACATGTAGCATATTAAAATACTATGGACTCTGAATAATGCAAGCCCATAAATAAAAATCAATGGCTTTGTCAATTTGCCCAGGCTTAGCATTTGATTCATTCTGCAGAGCGGATCCAGATACAACAAAATCCCGAGTACAAAAGTACTGTGTGTTTTTGTGCTGTGCTTTGCACTAAGGATTCAAAGAAAACCTTTGAATATGGCATGTGAGATTAATTTTGACATTTTCTTTTTAATTTGCCTTGCTTATGCCAGTATTAAAAGGCCATACCCTACACAGTAATTAGTTCACTGCCAGCATTAAAAGTGTTACATGAGTCTTCAGGTTAGATTATAGACATTTTAATAGGAAAAAGAGTATTTATTGATGAATTTTGCTAACAGAGCTGGAGAAAGAAAGCAACCTGATCAGGCTATTGTCCTATCTGAAAAATAAATAAACATCAATGAGTATAATTTGAAGTGACAGACACAAAAATACTGTGAAATTCATACACACTTGAATGGATACAATTTTTTTCTCCTTGAGTAACTTTCATAATGTTTCATTAACCTAGGTGAAAAACTTTAGCAAAAACAGTTATTCACTAGAAGCAATCCAGGCTGCTGTTTATTGGTTCTGTAAAAAAACCAACACCCACGTTTTCTGTTCTGAAAGGAACACTTCTCCTTTCTTCTTTCCCTGTCTCTGTTCCCTCTTCTCTTTTCCTGATGTTATTTTGTGATACTGCATGACCTCTCCTTTAAAAATAATGGTCTTTAATGTGGGTATTCTTCAGCAAGCAAAAGAGTGTCATGTTTGATACATATATTCTACTTCATATTTTGCATCACCTACCACATCTATAGCCACAGTAGAATATTTACTTATCTGACAGTATATTTTCTTTGACATAACCTGTCCATTTGTATCTATGCAGCAAAGCTGGTCTACCTTCAAAGTTAGAAAATTAGGTATGTTTGGCATGATTGAAAACATATCCTCTCCCTTGCCTTGACTCCAGCCTTCTTTCACTCAGCTTTCCCACTTTTCCTTTCTGAGCTCACTGCAATTCTGCCTGTCTAGAAACCTTTCACTGTCCTCAATTCACCCCATGTATTTGCATGAATAAAGTGTCTCCCAGCTGCCAGGCTGGGACAGACACCTCCTACCTAAGCTTTAAGGTGTCAAACTACAAAAATTTTTCTTCTACAAATGAGTATTCTGTAGAAAAACAGCCAACACATCTAAGTAGCATGTGTCATAGCTGCCTGGGACAAGAACAGACAATGTCATAGCCCTCTCTCTCCAAGGTGCACAGCTGAAATTCTATTTCTGGAAAGTTTAAAAGAAATACACAAGTTGAATATGTCCAGAGGAAACTGTGGGGTTAGAAAGATCTTTAGTGTTAACTGATCTGGAGAAAATATTAATCAGTTAAACAAAGGTGAAAAAGTGCAAGTCAATCAGCTTGAATATAGGAGGGCAGCCTCAAAACAGCCACAGAGCTTCAGTTTGTTTTCTCTTCAAACAGAAACTTCTGAGGAGGAATGCTGTTCATATTCATGCTATTCCAATGGCATGCTTGGTATTTTCATAAATCTTATGCCATGGGAATTTACACCTCTTCATACAGTTGCTCTCTAACCTTTTATGTGTAAAAAAACTCAGTGGACCCACACTAGAACTTCCCTCCACAGCAGGTTAGAGAAAAGATTTGGTTGATAACAACTCCAACTTCTTTCAAGTTCCTTTTGCTTCAGAATTTTATTACCTGGTATGATATATAATGATATTCTCTAGGGAAGAAGCAAGAAGCAATCATTCATTTGTAGATTAGTGACAAATGTGATAGCAATTTAGATTTATAACTACCAATAAATGGATGCAATAGCATTCTTGGTAGACTGCACACAGATTGGAAATCACAGGATGTTAGGGGTTGGAAGGGACCCCTGAAGATTATCAAGTCCAAAACCCCTGCCAGAGCAGGACCATAGAATCTAGCATAGGACACACAGGAACACATCCATATAGATCTTAAAAGTCTCCAGAGAAGGAGACTCCATAACCTCCCTCGGGAGCCTGTTCCAGTGCTCTGTGACACTCACAGTGAAGAAGTTCCTCCTCATGTTGAGGTGGAACCTCCTGTGCTATAATTAGCCCTAGTCCTATCACTGGGTGCAACGGAGAAGATTCTGCCCCTCCCCCTTGACAAGCAGCCCGCAGACATTTATAAACATTTATTAAATCCCCTGTCAGTCTGCTCCAGACTAAAAAGCCCCAGGGCTCTCAGCCTCTCCTCATAGGGCACGTCCTCCAGTCCCTTAATCATCTTTGTAGCTCTCCATTGGACTCTCCCCAGCAGATCCTTGTCCCTCTTGAAGAGGGGAGCCCAAAACTGGACTCCATATTCCAGGTCAGGTCTCACCAGGGCAGAGTAGAGAGAGAGGAGAACCTCCCTTGATCTGCTGGGGACACTCCTCTTAATGCTCCCCAGGATCCCATTGGCCTTCTTGGCCACAAGGGCACATTGCTGACCCATGGATAACTTGTGATCCGCTAGGATTCCCAGGTCCTTCTCCACAGGGCTGCTCTCTAGCAGATCACCTCCTAACCTGTACTGGTGCAGTTTATTGTTCCTTCCCAGATGCAGGATTCTGCACTTATCCTTGTTGAACCTCATCAGGTTCCTCTCTGCCCAGCTCTCAGTCTTGCTGAATGGCTGCACTGGTATATCAGCCAAGCCTCCCAGTTTGGTATCATCAGCAAACTTGCTGAGCAGACTCTCTGTTCCCTCATCAATGTTGTTGATGAAGATGTTGAACAGGACTGGACCAAGCACTGATCCCTGGGGGACTCCACTAGTTACAGCTCTCCAGCTGGATTTGGCACCATTGAACTCTTTGGAATCTATTTTGTAACCAGTTCCTAATCCATCTCACTGTCTGTTCTTCTATCCCACACTTCCTGTGCTTACTCACAAGGATGTTGTGGGAGACAGTGTCAAAAGCCTTATTAAGGTCAAGGTAGACTATATCTACTGGTCTCCCTCCATCTACCCATTCAGTTATGACATCATAGAATCCTACCAGATGAGTCAAGCATAGTTTCCCCTTGGTAAATCCATGCTGACTGCTCCTGATCATCATCTTCTCTTCCAAGTGCCTAGAATGAGCCAGAATGATCTGGTCCATCATTTTTTCCAGGGATGGAGGTGAAGCTGACTGGTCTGTAGTTACCTGGAGACTCTTTCTTGCCCTATTTGAAGACTGGAATGACATTGACTTTCCTCCAGACCTCAGGCACCTCTCCTGTCTGCCAGGATTTTGCAAAAATGATGGAGAGCTGTAGAGCAACAACATCAGCCAGCTCTCTCAACACTCTTGGGTGCATCTCATCAGGCTCCATGGACCTGTGAATATTCAGTTTATGCAACTGATCCCTAACCCAGTCTTCATTGACTAGTGGAATGTCCTCCCTCCCCCAGTCTTCCTCTCCATCCTCCAGGGTGTGGAGTTCATAGGGGAGTTCGCTTACATTCTGCTCATATTGGAGCTTGAATCGATGCAGTTAATCCTAGTGGGTGATCTTAGCTCACCATTACAAAAGTTTTTGTCCCAAATTAATTTTTTTTTGTTCCAAATTAATATCTAATTATTTCTACAGTGAACATTCCTAACTTCAAATGTATATAGTGGAGAATTTTTTTGTTGCCTTCTAATTCATGGTTTTGCAAAAAATTGTGTTGTATATGTTTGTGTGCCAGCAAACCAATGAAAATAAAAAACATAGGTAGCTTTACATGCATTGTATATAATGGTAAATTGATCTTTTAGGTTTCCTAACAAAGGAAGAATCAGATTCAGAACCAGAAGCAATGTTGCTATTTCAATGAAATATTGCCAGTTTAGTGAAATAATCCACTGAATGGATTATGGCACTGGAGTTTGGGGCTAGAGAATCAAGTACAGGAGGAATGCCTGGAGACACAGGAAGTAGGGAAATACTGATTTAATGCCTTGCTCCAGTGGTTCGTATCAATTCTTCAAGCAAGCATTAGAGATCATCTCTCTACCTGATGGTGTGTCCTAACCATGAAATAACAGAATCTTTCTTTTTGTAACAGCTCATTTATACCATGGAAAGTAGAATAGTACATCTAAGAAGAGCAGATTTAAGGTTCACTCTCCTCTGAGATCTTCCCATGAAGGTGAATTTTACAACAGTTAAGTTAAATCTACAGCTGCCTGCTGCAACCCTGGGGTAGTTCCATTTCCTCTTACTATCACTACAGTCACTCTCTGCTTCTTTCTCATCTACTCACCACCAGCTGTCAGAAAGAGAAAAGGCCTCCAGTGATAGGACAAGGAGCAATGTTTTCAAACTAGAAAGTAGGTTTATATTGGATGTTAGGAGCAAGTTCTTTACCGTGAAGGTAGTGGAACACTGGAACAGGCTCCTCAGGGAGGTAGCTGAGGCTCCATCCCCGGAGATATTCAAGATGAGGCTGGACAAGGCTCTGGGCAGCCTGATCTAGTTGAGGATGTCCCTGCTTACTTAAGAGGAGTTGGAATAGATGACCTTTGGAGGTCACTTCCAACCCAAACCATTCTATGATTCTATTTATGTAACTAAACTAGCTCTGAAAAAAATGATTAGTTTTCTCTGAATTTTGTTCCAACAAAGGAAGCATTAGGAGAAGGACTGCCATCTTTAGGACAAGAGGTAGCTCCAAAACCAGCTTAACTGCATTGTAAAAGTACACCCGTAGGAATAGCAGCACTCAGAAAACTGCTGGAAATCCTTTCTGGGGCATCCAAACTGTTCTGTACATTGTTTCACTGACTTAGGCACCAGCAAACATGAAGATACAGGAGATTTTTTCATACCAGAGTTTCTGTTTCTCTTCTTCCAAGAACAAAAAACTGGATTGTTCATTTTGTGATACATAGTTCTGATGCTTTTGTAACTTTCTGAGCTTTCTTATTTCTGAGAAAGTCTTTCAGCTTGCAGAGATTTTTCTCTATGCTTTGTCTCATGACTCACCTCAATGACTTCCAACACAATCTTGTAAATAAACTTTTGGATGTCAGTGTTTTCAAGAATACTGGGAACAATTTCTATTTGACTTGAAATGTTAGGGTTTTTTTGAGTAGCAGTCTAATATGTCAGAATACCATTACATATGTCATGGCTTTGAAAAATGAACTGTATATACACGTGGATCTGATGTGCCTTAACTAAAGTACTTTACACAGCTAGTGCTACATTTCCATATCAGATGCCTAGCCCCTAGTCCCTTAAAAAAGGAATCTGTCTTTACTGTAATCTTTAAGGTCTCTTCCAAGAAAGACCTTATTACATAAGAAGTCAATGGAAAGAAATAAGGACCATAAAAGGCTCCTAGGAGTTCTTTGCCATCTGAGATATCAATCTTTCTGGACTGAGCAGAAATCAATAGGAAATCACAGATCTTATGCACAAAAGATTCTTACAGAGCACCAGGAGGAGTTTACCTGACTTTTGCAAGACCACTGATTATTTAGAGTGCTTGGCCAACATACACTTATGGACCTTCCTCAGCCCCAAAGAGTTTCAGTTCACTTTCCAAGATGGTGCTTCAGCTTAGCACTCAGGCATGCTGAGGCTTGGAGAAAAAAGAAAAAGGATAGTCCATCACTGTTAGGCCAGAAGGCATCCAGAATTCAAAGTCCAGGGGCCAGAAGACATCATCCAAGCATTTAACCTGCATAAGACTGAATGAGAGTATAAATTCTGCTCCCTTCTGGTGCATCATCAGGATAAAATTCTGTCTTTGAAGGACATTTCTTAACTGAGTATCGCAATCATGGAACTAGAGACAAGATTCTCCTTTCATTCATACCTCACGGCTTCTTCCCTCCTGCTATGTACTAATTCAGCTTCCAGAGGAAAGCTTCTAATCGTGTATTTCTGGCTACAGGGACACTAAGCATTCAGCCATTCAGTGGATCACTGCTGAGCTTTCTATGAGGGACAGTTCTTTATATCACTTTCACTCAACACCCAGTCGGTGGAGGTGCCATTACTGAGTAAGAAGGGGCCATTCAAGACCAAGTGCAGGGTCATCTAATACGTAGGTGTCTATAGCCTTTAGTTAATTCCAGGAAATACATGCACTGATGTGCACCAATGGGTATGTATTTTAGGTAAAAGTTAAGCAGATTCCTCACCTGTGAGAAAAAACCAGTCTCACCACCTGATAAACTGGAAAAAACTGGACTTGTGGCTGTGCTACCTTTATGGTATGGTGGGGTTTTGGGTTTTGGTGGTGGCGGTTTTTTGGGTTGTTTTTGGTTTTTTTTGCCCCCCCCCCCCCCCCCCCAAGATTTCTGTCTCCAGTGCCAGCAAACACAGCCCTAAAGCAGCAGAGCATGAGCAAACTGCCTGTAGTGCTAGGACAGAAATAGATGCATCCAAGCTGCCATTTATTTTGTAACTATGAACTTCGTAAGAAGTGTTGGTCTTGCTTCCATCTCACAGAGTGATAATTATGACATCCCCAGCGTTTCCCTTTTGTTGGGCATTATGTGCCAGCAATGCATCAAGTGTGTCTTTGTTGTGATGAACTGCGTCTACACTGCTGTGACGTACAACAGCCTCCGCGACCCCTTCCTTCGGGTAGCTGGAAAACGGCGGGGGGGCAGGAAATGAAGGTCCCAAATTAAAAAAGCAGCACCCCTTTGCTGTGTGCCCCACGGACCGGGTGAACCTCCAGGAGACAGAAGTATACAAAAGGGGCTCGCCAGTGTGCCCGGGCTGGTGGCGGTAGTGGTGGGGTGCGCCCGGGTGCACGCGGCCGACGAGCCTTGCCTGCCGCGCCCCGAAGCCCTCGAGGCGCCCCGGCAGGTATCGGGGCGGGGCGGTGGAGGGGGAGCCGCCCCCCGGCAGCCCCGACGCGGCCGGCATCGCGAGGAGGCGTCTGCGAAAAGCAGGGAGGGAGGAGGGCTGGGGGAGGCAGGCGGAGGCGGCGCGGCGGAGCTGAGCTGAGCTAGGCTAGGGCTGGGCACAACACGGTGCCGCGAAGAAAGACCACTGAGAAAAAGTGGAAGTCCCCCACTGCGCCGGACCCCACCGCCGCCTCTCCCCGCCGTGCCGCCGACTGCCCGGTACCGGGCGGAGGCGGCTCCCGTCCCCCAGGCACAGGCAGCTGCTGAGGCCGTGTCCCCTCTGAGGTGAGTGCCGCCCCCGGGGAGGGGCACGGCGGGGTGTCCGTCTGGAGCGCAGCGCGGAGGGGCTGCCCTGGAGGTCTGCAGCCGTCGGGAGTCGGGCTGACGAAGAGACGCGTTGTGCAGAGAGGTTTGGCAGTCTCGTGTGTGTGTGGTTTTGGTTTTTTTGTGGTTTTGATTTTTTGGGGGGGATGTGTGTGGGTCTGTCTGTCTGTCTATCTATCTATCTATCTATCTATCTATCTATCTATCTATCTATCTATCTATCTATCTATCTATTTACTCCCCCCCCGTCTTTGTGTCCGTGTCCTGAGCCAGCGGCCCCGCAGCCGGGCGCCAGACCTGGTGAGGACTGCCCGGGGAGGGGCAGGAGCGAGCAATGGTAGGAGGGAGGGGGATCCAGTGGGTCACTGAGGTCCCCGTTTCGGTCCGCTCTTGCAGTGCGCGGAGGTGAGCAAAGTAACCTAGGCTCTGTCGGATTTGTGTTTTTCCTTAAATCAGGCTCTTACGGACACGCTATTGAGCCTCCCGAGTACCCCGTTTGGGCAGAGGCTGATGCAAGCCTGCCACCCCACTGGTGTAAAGTAGTGCTGACAGGCAACTGGATGTGAGCGCTCTGATACACATTTTCTTTCATTGGTAGTGTCAGTCGGTTAAATTCCGATGCTTTATGGAAGCGCGCCTCCCAAATGGGTGAAAAAAGAGTTTCTGGGCAATGATGTGTGCCAGGCTCCTCACCACCAGGCCAGCTCAGGTGTCTCCTGAGCTCATGGTGCCCTCCTGTGCTGGGTCGGAGGGCTCCCTGGACCCCCGAGTTTTGTAACAGGCATTTGTGAGCTTGTGGATATGTGCGTGAGGCTGGTTACCAAAAGCCCTGGCTTAAAAGGACTGGGGTTGCTGGCCTTGGGAGCCTGCTGGCCTCGGAGGCTGGCTGTAGAGAAAAATGACTTTTCCTTCTCTCTGTGAAGATACCTAGTACTGTGCCAGAATCATCCCATTTGGGAATAGGAGGGGGTGATGTAATTCAGGTGTTTGCTCAGTAAGTTTATGAACTTTCCGTGGGAAACTTTCAAACTTGAAATTGCTGTTCCAACTGGAAAAGTGAGAATGTCAGCAGCCCTGCAGCCTTGCAGAGAGGTCTGAGTATGGTCTCAAACTGGGCTCTCCTGCTGTGGCTTGTTTCTGGGCAGAATCTTTGGCAGATTGTGGTTTCTTGTCTCCTATTTCCACATCTTTTTGAGTGTGTTTTGTTTGACCTCTGTGTTGTCCCGTGTAGTCTGCCTACAGTGCCCTGGCTAGACTTGCTGTTGTAAGTAGTTTGTACCAAAAGTGAGTGGGCAGTGCTGAAGTAGTAGGGTTTTAGGTAATGTTTTAGCTTGGGAATGATTTTGTGGGTGTAAAATAATTTCCTTTTACTGAGAATATAACAAGTTTAGACTTTATTGCCAGCATCTGAGATGTGACCTAAGGGTAAGAAAGCATGTTATGTATGCATATATGTATGTGTACAGTAGGTTCAAAGTGATGTGACAAGTTCTCTTGACTGGACTATTGTCCTGGAACAGCAGGGATGCCATTAAAAGTACCAGTAAAGACTGGGATTGCGGTGATTTGTAGAGCAGAGCTCTGAACCGTTGCAGTGATTTTGTGTTGTGGCAGCATTCAGTAATCCCAGCTGTAAATCACATTATATACAAAGAGAAAGCCAGTCCTTGGCCTCAAGGGATGACACAGGTACAGTAAGCAATTTGTAAGAGGAAGAAGCAGAGGGGAAGCCATTTGTCTAATGTTACATAGGTTAGGCCAGAACTGAAATTTTCCATACTGAAACTGGCTTTGTATATTCTTTCTCTGTTATAATATTTTTTCATTATGAACTGAATCTTGCCTGATTATGGAATAACTTTGCAAGTACTACTGATGTTTGATGTAGATCATGCATTTAATGTAGAAATGGAATAAATATTGAACTGGGAGATCAGAATACTTTCAACTGGAAGTGTCCAAAATTATTCAAGTAAATTTGCTTAGGGTATAGCATATTTTTTAATTGTACAGTAGGAATTAAATGGAGCTTGAGTTGCTTGAAATTTGTAGGCAACTGATCTTCACAAAACAGTGGTTTATTCTGCTGCTTTGAAATAACATTTTATGCTATTAGTACCAGTGTTTAAAACCAGGTTAATGGGACAAAAACATTTGGCATGCACTCCGGTAAAACCACATTAAATTATATCCATGTTTGAAGGTACTTATAAAATACCATACTTATCATGCCAAGAAAAATAGGCATCTAAGCAAAAGCTGTCTTAAAACATCTTTGTTATGAAACGACAGCCTAATGGCAGCTTCAGCCACATTTCTCCTACTTTGAAAGGATATGGTTCAATAGCTTAGCACGCAGAAACTCTGACCATGAGATAAGGGGCCATAACAAACAGGACACTGTAATGAACTGAATTATGGACTTGAACATGAGACTCTTCTGTCCCACCTGATAGTCCCAACCAACAAGTTATTTCAGGAGTGATTTTAGTGTTTGTTTCACAAAAATATGTGCTTAAATATTCAGTTATAATACATGTGTACACACACACATGCTTTGGTGTTCAGTTGTGAGACACAACAGAAAATATTACTCCATTCTTGAGTAATGTTTTATCTAGTTTTCCATACACATGATTTATTTTGTCCAGTTCTGTAAAAATACAGAATACAGAATTAGCCAGTTGGGAAAAGACCTTTGAGATCATCGAGTCCAATCTATCACCCAACAATCTAATCAAATAAACCATGGCACCAAGTGCCCTCATCCAGTCTCTTTTTAAACACTTCCAGTGATGGTGACTCCACCACCTCCCTGGGCAGCCCATTCCAATGGCCAATCACTCTTTCTGTAAAGAATTTCTTCCTAACATCCAGCATAAACCTCCCCTGGTGCAGCTTGAAACTGTGTCCTCTTGTCCTGGTGCTGGTTCAAGAGGGGATTGGACATGGCACTTGGTGCCATGGTCTAGGCATGAGGTCTGTGGTGACAGGTTGGACTCGATGATCTTTGAGGTCTCTTCCAACCTTGGTGATACTGTGATACTGTGATACTGTGGTCACCTGGCAGAAGAGACCAACCCCCACTTGGCTACAACCTCCCTTCAGGTAGTTATAGACAGCAATAAGGTCTCCCCTGAGCCTCCTCTTCTCCAGGCTAAGCAACCCCAGCTCCCTCAGCCTCTCCTCAAAAGGCTTGTGCTCCAACCCCCTCTCTAGCTTTGTTGCCTTTCTCTGGACACGTTCCAGCAACTCAACATCTTTCCTAAAGTAAGGGGCCCAGAACTGGACACAGGACTCAAGGTGTGGCCTAACCAGTGCCGAGTACAGGGGCAGAATGACTTCCCTGCTCCTGCTGGCCAGACAATTCCTGATGCAGGCCAGGATGCCATTGGCCTTCTTGGCCACCTGGGCACACTGCTGAGTCGTGTTCAGCTTAGTATCAGCCAGTACCCCCAGGTCTTTCTGCCTGGCCGCTCTCCAGCCACTCTGACCCCAGCCTGTAGCACTGTATGGGGTTGTTGTGGCCAATGTGTAGAACCCGGCACTGAGATGTGTTAAATCTCATGCCGCTGGACTTTGCCCATCTGTCCAGCCTGTCAGGGTCCCTCTGCAGAGCTCTCCTGCCCTCTAACAGATCAACAGCTGCCCCCAGCTTGGTGTCATCTGCAAATTTACTGATGATGGACTCCATTCCTTCATCCAGATCATCAATAACAGGATAGGGACCAGAAGTTTCCCATGTGCCTTACAAAAAAATCACAAGAAAACAAAACAAAACAAAGCAAAAAAACCCCAACCCAACAGTCAGTATGGTCTGATGGCATTTCATACAGTCAGTCAGTAAATACTACCTCCAATTAAGCCTACATTTTGACTTGTTACTGCCTTTCTGATCATTGCCTCTCAAACATCACTCACATATTCTCTGAATTTTTCCACTTCATCTTTGTGCTACTAACTTATTAAGACAATTGTAGCTTATGAACATAGAAAAATGTTGTAATCCTGCACAAAATTAGCAATAATTGGGGATGCAGTTGATGATGTCTGGAAATACCACATTGTCACATGTTGTCAACAATAGCAGCTGCTGGAGATATTTGCCATTTTGTAGGCCAGACCTGCTGGTTTAAAACTCTGCCGAGTTCATGGGAAATACAGTTTGTTTCCTCTTTCTGAAAAAGACGACTGTGACAGTTTAGGCTGTGGCTTTAAGAAAAGACAGTTGCAGAATTCTCTAGCTGAATGTTTGGGTGTAAAAAGGAAAACAAAGATTCATTCTAAATGAATTTCATTGGTAGATCACCGGGTTGTAGTTTTATGAATTTTACATTCTGTCTCAGTCTGCCTTTTGTTTCTTGGCCAGAATGCATGCTGCTGACCCTGGACTGAAACTGATAAAATAAGAAAACTAACTTAACAACTGCTTTGAGCTAACGAATTTCCCTTAATATCCTTTTCTCCCTCTTTCTCCTTTTTTGTCTAATTAACTGGAGGGGAAAGGAAAGGGGGAGAGAGGTTGGGGGGTACCCGAGGTGGGATCCTCCTGAGAGGGTGATTTTTCCTGTGTTGTGCTATTTCCTGTAAATTCTTGTATAATATTGTAAATACTGTATATTTTGTATATATTCATTGCTTTTCATTATTGCTTGTAAAATACAGCCTTCATTCGCTTCTCCGACTGGGTTAGCTGTGCTTTATGTGGGTGCGGGTGGATTAAACCATCTCACCACTACAACAACAGATAGGTTGTGTTTTTTTGCTAAGATGAAAGAACCTTCCTGGCTACCATTTAACTCTAACCTTTGCACTTAGATTTGCTAATTTTCCCAAAGGTGTGTGTTTCAGGTGGTGCCAAACCTAGCTGTTAATTCATTTAGCTTCTTAGAGACATGTAAGATAAGCATTCATGTGTATCTCTGTGTATTTTTATGTCTATATCTGTATATCTGTCTATTCATGCAGCCTATCATGTTCTGATTCATGCCTGTAACTATGTATATTTTTGGTGTGCACATGCAGACAAGGAAGGTTGGATTACGGATTTGGGGTTTTGTTCCTTCATTCTAAATGTTTTGCTTTAAAGTATCACTCTCCCTAATTCCTGGAACTGTTAATGCAAACATTATGTCTGTTTGGTCAGGGAAAGATTTTTCTCTTCCCTAAAATATTTCAAATTATGAAAGCTGTGTGATGTGAAGTGTAGGACCATGCTTCATATCTTGATTATTGAGTTGCTAGGCCTCAACTGATGGGTAATATAGTTGAGACCTGTGGTCATCATGTTTTTCCCCAAAATCACATCCTGCATTTGCAAAAACATTTGGAGAAAGGCTTTTGTTTCATCAAAACTTGCTTTTCCTGACAACAATCCAACCTGTTTATAGTCAGAGAATCTCTGTCTATCTCCAGTATTATCAGAATACAGAGGGTTGGCTATATCCACTGGAAAATAATTGATCTTATTGTAAGGTGCAGTAGGAGAAAAATAATATTGAAAAATAATTCACTGTCTTGTGCTGTAGAAAGAGTGTGACTGAGGTTTTCTTCTAATGGATGTAGCAAGTGTGTATGTTTCCACTGGGCTAGTGCAATGGTATTAAACAAAAAGGTAGATTGAAAAAAAGTAAATTAAACAATCCCAGCAACAAGGCTTCACAGGTAAGTGGCTTCAGGCTGTTTAAAATAGCTGTGATTTTTTGATGATACATAGGGAAGTAGCTGGCCATTTTCAGACATGCTAAAAATGTCTTGGAATACTGTGTGTGCAAGATACGGTATCAAATGTTAACTTCAGTAGCCTAAAAAAGATGGAAGAGCGTGTGTCCCCAGCAGTGCAAGGATGTCACCTATATTGACTCAGAAGTATGGGCAGTACAGTTTTGGTGCTTTTAAGCACAAACAAATATCATCTAAGGTAGCGGGAGAAAGAGTAAGTTCTGGAGAGAAAATGCAGATTCTTCCAAAATACTTCAAAAACATCTGAAAGGTATTTGAAGCTGCACTGCAAGTCATTTAAGTGTTTGTGCTTTTTTAATTCATTCAAGGAAAATGGCTAAAACGTCGTATTTGAGTTTGTCACATTAATATTTCTGGCAATGAGAGGCTACTGTCCAAAGGCATGCATTGAAGGATTCCTTGTATGCCTTTCAGGTACATTGCAGCTGTGGTGCAAGCATGTAATAGAGCCACACCAGACAGTAAAATCCAGGTGGCTGAGAGATAGTGCTTATTCAGAAGACGTAACCAGGTTTTATGATGGTTGATGTTAAAGTGGAAGTGCAGTATTCCATACAAATTCCTTTGTCACATGAAGTCGTAGTCAGTGAACTTGAAATAAACTGATGGAAAGCTTTTTTCTTTCTTTTTTAATTTTTTTTTTTTTTTTACTTTTTATACCTTGAGATCTGTGTCTCTGCTTTTCTGAGATCATGAATAATTTTGTTTTGAGGTTAAAATAAGACCAGAACATTTGGAAGGACTGCAGGATGCATGAATTATCAACAAGGCTGTGGCTTGTTGGTTTTGGTTTTTATGAAGCAGTTAAGTATGTCACAGATAAGTGAGCTATAAAGGAATTGGAAGCATTGCTGTTTGTATAGAAGTAGTTCACTGTGGATCGATTCTCAATTGAGATGCCTTTGTGTCAAGTGCTGTTCTACAAAGTCTGATAAAACAAAGGATCTATCCAACTACATTTATCTTAGAGTCTGAGGAATACTGTGTAGGAGGGAAGAAGACCAGATAGTGTTGATAATTTTGTATTTTAATAGTATCAACAGCTAAATCAGAAGCATATTCTGAGCAAGTGCCCAGGCTTCTTCTGTAACCAAAAGAGAAAGCTGAATCACCTTATGGGGTTAGGTATGACTATCTCTGCTATGCCTGTCTACTTTGGAGTCCAAGTGGGTGGACATAGGAGTCGTTGCCTGTACTTGGGCAAGTCAGATGAGGGTGCCTTCCTGAAAAGAGTATTGTGGATTTCTCTGGCAGTGTTCTGGATGTCAGATAGAAAGGGAGAGTTTGGGCAGTTTGTCAGGTCTAGATTGTAGATAAATGTGCAGTGTGTCCTAATTAGGAGTTTTACTTAAGGAACATTAGTGATTTAACACCCTGATCTAATTACTTGTAAGCTTCTTGCTAATTTTGTAATTAGCACTGGAGCAAGACTTTTTATGGAAAATACACCCTTAAGGAAATCAGAACCACTGACTTCCAGTCCTTAAAAAAAGCTTTATTTCTGTGACAATGTTCTGTAGACAATATCCAGAAGGAAATATCACTGGTTTTTTTGGTTTTACATGATGACAAAAATAATGTGCCAAGTGTTTACTAAAACCTGTTACAGTCAGTTTTTACAAACTAAATGACTCTGGCATTAGAACTTGCATCTGTAGGATTCTGGACAGATACTACCTAATGAAGAAGGCATGCTCAAATTGTTTTATACCACAGTTATCTTTGGCCTTCAGAGGCTGAGGAGGCGATCTAAGGATGTAGGCAGGATGTACTTGATGATCTTGAAGGTCTTTTCCAACCTGGTTTATTCTATTCTATTCTATTCTACTATCTGTGTGTTCTTGCAGTTTATAGCAGATGAGGCAGCTTTGTATAAGCATAGATGGTGGCTTGGAGTAGCCATAAGACTGCTTTAAAGGGTAATGTGGCCTTACAAGGACAAAGCTGTTCTTGTAGCTTGCTTCCAGGTAATCTAGGGTAGTGTATTTCAGTTGGATAGAGAACCTGGTTGAGAGTATCCTGGCCCATCAAGGAAATGGTCATAGAGGTTTTCTTCTTGGAAAAGGTCTCTCAAGAGTTCTCTTACTTTCAATAGGCAGACTAACTCTTTTCAGAGATTGTTAAATTTGATTGATCCTTAGTTCTGGAAGGAAGTTCATGTCTTACAGACTTAAAACCTTTTAATTTGCTCTCTTTAAACACTAAGTTTTTAAAGTTTTTTAAAATAGGGAGCTTTGTATCCAGTCTGGAGTAATGTAATGTAAATAATGTCTGCAGATGGATATCTGGTTATGAATTTAATGGACATAGCTGGAAAAGAAACCAGCTCTCAGGATCAGAATATTGTCTTAGCTTATTGGACTGATGAAGCAATTAAGCCTAAGAGCTTGTCACTTGTTTTCATCGGTTGTGCAATAACACAGCAGTTGTAGTAGTTTTTTAAACTAATCTTTTGCTTGTTTGTCTTAGTAAAGAAACATACAGGCAGAGCTGCTGTATGCTTGGGGAGCATGGGTATGTATGTTTAACGCAAAACCTGTCGGTTGCTTCAGCATGCAAGATTGTGCCCTGGGCTCATGATTCATCAGTCCTGTCACATCTCTTCCTTTCCCAGCAGGACATGTTTGTCTACATCCCAGTGTGCCAACACAGCCATATAAAGAAAAGGATGCAAAAACACTGCAAGCTACTCTGCTCTGCTTCCACTTCCTACCACAGATACTGTTTTTGATGTCAAGTGGCGCAGTACTTCCTTGACCCCTTTCACTGTTTCACACTGAATGTGTTCTAGTGGCAAATAATTTGGCTCTTGATGTAGTCCCAGGTTCAAGTCTCCTGATTGTTCACACTGCATATATGTTAATTAATTCAGTGTCCCTACCAGAGACAGAGGAGTAGTTCCTCCTGAAGAGGGACAGGAGGGGAAAAAAAGGCATAGTTAGCTTGCTAATTGGCTTCAAGGTCTGCTCTGAACAAACAGAATGGATAGAGACACTGCCAAGTTTGGCTTCCTCTGCCTGGGACATTTCTCTAGCACTCTCCCAGGAGGTCTTCTGCCCTTAGCTACCCCCTCATGCCTGCGATAGAAAGAACTTGGAAGCGCTCCTGAGTGTCAGATCTAGCTGGGTTTTAATAGAAACACTACCAGTGAAGAGACCCTAGCCCTGATGGTGGCGGTATCTTTCTGCATAGAAGGGTAAGTGGATGTTGACAACATCAGTAGTATTACTTCAATTCTGTATCAAGTGAGGTTTTAGTATTTAATCATCTTTTCTATTCTTAGAGATGTATTCTTCTATGAAAGGAAATGTGGGTACAAACAGCTCACGGGAGCTACAGGGTGCTCTAATAGACAGCCAGTGTCTTGAGACCAAAACCATTCATCAAGGGTGGAAAATCCTGTCTCAGTGAGTAAAGACTGAGGAAGCCAGTCTGAATCATGCTAACTTTCACCCACATAGTGTATAGCTTCACAATCTGAGCAATTTTTTGTGTATGTTTTGTCGATTGTCATGACTACTAGCCAGGCTTTTTGAATTTATTCTTGTATGAATACTTCTTTGCTGCAGGTATTGACTTCCACAATGCTGAGGTGTTTGTTTTGTTTTTTTTTTTATATTTGTTTCTTCCAAAAATGTGAAATATTATTCCTCGGTAAGCAACCAGTACATTTTGCATTGGTGGTTGTGCTCCTCCTCTTCTTTCTTATTTCCCCAACTTTTAGTGAAACAGAGAATGTGGAAAGCTTTAATAAAAGGCGCAGGATTGGGGTAACTGTGCAGTTGTTGCAGAAAGACAAATCTTGTTCAGGCAAAGGGAGAGTGCAGAGCAACTGCACAGCTTCTCACTGGCTGCTGAAGATGTTCGCAGGCTGCAGTTCTGCCTCCATTTCTCTGCCTGATAGAAGTCATGTTTCAGTAGACCTCAATACCTAACCAATAATTGTTCTAGTTAGCAACAGGGCAAAAAGACAGTTACGAGGTCTTGGTATTCTTTTTCAAACTTTCAAACTTTCTCCTCATTATTCATTTTAAAAATAGCTGCTGCAAGTTGTCTACTGGAAAGAACAGTCAAATGTTCTCATTACATGATGAGGATGTTGAAATGCGTTTCAAAGCCTTTGGGCTTTGGTGGCCTAGGTCCTGTACAGACATACAATAAATGATAGCCTCTGCTCACAAAAAACTTTCTGTCTATAACATGAGAGAAGAGCAAGGGGAAATTTGGTAGTGACCACAGGGACGAATGAGGTAGGAAATAGAATTTTAAGTCAGAGGAGTTTTATTAGCCAGGAACACATTCCACCTCTTGTTTTCTGTTGTGTACTGTAAGTCATCATTAGACTAGCTAGCTCTCAATATTTTAAAGGCTGTAATTTAAATAATGCATCGAATTTTTAAAAGTCAGTGTCAGTGAGTAGGACAGAATTTCTCAACCATCCAAGAGCAGGGGCCACAGAACATACTGCACCCTGGAGGCAGAGGAGAGGAGGGTAGTGTTGGACTACTTTTCAGGACAAAGCCAATTATTCTGTTAGGTCATCTGCATATCCATCAAGTTGTGCCACTGCACATGGCTATGGCCATACTGTTTCATGAAATACTGTAACCTGCATTGCAGGTTTGTAACACACAGTGAGAGTCACAGCTGTTTGCACTGGTTTGTTAGGCCTAGAAATCAAAGAAATGTGTATGCAGCTGAAGATAATCACCACGAGCCCTTTTGGCACCTATTCTTGGATCCTGATTCAATGCAGCGTCCTCTTCTGCAGTAGGGAGGAGGATATTTGGCAGGCCCGTGGACTGTGGACTGTGCACATTCCAAAAGTGTTATTTGTGCTGGTAAACAGACTGGCATTTTGGAATGGCTAAGGGTGGGCCCAAGTGCCTTCCTTTTGTCCAAGCTTAAATGTTCGTTGATCTTCTCAGAAAGGAAGGACAACAATCTTGTGGCTGCTCTTGTAGCTTATCTGCTGAACTCGCAGTTCCAGGGGATGCTGTTACCTTTTCTTTTTTTTTTTCTCTTGAGGGATGGGTGCATGTGTGTGAACTCCTTCTTGCTTCAAAGACACACACAGTTCTCACACAGTTTGTGCATGTCAGAGGCAATTCTAGTTCTTAAATGCTACAGCTTTGGATATAAAACCTGCGGCTGGACCCAAAGCCCCATGTTGATGGAGCTAGAAAATATTTATGTACTTATGTGGCTTTGTCCATCTTCCTTGCAGTGTTTCAACATTTTTCGGCATTATTAATTGTTGGTAAGACACTGTCAATTTATGGACACCACTCATAAAAGTAAAGGTTATTATTTGGTCTCATTTTGTGTGTGATGTCTACTTTCACAAAAATTTTAATAACCAGAGAAGAAAGAGACCAAGGAATTTCAACAGGGTGTGTGGATTGAGTGCAATACAAAATGCTTTTTTCTTGGATGTTTAAGGGCATAATGTGGGTGGAAGTTCTGCTAACATAGGAACCGGTGAGACTGAACACCTTGCAAAACTTTATGTGTATAAAGTATAATAATATACTAGACTTCAACTCGCTTTCAAACCCTTCATTTCTTGATAGTTTTAAAAAAGCTATGGATTTGCAGATTGTTTCATATTGTCACTTGTTAAATTTCAGCCAATGTCTGACAGCTGAAAACTGCAAGTGTCATTTTGAGCTCCCAGCTGGTGCTGCCACTGGCTACTGATGAACTTTCCTCTTCTCTTCCACAGAGTAGTGGTTGAGAAGTGAAGTAATAAAGTAAGATATATTAAAGAAAACCAGAAAGAAAACCAATTCCAGCCTGCACCACTCTTGTGTTGTGACTCTGGTGTTTGTGAAAATGCACACAGTGACCAGTGGAGGTCCTTCTGCTTCAAATTGCATTTAAGTTTCATTTAAAACTGCTTTTTCAGAGTACTATCATGACTACTGAAAGTGAAGACATGAATGAAGGTTCAAGTGCCTATCCATATGTCAAAAACATATAATTGCTACCGCAGACAAATGGCTAAACTTATTCCACATTAAATTTTATTTCTAATTTAATTTTTTCTGTTATCCCAGTTATTAGCCTGAAATTGAAGATTCCGTTAGATGAGCATGTTGTGACCAGTCTTTCTCCTCCCCTCCCCCGCCCTGCCTTAAATGGTGTGGCTTCTTGTGGGGACTGATGACAAATCATCTAGTCAATTTGTTAGTCCTAAACAGTGCTGAGCAGAGTATAGCTGTTCTCATTAGCTCTCTTATTGCCTAAATGTCAGCATAAAACTCTGGAGAACCTGTTTGTAACATGAGCATGTCTTGATTTGTTTAATACACATTCTTACCCAATCATGGAGACAGCATTCAACTGTGCCCTGGCTTTCGATTCCTTTGTGAATTAGTTGTAAGTGGCCAAAATCAATTGACAGTATCTAAAGGCTTGGTGTGACTAATGGACATGGCTGTGTTTACGGAGTGACTAGGTTTTAAAAGAGTTCAAGGTTTGCTTAAACAGCAGGCTACAGGATTATTTACTTCTAAGGAAAGAATTTTTAGTCACCTTTCTCTAAGAGCACATGCTGTCTTGTGAAGTATATGTTTATATTTTTCTTTTTCTCTGATGCTGCTTTGGTAGCTGATTTTTTCTGAATTTTGTTTCAAAAGGGTTCTGGTACTGACAACTTTGACTGCGATCTTACCTGTTTGGTCAATTTAGAATAGAATAGAATAGAATAGAATTAACCAGGTTGGAAGAGACCTTCGAGATCATCGTGTCCAACCTATCATCCGACACCACCTAATCAACTAAACCATACAACCAAGCATCCTGTCAAGCCTCGCCCTGAACACCCCCAGCGTCGGTTACCCCACCACCTCCTCAGGCAGCCCATTCCAATGGGCAATCACTCTCTCTGTGTAAAACTTCCTCCTAACCTCCAGCCTAAACCTCCCCTGACGCAGCCTGAGACTGTGTCCTCTTGTTCTGGTACTGGTTGCCTGGGAGAAGAGACCAACCTCTGCCTGTCTACAACCCCCCCTCAGGTAGTTGTAGAGAGCAATAAGGTCACCCCTGAGTCTCCTCTTCTCCAGACTAAGCAACCCCAGCTCCCTCAATCTCTCCTCATAGGGCTTGTGCTCCAAGCCCCTCACCAACCTTGTTGCCCTTTTCTGGACACGCTCCAGCAAGTCAACATCCTTCCTAAACTGAGGGGCCCAGAACTGGACACAGTACTCAAGGTGCGGCCTAACCAGTGCAGTGTACAGGGGCAGAATGACCTCCCTGCTCCTGCTGGCCACACTGTTCCTGATGCAGGCCAGGATGCCACTGGCTCTCCTGGCTGCCTGGGCGCACTGCAGGCTCATGTTCAGTCTACCATCAACCAGCACCCCCAGGTCTCTCTCAGCCTGACTGCTCTCCAGCCACTCTGACCCCAGCTTGTAACTCTGCATGGGGTTGCTGCGGCCAATGTGCAGAACCCGGCACTTGGATGTGTTAAATCTCATGCCATTGGACTCTGCCCATCTGTCCAGCCTGTCGAGGTCCCTCTGCAGAGCCTCTCTACCCTCCAGCAGATCAACTCCTGCCCCCAGCTTGGTGTCATCAGCAAATTTACTGATGATGGACTCGATGCCCTCGTCCAGATCATCAATAAAGATGTTAAAGAGCATGGGGCCCAGCACTGATCCTTGAGGCACACCACTGGTGACTGGCTGCCAGCTGGATGTGGCACCATTCACTACCACTCTCTGGGCTCGGCCCTCCAGCCAGTTCCTAACCCATCGCAGTGTGCTCCCATCCAAGCCATGGGCTGACAGCTTAGCCAGGAGTTTGCTGTGGGGGACGGTGTCAAAGGCTTTGCTGAGGTCCAGGTAGACTACATCCACAGCCTGCCCTGCATCCACCAGACGGGTCACCTGATCATAGAAGGAGATCAGGTTGGTCAGGCAGGACCTGCCCTTCCTAAACCCATGCTGGCTGGGCCTGATCCCTTGGCCATCCTCCAAGTTCTGTGCGACTGCACTCAAGATGACCTGTTCCATAATCTTGCCTGGCACTGAGGTCAGGCTGACAGGTCTATAATTCCCTGGCTCATCCAACCGGCCCTTCTTGTGGATGGGCACCACGTTGGCCAGCTTCCAGTCATCTGGGATGTCTCCAGTGAGCCAGGACTGCTGAAAAATCATGGAGAGCGGCTTGGCCAGCACATCTGCCAGCTCTCTCAGCACCCTGGGATGGATCCCATCTGGTCCCATGGACTTGTGGGGATCCAAATGGCTAAGCAGATCACCAACTACCCCATTCTGGAACAGAGGAAGACTATGCTGCTCCCTAACTCCTTCTGCCAGCTCTGCAGGCCAGCTGTCTGGAAGACATTCTGTCCTGCTAGAAAAAATTGAGGCAAAGAAGTTATTAAGTAACTCTGCCTTCTCCTCATCCTTTGTTACAACATTCCCCTCCGTGTCCACCAAGGAGTGGAGGTTGTCCCTGCCCTTCTTCTTGCTATTAATGTATTTATAGAAGGACTTTTTGTTGTCCTTCACAGCAGAGGCCAGTCTAAGCTCCAAATGTGCTTTTGCCTCCCTAATTTTCTTCCTACAAGACCTAGCAACATCCTTAAACTTTTCATGGGTTGCCTCCCCTTTCTTCCAAAGATGATACACCCTCTTTTTTTCCCTTAGTTCTTTTAGAAGCTCATCACCCATCCAGGCTGGCCGTCTGCCCCGGCAGCTCCTCTTCCGGCGCATTGGCACAGCCTGATCCTGTGCCTTCAAGAGTTCCTCCTTGAAGTAGTCCCAACTCTCCTGGACCCCTTTGTTTCTAAGGGCTGTCTCCCAAGGAACCTTCTGAGTTAGTTCCTTGAGCAACCTGAAGTCCGCCCTCCGGAAGTCCAGAGTGGAGGTCTTCTTGCTGCCCCTCTTAACTTGACCAAATACTGAAAATTCATGGTCATGCTAGAGGATCCTGGAAACTGCTTTTATTTATTTGCTGTGTAATCAAGGGTATTGAAATTTGCTAGATATTTCTCATGATTCACAAAGAATCAGAAAGAGTACCTTAATTTCCTTGGGCTAGGTGTTCTTGGGGAAAAAGGAACATCATCCAGGGAATTATAATAATTTAAAAGGACTGATAGTCTTTGTTCAAAATACTGCTTTATCTGCTTATTGTCCCTACAAAGAGGAATTAGATTCTGGTTTTGTATGTTTTAAGGAGTTAACAAAATCGGTTCAAGGGGTGGAAATTGATTAATATCCCAAGGTTATCTAAGGAATTGTTTGAGCATGTACTAGTCAGATTGCTTTAAATATTTTATCAAGGTAGTTGTGGTAGTTTCACTGTGAATTGTGTATTTCCTAGGAGGGTGAGAGGACTACGTATTGATATATTCACTAAAACATGCTCATTTAATGTACTAATGCTATGTCAGAATCAAAGGTGTGTTCAGAATATTTTTGACTTTAAAATAAAGATACTTTTAATGTCAGTATGTGTAAAGTACTCTGGGATGCAGTGCATAGGTGGAGAGCAAGTGAAAAGTGTGTGTGTGGCTTCATTGTTTTGTTTAAATCACGGTGTAAACCAACAGCACTTTGAGCCTTTGTGCTCCAGAAAATGAGAGCATAAGCAGTCTATACCTGTGACATGACAAATGAGGCCACCATTACAATCTTCCATGGCATACTAATAGCAGAGCTCAGTCAGTGCTGGAGCACTCATACCCTGCCATAAAGGTTACGGTATTTATTGGTGATAGATATGGCATTCCCCAGTGCTGCCCAGCCACTTCTCAATTCATAACTGGGACAACATAGTTATACTTTTGACTGAAAGACCACAAAAGCCTGAACATAATTTTCAAATGTAGCAATATATATTTTATGTGTGTATCTCTGTGTGTGTGTGTGTGTGTCTGTGTGTGTTTCTGGCAAGTAATTGCAAAGAAGCTGGAAGTCATCCTGTAATGGAGATAAATCTCAATTTTAAGGAGCAGGTGAATCTTAAACCTTAGCAAGAGTACCTTCTGCAGTAGACTTAGTAAAGTCTGCACTTCTCTGGTAAGTTAAAATCCTGTAGGAAAGCGTACTTCTTAGTGCAGATTAGAAGGTAGAATGACCACTTTACATAGATGTTACTAGCTTGTGTCCAGAGATGCTGCAGTCAGTTAGATATGCTGCATTGGAACAAAAAACCCCACAAACCCATGCATGCTCTTTCTCAATTTATCATTGGTTTTCATGGTTATTAACTCATTAAGAAGCATTTAATGAAGATAATCACAAAGTAATTAATTTATACAGTATGTTTATTGCTTCCCGAATGAATTTATGTACCAAGCTTAGGGTTTCACAATGGCTACATTAATCTGTTTTTATATGTTGTATACATTTTGTTCTCTAAATAAATATAAATACTTTTTCAAAGTCTTTATTCCAGTCTATGAATTGTCTGTAAGACTATCACCTGGTGTAAGTATGGTATAAAGTTTCCATAGAATGAACCCTGACAACATCAAAGCTTGTGAACATCTTTGTCCTGTTCCAAGTGTACGAGAATCTGTTGCACCAGGGAAAAGCTGTCTGTACTTGCACTAAGGACTTAGCTTATTGTTTTTAAAATAAAACCAAGTTTTGATACTGTCTCCCATAACATCCTTGTAGGTAAACTTAGTAAGTGTAGGTTAGGTAAGCATTCAGGTGGACTGAGAACTTGCTGAATGATAGAGCGCACAGAGTTGTGATCAGTGGTGCAGAGTCTTAACTGGGGGCCTGTAGTTTGCAGTATTCCCCAGAGATAGTAATGAGTCCATCCTTTTAACATCTTCATCAATGACCTGGGTGAAGGGACAGTGTTACTCCCAGCAAGCCTGATGATAATATAAAACTGGGAGGAGTGGCTGACACACTGGAAGGCTGTGCTGTCTTTCAGTGAGACCTGGACAGACTTAGAGTCGGGTGAAGAGGAACCTAATGAAGTTCGACAAGAGCAGATGTAGAGCCCTACACCTGGGGAGAAATAGTCCTGTACACCAGTACAGGTTAGGGATTGACCTGCTGAAAAGCAGCTCTCCAGAGAAAGACCTGGGAGTCCTGGTAGATAACAAGTTAACCACAATCCAGCAGTGTGGCATTGTGGCCAAGAAGACCAGCAGTATTCTGGGGTGCATTAAGAAGAGTGTGGCTATCAGATCTGCCCTAGTGAGGCCACATTTGGAGTATTCTGTCTCGTTCAGGAGAGAGGGGGAACCACCAGAGAGAGTACAATGGAGGGCTACAAAGGTGATTACGGGACTGGAGCATCTTTCATTCCAGGAAAAGCTGAGAGACCTGGGGCTGTTTAGCTGGGACAAGAGGACTGAGAGGAATTCTTGTCAATTCTTCTGAATATGTAAAGAGTTGCTGTTGAGGATGGGGCCAGACTCTCTTTGGCGATGCCCAATGACAGGATAAAGAGCAATGGCACAACCGGAAACACTGTGAGGGTGATGGAGCACTGGAACAGTCTGCTCAGAGAGGTTGTGGAGTTTCTCTCTCTGGAGAATTTCAAAACCTGGCTGGATGTGTGCCTATGCTGCTTGATCTAGGTGAACCTGCTTTAGCAGGGGAGTTGGACTAGTGTGGTGGTTTGAGCTAGTGTGGGAGTTAAGAGCTCAGATGGGGGCAAGGCTGAGAATCTCTCCCCCACTCCCCCCTCCTCCCTCCCAACAGAGAGGGAAATAATTTGGAGTTGGCTTGGAAGTAGAGAGGTAAAGAGTTTTCTTTAAACAATATATATAGAACAATAACAGGTAAGGTTTACAAGGGCAAGGAACAAGGATGGATAGAAGGGGGGGACAAAAAAAGAATAATACAAAACCAGTCTCTCTCTGAAGAGGCACGGAAGCAGCAGGGAGAAGGATCAGGCCCAACCACATGTCAGAGGAGCAGGAAAGCAGCTGCAGTAGCTCTCATCCAGGGGAGGCAGGAGCCAAAAGGAGAGCTAATAGCAGCAATGCCTGGCTTTTTATACCCTAGCTGGGCAGGGAGCGGGGAGTGGAACAGACTCAGCCTCCCAGGTGGGAAACGCCCTGCAGGGAGGGTAACTTACCTGCAAGCCCTCCACCCGCCTTTGTTTTTTTGTTTTCAGAATGGGCATTAACCCACCACAATTAGGTAGTTTCCAGAGGTCCCTTTCAACCCCTAACAGTCTGTGGTTCTGTGATTAAAACATTTTAATGGAAAAAGGATACATTTTGCTTGATGTAGTCTGAGTTCTTAGACATTATGTGTAATGTATTCAGAATCAATGGGAACCCTAACTGTGGTCAGAGAAATTTTCTGCAACCCTGTTGTTTTGTACATATTGCAGCTAAGACTTAATTATTCATCCTTTGAAGGGCATCGTACTGATCTTGATTTAGTCTATTATGTTGTCTATGAATATCTGATATTGAGTCCATCTAAAAAGCCCATTAACTTGTATAATTTATTCAGTATCTCTTTAACAGAGAAAATTGTATTTGTTTAAAGTAATTCAAAAGAAGCAGAGACTTCCCTCTCATTAAATATCTGTAAAATCTTGGTTCTTCTCTTAGCATACAGAAGACTGTAGTGTATAATTTAAAACCTTATTTTGTAGCAGTGTGGAAATAGCACAATTTTAATTGCAACCATTGAAAAACAATGCATGCTGCTAATATTTGCAAAAGAACTATATGAACTATTTCATAACCTGCTATATGATAGAAAATAGCAAGCAAAATCCATTAAAAATAGGATTAAGTGCAGAATTAAATTCTGTAGTGAAACCTGTTCATTTGAGGGGAATGCCTATTCCTCTTCATGTAGGTATTAATATTCTAGAATGCAGCTATTAACATTCCAGTCACCAAATCACCCCCTCTTCCTCTTTTTCCTCCATGCAAAACATTCCCCTGTACTGTGTCATGTCTACTAAAACTAGCAGAGTTGACAAAAATTTATGTGAGCAATTGCAAACTCCACAGACACAGCCAGCTTTCACTACATTATGACTTTGGCTCCTGATGACAGCTCTCTCCATTCTGCTCAGATTTTATGGCCAATACATTAAGATGTGCAGGTTTACTTTCATGGTTTTCTTTCCATGCCATCGATGGGCTTAAGCGGCTCATTCTCAGTTCAGATACAATCAGTATCAGCTCTGTCAATCTAGAGTGAATTACACTGTTCCTGTTGTAATTCAGTTTACTTCCAGTGTAAATCAGTGCTGTTTTACCAATTAAGGTATGATCTCAAGAGTGCATTTATTGTAATACTATTTATGTAATAAATAGTAATATTTGTTAGCAATATATATAAATGAAATAATACTCCATAGTCAGAAATCTTGTAAGAGTGCACTGAATTTGAGTAAGCATTTTCTTACTATAGACTTTTATAGTTTGTGTTTGTTTTAAAAGTATATATTAAAAATAAAAGTATCCATTTATTATCAGAAAAAACTATATCTTATGCATGCAGGATTAAGCTGGATTCCTTCCTTCTGCCTCCTAATTAGTTCACCATGCTTTTATGCAATTCACATTTAGAACATTGAATGGAGAGATAATGATTAACACTTGGAGACCTGTGTCTTGTTTTTATGATGTGTCTTGAGAGTTAGAGAGGGTAGGCACTTTAACTTACTAAGACAAATTCAAGGGAGGTGTGGTGAAATGCCCTTAGAATCAGTAGTTAGGTTCACAAAGAGGGTATCTAATCACCACCAAAGTTGTCATACCAGAACTCCTCAAGGACAGATTTTGGTTATGCTCATTTTGTGGGTGAGAAATTTTGTCCTTGTAAGTGGAGGCAAAGTAAATCTCTTAAAAAGCCAGGGGTTTGCTGTAAAATAGCTTGCTGTCTTGTTTGCCAAATGAGCATTAGAAAACCTCCTCTGCAAGTGGATCAGTTGCACTTGTTTAAAAATTGTGTATGAAAGATGAACCATTTCTGCTCATCATTTGGCCTCAGTTTTGTTCTGTAAATCACTATTTCCTAATATTTCTTTTGTTTATACTTAAAATAGAAAATGGTGAAGTTCTCTTTATGGATTTGTGAGAGTGATTAAATTCACTTTGCTAAAGTGTACATGAGATTTCCTGTCTGTGGAACATACCTCTTAACAACCATTTATCGTTCTTCTATATGTATGTGTGCTCCAGTCTTTGAATTAATTTATTATTCATAGTTACTGGTGATACATACTTGAAGACTGATTAAGTACTAGCCTGAAAGACAGTCTTACACTTCCACAGTGATGACTTTATCTGCCTAATGAAGGCAGAACTGAATCTCAGCATGTATTTTGGTAGTATTACTACCTCAGCATTTCACAGTGCTAGTCATTCATAGTCTCTAAATTAATATTTTAAAATGTTGTGAGATGTTTCTCTGTGTGTGTGTGTGTGTGTATGTATGTATAAACATAGCATATAACTGTTAGTCAGACTTCATGAGATGTTTCTCAGAAACTTTCAAAAAATAAACTCTTTTTAGCTACCAATTTTCTGAGAGCTTCTGGAGTATTTTTCCAAGGGGCACATGCTGTCTGTTTTGGAAACAAGTGTTGAGCTTCCCTACAATATTTGAAGGCAGGCAGGGTTAGATTGTATCCGTGTTACTGATGCATCACATGGTAAATAAAAAGACACCCACAGCAATTGCACTGTTGTGTATGTATGTTTGTGTTGCAATATGCATTATAAAAGGATTAAGAACAGAGATGTACTGAACTTGTTTGGGCTCCTTGTTGAACATTTGGAGAAAAATATTTTTTCCTGTTTTGTATGCACTGAAAAAAAATGTAGGACGAAGAGAATTCTTCAGCTACATGGTCATTCTATGTGGTGTCAAATCAGAAAACATATTGCAGTTCTTTTTTTTGTGGGTTTGTTTTTTGTGCCCATTGGTTTATGAAAATGTTGATGAGAGATGTAAAGGAGATGTGTTTTTGAGGAGATAGCATTCGCAGGCTGGTGAAATATATTCCTGTGGATGGCCTAAGTGATATGACCTGTCAATGTAATGAATGAAGTATTGTACTTAGGCAGGAATATTACAATGGCTACTGTATGCAGAGATGATGTTTCCTAAATTGAAAACCAGGTTTATTAATGGTGTTCTTGTAAAGACAGGACTAATCTAGGATTCTGCTACTGCATTTAATTAACAAGTCAGCCATTAATGATCCATGCAGTTCAGCTTGCAAAGTGAGTGATGATCAATTTTATTTTGCTGCACTGTGTTCATAGCTATGAAAAGGTGGTTGCAAACCTCAGAAAGCTAATTCAGAAACAAAGATCAATATTTCATTCTGTCTTTCACCAGTGTTAATTTAGTAGAAAGACTTGTTCGTGTATTCCTACCCTTGTTTATAATATAAGCTTCCTGCTTATTTATTTCCTAAAAAATATTATTCCTTGCCAAAAAAGACAATGTAATCTGATAATCTTGTATCAGTGGGAATTTCCTGGGAGTAAATGGGACAATCAAAAATATGACATGTTGCCTCTGAAGTCTTGAAATCTGTTAATTCATAAATTACACACTATGAGCCAGAGGCTGGGATCACCAGTTTTCCTGAGGAGAGGGGCATCTCTGTAGAGCTGGGAGCTCAGCTGTGTGCCCGCAGTTTAGGTGACGGGAAATTGTCCTCACAGGCATGCATGTGAAGGCAGACAGCAGAAGTGCTGGACTGTGACAACAATCACAACAGCAGAGTCAGAAGTGGCTGGAGTGTGGTGCATGGCCTGTGCGGCATTGTCTTGGAGTGTATATAGTAACGTGGCAGCCAGCACAGATGGCAGGAGCACGGACGGGAAACCCGACGGGAAGTTTGATTTATCAGCAATCGCCTCCTCTCCTTTTGTTGTGTCATTAGTGGTGTACTAAGGAAATAGAACAATAAAGATCCACTTTGAGGAGGGTATAATGGTTCATCAGTGAAAAATGTTAATGAAGTGTTGGAGAAAAAGCTTTTGGGAGTGGAGTGTTTGCATATCAATATATTGCCTTCTTAATGGGGAAGGTTCCCTAATGTTAATGGGCCTGGTCATGATTTAAGGCAAAAGGTACTGTCTTTCAGCTCTGGACAGAAAGTGGGAAGGGAAATGAGAAGCAAAAATATTGTAGTTCTTCTGTATTTAAATTAAGCATTAGTAGACTTTATGAGCTGTGAGCATAGTGGACGTATGAAGTGATAGAAAATAGATCCCAAGAGATCAATTTAATGTTTAAAGCCCAGGCAAAACAACAACAACAACAAAAACCCACACCACCCCCCCAACAAACAAAACAATAAACCCCACCAACTTTAAACTTGCAGAGACTGCAAAATTTCCAGCCAAGTGACACAAAGGAAAAATAGAGAGAGATGTTTGGAGGGCTATGTGAAGCCCTGTTTGTGCTGGAGCTGTTGTACTAGGCAGGTTCCTGACCAGCATTAGTCAAAGCAGACTAAAAGCTCTGACATTTGGCCAGGGTTGATTGCTGGATGTAACTGAGATTATCTAAACTGCTTTATCACTAGGTAGCTGATCCAATGAGCTGCTTTAGGAACCTAAATATTGTAGTAGCCTCTGAAAGATCATCCTTTCCACTAGATTGGTTACCCACAGTAGTAGCTTAATATAGTAGATACAGTTTCTTCTGCAAGAAAGGTAAAAGATTTTAGACCCATTCAGTTATTTGGCATTTTCTTCTTCTCTTTCTCCTGCTTCTCAGTATGCACCGTCTGTCTGTCCCTATAAAGCCAACCTTATGTGAAGCATTGCTATCTCACTTTGCTGGACTGTACATGTAAGAACAAATGTATGGCAGTGCAGCAGAGATGAGTTACTATGTGTTCTGAAGTTACATATCTTACTTCGGTATCCTTAGGAATTGTAGGAATCCTGTCTACAAATCCTGGATGCAAATCAATTGTGATTGCATCATGAACTGAGATGTGCCCCAACAAAGGATAATGGTTGCTCACCAGACTGCAGCTGCCCTGGAAATAATGGGCAGATGCCACTCCTATCCATACTCTCTGGAATATGCATAAGACAAGATCATCTCCACCCATCAGGTACCCTGGAAAGGGAGGATGGTGAAAGGACAATGAATTCACCACCTGGACACATACCTAAAAAACTGTATAAAAGATCTGAGCAACTACTGGCTCAAAAGAAGGAAAATACCTGGGCAATGACGCTCTGAAGAAAAATGAAGAGAATACCAGGAGAGAAAAGGACAGACACAGGAGAAAAGACATCACCATGTAGCCTGGATGCAGCAGACCAGGAGGAAGCCTCTCTCTGTGTCCTAAGTTCCGCCTGGTGCAACTCATGGAGCTGAAGAAGCTGCTCAGAGAAGGGCTTGGACTTGGGGGTCTCTCCTTCCCCTCCTCCAGTGGAGGACAGCACAGCCAACAAGGCAGCACCCTTTCTCCACAGACCCAAACTGTCTTGGGGGGGTGGTAATATAATTCCTTTCCTCTTCTCTCTCCCTCCTCTCTCTCTCTATTTTGTCTCTCTCCTTCTGATCCATCCACTTTATTCTGTTAATAAAGAGCCTTGCTGTTGACATTTTGGCCTTGTTTGTACCTCTAACTTCCTAACACGGGAATATTCAAAAGAACTGAGTCTCTTACCCTCTCTGGATTGAGACAGGAATTTGTGATGGCATGTGAGTACAAATTTTTTAAAGGGATTTTCCAAAATAGTGGCTGTTGCCCTTCAGTATGCATTAAGCTGTTATGGAGATCAGACACTGTTGTTATTTGGTTCCCTTATATGTTAGTAGCAATTTTCTTTTTAAGCGCTTCATCATCATGTGGATGCCTATAGCTAAGAGCAAAACCCTTGAGTTGCCTGGGGAAGTGAAGTGTAGCTGCCTTGCTTCTCTCCTTTTTCCATTATACACCATATTAAAGAACTTGTACCTTTTAGGCTCTATTCTCTTCTTGGTGTGCAGGGAAGTGTGTGTGCAAATACCCGTGAATGAAGACTAGATGTACCCTGGAGTAGATGATTGAGCCACATATATCCTTATGCTGCACAGAGGAAGTCTAATACTGAAAAAATCATCTGATGAAGCACGCAGGATGTGTGTTTTTTTATTTTAGGAGATAATGGGCCATAGCATCTAAAGGGGAAAATACTTGCTGCATAGTGCATTTAAATGTTATCTTCTCTTTATTGTCATTCTGAGCATTGAGAACTTCAGCTAAGCGTATGGAATTTGCAATGAAATGCCACTCAAAACAGTCCATAAATATTTTATGGCACCTAGGCTGGTAAGGTGTAAGAAATCTTTAAAGCACAACATGCTGCCTTGTCTGTGCCTTCTGGCCAGACAAATAGAAATGGCTCCAGCAGCAGCAGTGCGTATTCTTAAATCTATGATGTGCTCAGATGCAGATTCAATCCAAACTAAAGCTCTCCCAGAGGAAGGTGCCCCACACAGTAGTGCAAGGTGTGTGTATTACCCTCAGTCAAAGCATAACACCTCTCTGTGTTGGAAAGTGGTTTGATTAATAACTTTAAAAGTCATTTTACACAAGTGAGAATTGTCAGGGGTGGAAGGGATCTCAAGGATCATCGAGTTCTACTGCCCCCTGCCACGGGCAGGGACTCCTCACACTACATCAGGTTGCCCAGAGCCCCATCCAGTCTGGCCTTAAAACCTCCAGGGATGGGGCTTCTACCACCTCCCTGGGCAACCTGTTCCAGTGTCTTACCACCCTCATAGTGAAGAATTTCGTCCTAATATCCAATCTGAATCTAGGCACTTCTAGTTTTGCTCCATTCCTGTCCTGTCACTAACCGACATCCCAAAAAGCCCCTCACCAGTTTTCTTGTAGGCCCCCTTAAGATACTGGAAGGCCACAGTAAGGTTTTCTTGGAGTCTTCTTCCCTCTGGACTGAGTAGTCCCAACTCTCTCAATCTGTCTCCGTAGGAGAAGTGCTCCAGCCCTCTGATCATCCTTGTGGCACTTCATTGGACATGTTCCAGCACGTCCACATCTTTCTTGTAACAGGGGCTCCAGGACTGGATGCAGTACTCCAGGTGGGGTCTTACCAGAATGGAGTGGAGGGGGAGAATCACCTCTCTCAACCTGCTGGCTACGCTTCTCTTGATGCAGCCCAGGGTGTGATGTGCTTTCTGGACTGCAAGTGCACACTGGTGGCTCACATTGGGCTCATCTGCCAGCACCCCCAAGGCCTTTTCTCCAGGGCTGAATTGCCCTGACTCAGATGCAGGACCCTGCACTTGGCTGTGATCTCATGCCAGAAATGTGAGTTCTGCCTGTACTGGGTTCATGCGCTAGGTACTGAGTGTGGGATAAACTCAGAGAATCTGAGAATGTTTTAGGAAGCAACTGCAAAAATCAGCACTACAGCTCATCAGCAGCAGTTCTGGAAAGGAGCCTTCTCTGCTGCTTAGTTAAGCATCTCTACATATTCAGAGTGAAGAGTTACTGCAGGTGCATGCTATTTTTTGAGTAAATTAGTTTCCTGCTAGTTCTGTAAATGCTATGTCTTAGAATATGAAGAATTATATTAATTTGGGAATTTCTTTGCTCTTCAAATCTCTTAACATAGACAGTATTTGACAATGGAATCCTCTGCCATTTGCAGTTTTTAACTTGTGCTGCCATGGATTACCAAGAGTTTTCTTAGTTGTTGTTTGAATATCTAATCCTTTTTATTGTTACCAGACTATGTTTACTAAGTTAGCTTTAATATATTAGTACTAAAGCAGGTGCCTCTAATAATATAGTTGTATCTGTCATCTTGTTTTGCATTCCGATGCTTGTTTTTAGCACTCACATATTTGTCTCCTGGAATTTAATGCACTGCTCTTGCCTTAGAGTTTCTGGATGAGGAGGAAGAGTAGAGAAATGCATTTCAAGTTGTATGAGTGCAAGAAATTTTGAGAAGCAGAAGGCTGAAAAGAACTGTTGCATGTTTTTTGGTCACTTCATTGGTGTGCAAAGTTGTACAAAGCTAGAAACAGGAACAGGAGAAGACAGGACAAACTGTCACAAGAAATGTAATATATAGTCCTGTTTCACTAAACTGTAGCACCTGTATTACAAAGCTTTGTGTCACAGAGCTCTAAAACCAATGGGGTAATGAACTACTAGAAAACCTTTCTAGGAAGTGATGATGAAGTTCAGCATCTCTTAATGTAGTGTAGAGGCAGCAAGGTAGGACAGCTCATATATCCTGATGTAATGGGAAAACCTGCGAGGATTGGCTGATACACGAGAAGGCTGTGCTGCCATTCAGCGAGATCTGGACGGACCAAAAAGGAACCTAATAAAGTTCAACAAGGGTAAGTGTAGAGTGCTGCACCTGGGGAGGAATAACGCCAGGTACCAGTATAGATTAGGGGTTGACCTGCTGGAAAGCAGCTCCATGGAGAAGGACCTCAGAGTCTTGGGTATGGAACAGCAATGTGCCCTTGTGGTCAAGAAGGCCAATGATATCCTGGGGTGCATTAAGAAGAGTGTGGCCAGCCGATCAGTGGAGGTTCTTCTCCCCCTCTACTCTGTCCTGGTGAGACCACATCTGGAGTACTGTGTCCACTTCTGAGCTCCCCAGTACAAGACAGACTGGAGTCCAGTGGAGGGCTACAGAAATGATTAAGGGACTGGAACATCTGTCTTATGAAGAAAGGCTGAGAGACCTGGGTCCATTTAGCCTGGAGAAGACAGAGGAGATCTTACTAATGTTCACAAATATCTGAAGAGTTGGTGTGAAGCATTTAAAATAATGTCATACTGCTGTGAGTTTTACAATAACTTCTTGACAAGTAAGTTTGTCTTTTCCATGCCTAACCTGTTAACAGTACTTGCCTGTACTGCTATTTTTTTATAACCAAGAACAAGGTTTTTCCCTATGCTAATATTATTTATTCATTTATTATTTATTGTTATCCAAGTGCCTTAACTTGGGTTCTTGCTTCCAGAAAGAACAGGTGAATGGAGATGAGGATAGTTTATAAAGCAAGTATCCTACCTGGGCAGGTAGTGGCTTATTTTCTAGCTCAGTTCTTGAGCTTTTCAGCTGACACCTGGAAACCAGAAAGTTATACAAGCAGCACTGTTACTCCTCTTCTGATGGTTCTGTTGCCATCAGTGGCCTGGATATCTTCTGTACACTTACTGTCTCCTTCAAAGGAAGCAAACAGTCCTTGCTGTTGAGGGGTGTGTGTGCATCTCTTCCTCTGCTTGTACCTTGAAGAGAAGCACCTAGCAGAACACTTTTTACCCTGCTTCCAGTAAATGGGTCACTCATGTTCTTTTTTCTCTTTCAGCCTTTCTGGTAATCTTGAAGTTGAGCTTGAGCTTGGAGTCCCTTAATAAAAAGCATCAACATATGTCTGTAGTACACTACAGCATGATATGCAGTGCTTACAGGAGTCTGCTGTGAGGTGCTTGCCTGCTGGGTCTCTGCCCAGGGTCTTGTGCTGTGCTATGTAGCACCAGACTGAGGAAACTTCAGATATTTTTGTATGTCCTGAGGATTTCAAGGCTTTTGCCTGGCCAGGATGTCTTTCAAGGTCTGGGATACTTTGTCAAGAGAAAGATTCAGTTGCATAGTGCTTAGAGAAAAGGTGCAAACACTGACATTAAAGCCTGCACTTCAGGTAATTCAATGAAAACCTGGACACATGTCCAGAGAAGATTGAAAGTATTAGCAATGAGTAAAGTGATAGGCAGAATAGCAAGAGGAGGGGCAAGAACAACCACCATTCCTTGGTGGACATGGAGGGGAACATAGTAACAAAAGATGAGGAAAAGGCAGAAGTACTTAACACCTTCTTTGCCTCAAATTTTAATAGCAGGATAGGTTGTCTTCCAGACAGCTGGCCTTCTGAGCTGGCAGATGGAGCCAGGGAGCAGTATAGTTCCCCTGTGATCCAGGAGGAAGTAGTTAGAGACCTCCTTAGCTGCTTGGATCTCCACAGGTCCATGGGACCAGATGGGATCCATGCTAGGGTGCTGAGAGAGCTGGCAGATGAGCTGGCCAAGATATTCTCCATCATTTTTCAACAGTCTTGGCTCCCCAGAGAGGTCCCAGATGACTGGAGGCAGGCCAATGTGATGCCCATCCACAAGAAGGGCCAGTTGGATGAACCAGGGGTTGCTTAGTCTGGAGAAGAGGAGGCTCAGGGGACACCTTATTGCTGTCTACAAGTACCTGAAGGGAGGTTGTAGCCAGGTAGGGGTTGGTCACTTCTCCCATGCAACCAGCACCAGAACAAGAGGACACAGTCTCAGGCTGCACCAAAGGAGGTTTAGGCTGGATCTTAGGAAGAAATTCTTCATAGAAAGCATGATTGCCCATTGTAATGGGCTGCCCAGGGAGGTGGTGGAGTCACCATCACTAGAGGTGTTTAGGAAGAGACATGGTGGGGTGCTTGGTGCCATGGTTTAGTTGATTATCTAGATAGTGTTGGATGATAGGTTGGACTCGATGATCTTAAAGGTCTTTTCCAACCTGGTTAATTCTATTCTATTCTATTCTATTCTATTCTATTCTATTCTATTCTATTCTATTCTATTCTATTCTATTCTATTTCTATTTCTATTTCTATTTCTATTTCTATTTCTATTTCTATTTCTATTTCTATTTCTATTTCTATTCTGCTGTATTAGCATAGGAATCTGTATTTGAAGGGTCAGTAAGAGTCTATTGTGGAAGTCTTTTTTGAGGTAGCATGAATTTATATCCTGCATAACTAAATCAAATTTGATCTGTCAGGGTAAGGTTATAGCAGCCTAGAAATTTGTGCTACATAATCATTATGTACTTATCCAGTCTTTGCACTGAAAATCGGGAGTTGCTTTGTTGTGGTTTTCAGAGATCTGAGTTCTTTGGTTGTAGCATAGAGGGTTTGTTGACACTGTCTGAAAGCTGTTAATTTTTTCTTTTCTCTTTTGAATCAGTGTAGTAGGGCTTGGGTAACAGAAACCTATATTTAGGTAGAACAGGTGCAAGGGAAACCTGGAAAATATTTACAGAACATTTTCTTGAATTCATTCTACCTGCAAGAGAGTCATATGCTTAGGCTACCCTGATGTTTAACAACTCAAAAGAAGATGATTTTAGAAGATTAGATTAGAAGATTCCTTGAAATGACAGACTAGTTTATTAATCCAAAATAAAATTTTTGCTAGTGAGATCTAGACCATGGCGAGCTGCATGGGTTGCCTTGGTAACCTCCTGCCTCAAAAGTCTTATGAATAGCTTTAAGATGTAGGGGGAGAAAAATAACAAGAAATGGGAAAAGCAAACAAACAAATGAACCAAAGAAAGAAACAGTATTCAGAGAAATGCCCATGTTTGTCAAAAGGGACAGAGAACTTTCTGTCTCACAGAATTTCAGGAGTTGTTTGGTTTTTGTTTTTTGGTTTTTTTCCCACTAAAGTGCACAATAAAAACTAGGGTAGTGCTGGATCCAACTTGTGTAAAATGAGGTGATTTTTTTTTTTCTGTCAGACAAACCCAAAATCTGTCTTTAACTAGAACAGAGCCTACAGTAAAAATGTTATCTCTTTTGATTACCTTATTAGAGCTATACATTGTGTTTGTTGTCTGTAGATGATGTGCAGAAGGAAGTATCACTAGTTCTGCTGCATTTCCTTTCTCTTTCGAGGAGCCCTGTGAGATTCATGCCACTGGTTTACCAGCGCCAAAAAGTGCTATTATTTTTAGGATGTTAAATCACTTTGTAATGACCAGCTGTGTGCTCTGGTTTAGCAGCATTTCAGAAGCACTTTCTCTGGGAGAACTCACGTGCATGGTTTCCCATAAAGCTTTTCTTTTTGTTGTTGATGAGATGCTAGAAAGACAGAACCCTGTCTTTTGTAGAGCTTTCTTTGTCTTACACAGAAGGCGAAGAGTTGAAAAAGTTAGGAGGATGACTTCAAAACAGGTATTTCTGAACCCACTTTCCTGTAAATTAATCCTTGTAAATTAAGAATTTGCTTTTTGTGTTAGGTTATGGAGTGTAACCTTAAAACCTTTTTTTAAAGGCTTATTTCTGTCACAGGATTGGAATATAAGGAGTTGGCTGGAGTGAATGGCATGCTATAGCTTCTGAGTAAATGAAGCTATACACAAGGGTGAAAGGATTTGTGTTTTAAGGTTTAATGTTTGTGCTTTAAATGAAAGTTGTGCAATTGTGAGAGTGCAAATTTTGTTTCTTTTCTCAACATTCTGTTCTCAGTGCTAGAAGATAAGGGAACAGTGGAAAAAATAAAACTCTTCAAACAAAAATGGAAATAAAACAATAAGGGAAAATGTCTTGTTTAATTAATGCCATGGAAGTAAGATACACCAGTTGACAGCCATATCTCAGTGACTTCACAAGTCACAACCAATTCTCTTTGTTCCTTTGTTGTGGATTTGTTATACTGTTTTATGTTTCTGTGCAGTGCTTGGCATTTCAGTCAAACAGTGTGATTGTTTTGCTGCTGTTCAGGAAGGACTCGAATCAATCCACCTAATCAATTTTATTTATTTATAGGTATCAGTTAAGGAAGGCTAGTATCAGTGAGATGCTAAAAGCTGTATGAGTGCAAGGAATCAGGCATGGTAAGTCTTCCTGATTCTGGTGTTGGAGGCTGTCCATTGGGTAGAAAACAAAAGAAAATGCTGCATATCTTAAATAAAGAACTGTGTAGCATTTGAATTGCTCATATGTGTTGCAATGCAGTCATAAAGGTACTGCTGGACTCTACTGTCAAAATTGACAACTGTAATGAAAATAACATATAGGCAAAAGTGTCCTATTGCTTTTGTTCTTTTTTTCTCTGTTAGAAAAGAATTCATACTGCACAATAAGAGAAGCCAATTATAATGATCTTTTACTTATTGACAATTGCTCACATGGTCAGGGAAACGTAGAACTGGTCTAACTGCTCATATTTTACAATGCCTCTCCTTTTATTATTGGCTCTATTGCCTCACTTCTGCAGAGAGGATAATAACTTCTGAGTCAGGAATTAATCTGATACAATTTGGTTGCTCAGGACTCTTATCAGTCCCTTCAATTGCTCAGCTGCTACTGTGTATTTAACAATTACTTCTAGCCCGTGCCCATTATTCACCTTATGTTTTTTCTGCCTGGCTTTGGTGTCCTGTCTTTCAGGTGTCTGCCACTATAAGAGCTAAATAGGTTTATTATGAAATGTTAATAGCAATTTGTTCATCTCCCCAAAGCAACTGCAAAGTGCTAGTATAGTTACTTCCAAACAATCAGTCTGTATTAGTAGAATCTTCTTTAAGGGCTAAACATGTTTCTGGAGTAAAGTTGAATTCTACTTTTGCTCATATTGGGTAGGTAGAAGTAAACTCCTTAATTTTTGTAGTAGTGCTCAGAGCAGATTTGTTACTTGAAATCAGAGGAAGTGTGAGATGTGATGATTTTAGCAAATGGATTTGAGTAATGCTTTCGGCATATTTCATCTTTTAGGTATTGATTAAGTCCTGGTTGGGTTAAAAAGATGTCAGGCATACTCAGCATGCTACAAGGGGCAATCAAAATCCTGCAGTTTTAGCATGGTGAATCATATCATGTTAACTCTGCTATAGCAAAGCTGGATGAATTCATGTAAGTGTCTTGGAATTGAAGTAACAGCTTTTATACATCAAGGTAACAACTTTCCTACATCAAAGCACAGATAAAAAAATATATCTAATTAATGACACTACTAAATAAAGCCAATGACAGAAGCACAGAAATACAAGGAATAAAGCTGTAGGCAAAATCAGTACCAATACAAACCAGAGATCATATTACATTATGTTTCAGTATCTTTTTGAATGCTGTTTATTAAGACTCCTGGAGAAAATTACACTTGGTTGTGATGGCTCTTGGGTTTCATAGGTGTTTTTGTAATTGTAACAGCAACTGAGAACTATTCTGTGTTCATTCAGCGCTCGACACCACATTTACACATCTAATGTTTCCTCTTGAGTTCAAATCTGTGAGGAAGTGTATTTTCTCATGCTCATTTTACATTAATTTGTCATACAAACAAATATTAGAGTATTAATTTATTTTAGGAAAAAGAACTCTTTCATTTGACAGGCCTGTTTAACTTCATAAATTGCCAAACATACAGTGTTTTGTTAATAGCTCTACTGTACTGTCAGCATGCACAGGTAAAGGAATAAAGACATGAAAGTAGGGTTTTAAAGGACCTGATCTGTCTTAACGTAGTAATTTCTAAAGCTAATCAGATTATAATTTTAAATCTGAAAGTAAGTGTTGTGCACTGAAATTCAAATTCGTTAACCTGTGCATAGGAATAAAGTTATACAGATACATAACCATTCTGGTTGGACATCCCACTAATGAGCTATTCTTTAATATTATTGTTTTCATGTAACTAGATAAATATTTGTAATGTAATCATTACAACTAGCAATGTGATGGGCATAGGATCTTACGAAACTGAAGAAGCTAAAGGTGCTAAAACCCTTGTAAGAGCTGTTAGCATTTTCCTGAATTGAGCCTTTGAAAAATTATTAGAAGTCTGTATAAGGCTTTACCTAGCCCTTGTGATACAACAGAAATCAGGATGCATCTTCCCTCTGATTGAAGTTTGCCCTAAGAGACTGTATTAAAAAAAAAAGAAAAAAGAAAAGAATCATTAGATGTTAACACCCACTGTGTTATGCAGTGATGGTAATCTTTGCTGATATCATAAATACCTGTGTCCCATTAAAGACAGCCCCTGTGTTGGTTTCTCTTGATGCATAGAGAAGGATGCAGTCAATACAAAATGTCATAGCAATGCACATGAAGCCTAAAATAGCACCTCTAATAAAGATCTCTAAATACAAATAAATATATCACAGATTGTTTTACTGGGTAGGGACTGACTTGCAGGCCCTTCATTTTCTGCTTGCACAGCTTGCCTGATGTGACCTAGTGATTGCTTATGCTGGCATCAATTTATTTGCTGACAACCCATTTTGTTTGAATCACCCATTTTATCAAGCTAATTTTCAGTGCTGAAATACTGTCTGCTGAATTAAAAAGAAAAGGGGGAAAAAAAGGAGAAAATAGTGCTCAGAATATGAATTCTTTTCATCCAGGGTGTTTTATAAGTCTTATGATATATTTACTGGTTTTTACAGACTAAACTCATGAGAATCTCAGGAAGTCAGAATTCTGTTTGTTCAGAGTTGGACCTCTACTGGAAGAGTATAAAGGTACCCATGGATGCATTTAAAGGGAACGATATATAGGGATTGGACTCTTTATGTAAAATCAGAGATTCATTCCTCTCATTTGGTCTAAATTAAAAATTAACTGAAATTGAAGCCAAAGTCTTGGGGTGTGAGCCTTTGTTTTAATTCAGAGTGGTCTGATTGGCAGATCATGTGGCAGTTATGACTCGGTATAAAATTCTTTTTTTGAGATGTGGCCTTGCTCAAAGGATGGAGGTAAAGAAAAATTATTCCTGACGCTGCAGAAAGCCCAAAGCTGTCAAACCATCTTGTTATGACTATCGAGGCCTTGACACTAAGGTCTGTGAAGTACCCACTCTATCTGTAGGTTTCTAACCCTGGGAAATGCCAAGTCTGGAGAGAAACCCGATATAGTTTCCCAAAGGTGACATCTGATCCTTAGCAAAAGCAAGGCTGTGCTATTGCAATTTGATGACTGTGTGTTGGCCCTGTAACTTGAAATAAGTGTTACAGCCTTGTAAGTAAAGTAAAAGTTGCTTTTGTTCTAGCAGTTGATTGGGTTTGGTAGTGGAAAGACTATAGGGTCGGCTTCTCTGAGAAGCTGCTAGAAAATACCCCTGTAATGTGTCCATTCCAGCCAGGTCCAACACAGACCTGCCACTGGCCAAGGCTGAGCCAGTGATAATGATAGCACTTCTGGATAATGTACTTAAGAAGGGGGAGAAAAACCTGCTGCAGAACAGCAGTCTGAAAGAAATGAAAATATCTGAGAGAAACAGCCCTACTGGTACCGAGGGCAGTGATGAAGGCTAGGGAAGAGCTGCTTGTGGTGCTGGAGCAGAGATTCCCCTGGAGCATGTGGTGAAGACCATAGTGTCCACCTGTGAAGATTATTGGTGGAGCTGATACCCTGCTGCAGCCTGTGGAGGACTCCACACTGAAGTAGTTGGATGCCTGAAGGAGGCTGTGACCCCACAGGAAGCCTATCCTGGAAAAGACTCCTACAGGACCTGTGAACCCATGGAGAGAGAAGGCCATGTAAATATTCATGTGGAAACTGTGCTGCTAGTACTATTCCCAGTTTTCCAAATTGTGTCCATGGGACACATGCCTATAGGAATGATGCTGAGTATCTTCACATATTCATGCCCCATTTTTTGCCATGAGTTCATATTCTGTGTATGGGCAAATAGCTCCCACTGGGCCCTCACTTGAAATCCTTCAGACGAAAGCAGATAATTGTGTTGGTGTCTGAAGATTCAAATACTTTCTTGAGAGAATGAAGGGGATGGCAGACAGCAGACCAGTTGATAATGTTTAATTTTGCTTAGATGCCTTTGCAGCATGCTTACTGTAAGAATTCCAGCAAAGGTCACTATAAATTGGATGTGCACTCAGATAAAATAACCTTTCACATTAGGCAGAATGTAGTCTATCTTTTAACATATTTTTTTAGAGCTCCTTATTTGTCCAGGGGAAAATTAATTAAGAGATTAGTATTGCAAATTGCCTAGAAGTATAGAGCCATCACAAATTTTGCTAGAAGACAGCAATCACATAGCTGTTTGCACTACTGTAAAAGTTTTCCCTAAGTCAAAAGGCATCATTTCCTAGTAGCATGTGCAGATGATATGAATTGTTTTCTTCTTTAGTACTCCCCCCTCTCTTATTTCTCGCACCACCACCCACAAAAAGAAAGCAAGCAAGCAACCAAACAAAAAAACCAACCCAACAAAACAAAACACAACAAAGCACAAAAAAGGTGGTCTCTTGTTGCTCCTGGAATCTGAGATTACTTTTTGTTAGAGAACAAATCCATGCCAAGTTATAGGAAACAGCAATAGAAACCTCTTTGCCTGTTCTGCATAGTTACTGCTCTTGTTGCTGTGCTGGAGCACAGTGGAATTCACTGTATAGCAGTTTCATAACTCTGGTTAGCTTGTTGAAGAGTGTCATCAAGAACTGAAACAATTTTTACTCAGAAATACCTTTCTCCAAATCCTCTCTTCTCCACATTTTTTTCCTTGATATAGTCTAAAGAAATCCTGGACCAAAACGCTGATTTCAGCTCTGCTGAGGAAAGAAATTAAAGGTCTTAATTGCTAGTACATGTAGAGATGCTTTTGTGGTACATCTCAGATCACAAATCTTAAGTGTGTTACAGCAGTGTGGCAGTAGCTCTAACTGTGAAGCTCATACTGTCTCGCAGGTGTATTTCATACATAGCCTAAGGCAAACGAGAGTATTTAACCTCTGAGTTTAAGCACAATGTGGTCTGAAATAGTAGTGATGTTATTAGGTAGGAGGAGGTATCCCTCTCTGTTACTGCATTCAAAGATGTATTTAGTCATAATGTATTTCTGTCTTCTTTCTGCTTTTCTGTGTTACATATGGACAGATCTTCTGTGGTTTATGGGTCTTGTCCGAGAGTATCTGAGTGCAAATAAACTGTTTTTATTGAACCCCTTTTAGGTCAAGCTGTGGTGCAACCTCCTTCAAATGTGAGGGTGTTTCCACCGTAGGAACGGTTGTGAAACAGTTGCCAACTCGTAAAGACTCAGTGAAGGAGACGGTTCAGCTCCCACTCATAGTATTGCCCTGGATGATTGCCTAGTCTCCTTGCTATGATCCAAATCTGTGTTTAGGGATGCCCTGATTTGCGTAGTATTGATGTGATAGACTTTGTAGCTCTAAAGCCTCCATTGCTTGCTGCAGCAGAGATCCTGCTTTTGTTCTGATAATGTTGTTTTGTTTTGGCTTTCTTTTTATACAAATGGAGGACATGTACTGCCTCCAGTTAGTAATTCAGAGCGCACTGTGAGCCCCCACTGTTTGTGGGGAGGTTGTGGAAGCAGCAGCTGCTGGAACAGCCTTCCCTGCCATCTGATGGGCGCAGCCACTGCTGTGTCCCTTCCAGGGACAAAGCACCATCCTTCTCCCTCACCAGTCAGTTTGCTGGTGGGTTCCTGGGGAGGCATGGTGGGAAGGAGCTTGTCTCCACTTGTTCCAGGCCACATACTCCAATGGGAAAGCTTATTAAATTGAGCATGTGTGCACTCCCATGCTAGCAAAATCTGATCTATCATTTGCATATGTTTGTTTGGATGGGACAAAAATATAAGGATGCTGGAAAAGCCCTGATTTTTGAGGGTGAGAATAGTGCTGTTTGTTTTTCTGGTTGCTCAAAAATGTCCAAAAACATTAGCTGTAATTTATAATCAAAATCTATCTTGGTTTTGAATTTGAGGTAGTAGCTAATATTTATAATTTAGCAGAAACCACTATAAATTAAATACTGTGAAGGTCATAATGAAAGACTATTAAATACAGAGTTTAAAATGGTGATATTAGACCAGCACCTTAATAGCAGGAAGCAGAGATCAATATACATTAAAATATGCTATATGTACCAGGCAGCTGTTCTCCATATACTGGGAGGTGAGCAGCATTGCTTGGCTAACATGTTACCGTGTTGCAGAGTTGCTATGGCAATATCAAGCCAATGAATAAACCACATCACAGAGACAGGGAGGTGAGTAAGTGTGAAATTGATTCAGTGGAACACAGGAATATGTGGCAGCCAAATTGGTCAAGATAAAATTTCTGGTAGGAAAATCTTTTTCTTTTCACACTTTCAGTATTCTATTATAATGACTTTTAAAACAATTGAAATCTTGTAGGTATATTTTTCCACCATATTTTTCCACCATAAACTCTTATATATTTTACAACTGATGCCATGTGTGTGTGTTTCAGCATATTTAAGGCATTTAAGAGATGCATTCATGTATAATGAATATAGCTGGCTGTAAAAAACACATAGTTTATAAAAAAATAATTTGTAGTCATAAAATATATGTATGATAAATTACCTTAAATTAAATTATGTTATCACCTGAAAGATAATACTGTAGAAGTTGTATTCAAAAGCATGTTTTCAGAAACATCAGGATTAAACTTGTTCTTTATTTTTAAATGCAAAGTATAGTGATACAATACAAAGAAATGTCCTAGAAACAGTATGCGTTTGGGTAGCACATTAATATAACAAAAGACAGATATCTGTGCTTATAAATGGATAGCACAAATATTGATCATGCTTCATTGCCCTATTTTGTGATTTATGTGACCAGTGTTTGGAATGTCTTAGGGAGAAAATGTTCTTTTTTTCCCAATTATGTTAAAGCAGTCTGTGAAAAGAACAATTATACTAAAATATGCTGTCAGCACTATGTTTCTGTTACCAAGGGAAAAGAAAATGTTATCAGGTATAGTTTTTATTAGGATTTCTGGTTTACTAATTCATCTCAGTTAAGTTGAACTATCAAATAATGATAAAGGTTTTAGTCCTGCGTAAAGTTCTGTTGCAGAGGACTAGAAGGTTATTTTATTATGTGAAGTTGTAAATATTGCAAAATGGTATCTGCTTGTGCAAGACATGAAGAAATCTTGGTTTAGAACATTTTTTTAGGCTGTCTGCTAGTTTTGTGCAGGAAGTGTGCTATGCAATTTAGTGCTTGTAGTTTGCATGATATTAATTTGATCTAAACTTGTTTATTTATAGCTTTAAAAAAATCTGATGTCTTATATGTACTTTTGTGTTTCATCTCCATCTCCCCCTGTGAATGCATTTTTATGCCCAAGCCCTTTTTTTGTGTGTTTTGTTTTTTCTTCCCCAAAGAGAAAGATGTATGATAACAGCACTAAATTAAACAGCGTTAAGTTTTATTTTATCTTTGAATATACCAGAATGGTCTTATCAAGTACTTGAGGAGAGGCTGAGGGAGCTGGGGTTGCTTAGCCTGGAGAAGAGGAGACTCAGGGGTGACCTTATTACTCTCTACAACTACCTGAAGGGAGGTTGTAGACAGACGGATGTTGGTCTCTTCTCCCAGGCAAGCAGTACCAGAACAAGAGGACACAGTCTCAGGCTGCACCAGGGGAGGTTCAGGCTGGATGTTAGAAAAAAGTTCTATACAGAAAGAGTGATTGCCCATTGGAATGGGCTGCCTGGGGAGGTGGTGGAGTCGCCATCACTGGAGGTTTTTAGGAGAAGACTTGATGGGGTGCTTGGTGCCGTGGGTTAGTTGCTTGGGCGGTGTTGGATTGGTTGATGGGTTGGACGCGATGATCTTGAAGGTCTCTTCCAACCTGGTTTATTCTATGTATTCTATGTATTCTATGTATACTTTCAACAAAATTACTGCTGTTTGTCTAAAGCACTACCCTGTCATAGAACAGCCACATTGCTGCTTCTTTAGTTCAAAGCAGAACTGAACAGCTCAGTTTATTTACAAAATAGAAACCAGTATTTGTTTGCATTTGCCCTTTTGGCTTAGATTTTAGAGAACATTTGCCAAAATACTGGCAAAGAATTTGCTGACCAGTGCTTCTTACATTGGGATGGAAGGAATACGAACACAGGGCGAATGTTGGTTGAACACTGAAGCTTTTGTAATTTGAAGTTTTAAAGACAGGAATAAAGCTTTCATGTGACACAATAGCATCTCAAAGTCCTTCAGATATGCATTTTCCTAGATTTCCCTGCAAGTATTAAGCTCTGACTAAATAATGTTCCTGATCTTGGTTGATGTGATGACAAGCAGCTGCATCTCAAGAGGTTGTTCATTTGTGCTGTTCTGAGTGAACAGAATCCCCAAATTACTTGAGCAAGCCTAGGTAGACCAAAGTTAAGCGGATGGAAAAAGAAAGATCTAGTTTGTATTGTACACCATATATATGTGAAGCGTCCTTCTTCATCTGTCACTGGTCATTTTAGCTGTACATAGTGTATAAGACCAGCCACACACCAATACCCAGCATGGACTTTGCAGTAGCAAAGTTGTCATTGCTGAAGCTTCTGCCTTCTGCATGGCTAATCCCACCAGCGCACTCTCCTCAAAGTGCACTGATTGTGAGGCTGGCCTGGAAGAGTTCAAGTGTGCAGTGAAAATAGTGAAAATGTCTTTGATGCAAGGTGCTTTCACAAGAGGCTATTTTCCACCTACTGCTTTGACTTTCTCACTTTTGGTGCATATGCTGCCAAATGTGCAAATTTCTTGCTGGTTTGAAAGCAAAGGAACTTTCCATGGGAAAGTCTGTCTGAAAGCCTACTTACTAGCGGAGCTTGATAAGCAGCTCAGTGTGTGCACAACCACTGTGCCACTGCAGACAGCACTTCACTTTCAAAGTCACTGGAAGAAGATTTTAAAGCCCAAGTTCTTAGTGATACAGATAAGGCCTTTGGGCAGGGAAGGAAGAAATACCTCTTCAGGAGGCCAGAAACACATGCCAGGTAAGTGGGTTTATTTTCTCAGCAGTGCAGCCTCGCCTTCACCTTTCAATCTCAGCCTAAATCTTTTGTAAAGTGCCCTGAGTCAGCAAGCCGAGATAGATTTCTATCCCCATGCATGAGTGGAAAAAACTTTATCAGACTACTGGTGCCTTCCTGCTTTCTGAAGCAGGTGGTGTCAAGCGTTCATTTTGGCAGAAGCATGCATCCAGTCTGTATCATCATAAGCGCTGTCTAAAGTGGTAAGTGCCATATGCTTCCTCAGCAGCATTAGGGTCCCCTTGCTGGCAGCTCTTATCATTGCAGTGCAGTACTCAGAGGTGTACCTGTAACAGTAGCCAAAAAAAACAAAGGATGCAGGTTAGGAGAAATGTTTGCAGGCATCCACTCTAGGCAAGCAGTGGTGCACCATATAGCACTGGAAAATTTCTTTGTCTTTGACTGTTTTTGGATGTGTGGTGCCCTACAGTGTGTAACTCATCATTGTGTCAGTGCTTCCAATAGTACTCCCAGGTATGACCATAATGAACGCATGGAAAAAGTGCTGTCTTTACCCCAGTAGCTAACTACATATACAGCCCAGAAGATTCTGGTCTGTACTCTTTGCAAGATTTAGGAGGACAGAAGTGGCATTTTGAGTAAATGTCTATCTGTTTTCTTTTATGCAGAACTCATCATTGATGTGGTCTTGTCTGTTTCTTTGCTTCTCCACTCTCTGTCTTTGAGGTTGGTCTGGACTTTCTCTATACAATCCCAAGTGCTCTCAAGGGAGCACTGGGAGCAGCTGGGAGTACCCTCTGCAGCACCCATGGATCACCTCAGCCCAGGATTGGGAGCATGATCAGTTCAAGCAGGGTGTTATCTTAAAAACTTAATTTCTCTGAATATTATGGCTGTATAAAATGAAATATTTTCAAAGGCCTGTAACCTCACTGAATGTGTAGCTTTGTGTAACAAAAAATGCTATGTTTTGTGTTGTAAGGCAACATTGTATTTGCTAAAAGTCCTTCCTTATGTGCAAGCCATTGCTTCTTGTGTTCACTCTGTGTATTTCCAGTGAGTTTTATTTTGTGGTGTACAGAGAAGGGACAAAAAGATGGAGTCTGACTGTGACTTTGTTTTCACAAAAAGATTACCATCTCAGCCTATGATTTCAGCCTGTTGACTTCTAGAATTAGAATACTGTGCTGTTGCTTTGTATTTACCTTACTTACCATCTTCTGTCTTCATGTGGCTTATTTTTCATATTTCTTCTTAACTTTTGTGTGAATAGCCTCTTTATAAATTCTCAGTCTCTTGTTTCTCTCCTCTATATAGCTGTTTTTGTTGGCTTTTTCCCCCAGCCTGGTAGACTGCTTCTGTGCATTTGATATGTAGTCTCATACAATAACTATCAGCGCTCACATGTGCCAGTATCCTTTTGGATTAGTTTCTACTGACTTGCTGCTTCTTAAGTTTCTGAGGTAAGTTATCCTTGTTCGTTGGTTTCACTTCTTCCTTTCTTAGAAATGTGAATTCACTTCTTTAGGAATATTTTAATATGAATTGTCTTATTCGAGCATCTCAGCTAACTTTTTTGCCACTAGAAAGTTGCAGGACCAGTTTTTTGGGGATTAAAGAATATATTTAAGTGAAGGCAATTTTCAGTTTGCTCCTAAGTGCAGGATGTGGCACCCAGATGGGAATGTGGATGAGAACTGTACTTGCACCCCAGTCTCTGTCAGTCTTTTTCTTGGAGTCATCTAGTCACTTGTCATCTCTTCAGAGCCGTCTAGTGTGGGCAAGGGGCACAGGGCAGAAGTCAGAGGGAGTCTGAGGAAGGCTGAGAAGCTTTTTCAGTTTTGCCTGGGAAATAGGTGGAGACCTTATTGTAATCTGGGAAACCTTATTATGGGCTTTCAGTACTTAAAAGGGGCCTATAAGAAAGATGGGGACACTCTTTTTAGCAGAGCCTGTTGAAACAGGACAAGGGCTAATGATTTTAAACTAATGGAGGGTAGATTTGTACAAGATACAAGGAAGATATTTTTTACAGTGAGTGTGGTGAAACATGTTGCTCTGAGAGGTAGTAGATGCATCATCTCTGGAAACATTCAAGGACTCTGAACAACCTGATTTAGTTGCAAATGTCCCTGTTCATTGCAGGGGAGGTTGGTCTACATGACCTTTAAATGTCCCTTCCAGCCCAAATTGTTCTATGATTCTGTGTGATTTCTGGAATCCACTAAGCAATTCTTAAGAATCTTTGGTCACTAATGCCCATCATATCTTCTTTGGGGTTGGTGACAGTCTCTTCCCTGCCCCTTTGGCATATATGGCTCCTCCTTGAGCTTAAAATTGCCTCGGCAGCTTCTCTGTAGGTTTCAGGAGCATGTAGCCATTCATTAGGTAGATCACTTATTGCAGCTCTAGGTGCCAGCCACCACTCTTTCCTGCGCAATTGCCAATGGTTTCTGTGATCTGGCTTCAGTATTTTTTGAGACAGCTGATTTCCTCCATCATTCCTCTGTGCATCTGTTTGGTTAGGGCTTTCATAAGCTTTTCAGACAAGCTGCATTGCCTGTAGCTAATGTCTGTTTCTTGAAGGAACCCATTAGTAACTGATCTAATTAATTGATATAACTGTATTCCAACACATTTTATGCTGATATGTGCTACTTTATCAGTTGGATGTTCCTGCTCAATTGTTATAATTTTGTACTCCACTGCTGTAAATCAAGTAGATCAAAAGAGTGGTTCGTATGTCAGGTTGGGTGGTGGAAATGAGAGAACAGATACAGCAATGAGTTTCCTCCTCCCTGGCAGTTTAAAGAGAATCAAAGCATAGAGTCACTGATCTTGTGAGTGAGCTGCAGCTGTGACACTATTTAATGGTTCTTCCTACAGTCCATCCTGCAGTCTTGGTTCCCTACCTGTTGAGACCAGAGGACCCACAGGAGTGTTTTACTCCTACTGTCTGACCTTGTTAATAATCAAGAGACCTGAAAACTGTCAGCTTATCTGCTGATAGTAGATTAATTGAGCTGCATTAGTAATGCTCCCAAAGGAGCCCTGATTTTCTGGTATTTCAGTACTTGTATTTGTGGTACTTACTGATTAATTTTTAAAGCACCAGATTTGTATGGTTTCTCCCTATGTCAAGAAAATTCATCTATTGCAAATATGAAGGTAGATGAACTCCAGTGGATCAGAAAGCGGAAGATAAATTTATTGGTCCCCATTTGAAATGTTACAATACTGTGAACAGAGCTGAAATGTATTCTGTTGAATAGAACAGATCATTGCTTGTAGTGTAGATCACACAGGATTGTGGGATCACAGGCTGTTAGGGGTTGGAAGGGACCTTAGGAGACCTTTGAATCCAACTTCCCTGCCAGAGCAGGACCATATAACCTAGTGTAGGTCATGCAGGAATGCATCCAGATGGGTCTTGAAAGTCTCCAGAGAAGGAGACTCCACAACCTCCCTGGGCAGCCTGTTTCAGTTGTCTGTGACCCTCACAGTGAAGAAGTTCCCCCTCACGTTGAAGTGGAACTTCCTGTGCTGTAGTGTATATCCATAGCCCCCTGTCCTATCCCAGGGCATAAGTGAGAAGAGGCTGTCCCTTCCTTCTTGACACCCAGCCCTCGTATATTTATGTACATTTATTAGATTCCCCTCTCAGTCTTCTCCTCTCCAGACTAAACAGCTTCAGGTCTCTCAGCCTTTCCTCATAAGGCACATGCTCCAGACACTTAATCATCCATGTAGCCCTCCATTGGACTCTCTCAAGTAGATCCCTATCCCTCTTGAACTGTGGGGCCCAGAACTGGATGCAGTATTCAAGGTAGGGCCTCACTAGGGCAGAGTAGAGGGGGAGGAGAACCTCCCTCAATCTGCTGGACACACTCTTCTTAATGCACCCCAGGATACCATTTGCGTTAGCCACAAGGGCACATTGCTGTCTCATGGATAACTTGTTGTCTATCAGGTCATTGGTGAGAAGTTCTTGTCACCACAGAATATGTATGTACTCCTTAGAGGCATGTATGAATAAGTCATTATTTCCTTTTTTCCTTTGTGGTATTGAGCAGAATTTCTAGGGTTATTTCTCTGTAACAGAGAAACTTCTGCCTGCTTTCTGTTTAATATTACTTCTGAGCTTACAGCTTATGTGTAAAATCTTATCCAAATAAAGATATTTCAAGCAAGATGTAAATGTTTGGAACAGAAAACTTTACAGTACATTTCTTATATTGACAGTTTCACTGGTATGTCCAGTATCACAAGCCTTAGGTTGACTGAGACGTCCATAGATGTTCACTGACATACCTATTTGACTGCTGGGACAAAAGGTCATGGCTGCTTTGAGCATTTACATTGATTCTAAATATGTTGTAATTCTTTCAGATGCAGCTGGCTAATATAGTCTCTTCCTTGTGCTCCTAAATAGGATTTGGAAATCCACAATCATTTTATAGAAGAGTATTTATAGAAGTTATTGTTGCTGTTGTTTTTAAAACTGCACACACTTTTCCAAATTCTCTGCATTCTTCCTTTCACGTTGGGCATGAACCAGCAATGTGCACTTGCAGCCCAGAAGGCTGATATATCCTGGGTTATGTACAAATGAATGGTGGGCATCAGGTCAAGGGAAATGATTCTGTCCCTCTACTCTGCTCTGGTATGACTAACTGGAGTACTGTGTCCACCTCTGGGATCCCCAGCACAAAACAGAAATGAACTTGTTTGAGTTGGTCTAGAGGAGTACCACAAAAGTGATCAGAGGTCTGGAACACCTGTCCTATGGAAACAGGCTGAGAGAGTTGGGCAGTTCAGCCTTGGGAAGAAAAGGCTCCAGGAAGACCTTTTTATGACCTTTCAATATCTAAAGAGGGCTCGTAGGCTAGACACAGAGAGAGATTTTATCAAAGCATGTAGAGACAGAACAAGGGGCAGTGGTACAGAAGCACAAAATGGTTTTTGTTGGAAAAGACTTCTAAGATCATCAAGTCTAGCCATTAACCCGGCACTGACAGGTCACAGCTAAGCCATGAGCCTCAGCACCACAGTTTTTAAATCCCTGTGGGAATGGGGAGTCCACTACTACCGTGGGCAGCCTGGTCCAAGCCTTGACAACCCTTTTGCAGAAGAAATTGCTCCTCATGTCTACCCTAAACCTCCTCTGCTGCAACTTCAGGCCATTTTCTCTTTTTCTATCAAATTTAATCAGTATAATCCCTCACACTTTAATAGTGCAAGCTGCATTCCTCCTACCTGTCCCCAGACCCATGTCAGTCATCCCCACAGAGCAGGGCTCTCCTCCTCCCACTGATTCTGCCCTGTTTACAGTACTTTTATTTTTTTTATAGTGGTTTTAAATGAAGGAGGGTAGATTTAAATGAAGGAAGGTAGGTTCAGATTGGACTGAGGGAGGGCATTTTTTACAATGATAGTGGTAAGACACTGGAAAGTGGTGTCCAAAGGAACTGTGGGTGTTCCATCCCTGGACATGTTCAAGATCAGATTAGGCTGACTTAGGCTTTGAGGAGGTCTTTGAGCAACCTGACCTAGTGAAAGATGCTCCTGCCCGTAGCAGGAATTTGCTCTAAAATATCTTTTGAGGTCCTTTCCAACCAAAACCATTCCATGGTTCTGTGATTCTGTGACCTCTGATCCTTATTATTTTAGGTATGAACAAAACAATAAAGTTAGTTCTAACTATTGTGAAATATTCAGAATGCAGTTCAGAAATTGGGACAGCTGAATCAGCTACTATGTAAGTTGATCAGTGCATCTGGGATGTAAATGCCTCTCTGAGATGGAATCGTGGAATCATTAAGGCTAGAAAAGACCTCAAAGAATACTTCCAGGGATGGTGACTCCACCACTTCCCTGGGTAGCTTGTTCCAATGCCTGACCACTCTTTCAGTAAAGAAATCTATCCTAATACTCAATCTAAACCTTCCCTGGTATAGTGGCAATAGCACAGCAGGGCAGCTGCAGAGACCAAGTACTCATTGAGGTTATTCATCAGTTCTTTATGTTGATATGGAGGTAAGAGAGGCATAAAGTCAGTTTGTAATATACTTTTTTTTTGTAGATGATGGTGAAGAATGTTTATTCTGTAAAATATTCCTTTTATATGTGTGTTTTTCAGTTCTTCTTTGTCCTTCTGTATTTTAGTACATTGAGTTTATTTTCTTCTGAACAGTACTGTGAAAAATCAAAGGATAGGTATTTATAGATAAAGAAGGTGGGCAATTTGGTTCTGAAGCTGAAATAATGTAGAACAACAAGATTACTTTTTTTTTTCTGAATAGACAAATCAATCACAGTTTTTCTTTGTGAAGATTGAATGGCAAAACACCCAAGAGACTTATTCTGTGTTCCCTCTCCTTCCACTAAAAAAAACAACCCTCCCTGTGAACCTTCCCAGATCTTACATCCTGGGAGACCTAGTTTAAATAGGAAACTTTAATCAGAACTGAATAGAATATAAGATCCTAATCATATTTTCCTACCACCTTTCCTCTAACTCTAAGGAGAGTAAGATTGTGCCTTCTTAAAATGAGAGAATAATACTCCTCTTTCACAGAGATACTGTCAGGAGAAATCTGTTGTGACCTAGAAGTATAGGCTGGCAGCCTGCCCTCTAACTCAAGAAAGCAGGGCACTGTGCCCAGACTCTTTCTCAAGGCTTCAACTTTCTTTCACGTAGCTGTGCAAAACCAGTCAATACTAGTTGCTAACCTTGGTTTTCCTGCTGAAGACCCATCTGTACTACCTAGAGGTTTCTCTTCTGTTCTTTTCAACTTAGAATTTATTCCTGCTCCTCATTGTCAGCTTTCTTCCTGTAGCCAGTGCCTCTTAACATCTTAACCTTCTTAAACTGACTAGCTTTCTTAATTCAGCTCAGCTGCTGTATGGCTTTTTCAACCTCATAGTACTGTTTGATGAGCCTTAGGTAGGGGGTAGCTAATCCTCTGGTAATTGCTGGAACAGTGGTCTGACTCCTGGAAAAAGCTAAATGACCGGATGCTTTGGTAATGAGTGCTATATAAATACCTTGAGTCAGATTGTTTAGGTGGCTTAATTTGCTGTTAAGTGATTGAATTGTCGACAGCTTTCATCCTGCTATAAACAGAGACCTTTCAATAAATGATACTTATGTTTTTACTCCAGTGAAAGGAATTATAGTTTCTTGGGATTAACTTTCTAAAGAAGAGAAAGGATTAACATCAAGCAAGGAGGTGACAACATATAGTATTGGGAGGAAAGGAAAATACCATGCTCTTGGAATTTTAGAATAATCCAAATCGTCAGTCTGACAGACAATCAGAAGACACAACTTCTAAATGTAGCTGCTTTAATTGTATTCATTCTTTTACAAAATAAAACAGTGGAAAGCTTTTACAATATTGAAATTTTAAACAGTGTTATATTCTCAGTCTCTGCAGATGGTACCTTTAAATCTAGTAAAGTACATACTGTGAGCTCTTCTCAGTAATTGAAAGAGGAGAATATGCAGAAAGCTGATGGCAGTTACAGAAAGGTCGATCCCAGACTCTTAGGCTTGCATCATCAATACCTGCCTGCCTGACGCTGTCAGTCCTGAAGTACTTTGTTTTATCTTTTTGCAATTCTTGTATTGTGTATCTTGCCAGTTCTAGGGAGGGCATAAAGTCAGGCGGCACTGTAGCTACCCTCCTTGACAACATTAATGTGTCAGGTATCACATTTTCATTTGAATTCATTCATCAGTCAAGAGAAACCAGAGCCAAAGTGAACACAGACTGCAATTCCACATAGAGACAACTTCAAACAAGAACTATTTTATGCATGTCACCCTGGGATAGTTCAACACAAATTATGACAGGGCTACATTAGTAAAGGTCTTGGAGTCATCATCAATAATTCCTTGATATCATCAGCTAAGCGTGTAGCAGCACCAGCCAAAAAAAGCTGGTAAAAAGTTTGGCATCATCAGAAAAGATACTGAGAACAAGACAGAATATATGCCCTGTATTTTATTGTACAACTTTGGTGTGCTCTTGTCTTGACAGTTACGTCCAGGTCCAGTTTGCAAAACCCAGGAAGGATAGTAGAGGAACAGAGGTGGACCAATATGTTGTTGAAGGAGAAGCAGCTGTTATTAGGGACTACCATTGCAGAGATTACTAATTTTGAGCAAAAGACTGGTGGAAAGTTTTAACATAATAGAGGCAAAACCATCATTCATCAAATCTTGTAGTACTGGAATTGCATGACATTTGAACATAGGAGGCTAAAAGCAGATGAAAGCACTTTCTAGCAGAGGTACAAATGCAGTGTGTTTTTTTTTGGTCATAAGAGTTTGTGAATGCAAATTCTATAAAGACAAATTAATGGGCTGTAGACCTACAGACAAAACAGACAAAAGCACGCTCTAGCATCCCTAGTTCTGTGCTGGTCATTGCAATGGATTATTTAGGGAACTGTAGCAGTTTGGGCCAGGTGCCCCCTTCTGTGCCCACATGAGAAACACCTCCTGTGTCCTGAAGGGTCCAGCCCAGTGGGTGGACACAGGAAGGTACGTATTTCATCTGGGCATTGTCGGTTTTGGAAGTTGGGTCTCAAGTTTTCCTGCCGGGGCAACTGTGTGAGCTTTTATGGATTGCAGGGGGACACCTGGTACTTAGCTGATGGCACGGAGTCCCTCCTGTTGTTTTAAGCAGTCAGTGGTGGTTCTTAACCATCGGCTCGGGGTACCGCTTGAGAATGCGGGACCTGCCCTCTTCCCCTTTGTTCTCACAGGAACAAACTGAGGTAGGTGAAGTGATCTTCCTTTTAGCTGCCTAAGAACATGTCAAGCCTGATTCTAAGTGCTTGCTATGGTGCTTGCTATCTTCTTCATTGGTCTATGTGAGAAGCTTTGTAAATTCATAATTTCCCAATTGTTGTTGAGGGTTAATATTCATTACAGGCATTTGGGAAGCTTTCATAGGCATCACAAGTATTTGGTGTTCTGGACATTCTAAGGGAATCTCAGCCTAAATCCTTTCAGTCTGACTTACACTCTTTACTGGTTCACAAAATCATGAGCAATAGATACCACTCTTGCTTAAAAGCCATCACATTTGCAGTGAAATGTGCTTCCACTTTGAAGTGTACTGTATTCCAGACACTGAAGAAACTCACCTTGGATTTACAGGTGTAGCCTATATAACTACCTCATAATATCAAACCTTCCATACCTGAGCAAGTTCAGAGGGAGCAAATTAGACAAAGTATACTGTATTTATCTCCTCAAAGTTAAGTGAGCATGTAGCCTGCAGTAATGGAATTGCTGTTAGCATAAAGAGAAACTATCAGAAAAAATAACTGTATGCATTTGTAAGCTTTCTAAAGGCAAAGTACAATACAGTGGAAGTCAGTGTGAAAGGCTGAAACCTTGAACATATGGTTAACTAGGTGACAGGCATCAGTTTATAGTACGTTATTTATTTTATTATTTTGATGATGTGCTCACACCAGAATATGCTAGACTTTTCATACCTCTAAAACTGATTATAAGTGCCAGTGCCAGTACCTCAGATCATATATTCCCTTTTCCTTACCATTTGTGACACACCTGCCTAAGAAAGGTGGTAGTTTCCTGGTGTGCAATTTTACACAGCAATGAATATGTATTATCCAATTTGCCTGCACTCTTAACAGTAAATTCCTTCAGTATTTCACTTTTCTTCCCTGTCAAAACCAACATTTTTCTCCACTCCTCTTTTTGATTCAGCACTGGACATTTTAAGAAGGACATTGAGATTCTTGAATGAATCCAGAGAAGGGCAACGAGGCTGGTGAGAGGCCCTGAGCACAAGCCCTATGAGGAGAGGCTGAGGGAGCTGGGATTGTTTAGCCTGGAGAAGAGGAGGCTCAGGGGAGACCTTATTGCTGTCTACAACTACCTGAAGGGAGGTTGTAGCCAGGTGGATGTTGGTCTCTTCTCCCAGGCAATCAGCACCAGAACAAGAGGACACAATCTCAAGCTGCACCTGGGGAAGTTTAGGCTTGAGGTGAGGAGAAAGCTCGTCACAGAGAGAGTTGTAAGCTGTTGGAATATGCTGCCCAGGGAGGTGGTGGAGTCACCATCCCTGGAGGTCAAGAGAGGATTGGATGTGGCACTTGGTGCCATGGTTTAGTAGTCATGAGGTCTTGGGTGCTGGGTTGGACTTGATGGTCTTTGAGGTCTTCTCCAACCTTATTGATTCTCTGATTCTATGATCTGGTACCAACAAAGCTTGTCTGTATGGGAGGTAAAACTCATGGGGTCATGTGAAGTACACAGAGATCTGAGAGCCATAACAAGCTAGGGATCATAATTCTCAATCCATGTCTGTCCAACCTTAAACAGCATAAACTGTGAAGTACAGTCAAGAACCAACCTTACCTCATCTTCACTCACTTAAAAAGAAGCAGGCTATAGACACTGCTGTTGTTTCCTTTGTATCATTAAGGCAATTTCTTTACTACCGCTTCCTTTCTGAATTCTTGCACACACGGCATAAGTTCTGATATGACATTATAGTTGTATTCAATGCCTGCGTATTTTCCCAATGTGATCATTTGAGTCTATTGAGAACTGGGTTTTACTCCTGAGTTTTTATAAAGGACAATAAATATATATTAAAAAAGCCCCAAACAAACAATAAAACAAAACAACAAAACCAACTACATAATACCAGTTTTACTTGTGGGACATAGAACTGTAATTCTGTCCCTTGCAACTTCATGTTGCTTGCTCCTTTGGGACCTGTTTCAAGATATTAACCATCTACCTGGGTTGCATACATAGTAAAAGAATAAAAATTCAAGTGTCCATTGAACTGTGAGATTATAACTTCATCTATCTACCTATCTTAAACCATGTGCAAACAGAGCTAATTTTGATACTGAAATGATTCACTTATTGTATTACAATTTCATTAAAGAAAGATTAATGGCATGTAAGGGTTGGTGCTTGTTTTTGTGGAGATTTGCGTAATATGATTGTTTTTCAACTTTCTCATGACTCTTATTCACTAATAAATTATTACTTGGTTGCTGTAGACAAAATCCTCATTTCTGATTTGAAAAGGATTGCTTTAAAATCATGTTTCTTTCTGTATCTATGGTGTTATCTGTTTAACTCCTTTAAAATAAAGTACAAGAAGACAGACATGAATTATGTAAGAACAAAACTGAAAGCATGCAGTGCTCATGAAGAAAAAGCTAAGAACCAATACCTAATTGTAACTTCAGAAAAGGCTACTTTTGAACTCTGAAGCTGCCATGCCAAACAACAGGGTGTAGTTAGCACATTGCAGTGATCTATGACTGCAGTTCTCATAGGAAACTGGGAAAAGGAGAGTTGCATAAAACTAGTGAGTATAACTGGTAAGCACAACTGAGGGAAAAATAAGTCTCATTTCAGTATATTAGCATAAGTAGTTTTCACCAAAGTCTGCTTCCGAGTTATATTCAGTTATCATCATTATGCATGTATTTCATCTGGGAGGACAAGAACCTACAGTGTCCTGTGTGGAAGCCTGAAAAGGGAAGATAGATGTGGAAAAACAGTTGTCCATGACTGAGTGATGGCTTACAGTTACATTTTCCTTCTGACTTTACTCATTCATGCTAACTGAACTTCACCACAAAACAGGTTTTACAAGGTTTCAGTTAAGCTGGTGGCCGAAGGAAGTGCTGGAAGCTTAGCAGACCTTTTATTCAGGTTCTTGGTTTCCCCTGCCCCAGTGCGCACAGGCTGTGCACACTGTGGGCCACCTGGTAGAAGATTGTTAGAAGACTCAAGAGGTCAAAAGAGGAATCAAGAGGATGCAGTTAAGGGAAGCAGAAACATGATCAAAGCTTTGTGGCAGGAAACCCAAATGCAGCTGGGGTGGGTCCAGAGGAGAATGTAGGCAAAGCTTGGGCAGAAAGGCTGCAGGGAGCTCCACATGGAGGAGGGTGGTATGCACAGGAGGCTGTTCACATGTGGTGGTATCCCCTGCATATTTGGTACTACCGATGAAAGCAGATAGCAGTGGGCACCTCTTCCTGCTCCCAGCCTGATACACTGTCTGTCCACGCACTTCATGGGAGTTCTTTTTGCCTTATACCTACATAATATCTGTTCATGTGTCCTGAAGGTGGATTTTGTCCCGCAGAACAGGAAAATGACTGTTTGTGTTCCTGAAGTTCGTAACTTGGGACACTGCTTTCCCAGCTACAGCAACCCATGTTCACTGCCAAAATGCCAGCTGAAAGGCACGTAGCCAGTTGTTTGATGAGGTCTGTCAAGATGGTCTAGATCAGTTTTGTGACGTTTTCACAAAACCTTTATAAAACAGTCTCACATCAGCAGCCTTGGATGAGATGGTGGAGAGTGGCTTGGCCAGCTCATCTGCCAGCTCTCTCAGCACCCTAGCATGGATCCCATCTGGTCCCACGGACTTGTGGGTATCCAAGTGTCTAAGGAGGTCTCTAAATACTTCCTCCTGGATCACAGGGAAACTATACTGCTCCCTGACTCCATCTGCCAGCTCAGGAGGCCAGTTGTCCAGAAGACAACCTATCCTGCTATTAAAATTTGAGGCAAAGAATGTGTTAAGTACCTCTGCCTTTTTCTCGCCTTTTGTTACTATGTTCTCCTCCGTGTCCACCAAGGAGTGGAGGTTGTCCTTGCCCCTCCTTTTGCTATTAATGTATTTGTAGAAGGATGTTTTTGTCCTTCACAGCAGAGGCCAGTCTAAGCTCTAAATGGCCTTTTGCCTCTCTAATATTTTTCCTGCATGACCTAGCAACATCCTTAAACATTCCATGGGTTGCCTCACCTTTCTTCCAAAGGATGGTACAACCTCTTATTTTCCCTTAATTCATTCAGAAGTTCATTGCCCATCCAGGCTGGCCGTCTGCCCCCGCGGCTCATCTTCCGGCACATTGGCACAGCCTGTTCCTGGGCCTTCAAGAATTCTTTCTTGAAGTAGGTCCAGCCCTCCTGGACCCCTTTTTTTTTAAGGGCTCTTTCCCAAGGTATCTTCTGAGTTAGTTCCTTGAGTAACCTGAAGTCCTCCCTCCAGAAGTCCAGAGTGGAGGTTTTGTTGCTGCCCCTCTTAGCTTGACTGCATATTGAAAACTCAATTATCTCATTGTCTTTGGTCCCCAGACAGCCTCCAAGTGCCACATCTCCCACCAGCCCTTCTCTGTTTATAAAAAGAAGATCAAGCAAAGCCTTACCCCTGGTAGGCTCACACAGCAGCTGGGATAAGAAGCTATGCTCCATACACTCTAAGTACACTTCCAAGGCATCTGGAGCCTGCCTGATGTACAGGGCCACCCCTCCACCCCTTCTCTCTGCCCTCTCTGCAGCCAGTTGCCTGGACACCTACCTGCTTATGTTTGACCTCAGTCTGGGTCGACACTGATCTTTTGAAGACAGCTTTGCTGCGAGTTGCAACCATTTTATCCCTGGCAACCGACCTACTGGAAAAAAAATAAAATCAGTGTGGCATTGTGTGCGGCTGGCTGCAGTCGAGTGAGCAGCCTGCAGCTTTCTAGCCAAACACTCGACCGCGCCGGCCTCGGGTGTGTTATAAATTGCCCGCGGCTGACGTCATGATCTCGAGCAGGCACGTGAGAAGATGGCTATGCCGGAGCTTGCTCTCTGCCTTGGTGACTGCCAGGGTCCTCCTGCTCCTGAAAGCCTGAAAAGGAAAGTAGAATAAAGTGCCTTTCTTCTCGAGTTCGTTGGTCCCAAGTGCCAGTCTCGAGTCAGCTTTCCAGCAAGTTGCTAGATTTTGCTATTATGAGAGAGTAGCTAGTGCAGTTTAGGTAGTTAAAATATATTCTCATTGTGGTGTTGGTCCTGATTAATAACTTTCAGGTCTTTTTTTGTTAGAAATACAGTATTGCTAGTAGATGTAGCAATAGTATTCCTGCTACTATTGCTACTATTAAACCTGTGAAATACTTGCTTTCCTTAGTAAAGTTACAAAAGTAAGTATTTTCATTAATAGAGTTTCAAAATTGCCGAAGTTTTGCTGTTAAGGGGAAGGAAAGAATAATTTCAGTGATGCTGATGGTCTTTTCTTGGAACTGTGGTTCTTTAATAATTCCTCCACTTCTTAAAAATAGATTTCTGTGAAAGAATAAAATAAGATGTGGTAAATTGACCTTGGCAAGCTGCTAGATGCCCAGCCAACTGCTCTTTCACTTGCCTTTTTCAACAGAATAAGGAAAAAATAAGAAAAAACTTTTTTGATCCAGCTAAAGACAGGGAGTTTGCTTACCAGTTACCATCATGGACAAAACAGACTGTGATGTCACCCCAGTAGCCTTACCCTGTAAATTGGAAAAAGAAAACCAAGAAGCAGAAGAGGTCTTCAAAGCATGGAGCTGTCATGAAAATAAATAGATATAATTACTTATTATCATATAAATGCTTGAAATTAAAGGTTTCCAAATAGGGTTCCTTGAAAGCTGGTATTGTCAGCCTGTGAAAAAACCCTGAATTTGTAAAAAACTATCCACTCAGAAATGAGAATGTATATCATAAAGTATATGAATCCTTTAGGAGAATGGTTTTGTGGGAAAATGAGACACAAATGGTAGCTTTTAACAAGTACTTTAAAATAGCCTGAATGAAGTTGTGCCCTGGAGCTAGGGAGAAGAAAGTTCTTCAAAAGACCAGTAGGTCCTGTAGTGAAAGAGGACTGCCGTCCATGAAGGTGAACAGGCTTTCTGTTGTTGAACAGACATTTTTCCTGTTTGAGCTTGACATCTGCTTGATAGGATATAGAAGGCTGCTTACTCAGTCAGTTCAACTCACCAAACTGGCAGTTAGCTAACTGGCCCTAGGCCTCCACCCTCAAGACAAAACCCTCAAGTTTTCTATGGTATGCAACTGATTTGTCAAATAACTTCAGTGAGCCATCAGGAAACATCTGAGCTGGTGCAAGAGGGAAGGTAATGTCATGTTGTTGGGATAGGGGACAGGAGTGTGAGAAGTAGGGGCAGATGATATATAACAGAATATTCCCCTTCAAATATTAACCTCCTTGTCAGGCCTGCCTTGTTACATGCTTAATTGAGAATGGCACAAGCACATGTGAAGCTCATTGACTGGTTTAATAGGGCCTCAAGTGGCTCAGGTTGTGTAGCCATAAAAAGTTCATCCTCCTGTGTGAGGCTTCTAGAGCTGTCAGGCCTCTGGACACCCGCAGTCAAGATAAAAGCTTCAGGATTTCTGGCACTGGTGCAGGTTATGTAGCAGGGTTGTACAAAGTCCCTGCTTATGGCTAGCTACCCAGACTTTGGGGATGTTGGTACTCCAGGCTTCCAGCCACCTACTGAGAAGTCAGGCAGGATTTCACTTCAGTTTTTTGAAAGCTAAATTCAAGGTGGTTTATTAAATCAGATTGGCTTCAGTGGATGTCTTTCCAATGTGACTCTTGTTTTGCCAGGTAATTTCTGAGTGGCTCCAGTTCTAACCATGAAAGTGAGTATTTATAAAGTCACTCTGAAGTGACTGTCAAAGTGGAATGGTGGGGCAAAAAATAGTTTGAACATGTAATTTGAACATAATGTAAAGCCTGTTATCTAAAACAAATTAGACAAGGTGGTACAGTTAGCACTTGTCTTATTTCCCTGTGTGATGTGCTTCTCTCAAGGTTGCACTGGCCTGTAATCATATGACAATGTAGTAATGGAGAGCTGTGTCTTGGTAGAGGCTTTTCTATAACTACTAAGCTACTTTTTTTTTTTCTTTCTTTTTTTTTTTTTCTTTTTTAATTAGGCTTTTTTTCTTCTACATTTCACTCATGACATCATCAGCCATAACTGCTTTACTTTGTATTACAACTCTTCTAGAAGACAGTTTACTGAATTTCAGATCTCAGAGATTCCTCACTTTAGCTGTTAAAAAGTTCATAACTGAGCAGCTTTAATAGGTTATATTAGTATACTTTTATATGCATATTTTTTGCTTTTCTTAGATTTTGCTTCCTGAATTATCTTTGACTAGACAAAATGGCTTATTTTTCTTTGTATGTCCACTAAATTAGTTCACTCATGAAATATAAATCAGGCTTACATGTTTTTTGTGAGTCTCTGTTCCAAGGAGGAGCACAATGCAGTATGATGTCCAGATAGTATATTTGTAAGTTGTTCTCACACTAGAAAGAGCTCACGTATCAAATTGATGATACAAAAAAGGCAATATTCCACGGAAATACCTTTCTCAAGACTTCTTGAATTTCAATAATAACTTTAATAAAAAAACCCAAAGATTCATGATTTTTGAGAAATGTACACTGTCCTACCCAAAGATTTTTTTAAAAAAAGGTTTAAAAATGAACTGTACAAACATGCTTAGATCTTGGCTGAAGCAGCCTTCTGGAAATGAATCCTGATGAATAAAGCAAAGATGCCTGGTTTAGTCTCAGGCAAAACAGGAAGTGCAATTAATACCTATAGAAGATGATTCCTTAAAAAGCAAGCAGGATGGAAAATGCACTCCCAATACTGAACTTGCTTGGGAGGGAAGCTCAAATAAGTAGAACTTCATATACTGTTTTCCAACTATGCAGGGTCAATCTCTGTTTTTCCGCTTAAGACAAAACTGCTTTATAATATTTGGATAGAAGGTAAACAGTTTGTCTTGTGATTAATTTTTTTCAAGTGTTGTTATTCTCTTCTGTTTCCTCAGAGCTCAAAAAAGGCTAATGAAGAACTTACATTTAAAGAAGCTTTTATTAGAGCAAGTTAGTGTGTGTTGTATTGTACAGCAACTTCTGAGTGCAAGTCAACTATAATCCACGGAGTGCATGAAGTTAGGTTCTCTCAGGCTTGCTGTTTCAGACTAATTATTGCCATATAAAAGTAATATAGTAAATATTCTTTCCTGCAGCATGTAGTTTTATTTTAAGCACCTATAGTAGTACTGTAAAACGTAGGCTAAAGCTGTCCATGTGTTTTCCCATATTTGATTTGGTTTTAGCTGAGCAGTACCTTTTCCTTTTTCCTTTCCCTTTGTCATATGACAGTTAAATAACACTTTCATGAATTTTTCTCAAATATAGGCTAGGATTCTTTTAGTCTTTCTTTGGAGCCAAGAGGGAGTGATGCAGTCTTAAGTGTAGTGCTTGAGCTCATATTTTTGACAGCTTTTGCTGGAATTTTGTCTTAAAATTGCTAGAGAATGCAAAATTATCTTACAGTGATGCAGTTTGGCACATTTTAAGGTTTTGTCTTTCTTTCTGTGTGAGTAATCTAGAAAAATTCCAAAGAAAATAGCCCTTTATCTCGTCTTTGGCAAACATATCCCTCCTTTTTCTTTGTTTTTAGAAAGTAAGCTAAAAACTTGGTTTGTTGCTTTGGGTTATGATATTCACGCAGTCATTGCTATTTAATAAAGTTACATCTGGAAGATTATTTTTGTATGTAACCAGATTTTTAAGCTCATGAAAGAATGATGGAAAGACAGAATCACAGAATGTAGCAAATTGGGCTGGGTAGCTCCTGCTGCTGCCATACAGGGTGCACTTCTGGTGCCCCGAGTGTCCATCCCAGTGGATGCACACAGGAAGCTGTGTATTTCATTCCCATAGTGTCCTGCTCCCTATATATCCATCTGCAAGGTCTCACACTTCCTTTTTCTTCCCCTTGCTGCTACCGTGGGAGATGCTCCCTATCTGGTAATGGAAGGGGAGTTATCTCAAAGCCTCTTAGGCCTGGCTCGGCCTAATGCCAAGAGGAGAAGGGGGAAAGGCAATCTCAGATCTGGCCAGCTGAGATTAACTTAACAGCGGAGGGGGGGGGAAGAAAGAGCCCTGGGGATTTTGGGTGTACCCTCAGGTAGGGAGAAGTGAAATGCTGGGAGGCTTCTGGCTATGCTTTGGGATCTTCTTTTGTCACTGCGCTTGTGGTTCTCTGTAAAACACTCATCGCTTTCCCATTTAAACTTTCCATCACTTCTGCAATCCGTTTGAGTCTCGTTTTTCCGCACCGGTGGCAGGCAAGGGAGGATCTGCCTTCAAACTGGGACACAGAATCACAGAACGTTAAGGGTTGGAAAGGACCTTGAAAGACCATCTAGTCAAACCCCCTTGCCAGAGCAGGATCACCTATACCAGATCACACAGGAATATTTTTGGTATTCATAAAATTGTGAACCAGTGATACAGTACAGTGGTGGGTTTTGTTTTTTGTTTGGTTGTGGGGTTTTTTTATGGCTATATAATCAGAACAGCTTTGAATAAGACACTTTCTGCAAAACTGTCTAATGAGGGAAAGGATTTCTGGTGGCTTTTTTTTTTTCCTAAATCAAAACTCTCATACCTGTTCCTATTGTTTTATCTTTCTGTGATGGCACTTCTCAAAGACAATGGGAGTTTGTATGTATTTCAATTGCCTTAAAGAGTTGGTTAATCTCCTGTTTCAATGTGATTTTAAAATTTACTTATTTATATTTAATAGACTTGTAATGGAGGTATATTTGTGTTAGCAGTGTTCTTTGTGCTGCAGCTTGATTTAGAACTCACAGCAGTGTTTCTGATGCCAAAACTGCTTTCTCTTCTTATGTCACAACTGTGCAGTAAAGTGTATCCTTTTGTTAACAAAAAGTGTTTAGAAATGTGCCAGTGTGGTTGTAGAATGCTGTGAAACTATCACTGAAACATTCTGTGGGTCATGCTGGGTTTCTTTGTTTTGTTTTGATTTTAATTCCCTTTTCTTTGGAGTACTCTCTGACTTTGGCCCATCATTTTGTTGTTGTTGTTTGGTTTGTTATGTTGTTTTTTTAAAAAACAAGATTAAGGCACTAGACTCTTTCAATCCAAGCCAATTGGAACCATTCTGCTCACCCAGAACCCAGTAAGCAGGTCACTTCTAGTCCAGTGTTTCTTTCAGAGTGCTGAGAGTTTGTAATAAACTCATACCAGTGCTTCAACATTGTCTTAAAAAAAAAACCAACAAAACAGAAAACCCTCAAAACCCCATAATGTATTTTTAAATACATGAGCATTTGTTAGAGAAGGGGAACTATTCTTAAACAGCTCCATTCTGATTAGTTGTACCTTGCTCCTAAACTGCATTTAAGAAGAAATCACTCACTTTGGTTGCTTAGCTGATGTGTTTCCTTCCTGCCAAGTACTTCTGCAACACTTGAGTTATAAGCTTTTAATTAAGGATGGCCTTCCATAGCATATGTGGTCTTTTCCAGAGCTAATTTTGCTTGTTTGGGGAGTATCCAAAAGTGAGAGACAAACAAAGCACTGGGTTGTTGTGGGGTTTTTTTTCACCTTTCCCACTCATTGCCCTTTCACTGTTACTATTTGCTGTGTGTGATACAGGAAATTTTATTAGGGTTAAAAGGATATTCCTGGACTTTGAAGCACTGTGGTTTTTTTTCTATTTTGTTTCCAGAATAACCTTTTAGACCCTTAGGACTGTTAATCAGCATTCATGGTCTACTTTCCTGGTGTGGGAGGTAATGTGTCACTGGGCAAAGGGAGCTGGATCAGGGATGCTAAGCTGCCCAATAGAGGCATAGTGTACTGGGGGTGCTGGGCATAGCTTCTAGAGGGGGCACTTGGAATGTGTTATGTGAGGTTAGCTTACAGGGAGAGGTGGACAGCAGTGATGCCAGTGCAGGTGCCAAGACAGTTGATGATGTTGCAAGGAGCTAAAGCCTATTTAACAACCTTCTTGTATCCATATGTAGTCAGAAAGTATTTGGATGAGTCTCATGAAAAATAAGAGCCCAGAGAGCCCTAAAGTTAACTTTTACACATGCCTTCACATTTCTGCAATTGAATTCAGAATTGTTTAGATATAGGTGGGAACTCAATTCTTGTCTCCATTGACTTGTACCACTATCATGTTTTCTGCTTGGTCCACTTGAACAGGAAGCCAAGTCTTGACATTTACACTGTGAAGGAGTAAAAACAGTGGAGGAAATTCACTCTGCCTTTTTATTTGTTACAATATAGAGTAAGTTAAGCTTGAAGTGTATACTGAAGTGAATTGAAGGTTACAGCTACATTATACTGTGATCCCCTTATGGCTGAGATAACTGGAGGACTTCTTGCAGGTTGTAGCCAGGTGGGGGTTGGTCTCTTCTCCCAGGCAACTGGCACTAAAACAAGAGGACACAGTCTCAAGCTGCACCAGGGGAGGTTTAGGCTGGATGTTAGGAAGAAGTTCTATACAGAGGGAGTGATTTGCCATTGGAATGGGCTGCCCAGGGAGGTGGTAGAGTCACCGTAACTGGAAATGTTTAAGAAAAGACTGGGTGAGGCAATTGGTGCCATGGTTTAGTTGATTAGATGGTGTTGGGTGATAGGTTGGATTTGATGATGTCGAAGTTCTTTTCCAACCTGGTTAATTCCATTCATGGATTTTAGTGTTTATTTCTGTGCTGCTATGAAGAGTGTTCCCCCTGTGACCTTGAGGGTAGCACCTGTGTATGTCACCTGCCTCCTAAGAAGTGGGCCTAAGGAATTTATTTAGCATGTCTCAGGGACTATTTTCAGTGCACCTCCATTTTATAGCATCTTGCAGAGGACACTTGTCAGAAGAATGCATAGACTTGCTGTTTCCTGCAACATCCATTTATCCTGTGTGCCAGATAGGAATGGTGGTGGTGACAGTGAAAAGAAACAACATGTAGTCTTTTCTTTTAGGGTTGTTAATGTATAGGCTATACTCTGTTTTGCACAAGGGAATTAGGGATTTGTAAGAGTGGCTCAGTACAAGCAGTATGCTCACTATGTACTAAGTGATCATATTATTACTGGGCACTGCTGTGAAACATGGAGTAGAAGTAAATATGGAGGAGGTCATACTAAGAATATTTTCATAAAGTAATCCTATTGGGATTTCTCCTGCTGGTTATATTTTGAAGAGGGAGACCAAAGGAGAGTGTTTCTCAGCATCCTAGATGTGGTAAACAGAACTTAACCTGCTGTGAAGCCAAATATTCAATATATGCCATAATGATCCTTTAATTTGTGTATAATGACTGTGTAATACTAACAGCAGCTTAAATAGGTAACCCAAAGGACCCTCTGTAAAAAAACTGCATCATGATTAACTCATTTGTCATTAACTGTGGTATAGAATTAATATGGATTGAGAATTGTATCACAATTTACCAAAATACAAGATGCAAAATAGCTAGCGAGCCATCTGATAAAGAAAATCTATCACTGTGTAAGAACTAAAATCAGCAAAGCAAATGACATGACTTGTTATAGCTGGTGACCTAGCTTCCTTGAAGCAACTGAGAAGCATGATAATTCCAGTGCAAACACACGTGTGTGTGTCAACATTATGCATAGTTTTAAATCCCCCCTCCCACTTTTTAAAAATACTTGAATAGTTAACTTGTTGGCAGCAGAGTTTTGAATGCTGTTTGCTGTGACAGCTGTTTGGAAACTGGCTCTGTGGCAGGAATGAAACAGCCAACTTCTGACGGGTTGGCAGCGGGTCTTGGCAAACACAAGTGAGCTAACAAAGGGGAATGACCATGTCAGCTCAGAGGATCCCAGGCACTAAACCCTCATGGCTGTGTGGTAGTTAACACTTGGTTCTGCGTTGTCTGCTAGCTGAAGAATGTCGAAAACGCAGATTAAATTTTAGAAACAGGCAGAGGCCCAACACTGATTGGATTTGGACATGTAGCAATTGTAAGCAGCTGGTCTGCTGTGGTTTAAGCTTATGTTCAGTTTAGTTTCACTGTTGTTTTGACCTTTTTCGACTTCATTATAGTATAAACCCCACTGACTGTCTTTGGATACTTAAATGCACAGCACCTCAGGACAATGACTGAGGCTTTGATCACTTCTTGAGGCCCCATTTAAAGTTAACGTATTTAACAATGTTTAATAACAAACTTCTGTAGAACTGAAGTATATTTCTCTCATCCTTCTGCCACTTGGTGTTTGTCCTTTATGAATATTCTCTCACCAAAAGCAGTAGGATCTTTTTTATAACCTAGAACATACTTTTGGAAACTCATTGCTGTGGGGAAATCATTCCCAGACAAAAAAATAAAACTTTAATGCATGTGCAAACAGACTGCAAGCTTAAGCATCTGATGGGATATAGTTGGGGAAAAAAAGGCCTCAGGCAACTTGGAAAAGGGATGTGTGCACACTCCCAAGTTTCAGTTAAACCCTATCTCAGATTTTGTAGTGGTTTTCATTTGAATATGTTATTTCACTTGAGTTTGAAAGTGATATAAATCAGAAAATAAGCATATTATCTTCCAATTTGAAGAGTGCATGAGTGTTGCAGTTTAATCCTAGCCAGCAACTAAGTGCAGCTGCTTACTTGCTCACTCCTTCTTCCTAGTGGCAGTGTGATGGGGAAGAAAATAGGGGAAAAAAAGTAAAATTTATGGGTTGAGATAAGCACAGTTTAAATCAGAACAAATAAATACATATAACAATTACAAAAAGAGAAATAAGCCCACCCAGAAAGACAAAATATGCAAAAAGAAATTACTCATCACGCACTGTCCAATAGCCAGCTGATCCTTGAGAAGTGATCATACCCTCCTGGCCAACTTTCTCCAGTTTCTATACTGAGCATGATGTCCTATGGTATGGATTATCCATTTGGCTTGTTTGGGTCAGCTGCCCTGGCCCTGTTCCTTTCCATCTTCTTTTGCACCTACTTGCTGGCAGAGCATGGGAAACTGAGAAGTCCTTGACTTAGGATAAGTACTACTTAAAAACAACTAAAACATCCATGTGTTATCAACATTATTCCCACACTAAATCAGAATCACACCACTGTACCGGCTACCAGGAAGAAAATGAATTCTAATCCAACCAAAACTTGGACAGCAATAGAATGTTGTAGGCTTTCACACCTCTATTATCCTGTTCAGGAAGTGAGGAAGAGTTGGAGAGGTTGGGGAGAATTTGTAAGAGCACAAAGTTGTGCTGCAACTTTTAATTTCCTTAATAAATACGAAAGGTAAAAAGCTGGGCCTGGAATGCTTTAGGAACAGAAATAACTAGTTTTTAAAAAAGGAGAAACTGAAGCCATAGTAGTGTGGAAACCTGGCCATTCAGTAGGCATCCTGATGACACTACCAAGAAAGGAGCCTTTAACTTGCAGTGCTTGTATCTTAAGTGGGAAGAATGGTGCTAACAGTGGGCTGCAGTGGAGTCTAATGAACAATAAGTACTTGACTGGCAGTTTTCTAAACTGTATTTGTATATTGGTCTTCTTGTAATTTCCTGTTACTGCATTGCATGAGGTGCAGAAGTGCTGTTCATGCAACAGCATCTTTTTCATGGTGATACTGGAAAGGGTACAATACAGAGATCTTAATATAATATTTAGCTTGTATTAGGTTTAATTAGATGAATCCACTGGAATTTCTATTTTACAGGAAATTTTTCTGAAACTCCTGCACCTTTCAGAAACAAGAACTCCACAGAAGAGATAAAATTATTTAGGAATAAGATAGGTTGTTCAAGTTCTATGGGACGATGAAAACCCAAGACTAATGTTATTGTCTTGGCCCTTGTCTCCTGATTCTCCCAGGCCACTTGCTCACTGTCATCTTTAGCAGGAGTCAGCCAGTCTAGAGAACTGGGACCTCCAGCTCAGGGAACTTCTTGAGACAGTGACCAGAATGACGTTTCCGTGGCAGGGCTTTCCTGGAACTGCAGTCCCTAGAGACCTCAGGATTTGTGATGTGGAGGCTGTCCAGATGGCAGGACTGCCTGGAGACACTGCAAGCTTTGTTCCCTTTCAGGTCACCAGCCAAGCTGGCAGGAAACCTGGCAGGCTTTTTGATAGGACCTGCTTCTCTTGCAGCCAAGCCATTTATCGATCATCACGCTTTTGTCTGTTCTGGAGTTTCGTTGTGTTTTGACCAGAAATTTTATTTTGGGACCTGAAAACTTTTCCAAAAAGAGCTTCACTTAAATATGGAAATTTCCACAGAATTTTCCGGTTTCATTGAATTGGCATTGTGTCCAAATCCCTTCCCACTTTGTTTTTATCCTTTTTGTAGCATGCGCTGCTGCATGACCATCAGCTGCAATTCTCCATAGACACATGTCTGTTACAGAAAAATCCCTTTTGATCTATTTGGAAATTAAGCAGGAGATAAAAGATGGTTCTTATGCTCTCTGTGCAGGCTTATGTCTGTCCGACATCAAAATATGGGCCTGTCATGGTGAGGCTTCTTACGCTTAAGTTTTCTTTCAAAAGCTATCTCTCAATTTTCATCATTTCACTTTCTTATTTACTTTTTTCCCCTCTTCTGTGTATTTGTGGTGTCACCCACTGCCCTTTTTTAAAAATTCTTTTAAGGCATAAAACTACTTCCATTTGTAGTTAGAGGTCAGACGTACAAACCGGCTCCAAGATTCCAAGCTTTGCTTATTTATTTTCATGAATGTTAATGAAGTTTTAAAGGTGGCATAGCAGTGTAGCAACTCTGTTGTTTTTTTTCTCAAAAAATATAAGTGTGCCAAAGACTGGTTGAGTGGTTTTATTTTGTTTTGTGAAATTGTCTTTATAGAGGTGGCTTCTAGTCTAAAGGCAAACCATTTATGATGCTTCATGGTGCTGGGATGGTTTGCCAAAATGATTGTTAGAAATGGATTTTGTGGATTGACCAGGAACAGGGGGATATCCAATTAAGATTTGACAAAAACTTACTCAGCAAAAAAAGATGATTTGCAACACATTTTAAACAAACTTCAGATTACATCAGTGATGAATATTTGGCAAATAAAATGACTGTTTCAGAGAGCAAATGAGTGATTCTTTAGTCTTTGCTGTGCCAGAGAGATTAATTTTAAGACATTATAATTTGTTGCGGCAGCTATATTTAAAATCCATTCTTACTTGCTTCCTAATCTTTACCTTATGTATGCAGGCATCAGGATCTGAGTGGGTTTTTTTTGTTACTGTTTTTAAAGAATATTGGATGATATATCAAGGATATAAACACGGGTCTTGTTTCTGTCTTGACTTTAATATTTCCTTGAAATCATTGCTTGCCATACTTGTGTCATGGATTGATTTGAAAATGCTGCTGTTATTCATACCATGCTGCAGTCATGCCAGCTTCAAAAAAATGAAAGTGTTAACTGGAGCAAAGTATTATGGGGCTTGAAGTTCAGATTGCAGCATGGGAGGCTTCCTGTTCTGGTTACTGGTTCTGGGTTCCAGGTTCTTGGGTGTTGGCTCTTTTCTGTAGGCATGGCAGTAGAACAGGTGGGAGTCAAGTGGCTGCTGATTTTGGTTTTCTGGTTTTTGCTGATTTTTTCCCCCTGTGTATTTTGTTGTGCTGCTTCTGCAAATAGGCTGAGCTAAGGCAATCATACATTGTATTATTAAATTCATTAGATTATTAGCTAAGGTAATTACTCATTGTGCTTATGATATTTTATGTTACATTAAACTCTTATCTCTTTATCTCAGCCCTGAATTGTGTGTGTTACTCTTCCCCTCACACTTGTGTGGAGGGAGCAGGGAGTTTAGCCCTTGCGCCAAACCATTACAACTTTAAACCACATACAAATATTAACCAGAATCAAGAATCACTTTCTTGTTTAGCCCTTGCGCCAAACCATTACAACTTTAAACCACATACAAATATTAACCAGAATCAAGAATCACTTTCTTGCCATCGTGGCCAGGAAAGGTTTGAATCTGCATTTTCAAAAACTAGTTTATAGACTGTCTTGAAATTGAGCAGATGAGCCTTATTGTTCTACACTGTTATATATATTCTTTTTAATCTTTTTTTCAGTGGTTTCCTTGGGTATATTCTGAAATCTCTGCAGTGCTGCTTTAACTGTATCTGAACATGTTCCTCTTGGATATTGTTTGGGGTTGTTTTTTGCCTGTTTTATGAGCAGCACAGTAATACAAAAAAGCTTGCGCCGCAGCTTCTACTGTCAGACATTTAATGAAACACATCTGACGTGCTACTAGGAAAAATGACTGGATATTGTAAGTTCACTCTGACACAATTTTTATTCATATCCTTAGCGGCCCCAGACTGTGCAGAACATCCTTGTGTGCATGTAATGATTGTAAGTATGCTACTAATGTTTGATAAGCGGGACTATTAATAAAAATATTAATAGATTTATTAATAATAAACTTCTGCGCTGTGACCGTTTGACACTGTGCCTTTAAGGAAGGGGCACACTGGCTAAATGTCTATAAAATATTTTGGTATTCTAAACGAATTTCATTGGCCAAGTAATGTGGGAGGTGAGATTGTTAGTCCCAGCGTGGCTGGAAGTTTCTCTCAGTCTTCCTTTCTTCGCTGTTCCTTTCAGCTGGACTGCTGCTGAGCTTCTGGCCAACTAAGATAAGATACTAACTCCTGTAACAGGCCTTTCCCTGTCCTGCTAACCGTCCTCATCTCTTTTCTACCTCTTTTGGGGGAGAAGGGAGGTAGGGGGGTGAAGGGGGCACAGGGGGAAGCCCCCTCTGTGGGGGGTCTGGTTTCTGGTTGAGTTCATTTGCTGTATATTCGTGTATATATTGTAAAATACCTGTATTTGTTGTGCTGCATATAATCTGTTTCCTTGTAAAATATACTCTCATTTCTCCGACTGGGTTTAGCCGCGGTTTCTTTCTCAGTGGGGTAGGGAAAGCAGAGCCTTTCCTTTCAAACCACCACATGCGCAATGTCAATAAACTTATTTACAATTTTTTCAGGTTCGTGTATCCAGTGGGGAATTACTTACACAAAATGTTGGTAATACTAATGATATGAACACTTTAGTTAGAGGAAAGATTCAATTAAAGTAACTACACTTTATCAAACTCAAACTTGAAGGGAGAGCGAGGAGCCGCAATTCCTGGCTCAGTAACGAGGTGGATCTCCTTTGCTCCCTGATGGAGGAAAGGCAGAAAGAAGGAAAATGAATATCCAATATACTTTTATGAAGTCAATCAGGATCACTTACGAAAGCAACATTCGGTCTGGAAAATTCTGATCAGTCCAAGATGTGGTGTTGAGAGCAGCAGTCAGGAAAATTTATAATGCAGAATTATGTTCTTGGTATAATTTTGTAAAGCTAAGGAAAAGTAAAATAGGACCCAAGCGCGTTGTCCAAACTGAAACCACGTGGTGAGTGCCGGAGGGGGGGTGGGCCAGTAGCACAAAGCCAGCAGACCAGGAGACAGGCAGGAGCCAAGAGGAAAAAGGGAAGGGTTACAAAAGAACCCCTCTATTTAACTGCTTTTGAAACAAAACTGACCACTGGCAGAAAAGTGATATGAAACTTAGCCAATCACCTTCTGAGCATCAGCACAGCGGTGAGTGGTCAGGGTACCTGCCAAACAGGTTTGCTGACTTTATGCTGCTGGTAAGTCTGGACAAGTCTCTGTGCATGTTTTCTTTTTATCTCCTCCTGCTTCTTAGGGGCTCGTACTGGAACCTGTTTGGGCCTGGTCATGCCCAACCAGGACAGTGAGCCCACCTACCAGCCACTTCAGTCTTCTAAGACAGTCTTGGTCTGTCTCATGAATGCTGAATTAAACTTTAGATCACCATTCAGTGTGCCCAGAAATACTTAAGCCTAGCACACCAGCAAGTGTCCCACTTTGGCAAGTCTCCCACTTTGAAGAGAAGGCTCACGTTTCTAGTCCCTGATTTATCTTCCATCTTGTGCTGCCTATGTTTCAGGATTTAGCACCTCTGTGAATGAATTTCCCCTACCTGACTTTGCTGATGTTGTTCACTTTACCAAATATACCAGGTACATGTGATCCCAGAGTTGAGGAGAGGCTATGGTTTAGGGCAGGTGCCATAAGGTAAAATGCGTTAAGTGTTTCACTGCTACCTTAGCTCTTCTATCACTGATCTTTCTGGGGCTCCGAGGCTCACAGGTTCATTTACTTGTAAAGGTGAAGAGTTCAGTCTTCCTTCACAGGTCACTCCACCTTTAACAGCATATTTAGCATGAGCATTTCTGTTTCCCTAACTGAGCCTTTGCTCTCAGATTTTTCTGTCTTTCATTCCTCCTTTTATTTGTCCCAGATGTTATCTGGGAGCCTCTCCTCATAGGGCTTGTGCTCCAGACCACTCACCAGCCTCGTTGCTCTGCTCTGGACACATTCAAGTACCTCAGTGTTCTTCTTGACTGCGTATGTATCTGTGACAAGGCAGGACAGAAGGGCCACAGTGGAACAGCACTCACTGTAGTCCCCACAGGTGCTCAGAAAAATTCCCCTGGCTATTTACTTTGTGTTCCTTAAGGCAGGAAAGAAACCCACAAATGTTGTCATAAATTTGTTAGAAGATATGCACCCACATAGAGAGGTATGTTCTTGAGAAGTGGGGCTAGAAAGATCACACTGTCAAGTTTTTCAAGCTCAGTATGCTTTTTCCTGTGGATCAAAAAAAGAGGGTGTATCATCTTTGGAAGAAAGGTGAGGCAACCTACGGAATGTTTAAAGATGTTGCCAAATCATGCAGGAAGAAAATTAGGGAGGCGAAAGCACAATTGGAGCTTAAACCAGCCTCTGCTGTGAAGGACAACAAAAAGTCCTTCTATAAATATATTAACAGCAAGAGAAAGGGCAAGGACAAACTCCACTCCTTGGTTGACATGGAGGGAAATGTTGTATCAAAAGATGTGGAAAAGGCAGAGGTACTTAACACCTTCTTTGCCTCAATTTTTACTAGCAGGACAGAATGTCTTCCAGACAGCTGGCCTGCAGAGCTGGCAGAAGGAGCCAGGGAGCTGCACAGTTTCCCTATGTTCCATGAGCAGGTTATTGGAACTCTCCTCAGCAGCTTGGATCCCCACAAGTCCATGGGACCAGATGGGATCCATCCTAGGGTGCTGAGAGAGATGGCAGATGAGCTGGCCAAACCGCTCTCCATCATTTTCCAGCAGTCCTGGCTCACTGGAGAGGTCCCAGAAGCTGGAAGCTGGCCAGCATTGTGCCCATCCACAAGAAGGGCTGGTTGGATGAGCCAGGGAATTAGAGGCCTGTCAGCCTGACCTCAGTGCCAGGCAAGATTATGGAACAGGTCATCTTGAGTGCAATCATGCAGCACTTAGGCCTGATCCCTTGGCCATCCTCTAGCCAGCATGGATTTAGGAAGGGCAGGTCCTGCCTGACCAACCTGATCTCCTTCTATGATCAGCTGACCCACCTGGTGGATGTGGGGAGGCCTCTGGATGTGGCCTGCCTGGACCTCAGCAAGGCCTTTGACACCGCCCCCCATAGCAAACTCCTGGCCAAGCTGTCAGCCCATGGCTTGGATGGGAGCACACTGCATTGGGTTAGAACTGGCTGGAGGGCCGAGCCCAGAGAGTGGTGGTGAATGGTGCCACATCCAGCTGGCAGCCAGTCACTAGTGGTGTGCCCCAAGGATCAGTGCTGGGCCCTGTGCTCTTTAACATCTTTATTGATGATCTGGATGAGGACATTGAGTCCATCATCAGTAAATTTGCTGACGACACCAAGCTGGGGGCAGGAGTTGATCTGCTGGAGGGTAGAGAGGCTCTGCAGAGGGACCTCGACAGGCTGGGCAGATGGGCAGAGTCCAATGGCATGAGATTGAACACATCCAAGTGCCGGCTTCTGCACATTGGCCACAACAACCCCATGCAGAGCTACAGGCTGGGGTCAGAGTGGCTGGAGAGCAGTCAGGCTGAGAGGGACCTGGGGGTGCTGGTCGACGGTAGACTGAACATGAGCCTGCAGTGTGCCCAGGCAGCCAAGAGGGCCAATGGCATTCTGGCCTGCATCAAGAACAGTGTAGCCAGCAGGATCAGGGAGGTCATTGTGCCCCTGTACACTGCACTGGTTAGGCCACACCTTGAGTCCTGTGTCCAGTTCTGGGCCCCTCAGTTTAGGAAGGATGTGGACTTGCTGGAACGAGTCCAGAGAAGAGCAACAAAGTTGGTGAGGGGTTTGGAGCACAAGCCCTATGAGGAGAGGCTGAGGGAGCTGGGATTGCTTAGCCTAGAGAGAAGGAGACTAAGGGGTGACCTTATTGCTCTCTACAACTACCTGAAGGGAGGTTGTAGACAGGCGGATGATGGTCTCTTCTCCCAGGCTGCCAGTACCAGAACAAGAGGACACAGTCTCAGGCTGTGCCAGGGGAGGTTTAGGTTGGATGTTAGGAAGAAGTTCTATACAGAGAGAGTGATTGCCCATTGGAGTGGGCTGCCTGGGGAGGTGGTGGAGTCACTTTCATTGGAGGTGTTCAGGAGGAGACTTGATGGGGTTCTTGGTGCCATGGTTTAGTTGTTTAGGTGGGGTGGATTGGTTGATGGGTTGGACGCGATGATCTTGAAGGTCTCTTCCAACCTGGTTTATTCTATTCTATATCATGAAATGGAAAATATGTGTCATGATTAAGGAGGCAAATAATAACTTACAATTCCACTTCAATACTAATTAACTATATAAATATGTTTTGTTTTCCCAATCACATGGCTGTTTTAGAAATGAAGTTTTCAGTAGATTAGAAGCATCGCAATCTCTGTACACTTTTGCAAAGACTATGATATATATATATGTTAATTTCTGTGTCTAGGTATGCTATGTGTGCTAGAAGTAGCTCTTATTAATTTTTGCTTTCAGCTTCTTGAAAGTAGTGTCTTGTTGATAACATGATCTGTGTAATGTGATGTTAGTTCTTCAGTACTCTTCTTGACATCTCCACATGAGCATATACCTTCACACCATTTTCATGTGAAACTTTGATGTCAGTTGTTTGTCTAGTTTACTGCCAACCCATGATAGGTAAGTTGTATTTACAAAACATCTGTCCTTTGTCTCTCAGATGCACTTAAATAATGTGGATCATCTGAAATAACTAAGCCTTCTTTACTTAGTTTATCAACAGAGCTGCAATGCCACAGGGAGCTACAATCTTTGTGCTGCCTTTCAAAACTTCAGTATTGACTTAGTTAAATTGTCTTCCTTGATGGGTTATTATTCCTTTCAAATGTAAATCTGAACAGAAACTGGAAGAAATACAGTCTAGCTCTCATACTGATCTGCTTCTTGAATGCTTCATATTCTATAAAAATGAACACTGACATTCATTGTGCTTTCCTACAAGGGGATAAGTACAATTGGGTCATCCAAGTGCATTAGATGGACCATGACATTACCTATTCAAACAGTAACCTCTGTGCATTTGCCAGCAAATCCTCACTGTGCACAAACCTACTGTTGTAGTAAGCTACACAGGAGAGTTTGTGCTCAGAATTTATTTAAAAGTTTCCTTGAGAAGATTAATTTATTTGTATGAATATTTGTAAAAAGGCCCAAAGTGATACAGGAAATCAACTGTAGATATGCTTATTGTTAGAAGAAGAGTGTTATTAAGAGGAATGTTAATACTGTTCCAGTCAGCATGAATATTCCACAAGTGCCTGTCTTGATACACAACCAAACAGTGAACAACCAAAACAGCTCATTGCAAGGGCTCCATTTCTTCCCAGGAAGGCAGTGCTTCCTTCTTTTTAGAGAAGAGTTGTAGAAGGATATGAATAAAAATAAAAATACAACTCAAAAGGCATCAAACTAGTAGAAGACCAAAGTAGGGCTATCATGGTCAGGGATTCTGAAAGATTTTTAAAGGACATTGTAGAAAATGAAGCTTGGATGAGAAGATGGCCATTACTGTGTGTAAGGGAATATCATGCAAATAGTCCAAGTGAAGACTTAGTCTCATAGAATCATAGAATTGTTTTAGTTGGAAAAGACCTCTGAGGTCATTGAGTTCAACTGTTAACCCAGTGCTGTCAGGTCACCACTAACCCTTGTCTCTCAGCATGACTTCTTATCTGCCTTTCAAATCCCTCCAATGTTGATGACTCCACCACTTCCCAGGACAGCCTGTTTCAGTGATTTACAACCCTTTTGGTGAAGGAATTTACCTAGTATCCAACCTAAAGCTCTCCTAGCACAACTTAAGACCATTTCCTCTTCTTGATCAATCATACACAGGAATAGATCATCCTTCCCACTCAGCCAACTGAAGCCCCCAGCAGACGTCCAGAGCAGGTGTTCCCAGCTAAAACAACCAACCACTGTTGAAAGCCACAGCCATTACTTCAGGGCAGCAGGAAGGGGCACAGTGTTGTGGGAGAGCAGGAGCAGCTTGTGGGCACCAGAGACTGGAGGACCCCAAACCAGAACAAAGTACCCATTCCATCTGGTGGGCAGTGTTGTAAAGACCCATCCCTGAGGCTTAGAGGTGGATGCCTCTCTATTCATTGATGACAGTGGTGACAAAGCCTCCCTCATATGCAGGGACAGGGTGGATGTCACCTAAAGGGTCTGTAGCACAGACAAGGGCTGTAGGATCTGAGCCCCCTTCCCCAGATCCCTACCAGGACACATGGATATGTCTGTTCCCCAGGCAAAGGCAAGGCTGGAGACTGGGGGGACACCAGCACAGACCCTAACCCACTGGGTGCACCCCCCCTGGGGAGCACAGCTCATCCCATCAGCAGTCCCAGTTCAGGCAAGCACCAAGCCAGGTCCTGGGTCCATCCAAATAGGAGTGAAGTGGCACAGGGATGGGGATGGAGGTACAGCTGCACCACAACTCCAAAACCCCCAAGAGCCATCCAGGGCTGGAAACAAACCACAGTAATCATCTATGGTCACATTCCAAAAAGAATTTTTCTGCATGGCTGAGGTCCCTGCTGGAGGAAGGACCAGGGATATCCACAAGAAGGTGAGGAAGAGCATGAAAGGTCCAGGTTGAGCTTAAAGGGAGCCATGGGCAAATGTGGGGAGCACCTGTTAGGCTGCTTAAGGCAGGACAACCCTGTACATCTGCCGTTGCCCCCTCTGCTCCCAGCCCTTCTTCCTATTCCCCTGTCTGCATCCCATGTGCCTGTGCTGGTTCCCCAGTGAGTGGCCACTAGTCCCTAATGGCTGACTATTCATCAGCAGAGTCAGAAAAAAACCTGCCTCTTCAAAATAGTGAAAATAGTGGGAGACAAAAGTTGAAAGTAAAAAAATAAAAGAAAATGGAGCCTTAGAAAGTAGGAGGACAAGCAAACGTGAGAGGCTGAGAAAAGTGCTGGCCAGAAAAAAGTGGTGGATAAAAAGGTTTGAGGTTGAGAAAATTGTAAGTAGGATGAAAGAGTCTGACAAAGACTGGAAGCCAGAGAAGAGTGAGAGGGTGAAAAAGAGCAGGAGACTGAGTGAAGAGGGTAAAGGCCAAAAAATATTTGAGATGGAAAGAACAGGGAAGGCTAAAAAAGAAATGGAGGCTAAAAATGAGAAGGAAGCTGAAAAGGAAGTGGCAGCAAACAGATTGAAGATGAAGTAGAGGCTGAAAAGGAGTACCAGGTGAAAAAAAAGGTAGGGGGACAGAAGAAAGAGAGGCTGTGAAAGGGAAGAAAGCAAAGAAAGGGTGGGAGGGGAAAAAGTGAAAAGGCTGAAAAGTGCAGGAGGTTAAAATAAAATGAGAGGCTAAAGGAGAAGTGGAGCCCCCACCAAAAAAAACACACTGAAGGCCAAAAAGGGATGGGAGGCTGGATGAAAAGTAGAGGGCAGAAAAAATGGAGGCTTTAGAGGGCTGGGAGGCCAAAAAGGGCAGGAGGTCAGAAACAAAGTAGAAGCCAGAAAAACTGGAGGCTGAAAAGGAGTGGGAGTCTGTAGGGCAAGTAGAGGCCAGAAAAATGGAGTCTGAAAAAGGATGGGAGGCTGAAAAGGACTGAGAGGCTAATAAAATTGTAGTGGAAAAAAAAAAGGGAATTTAAGACTGGAAGAATCTAATGAAGAGCTGTGGCCACAAAAGGACTGGAGGCTGAAAAGGAGTGAAAGTCAAAAGAAAAAGTGAAGACAATTAAAAAGAGCAGAGGCTTATGAAAAGCTGAGGCTAAAAAGGGATAGAAGGCCAAGATGGAGTGGGGGATGGAACAAAAAATGAAGATCAAAGAGTGGAATGCTGAATAAATAGTGGAGCACCCTAGAAATGCGGAGGTTGTCAGGGTGTGGGAGACTGAACAGTGGAAGTCGAGTTTCAGTGGGGCAGGACACCTTCCTTGCCTAGTGAGAGATTTAATCAAAATCAGACCCAAAGATTTGGAAAAGCTCAAGGGTCCAGACTTGTTTTCTGGAAACGAGCAGATGATGGATCCTGGAGATACTGCTCACTATGCCTGCCTTCATGTATTCCTGCAAGTCTGACTGAAGCAGCATGCCAGGGCTCAGAGCCAGATTATTGTTAGTCATTCAGGAAAAGTCATTCAGGAGCACCATCCATCTTAACTCCAAAGGCAGTGGAAAGGTAAGCCTGATGTTCTTCTGACATGATACAAGCTGCAGTGCTGGCACAAGAGGGAAACTTGCTCCAAAGGCATCCCACTGTTACTATAGACAGTAATTGCAGCAGAGAAAGTGACAAATCCACCACAGCCAGTACCTTGGCCTTCATACCAGCTCTGAAGCCAATTGCTTTTCCTGTGATGCAGCTGCTAGTGACACTGTTCTTCCAGTCTGACTTTCTGTAATGACGATATTCTTTGCATATAATACGCCTTGTTATTGACAATGATATGTCTCAGGCTAATGTATATCAAATGAGCGGCATCTTCACTTCATTGCTATTAAACCTCTGGTCACCTACTCCCCCAGATTTTCACTAAATTTTTACCGGAATAGACAGTACTGCTGCAGCTCCCTATCTGTATCACTCCTTTCCAATTCTGATGTTGTTTCAGTCAGGCACAGATGTGCCCCTCTGTGCTGGGTTACACCCATCTTGAGGGGGAGGGTTGCCAGAGCCCTGCTTCCCCCAGGGGACAAAAGAAACCTGATCCAGGTGGACGTGGTTTCTCCCTCTTGGGAGGAGGGGTCCCCCAGGGTCTAAGTTTGTCTGTTCTGCTCCCCCTTCCTGCCCAGCAAGACTGTAAAAGGGGGGGTCATGGCAGCCCTTTTTTTAAATCCTCCTGCCTCACCTGTTTGAAAGGACCCACAGCTGCTGCTGACCTCCTGGTTCTCCCACGTGGCTGGGCCTGATCTTCTTCCTGCTGCATCCACGCTTCTCTAAAGGACTGAAATCCACATACATGGAGGGAGATACAAGGCCATCCAAATTTGGTTTTGTATATTTTCCTATTCATTCTTATTCCTTACCCTTGCAAATCCTCCCTGTTATTGCTGTATATATATTTTGTTAAAAAAATTTACTTCTCCTACTTCCAAACCGACTCCAGATTACTTTTGGTAGATTAAACTCCAGTTAAGGCTCAAACCGCCACACCCTCTTACCCACCAATGCTTTTCATGGTTGATCAGTCTTGACTTCTCCAGTGTTCCAGCCTGACATTGGCCTGGGAACTGTCAAATAACAAGGATGGGAAGTGCTTCTACATCTTGCAGCAGGATTCCCATCAAACAACTGATGAGCTAACTCCTGCCTGTAATACACTGTGCGGGACTGTTAGCCAAGGGCCTGAAGATCTTTACCTCCCTGCCTGTCCTTGCCACACTGTTGCTGTATCCCCAGGGCCCCAGTTTGTGAATCAGAGGTGGTCAACTGGATCTGGACTGATGGATGTCCTAGTGAGAATGATACAGCTGTCAGCTGGCTATTCACCCTTCTCTGGTTTGTCTACCCTTGATATGTTTGGAGCAGCTGGTGGAGACATGGAACAAACAGCTGCAGATTTGCCTTTCCCTTCCCTTGTGACCAACCCAGGATATATTCATCAGAGCAGGACTGGAAGCCGTACACCTTGAGTGCCCCCTCTCTCGCATTCACTTCTTTGTTTCTGTAGTCTCACCAGTGACAATGTTCTCCAGCACAATTTTCTGCTGAAAAAATGAAGTATTGTTAAATGTTGAGGACATGATTTTATGAAGATAAGCCAAAAGACTACAATGCAAACTGCCTAAAATCAGAGAGCAACTAAAACCTTCGACATTTGTTGTTTTAAATCTGGACTTCAAAAAGTGACTTTTTCTTCCTTCTGTCCACCTGACTTGCTGCAGAAGATTTCCTGGGCTGTGGGGGCAAAGGCATATTCACCTTATGTCTCAGATTGCATTAATCAGAATTTTTCCTTTTTTTTTTTTTGAGATCTGTTGGGATCCCAGTCACATTTATACCTCTTGAGAGTATATTAATATGTCATGTCTCTGGGATGTAGATCCCAAACCCTTCTGAGAAACAATTTCCTTTTGGCACATTAGCAGCTGTTCACTTTCTTCTGTAGTTCTATTATTAGCATCTTAACTAAGTGGGGAAAACCTTCTTGCCAGCCTTATCTCCCACCCCCAGTCCTACTATCAAATATCTGCGTTCACTGAGTCATACTTTTGAAACTGGTGAACATATTTCATGACAACATTTAAGTGAGGTTTTTGCACACAGCTCATTACAAGGTGTTGACGAGACCAGGTTCATCTTCAACCACTCAGAAATTCATTAATTGATCTTCCAAGACAGTCTCTAAAGGACCCCATTCATGCAATGTCATGGATTGTGTTGAACCTGCTGCAGTCTCTCAATACCATTCTGCAGTCATGCCAGCTTCAAAAAATGAAAATGCTAACTGCAGCAAAGTATTATGGGGCTTGAAGTTCAGATTGCAGCATGGGAGACTTCTGGTTGCTGCTTTTGGGTTCTGGGTGCTTGGCTGTTGGCTTTTCTTCAGGCATGGCAGTAGAATAGGTGGGAGTTGGATAGCTACTGTTTTTTATGGTGTTTTTTTCCCCCCTGTGTATTTCACTGCACTACTTTTGCAAATAGGCTAAGACAAGGAAATCATGCTTTGTATTATTAGATTAATTAGGTTATTTGCTAAGGTAATTATGCATTATGCTTAGATATGTTATATTAAACCCTTGTCTCTTTATCTCAATCCAGAGTTGTGTGTGTTACTCTTCCCCTCACTTTTGTGCTGGGAGAGCAGGCAGGTTAGCCCTTGCACTAAACCATTAGATGCACTCTTTGACCTGTGCCACCTTTGAGGTATTCTAACTGTGGTTACCTATTTTAGACTGAACCACAGAAAACCAACTATAAATAACTAAAGGTGCTGAGCCCTATCCAATATTGTCTGCAGCCAAGGCCATGAGATTAGACCTAGAGTTGGTGAAAAAAATTGCGCCAATTTCTCTAGTCAGATTAGGATTACCTACTGCTATGTTGTCCTTGAAGTTGACAAAAGTATGTTGGTAATAGTAAATATTTTTGAAACTATGACAATATAGAGAAATGGATAAATGTATGGTGTTCAGTTAAACCAAGTTCAGCAGGAGCATTTGAAAGATTTTATGCAAATTAGCCTTGGTATGCCATGCATAATTGCTAATTCTTTTTTCCAAGATAGCTCATTTATGTAATTTTTCAATAATCTTAGGTTACTTGCTTTAAAGAGTTTAGCTTTGCTCCTTTGAAAGCAATGGCAGAACAACGACTGATTTTAAGGTTAAAATCTAAGAATGGCTTATAGTCAGTGCCAATTTGTGTGGCTTTGTCCTTCTAGAATTTACAGTGTGGAGTGGCAATCCTTGGAGATTTCAGCATAATTTTTTTTGACTAAAGGGTAAAGGAAATAACTTCCCATACAGTTAGCCCTCTGCCAGGTTGTCAAGGTGCTGAATACTTCTTTTGTTTCTCAAGGAAACATCTGTTATAAATGAAAGCAAGAAAAGTTTTATAAATTTGTTGAATGACATAATTTACTCTAATAGATAATTCTTCTTTATAGACATGTTTTATCCTGTTATGTTTATACATTTCTTTTTTGTTACTAACTCCAGTGTCCCTTGCTCTTTTGAAATAAAAGCTAATTGCTATTTTATTTTTCAAGAAAAGAATATTAGAATATAACTATTTTTCTAATACAGTGTTTGACTGAAGGAAATGAATCTTCTGTTTGTAATGTACTGCCAGCCATTGCAGTAAAAAAAGAAAAAGAAATGAAGAACATTGTTACAAAATAGAAAAACTGGGTTCCAGCTCTCTGAACGTTCATTAAATTTAGATAGTATGCTGAGTTTTATTGCTACTCTACTGTATGTGCAGTCACTGTACAAAGCTGCTTTACTTTTTACTTCTTTGTATGTAAATCACCTGCTCAATGAGTTGAGGAATTTTGTCTTTATTTTTTATGTTTGTGCCAAACTAAGAAATCTGATCTGAATATTTCATTTATTTCTGTTTGGAGAAACTGATTATCAAGGCATCTTGTATTTATTGATTAATCTTCATCAGTCTTCATGCCATTCTCAATCTGTCTTTGGGGAATCCTTCCTTTTTCTATGATTACTCAGTCATCTCTGCTGTGACTGTCCACTGCCCATATGAAAGCAGTTCTTTTCCACCATCTATTTGATTGCCTTTTTTATAGCTTCACTGATTGAACTTAATTTGATCTTGCATAATTTTATTAAAATAGTATTTTTTTTGCCCTTTCTTAGTGTAACTTGGACATCCCTATAAATTGGTGCCTTTAATAGTGATCTTAACATGCCTCTATTTCCTGGCTTCCTTATATACTGCTCTCATTTGCTCTCTCCTTCCTCTAATGGCTGCCTAATTCTTGTCAACTCCTTATTTATTCCCTGCTAATTTGAGAATGAGATATAATTGTATTATGTTAATGCTGAGTGTAATAAGTTCTGCATCTTTCTCTTCACTGAGTTTATCTATTTGCCCATGTCATCTTCAAACCATTATCAAGGTATTTCATATCATGTCAAAAGTTCTTATCATCATATCCTTTGATTAGTTTATCATTCTTATGATCTCAAATTCTCACCTAGTCTCTATGGTCAGAATGGTGGATTCCTTAGGTGTTGATGCAACAATTTTGCATCAACAGAGAAAACAAACAGACAAACAAACAAATAAATATGGCCATCAGAGACTGGAGAATGTGCAGATGCAGAGTGACCATTCCAGCTGCATGCTGCTACACTGTGCACATCTGGCAGCATTGTCAATTTACTAGAGGTGGCATTCAGTTTTCCACACTTTGCACCCATTCCCTCACTAAGTCTCATTTCTGCTTTGAGCTTCATTTGTAAGACAGAATTGGGAGCCATGATGAGATACAGGAAGAATGGAGTGCAGTAGGCTCTGAAGTAGCAACAATATTGTATTTAGTGTGAGTTAAAAACAACAGTAGAAAGATTAGAAAATCAGGTAGGTCTTGGGAAGTTATTTTGCCTAATTTTAGTCTTTGCTTTTCAGATTACCATTTATAAAATGTAATGATATCCTATTTTGATTAGTGTGTTGAAGCTATTTGCATACATCATAATTGTTAGTACAACAAAAACTGTCCAATGTTAATCTTGTATCTGTAGAACTCCCCTCAGTGTCTTGTAATTTAATTTAAAACTTAGATTTAAGATGTATCCTGTTCCTGGTCTATAGCACTTGCATATGATGTGTTTTGGTTGGGTTGTTTTTCAGATTGACTAATTTAAAAGCACTTTCATTTCACCACCCCTTACAAATCACGACATGAATTTATTTCTGTATGTATTTATTTATCTATCTAATCTTTAGAGCACCTACTATTAGATTTATCTGTGAGATTGCCAGTTGTCACACAATCCTCTCTGATTTCCTGCAGTCCTGCAAGAGTCTGATGCTGTCACTTCTTCATCTTTTCCAGCTGTCCAAGTTAGTTCTTTCTAAATTAGGAACTCTTTCTGTCTTAACTTCTTTCGCAGTCCTTTCTATTCTTTTATTATACTTCAACATTTAAGTTGTTGTAGTAACATTTATCTCAATAAAGGATATATAAAATACTTTTGGCTTTTTATCCATCAAAGCATTTAGAAAATGAAACAAATGTGAATGCAGTAAGTCATGGCATTTGCTAATTATCAGCATAACAGCAATACACTTTTCATGCTGAACTTAATTCTTTGTTTCTCTCCTGTATAGTATACACTGAAAGAAAAATAAAAATGTATCTGATCATTCAATACCTCTTTACCTGGAAATGCCTGTGTTTTTTGTTTAGTTGGTTGGTTGGGGTTTTTTTGTTTGTTTGCCCCCTTTGTGTCCAGTGGTTGTGATGTCTGGGGCTTTTCATACAAAAATTCTGCAGCTCCTCTTTGTGGCATTCTTATAGCAAATCTAGTAGGAAATATAATTTAAAATATACTTTGTACACAGATTGCAATGAAGAAATTCATTATCAAGTCACTACTAGTAGCAATGATAGCACTGATCATATGTGAGACAATTGGGGTTTCTTTTTTTGTATTTGACTTTGTTGTTACTGTGTTCTGGGTTCTCTCACCACAAGTGATATCTTCTTCATCTTGTCCATTTAAGGAACTGCTAGAGGGGTGTACACAGAGCCTAAAAATGGTCATTTTGGGTGTATGAGGAAGCAGGTCTTACTCTGAAATGGCACATAACTTCTACTGGTAATTTTACAAATTTCATCAGTTTTGGATAATAATGTACTGTGATTTTAATCTACGGCTTCCAATCCATTGAAAAATAATTAAGAATTAGTCCACTTACATATAGCAATTTAGAAGAAGAAAAAAAGTAAGAAGAAAGAGGATTTTTTCACCTTTTTTTTTTTTTTAAATAATTCTGCGAGAGTTTGATGCAATCAATGCATTTCCAGTGAACTGGGAAAGAAGGAAAGTGTGCAAAGGTTGGAGAAAGAGGAAAAGTTGTCTGAGGGTCTCTAGGGAGTCAACCACTGCAAATTATTGACTAAGTGGTTAGATATGGTTTGTTGCTGCTATCTATGGAGAAAACCTTACATCCAATTCATAAATCAGCTGACTTGAAACTTTGGTAAAACTGCTGTGTTTTGTTCTGCTGTGACATACTTAGAGAAAATTAGTATGGAGTCCTTCTTGCTCATTATCTGCATCTGCTATGGCTTATCTCTGTGCATTTGCCAGCAAATCCTCACCTACTGTCTTTCAGTTTAGAACAATTGCTACTTTTCCTGTCACTCCAGACCCTGGTAAAAAATCTCTCTGTTTCTCTCATGAGTCACCTTTGTACTTTGAATTGTTGCATTCACTTCTCCAGAGCAAGCAACCTCAACTTTCTGAGCCTTTCTCTAATAATTTTCATGGCCTTCCTCTGGACCTGTTGCAACAAGCCCATGTCTTTCCTGTGTGGAGGACTCCACAGCTGGATACAGTACTCCAGGTGAGGTCTCACCAGGGTGGAATAGAAGAAGAAAGTTGCCTTCCTTGACCTGCTGCTGGCCACACTTCTTTTGATGCAGCCTAGGATACAGTTTGCCTTCTGGGCTGTAAGTGCACATTGCCTGCTCATCTCCAGCTTTTCATCCATCAGAGCCCCCAAGTCCTTCTCTGAAGGACTGCTCTCAATCCCTTCATCCCCCAGCCTGTAATGATACCAGTGGTTGCCCTGATCCAGATATATGACTACGTACTTGAACTTGCTCCTTGCAAGATGGAATTCTAACCTGTCACACAAATGCTACCAGATTCCACCATCCTAAATTTTCACCATGGCAATTCAATAGATAAATACATATATTACAGTCTGAAACGAGACAGATCAAATTGTTTTATTCTTCATGTTTTCTTCAAGCCAGTATCCAAAATGCTTCCTCTTCCTTTTGGCTCTTGTCTTCAGGGGAGCATACTTTGTTCGTTACTCTCATTGACTAGTGTTTACTGAACGTCCTTCTGGTTTTAACCGGCATGGATTGGTGGAAGCATGATGTTATTAAACATGGCAGTCTGTCTGCCTGACAGTACCACCAGAGATGAACCTGTCAGGAATGTCTCCACCAAAAAGTATTGCTCAAAGGGCTTTTTGTCAAATTACTTGACACTTGCTCATGAACTATGACTAACATTGCCTCTTAAAACACTCTGTATGTTTATTTTATAAGCCATATGGCTAAAACTTGCCTAGTGTTATATAGGTGTGAAAGTAAGTCTGAATAAATGTAATTACTTTGGACTTCTGAGCTTTGCAGTAAAAGTTTCTATGGTAATGTAATTACTGTATTGTGCTTTATATAATGTATACCTATATCCCCTGATTATTTCTAGATATTTTTTCTTTTTCTCTTGACATTTTATATTTTCAGGGGAAAAACAAACCACACACACACAAAAAAACCCACATCAAAAAACCCCGAACAACCACCACCTAAATAATTAGTTCTGTAAAACTCTTGTTGGACATATACTTAAAACTAGAATTGAAACATGTGGCTGTTAGGAGCAGAGAGATTTCACCTAAGGGTTTTACTAATGGATGTCTGAAAGACTATGAATCTATGTCTTTCTGCACTGGTGGGAACTTTGCAGAATACTTGATAGCATCCAGGTTAGTAATCCTCACTAGTGAGTTAGATCCTTTTGCATTTATAGTCCCTTTAACACTTTGTAGGCTGTTGAAAATAGTATGTATACAAAACAGTAAGAAGCTTTCAAGCAAATACAAGATTTAAATATGGTTGGGCTATCAGTTTCCCTCTACAAGAGCGCTCACTCAGTGAAGTAATGACTGTGGAAAGCATGGCACATGGTAAGCAAAGGTAAATCTTCTCTGAGCACAGTTTTATTAACTACCTTTTTGATTTTAGAAAAAAGTATTTTACTGTAGTTCTGATGTAGGTTTCTCAGAGAAGTAGTACCCAAATTGCTGGGTGACTGCTCTTGGGGAAGTAATGCAGGAATTGTGCTCAGAGGATGATGCAGCCTGGATGTTTAAAATACAGTGCAGGTCTGCCTTTTGTGTGCCCTTAATCTGAAACCGGGTAATGCGTCAGTATGCATTGACTTGTTATTCTGCAGTCTGGTAAATAATTGTATGGACTTGTTCTTAGCGATGCATTTTCTTAGGCTTTTTGTTTTATAATCAGTGATTAAAATATTGTTCAATGACATGGACATAATCAAGATACAAAACATGCAGAGCTTGCAGTTTCTTTCTTCTGAGATAAATATCAGTGAGAAAGATGCAGTGTAATACAAAGAAATGGCAAAACAGAAACATACCAAGGAATGTACACACAAACATATTTCTTAACTCCATTTAAATGAACCTATGCATAGCCAGGAGAGTCTGAAGATGTCTATGAGCTGTATCCTGATTTTTACCTTACAACATACTGTAAAATGATCTGTGATGTTGAAAAGGTTGTTATTTTTGGCATGCTGTATCAATTTCCTTTTCACACAGCAACTGGTGGCAACTAAAAATAATCCTGGTTTAGTACCAGCTAAGAATCTGGTCACATTTAGCACATGAACAACATGCACAAATAAAATTTAAGATCCCTTGTTCTGCTATTTCATTCGAGCCCACTCATCAAGCTTTAGTTTGCTGCCATTTGAAAGCTATTGAAAAGCCATTAACTGGCAGGACTGTGAGAGCCGCAGTGCAGCAGCACACCTCAGTGCTGGAAGAACGTGGTGCAAGTGCACACCAATTAAATCTTTCTATTCCTGGGGATGTGGGATTAGGAGCAGTGTCAATCAATTGTGCTACAATAGCACGTGCAGTAGTGATAGTTCAAGACACACAGGGGTTTATCGTAACTCCAGCAGTCGGGTGAGGATGACTTGGAAGCCTCTGCAAGATCTCGGAACAGAAACTACATTAAATAATGTATTCTGAGGTATACTGGATACCTGAAGGAGGGCTCTAAATAATGCATTTTCTGGGCATGACAGTTGTAGCAGAAGAGAATGCTGAAACCTGTAGCAAGACTACAGCCTGAGATGAAAGAATGTCTCATTACCATTTTATCAAATGCTGTAAGTAACAGAATGGTTATTTTGATTTCTAAACTGTCTATTTTCCGAGGTGTGTCTTTTCAATGCATATGCAAAAGTGGAAGGCAGATACTGCATGATATCAATGTGGTAGTCAGAAAGGGGAGTTGTTACTTTGCATGTGAATATGCAGGCAGAGCATAGTGTTTCTTTCTCTCCTCTGTTCAGAGGGAACTTCATTGTGTGTGTGATAAAGCTCTCATTTTGAGGTTCATGCTGATCAGCTTTTAAAACTTTTGTTTAAATTGATCACTAAAGAAAATAATATCCCAAAAAAGGAGAAACGTGTCATTCCTAGCATTATGTTAAAGATGACTGGAAGGACAATCTCGGATACGGTTCTTACATTTTACGAGGGTAATACAAATGAAAATAGCTTCATAATTAGAAGCACATATCATTATCTATTGTAGATTAACTGCTTGAAACCAATCCTTATCAGAATATTTGGCTATTTGGTGTGACTGGCTTAAAAAATAACAATGAACTTTTAACCTTGAATTGTGCAAGCTGCCTCCTTAAAGACTGAAATTAGGATCTATGCTAAATGCATTGATTCAATGCAGAGCAAATTCCCAGCAACATTTTTTTTGGGGGGGGCTGCCTGTCAAAGCTGCTTGTCTTCCTGGCTCCACATTTTTCAAGATTTTTGATTTGCCTTTTAAAACATCCAGGGTCTGAGTGGAAATTGCTGGGCTTACATCAGATGAATGAATTATCATTTAGATACTTTTCTGGACAGCCATTAGTAGTTTGTTAGCCATGGATTATTATTTTTTTTACTGCAGGACTTAGAAGACTTCAGACTTCCAGTTATTATGTCACTCTTTTAACATGACAAATAACAGATTGTTGTAAAAGATTTTTCTCTCCAGACTGTGGTCTTTGATGACTTGAGTGTACCAAGGTCATTTCTGAAACTGTTTTTTAAAAATTCTATGTTACAGTTAAGAAACAAGTTATGTGGTTCTTTGATGTTTTAATAGGAAATTAAGCTGCCCTGGAAGTATTTTAGTAATTAAGATAAAATATTTATGAGGGTTTTCTCTTGTGTGCATTCAATTGGACTTGCATATGGAACTGCTTGTGATACTGGTGGGAGTTACAAGCCTAAATGCCCTGTTCATGCAGAGAAGCACAGGTTAGATTTACTGCATAGTTTTAAAGGTGCATTTGAAGAATAAGTCTTTGAGCTTGTCATGAGATCTGATAAATCCAAATGAGGAATTTGCAGCATAATAACTATCTTGAAGATGTCAAAAGAGTATTGTTAGCTATTTATTCACTTTGGAATAACCTTCTTAGAGTGAAACTGTAGCAAATATATATGGCTGTTGTTCAACAGCATGCAAATATGGAATTTATTCTTAGTGATTTCACACTAAATCAGGGTATTTTGCCACATAGCACTCTTCCTTCAAAACAGTGTGCTTTAAAGACAATGGGTGCTGGCTGGAGCCTGACAGAAGTGACTTTTACTGTGTGCTTCTCCATGAGGAACTGGCTAAAGTGCTACCACCTTCACCTGTAATTAGTGAAGGAGAAACACTTCCTCTGTCATTCTCCCCTGAGGGTTACCATTTGACATAACATGCCAATAGTCTTGCTGATGTTTGCTGGGATCAAATATGGGCCAGGGCTGTGTGCAGGGTGGTAGCACTACTGACGTGCTGAGATACGCTGAGGGCAGCTGAACCTCATAGGGAATGGGATGTGATTTTTCACAGCCTGCTTTGGTTTTGCTCCATTTAATCAGTTTTGCTCTTTGTGTTTTTAAACCTCTGCAGAGAGTAAGTGTGGAGATCTGAGCTGAGAAGGGCCATAGATACTCTCCTATGGCATTAGTAAAATGTTCCTGCTGTTCTTTCATATTTTCAGTTCACTGCTCCCAGTAGAAGGCTCTGAAAATGAGATATACTGTCACCATCTTGACATAGGATCTTTCAGGTTGCAAAGGTCTAACTTTGGGAAGTCTCCAGTCCACACAGCTCAAAGCAGGGACAGCTGCTGTCAGACCGGATTATTTGGGGCCATGCCCAGTGGGGCCTTTCATCCCAGTAATACTCTGGAATAAGGCCTGCTGCAGCCCTGCAGCACTGCTTTTTGTTGGTATCTATAGCAGAAGCAGAAGCACCAGCTTCTGTAAACCAAAACAGGAGGACTGTTGAGTCTTCACATCATGTAGATGTGCTGAAGGAGGCAGTGAAATCAGATCTGCTGAGCCTACAGAATAGAATAGAGTTAACCAGATTGGAAAAGGCCTTTGAGATCATCGAGTCCAAGCGATCGCCCAACACCATCTAATCAACTAAACCATAGCACCAAGTGCCTCATCCAGTCTCTTCTTAAACACCTCCAGTGATGGTGACTCCACCACCTCCCTGGGCAGCACATTCCAATGGGCAATCACTCTTTCTGTGAAGAACTTCTTCCTAACAACCAGCCTAAACCTCCCCTGGTGAAGCTTGAGACTGTGTCCTCTTGTTCTAGTGCTGGTTGCCTGGGAGAAGAGACCAACCCCCACCTGGCTACAACCTCCCTTCAGGTAGTTGTAGACAGCAATAAGGTCTCCTCTGAGCCTCCTCTTCTCCAGGCTAAGCAACCCCAGCTCCCTCAGCCTCTCCTTATAGGGCTTGTGCTCCAAACCCTTCCCCAGCTTTGTTGCCCTTCTCTGGACATGTTTCAGCAACTCAACATCTTTCCTAAACTGTGGGGCCCAGAACTGGCCACAGTACTTGAGCTGTGACCTAACCAGTGCTGAGTCCAGGGGCACAATGACTTCCCTGCTCCTGTTGGCCACACTGATACAGGCCAGGATGCCATTGGCCTTGGCCACCTGGGCACACTGCTGGCTCATGTTCAGCCTACTATCAACCAGTACCCCCAGGTCCCTTTCTGCCAGGCTGTTCTCCAACCACTCTGTCCCCAGTCTGTAGCACTGCATGGGGTTGTTGTGGCCAATGTGTAGAACCCAGCACTTAGATGTGTTATATCTCATACCATTGGACTCTGCCCATCTATCCAGCCTGTCAAAGTCCATCTGCAGAGCTCTCCTGCTCTCTAACAGATCAACACCTGCCCCCAGTTTGGTGTCATCTGCAAATTTACTAATAATAGAATAGAATAGAATAGAATAGAATAGAATAGAATTAACCAGGGTGGAAGAGACCTTCAAGATCATCGCGTCCAACCCGTCATCCAACAGCCTCTAATTAACTAAACCATAGCACCAAGCACCCCATCAAGTCTCCTCCTAAACACCTCCAGTGATGTCAACTCCACCATCTCCCTGGCCAGCCCATTCCAAGGGGAAATCACTCTATAAAGAATTTCTTCCTACACATCCAGTCTAAATCTCCCCTGGTGCAGCTTGAGACTTTGTCCTCTTGTTTTGGTGCTGGTTGCCTGGGAGAAGAGACCAGCCCCTACCTGTCTACAACCTCCCTTCAGGTTGTTGTACATGGCAGTAAGGTCTCCCCTGAGCCTCCTCTTCTCCAGACTAAGCAACCCCAGCTCCATCAGCCTCTCCTTGTAGGGCTTGTGCTCCAAACCTCTCCCACTTTGTTTTTAAGGGTTGTTTCCCAAGGTGCCTTCTGAGTTAATTTCTTAAGTAACCTGAAGTTAGTTCCTTGAGTAACCTGAAGTGTTACCCTGTGACCACTTTGTCACCTGAGAAGAGCCATCCATCTGACCTGGCACAGATGGCACGCTGGGCAGTGATGGTGCCTGCAGAGAGCTGAATTTTGTTGTATTCTTGAGGGGACTCGATCTTTGGATGTACAGAGGTCCCTTCCAACCCTTAACATCCTGTGAGCTGTCATGTTTTCTTCAGCTGGTGCCTGCAGTGTTTAAAACACAAGCTGTATGTGTGTCTGCCTGTTTGAGCAGCTCATGTTGTCCCTGCTGATGCCCATCTCCTTCTTGCAGCCAAGTCTTGCTACTGAGAGCTGTCCCTGTCTGCTACTAGCTTCTCCTTGGCATCAGCTAACATAAGCTATTTAGAAGAGGGAACAGTGGTATGTAGGAGAGTACCACATGTTGTCTACCAGCTGCTATGTACCATTTTATCTTGATGATTTGTGTGACAGTCTGTAGAAATAAATGTAATTTTGCAAATTAGGCAGCACCTTGCTGATATCTTCTCTCCTTTGTATATCCAGTAACATTATAAATATCACACATTCTGGCTGTGGTTTTCCACGTGTACACTGGATTTCCTTTGAGGGATCTGCAAAGGTAGCTAGGAAAAACAGTACTTTAGGCAGGAGTCTCAAATTTATTACTCAAGAGGCTGATTTCTGCTGCAAATACTGTAGAGGTGCATAAATGCAAACAGAATTAAAATCTTGCTAGGGAGTTACAATCATGTCAGCTGAAAATCTGAGCCAAGTGAATTTATCCAAATATTGGAATCTTCAGATATGAACATCAGACTCTTACTTCCATTCTTTCTGATTCATCACTGTTTCCGATTCCTTTATCTTCTTTATATGAATTAGCAAACACTGAGTTGTGCTTTGTTACAGACCAATACTTATAGACATTTGAGATAGGAATACTAATTAGATTTTTTACTAATGAATTAATTCAGGAATTGAAACAAGACACAGAAAAAATATGATTCTCTCCAGTATCTAGCCGTTATTACCTTCATCATCTGAATACATGGCAAGGATTGTCCATGAATAAAATTAATTAAAGTAGTAGATGTGCTGAAAGATTTGGCCTGTAAATTTTGCAATATGATCTTAAGATATCTTTTAGTCTGTATCAATTTATTCCTTCTTTTTGCTGCCTGTAATCATAGTATTTAAAAAAATCATAGTATTTAAAAAAAATCTATATCCTGCAGGAGTCTTTCCTTACATAGAAGTGAACAAACAAATAAACCCCCGAAAACCAAACCAAACCAAACCAACCAACCAACCAACACCAGAAAAAAACCCCAAATCAAACAAAAAAAAATCCTGACCTTAGTCTGCAGTGCCAGAGACCTTAATCATATACTTTGTCTTGAAAGGCCAGAGCCAGCAGTAATGTACTTAGAGATGTCATCTTTAGTATTTTTCACACTAATTTACAGAGTATTTGGTAACAAAATTACCATCTTAAGTATGGTTTGAAAAAAAGAATAAGTTCTGTGGTTTGTTTTGATGATTTCCAATTTATTTAATATTACCCCACTTTTCCATAGCTTGCCATTTCAAATAATTCTTTGTTTCAAACAAACTAGTAACTACTGGAATTCTCAACATAGTGGTATGAGCATTTCACCCATGGTGGTATCTGGCTTATGGGACAGACTGCATTAGCATGTTACAGGATGCTCTAAGGGAAAGACGCGTGTCGTTTAGCACTTTAAATTCGGTCTGTGTGCTTTTGCCAAGGTATTCAGCTGTTCCCACATCACCCAGAGTCTTCTGAGGCTCCAGACATGCTGTACTTGACCCACATGCAGCTTGGAAAGGGATGAGGAAGATGTGATATAATACATTAGCTTTAGTTTACAGAGTATGGGGATTTACACTTGATTCTCCCATGGATAAAAAGGCAATGCAATGGGTGAAACACGATACCTTCATGTCAGCTTTCTTACTGTAAGACATCCTGTGAAAATTTTGTCTGTGTTTCAACAGAGAGATTTGCTGTAGCTAAGATGGGGTAAGAAGGGACGAGAAGCCTGAATGTAGGAGAAGGACTGTTTTCAGATAGCTTTGGAAGGCTATGGGGAAGATTTTCATTTGCTCAAATTAGAGAAGGCTATGTTTAGTCTTTGACTCGGAAAAGAATGTAAACATCTTGTAATGGAAGGAGAGAAATTGGGCAGAATTTAGTTGCATGTGTTAAAATACTGTTTTGTTATTTTAGCCTATTGTATGCCTTAATTACAAGCATGCTAGAACAAAATAATCAATTAAGATGTGACACATGTGCCTTCTGATAGACTATATAACTTTGCTGTATAATGTAATAAATGTCTTTGCCTGCATACATCTTGTCCTGGAAGCTGTGCTCAGGGTGATTTGAACACCTATACAACACCTGAAAAGAAAGAATGAAGACCTCTAGTTGGTTGACAGTACAGGAACCCTTTGCCTTTATGATGATTTTGTGTAGGATGTGTGATGACCCAAGTAACAATGACACACAGATGCCCTGTCACTGGATGGTTAGTGGTGTGAGAGAAGTAGTAACGTCATCAAAATGTTTTCTTCTTCCTGTGAACAGGATATCTTCTATTAGAAGTTTGTTCAGGAGGTGGTATTCATTTATTTAGTCCATTTCATGGTGTCCCAAAGAATTCTCACATCCTCTTGGACATGTCCTCTGCCACTGATGAGGAGCTCAAGGCATAAAAAAGTAAAAATTATGCAGGTGGCAGGAAGAGAGCTGTAAAAAGAAGATTGATGTCTGTACTAATCCTTATTCAACAGCCATCCCTTTAGATTGCTATTTCATGATGGTGTCATGGTTTATTCCTGCAATAAAAGAGCTAAGTAACAACATGGCTGCAGAGAAAGCTTCCTTTTCCTTGTACGTGCTTATAACACTATGACCTATGGCATAGGGCTAAGGTTATTGCTGAAATGAGATGCCTAGCATGACCAAGAAACTGTCCCTGCTGAAAATGAGGCTAGAAGGAAGAGGCAGGAGTCATTTTCCCCAGGAGTCTAGGAAGAGGAACAGCTGCATGTCATGAGCCACTGCCTGGGAGGTTTAGATCCTGTGAAGATGTACAGAGCAATTCTAGGGGAATAAAGGGATTTTGATGGAAGGTGTCTAAGAAGCTTAAAACAGTCAAAAAGTAATGCTAATACAATACAGGGTATTTCTTCTTCCATTTTGACATGCAATCTGAGTCTGATGGATCAGTGATCTACAATGCAGATTTAAAAAAAAATCAGTTGGTGTGATAATTCAGATGTCATGGAGGGTATCTGAAAAAGTAGGTAAAACTGCTTTTTAATTATGTAGTCAAGAAAAATGTTTTTTTATCTTTCAAACCTTCATACAAGCAGAGCCACAGCTAGAACATTTTTACTTCTGTTACACTCTGTCACTATGATCACAGGATAAGTAAAGGGTAGCAGGAAAAAAAGGAAATTATTGACAACCTATGAATGCTAGTACTTTTATACCTGCCTATGATACTTGATTAGTTATTTTTATTCTCTAATTCTTTTCATGCAACAAAGCAAAAGCTCTGTGGTTTGTTTTGTTGTGGTGGGGTTGTTTTGCTTGTTTGTTTGATTTTGGTTTTTTGTTGTTGTTTGGTTGTTTGGGTTTTATTAAACTAGTTGGGGTTTGAGTTTGGGGTTGTTTTTTAGCTAGTTTTCTACCTCAACTAAATTTGGAATATTTATAAATCATGACACTGGATGCCAGCAAAGAGGTAAAAAGAACTTTAATATTTGTATTTAGATATAGAAAGTGATATTTAGAAAGATCCATTTTGAGCTGGAAGTAACTTTTGTAATACTGGCCATCTAATAATTTGTCACGTGTGCCTCCACATAAATAAAACTTTCCTCAAAGGAACAGCTGACAAAACTTTCCTAACAATGACAACTGCTTGGAATAGCATTTGGAAATTATTAAGCTTAAGAATTGTGTTAGGCTGGTATTTGGTGATAGGAGCAATTTTAACTTGGATAATCAAAGGCTACACTGTTTCCAACTTTGTATTCCACTAAAACTAGGTTTTGTTTGTAGTATTTTTTATTGAAATTACAGCTATAATTTTTATGTCATCATTTTGTTTCCTGCTGTAAAAAGACCTGTTATGAGAGTGATGTAGTTTTGATGAAACTGATAATCCAGAAATATGATAAAACACAAATACAATCTATTAAATATAAAAAAAATATTTTTCTGAGCCAATTTGACCCAGGTTCATTTGACCGGTCAATGATAGGTTAATTATACACAATAGGATGTGAATAAACAGGGGAATAACAGTCTAGGAAAATCAGAACTTGGAATACATAGGAACAAACTAGAAAACTCCTACACGTGCGAAACAAACAGCAATGCTGCCCCGGGTGGTAAGATGGACCACAACAGCTCTAAACAACAGGCAAATAAGCTATAAACCTTAGAAATAACCAGGTAAATTAGCATAAGTTACTCATGAACTGCTGAGCTGTTAGCTACCAGAACCTTTGCTGGATGAAGCGATGCTCTGAGTTCGTATTTGTCATCCAAAAGGCAGAAATAATCCAAAATTAGAGGAAGTGAGAGAGAGAGCATGTGCTGTGGTGGAGATCTATGACTCAAACACTGTGCTGCTAGGACAAAAGAAGCTTATTGCCCTGAAGACAGGTGCATGAAGTAGGTGCTCTCACCGCCTTGAATCCCATTAGTGAACAGGGGAGGAGAAGAAGATAAGAGAGAGAGATAAGAAAGATAAGAGAGACAAGAAAGATGTGGGGTCTGAAATCTTCCCCTATAAATTCCCTTTTTGAACAGCCCAATGGCAGATTACCTATTCAAATCCCGCCAATCAGTTCAAAATGTTGTCGGGTGAGCAAAACTGCACATGCCCTGTCTCATAGCATCTGACACGTGCCGTTGCCTCTCTGAAACGTGAGGCTCAGGGTCCAGCTTCCACCCCCTCCAGGCAGCCTTAACAGCACCTGCCTATTGGCTCCCCGAACTGAAAACTGGACCCTGCAACGGGGAGGGAGGAGAAAGAGCAGTGGCCAAACAGGTTTGTCTGGCTTGTTAATGCCACTTCCAGGACAGAGGGAGAAGAATAAGCATTTTCTGTGGAAACCACTGCTGTGAAATTGTAAGAAAATGGTAAAGAAATCTTGTATATCTTTCGTATTTGGAGTGCTTAATTTTCTTCTAGTATAGTGATTCTGCTGACAGCAAAGAAATCCAGCAATGCAGAAAATAAGATGAAAAAAGATTGTAAAGGTCAAAGTATCATGTTTTCTCACCGTATTGTCACAGCATGGATGAAGCTTCAGAATTCTGATATTACATTTTTGAGGAAATTCCTGCAAGAGCAGACAGCAAAATAAAAACAGCCTCAAACATATATCCATATGTGAAATTGTAGCATTATAGCCACTTTTCCTCACATTTGTGAAAATGTTGAGGCTAATGAAGGTATTTTCATTCCAGAAGTACTTTCTTGCTTGAGATAGTCACAAATCCCTTTCTTTCTCATTTCAGACCAATTAATGTATACTGCATAACAGTAAATTTTGCACAGTTGGTACATTGTATAACCAAACGAAAATATTTCTGGATAATGGCCCCATCCTGTTCAATATCTTTATTGATGATCTGGATGAGGGGATTGAGTCCATCATCAGTAAACTTGCAGATGACACCAAGTTGGGGGCAGATGTTGATCTCTTAGAGGGTAGGAGAGCTATGCAGTGGGACCATAACAGGCTGGACAGATGGGCAGAGTCCAATGGCATGAGATTTAACACATCTAAGTGCCAGGTGCTGCACTTTGGCTACAACAACCCCATGCAGTGCTACAGGCTGGGGACAGAGTGGTTGAAGAGCAGCCAGGCAGAGATGGACCTGGGTGTACTGGTTGATAGTAGGCAGAACATGAACCAGTAGTGTGCCCAGGAGGCCAAGAAGGCCAATGGCATCCTGGCCTGTATCAGGAATAGTGTGGCCAGCAGGAGCAGGGAAGTCATTCTGCCCCTCTACTCAGCACTGGTTGGTTTAGTTTATACATTTATTGGCCAGAAATATGATAAAATATGAATATTATTTATTAAATATAAAAAATGTTTTCCCAAGCCAATTTTGTTCAGGTTCATTTGCCCAGTCGATGACAGGTTGATTATATATGATAGAAGGCTTATAAACAGTAGAATAACAGTCTAGAGCAACCAGAATTTAGAATACAGAGGAACAAACTGGAATCTCCCTATGCGCGTGAAACCAAACAGCAATGCTGCCTCGGGTGGCGTAGACAAACCACCTCAAGTTCACAGTGGAGCTAACTGACAGGTAACAAGCTATGAACCTCAGAAATAACCGGGTAAAATAGCGTAATTTACTCACGAACTGCCAAGCCGCTAACTACCAAAACCTTTGCTGAATGAAGAGATGTTTTGAGTTCGTAGTTATAGTCCAAAGGGCAGTATCCACAAATCAGAAGAAATGAGAGAGCAGGTTGCTGTAGGGGAGGCCCAACTCAAGCACTAAGCGGCTAAAACAAAAGAAGCTAATTGCCCTGAAGATAAAGCAAGTAGGGTGACTTGAATCCCATTAACAAACCGGGGAGAGGGGAGAGAGGTAAGAATGTAATGAGCATGCAAGCTATGAGTGTAATGAGCAATGAGCATATGAGGTCCTCCCCTATAAGTTCCCTTTTTTGAAAACGGAACAGCCCAATGGCACATTAGCCATTCAAATCCCACCAATCAGTTCAAAATGTTCATGTGGCGAGTAAACTGCACATGCCTTTTCTCATGGTGTCTGACACGTGCAGTCGCCTCTCTGAAACATGAGGCTCAGGGTTCGTGTTCAGCTTCCACCCCGCTCCAGGCAGCCTTAACGGCACCTACCTGGTAGGCTCCTCGACCTCAATCCAGACCCTGCAACAGAGAGGGAGGAGAGAGGTGCAGTGGCTCAAAACAGATTTAGCTGTATTGTTAATGCCTCTTCCAGGACACTGGTTAGGCCACACCTTGAGTACTGTGGCCAGTTCTGGGCCCTTCAGTTTAGGAAAGATGTTGAGTTTTTGGAAAGTGTCCAGAGAAGGGCAACAAAGCTGATGAGGGGTTTGGAGCACAAGCCCTATGAGGAGAGGCTGAGGGAGCTGGTGTTGCTTAGCCTAGAGAAGAGGCTCAGCTACCTCTACAGCTGTCTGCAGCTACCTGAAGGGAGGTTGTAGCCAGGTGGGGATTGGTCTTTTCTCTCAGGCAACCAGCACCAGAACAAGAGGACACAGTCTCAAACTGCACCAGGGGAGGTGTAGGCTGGATGTTAGGAAGAAGTTCTTCACAGAAGGAGTGATTTGCCATTGGAATGGGCTGCCCAGGGAGGTGGTGAAGTCACCATCACTGGAGGTGTTTAAGAAGAGACTGGCTGGGGTGCTTGGTGTCATGGTCTAGTTGATTAGATAGTGTTAGATGATAGGTTGGACTCTATAATCTCGAAGGGCTTTTCCAACCTGGTTAATTCTATTCTATTCTATTCTATTCTATTCTATTCTATTCTATTCTATTCTATTCTACTCTACTCTACTCTACTCTACTCTACTCTATTCTATTCTATTCTAATCAAATTAGCCAGAGTCTAAACATGGTTATTTTAAAGCAAGTAGAATCTAATTCTAAGCAAATTGAAGTAATTCTATTTTTTTCTTAATCAAATGGAAACTAAGTCAGCAGAAGATTAGTTTGATTTGGAATAAATGAAGAGTTTTCCTAATGCCATTTTTTATATACATCATAAAAGAGCACCACTGTGGCAGTTTTAGGCTATGCCTTTAAAAAGTAGCTGCAGATTTCAAGCAGAAAAGTAGAAAAAACATAAACAATTCACTATTGGGAGTAAAAAGGAAAACAAAAGATTGTTGTAAATTAATTTCATTGGACAGAATATCTGGTATAGAAGCAAGTGTTCCATAAACATCTCACACATTTTACTTCCCTTCCCATTCCTTCTTTTCTTCTCTGGTCTGGCTGTTCTGCTGGAAGAATAATGCCTTTGACTTTGAGATAAGACTAACACTGCTTTCTTCCAGGTTCTCTCTCTCTCTTTTGGTACAAGGGTGTTTGGGAGGCTTTGCAGGGCGGGGCAGTCAAGCAGCTTCCCTGGTTGTTTTGACCAGGGGGGTTTCCATGCTATTTTCTGATTGCAAATACCTGTATAATATTGTAAATACTGTATATTTTGTACATATTCATTGCATTCCATTGTAAAGTGTAGTTTTTGCTTTGTAAGTACAGCTTCCACTTGCTTCCAACAGAGCTGGTCGTGCTTAGTTAATGTGAATGGGAAACTTTAACACACCACAACCACCAATTTAATAAAAATAATTCTTGATTATTAAAAGGTGTATTTGATGTTTGCTTTCAAGCAACTGCCTTCAGTACAAGCAACAGCAAAATAAGACCTGCTAAAAGAAATCTCTGAGTTCTAGTGTTTTGACTGCTGGACATACATTGAGGTAACACTTCATGTGAATCAATCTGTTGTAACCTGCAGAACCATAAATGAAAGTATTATCACCAAATATGTTTTCCTTGCCAGTGTCATTCATGTACGCTGAAAGACAGCTATCCCTGACAAGTTTCCCCAAGTGTAAGGTGATTCAGAAACCTGGGATGTAGTCCATTTTAATCTTTTTTTGGACAGTAAGAACTGGAACTGGCAAGGAGCGTGAACAGGAGGTCACAGTGCCGAAGTTGACGAGCATTTGGTTGTTTATTACTAGGTTTTTACCCATCTAGAATACAGATGTTGCTGTAGGATTTGTGCATGGAAATGTAATATACTCTCTTTTACTTCATAGTTGATTTTAAACAAGAAAATGTTGTTCCTGGGAAGAAGAGAAACACAGTCTGAAATCTTTGGCCATAAATCCTGTTATGATTATTTCTTTATGTAGTGTAACTTTTCAGAAGAGATTGAAGTGATACTCAGAGCATGTAGATAGGCAACAGATCTGGGGCTGATGGAGTCCTACTGTGGTCCCATTTGTGTGATGAAGTATGACATAAAACATACATGGGACCTTGTTAAGATTGCTGCAGAAAATAGAGTGATTTCTTATGGTTGTATTTTGAAAGCTAATCAGTGGCTTTCAAATGTGATCCCTTTGCTATAAAAGGAAATAAAGCTTTCTCCTGTAAAAGTTTTGCAAATGTTGATATCTATAAGGGAAGAGGCATGTAGAAATTTCCCCTTTTTTGGTCTTTGTGGAAAAAGGATTATTGTCTTCAGGTGGCTCTAAACAAGTATGTGAAAAACAATGTATCCCTTACTCAACACTCACTTTATGTGAATCAGGAGAACATTTATATTCAGATTGCAGATTAAATGAATACCTTGCTTTTCAGGTGCTTTGCCTTTGACACCATTATTTCATTTTGTTAACTGCAGTACTAATAGTGTTACTTACAGAAGTGGTATGTGTAAATCATAAGCAAATATGCTGTGAAATGTAAAGCTCTTAATAGACAAGGTAAATGGGATACTTAATCCCTCCTAATTACCAATGAATATATAGAGATTTATTGCCTTTGAGAGACACTTTTTCTGTTTTATTTCTATTTCAGCTTCTTCAATAGCTGTGAAGCATTTTTTTCTGTTTCTTCAAGTTCCATGTAGGCTAGGAGTCCTTTCATTGACACTACCCTCCATTGACACTATACTTTTTTCAATTTGTCACGTGGGATGAAGGTGTTCAGTTTCTTCTTCCTCTTCTTGTTCATTTTCCTCTTCATCTGGCAAATTATCAACTGGATTTCCTCATTTTAGCTTCACCCAGAAGTGATATTACTATGCATGTTTGTAAGCAAGTGCGATACTGATTCCCTGCACTTCTTTTTCTTATATGTGCCCATACAGCTGTGCTGTAATATTATGTGTCCGTGAGTATAGTGCTAGATACTGGATGTGGAAGGTGACCATAACAAACTGTTGTTAACTCTGTTGTCAGGACAACTGCTCAGCTTGCTTTCATTTTCACTTTTCTGTGAAGATTGAGTTCAGACTAGCAACTGTCCTTACTATTCTAACCACAGCCCAGATTTAGGACATACCCAGTAACTATCCCCTCAGCTCAAGAGAGAGATGGCAATTATGTAGCTTTATGCACCAGAAATTCATCTGGGTTACTTCTGCACTTTACTAGAGGGTTGTCTTTAAAGAATTTTGCTGGGCCAGCAGAAAATGCTGGAACTGAGTGAGCTGTTTTGGGTACTGGAATCACTGAACTGCTGTGCCCACATTGGCGCTTCTGTGTGGCTATCCACCCAATATACCAAACTTGCAGTCTTGCCTGTTAATCTCATCTATGTGTCTTATTTTTATCACAGTACTCTGCCTGCACTACATTAAATTCATTTTATTGTTCCAAAATCCCTTCCTTTTTATGCTATATAGCCTTTCTTTTTCCCTTTCACCCTTCAAATTTCTGTTAACTTTTCTCTTCTTAGTCACTGCTTGGCTAAGCTATGCATATTTAATTCTTTTCATCTTTCCTCATAAATCAGTCCCTCAGGCCCCAGAACCATTTGTGGTAGTTTCTTTTGAACTGCTCCAATTTGACTGTCTAGAATTGAATGCAGTATTCCAGATAAGTTGTTCTGCTGAAAGCAGAAGGGTCTGTTTCCAATCCTTTTGTTATTTGAAAACTGAGATGAGAGTCCCTGGATATACACTGAACAGTGACCAAAGGCCTACATATATCAGCTCTGCTGCAGAAGTTTTGTTAGCTGCATTGTACTGTAAACTAGTTTTCCATCTGTTTTTACTTTACAATGATCTCTGTAAATGATTAGATTGTGTGTAGAACCACAGTCCACTTGGCACAGGACTTCCTTTCCTGAATGCTTGCCAGTCCTTATGGTTAGGTCTATGAACCACTGTTTCCCTTTTGGCTTTTGACTTTCTGTGATGTGTGATACTGAATATCCTCTTTGTCTTGATCCACATATAGCTTTTTTTTTTTTTTTAACTAAATTTACCACATGCAGACTTTGGCAAATTTTGAGTAATTTCTTTTTTTCCTTTGTAATTCTCATCTGCTGTGTGCCTCCTCATCCCTGGCATATTTGCTTGCTGCATAAGTAGTGAAATCTGAGAATGTCTGTGAAAAAATAATTGCTCTAGGTTTTGAAACAATATGGTTGGGTTTTTTGGTGTTTTGTTTTTTTTTCCCCTCATACATTCATTTTCAGTAAAATAGTTGGTTGTTTCTGCTGCTGTTTAACTTTCTCAGTATCTTGGGGGCTTAGCAACTCTAATTTTTGGCATTCTCTCATGGTGTATGGGTTAATTCATCCTTCAGAGCTGCAGATTTACAAGTATCAGCAATAGTCTTAGTGTTTGTCATTGTTTACTATCATCAGAGTGTCCTTGTTCTGCATAACAAGCCCTTCATATTGCACTGTGATGGCAGGAAGAATTTTCCAGTGCATGTCTTCTTAGATGCACATCTTTCTCTCCACTCTGTCCTGAAAGTGTGGAGGACGGTGAGACACTGGAACAGGTTGCCCAGGGAGGTGATAGAAACCCTATCCCTGGAGGTTTATAAGGCCAGGCTGGATGTGGCTCTGAGCAACCTGATCTAGTGTGAGGTGTCCCTTCCCATGGCATGGGTGTTGGAACTAGATGATCCTTGAGGTCCCTTCCAACTGTAACAATTCTATGATTCTATGATTCTATGACTAGAGATGAATGTATTGCTACATCTTCATTTGTTGTACTGTAAGAAAATAACCTTCACTGCTTAGTTGCAGGCTTTGTTGCAGTTTCCTAAGTTTTGCATTGCAGGCAAATAAAGACAGACAAGTCTGTGGGGACTAAAACATGCTTGTTTCTATGATGCTTGTTTCTATGACTTCTTTCTTATATTTTATTTTTTTATTATCATTACATGGCAAGCCCAGATCTTCTTTGCTTTCACTGTGCCTTCTGATCTAGAGCTTCTTGAGTTTTACTTGCTGTTGGTGTGAAATACAATTTAAATTCTTAAAATATGACCAATTATGCTGATGTTATTTTCTCAAAGGCTTTGTGAGTGACAAGCCTTATTAAGTGTTTTATATTAATGTAATCAATATACTTTGCTTACATTCTTGAAATCCCAAATAACAAGGGACATAAATTTGTAGATCCAAGAGTGAACAAAAATTATAAGCATTGACTCAAACAGCCAATTTACTTTTTTCTTCTAACTTGTCTATATATCCTTGTATATGTATCCTAAAAATTGTGTTAGTGCAGTTTAGTTTGAATCAGACGACTGTTGTTCTCTGATTACTTTAGATTCTCTCTTCAGATCCTGACATGAGGAATTACAATATTTGTTTTTCAAATTTTTAAATTAGCTGCTTTAGGAATAATATTGTTAATCTTTGGGAAACATACAAGTGTTTTGCTTTGATGTTTCTAAGGAAACAAAGTCAGTGTGATTATGTTCCATGTGTGTGCCTGTCCATCTTTTAATTTATCCTCCCATCATAGTTTCCAAAGCCATTGCCAGTTTCAAAATTTATTTTTTTTTTTAAATTGGTCAATCATAACACAATTTATTCAAAAATGTGAGCTGTGTTTGGCACTACATTGCTTAGGAATATTGTACATATATTTCATTGTGGTTAGAAATGATGAATGTTGTTTTTCTGATACATGCGTATCAAATTCAGCTTAATAACCATTGAATCTCTTGTCACAGAAGATACCAAGTAGTCTCAAGTATGTTGCAAGGACATTTAAGCCTACTGCAAGTAAATTCCTACTTCCTTGGGTGAAATATATTGCTAGGCAGAATTGTCCTTTGCACCACTTACTGATGCAATCAGGAAGAAAGTGGCTAGACAGTGTTAACTTCAAAGGGTCTGTCTACTCTACTGGTTTATGGACCATATGTTCAAAAGTCTTCCTTAAAGTACATAACTGTAACTAGTGTTTCAGCATTCTGTCTAGACAGTCATTATTTGGATATGCTATATGAATCCAGCTTGAAGAGAGGCTTTGATCTCCTAAAAGCTGAACTATCTGGAATATTATATGAATGTGTGAATATATTGTACTCATCTCAGTGTATGTAGTCTTTTCAGCTGGAAACTCCAGTGCTCCAGAGCACACAATGGCATTTTAGTCTGTTTTACAAAATGTTCTGATGTTTGCAGAAGGTACTTGAGGTATGCTGGGGTTTGTGAGAAACAGACATCAAATTTGTCTTTTCCTGCAAGGAAGAATAGAAGGATGACAGCAGTAGAGAGGGTACAGAGGCAGAAGCTTTACCAAAAGAAACACTATGAGTTTGAGCAGACTGTTTGCTTGCATTCATGTAGTTTTCTGTATGTGATCCAGAGATGAGGACTGCTGCTCTGGGATATATGTTGAGTAACTATATATATTTCCTTTCAGACCATGCAGACCTATGAGTTTTCTGTGTTTCAAGACAGGTAAAAGAAAATAGTGGTTTTTTTTTTTGTTGTTGTTTGTTTGTCTTTAATAAGAACCCCTTCTGTTGAAACCTGTGTTTTATTACACTGAAGGTGTAGTGGGCAGGCAGTTTGGCTGCATTTATTGAATAGAATGGCAAATAATTAATGGCTTTTACCTAGAACATAAAATACCCATATGTTACAGATTGCTGCATGACATAAATCACAAATGATGGTGCAAAGCCTTCTGTTATATTTCATTCATTATTATTCAGTCTTTTCTGTCACTATGAAGGCAAGGTCCCAAACTGGTTAATCATTTCATTTAAATATAATAGTTTTTTAGAGAATGCCGCTTTAACTTCACTGAATTGCTGATAGATAGATAATAGAGTTTATTAGCAAGCCTGCAGAGTTGATTGATAGTGTCTGATAAGTAACTTTTCCTCGGTATCAAGCTAGAAATTGATTGCACTTCCTGCTTGCCAGTCTAGTCACATCAAAAGGCTCTTGAAGAGCAGCTTACAGGAGTAGGGTTTTATAAGAGCATGGTTGTTTGGGCATGCTCAGGATTGCGCTTCATCAAACTCAGAGTTGGGTGTTAAGAAGAAAATCAGGAAGCTTTTTGTATATTGTGTCATTTAAGATCCCTAACTTTGTAATTACATCCAAAAGAAGCTCTGTGGAGCCAAGAAATGGAGAAGCACATCAGCTCCTTTACTTTGGTGTAATTTATTCTCAGAAAACTTGGCATTAATTGAATTGTTGACATTCTTTACAAGCAAAATAGTTTATATTTATACTCCTCCCTCATGGTTATCTGTTTGTGAGGTGGGGAGGGAACCCAGAAAAAAAGGAGTAAGCCCATCAGTAGAGTGAGTGAAGCACTGCTGACCTGATGAAAATGTTTTGGCCATTAAAATCAGGCTGAGTGATTATGAGCCTCAGTGCTTCAGTTACAGCTTAATAAACATAATGGAGAGGCCATTCAAATGGTAAGTAATTTTCCCTGTGCTGAGCAAAGGATTTTAAAATACAAGTATTGTGATGCTGACTTTGACATTGCAATTTGGGATGGATTTAAATTAATCTAGTCTCTTCTGTGGGTCGGAAATATTTCTTTTTGAAACTGTAAGATAGTAGACAATACATAATAGCTTTAGATTTCTGAAGTGCACACTTCTATAACAATGCAATGATCTGTGGCCTAGGCACCGTAACTTCAGCTAGGCTATTGTATTTGTATCACTGATTTCATATGGAATTCAGTCCAACAGCATAAATACTAATATATTATTCTTTCTAATTTAATACATTAAATTTAAACAATATGCATTGTTGGTAGCAGAATATCTCCATTTGTAGTAAAGTCATTGTGTGCAACAGCAAAGGGCATTGCTGATGGGGTCCATGCTCTAATTTCTGTTCTAATTTCTGTTATCAGATACAGAGTGTAAATGAAAGTAACTTTTGGAAGCCGCACTGATTTATCCCATCCCTGTATTGTGGTCTGTAAGTGCCAAAGCACTTTCTGCTCACTCTGCATTTCCCACATCTTTCTTAGCACTGTGAATATGTTTAGCTAGCTAGCTTTAAGTGTCATGTAGTAGTAGAGTATTTATTGGGAGATCAGCTTTGTAAAAATTTTATTTATTTAATAAATGCTAATCTATTTGACAGTTCACTAGAGTTGTTTACATTTTCAAATATTTTATCTTTCTGAAATTTAGGACATTCTCAGCAATGTAAATTGGATTGTAGGTGTTTAATTGTAGTTATGAAGAGGGGCTGTTATTTTATCTTTAGCAAGATCAGAGCTAAAGTGTCAGAGGGCCCAAGCTAAACACAGTGTATGTTTCAGAGGATTTTCTAACCTTTTTTTCTATACTGAGATGAAAATGCTTTAAGGAGTATTATTTAGGTAGCAGTCCCAATTAGGTATAGTCAAAGAGTCTCAGATTGCCATTTTTCCAGGTAATTTCAGCCTTCTACTGTTTGTTTCTGTATTTTAAAGACCACAGTCCTTCAAACATCCATAAGCTTAATTATTCATTGTTTAAAATATCATCAAAATCAGCATGAATGTTTACATGAATAAAGGTAAGCATGTGCCTTACTATTTGAAAACCTGCAGTTTTAACATTATGCACCATAATTCTGTTGTGGTGAATGGAGTTAAATCCAGTTGGAGGCTGGTTGCAAGCAGTGTTCTCCAGGGCTCAGGTTTGGGGTCAGACTTGTTTAAATATCTTTATCAATGATCTGTATGAGGGGATTGAGTGCTTTTTGGATTGATGGGCCAAGGTCAGTTGTATGAAGTTTAACAAGGCCAAGTGCTGGGTCCTGCACTTGGGTCACAACCACCCCATGCAAAGCAACAGCCTTGGAGAAGAGTGGCTGAAAAGCTGCATGGCAAAGGTCCTGGGGGTGCTGTTCGACATGTGGCTGAACATGAGCCAGCAGTGTGCCCAGGCGGGCAAGAAGGCCACTGGCATCCTGGCCTGTATCAGGAAGAGTGTACAGCAGGAGCAGGAAAGTGATTGTGTCCCTGTGCTTGGCACTAGTGAGGCTGCACCTTGAATACTATGTTCGGTTTTGGGCCTCTCACTACAAGAAGCAGGTTGAAGTTCTGGAGCATGTCCATAGAAGGGCAACAAATCTGTTGAAGGGTCTGGAGAACAAGTCTTACAAGGAGCAGCTGAGGGCATGGTGGTTGTTTAGTCTGGAGAAAAGGAGGCTGAGGGGACACCTGAGTACTCTCCACAGTTATCTGAAAGGAGGTTGCAGTGAGGTTGGTGTTGGTCCCTTCTGCCTAGTAACAAATAACAGGACAAGAGGAAATGGCCTGAAATTGTGCCAGGGGAGGTTTAGCTTGGATATTAGGAAAATTTTCTTTACTGAAATATTAGCCAGGCATTAGAACAGACTCCCCAGAAAGGTGGTGGACATGGCACTTCAGAATATGTCTTAATGGGCATGGTGGTGTTGACTTTATGGTTGGACTTGGTGATCTTAGAGGTCTATTGCAACCTTAATGATGCTATGATTCTATGATTAGAACAACAGTAACGATTCTTACCCTCAGGTGAGTTTTCCAGATATAGACAGCAACTTCAGTTGTAGCATGTCGGAACTCAAGTGCATGGCTGCTCCTTCTTCCCTGCATAAAAAAAGAAGATACAGAGCAGAGGTAAAACTCTTGTACAGCTGGTCTCTTATCTGCATTGTCAAACATGGTTCAGCACAGCAAGATGATTTTCCCTCTGAGGCTGTGAGGCAGGCAGGCGCTATATCCAGATTTAGAAGTGTTAGGGTACAAGCTTAAGAGTCTTACAAATGAAAAATAGTGTGTAGGCTTAAGGCACGGTTACCAAAATGTTTTCTAGAAAGCAGAAGTATTCTAACAGAGAAGATTTGAAGTCTGCTCATTCCTTAGTCCTCTCATGTCAGAAAGCTACCTTGGATGAAGGATGGTCTGAGTGTTTGATTTAGTACTTTCACCACTGGGACTGAAGTGGAGAATAAAGTTACATCTTCTGCAGCTTTATGGAGCTACTCTTTCATTTCCTTGTCTTCTCCAACATGCTCAGAAATGAAACATATCATTTAAGGTCAAGTGGAAAATGTCTGTCTATACAAAAGGCACTGTTGGCTTTTGACATGAAAAAAAGGAAAGGTTTGTGTTTTGGCTTAATGCAAACCAATACTTGTTTCCATTTTTTTGGTTTGACAACTCATTTTATTCCAAGTAGAAGGGCATGCTAAGAAAGGAACAAAAATTACAGGGAGGGAAAGAGTAGCCTATGTTAAAAGAATTTGACTGAATATGACCTGTATAATTGTATTCTCTGTTCCGCTTCTGTCGTGGAGTTTCTCAACAAGGCACTCTGGGCACCTTTTGCATGAATGTATGCTCCTCAGTTCCAGGAAGTGTGGTTTGAGACCTTGGGTTCTAATTCATAGTAAGCACATATATATTTGAATAGGATATAATAAATAATTCATAATGTAAAAAAATACATTATAAAATAATATAACAACTATATAATGTTATAGATACAATCTATAGAGTGATAGGCATTCAGACCTACGACTTTGATAGTACTTTGTTACAGCATTATATTACATAGTAGTTTGTGGAATACAATGCCATTAAAGAAAAACAAACCAGCTTTAAGAATAAAGAGTGTAGAATTCTTGAATCAAACACACAAAATTAGTGAGTTAAAAAGAAAACTGTCTTCCAGTTCTTCAGCAGAGAAAAATGCCCCTCTGTCCCTCTTTTTTAAAACAAATAAAATACTAAAATAAGTGTTTGCAAAGCATTTATGTACTATGATGATGTGAGCTTCACAAAAGCCTCTCAGAAAATTACTAATTATGCCTTCAGTGCAGAGTTTGAATGGTATCCAGTAGATTAGACATATGTCAAGAAACAAGGAGAAAAAAAGAGTGGTTATTTAGTCAACACTGCACAGCTAGTGCCCTGCATGAGGTAGGGGGTCCTTTAATGATGGAATTACAGATTTAGCAAAATGGATAGACAAAATCGGGTCTTACAGTAATGCTTAATTTTGGTATTTCTTTACTGCCTAAGGTGATGAATCTCCATTCCTTTCAAGAGCTCTTCCATCACAATGAGGAAAACCTCTCTCATCTGGGCTCCTGAGAGTCCCTAGAAATTAAAAATTCAGGCACCTAGCTTCCAGATAAAGAAAATTTAAGTATTTATATAAAGTAGAACATACAGAAAGATAATTGAAAGTCATTGGGTGGTTTTCATCCACCGAATCACAGGATCTTATGGGTGTGAATTTGCATGCAAGGACTCAGGCAATAAAATGATCTGAAAATCCACTGGTGTCCTTTTGCAATAGAGCTGTCCCCTGAAAATCGACTAGCAAGCAAGTAGTCTCTTGCAACCTTTGCTTCAGTGGAAGTGAATATCACTGTTATTGCAATGTCAATAAAAAGAACAGATTTAATGCTAACAAGAAAAGAAGAATCTGGTTTAAAGGCAACTGTTGTGTTAAGAAAAAAGTTCTCAATGTTTGCCTGTCTCAGAGCCCAGAACTCTTGCAGTAACTATTTGACAAAACTTACTTTTGCTTACATGTTTTAATGCCTCAATAAGGACTTTCTCTGACACAGCTCAGATAGTTAAAACAATCAAATGGTTTAATTATTCAAAATGACGGATACAACATATTCAGGATTGCTAGTGATAAAGGCACTGAGTGCAAGATGGTCTCAGGGCTAATAAATCTCGGGTAACATCTGACACAGTCAGAGATTCACATCTTCACTGTAGCTCTAATACAATAGAAATGTTAACAAAAATGTTCTTGTGATTAATAAATCGTGGGTAATATCCAACACAGTCAGAGATGCTCTAACACTAATGCAGCAAAAGTTCATCTATGTATTGAAGGTGCAAATCTCACCAAGAAAGGTGTCCTTGTCTTGGAGACAGAGGAGTACAGCCCATTGACTGTCCTTGTCTCTGTCTTAACCCCTGGTCTCAGCTGCTGCTGCTGCAGCTAGTGGTGATGTTTGTGCTGGCCCACGCTGCACCCCCACTTGCTAACCATGGTACCAGTGTCAGTGGCATGTGTGTTCCCCAGTGGTAGAGGCAGTGTGCCAACGTGTCCCCTCTCATGGATTATATACCTCAGCCCAGGTTGTCCCTGCCTTCTAGATGATGTTTATCATGATTTGGGAGGAACATTGATAAGCATAGCCATATATGTTTAGCATGTACTTGATTTTCCTCATTAGAATATTGAGGGGTGTCAACTTTAATATTAAAATTACTGTTAATTAGGAAAAAGTCTTCATTCAGGCACAGTGCCCTCAGAAGTTGCTTTGAAGTTCATTGCTTATGTTATTTGAGCCCTACTTTATCAGTTTTAGCCAAAACAGGGCTGGTACATCTTCACAGGACTCCTTCCTTCATGTCTTTGGCAGGCCAGTTTCACAGGTCTTCATTTAACACAAACATCTGCTGATTGTAAGTGACCTTGATCTTAAGTGTGATAAATCAACTTTCCTTCCTATCCCACAACCAACTAGGTGGTTTAAAGACAGTGATGTTATGAATATTAGGATTAACTGAATCAAAACCACATTTATACTAGTTTCCATGTGAAGGCTTTAGTGTCTAACAATTTCCTTAGAAGATTCCATTTGTATGGCATAATACAATGCAAAATACCCAAACAACCAAAAACCAAAAAAAGAAACTCTCATAGACTTTCTCTTAGGAATCTGAAATAACTGAAATAACTTTGATGTTTTAAATAGAGAGTTGTCTCAATACCCACTGCATGCTAATGAACTCATTATAATTATAATATTATGATTTTTCTTCTCACTGAATAACAGGAATTTGCAAACCTAACACAAGAAGAAAATGAATTAAAAGGAAACATGGGCATCAGGCTGTCACTTCTCTGCATAATAGTGTCTTGTTTGTAAGCAAATGTGAGCCACTTATATTGAATTATTTAGATCTTTTGCCCATCTCACATTTGAACTCTTAGGCAGACCTCTTTCTATTCACACTTGTTTACATTAAGTGAATTAGCTTTTTAAAATGTGTCAGTGATTTTTATGATCATAAGGAGGTTATTAATATTCAATAGGAGGAATGATAAAAAAAAATATTTATAACTTTATTAACAAAAAAAATCCCATGGAAAATATTAATAAAACCTACTTACTGGTTTGAAATATTCAGTTGTGGAACAGGTATCTCACCAGCAGGAACATGTAACAATTTAAACAATATGAGCAAAAATCCAGAGACAGCAAACAGCAATTTAAACTGTAAAGAAAAAAGGGCACATTGGCAACAGAGCTGGAGATTGCCCACAAGGGGTGGGGAGGTGGGGAACTCCAGAATTCTCTAGGGCAACAGACCTTTAACAGATGCTTATAAAAATCATATTTCATAATTACTGATTGTGGTACCCCGTGGCACAAAACCAAAATGGCATCGACCACATGAAAGCTGCAGGAACCCAGTTTCACTTTCTGTTGGCTTCTGCAGCTTGTCGCTAAGGCACAGACAGGGTTTATCTCTGAAGGCTTTGTAGGTGAAAGCTTTGTAGAAAAGAGGTTGCTGCTGAAGCTTGCAGGGCTTGTCAGCTTTGTAGCTTTGCCTGTTTGGAGAGGTTCTTCAGCTGCAATCTTCGCAGCGGTGCTCGTTGCTTCTTCCAGTAAAACAAAACTGTACTGGGGACTCTCAGCTCCTCCTAAGTTTCGTCTCTCAGCCCAGCATGATACATCTGTTCTGTTCCTGGGCTTCACAACGCTATACAGCGAGGGCTCTTACAGTCTGTCTGGGTAAAGTGAAGCACAGCTCGGATTCCAAGCAAGGCTTGTGACTTCTCCCAGAGCTTGGACAATTGCAAGACAAGGCACTGGCTCTTTGGGCTGGTATTTATAGATTTCCTGAGACAATGATGGCCAATGATTAAGAGATAAAAACCTGACACTTCTACCTATAGAATGAGTTTTCTGCAAACGTGGCCAAACGCACTCACACCTGGTGCACTCGGACTCCGGGGCATGTTCAGACAAGCCTGGGCAATGTGGGCATTTTCCTGAAAAAACAGACCTGCTGGCTTCTGCCCCACTGTCTGATTCAGAGCATTTTTTGAGGCATTTAGTCCCTTCAGGACAGTGATTTAATAGAATTAGTCATGTGTTGTTTCCAAAAAGTAATGATGCATACTTTCGGTAGTCAGCGTTGGTCAAGTAGGAAGACATGACATGATAGACTTACACATAGTTAGAAAGAACAAGAAGAAAATCAGTGGAGGTTTCATGACATGTTTGAAAACATGCAATCACATGGCCTAAATGTGTTTCTCTTTAATTTCTTACAGGCTGTTTCCAGCTATGTAATGTTTTTCGGTCCCATGAGATGGAAATTGAGCAGTGCTTGCTGGAGTCCCTCCCTCTTGGCCAGCGACAGCGGCTGGTGAAGCGGATGCGCTGTGACCAAATAAAAGCGTATTATGAACGAGAAAAAGCTTTCCAGAAACGGGAGGGCTACATGAAAAAACTGAAACATGGAAAGAATCATCGAGTTCGTTTTAATCTTGCTGATATGATACAGGATGCAATCATACGCCATGATGATAAAGAAGGTACTTAGTAATGTTGAATTACTTTTTTTTCCCTTTTTGTATAGCTAAAAGCTTAATTGGAAAAGCTTCCCTGTTCTGATTACCCATCTGTAGGAAAAATACAATTTTACATGATAGTGGTCATAAAGTGACTGTCAAAATAGAACACACAACCATGTATTGCATGCAACATGTTTCAGCTTGTTACTGAAATGAATAGGTGTGGAGAATAAACCTTCAAAAACCTCATGAATTTGTTTAAGGTTAATATATGTCTAAACTAAATTATTTAAAACCCTATGAGGACTATGGTGTGGCCTCTTGCATGCCTACATGACCCATAGAATTTAACACAAGTGACTTTGAAAATTAGTTTCTCAGGTTTAGCCAAAATCTGGATTAATTAATGCTGCTATTAGTGACACTGACCTGGCTAGAGCAATGAGATGGTGTTGACCTATAAGTCACACTAGATAATGGATCATCTTTCTGGTTCTGAAATGGTGTTTATGTCCTTTTGAAATACGTAGCCACACTTTAGAGATTCTGGGTTTTGTTTCCTGGCATTGTTTGAATTTTGGGTGCAGCCAAGAATAATCTGAGGAATTTTATCCTTTACTCTTCAAGAGAGAACCAAACCTTTCAGTAAGGATCTCTCCAGTTTTCCAAATCACCAGAAGTCCCCATACTGTTGTGTGGGAGGGGTGTAAGGGAAAAAAAAGATGCAATGCTTATACAAACATTTTTTCAAACACTTTGTGGCACCTTTTGTAATCACATTAGCACAAAAGTACCTGAATGGGGGAGGTGCTGAAGTAGTCACATTATACAAATTGGCACGCTTCTCCTAATTTTTATCAGTTTGGTTAGGTATAGTTTTTTTTCTCACTCCTGAATATTCAGTTTAATAAACCTTTGCCCTGTCATTGCTTATCACTGAGATATAGTCATACACATTTAGATCTATACAGGAAATTAATCAAAGAGCTCTTCCCTTCAAGTGAGTGCCTAGGGCATAATTTATAGCTAAATTACAAATAGCCTGGAGAAGAGGAAGCTCAGAGAAGACCTTATTGCTGTCTACAACTACCTGAAGGGAGGTTGTAGCCAGGTGAGGGTTGGCCTCTTCTTCCAGGCAACCAGCAACAGAACAAGGGGACACAGTCTCAAGCTGTGCCAGGGGAGGTTCAGGCTGGATGTTAGGAAGAAATTCTTCACAGAGAGAGTGATTTGCCATTGGAATGGGCTGCCCAGGGAGGTGGTGGAGTCACAATCACTGGATGTGCTTATGAAGATCCTGGATGAGGCACTTGATGCCATGGTCTAGTTGATTGGATAGGGCTGGGTGGTAGGTTGTCAGGATGATCTGGGAGATCTCTTCCAACTTTGTTGATTCTATGATTCTATATCCATTTATGTGTTTGGTCTTCTTTTGCGGAGCCTGCAAACTGGATTCCTTTCATGGAAAAATGAATCAAAACATGTGGCCTGGAAGCACATCTAGTGCCTTCAAACAGTAATGGCTTTTCAATCCATAAGGCCAAGCTAGACACAGGCTAACATAATCCCGCTGAAACAGGTATAGCTGTGGAAGTTGGGGTTTTGGCACTACTTCTTTCTCTTGTCTGTTTATTCATATTGCAGTCGTTAATTCAAAATTCATCATTCGTGTTACACATCAGTATTTCCTAATGAGCCAGTAGGCTGGTTTTGATGGTTCCTGATAAATGCATGGAATATCCTCCACCTCACTGCAGTTTCATATCAACTTTATCTGTACAACTGGAGTAAATACCTTCCCTTTTGCTGGGTTCTAAGGCAGAAATGACTGCAATTTAAGGCTGCAGATGAGAATGAACACACATTCCCTAGCTCTTCAAATGTCACACCTTCTCTTCTGCTCTTTGCTTTTGGTGAAAAAGCCTGTGGGACTGACAAGGAGACTCTAATACTGTGTTAAACAAACATAGGTGGAAGACAGGTTTTAACAGCCTGTCAGCTCTCCTTCCCATAAATCCATGTCTGATCTCCAGCATCTGGCTTTTACAGTACAGTGTGCTCAGAAATCAACGACATTCCCAAATATTCAGTTTGAATATAGGGAGTCAAGTTCAGTAATATGTATTTTGAAAAAGTGTTGCTTTGGTAAAGCAGGGCATTGAACAAGAATTTTTATAAAGTAGCAGAGAAGTACCTTAGCAAGAATTAGTAATAATAATTTAATTACTTGGAATAAAACCCCTTTTACTATAAGAAGAAAAGTTGTTATCCTGTGAAAAAGAAAATGGGAGTCAGACTGAACTAAATATTGTAGATTTTGAAATAAATGCCAAAAGAAATCAAGATGAGAACTCAAAAAATCTTCAAAAAATCACTTTTATTTACTCAAAATTAATAGTCATCAGTAGGGTACATCAATGCAGTTTGAATGTCTTTACTTTTGTAGAGATAATTTAATTTTCCCAATAGACATTTTGTTTATAATGAGATATTTAATAATAAGTATAAAAGTGGGATAAAACATATTCAGCATTTTGCATTAGTTGACTAAATTCTATCAGGTGACAGCTTTCTTTGGCTGCGAATAAGCCTGATCCTGCCATTCAGGACATATGGACAGACTGTGGAATCCAAGAAGAGGACTCTGCAAGCTGAATACTTTAAATAACTGGATACAGATAGAGTGAATTTTGTGATGAGACTGGAGAAATTTTTGTACTGTTTTTGTGATCCTTGACTCAAAGTAGTTCTAAGTCTTAGCTTCACAGCTTTCAGAGTATGTGGCTTCTTAAAAATTAAACTGAAAATGTCAAAGCTAAAATTCTAGGATTCATAGTTTTCTTCCAGTTTTGCCCTTGGAAGACAGTATATAAAAACAAGATTACAAAAGAGTAGACTCATCCACAGAGAATTGCAGATGAGCCTATTTTCTTCAATTTTTGGATGTCTTTAGGAATTGTTTGCAAATCTTGGGCTCATAAATGCTTTACCCACAAACACATGCTTCCTCTGCTCTCCAAATTGAAGCACTTACAAAGTATACTGAATTGTCTTGTGCTCCTTTGGGACTATTAAATAGAATCCTGGAATAGTTTTACTTGTTTTGGGGTCTGTTTATAAAAAACAAATGCCAGTAACACATACTGATTAAGTAAAAAATGTGGATACGTAGCATGGAGCTTATGAAAGAGAACCCCATGCCATCCCAAAAAAAACAACCAACCAAAAAAAACAATACACAACAACAAACCAAGCCAAAACAAACAAACAACAAACAAACAAAAATCTCAGCCAACCAACCAAAACCCACAAAAAGAAAAAACAAGGAAGGGGAATTACAGAGAACGACTAAGAAGTAGCACTTGAAGACCTATGACAATGGTAAACAATGTAAAAGGTGTAGTGTAGAAAGAGGACACAACAATAGAATAGTCTAGAATTACCTTCCCAGTTGAAGTTCAGGGCCTTATTACTTATGGAATACGATAAACTGTATAGGTTGGGCAGCACATTTTGAAATTATGAGAATCAGAGAATCAATAAAGTTAGAAAAGACTTCAAAGATCATCGAGTCCAACCTGTCACCCAAGACCTCATGACTACTAAACCATGGCACTAAGTGCCACATCCAATCCCCTCTTGAACACCTCCAAGGATGGTGACTCAACCACCTCCATAGGCAGCCCATTCCAATGGCTAACAACTCTCTGTGAAGAACTTTCTCCTCACCTAAAGCCTAAACTTCCCCTGGTGCAGCTTGACATTGTGTTCTCTTGTTCTGGTGCTGGTTGCCTGGGAGAAGAGACCAACTCCCTCCTGGCTACAACCTCCCTTCAGGTAGCTGTAGAGAGCAATAAGGTCTCCTCTGAGCCTCCTCTTCTCCAGGCTAAACAATCGTAGCTCCCTCAGCCTCTACTCGTAGGGCTTGTGCTCGAGGCCTCTCACCAGCCTCCTAGCCCTTCTCTGGACTCATTCAAGAGTCTCAATGTCCTTCTTAAATTGAGGGGCCCAGAACTGGAAACAGGGCTCAAGGTGTGCACAAACCCTGAGAACCCTGAGAGCCCTGAGTCAGCGGAGAGTCCCTGACCCCTTTTCTTCGCTTCATCTGCGAAGAGACAAAACTGTTTTCTGATTTCTTGTTTCCTGATTTTCTTGGACTTCTGAACCATCTACATCTGAGGACAGCTAGAATGGACTATGAACTTTACTTACAAATTGTAGATATTGTTTTAGATTGGATGGACAGTATGAACAGCCAATGAAATTGTTTAGAAGGGGTGGATTGTGGCAGTTTTAGGCTATGCCTTTAAGAAGGACAGTTACTTAAATGCTCTAGTTGAATATTTTGGTGTGAAAATAGAAACAAAAGATAGTTCTAAATGAATTTCATTGGTAGATCAGTGAGAATGCTACTTTAAATTTTAGTTTTAATTCAGTTGGTTTCCGTCGGTCTGTCTGTTTCAGTCTGCTGGGATGGCTGTTTCTCTCTCTGTGCTTGGCTGACCTTCAACTAATGAGATAAGAAAATAATTCTTTTTCTTTCCTTAGCATTCGCTTTGAACTAACAGAATTTTCCCCTTAATAATTACTTTTCTCTCTCTCTAACCCTTTTTGGGAAAAAAGGGAGAAAAGGGAAGAAGAGGGTTTTGGGGGGACCCTCCTATACCGTAAATACTGTATATTGTGTATATATTCACTGCATTTCATGCTGCTTGTAAAATATAGCTCTTTTCCATTTTTGATTCTCTGATTGAGTTAGCTGTGGTTTCTGTGTGTGTGGGGGATACCTTCTCTCACCACCACAATGGGGCCCAGCACTGATCCCTGGGGGGCACCACTAGTGACTGTCTACCAGCTGGATGTGGCACCATTCACCACCACTCTCTGGGCATGGCCCTCCAGCCAGTTCCAAACACAGCACAGAGTGCTGCTGTCCAAGCCACGGGCTGACAGCTTGGCCAGGAGTTTGCTGTGGGGAACGGTGTCAAAGGCCTTGCTGATGTACAGCTAGACTACATCAACGGCCTTTCCCCACATCCACCAGGAGGATCATAGAAGAAGATTGGGTTGGAGAGGCAGGACCTGTCCTTCCTAAATCCATGTTGGCTGGGCCTGAGCCCTTGGCCATCCTTCAGGTGTGCAGTGGTTGCCCCCAAGATGATGTGCTCCATAATTTTCCCTGGCACTTAGGTCAGGCTGACAGGCCTGGAGTTTCCAGGTTCCTCCATCTGACCTTTCTTGTGGATGGGCATCACATTGGCCAGTTTCCAGTCGTCTGGGACCTCTCCAGTGAGCCAGGGCTGGTGGAAAATGATGGAGAGCGGTTTGTCCAGCTCATCTGCCAGCTCTCTCATCACCCTAGGATGGATCCCATCTGGTCCTATGGACTTGTGAGTATCCAAGTGGCTCTGCAAGTCCCAAATTAATTCCTTGTGGATTTCAGGGGTACTACACTGCTCCCTGACCCCATCAGCCAGTTCAGGAGGCCAGTTATCCTGAACTCCTCCTGCCTTATTGTTGAAAATGGAGGCAAAGAAGGTATTTAGAACCTCAGCCTTTTCCTTATCTTTATTTACTATGTTACCCTCCAGGTCCAATAAGGAATGGAGGTTCTTCTTGCCCTTCTTTTTAGCATTAATATAGTTATAAAAATGCTTTATATTATCTTTCACAGAAGTGGCCAGCTTAAGTTCTAACTGGGCTTTTGCCTCTCTAATTTTTCTTCTACATGATCTAACAATATTCTTAAACATATCTCAGGTTGCCTGCCCCCCTTTCCAAAGGTGATACACCCTCTTTTTTTCCCTTAATTCCTTCAAGAGCTGCTTGCTCATCCAGGCCGGTCACCTTTCCTGCCGGCTCATCTTTCAGCACATGGGAACTGCCAGTTCTTGTGCCTTCAAGAGCTCCTGTTTGAAGTAGGTCCAACCATCCTGGACCCCTTTGTTCTTAAGGGCTGCTACCCAGGTTACTTCCCAAATTAGCTGCTTAAACAAGTTGAAGTTTGCCCTCTGGAAGTTCAAAGTAAGGGTTCTGTTACTGCTCCTCCCTATTTCCCTGCATATTGAAAACTCCACTATCTCATGATCGCTGAACCCTAGACAGCCTCCTACCATCACATCTCCCACCAGCCTTTCTCTATTTGAGAACAGCAGGTCAAGCAGGGCCTGACCCCTGGTAGGCTCACTTAACAGCTGCATCAGGAAGCTGTCCTCCATACACTCTTGGAACCTTCTGGACTGCCTCCTCTCTGCTGAATTAAGTTCCCAGCAGATATCTGGCAGGTTAAAGTCACCCACAAGGACAAGATCTGATGATCTGCAGATAGCCTGCAGTTGCCTGTATTTCATCTGCCTCCTCATCCTGGTTGGGTGGTCTATAACAGATTCCAATCAGGATGTCAGTTTTGTTAGCCCTTCCTCTGATTGTAACCCACAGGCACTCAATCCTTTCATCTGCAACCTCAAGTTCTGTGGCATCAAGAGTTTCTCTAATATACAGGGCCACCCCTCCTCCTCTTCTCCCTCGCCTGTCTCTCCTAAAGAGCCTATAACCCCCCAGTGCAGTACTCCAATTATGTGAATTGTCCCACCATGCTTCTATAATGGCAACCACATCATGGCCTTCCTGAAGGACCAAGACTTCCTGTTCCTCTTGTTTGTTACCCATACTGTGTGTGTTGGTGTACATGCACTTCAGCTGGGCTGTTGTTTTCTCAATTAACCCTAATTTATGTCCCACTCTCTCCTCTCCAGAGAGACTGGTTTCCTCACCCACCTTCAGACCTAGTTTAAAGCCCTCCTAATGAGCCCTGCCAACTCCAATGCTAGCACCCTCTTGCCCTTTCTAGATAAATTCACCCCAGCAAGGTCCAGCAGGTCAGGTGCAGTAAAAGTTGCCCCTTGATCAAAGAACCCAAAATTCCATTGCTGGCACCATCCCTTGAGCCAGTTGTTGATAGCTTGGGTTTTCCTGTTCCTCTCAGTGTGCACCCCTGCCACTGAAGGAACTGAGCAGAACACCACTTGAGCTCCTGCCCCATCAATCAATTGACCGAGGGCTCTGAATTAATTTTTAATCGTCCTGGTGCCCTTCTTATCAATCTCATCATTCCAACTTGGATTTCCAGCAATGGGTAATAGTCAGTGGGCTGGATTAGCTTTGAGAGGCTCCTTGTGATGTCTCTTATCCAGGCCCCAGGTAGGCAGCAGACTTCCCTATGGGATGGGTCGGGACGACATATGGTGTCCCTCTGTTCCCCTCAGGAGAGAGTCTCCAACAACTATAACCTTTCTCTTTTTCTTTATGGTGCTGGTCCTTATAGTTGGTGGAGACTGTTTTGCCTTAGGCATTTTCCTAGATGGTTCATCTTCTGCCATCTCAGAAGTAGCTTGGCTTGGTAGATGAGATAAATTAGGTAGTATGAATATATATATATATATAAAAATGAATGTACAATGTGGCTAATGCAGAGACATTTCACATGTGGGTCTGATCAAAATTTCACTCTTACGAATTCATCGTTTTTGTTATTCAGGAACAATGCAATGTATCTTCTGCAGAGTTACTATAGCAGCTGGTAGTGGGCACAAAATGCATCTCTGATACTGTGAGGTAATGAATGTGATCATTACTTTGCATTAAGGTTTATTTTCGAATGGGCTTTTAGAAATTTTCATCAGAGACTTATTTGTCTCAAGTTTTGAAACCAAATATTTGCTCACTGAATTTCTCACAAAGTTAGTGTGATAGTTTCAGGCTGTGCCTTTAAGAAAAGGAAAACAAAAGATTGTTCTAAACTAATTTCTTTGGTTAGATGTGAGATGTACCCTCGCAATATCTCACATTCTTTTCTCATTCTGTCTTTCTGCTGGCATGCTGGCTGTTTCTCGGTGGACAGAGACCTCTTATCGGCTAACCTTGAGACAAGCAATACTAAATTCTTAACGACGCTTTTGAACTAACTGGAATTTCCCTAACGTCTCTCCTTTTCTCTTGCCTTCTAATTAACCAGAAGTAAAGCTGTGCATCAGCTTAGACTCATGTACAAACAATTAGGAAATTAACTGAGCCATTGGTCTATCTGAGCTTGAGGTTCTGCTTTGAATACAAGGGAATCATCCCAAATGGATCTTGATATTTAGCCTCTTGAGAATAAGGGATATGCATCCTTCCTGAAACAATGATGAATTATTGCCACTGACAACAAGGGGAAACAGTGGCTGCTTTGAAAGAGGTGCTTTTTTTGACATGAACTGATAGATAAACTTACTGTTATTAAAGCAATAGTTGAAAGTTAATATGACAGTCCTGTACCCAAAATATAACAGAGGTGGAAACTGAAGTGCTAGCCTTAGTTTCAGTCATCTTTTGATATGTCCTGTAAAGCAACCTTTCAGACATCCTGTGATGTTACTCAAATCATACAGAAATTCTGTATATGTAGTATCTTTTGTTATGAAATCTCTAAGTTGTAATGTAGTCATGATGTATGCCATAAGGTCTGACATACTGGCAGGGTGTGGAAGGTCAGGGTAGGAAGTCCAGAAAGCTATCAACTCAGTCTTGAGATAAAAGAGGTGAAAATCAGCATTTCAAAAGGGAAATGCAGATTCTCTAAATCTAATTAAAGCTCATTTCATCCTTTTGATGGGCAGCTGTGCTGATTCTGTGGATACATTGTGATTCTAAATAGCCACAATTCCACAGTGAGTGAATGTTAGCACTAACGCTGCATCTGTAATAACGATTCTTGTTTTTCCCTTGGAAGCTGAGCCTGACTGTGTTTTAATCAGCCCTCCTCAACTCTGCCTGGGCTTCTTCCCAACCCTGTAGAGCTACTGGCTTGGCTCTTTGAATTTAGCAGGAGGATGCTGTGGCTGGGGATAGCCTTACTCTCCCTACTTATTCCTCGATAAGGTGGCTTAAAAGGCAGAAGATAGCAATATTCTACTTTTGCTGTAGTGTCCACTGCTGGAGGAGGCCTCCCGGGACTGAATCTGCTCCAACAGATTTGGGTCAGAGCTGTTGCTTAGTGCAAGTTAAAAAGGGATCCCATCTCACTTTGCCCTCTGTGATGCCAGTGCCTCTAGCAGTTTGAAAGATTTAATACTATTGTGAGATTTGGTAGTGTGATATTTGAGAGGCTTGAAATAATCAGTTTGATGGAATGCTTTATAAGTTATTTTTTGGTAAGCACTGTGTAATGTACAATATGATGATAAATTTCAGTTGCATATATTAAAAGGATGAGTAAGGAAGCATAAAAGGGGGTACAGGTGGGGCTGGTGATGGTGTGTAATTTGTGTCCTAACAACTTTGTATTACAAAAGGGGCCCAGGGGAAGGGAAAGTAAAACATGTTCAAAAGAAGAATTGTGTCTTTTATTTGAGGTGGCAGATGAGCTGACCATTAGCTTTCAGTAGTTAGGAGAATGCATCAAAGATGTTATAACAACCATTCCTATTCACAGAAAAGTTACAAAATTAATTTGAAATAGAAAATGGAACCTGAAACTGAGATGAAGTAAACCACATTTTTTATTTATCCTTGCCTTGTTGCCATATCTACTAACTGATTTTTTTCTTTTCACAAGTTATTACAATAGGCTTACTTATGCTTTACTATTTTATCCTTTTTTTTTCAGTGCAAACAGCTTGGGAGGTTGCAGACAAGTTGTTCTGAAAGGCAGGGGTTGCTTTGCCTGTGTCTGACAAACATATCAGGGCAAATTACGTTTAAGAGTTGCCATCAGTCTTTTTAGAATGCCAGGATGCAGGCAGTATTGACAGATTTGTGAAGGTGCAGTAGGTAAAGCCTGGTGATAGGTAGCCGGAAACTGGAGAAGGAGACTGAGGAATGAAGACCACTGAATGTGTGGCACAGACTATTCATTGTAAACATTTTTATAGTTGAGAAGAATAGGAAGATACTCAGTTAACTTGTCTGACCTTGGAATGCTGACTTCCAACCCACTTTGTTAGAACTTCTTGCCCAGCTGACTGCAGGTAGCTTTCCAGATTTTACCTGTTGCACGAGCTGGGATGAGTGGTTAGCAAGTGAGGCTCTGAGCATGTCTGTGACCTGTTTTTAAAATTCAACTAAACTTTGGATGAGCAGTAGTTCAGAGGCATCTTTCCTGCTAGGCAAAACTGAAAGATAAAATAAGTTTATTAAAGACAGAGAATTGTAGTAATCATAGAATCACAGAATTTCACAGAATCACAGAATTTCTGGGGTGGAAAGGACCTTGAAAGATCATCTAGTCCAACCCTCCCTGCCACAGCAGGATCACCTATACCAGATTACAAAAGAATGCATCCAGAGAGGAAGTAATAGAAAAGATTTATGAGAAAAGTAAGGTAAGATAACAGATTATTATGCTTAATGTTTAGGAAAGAGGTGAAAAATAAGTGTGTCATTAAATCTGCCATTTTTGGTATGAATAGAATAGAATAGAATAGGATAGAATAGAATAGAATAGAATAGAATAGAATAGAGTAAGCCAGGTTGGAAGAGACCTTCAAGATCATGTCATCCAGCCTATCACCCAACCCACCTAATCAACTAAACCATGCAACCAAGCACCCTATCAAGTGTCTTCCTGAGTTTCCTTAAGTTCCCCACACCTTGAGTTAACAAAAAAAAAAAAGAAAAAAAAAAGGTGACTCTTGAAAAAAAGACCTTTGTGTGAAAGTTCAGATCAATCTTCAATGCCATCACAGATTACAGATTGTTGTTGACTTCCACCTTTAAAAATCTTCCTGCCTTGTTTCTTATGATTAATATTTAATATCAGCTTCTTTCATACTTGCCTCCACCCAAAAGTAATTCAATTAGCATTTCTTTTGTATGCTGTTTGTCTCAGCTACAGCCTTCTGAAAAGATAACATTTTATAAGGAAATAATAAATTGCATGGAATATTTTACTCTTTCTATATAAACTTGTTATACGCATATTACACCATGAACATAAAGACCAGAATTACAAATGCAGCTGGTGATTCAGGTTTAGGTTGCGTAATCTGAGTAGCTATTCCCAGTTTTCCATGTGCTCTTGATTTTGCACTCCCTTTCAGAGAACTTTCCTGCTTTTACCAGTTATTCCACCCTTCAACAGGATAAAATGCCAAGCAGTCGTGTGTTGAGTATGCATGTTTAAACATTTATGACCACAAAAAACCCCCAAAATACAAAATTGAAATCTTGGGTCAGCATCTATGCTAATAGGAAATGAGTTGAATTGCACCAATCAGTAATTTGCTGCAAAGCCATAGCATGAAGAAGGACAAAGGAAAAAAAAAATCCAATCTAATCTTAGTTTGAGGAATTAAAGCTACAATATAGTCATGAACATTAGAAACAGCTACAGGACAGTTAATATGTACTTGAAGGATTATACACTCTTTATTTTCTTGCCTTTACATGCTCAGTCCTTTTTACATTTTAAAACACAAATAGATTTTTCAGATTGTATAGTGTTTTGTTTCAGGACTGTGCTAGTATTATTTCATATATGTTAATTTTAGCTTGCTATTTATTCTGATTTCAAACTTCATCTAGAAGCATACAAAAATCACTGTGTATGCAGTAATGTAGAGGTTTGCCTATACAGAACTATTTGGGATTTTATAGTTAGTTTCCTCTGAATCAGAGGAGAAATCTGTACATCAGATTATGTGCATTAGGTGATTATCTAAAAGTGGCTATAGGCAAATGTTGATTTCCTGGGAACTATTGTAGAAGAAGTCACAATGCATAAGTATGATAATTTATACAATCTAATATTTACTGTCCAATCCTTAAGAGACCTGAACGGTAGGCACTGAATAGTGAAGTCAAGAGACTATTCAGAGAGTATGAAATTAATTAAGTACACACAATTTTGCCCAAAGAAAGAAAAATGTGTACAGTAAACAAGTACACCCACAAGACTGACAAGTACACGTATTCTGCATTGGGAACCCCTGCCTGTAACATTGGAAGACAATAACACAGCTGATTGTCAGACATCCTGCTAGTGATTTAATCACCTCAGTATATAGAAAAGTGAAGCATCAATCAACCATCTCAATCCACCCATTAATGAAGAAGCTGTTTCAAAGGCCCAGAAGGTAGAAACACATTTCAAATCAAAGCAAGCCTTCAATTCTGTAAGTTCAGCATGGTTGTTAACCTTGTTTAGCTCCCCGTGTGCTGAATACAGCAACACAAGGCATCTTTTTGTTATGACACAGGGAAACATAATGCCTTTAGTTATTGGGTAACAGATGTTAAGTAATTAAAGCATCCCATTTCAAAAGGAATCATAAAATCACAGGAAGATGAAATTTGAATATATTTTAATTCCTACAGGATTCCATATATGCTTTTTTGATTTTTTGTCCATTTGTTTACATTTTAAATAATTGTTAAAGCTGAGAACTGGATGTTGAACTATTTTTTTGTTTATAAAAATATGTATGATTCCTAATATACAGCACTTACATAATTGGAAAAAGTAAGACTCTGAAAAAAGATAGGCTTGATGGTGTAGATTTTGTCTGGCCCTTAGGTTTTGCCTGTGAACTGGCTAACTGCAGGAGGGTTTCTGCTCTCTAGTTACTTTGCTCAGAGCGCTGAAATATCTCTGGGTTGTTTTAACATGTTTCTGCACATGCATAGAACTGTCTTGACTTCAACAATTGTCCTGTCTTGCATCTCTCCATTTTGGGTCACCTTCCCTAGTAGTGGGATTCACACCAAACGTAATTTATCCATCTTGCTTTCAAGGGGAGTTAGATCTTCCTCCTTTTCTCCACGAAACTGAGGTTGGAGATGCCACTCACCCATTTTTGCTGGCCTACAGTTTGTGGCTGTGGGATGATTTGAGAGCTGTTTGGGTGTGTGTATTTCTCTTTCTCACTGCCTTTTCTCTCCTTAGCTCTCCACAGCCTAATATCTCAAATATCCCTAGCAGTGCCCAGGCTGTAATGACCTTCTCATGGGGGAGGGGCCTGATAGGTAAATTGAATCTAGGTGGTCTTGCTTATGGAATAATGAACAGTAGGAAGTTGACAGCTTAGGCTGTTGCACAAAAGATTGATGTCATAATCTTTACTACTGTGTTTTGAAAACAGGAGTATTTAATAGACTGTTTGAATCCCTGTTTCACACATTTAAACTCTGAGTAAGTCAGGACTGAGTTTTTGTGTATTTGAACTTAGCAATTCTCATTTGGTGGTTTTGGATGTCTCTAAGTTTACCTTGAAGGATTGGTTGAACACCTCTCTGAAAAGTATGTTCTGCAAAGTATGTCTTTTTCTTACTTATACACAGTTTCTAGAAGCTTGTGCTTTGGATTTCAATTTGAATCACAGATTTATAAAATGTTGACACTGAGTTGCTCATTTTTTATTTAGATGTCTGTTCTTGAACCCTAACCCTATAAATACAAAGAAGAACACATTAAGTTAACTAGAAATCATAGTCTGAAATATTGAAACATTTATAAGGAACCATTTGTAAAACTATGCAATTTTTCCTAGGAGTTTTCTTTATTTAGTTTTGGACACATTTTCAAAATTCTCAATCATTTCTTTTGGTGTCCTGCAAAGTTTTTATTCAGTGGGACATCAGTGTGTAAATTGTCCACGACTTTGTATGATCAGAGTCTAATTCAGAATCCTTTCAAAAAAAAAAAAAAAGAAGAAGAAGAAGAAAAAAATATTTAGAAGATCATAACCTCTACACAAGAATCCATCTTTTTAAGAACATAATCTGGTCTGAGCAGACAACCTTTATAGACACAAATCTATCCTTTTATTGTCTTTATTTTATTTTAAGCCTATCAAGGTAGTTTAAAGTTTCATGTTGGTGTTTTCCTCCATAAGATCTTTCTTTCCAAGTAGTAAAAAAGTTTTCCATTTTAGGCTGCTCTGGCACCCCAAAGCAGCAAGAAACCCAAAGAATAATCACTCACAAATTCACTGTCATGCCAATAAAGAATCGTTAAGCCATTAACAACCAACAAATTGGCATCTGGCATTCTTCCTGTTTATTTCAAAGAGGATCCACAGTTAATTTTCCAGCATCATGCAGTGGTATGCAAGGCTATAAACTGGCAGCATTCAGAAGCCTATTCTGTCAATGAAAGATGGCATCCACTGAGTGGCAGCTACTGCTGACATTCCCTAGATGACGTTGTAAGTCACACTGATTAAAAAGAAAGATTGCTGTGGTGGCAGAAGAGCCTAGTCTACACTTGTGAAATAAAAAGCAAGAATGGAATATTTTCTATGCAATTTGCAGTTGGTTTATTCTTCAGTGTATATATTGTGCTTCAGATTGATTTCCAATATTTCAGTACAAAGGGGAAACTCTTCTGTATTCATCTTTCAATATCACTTACTTTAAAATGTTTTCATTTAAATCACAGATTTCTCTATCAGAGAAACAACAGAAATCAATAGAAAATAGCCTTGTCTCTCTCTTCTTCTTTTTCTTTTTCCTTTGTCTCTCTCTTCTTCTTTTTCTTCTTCTTCTTTTTTTTTTCTTTAAAGAACACACCTTTAAAGCAATAATGTGATTTTTTAGGAAAAATCAGCTGTACTTTGCATAATTCCTTTAAAATGTTTTCAATTTTTCAGTTCAATTTTAGAACCCTTTTCCAGCAGGGTATATACTTACATTGTTACACTGTAGGGATGTTAATAAAATGGAATACCTAAGCCAAAAGGAATACCTTATTTTGGGATCCTGTAACATACAAACTTCAATTTATCACTGTCACATTAATTGCCAGATTTGGGAGAACATTTGTTCAGAGCTTTTGGAAAGCTGAGTTTGCTTGAGGGTTTTGTGAAGTGGAATAACTAAGTGGAGTAACTTGCTCTAGAAGCTCCTAAAGTAGAGCTAAATTAAATAGCCAGATGCACTAAATTGTTTTATTTGTTAAGTCCCATCCTGTTACTCTGCTCTTTCCTTCGGCCTGAATTGTACTCCATTTCCTAGGAAACCCACAAATATATCAAATGTAGAGCCAGGTTTATTTGGATAGTGCCTAGTAGTTTTTTTCCTTAATAAAAATTTGAAACACAAAGTATTTGTAGTGCTTATTATTTCAGTCATCTTTCTGTTTTCTGAGACATAAATTGGAGGGTTCCTTTTTTCTCAGTACACTGAGGTATCACCTTAATTTGGCCTGCAAGCCTTTTTAGCTGTTAACACCTCTTTTACTTCAAGTTGACAATGAACAAGCTCTTACAGCGATAAGAGAGAAATGACTGAAAAGGTTATGTGGCTTAATGAGTAGACAACTGATTTTTCTTGTTATTTACAGCCATCACAGTAATAGGTTATTTCAGTGAAGGAACTGAAGCTTATAAGAATACAATCAATGAAACTAAAGAGTTGGATAATTTAGCTTGTGTTTCTGTGTGAATTGCATCCAACAATGGAGATGGGAAGGTGAGTAGATAAGGTGAAACTGGCAATATTTTTAAAGGTCCAGCTTTAAACAAGGCTTTTAAGCATATGTGAAAGACTCGAGGTAGAATTCAGTGAGCCTGGGGCTATATACAGCTTCCTTACTGTGTTTCTTTCTGACTGCTGTTACAGTGTAGTGTATAGGTGACCTTGAAGCAGTATACACTGTCATTTTACAGGGCAATTAGATGGTTGCAGGAGGTAATTTCTCACACTGTGCACTATTTAGGGTTTTGATTACATTCAAACTCGAAAGGCAAACATGACAGCTGCAGCATTAAATCATCGAGCCAGAGTCTGTGCTCCAGATTTTAGCAATCACAACTATTGTTGTGAAGTATAGTGGTAGTTTTGTTCTGGACTTCCACATTCAGTCATTGACAGTACAGAAAATATGACTTGAAGTGTTGTTAAAGACAAAGTCATCTTTGTGAAATTTGAACTGCTGCTTTATTTCTTAGTCTAAACAGGCATCCTATAAGAGGGCACCAGCTATCAAACCTAACTGAACTTCATTGGCTTCATGGGGTTCCGATATGGGATGAACATTAGACTTGTTTTGCTTTTAAGTATCTCTCTAAAAATACTATGATACAAATATTTAGAATTATACAAGTTGGACAGAAAAGGACAGGTGTGAAGTACAAGTATATATAGCTCTATTGATGCTTAGATGGGCTTAGAGGGGGTTTATTATTCCACTCTTTCTTTGTATGTGTTGTTTTGATTAAATGCATGCAGGTTCTCCTGCATTAGTCATCACCTATTTTGTTATTGATTACTTAGGTAACTTTCTCTGTTATTAAGTTAGGCACTCCTAGTGCAGGGTTCTCCCAACTTTCTTCCTGATTTATCAGCTTTATGTGCAAGATACATGTTGAGTGCGTAGACTGAGAGAATGAGAAAAATGTGGTACTGTGTACCACTTGGGTGGTACCACTTGGGTGGTATACAGTGCTCATCATTGCAGCCCAATGTGTAGCTGCATGTGGACATGGACTCAGTATGACTGAAAATCGAGGTACTCTTCTGTTAGGCAATGTAATGTTGGTTGCTGCTTCCCATTGTTCACATCAAGACTGCTGATTCAAAGAGCTGTAAATTGATCAGGCTAGAAAAGACATCAGGGGGTCTGTAGTCCAATATCATGCTTAATTTTTGAGAGTATTGAGCTAACTAGGGTATTGAACTAAAGCACCTCTTGTTGCTGTAGTGCAAGAACAGATGAAGCAAAGCAGAGATATTCCTACAAGGAACAATTGATAATTCTACTTCAAAGACAAATTAAACCATCAACTTATATGTGAGACTTTTGCTTTCCATAAACTATGAGAAAGACATGATTATACCAGGTGTTGTGTGAGTATGATTTTGTCCTCTTCATGCTGGCTTGTAACTGCAATCCATGCTGTGAAAATACATATTTGTAAAAGCTTAAGTAAAGCAAAAATTGCTGTGTGATTTACTTGTTGCCCCAGCTTCAGCTTGATAGTTTGGGTCTTTCAGAAGCTTACTGGTGTCAAAGTATTAAATATGATGTGGTGGGTCTGTTTCTCTTACATATCGTATATTCCCCAGATCCTCAAAACACTTTACTGGTAACCCAGTCAGGTTCACTCTGCTTAACACTGGTGTGCAGACTATCCATCTGTGGGCTTGGCAATACTGAATGAAAAACTGCTTGTGGTTTAAATTTTGTATCCCTCGTTGGAAACTGCATTTAGGTGAGGTGTAATATATCTGTCATTTCATTCCCCTGTGTCCCTGTATGATTTTTGTATTTCAAATACTGAATGTTAAAGTGGGATGAAATCTACATTGTTGCAGTCTTCAGCTGTCCTAGTGTGATAGCCTTACCTCAAAGCAGGTACACAGAGATGTTTTCCTTTGCTTACTATGGTGATTTAAGATAGTGGTAGTTGCAGGCTTCAAGTTTATGATGACTTTTTCCTTCCATGCTGGTTTTATACACAAGATCTGTTGTTCTTAGGGTGATTATGTGGTCATTGCTGTTTTTTCAGGTGTTTTTGTTGGTTATTGGTAGTGGTTGCTGTCACTGATGTGGGGAAATAAAGATGTTAGCCAGAATATATTGAAGTTGTAAACATACAGAAACAGCTGTAGGACAAGAGTGAGTGAAAGCAGCATGATGTCCAGGAGGCTGAGCTTGCACAGTCAGAGCAGCACTGACTGGAGAAAATTATGTGTACCTGTCTGTGGGTAATTTCCTCTCCTTGCTGGACTCATCCATCAGGTATCAGGGAAACTAATTAAGATTCCAAATTTTGTTGAGACAAAAACTTTATTAGTGTCATTAGGACACTCAAGAGTTGCCTTACTGTTACACCTTTGAAGTAGTCACTACTGATAGAAGACACCTAGTTGGTGCAAAGAATACAGAGCAGGCAAGTGTGAAAGTGTGGGCCACCTTGTCAGAATTAGGCGGTTCTCTGGATGTGTCTCTGCATCTTGATCCTGTCCTTGAGCTGATAAGAAAAATAGATTCTATTCCATCATCTCCAATACAAGGGTGCATCTCATGCTGTCCATATATAGATTCATACAATGGAGTTACTAGGCTTTCATAGAATGGTCCAGGCTGGAAGGGACCTCCAAAGGTCATCTAGTCAGACCTACTCACAGTCAGCAGGCACATTCTCAACTAGACCAGGTTGTCCAGGGCTTTGTCAACCCTCACTTTGAATAGCTCCAGGGAAGGAGCCTCAACCACCTCCCTGGGCAACCTGTTCCAGTGTTCCACCACCCTCATGGCAAAGTACTTGTTCCTAACATCCAATCTAAATCTGCTCTTTTCTAGTTTGAAGCCGTTGCCCCTCGTCCTGTCATTGCAGGCCTTTGCTAGGAATCGTTACATTTTGCAAACCTAATGCATTGTATTCGGAAATACCAGAAACTGAGAGGTGTGAGTATGCATTATGAAGTAGAAAAGAATGACTGAAAAGTTTAATATGTTATTTTCACTTGGTTTTGGCAAATCATGAAGGAGTGTGACTAAATGCTGATATTTTTGAAAAACAAAAATGATGTGTGTGATGTGATGTGGTGGATTAAGCCTTAACTGGAGTTTAATCCACCAAAAAAAATAAAATCTGGAGTTGGTTTGGAAGTAGGAGAAGGCAAGTTTTTAACAAAATATATATGTATGGCAATAACAGGGAGGGTTTACAAAGGTAAGGAATAAGGATGAATAGGAAAATACACAAAACCAAATTTGGATGGCCTTGTATCTCCCTCGATGTATGTGGATTTCAGTCCTTCAGAGAAGCGTAGATGTGGCAGGGAGACAATCAGACCTGACCATGTGGCAGAACCAGGAGGCCAGCAGCAGCTGTGGGTCCTTTCAAACAGGCAAGGCAGGAGCAAAGAACAAAGATGGCTGCCACACCATCCCCCCCACTTTATAGTCTTGCTGGACAGGAAGGGGGAGAGGAACAGACCAACTCAGACCTGGGGGATCCCTCCTCCTGGGAGGGGGAAGCCAAGTCCACCTGGATCAGGTTTCTTTTGTCCCCTGGGGGAAGCAGGGCTCTCACAACCCTCCCTCCCCCCACCTCCAGGATGGGTGTAACCCAGCACATATGAATGCACCAGAATCTAACTTCTCAGGTCCTTTTCTGCCAGACAGCTTTCTATCCACTCTTCCCCAAGCTTGTAGTATTGCTTGGGGTTGTTGTGAGCCAAGTGCAGGACCTGCATTTGGCCTTGTTGAAGCTCACCCCAACCTTGGCCCACTGACCCAATCTATCCAAGTCTCTCTGTAGGGTCTCCCTACCCTCATGCAGATCAGCACTCTCACCTAACTTGGTGTCAGCTGCAAACTTACTGATCACACTCTCTATGTCTTCATCAAGGTCATCAATAGAGATGTTAAACAGAAGTGGTCCCAACACTGAGCCCTGAGGAACACCACTGGTGACCAGCCACCAGCTGGATTTAACTCCATTGACTACCACTCTTTGGGCCCATTTGTCCAGACAGTGCTTGGCCGGTCCGTGGCTGAACACAGCTCTGGTATGGCTGGATAGGCATGCTGTGGAGATGGAAACAGGCTGCAGTCAGGCAAGGATCTGGGTCCGTGAATGGGCCTGGCTCAGCAGAGCCTGGGGCCTGGGGCTGGGCAGGGCAGGGCTATGATGAGCTGGGCTGCAGCATCACTAGGGCAAGTGCAATTGGCCCAGGGGGGTGACATTGGGTCCTTGGCTGTGGGCAGGTTGAGGGAGCCTGAGGGGTGGACAGGACTGGAAGGTCCTTGGTGTCCTCAGGGCCCTGAAGATTGCACAACATCCAACAACCAGTATTGTTAAACAAACTGGATATTAGTTCTTTAAATAAAAGTGAACAGTAAAGAGCATGGCACTGGTTTTGATATGCAGGAATGGTCTTCTGGCCTGGGCTCCTAGAACAACTCTATGAACTGGTGCAATGTTATTAATCATCCAAAAGAGAGTGTGAAGTCTGGAGAGGGAAAAAAAAGAGAAAAACACAAAAAAGCAAGCAAATCTAGCAGGCTGATTGATCTGATTTTTGAGTAGAAATTTGAGAGCTACCACATATGATAAGGGTGAGTATTAATGAATGACCATATGTTGTGACCTAGCAGGCTTCTTCTACCACCTACTTAATGATCAAATTTGAACACATATTGTATTAAGGGGAATCAGTTCATAGCCATATTAATCTATAGCATATCTGCAACACATTAAGTGTCCAGAGAAAAACCACAAAGATGATCGGAGGGCTGCAGTACCTCTCCTATGAGGACAGGCTGAGAGAGTTGGGGTTGTTCAGTTTGGAGAAGAGAAGGAATCGAGGAGACCTTATTGTGGCCTTCCAGTATCTGAAGGGGGCCTACAAGAAAGCTGATGAGGGAGTTTTTAGGGTGTCTGGTAGTGATAGGACTAGGGGGGGATGGATCCAAGCTAGAGGAGGGTAGGTTAGATTAGATGTTAGGAACAAGTTCTTCACCATAAGGGTGGTGAGACACTGGAACAGGTTGCTCAGGGAGGTAGTGAAAGCCACATCCCTGGATGTTTTTAAAGCCAGGCTTGATGTGGCTCTGGTCAAGCCGATCTAGTGGAAAGTATCCCTGCCCATGTCAGGGGGCTTGGAACTAGATGATCCTTGGGGTCCCTTCCAACTCTGACAATTCTGTGATTCTGTGAAATACCTGTCATGGATTGAGTTGAAGCTTCTGCTGGTGTTCATACCATGCCGTGGTCATGCCAGCTTCAAAAAATGACAGTGCTAACTGAACCAAAATATTACGGGGTTTGAAGTTCAGATTGCAGCATGGGAGGCTTCCTGTTCTGGTTGCTGCTTCTGGGTCCTGGGTTCTTGGATGTGATTCCTTTTCCGCAGGCACGGCAGGGGAAAGATTGGGAGTCGTGTAGCTGCTGGTTTTGGTTTTCTGTTTTTTTTCTGTGTTTTTTTCCCTGGGTATTTCACTGTTCTTCTTCTGCAAATAGGCTAAGCCAAGGTAATCATGCATTGTATTATTAGATTAGCTAGGTTATTGGCTAAAGTAATTATGCATTGTGCTTATGATATCTTATGTTACATTAAACACTTATCTCTTTATCTCAGTCCTGAGTTGTGTGTGTTACTGTTCCTCTCACTTTTGTGTTAGGGAAGCAGGCAGGTTAGCCCTTGTGCAGAACTGTTACAATACCAAATTTGGGAAGGAATTAGCTTGAATTTAATAGGTATAGCAAAGCAGGTGTAAATAGTATCAGCAGTAGAAAACACAGGATAGGTGTAAATAAAATAAAATTAATAAGTAGGTTGTATTTAGGTGATGAAGAAAAACTCAGTTGGACAGTGATATCTGTCAAATGAAGCACACAATATTCCTTATTTGGAACACTTAAAATTATAGGGATTTTAAATTCATCAGTTTTGATTTTTTGTTTGTTTGTTTATGTAGTTATAGCTGTCTTTATAGTAAAAGCTGCACCAAGCTGTGTGGTGCAGCAGACATGCTGGAGGGAAGGGATGCCATCCAGAGGGACCTTGACAGGCTGGAGAGGTGGGCACAAGCCAACTTCGTGATGTTCAACAAGACCAAGTGCAGGGTCCTGCATCTGGGTCGAGGCAATCCCTGGCACAAATACAGGCTGGGCAGTGGCTGGCTGGAAAGCAGCCCTGAGGAGAGAGACTTGAGGGTGCTGGTGGATGAGAAGCTCAACATGAGCTCTCAGTGTGCACCTGCAGCCCAGAAAGCTAATCACATCCTGGGCTGCATCAAGAGAAGTGTGGCCAGCAGGTCAAGGGAGGTGATTCTCCCCCTCTACTCAGCTCTGGTGAGACCCCACCTGGAGTACTGCCTCCAGTTCTGGAGCCCCTATTACAAGAGGGATATGGAGGTGCTGGAAGGTGTCCAGAGAAGGGCCACGAGGATGATCAGAGAGCTGGAGCACCTCTGCTATGAGGACAGACTGAAGGAGTTGGGGCTGTTCAGTCTGGAGAAGAGAAGGCTCTGAGGTGACCTAATTGTGGCCTTCCAGTATCTGAAGGGTGCCTACAAGAAGGCTGGGGAGGGACTTCTCAGGATATCAGGTAGTGATAGGACTAGGGGGAATGGAATGAAGCTGGAGGTGGGGAGATTCAGGCTGGACGTGAGGAGGAAGTTCTTCACCATGAGAGTGGTGAAGCCCTGGAATGAGTTGTCCAGGGAGGTGGCTGGGGTGCCGTCCCTGGAGGTGTTTAAGACCAGGCTGGATGAGGCTCTGGCTGGCCTGATGTAGTGTGAGGTGTCCCTGCCCATGCCAGGGGGCTTGAAACTAGATGATCCTTATGGTCCCTTCCAACCCTGACTGATACTATGATACTATGACACTAAAAGTACATTGATTATACTCTGTAGTGGCCTTACATGTGTCATGACTTGCTGAAAAAAAAAAAAAGAAAGAGAGAATTGTATCACTCTAGTCTCACTGATTTAATTGAAATTGTACTGTTCACTTTCACAGTATTTACACCACCAGGGAGGTACTCATGAGCTCAGAGTTACTGAGAATCAAGTTATACCAATAAAATGTTTGCTCATGCTCACTGGATGCTATACCAATTCTATATTTTCTAATTCAGAAATTTCATTCATATTTTTCTGACTCTGTACCAATGCTCTAGCTGCATGCCCTTTGTATCGGATTTAGCATTTGTATGGCTGCAGAGGAAGTCAGTTCAGCAAACTGTTCCAAGAGAGAATGTACCGCGCCCCCAAAATCTGCAGTTTTGTGTCAGCTCTCTGAACTAACTCACCTGCCTTTTGCACAGCTGAAGGGGCTGATAGAAAGAAAGAAAAGGGAATCCACAAGCATCTTGGAGCCACTGACTTAATTTTGACAGTAACCTAAGAATGCTGTGGTGATTTGGCCCTGGATGGGGGGCCAAATGCCCTCCAAAGTTGCTCTATCACTGCCCTTCTTAGATGGACAGGGGAGGACAAAAGGCCTGTAATAAGGTAGAAGCAATTTAATAATACAAAGCATGAGCAAAGGCTGCATGTGGAAGCAAAAGCAGAGATGTTATTCTCTACTTCCCATCAGCAGCCAGTGGTTGGTCACTCCTGGGAAGCAGGATGGTAACATGCATAGCAGTTTCTCAGGAGGACTGATGCCATGGACGAATATCCCCACACTTCCATCTTTGTCTGAGTTTATATATCAGAGCTAACGTCATATGGCAAGGAGTACTCCTTTGGTCAGTTTGGTTCAGCTGTCCCAGCTGCATTCTCTCCCAAAATCTTGCCCACCCCTCAGATTACTCTTTGGGCAGGGAAATATTGGAAAAGAACAGCCTGGGTGATCATTCAGCAGTAGCCAAAACACTGGTGTGTTACCAGCAACCAGCTACAGTACTGCAAAACACAGCACTGGAAAGGTGCTCTGAGAAGAATTAACTCCAGCTCAGCTAAACCTAATACAAATACTTACAATACCAACTGACACTTGCAAAATGTGTTTCTAACTCTAAAACTAAGCTAAAACTGAGGTTGCCATTGGTTGCTCTCCTTTCTGTTCTCCTCTGCTCCTCTTACCCTTTTGTGCTCCTGTCTTTCTACTCATCTTGAAGTGAGCTAAACCAGCTCACTTCGTAAGATTTGGCTTCAGCTGGTCTAGCTTCCCACATGATCTCAAGAGCAGAGGGCTGTGAAAGGAAGCCTGAACAAGAGTGAAGCAGCTCTGCCTTTGACAATGTAAACTGTCACAGACTATACCCTGTGAAATGGGATGCCTGAGCCACATCTGTCAAGTGGTGATATATTCCTGGAACCAGATATTTTCTTTGTATCTCTGGTCACTCGTTTACCACATGCACCATTATTTTCGATTAATGCATGGATGGCTAATATCCCTAGTTTGTTTTGGTCTGCATGTATTAAGTTTTCTTCCTTGTGCACATGCTAAGAATTCTAGTATATATAGGCAGAATCTAACAGCCAGTGGTCTACAGCTGGTAATTAGTACCATTTAGCAGCTGCTAAGCAGGATAATAGCCTGTTATCCTTGAAGATCTCTAATACAAATCATAATGAGTTGCTTACACAGCTTCTAAACCAGCTGGCATAAACTTGCTCTGCATGATGTGAGAGTTGAAAGAGGGGCTGAGTCCTGTTTCATATGGAATAAAAGTCAGCAGTAATTTGATTTATGCAATTAAGTAACATTGGCATAGGATCAACATAAATGGTGGGTGAAGCAGAGGGGGTGTACAGTCTATTCAGCAGAAAATTTGTGTGGTATGCAAATTCTTTAACTTTTACTGTTACACATGGGAAAAGCATAGGATGGCAATGGTTTTCAAATTAAGCTACTGACCACAGAATGACTTATTTTGCTGATGTGTGTTTTAGTATTTATCATTTAATGACTGCAGGATTGTCCAGTTGCAACATTTGAAATAAATGTATTTAGTAAAATCTTGTGAAGGTCTGAAATTTTGTTAGTTATACAGACATTTGAATATACAATCTGGTGTGTTTGTAGCAGAAAAGTTGCCCTGAAAAGTACAGTAATTTAAAGAGCTTTCAGGTTGACACACATTTGTAAAGTAAATCCAGTGGGGTGTGAGCTTTTGTAATAACCAGCTCTAGCCTGCTGACTATGTTTGTTCTATTTTTAATCATCTTTGTCAGGACCTCTGGAAGAACCCACACATGGGAGATGGATAAAACATTTATACAGAATGCAATAGGTGACCTAAATGCTAAGATATTAAAGTCATTTGTTTATTTATTTATTTTTTAATCTTGAAGTAGCTACATAAACTATTTGGAATTGAAAGCTTTGAGAAAAGCACTATTTAAGTTTACTGTATGGTCAAGTACTTTCCACTAAGGTTAATTTTAGAGTCTTCTCTAAATTAGTGTGATTTAGAATCATAGAATCACTCTAGATGTTCTAAGTACATGTATTTGCAAGTAAATTAAGTTAATTAGGGTCCTTCTATTTGAAAGAGGAACTATAACCAACCAGACAGACAGAAATCAGATGTAGGTATTAGGTAATGTGCCACTTATTTTTGCATTGTGTTTCCTCTGAAATCTCAGTCTATACTTCTTTTCCATGAGTTATCTGTCTTAACTACTGCCCTTTGTCATTTTTGTGTAAGGAGATAAGTTGACTTGTATCACTGTGCTTGTTCACTGTAAGAGTCATGCACTAATGTTTTTAGGCCATCAGATTTGTGGCCTTAATATTTTCCAATGAAAACACAGACTGCATTAAATTTTGTATATATAGAAAAATGAAATTAAAAAGAGGGAAGTTTCCTGAAGAAGAAGTTTTAAATTTAGCACTTATTAAATAATAGTAATACCTAAACTGATAAATCACTCTGGCACTGTCAACAGGGAACAATGATCCTCCACATGGATCTCACTGGAGTTTGACTTATGTTTCTGTGGCCTAGACAAAAACCCATTATTTTTCATGTGGTTTTCCTGTTCAGGGTACTTCAGGTTACAGGAGGGCTGCGCCCTCGACCTCAGGATCAACCATGCATCATCAGGAAGCTCTCAGGGTTACTAAATTCCTGGACATAGACATAATAGTTGAGGGTACAAGGCCTGGTGGGAAAGTAACAGAGCACTAGGCAGAAAGGAAAGGAGCTATCTTGTCACGTGCTGCTTGAAATTTGCTTCCAGAGTGGAGTGATTGAGCCACTCAACTGATTCCAAGCCTTGGGTGGTGACTGATTTCTCCACAAAGAGATCATGGGATAGAATTTACATGTATTTTGATCTGGGCCTAACCTTAAAGCTGGGATATATGTCATCTGGGGCTGCAGAAGTACCTTTTGTCAGCCTGTTTCATTGGGGCTTGTTTGTTTCTTTTAAAGGTAATCGTCTTGTGAATGGAATTGTCAGGAATTAGCCTGACAATTCACATCATGTGTTTAAGTGTGGCAGCAAATCAATAGCTCAGATGATTTGGGGTCTTGGTAATCTGATTCATGGCTGCCTGTAAAAATTATACACTCCAGGAGCTTTGCTGGGGAGGATAGAAGCACCAGCCTTATCCTCATCAGTGGTCTGTTCAAACAGTGGACAGTGTAGATTGGATGTACAAGGCAAACATCCTCAAATTCAGCCAGTATGGAAAAAGTAACTTTCCTGTCTTCATTTCTGTATTCTGTGAATGGCAAAACACTTAGCTGTCCAAGTGTTGTGCGTATGTGGCAGTTTAGGCTGGGTGCCTCCTATTGCTGCATCTCGTGTCCCGAGGGTCCAGCCCGGTAGGTGAACACAGGAAACAGCATATTTCTACCCATAATATCCTGCACCCTATAAATTCATCTGCAAACTCTTTCTCTTCCTCTTTCTTCCCTCTCTACTCCCATGGGAGATGCTCCCTATCAGGTAATAGTGGGGTAGTATCTCAAGGCCTTTTAGGCCTGGCTAGGCCTTACGACAGGAGGAGAAGAGGAAGGGGTGGTCTCACACCTGGCCAGCTGAGATTAGCCTAACAGTGGAGGGGAAGAGCGAGCCCTGGGGGTTTTTGGTATATCCTCAGGTAGGGAGAAGGGCAGTCTTGGGAGGCTTTTGGGTATGCTGTAAGGGACTGTCTTGGTCTGGAGAGGGAAGGAGACTCAGTTCTTTTGAGTATTCCCGTGTTGTGAAATTAGAGGCACAAATGAGGCCAAAATATCAACAGCTAGACTATTCATTACATAAATAAAGTGGATGGATCAGAAGGAGAGAGAGAGAAAATAGAGAGGGATAGAGAGAAGAGAGAGAGAGAAGAGGAAAGGAATTATTTTACCACACCCCTAACCCCCCCAAGAGAGTTTGAGTCTGTGGAGGAAAGGTGCTGCAGGAGATGTTGGGTCTGTAGAGAAAGGTGCTGAGGCTTTGGCTGTAGAAGAGATGTGGTCCTCAGGGCAGGCTCTTCAGCTCCATGAGTTGCAGCAGATGGAACTTAAGACACACAGAGAGGGTTCGGTCTGCTTCTTCCAGGCTCCATGGTGATGTTTCTCTCATTTTTCCTCTTTCCTTCAGAGCAGCATTGTCCCAGGCTTTTCCTTCTCTTGTGCTTTCCTTCTCAGTGGCATTGTCCTTCTCCTGTGTTTTTCTTCATCTGTGTTTTCCTTCTTCTGTGTTTTTTGGTTCTCCTGAGCCAGTAGTTGCTCAAGTCTTTTATACAGTTTTTAGTCTTTAGGTAAGCATCCAAGTATTGTCCCCCAGGAAATCAGGGGCCAGGTGGTGAATCCATTCTCTCATGCATATTCCCGGAGGTGGCCTCGGTCCATTGTTGTCAGGCCAGCTGTGGTCCATCGAGCAATATTATCTTTGCACCTTCCCAAAAGTCGTTCCAGTGGCTCTGCCCAATACACATCAGCTATTATCTGGGCAAGCAGGTAAGGTGATTTTATCTTTGTTGAGTCACATCAGGAGAGATAAGCTTTAGTCTCTCACAGGGACTCTGTGTGCTTTGGGCTTCTTTTATCACTATGCTTGTAGCTCTCTGTAAAACAGTAATTGCTTTTCCATTTAAACTTTCCATCACTTCTGCAATCCATTTGTGTGAGTGTCATTCATTTTTGGGGGCAAGCGAGGATCTGTCTGGCCTCAAACCAGGACAGCATATTTTCTTTATGGTTTGTTGTCTTTATGCAGCAAAGGTGGGAATTTATTTCCAAGAGTTCTTCAGAATATAAGAATATGAGGATTGAACAAGTCAGACAGATGTTGTTGGTGATCTCTGAAAATAATTCAAGGATGGGAAAAGCAGTAGGATGACAAATCAGATGTTTGAAAAGCCCATTAAGGGTGCAACTGCTTTATTTAAGCACTGTCAGCCTTTGATGAGTAGAACTTCCTCTGAAGGAAAGCATCACCTATTGCACTAGTAATGATGTGGCAATAGTATTAGTATTGTAGATGAGTTTGTTAAATAAACAAGACAACTTAAAAGAATGATTTAATTACCAACAGTGGTACTTGGATTTTAAAATTTAATTTAATCATAGCAAGGTGTGAGGTAAATATTTTTCTAAGAGTGTATTAACCAAAGAATTATCATTTATTTCTTGATTTAATTTGCTACTCTGATTAAGAATAACTTACCAGAGACTGGCATTCATCTGTTCTCAAATACTGGTGAGTTGTATAGCAGATTCTTCATAAGCACATTTGGTACGAGCTGAAAATGGAGAGTAACTATGGAGGAATAAGAATAGGATGCTAAAGAGGCATTAAAATGGCAAGAATTGTAAGTGGTGCATCTGTAGAAAGTTGGACCAAAGATCTGACTATGGAGGGGTTAACGGGCAGATTATGACATTTCCTTAAGTGAGGGAAGTGGACAGGTGTGCTATTGCTCTTCCTTTATTATCACTTCTGTTGTCCAGTGCTTCAATTTCATGGCCAAGTTATGCTCAGACTGCTTTCAGCTGTTGCTGAAATTGATGGCTACCCTATTCTCTCGATTCATACCTGTTACTCAGTGCCACACACTCAGATTGTTGATATAATTGAAAACTAGTCTTTGTCTTGTGCCAGTGTGAAGCAAGTGGCAGAAACACGCAGCATGAGGTGGGGCAGTCCATTCCAACAACATGGTCATAGCTAGGCTTCTGCAGTAAGTCTTGTTTCTGCACATAATGAACATGTCAAACCTTCCAGCTACAGTTATTCCTGTTAAGCCAAAGAGACCAAAATAGATCTTAACAGGAACAAAGTTTACACTACATAGCTGCTAATTCCCAGAGGAATGATTAGTAGAAACATATACTAGTATTCTATATCCAGCACAGCAGATGGCCTGTGGTTAAGTTTTAAGTATGTTAGACTTTTTTTTCTTTTTTTTTTGGTCGGGGGGGAAGTCTTTTATTTTACTACTAAAACTAGCCCAGCTCTTGTTTGCTTACTATTAGTAGCTGTTCACTGCTGAGTTACTGGTAGCCCTGGACCCTCTGAATTTGTCTTCTAGGATCTGCTGTCACTTCAAATCTATATTCCTTTTGTCTGCAGCATATAAGGTCATAGATGGTTAAATGTGGCAGAGTAGCTATATGCTATTCAACACAGCATTGCATAAGTCCTAGTTACTGCTGCAAATATCAGGATCACAGGATGTTAGGGGTTGGAAGGGACCTCTGGAGATCTTCAAGTCCAAGCCCCCTGCCACAGCAGGACCATATAATCTAGTGCAGGTCTCACAGGAATGAATCACAGTATCACAGTATTACCAAGGTTGGAAGAGACCTCAAAGATCATCAAGTCCAACCTGTCGCCACAGACCTCATGACTAGACCATGGCATGAATCCAGATGAGTCTTGAAAGTCTCCAGAGAAGGAGACTCCATGACCTCCCTGGGCAGCCTGTTCCAGTGCTCTGTGACCCTTACAGTAAAGAAGTTGTTCCTCATGTTGAGATGGAACTTCCTGTGCTGTAGTTTACATCCATTGCCCCTTGTTCGTGAGAAGAGACTATCCCTTCCTTCTTGACACCCAGCCCTCAGATATGTATACTTTTATTAAATCCCCTCACAGCCTTCTCTCCAGACTAAAAAGCCCCAGGTCTCTCAGCCTTTCTTCATACGGCAGCGCTCCAGTCCCTTAATTATCCTCGTAGTCCTCCACTGGACTCGTTCAAGTAGATCCCTGTCCCTCTTGAACTGGATGGAATATTCCAGGTGGGGCCACACTAGGGCAGAGTAGAAGAGGAGGAGAACCTCCCTTGATCTGCTGGACACACTCTTCTTAATGCACCCCAGGATCCCATTGGCCTTTTTGGCCACAAGGGCAAATTGCTGACCCATGGATAACTTGCTACCGACCAGGACTCCCAGGTCCTTCTCCACAGGGCTACTTCCTAGCAGATCACCTCCTAACCTGTACTGGTGCAGTTTACTATTCCTTCCCTGCTGCAGGATTCTGCACTTATCCTTGTTGAACCTCATCAGGTTCCTCTCTTCCCAGCTTTCCAGCCTGTCCAGGTCTCACTGAATGGCCACAGAGCCAAGCCTCCCAGTTTGGTATCATCAGCAAACTTGCTGAGCAGACACTCTGTCCCCTCATCAATGTCATTGATTAGGATGTTGAACAGGACTGCACCCTGCACTGATGCGTGGGGGACTCCACTAGTTACAGGATGGATTACCAGGCTAAGTAGTCCAGTAAGTACAGCCAATGGAGAATGGAAAGTTGTTCAGCTCACCAGAATAATTTAGTTAAAATTGTAGCATCAAGCATATATTAAAATCTATCTTGAGTATTATCATTCTTTACTGCTGAGACTTTCTAACTTCCATGCTTTCTAAAACATCTATATTAGATCTGAAATTCTACTCTTAAGCTGTTGATAATTTTGTGCATCAAATCTAAAAGACATCACAGAATGAATGGACCTGTTTATATACACAAAGGAAGGGCTTAAGAGTTTAGTGAAAATTTTACTCGTATCAGCTTCCCAACTCAAAGCCTGTTTTCAGTGTCCTTATCTTTTCTGGAGACTTCTCTTCCGGGGTATATGACAAATGAAAGAAATTTAAAAAGAAGGTAATGTGAAAAGTTCCTTAAAATTGCATGCAGAAAGATGTAATATTTCTGAAATATAGTTATCTATGCCATTCTGTGCTCATTAGGGCAATTCATCCCAAATTTCCAGCAGTAACTGGAGTAGTTCTATCACAAGAAAAAAAATGAACATAAGGTGAAGATTTCTTTCTGACTAGTAAAATCTTAAGTGAATGACCTAAGTGAGTTACATGGTAGGGAAAGGGATTGTGCTTCTATGATCTTACTTTCTCTGTTTCGTTTTTTTTTTTTTTTAATTGTGTTTTGCAGGGGGATTAAGTTCAAGGAAAGATAAATGTTTTGCACTTTATATGCAGGCAAATGTAGCACATGACAGAACAAACACTCTTGTCCACTTGGTAGTTTGAATGTCTTGCTGTGGTAGTCTTCATGGTGTAAATTTCCTGAAGCACTAACTAATCTAACTACAATAATGAGTGTGGTGGTTTTAGGTTATGCCTTTAAAATTTTGTTACAGATTTTGAGCAGAAAGATAGAAAAAATATAAATACATCACTATTGGGTGTAAGAAGGAAAACAAAAAATTATTCTAAACAAATTCATTTGGTATATATCTGGAATAAGAGGAGCTGGGGGTGCTCAGCCTGGAGAGGAAAAGGCTCAGGGGAGACCTTATTGCTGTCTACAACTACCTGAAGGGAGGTTGTAGCCAGGAAGGGGTTGGTCTCTTCTCCCAGGCAACCAGCACCAGAGCAAGAGGTCACAGTCTCAAGCTGTTCCAGGGGAAGTTTAGGCTTGAGATGAGGATAAAGTTCTTCACAGAGAGAGTTGTTATCCATTGGAATGTGCTGCCCAGGGAGGTGGTGGAGTCACCATCGCTGGAGGTGTTCAAAAAGGGATTGGATATGGCACTTGAAGCCATGATTTAGTTAGTCATGAGGTCTTGGGTGATAGGTTGGACTTGATGATCCCTGAGGTATTTTTCAATCTTATTGATTCTATGACTCTATGAGAACAATTCTTTCCCCTTTTCTCTTCTCTTCTGATCTCTGTTTCTGCTTCACTTGGGGGGGATAACTTGATTCTGACTGGCCTTGCATAAGTCTAATCCACTGCTTCTCTCTCCACTCCTCTCTCTCTTGGGAAAGGGGTCGGGGGGCAGTGGAATAGCTTCCCTGGTGTCTCTAACCGGGGGACAGTTCGTGTTGTTTGATAATTGTAAATATCTGTATAATATTGTAAATACTGTGTATTTTGTACATATTCATTGCATTCCATTATAGAGTGTAGTTTTTGCTTGTAAATACAGCTTCATTTACTTCTAATTGAGTTGGTCTTGTGAAAAGTTAATGCTGAGAGGAAACTTCAACCCACCACAATGAGGAAAAATAAATCAGTCAAAGGAAGGAGCTACTATGCTTTTATGCAGTTAACCTAGTTTTTTAAGTGTCTTGATCATTTGTTTATAGTTGTGGTTAATGAATATTCTGCTTTAGAATCGGAGTTTATGTATTAACTATTTATGCTGTAATCTTGGTCTGCATTTCTGCTTGTGAGAGTGGGTAGTGGGGTGGGAAGCAGGGCAAACCCATTCATTCTTATGCATTCCAAATTCAGTTCTAGAAATGGTCTCATTGTTTCATTCCAATAACACAACATCACTAAATGGATCTGAAAAGACATTAATTAATTTTGCACAGCATCTCTATAAGAACCAGGAGTTTTGGGGGTGTTCTAGAAATGCAATTTCCCAAACCTCCAACTTTCCCATGTGTCCTGCTCCTGCCAAAACAGAGAAAGAAGTCTTCATCCTCTGTCTTTGCTTAGAAGGACCTACCCAAAAGCCAGTTTTAGTGATCCCAAGACTCTTAAGGATTCAGTTAATCTTAGAGACCCACCAAGAAATTCTACTTTTTACTTTTGCTGCAGTTACTTTGTGTTTGTCCCAGATGTAGAAGTAGCCAGAGGTTGGAATGGAATGGAATGGAATGGAATGGAATGGAATGGAATGGAATGGAATAGAATAGAATAGAATAGAATAGAATAGAATAGAATAGAATAGAATAGAATAGAATAGAATAGACCAGGTTGGAAGAGACCTTCATGATCATCATGTCCAACTCATCATCCAACACCACCTTATCAACTGAACCATGCAACCAAGCACCCCATCAAGTCCCCTCCTAAACACCTCCAATGATGGCAACTCCACCACCTCCCTGGACAGCCCATTCCAATGGGCGATCACTCTCTCTATGAAGAATTTCTTCCTAACATCTAGTCTAAACCTCCCCTGGTGCAGATTGAGACTGTGTATATCATGTGTAAGTTCTTTTGCAAATGGGAGAAGGGAACAGAGCCTTTTGGTTGGTTCCTTACTTGGCTTATCACATCTTGTAGAAAAGCAGACTTGAGGATATCTGAGAATGTTATTTCATTATCAGCCTTAGTCAGTGTAAGATTTCTGCCAACAAAATACAGCATGCTTTCTCTGCCTGCACGTGACATATGCTCTTGTAGTCTGTGCTGGTACTAAGTAGTTGTGGCACAAGAGAGAAAGAACTCCTGAACATACTGGTCCAGTTTAATATGCAGCTGTATAGGTGAGAGCTGGCAGAAGGTTAAGAGTCAGCCATGCAGTGAAAAGTAGACCTTCCTCCTTTTGAGACAAGTGCAATCTGTTATAATACACAATAAAGGTGGCATTTTCAAAGAATTATATACTCTTAGTTAAAGACTCCTTGGAAACACAATTAGTTTAATGGTGACAGCAAATCATACTTTTAAGGACTATCTGCCATAATTCCCTTATTTGCAAATCAGACTATCAGTGCAGATGGAACTAGGCCATAGTTCACATTTTTAACCTGCACAGAGAATCCATAAGAAAGAATCTACATAAAAACATCAGTCTGAAGGCTGGGACAGTGAAATGGGTGGATTTTTTTTTCCCTCAGAAAAGCAATGATGGACAGAAGGGAAAAACTTGGAGTATTAATTTCTTCAGGTCAAATCCAGATGGGATTGACAGAATGTGTCCAGTTCTGGGCCCCTCAGTTTAGGAAGGATGTTGACTTGCTGGAATGAGTCCAGAGAAGAGCAACAAAGTTGGTGAGGGGTTTGGAACATAAGCCCTACGAGGAGAGGCTGAGGGAGCTGGGGTTGCTTAGCCTGGAGAAGAGGAGACTCAGGGGTGACCTTATTACTCTCTACAACTACCTGAAGGGAGGTTGTAGACAGACGGATGTTGGTCTCTTCTCCCAGGCAGCCAGTACCAGAACAAGAGGACACAGTCTCAGGCTGCGCCAGGGGAGGTTCAGGCTAGATGTTAGGAAAAAGTTCTATACAGAAAGAGTGATTGCCCATTGGAATGGGCTGCCTGGGGAGGTGGTGGAGTCGCCATCACTGGAGGTTTTCAGGAGAAGACTTGATGGGGTGCTTGGTGCTGTGGGTTAGTTGTTTAGGTGGTGTTGGATTGGTTGATGGGTTGGACGCGATGATCTTGAAGGTCTCTTCCAACCTGGTTTATTCTATGTATGTATTCTATGTATGTATGTATGAATGGAATTAATTTGGGAACCTTAAGAAAAGTTCTGTAATATTGAATTAATATTTTATTACATGCTAAAGAAATGGCATAACATAGGAGCATGGAAAATGCTAAATCTTGAGGAGGATGTGGTTGCATACCTGTTTAAGGAGGGAAGATTTACAAGATCTTTACTGACTAAAACATGAGGTAGAGGAAGCATCGCCATATGTGGTCAGTGATTTAGGTATTACAAGAAGGAAGGAACGTAGTTCTGAACCTTTGTTTTTAATGGTCTCTGTCTTCGTTAGGGCAATTTTATACTTCAGTATTGAATTTGTGAATCTGAGAGCAGAAAAAAATACTGTAGTTTTTATTGTTCAGCCATTTTCCCCAGGGTTATGAAAAATGTATAACTATTTTTCCACCCTCTCACTCTGCTTCGGTGACAAGAGTCTCTTGACAGATTCACAGAAGTTAGAGGAGCCTTGAGAGAAAGGTTATTGTCTTTCTATGGGATGAGCACTGATGAAACAGTTTTGCGGGGCACTCAGAACTCAAAACCTTGCACACCTTTGTACTACTCTGTCCAGGAATGTTAACTAGGAGTTAAACCCAGGATTTCCAGATGATGGAAGCAGAACCAGCTGTGTTCTTAAATGGGAAACATTATTGGCAGTTATTCTTCCAGATGGAGACACTTTAAAAGGGTTCATCACACCAGTTTAGTGAAGAGTGTTGCGATGCCAGTGTGGATTCTCTTGATAATGGCTGGCATTCTTACTGTGCAGTTCTGCTCCTGCAGTGAATATCAGTAGCATGAATTAGTCAGTGCTTTGATTCTGAGTGAAAAGGTTATGAAAGCAATAAAGACCATGGGGAAGAAGTGCTGAATTTTCATACTTGAGTGAACACCAATATGAGGAGTTGTGGTTTTGCTTGTGTTTATAAACCTGCTTTCATTTCAAAGGATTTTGATAAATGCAACTGGAAGTGGAGTTTGAGTCCAAATATCACTTTCAGGATTATGCTGTGTCAGTGATCTGACAATAAACTGGAAAGGTTAAATTGAGGGCAGATTGTTTAGCTGTGGTATAATGATGAATTTCAAGTTATGAACATGACTTTCAATTATTTACAGAAAAAAGCCAACAAATCTCATGAGAACTCTACAAAGTAAAATAAAACCTGTGATAAAATAAAATCCAGTGATTGCGACCTTGAGAGTTCTCTCCTCTCATATCTGCAGCACTGACATGCTCATCTGTCAGCTTGAGAAGTCCTTGATACTGTTCATATTTAACATCATTATCATAGGTCCTTTGCTTCCAGGCTTAGCCATTAAAATAGATGAGATGGGAAATGCTGACATGATAGCTTTGAAAATGTTATCTGAGAGGTTTGCATATATTATTAAATCTCTTAATGAAGATGATGAAGAATCAGCCTATTAACAGTTCAGAATTAGGTATATTGCTGCATTAATTCTTCCTCTTTTCTTTCATATTTCAGTGCTACGGCTATTGAAGGATGGTGCTGACCCTCATACGCTTGTTTCCTCAGGAGGCTCCTTGCTCCATCTGGTAAGAGTTACTGAAGATTAGTGTTAGTGACTGTGGATAAACATTCTGGGCTACTGAGTAGCAGATTGAGCATATTAACACAAAAAAAGAAAAGCTGAACAATAATTTTTTTATCTGTGCTGTCCTCCATGGTGATTATGATTGCATCCAGCTATGAATGTGAAATAAGTGGTTGGTTTAAAAATGTTTATGAAGGGTGAATCATGTTGTAGGAATGGTAACTAACAAAGTAGAATGAAGTATTTTATTTATAAATTGTCTGTGTCATAAGAAACAACAAAAGAAACATTTCTAGATTCCATAGATAAAATTATATGGTTCAGAGATGCACAGATCCTATGTGGAAAATCTTAGTGTGTAACTTTTTTCCTTTTGTGCATATTTTCTTGCACCAATCTCCTATATGTTGGTATTTAACACATTATCTGCATTTAGTTTATCATTATTTGCATGGCAACTTAGATTAAGTAGCTGGAAGGTAAAAGGAAAACTATTTGTATACAATGACTTACAGAGAAGCAAGATGTAAGAGCATGTGGAGGAAAGACTTGACAGGCAGACAAGAAGGGGTAAAATGTTCGCTTTGCTGAAGCCAATGGAAAAGCTCATCATAAATTCCTAGGTTTTGTGGTCCTTTACTTTGACCTGTGATGCTTCAACTGCAGACATACTTTCTACTCAGTGTGAAACTATTTAAAGATAATTTGATCCAATTTCATTATACAGTGCTGCTAAAATAAATGTGACTTTCTAAATATAAGAGCATAACAGATCTCGTGAAAAGTCTGCTGGAGGGGTGTTTTATTTTAGAGCAGTTGGGTTAAGTTTCTTATAGTATGTATAAGAAGCAGGATGATTTCTTAAAAAAAACCCAAACCTGATATCAGTGAAACTTGGGTTTGACTCCAGTTTGGGAGTAGTACTGACAGGAGAGTGACGATATAGGGAAACACATGAGCCAGATTTATTTTCCTGCAAGAACTTAAAATAGTAATTTAGGGTACATATTTTTTATGTTTTTTAAAACCCACTCAGATCCATTCTAACTACTAGTTTTACCACTCGAATTCTGTGTAAAATGATTTCTCCATAGGAGACCCCGATCAGTGTTTATCCTTTCCACTTGTAAGATACATGGTTTTATCCCAGAACAAATGGAAAATATATTTATTTTCCCATTTTGATTAAAATGTCATTAATGATACAGTTCCATTTTCTATTTCCATTTCTGTTAGCTTCCAAAATGTGATATATTTCTAAAAATAAAAATAATCAAATATTGCACTTCATAAGGATTCTGTTGCTACCTCTGTAGACAGTATTCCAGTATGCCTGAATCTCCTGGGAGCTTAAAAGTGTCCATTGAACTCTCATTAGACTCAGCAGAGCAGAAGTACTGAAAAAAAGAGTTATTTGCCTGACTTGCCCGTTCAGTGGGCAGCACATAGTGTCATATCAATTCATGTGACCACCCAAACCACTCTAGTAACAAAGTATATGAGTGCTAGTTTTCTCTTTGAACTTTGAGACCATCCAATTACTTCACAAAATCCATTGAGCAAGAACCAAGAAGCAGCAGCAATTAATTTGCTGATACAAATCTAGGCTGTTTTCCAACTGGAAACTAATCTCTAACTCTATATCTATTATTAATACACAAAATGGCTTAGTGATATCTGTCATTTATTTTGTATGGAGTTTTTAAAGAAATATCTTTGCTTAACAATGCCTTGAAATTGTGATTGGTATGAGATTACGTTGATTTATATTATAAAATGTCTCCTTTCTGATTTGTTAAAATTTGAACACTGAACATCTCAATATAAGTAAGGCTACTTATACAATGAATGATACCAATGCAACAAACCAAAACTCTTTCTAGAGCTCTCAGATAAGTTACAAGCTAAAGGAAATACATCAGAACTTAATTTCTGGTCTATGGTCAGTACATTTGGAAATTATTCCAATCAAGACTGCTTTTAGCCTCTGAGTTATCCATACTTATGATCATAGTAGTACATACAGCTCCTGCATTCAGTTGAATATCTCAGCTGTATCTTGACTTCACTGTGGAATCCAGTTAAGCACTTTTCCTGCTTCCTTTTATTCCTTCAGTGACCTGGCTTCCATGCCAAATTAATGCAGACCAATAAACTGGATGGCATGGTGTGGTTCCACATGTGATACGGGTGTAATAACATGATTATTTAACCCTCACTTGAAAATTATCTGCAGATGTAGTTGTATTTTTACTCTCAGTGTATGTGTGCTTAATGGGACAGCTTTAAATAGTGGAAGAGGCATAGATATTAAGGATTATATTCAAGACATCTAAGTATCTAATATAGGAAATTAGTCTCCCTCTAGCCTCTCTCCAGAGGGGAAAGACAGACATCATTCTCTAAAATTACTGAGATTGTAAGGATCTTAACTTACATGCTTTGATTGTCCTTTGAATATTATCTCTAAGCACATCCTTAAAAAGCCAGATGTGACTGAGAAGTTACCTCACAACAATGTCTAGGCCAGCTTCTTCTTTTCTATCAAAATTATTGGCCTCTGTCATCAAAACTAAAACTATACCAAGATATACATGTGTAAACCTTGCTTCCCATCCCCAACACACCCTAAACACGCAGACTATTTTTGTATCTGAGAGAAATTACTAGGAATCAGGGTAGTTAGTGGACTGGAAGTAAGAGTGAATATCAAGAGGCATGTATTGTTGCTATGAATGCTTGTTTCTCTGAATACTTTATGTTGCTCTGCATAAAAGACAGAAATTCATGTACATGTGGACATATGTACATGTGGATGTACATTTATTTAGATGCCACTACTCCTGATGCAATCATCATGCACTGATGCCTGTGCACTGTTTTGGAATTACAATGTTGAACTGAAAGAAAGCCTTATCTTCAGTGAAGATTTCAGCAGATTTCACACTGCTTTTTCACAGGCAGTAAGGGATTCTGTGAATCACACACAGGCAATTTGTACTCTTCACAAAACAATTTCTACAGATTCATCAGCTGGTGTTCCTTACAAACACAGTAGTTTAACTACAGTTCATCATCTGCTCAATTTAAATGTTAAACGGAGCAAAAATTGTGTGTAATGAATTCAGTTGTACACTGAGTAGAACACCATCCTTAATCTGCTTTTCTTTCTCCTAGTGTGCTCGCTATGATAATGCATTTGCTGCTGAAATTCTAATTGACAGAGGAGTAAATGTTAATCATCAAGATGAGGATTTTTGGACATCAATGCATGTAGCCTGTGCATGTGATAATCCTGATATTGTCCTGCTACTGCTACTAGTAAGTAAAGCAATACAATACATTCAGTGCTTGAAAATGAAACAGAATGTAACACCAAAAGGTATGAATGCAATAGATTACTAATAATTATATCAAGATTTTTAGAAGGCATGTAGTGAAGCATTTTAGTCCTAGATATTGAGAGTAATTATAAACATCAATGTCAAGGCTCTCCTATCTCTTCCTGATGGTCAGAAGCTTATATCTCTGAAAAACATTCAGTCCCAAATGGGATATTTGGATAATTTCCTGTCTGTTCTCCTTGTCACTTTCTGTTAAGGGTTGAGTTCACAGACAATCGTATCAAAACCTCCTTCTTAAAAGCAAATATTCACTCAATTACCCTTAGCATTCATAAACAAGTGTTTGTAGACATTGCCAAAATGAGGAAAATTTAATATTTATCTAAAAAACTTTGACTTTTTGAAGGAGAATTTACCCAGGACAGTAATAGATACGGCATTCAGTCTTTATAAGAACAGTTTTGTTCATGCTGTGCTTCCATTCCTAAGCTCACAGCCTCTAGTTTTACACTAGGATTTACTAGTATAAATCTGACTTACTTTTAATCTATTTGTATAATTTAAAAAATTCTGTGGTTTTAATAGCTTATTGCAAATAGATCAGCATTTGTAGCATACTTACTGAAGTGTTACAGGTTAAATGAAGTAAGAAATAGGCTAGCAATGCAGTCCAAGAAATCTGTGGCCCTCTTTGTGAGTCCTTTTCCCAGAAATAGTTTTCGTGGGCAGCTGTATAAATGGACAGAAGGAAATATTAAAGAAAAGAGTATAGCTTACATTTTGTCCTTCAAGATAGTCACTTTATAGGAAAATAACTGTCTCTGCTTGAAGGTAGTATCTGTGAACACTGCTCTGGATCTGTATGCCTACACTAGGTCAGTGATGGATAGGGGGGCTTTTAACCAGGGTGATAGTGACTAAAGCCCTCTTGGGATTTTGAGGATTTGAGTCCAAATGTCTCCTTTTCCAGAGGAAAGTCAGATCAATGTCTGTCTTTTCCCAGAGAAGTATTTCCCTGGACTGGTAGATAGATTTCATAATGTAGTTATTTTCTTAGGAATGCTTTGGTGCTTAAATGCTAATGCTAAAGCAGCAGGTGAAGTACCATCCACTGAAATTAATATGATATTTTATAGTTTAAAGCTATTTTTTCAGGCTTGGTTACACATGAGCTCTTTCTGGCATAAATGTATTGTGCTTTTGAATTGCTATGGAAACTTTAATGAAACAAAACCTTTTTCTTTTGGTTGTAGTTTTGTGGGTTTTTTTAAGAACCTAAGACTCGCTGCATTTAGAGTGTCGTAAGCCAGAGCTGTCATGTTGAGTAACGCTTCATGAATATATAGGTGTGCTGTATTCAACTAAGGTGGCACCACAAGCCAACATTTTTTGGTAGTAGAGGGGATAATCGTAGGATTTTCATGAGCATAGTGAGTTACAGTAGCCTGATTTTGAGTCAGTGACTATGCTGATAGTTATGTAATGCCATGTATCTGAAAGAAGTACTGTGGCTACTATCTGACCTTCTGTAAATGGCATGGGCTTCTTCAAAACCTTTGGAATCTGGAAACACTTTTACTCCATCCTGTGGTTGTTTCTTGCAATCTGTAACTTTGATTTTAACATTGATCTGTACCAAATCTTCTCTGGTAATCTCGTAAGATTCTGATGGCCATGGGAGCTACCCTTGCTTTACAGAACCAAAAAGAGGTGCCTATGGGCATTCCCAGGTGCTGTATTGCAGTTGTCTTTACTAGCAAACTGTTAGAACGTCCTCTTATGACTTAGGCATATCATCTAGATTCCTTCCAGACAAATCCCCAGCATGGTTTTGAAGCTGGAAAGTCCCAGGTATCAGTTGCCATGTTGTAAAGGATAAGAGTCCTTCTTGAACTAATCAAGGTTGCTTCCATACCACCTGGCTTCAATGCCTACAGTTTTTCCTAGTTTCATTCGATCTTATAGTAGAGATACAGCCTTTATCATGCTTGGAATGTCCATTTTCTCAGCATTTCTATTAGGAATCTAAATAGATAAGTCCAGTAAATGTTGTAATAAAATGTCTATTTTTATATATCTTATATTTAATATTTCCTGGCAGTAGTATCTTCAAACATCAATGTAGCTTATTTACAAAGTACATTTACAGTTTCTGGTATTCAGTTGTGAGTGATACATTTCACATATGAAGAGAACTAAAAGATTTAAGCACAGATCGAAGAATTTCCAATACAATGATTTGAATTGAAAATAAAGGTGCTGCAGTCTGCAGTTTCCCACAAATGGGATGTGGTGGTAGGTTAGCCAGGTACTCACGATGTGCTCATCTGTCCAGTATTTTCCCAGATGCTGTGACTATAATTTGAGTTGCCCTTGGCTCAGAGAGGGCTAGGGGCCTCTCTCTCTCAGGTGCTCTGTCACCAGTCTGAAGCTTTTCCATAGCTCTTCTGGGATTCATTTATCTTGGAGCTTTTCCCCTTTCTGCCTTGGTCCAGGTGCAAGACCTGGGTGTAGTTGTTGCTTCTTGGGACAAGCCCTTCAGCTGCTATTTTTGCAGCATTTGGCTCTTGTTGCTGTCTGGGTAAGAACAAAGCAAATTGCCTACCATCTCGTCTGGTTTAAATACTGTCCCATGACAATTAATGCCCTTTGGTAACACAGACCTGATAACTGAACCTATAGCATGGGGCATATCTAAACATGGCTGGGGGTGCACACAGTTCACAGCTGTGTTACAAAGTTAATTATACCTGATAGATGCTTATCTGGACCATCTGGACCCCAGGTTTGCACATTCACAGGTTCACACCCATTGTCTGGGTTAGGGCATGTTTTGGGGTTTGACCCTTCAGGACAAATGTACAATGCAATATTTATGAATCTGATTTTCTGTTCTAAGTGCTTGAGATAGTATTGCTTGCCTAACCACACTCATCAGATATGTTTGGTAGGAGTATCCCATTCTAAACATTGTCATTACTCTTCTCAACTAAGGGATAAAATTTCCAGGAGGTGGTATTTTATCTCTTGTATTCCTTTGGTCTGTTCAATGTATAGAATTTTGAAGCCTCTGTATCCCTTCAATTATAGTGTACTCCTAAACAGATAAACAAAACAGAGAAGCTCATCTATAAAAATTTTAGTATTGTGGGAAGCTTTTGTAATGTGAGATATTTTCAGAAAGGCTGAATGCTCTGATGTTGACATTACTAGGAACACAGTTACACAGGGTGCTTCTGAAGTTTTCCCTACTGTTTTTGTAGGAAGTCCAATCTAGGCAAAGTTCATTAAGCATTTCTACCCAAGGTTATGTCCAAAATTATTGCTCCTCTCCCATCATCTCAATGTTGTTTGATGTAGTCCCTATTTATTGCAAGCTGTCATTATTTGAAGGTTCTAAGTATCTTCTGATAACTTGAGATAAATAGGCTTCCAGTGTTTCAATAAGCAGGGACATATACATATGGATTTTATAGGTAGTGTTTGAGTTTTCCATATTATTTGCAATAACTTTTGATAAATTTCCCCACATTTTAGGTGGACAGCACTTTTAAAGGAAAAATTTCCTTTATGTTCTCCCTTCTAGACTGGGAACAATAAACAAGAGTATTGTGTCAGAGAAAGGGAAATATTCTTAGGTAAGCAATAGTTTTTGTACCATGACATTAATACTGTCTTTAATAACATTTGACAAAGTGAAGATGGAAATTGAGGTTGGAGGGAAGTATTTTTCCCAACTCTGAACTGTCTTTGTGTCAGCATTTGATATTGAGAATTTCCTTGCCTTGATGTTAGAGTGTTTCATGAGCCGTGTCTAACGTGTAGCACAAGCCTGGATAATACTAATATGAGCTACAGTTTTCAGTTGGAAGAGAAAATAACATTTCACGTACCCTCATGAATTACTTTAAGATAGATATTTCTTCTGGACTGACTTTACAACATAGACAATGCTATACCATCTGTTTTAAAAATGTGAGCTAAAAGGTAGCGGTTTAGTCCTTTAATTGAGACCTGTGCAAACTCTGATTCTTGAGAAACTGTTGCAGAGGTCAATGGAGGTTTTCTTATTGAGGACTTCAAAATGTTTCCTGAAGGGAACATAGGAAAAAAGCAGGGATACAGAGTATAAGTAGATCTTAGAAGGTTAGAATCATAGAATTGTTTCTGTTGTAAAAGATCTCTAAGATCATGTAGAGTCTAACTCTACCAAGTCTGGTGCTAAAACATGTCCCTTAGCACCACATCTATGTGTCTTTTAAACACTTTCAGGCTGCTTAGATGCACACAGGTCTATGGGGCCAGATGGGCTACACCCAAGGGTGCTGAGGGAATTGGCAGATGTGCTCACCAAGCCACTTTCCATTATTTACCTGAAGTCCTGACTAACTGGGGAGGTGCCAATGGACTGGAATGAATGTAACGCCCATCTACAAGAAAGGAAGAAAGGAGAATCCAGGAACCTATAGACCTGACAGTCTGACCTGAGTACCAGGGAAGGCCATGGAGCAGATCATCCCAAGTGCCATGACATGACAAATAGAGAACAACCAGAGGATCAGTCCCAGTCAGTATGGATTTATGAAGGGCAGGTCCTGCCTGGCCAACCTGATCTCCTTCTACGGCAGGATGACCCAACTGTTGGATAAGGGAAATCTCCTGCGTATTCTCTACCTAGACTTTTGAAAAGCCTTTGACACTGTTTCCCACAGAACTCTCATGGACAGATGGGCTACTCGTGGGTTGGATGAGCACGCACTCTGCTTGACAAATGGGCCCAAAGAGTGGTGGTCAATGAGTTAAATCCAGCTGGTGGCCAGTCACAAGTGTTGTACCTCAAGATTCAATGTTGGGACCACTTCTGTTTAACATCTTTATTGATGACCTTGATGAAGACATAGAGTGTGTCATCAGTAAGTTTGCAGATGACACCAAGTTAGATGAGAGTGTTCATCTGCATGAGGGTAAGGAGACTCTACAGAGGGACTTGGATAGACTGGGTTGATGGGTCAACATTGGGATGAGCTTCAGGGAGGCCAAATGCCAGGTCTTACACTTGGGTCACAACAACCCCAAGCAACACTATAGGCTTGGGGAAGTGCAGCTGGAAAGCTGTCTGGCAGAAAGGGACCTGGGGGTGCTAATCAACAAGCAGCTGAATATGAGCAAGCAGTGTGCCCAGGTGACCAAGAAAGCTAATGGCATCCTAGCTTGTATCAGAAATGCTGTGTCCAGCAGGAGTAGGGAGATGATTGTCCTCTTGCACTCAGCTCTGGTGAGACCACACCTTGAGTATTGTGCCCAGTTTTGAGCACCTCAGTGCAAGAGAGATGTGGAGGTGCTGGAGTGAGCGCAGAGGAGGGCAGCGAAGCTGGTGAAGGGCCTGGAGAATAAATTTTATGAAGAGTGACTGAAGGAGCTGGGGCTGTTCAGTTTAGAAAAGAAGAGGCTGAGAGGAAACCTCATTGTTCTCTACAGCTGCCTGAAAGGACATTGTGGAGAGACTGATGATGGTCTCTTCTCACAGTAATTAGTGATAGAACAAGAGGGAATGGCCCCAATCTACAACTGGGTAAGTTTAAACTCGATATTAGGAAAAAAAAAAATCCCATAAAGAATGGTCAGGGATTGGAATGTGCTGCCCAGGGAGGTGGTTGAATCACCAATCCTGGATGTGTTTAAAAGTCGTTTGGATCTTGTGCTTGGGGATATGGTTTAGGGGTGAACTTTGTAGAGTATTGTAATTGGTTGGACTTGGTGATCCTGAGGGTCTTTTCCAACCTGAACGTCTCTGTGTTTTGGAGATTCAACCACTGTCCTGGGCAGCCTATTGCATCATTTGATAACCCTTTCAGTGAAAAAGTTTTTTCTAATATCCAACCTAAATCTCCCCTGGTGCAACGTGAGGCCATTTCCTCTCATCCTATTACTTGTTACTAGGCAGAAGAGTCCAACACCAGTCTCACTACAACCTCCTTTCAGGTAGTTGTAGGGAGCAATAAGGTCTTCCCTCAGCCACTTGTTCTCCAGACTGAAGCACCCCAGTTTCTCTCAGCCACTACTCATAAGACTTGTTCCCCAGTTTTGTTGCCATTCTCTGGACATGCTCCAGCAATTCAATGTCCTTCATGCAGTGAGGCGCCCAAAACTGAAGATGGTATTTGAGGTGCAGCCTCACCAGTACCAAGCACAGGCGCATGATCACTTCCCCACTCCTGCTGGCCATGCTGCTTTTGATAAAGGCCAGGATGCTATTGACCTTCTTAGCCAGTGAAGCCCCCTTCTAGAGGCATATTTATGTCTTCATTTTGTGACCATTGGGAGTACCAGGGTAAGGACACATTGGATAGTACATAGAGGAAATACATCCCATGCCTGCTAAATAGTCAGCCAATGAAGAACTTGCCCCCGAGGCAGCTGCTAGCACATAAGAAAATGTGGAGATCAAAGGTAATCCATAGAGGTCTGGTTGCATTACATGCAAATGAAGTGGTAAAGGTCAGATTCATCAGTCATTTCCTGACCTGCATTGCTCCTGGGCGTTTTCCCTGTGGGATGTGTGGCAGTTTCTGTGGATGTTGTATGGAGGCTCCTGTAGCAGGTTGAAGAGAATCTGGAAGTGCCTTTCACTTAAGAACAAAGATGCATAGGCTTGTATTCATTTGTTCCTGCATTAAATCTCCAAGAGAGTATGAAAAGCAATTAAATTTCTTATAAGTATCTAATCTGTCTTGCCTCATGCCTTTTAAAGTCTCAGAACTGGACACACTGACAGTAGTTCTCTCTGGTCACGGTATGTTCCTTTACCATCATCTCTGGACACATTGAAGCATTGCATTACACATGAATTTCCACTTCTTGTTTTTATATTGAATTGAAAAACAAGCAAAGATTTGTAACTTAATATTCAAAGTGCTTTGCCCTGTTGAAAATGCTACCCGAGTTACAGAATGTCCAAGCGCCAGTGCTTGGATATTGTTCATGCCTTGTTAGCTGGAGGAAAGAGTTTAGTCCACTCTGTATCACTTTAAATGGCTATAGCTTTAAACTGGTACCCATCACTTGCAGTCTGGTTGCTCCTTCACAATATACATTTTCTAGATTCAAATACTTTTAAGTGATACCTGAGAGTCATTAGCCTTCCCTTGCATACTATTCAAACTACCATCTCAAGTAGCAATATTAATACTGCTCCAGTTTAGTAAATTAGCTTTAGCTACTCAGCAGTATGTTATATTATAGGTAAAAATATCTCTTTGTAGAACCTTGCATTTGATTTTCCCCTTATTTTTTCAGTTTTTCTTGAGTCTGACAGTATTCTTTATTACAGATTTCTTACTCTAAGAATCAACCCTGGATCATAAAAAAGGCAAAGGAGGTCAAGTTTTTCAGCTGCCTCATCTCCTCCCTTCTGTTCTTCCACACAAAAGCATTTGAAAAGTAAATAAAAATAATATAACTGGTCAAATTCTGATTAATGTCTCTGCAATTCCATGAAATACTAGGCTGGACCTTGACTGACTGCTTTCTCTATTTTTGAAACATGATGTCGAGGTACTTACTAAAAGGTTTGCAATCATAATGAACTCCAGTGTTTAGTTCCTTTTCTCAAGGTAGCTATGATTGCATTACAAACTACAGCTTTCTTGATGACTTCCTGTTACCCTTTAATTTCAGAGCATGTCAGTGGTCATTCATTATTGAACTATATTGTGTGGCTGATACATAATAAGCTGATAGCTGTGAGTTTTCTTTTTTAATGTATCTTTGGGTTTGGGGGTCATTCTTTTCCCTCCTCCCCACTCCCAAACAGTCATGTATGTAATCTTTTGATGTTGAATAACTTCAGGTTGAGAGCAGCAAAACAAGAAGAAAGCTGATGAGAATACATTTTAATAGTTTAATTGACTTTATTTTGCTGTCACCAGGAAGCACCTTTCAGCAGGCAACATGAATGTAGTTTCCACAATTTGTGATGCAGATCTTTTCTAATGGATATGAAGGTGGAGACACTTTTCTAGTGTTTGTATAGTACTTCACACAGTGGAGATTTAGTCTTTCATGGACCTGAAGACGTTACTGTAATAAACATAGCAGTTAATTAAGTACAGTGGCAGAGAGCAGTACTACAGGAATTTTTATATGTAGATATTGAGGAGTAGAAAGAGATTCTTAATATATTAATTTTACTGACCTTACTACGAAAAGTAAATGTATCTACTGTCTGCCACCCATTAAATGTGTTTCTTCATGTGCTTTCTGGAACCTAGAACTGAAGCACAAAATGAAATTCTGAAATTAGAATTGTTTTTTAAAAAATGAGGCTGAATACATTTTTCTGTCTCTGCTCTTTTTAAGAACTTAGGAAAATCTATGCTCAGGAATGTCCAAAAGGCAGTTATGCTCTAAAAATTTGTTAGATTTCTAGTGTATGTGTGATGGAGATTTGTAGATCCACCTCTGCAACATTATTTATTCCTTGAGAATAATCCTTATGGCATGACACTAATGGAATATTAAAAATTAAATAGGAGGAATACAGGGAATATCAGATACTTTCGGTAAGATGGAAATGTGATGTTTCCTTCAAAGGGAAGACCAGAATATATTATTTCCTAGTATTTCCTCAGTTCAGGGGATAATTTTTGCAGAAATAGTGTGACAGTATAGACCTCTCAATGTAGAGAGGTTAGAAAAAAAATAAATTAGTTGAGGATTTGTTTATGCATAAAATTCAGAATCCATCTCTAAATGTTTCTGTGAGGTTGGAGTTAGTTTTAGAAATGTTGAACCCAATTAATTTATTTGAATTCATGAGTGTCAACTTTGGTGGACTGAAATTGAAAACAGGATTTTGTTCCTGCTGTATTTTTCATCTTGATTGATTGGATGTAATTTTGGAGCCTATCAAGTGACTTCAGGCCTAGCTTGTCACTGAGAGCTGGACTACAGTTACAAGAATTTTTGTTAGAAGATAGTGAAAAAATACTGTGTAAACATTGTAGTCAAAATGTGCATGCTAAAACAATCCCTGCTATGGGTTCTAGTTTGGAACTTGAATTCTATTATTTTCTTATAAGTCACATAGCTTTCTGTTGTCTTTATCAACTGTGTCTATGCCCATTTCATGTTTTTGTAGCCTGGGCTGTTGCTCAAAGTGTAGGTCTGCAACATACCCCTTCAAGTCATTGTGACCATGTCCTGCATTCAGCTAAGGTAGGGCTAAGTTTTGGGTTGAGTTTTTTTCTTTCACAGAATGATGGGCGGGGGGGGGCATAGCCAAGACAGGTAGCTGAATCAGCCGAGGAATATTTGCTACCATACTGCCTCATGCCTGCTACATAACAGAAAGGCTGTCTGTGACAAGTGAGTGCTTTGAGCAGGTGACTGTGGAGGCATAGAGGTGGATGGGCCAGATCATTGTGGACAGCAGTGTGTTTTGTGCCACTCACTGTACATCCTATTTCATTAGTGTTATTGTTTTCCCTGATTGCTGTTACTTCTTTGTGCTGCTCTGTTAAACTCTCCTTATTTTGACTCGCAGGGCTTTTTTTTTTTTTCCTCCTGATTTTTCCTTCCCATCCCACCAGAAGTGCTGGAGGGCATTTGTGTGGGTGGCAGTGGGGGGCTTTGGCTGTTGTGGAGGAGAGGGACTGAACCACAACAAATTGTTAAGATTTTTCTTTTATCTAGAAACTTTTTTCTTTATTTTTGTTTTATTGGGCTCTCAATTTGTTGCCAGAATTATTTAGAAAGATATTGGTGTAAAGATGGTGCTCCCAGGTGATTCTGGGTCTTCTAGGCCACTAAAACAAAAAAGTAACAGACTATGTGGGGTGTGGAGCTTTCTAGGGAGAAGTTGGGATGAAAGGTGGATTTCACAATCTCCATCTGGAGACTAAGATACTCAAAAAGTACTATTTAAAGCCCTGCAAGGGTAAGTAATGGTTTCTGCTTCCTCAGATTGTGCTTGAGGTATCCTATGCCTTACAGGCCATGCATTGGAAGACCTGATGAAGTTGTGTACTAGACATGTGAATGGAAGCAGTTTTTATCACACTACCAAATAAATCAATTTCTGTGAGAGCAGTACAGTTGAATCTGTATTCTTGTGACTTCCAAAGGGGTATGTGATTTTCTTGAAAGGGTATTCTATATACTTGCCTGTGTTTGTCCTCGTCTTAGTGTGATAAAGAATAATTTAAACTTCTAAAATGTAAATTGTCAGCTTTATTTTTAAATCTTTTCACTCATCAGAGTACTGAAGTGCTATTTGTTTTTTTCAGTGCAAATGAAGCAATTAGTGAAATTAAGTTGTTACAAAGATTTAGCTTTGTATGTATTGAAACTTAATGGTTCTACAAAAAGGTCATTACATGCTTTATTAAGGAAAGAATAAAAGAAGAACACTGCAGAGCATATGCCATTAAACAGAACATGATTATGCAGGTTCAAGCTTGACCACCTGAACTATTCCACTCTTTCACAAAACACAGGATAAATAAGTGGTATGTGACATTTGGTAACTTTTATTCAAAAGCTCAGAACCTTAAGTGTGTAGTGCTGGGTTATTTGTGATGACAGGACATCATGCTCAGGCGTCTTTTTTCTGGGTATCTGTGGATGTCATCTATCAAGTGCCATCAGCTGCCCTGATGCCATTCGGCTCATGAAGCCTACCCAGATAAAATTCTATTTTTGTGTGTGTTTTTTGGGAATGTTTATTTAAAAGTCTTACACCAGCACTGCTGTGGTTTGGCAGACAACGTAAAACCTGAGTGAATTCAGTTAGCTAAAGGTGATTCCAGTACTAGTATTAGTTGGATGTTTTAAATTTGATTACCTCTTTACTTGCAGAATTTATTAGTTCTTTCATCCTTTCCTGGTTTAGTCTCCTCTTTCTTTTTTTTTTTTTTTTACAGATTTTTTTACGTTTTCTGTGGTATGCCTACTTTTGATTTTAGTGTAAAACTTTGTTTCCAAAATCAGATATGTTTTTACTGGAAAAAAGTACAAGAATGGATTTACTGGTGGGAGCAAAAGGGAAGTCTTTCTGGGCTGTAGCTCTCTTTTCCTTTTCCCCATACACTTGGCACATGTCTGAAGTCATTTAGCCAGAGAGCAGTTGCACAGTTCTTTTGCCCTTGTTTTTTGCAACTGCATCAGACTATTTTAGCAAGCAGAGATGAATATCAATGGCTGATCTTTAGAATTTCATGAAAGATCTTTATCTTTCATAGTTTCAGAAGCAATTAAAGCAGAATATGCAATTGCTTCCTCAAAGAAAGTAGTTCTGCCCTCCCACTCAGTCTTACTCAATATGACTTCCTCCTTTGAGTCAATATAATTGTAAAGGGGGTAAAATTAAGAGCAGCTAGAGGTCAAAAGGGGACAGTGGATAGCAGTTTAAAATATAAGGAACATATACCTAAAAAAATACATGATTCTTCTCTCTTTCTAGAGGCAGTTATCAGTAGTAGTTTTTAAGAAACTTTAAATGGAATATTTTTAAAGATGTGGATATCTGTTTGAATTTGCTCACAGGTTGCATAGACTGGTAGAGATGTGATAAGTGTAGGAGGAACTTTTCAGAAAGTATGTACTATTGGCTTACAGCTTTTCATCTTTGGTGACTAAGATAGAACTAAACTAGGAGAAGGCTATTAATGAATTAATCTTGGTGAAGGGTATTGATGAGCTGCTGAACACCAGACCGAGACACTCACACGCAACTGTAGAAAATATGAAGCTTTTTCCTTTAAGACTGGGAAAAAGTGATGCCATGTTAAAGGTAATCCAAGGAGAGAGAACAGGAGACTATACAGATACAGCAACTTTGGAAAGCTGGGGGGTGGCTGGCTGAACATGAGCCAGCAGTGTGCCAAGGTGACCAAGAAGACATCTTTGCATGTATCAAAAAGTGTCTGGCACGGGTAGGGAAGTGATCATGCCCCTGTACTCAGCCCTGTTGAGGCCACAGCTTGAATACTGTGTTCAATTTTGGGGGCTACAGTATAAGAAAGATGTTGAGGTCCTGAAGGGTGTCCAGAGAAGAGCAACAAGGCTGGGAGGAGTTTGGAAGGCATGTCATACAAGGAGCAGCTGAGGGAACTGGGGTTGTTCTATCTAGAGAATAGAATACGAGGAGGGGAGACCTCATTGCTCTCTACAATTACTTGAAAGGAGGTTGTAATGAGACTTGTGGTAGTCTCTTCTCCCAAGTAACTGGTGATAGGATGAGATGAAATGGGCTTAAGCTGTGCCAGAAGAAGTTTAAATTGGACATCAGAAAACAATTCTTTACTGAAAGAGTGGTCAGGTGTTGGAACAGGCTGCCCAGGGAAGTGGTGCAGTCACCATCGTTGGTGATCAAGAAGTGTGTAGATGTGGCATGTCAGGGTATAGTTTAGTGGTCATGGTAGTTGGGTTAGGATTCAATCTTAAAGGTCTTTTCCAACCTTAGTGGTTCTATGATTCTGTGAAGAATAAAGAACGTGAAAGATTTATCTTATTAAAGAGGGGGCATGAAAATATGAACAATAATCAAAAGATTTAGTTGACAGTTAAAATTAGTAAGTATTGTCATCCTGAGCTGAAATAGCAGCTTGCCTTTCACACATTTCACAGATGGGAAAAAGGAATCAGTCGAAGAAGAGATAGTACATTATTATGTATAGATACATAATATCAAAAAATACAGTGGCATCCTCACTGTATCCGTAGGTCAGATGATCCCATTTTAAAAATGGTAGGTGTGGTCCTGGGGGAAGAGTGGATGCTCCACTGTGCAGAGGTGGTGGCCATGGTGTTCTTGCATACTTATCCACTTGCAGTGTATTGCAGTTTTTGTATGGCTGGTTAGGTGGATTTATGGATTATATTATTGAATTATAACTAACTTAACACTCACAAAATGGGCAAGTAGCTTGAAAAATTTCCTGAGAAGCAGTTACTGACCGATATAATAAGGCTAATAATGTCAGCACGAATGAACAGGACATGGCAGAGCAAGCACTTCTCCTAGTCCTAATATGAGCTTTTCATTAGTATGAAGTGAAAACACTGCCAGTGTAATCAGTGATGTTTAATGTTGTACAAAACTAAATACAGTATTTTATAAAATTTCACTAAACTTGATAAATCTTGAGAAGCCTCTTTTGAGTCTTCTTAATAGCAAAAGCCAAAAAGACATGTTTTGCCCTTTTAGTTAGGCACTTAATAAAAGTTTGCCTTTTTATTTAGGCACTCTTAAAGATTATGAAATTTTCAAGACAGATGAAACTCCTTCAGTTCTTTCTTTCTTCTGCCTTCTTTCTATGATTAATCATGTTATTTACAACAACCATAAGAAGTCAGAAACATGTATCTTCTCTTTTGAGATCAGTAGCTGTCACCCTTTTCCTGAAGTTAAGAAAAAAGAGTATCTGACAGAAAATGACTGAATTTAGCAGCCTGTTTGAATTTCTAGTATAACAGAACTATGACAAAGACAGCAGATGTGTGTTCCCAGACTTTAGAGGAATCTTGTCAGCTGCTGTCTTTGGGGGAAAAAAAATAGAGAAAGGGATATTCTTTCAAGTAAATTGATACTGTATTATTTATTTGAATAGATCTGTCCTGCAGTGCCCCTCAAAAAAACCCCAAACCAGCACCTTCCTCCCTCGATCTTACAAGGCTTTTTGTGTGTTTTCATTTGAGAAATATTGGAATGAAATATCACTATGGAATATTTTGTAATGCATAATTTAGAAGGGCTTGGGAGCATGAACCTATCAAAAAGGAACTGTCAAATGAATCTTTGTGAATTCTTGAATTTCTGCACAAGCTAGTAGGGAAAAATGCAGCACTAATACAACTTATCAAAAATTCAAGGGCAACTTATCTGTAGAGATTGATGTGTAAAGTCATTGAAAAGAAAACTGCTGGAGGAAAAACTGGCTTACATATTCAAAGCAGATGGTTTAGGTAAATTATAACAGCGTGACATTAGTGGAAGTAATAAATGAGGTGACATGAAGGCCAGTGAAAGGCTCATGTTTGCAGCATGTTTTTGAAGACTTTTCAATTAGAATGGGAAAGGTACAGAAACACATTGACTTCCCAAATTTAGAATAACTGGTATAGACTGTGTGTGAAAAAGTAGGCAATACAATTCAGTTCAGAGCAATGTAAGGTGATGAAACTGGGATGCATAATGAAGTCTAGGAGTTAAAGACATAAATTGAAAAATGGTGGAAAGTAGGATGCAGCTTATTTTTTGATTGGTTTTTTTTACAATCAGCTTGAGCAAGATGTGGTTGTTGTTTGCAAGGATGAAAGAAAATGTGTTTAAAAACTGGAATATGAAAGTACAAGATAAAAATGGCTCTTTATATGATTTCTGAATAACAGCTGCATCCTCAGCTATATAAAAATAAAAAATCATCAAATCATATTTGCCTTCATTTCAAATTACTCTCAATAGAAATTATGATATATTGCTAGCTTTAAAAATGCAACAAATAACATTTTTTCCAACATTTTAAATGTTGGGCAGTATTTGTCAAATTAAAATAAATACTGGAAGATTACTGAGATAGCATTTCTTGGAAGAAGGGATATTTGTTAAAATTATGAGAGTATTTGGAAGTTGGGAAAATTTGTTTTTTAGGATGAAGACTAGAAAATTACAAGTGAGTGACTATGTACAAATGTTGCTAGGCAAAGTGACAGGCAGATGATAGGTGCCTATCACCCAGTTATTTACTACTAATTTTACACGGTTTGAACATGAATAAAAAAATCTGTCTGATAAAACACTTAGATAAATTCTTGATGGGCTACATAGCATTGTATCTTTAAAATATTTATTTTATTTTTATGTAAAATTCTGACACTTTTCCAATACATTCATTAATTGACTTTATGAAAATAAGGCTGGAAACCTACATTTGGTTAATGTATGAATGTTGGCTGTGGTTACGCTTGTATTGGTATAAGTGTATACTTTCCTCTTCATATGATAAAATTTGGCATGTGGTGTTTCTTCCACAGCAAATTACTACTTTTTGTAGCTGCAAGTTTTTGACATAAGGACAAATGTCTATAGTGAAGAGACTATCAAGTACTGTAACAGGCTGCCCAGGAAAGTGGTTGCATCATCATCCCTAGACATTTTTAAATGACATGTAGACACGGTGCTTAGGGACATGGTTTAGCGGCACACTTGGTAGTGTTAGGTTAATGGTTGGACTCCTTTTCCAGCATCAACAGTTCTATGATTCTCTGACACCTGCTGCACTTCATCCATTACCCAAGCACGAGAAAATAATAGGATAATCTGCTTGTCTGGTGAGTTCTCTAATTAATTAGATGTTTATGCTTTAAGAAGCCAGTTATGTATTAAGACGAATGGCATGCTAAACTTCCTAAATGCACTTGGTACTGCAGACGATGGCTTGTTTCTAGAGTGTACAGATTTAATTACTAACCAGCAGGACAGTGTCACCCTGAATGCAGATTAAGCTGCTATACAGTCCTTTCCATACACACTTGAAATATGTTGATATTATCAATCAACAAAATGAATCTGTCTCATAAAAAAAAATCCAAATTAGCTGAGTTAAATTAACAGTTTTGTACTGTTAGTTCCTTACATGAAATGAATGCATTTCTCCTTGCAGAAACAAGATACTGTACACAGCTATCCCTTATTACCTACTGTTTATTCCTTTGCTTTTTATAGCAGAGATGTAGTACAGACTTTTCTTTAATTTTACTGTATATACACATTAATATAGACTTTTTCTTTGCCTTAGTACAATGGTAATATTTAATGTTATGCTTGGGGTAGTGTTACTAATTTCCACATGCCATTTAAAGCATATTTAATTTACATATTTACATTGTAGTGTGTGTGTGAAATCTCAAGATGGACTGGAGAAGGAACATCAGAACCTAGTAAAAAGTAATACTTGCCCTATTTTCCTGTTTGTGCCCTGTACTTAGCAGTGTTATGGTTGATAGAAGATGCTTCCTATCCCTGTTTTGCCTACAATAAAACTGTGCCTTATTAGCTCTCCGATGTTGTACACAGATGACAGTTATTGATAATGTCAGGGAGTGATCTTTTTATTTTCTAAAATATGAGACTTGCTTGACCGTCTGTAACTACAAGATTAGTTAATGGTTGTGAAGTAAATTTTAACTCTAACTGTAGTTTCTGTATTAAAGGCATTTTGATGGGCATTCCAAAGGCGCAGTCCTTACTGTGTGAAGGAAAATTTTTTCTAAAAATAAAAAGCAATCCTTTCATAAAGTGACCTTTTTTGCAGAATTATGAGACAGAGACAGGATCACTTTTCTGTATGACTGTCATAATTTCTAATGATTACAATTAAAATAAAAGAAACTGTGCTCATGTACTGTTATCAGAGATATTCAGTGCTTGAATAATTTCATTTTTTTCCCCATAAGCTCAGCTACTGATGGGGAGTGTGCAAGTCCCATGTGCACAAGCAGATGGGGAAATTCTAGTCTTTAGTCATCAATGCTCTTTGAAGGTTCCCTTCTAATTCCCTTTTCCTGCCAAATAATTTGAGAGCTGGCAATATCAAGTCAAATACCCATCCTCCTGTACTTCAACCACCCTTTTTGTTGACCTCATTTTGATCTTTCTCATTTTTGCAGCAGTATCTTAAAAATTGACCTGAATGTTGCTCTAGGCAAAGAGAACTTTTCTTTGTGCAAGTAGATTTTGCTATAATTCCTGCATAGTCACTTTTTTAGTCTACTTCAACTTCCAGTATAAATATTGTGTTATAGTGAGAAAAATATATTCTGAGATTAATTCTCAATTTTTCTTGCTTTTAAAGAAAATGTTTTGATTAAGAGAGTTAAAGGTAGCTTAACTTAATTTTGTGGCATTCAGACAGGTCCATCCAGTTCATGTAATTTTCCCAATTAAACTTCTGGAAAAATACAGAGCGAAGTATGGAAGTAAAGAAACAGAAATTAATAAAAACAATTCTATCTTTCCTATTTCTCATCAAGCTAGCTGAATGATTCTGCATGTTTTGAGTTACTTAGGTGTAAGACAAGGAGAAATAAAAATAATTTCTTGAGATAAAATGAAATGATGGAAATGATGGAAACTAGACTTTATTTGCCTTAGAAATGAACACCTTAAATTCCATGAAACCTTGGCATTGTATGCTAGGAGTCAGAATATGAAGAACCACAATGAAAGATGACTTAAAACTAATTAAGATCCAACTAAATATCTGCATGCATTTATAATTAATAGAATGTTCCCATATCCTCATGAATGTTGTCGTGTTAGGGCATGGAAACAGTGGAAACCTGAGAAATGTACATTGTTTTGAGTTGGGTTTTTTTAATTTGGCAGTTTCTAGGTTAGTAGATTTAATCTTTTCATCTCCTGTCTGTGTACTTAGCTGTATTTTACTTTGAAAGATGCTACTGAAAACATACTATACTTCTGCAGTGATATCAGAAGTGTTCAGTACTGAAACCGATTGGGATTTTATTTGCCTGTTACATACCTTCCAGCTGATGGGTGGAATTTAAGTCCCTATGGTGCACAAACAGATGGGAATATGTTCGTGTTTAGTTTGCAGTTATCAATGCTAATTCTTTTATCTTCTGAATGCATTAGTCAAACAGACTATGCCTGTCAAGCAATCTGTAATATATGCCTTGACAACCTTTTTTTTTTTCCCCCTTCTTTTTTAACTATTAAAAATCTTTTCTGTGCACTGACATTGCATGTGCTCTTTTAGTTTAAGGAAAAAAAAAAACCTTATTTGGGTAAGTAAATGATTGCCAAAATAGTTGTGGAACTTCGGTGATTTTAAAGTACCTCTTCCAATGCAATTGTGTATGTCTGTAGATATTGATGAGCTTGCATGTGCAGATCAGTATGATGTTTTTTATAAACAGACACTGTATTAAGATGCCTGGGATTTTTTGAGCATTATAATATTCTTTGTAGATAGCAGCATGTATTCGTAATTTATGGATACTAACCGAAGAGTTTTTTTGACCATAAGTTTAGTTGTATATTTAGATTTTGGTGCCTGTTTCAGCAACGTGGAACCCAGAAGTGCTGTGTATTTAAAAACTTGTATCTCCATGCAGCTGAAATACTTGTACAAGGATGAGTGAATTTTCAGTTGCATTTTCATGAAGATTCCTTGACTGGCCTGGCATGTAGCTGTGAAGGAAAAAAAGTAGTAATGGCATAGGATAAATTTATATTGATACAAACACATCTATTTTAACAAGTATGTAAGAGCATTGTCATAAAATTTTTGGCACTGAGTTATCTCTTGATTTCCTTTAAAGTGTCTTTTTGGAGATATGTGATCTCTCTTGTTCATTTTATTTTCTGTTCATGAAGGGCAGTTACAAGGCTTTGAATTCAGCTTTAATTCTGAAGGCTGTGTTGTCACAGCCATAAGGGATAGAGCTTTGTGTTTGTGTTTTTGTGGTGTGGGTTCAGGAACGCTAAAAATTAATTCCAACTTTACTTATATCACAAGTTAAGATTGTCCAGATGGCAGATGGTTCCTACTTCTTGAGAAAGAATAATTTTGGTAGTGTTGCAGACATGGGTTTGTAGACAGTAGCAACTTTCCTCTGTGAGAAGTAGGGACTCCTGCTTCAGATGAGCTCAAGGTTATGGAAGAAGTCATGTACCTAGTACACTAGGCCAGGAAGTCCATTCAAAAGAAATAAGAGGATTTTCCTTTTGTGTCAAAGGAGAATTTGTTTTCCTGAGTATGCCTTAAGATGATGCATATAAGCAGAATCATAGAATCAATAAAGTTGGAAAAGACCTTTGAGATCATCAAGTCCAACCTGTCACCCAAGACCTCATGACTAACTAAACCGTGGTTTGAAGTGCCACGTCCAGTCCCCTCTTAAACACCTCCAGGCACGGTGTCTCCACCACCTCCCTGGGCAGCACATTCCAATGGCCAACAACTCTTTCTGTGAAGAACTTTCTCCTCACCTCAAGCCTAAAGTTCCCCTGGTGCAGCTTGAGACTCTGTCCTCTTGTTCTAGTGCTGGTTGCCTGAGAGAAGAGACCAACCCCCACCTGGCTACAGCCTCCTTTCAGGTAGTTGTAGAGAGCAACAAGGTCTCGCCTGAGCCTTCTCTTCTCCAGACTAAACAATCCCAGCTCCCTCAGCCTCTCCTCATAGGGCTGGTGCTTGAGACCTCTCACCAGCCTCATTACCCTTGTCTGGACACGTTCAAGAGTCTCAATGTCCTTCTTAAATTGAGGGGCCCAAAACTGGACACAGTACTCAAGGTGTGGCCTAACCAGTGCTGAGTACAGGGACACAATGACTTCCCTGCTCCTACTGGCTACCATATTCCTGATGCAGGCCAAGATGCCATTGGCCTTCTTGGCCATCTGGGCACACTGCTGGCTCATGTTCAGCCAGCTGTCAACCAGTACCCCCAGGCCCCATTATATCTGGCCACTCTCCAGCCACTCTGTCCCCAGCCCATAGTGCTGCATGGCGTTTTTGTGACCAAAGTGCTGCACCGAGCACTTGGAGTTGTTGAATGCCATCCTGTTGGACTCTGCCCATTTGTCCAGGCTGTCAAGGTCCCTCTGGAGAGCCCTTCTACCCTGAAACAGATCTACACCTGCTCCCAACTTGCTGTCATCTGCAAATTATTGATGACTGATTCATTCCTCTCATCCAGATCATCAATAAAGATAGTGGACAGGATGGGGCCCAGCACTGATCCCTGGGGAACACCACTAGTGACCGGCTGCCATCTGGATGTGGCACCATTCACCACCACTCTCTGGGCTTGGCCCTCTAGCTGGTTCCTAACGCAGCACAGAGTGCTGCTGTCCAAGCCATGGGCTGACAGCTTGGCCAGGAGTTTGCTGTGGAGAACAGTGTCAAAGGCCTTTCTGAAGTCCAGGTAGACTACATCCACAGCCTTCCCCACGTCCACCAGATGGGTCACCTGATCATTGAAGGAGATCAGGTTAGTGAGGCAGGATCTGCCCTTCCTAAATCCATGTTGGCTGGGCCTGATCCCTTGGCTATCCTTCAGGTGTGCTGTGATTGCCCTGTGATAGCTTCAGGCTGTGCCTTTAAGAAAGGTAGCTGCAAATTCACTAGCTGAATAGTCGGGTGTAAAAAGGAAAACAAGAGAGGTAATTCTAAACGAATTTCATTGGTCAGATGAGTGGGCTGTAGTTTTACGATCTTACATTCTTCTCTCTCTCACTCCATCATTTTTCTGCTTGCATGCTGGCTGTTCTGGATAGAGAGACCACTTGTCATCTAATGACCTTGAGATAATCATTACTAGCTTTCTAACAATGCTTTTGAACTAACTGAATTTTTCCCTAACATCTCTCCTTTTCTCTTTTCTTCTAATTAACCAGAGGGAAAAGGGAGAGGAGAGGTTGGGGCAAGAGCGGAGCAGTGTCTTCCTGCCCAAGGGAGATTTCTGTGCTGTTTTCTTTTTGTAAATACTTGCAAATTGCATTCCATTATTGCTTGTAAAATGCAGCTTCATCATTTGCTTCTCCGACTGAGTTCAGCCAAGCTTTTGTTTGATGTGTGTGGGTTGCACCATCACATGCCCCCAAAATAATCTGCCCTGTAATTTTTCCTGGAAGTGAGGTCAGGCTGACAGGCCTGGAGTTTGCAGGTTCATCCAGCCGGCCCTTCTTGTGGATGGGCATCACATTGGTGTGACCGTTTGAGGCTGGGCCTTCTCTCTCAACCCACCACATTTCTAATGTTCCCTTCCCAGTCCAATAAGGAGTGGAGTTCTTCTTGCCCCTCTTTATAGCATTAATATATTTATATTTTATTGTCCTTTACAGAAGTGGCCAGTTTGAGTTCTAACTGGGCTTTTGCCTCTCTAATTTTTCTTCTACATGATCTAACAACATCTTTAAGGATATCACGAGTTGCCTCCCCCACTTTCCAAAGGCAAAGCCTCTTTTTGTACCTTCATTCCTTAAAGAGCTGCTTGCTGTGGTGGTTGAGAGGAAAGGCTCTGCTTTCTCTCCCCCACTGAGAAAGAAACCGCAGCTAAAACTCAGTCGGAGAAATGAGAGTATATTTTACAAGGAAACAGATTATATGTAACACAACAAATACAGGTATTTTACAATATATACAGGAATATACAGCAAATTAACTCAACCAGAAACCAGACCCATCCCAGAGGGGGCTTCCCTCTGTGCCCCCTTCACCCCCCTACCTCCCTTCTCCCCCAAAAGAGGTAGAGAAGAGATAAGGACAGTTAACAGGGCAAGAAAGAAAGAGAGGCCTGGCACAGGAGTTAGTATCTTATCTCAGTTGGCCAGAAGCCCAGAAGCAGTCCAGCCGAAAGGAACAGCGAAGGAAGAGAAACTGAGAGAAAGTCCCAGCTCCCCTGCGTCTACCAATCTCACCTCCCACCTTACTTGGCCAATGAAATTCGTTTAGAATACCAAAATATTTTATAAACATTTAGCTAGTGTGCCCCTTCCTTAAAGGCACAGTGTCAAACGGTCACACTTGCTCACTGGTCACCTTCCCCACTGGCTCATCTTTTGGCACATGGGCACAGCCAGTTCCTGTGCATTCAAGAGCTCCTGTTTGAAGTAGGTCTAACCGTCCTGGACCCCTTTGTTCTTAAGGGCTGCTACCCAGGGTACTCTCCAAATTGGTTGCTTAAACAAGCTGAAGTTTCCCTCTGGAAGTCCAAAGTAAGGGTTCTGTTACCGCTCTTCCTTATTTCCCTGCATATGGAAAACTCCACTATCTTATGGTCACTGCATCCTAGACAGCCTCCTACCACGACACTGGAATCACAGAATGATTTATTGTTTGCATTTTTTCTGTACCTGCACAAGCCCATGTAAGGCATTCATGGAACCTTTTGTCAGCATATCAAATTGCAAGCATGATACATGCAATTACATCTTTCCAGTTGTTATTTTGATTTGTCATCCACCGATTTTACTTCTGAATTGCTAGGACCTGAATTCACTAGGACCTGGTGGTCCTAGTGAATGGAAAGTTGACCATGAGCCAGCAATGTATTCTTGTGGCCAAGAAGGCCAATACTATTCTGGGGTGTATTAGAATGGGTGTGGTCAGTAGGTGGAGAGAGGTTCTCCTCCCTCTCTACTCTGCCCTGGTGAGGCTGCATCTGGAATATTGTGTCCAGTTCTGGGCCCCTCATTTGAAGAAGGACAGGGAACTGCTTGAAAGAGTCCAGCATAGAGCCACAAAAATGATTAAGGGAAAGGAACATCCTCCTTATGAGGAGAGACTGAGGGAGCTGGAGCTCTTTAGCTTGGAGAAGAGGAGACTGAGGGGTGACCTCATTAACATTTATAAATATGTAAAGGGTGAGTGCCAAGAGGATGCAGTCAGGCTCTTCTCTGTGATGCCTAATGACAGAACAAAGAGCAATGGGTGGAAGTTGAGGCACAGGAAGTTCCATGGAAACATAAGGAAAAGTTTTTTCACTGTGAGGATGACAGAACACTGAACAGGCTGCCCAGGGGAGTTGTAGAGTCTCCTTCTCTGGAGATATTCAAAACCCGCCTGGATGCTTTCCTGCGTGATCTGGTATAAGTGGTCTTGCTTTGGCAGGGGGGTTGGACTAGATGATCTTTTGAGGTCACTTCTAGCCCTTAACATTCTGTGATTCTGTGATAGCACTTTGAAGCTCAAGGCATCAGTCCTGACTTACTGAAATTCCCATTTAATGAAAGATCAGGTGTTTGCCCTCCAGCTACAGTAATGGAAACTGCCCTCAAAAGGATGAAGAACAGACTTGTGAAAAGTTGCTTTTGTACAGCTGAAATTTTTAATGTATTTATTTTCCTCTGAGAGATATAGAAGAGGCTGCCAAGATTAGCTGTATAGCACATAGCCCTATTTGGAGAATTGTTTTCCATCAGTCTCATTCCTGACTTCTGTAAAGGGAGCGTGTAGTCTTTTTATATCTTCTTCTTTTGGCAGACTACACTAAGTGTCATTCAAACCAAAACAGCAGCTAGAACAGCTTTTGAGGTGATGGTACTGTTTGCTGTGGACTACACTGGAATTTACATATCTTTGTAGATGGCTTATAAACATTTGTAATCCATCTTCCCTTTTACTTCAAGCCCAGAGGGAGAAGGAATGAAAATAAAAATTTAGTGAGCTGCCTGGTAGAGTCCTAGTCTTGAATCTGCTCAGACCATAGCTGGATTTTTCATGGGGTTTTTTGACCTTTTGTTCTGGAACAGGAATCCTTTACTGTGGAATTGATAGAACTCAGATAACTATACCCCAGGTATCTTAAGAATCTTCAGTATCACGGGGAGGGGGCTTCCTTAGAGATTTATGTGGAAAAAGATATATTTAAAGTATTAAGACTGCATTCAGCATTCTGGGAAACAATGTCTAGATTTATTAAAATATTTTCCACACTGAAAAAGTGAAAACAAGAGGTAACTCAGCTTGTGTGTGCCATGTTGCTTCTTAGTAAATAGGTAAACCTGTATTATGATAAGAACAGGTAGGGGAACTGTCAGTGGAGAATCTAGAATTGTAATCACTAAAAACCTCATTTGTTTTCCCCAGCTCTTCTAGTAACAAAATTGTTATTTCTGTGCAATGATTTCCTGCCTACAGAAAATCTGTTGTTGAAGTTATTTGGAAGGAAAAAATGCTTTTGAGCTGAGAGCAGCTGCTCAATCTCATTTAATCTTTTATTTTGTTGTCTGTGGTTTGTTAACATGGAGGAGTCTTGACTTTTTTGAGAACCATTCCTGTTCTTAGCATCATGAATTTGTTAAAAGTGAGATCCAATGTTAATGACCTAAATCAAAGTACTGTATAGAGCAACTTTATCCCTTTCCCTTTCTCAATGAATGAGAGTCAAACAAATCCAAAAGGAGCCAAAAAAAGGGCACAGATAGATTTCTGGGATTTGGTGTCCTGAATGAAAATTAATGCAAACCTTTGAAGTCAGAGAGCAAAATCACCATGGAGCCCATGGTAATGTGTGATTTCCTGCATGTGAGAATAGAATAGAATAGAATAGAATAGAATAGAATAGAATAGAATAGAATAGAATAGAATAGAATAGAATAGAATAGAATAGAACAGAATAGACCAGGTTGGAAGAAACCTTCAAGTTCATCACATCCAACCCATTATCCAACCCACCTTATCAACTAAACCATGCAACCAAGCACCCCATCAAGTCTCCTCTTGAACACCTCCAGTGATGGTGACTCTACCACCTCTCCGGGCAGCCCATTCCAATGAGCAATCACTCTCTCTGTGTAGAACTTCTTCCTAACCTCCAGCCTAAACCTCCTCTGGTGCAGCTTGAGACTGTGTCCTCTTGTTCGGGTGCTGGTTGCCTGGGAGAAGAGACCAACCTCTGCCTGTCTTCCGCCTCCCTTCAGGTAGTTGTAGAGAGCAATAAGGTCACCCCTGAGCTGCTTCTCTTCCAGGCTAAGCAACCCCCTCATTTGCAAGCAAATAGAGCATTATATCCTAGTTATTGCTGTTTTGTATTTAACTGATAGTGTACTAATGACTTTTAGAAGGATGCACCATTTGCACAGTAACCATAGCAGATGTGAATGCATGCGTATGTGTCTGTGTTAATGTGATGGGTTGGGGCCGATCCCCTCCCCACCAAGGGAAAAAATAATGACTCAGACAAATGGAAAGTGGTGGAAAGTTTAAATGAAAGTTTAAATGAAAAGTGGTGAATGTTTACAGAGAGCCAGAGTCGCAGTGACAAAGAAGATCCCAAAGCACAACCAGAAAATATCCCATCCCCACCCGGGGGTACATCCATAACCCTCAGGGCTCTTTCTTCCCCCCAGAACTCCACTGCTAGGCTAATCTCAGCTGGCCAGATCTGAGACTACCCATCCCCTCGGCCTTGGGCATAGCAGGCTGCGAGACACCTCTCCCAAGTTACCGGGTGGCTGTGAGGGAAGAAAGAGAAAGTGTCAGACCCCCCCACTGAGATCTTATAGGAGATCAGGGTATTATGGGATGAAATATCTGGCTTCCTGTGTCCACCCACTGGGCTGGACTTCTGAACAGAGCAAGCACCCCTTATATGAACACAGCAGAGGGCACCCAGCCCAAACTGCTACAGTTGTAAACCTAGGGCATCAGTTTAGTAGAGTTAATATGAAGAAGCGGGTCAATAAAGGGGGGAAAACTTAACTACTCACATTATGGGTAGTGAAATACTGCAATTGTATTTTGTGAATAACTACTTTAGTCTTGGTCTATTTATGTGGTTAACATCATCTTATAACATGGAATAGTTTGTCAGTCATAGATATATTTTAAAAAATGAAGAATTGTCCAGGCTGTTATTGAAAAAATGCTAGCCTTTCCTTTTTGGGAACAGTGGTTAACATAGAAGAGTGAAATGCTGTGCAATTTTTGGTACATTTACATGCATACAGAGGTATATTTACATTATCTATCTATCTATCTATCTATCTTATCTGTGGAGTGTGTGGAATAGAGTAAAAATAGATGGCTAATATATATACAAATACAAACAGATAACAAAAAATCAGATTCAAGGGGAAGGAGTTGACAGGTCATTTCACAAATTGCACATGACCAGCATACTTTGAAGCACTTGAACCGTAGTACCAACTGTGCAGAAGCCTGTCATTAGGAGAAAACGTTTTTGTATTCCTCAGGCTGCAATTTTTTTTTTTTTCTCATTGCCTTCATAAATCCTCATGAAGCCAATACTGGGAAAAATGGGAGTATGCACATAGACTGGTACTGTGAAACTTCACATCTAACCTACTTCATGCTGTATTGCACCTGAGCTCAGTACTTAATCTCTAGAATCAGCAGTTTTGCACATGTGTGGAACTGAGCTATTCTACTCAGTTTGGCTGAAATACATATTATATCAGAGATTCTACAAATGGGTAAATCGACAGAAAATGAAACAGGATTAAAAAAATTAACAGTAAAATGATTTTAAGGTAATTTGAGGACTTTTGAACAGTAATTTCTGGAACCAGAAAGGAAATCTTACGTTCTTTCATTATCCTGATGTATTTTCTCTTTGGCTGCAGACTGATTTCCAGTCATATGGGGATAGTGTGCAAATCTGGCACCACCTACTCAGTTATTATTGATCACCAGAATTCACTCTCATATGTACTCCCTACATATGGATGTTGTTCTGCATAGCAGAGCTTGTACTTCAGTTGCATTTCACATTCTGTGTATGGAAATAAGTGTATTTGGGAACATACTTTTAACAATATCTTTAAAGATGTTCCTTCTGCAGTCTTTCTAAAATAGAAGCAGTTTATCATTGCAGACAAATATAATTCTGAAAAATACTTTTTGCATTTAAATGATATACTGAATTAAGTTTTGCAATACATCTATCTTTATATTGAGAAATGAGATGTATTGAGAATAAGTAACTTTTTGTGTACACTGAGCACTGCATGAAGAGTTCAAACAGGTGGATTAAACAACTGAACTGAAATTGAATAAATATGGAATTGCATTTTTAATATAAACAAGTTTTATATTAAATTTGGAATTACATATATAAATTTGGAAACTATAATATCAGAAACCATGTTTTCTTCATCATCTATGAACAGGAACCTAAGAGCAAAGTAGGACTCTATTAAAATAAACTGAACTGCATTTTCATCTCTAATCATATCTGGGTTTCTTATTATCTGGCCTAAAGGGCTATGTACATAACAATAAAACCGAAGTTATTTATCACAGCTTTGGCTGTCTAAATTTGAGCTAAAGGTATAATATTTGTGACATTTGCTACCTGCAACATCTTCTACGTCTTCGTCATGCTCTGTCTTGTACTTCTGCTTGAGCCTGCTGTTCTTCTCAGTGTGCCTCTGTCATTTATTTCTGCTCTCGCCCCTACCAGTTGTTTGTCTTATCTTGTGCCATGTTGTCTGCCACCTGTGGGAATGCCATCTTGTCTTTATTTACACAAGTAGCTAAATAGGTAGTTTGCATTACAATTAGAAAATAAGATTTCACATCCGCTTTCAGGATTGGTCGTAACTAGGTGAGAGGTGCCTGGGAATAAAAGAAATCCTGTGAATCTACCACATTTAACAGTGGGTAATTATTAATGTGTGGCAGGCAAGTGTGTAACCAGAGTGAACAGGAAATGCTCATACTGTGAGCACTTCAAAATACTGATGTGGACAATTTGCATCATATTCAGAACCTGTGACACATCTTTTTGCCAGGATAACTTGCAACCATAAACTAAGAAGGGGAAATATGTGGAATTTTCCACCTTCTCTGTACCTAGCATGGCTTGCTTTCTGAAGCATACTGGAATTTGGTACTGGACATAACCTGCATGATGCTGTCCAGGGGAGACTGCAAGAAGGGCAGGAGCAAAAGAACTGTTCAATCAGAGACCAATTGGAGGACTTGGTGGGGAGTTATGACTCTGGGAAGACTGGCCAGGGAGGGAAGAAATGAGAAGTGATGATAGAAGAGGAACTACAACATGCTGACCTGATCTCCCCCACTGACACTGCAGGTGTAGCATTTGTCAGCAAGGTGATTAGAGACGGGAAGAAATCTTCAGAAATCCCTTCCAGCTCCTACCATTATGATTTTAAGGGGGAGTAGTGGCATCTGGAGAGGAGTCCAAGTGTAGTGTTCTAAGTATCTGTTTGTCTGTTTCCTTTATTTTGGTAGGAGAATCAGTAATTAAAAAGTTAACCAATAAAATAAAATTTGCTGGTACAAAACTTGCTTCATAGCCTGCAACAAACTTTGAAAATCACAGTGTTTCTGGGTGTTCTTAAAACATATGGTACTGTTCTTAAAATTAGATTTGCTGAAATGAAATTAGTTGAAATCTTCACCAATGCATTGGCAGGCTTGGTGGGTAAAGGGGTGAGCAGTGGATAGATTTCACCTCTATCGTAATAAGGCTTTTACAGTATCACAGTATCACCAAGGTTGGAAGAGACCTCAAAGATCATCAAGTCCAACCTGTCACCACAGACCTCATGACTAGACCATGGCACCAAGTGCCACGTCCAATCCCCTCTTGAACAGGGATGACTCCACCACCTCCCTGGGCAACCCATTCCAATGACGAATAACTCTCTCATCTATCTCCAATGACATCCACACAGACAACCTATGGGTTAGGTCAGTAGGCAGTGAGTTGAGTTGAAAACTGGTAGCTGGTCCCATGGGGATGTGATCAGCAGCATGAAGTCCAGATGGAGGCAATTCACTAGTGGTGTACTCCACAGGTTAATATTTTTCATTAACGGCCTGTACAGTGGGATGGAGCAGACTCTCAGTAGATTCACAGATTATATGTAAGAGGGTGGCAGGGATGATATACCATATTAGAAGTGCTTTTTGCTAAAGCCCACAAAATATTTCTTTCTGCAGCAAGATATGATTTTAAAATGTGCACCTTGGTCCAGGATTACTTCTTTACCTGAATTCTGAGAGTTTTTTCTTTGTTTGCCACCACAGCTTTTCCCAAACTTGATCTTCTGTTTGGGAGAATTGCAAACATTTTCAAAATGACTTAAGAACTATCTGATAAAATTTACTTGGAGACAAGTAATTCCATGTTATATCCTTCTTTCAGTGATAATACATTTTAGAAAGGAGTAAATCGTGTGCTACTGGCCAAGTTAATTATCCTATTTTTCCCCACGTCTAATGTCAGAGATGTTTTTGGTTTCTTAGCAAAGAAGAAAATGTATGTAGGTTTGTTTTATTATTATTCTCCCAATCTTCTGACATTGCATAGAGATTATTTACATGCAGGGAAGGATAGCTGCTTCCAAGACTTTTTATTTTATTCAAGTCAGCTAGACACAAAAATGTGTTACTTTCTTGATTTTACCATCACCAGCAAACTCTGATGGGTCAGTGAGTAGAAAGCAAAATAAATGACCAAAACGAAATCATACTTTCCAGTAGTGGAATGAATGCAATAAATAGTTGTTAAACCATCCTGCAAAGATATTACAATCTTTCAGTCCATTCTTTAGGTTTTTTTTTATCATGTTTTAATTTTGTCTGTCAGGACAGGCAAGTATAAATTTATTTTCATAGTACTTTAGTGAATATAAGATTTTAAACCTTGTAAATCTCTTTCCTTAAAAATCTCTTTCCATTTCTTTTTACTAAGCATGAGAATCAACTCCTTTCATCTAATCTGACTTAACAATTTGAAAGATGCACATCTAATCTAAATTTGCTGTCTAGGTTCCCCTTAACAGTCAGTGCAAAGTGACAGACACTAAAGGAAAATAGTACACTTTGTAGCAGAATAATTAATTTAACTGCAGGATATCTGAGGTGTTTGTGATAGCCAAAGTGAGTAATTCTTTGATGCCTGTCTGTCCCCTTGCCACTAGATGGGAACCTGGAAGATCACTCAGACTATCAGTCAAGCTTTAAGTCTGATGATGTGATTCCTACATAAATCTGCTAGTTTTACATGCCATATTTCACTATGAGCCAGGAGCTGAGCCCATTATAAGTTTTTCTTTCATACAAGGCCTACAGAGTAATCTGAAAGAAACAACTATACTTTGTGTTAATAAATCTGTATTACAATTGACACCTCTGCTGCTATTATTTTAAGAAAGGCAGACCTTGCTACCTCTCATTTTTATTAACTAAACTTCTTATCATATAAGGTGGTAAGAAAAGTAATTAAATTTACTAGAAGTCACTCTTCATAATTCCTTTCAGTTAAAAGCTGTAGAGAGAACACTTTAAATAAATTGTATCAATGGCCTCTTAAAGAAGTTACATGATATTGCACAGTAATTTAAACTCTTATGTCCAGCAGACATTTAAATTTTCAAGGATAGAATGAGCTTTCTTATTAACATAAAATAAATTGCCTTTTATAGTGCATATTCTTACACTAACAATGCTTAACATAGAAAATGCAACTTTATTATCATGCTAGTGGTTTCTTTTCAAGCTTCTCATGAATCATGAATGGCTCCTTTTAGTTTATCCTTTATCTTGTTTTGCATGAAACTTACAGAAATGTCAGCCTCGATCATCAAGCTCACTTTTGTTGTCTCCAGTTGGTGACAAATGGCAATTTTATTTAGCAAGGGATGGTTCTCTTTGAGGTGGGATTGATGGATGAGGGCATAAGAGGTTGGGCTAGCTGACAAGGTTACTCTTAACGGCTACCCATCCCTAGAGTGTGGGTGTCTGTGCAGCTTGTCAGTCAGCTTTTGAACTGCTGTTTACTCTGTAGTGTTTAAATGCAGACTGTACATGGGACAGCTAACTTTATTTTAAAATGCTGTGCTGCACATAGAGGTGGTTCCAAAACTCACTGACGAGCAGCTCAGACATCTGTGCAGTAAAGGCAGGCTGGACAGGTAAGGTGGCAAGTCATAGCTGTGCCAAGCAAAACCAGATATTTTTCACATTCCATAGTTGTTGTTTTTTTGTTGTTGTTGTGTTTTGTTTGTTTGTTGTGGTGTTTTGTTTTGTTTTGTTGTTGTTGTGGATTTTGTTTGTTTGTTTTGTTTTTTTTTTCTGTACAGGTTATAATCAGCTCCAATGTTGAAATGTTTTTAAATGTCTATGTATATAAACCCAGAAATGTTTGAGATTTCCCTACAAAATCCTGAATTTTTTTCAATTCTTGTCTTCAGGCTGGAGCAAATGTGCTGCTGCAAGATGTTAATGGAAACATTGCTCTTGATTATGCTGTAAAAGGGACAGAATCTAGCAGCATTCTTCTGATGTATTTGGAAGAACATGGTAAGTCAGCTCTTCAGCTTCTGAAATGTTTTTACCGAACATAGCATGAAACCTAAAAAGGCATTGACTTAATGTAAGTCTGCACCCAAGGACATGGAACTAGATCAGTTTACAGATGAAGAGGAGGAAGATTGTTTAGAGTCACAAAAGTTTTCAGTACCTTTACACTGGAACAGCTAACAAGGGTTAAATTCAGCAGACATTGTCAGATAAAATTTAGCCCATTCATATGGTGATGCTGAAATATGAATTCAGATCAGAAAAACCTACATTAATGCAGAAGATTTTAAACCAATTAATTTAAAAATGTGAGAACCAGGTTTCCCATCCTGTTATTTCACATGTGAGTTATGTATAGCCTCAGAGTATACTTTTTTCCCAGTGACAGGCTGTTAAATACATCTCTTCAAATAATCTGGATGGAAATGTATGTGAAACTTTATCACTTATTTAAAAAATATTAGTACTGATTTTGTTTTGTATTGAGAAAATACTGTAGCTAGATTTCTATTATGAAGTATGCTTGCTAACAAGAACTTAATTTTTCAAGTACTAGTTTATCAGTCTTACTTTTAGGCTGTCCAGGTAGATCGATCCTATGCCTTAATTGCAGCAGTGTGTAATCTAGGCCTTTGGGTGATCAATGACAAAATACCCATCAATTTTGCTTAGTCTGTTACTCTTCTTCTTGTAACAACAGGCAGCACAAAGTACCCTTATTTTGCAATTAGTTTTAAAAATTTAATTAGTATCTTCTGAAATATTTGTGTATCCTACCATGGGTAATAGTAATTGAGGAAAGAAACCCCGAAGGATATACAACAATCTGGATAAGTCTGAATTAGTTTGACTCATGCAGACTGTTTCTCTGTGGACTGATTTACTGAAGCTCTCATCTTTGCCGTAATCTCCATGCACATCTGCATATGCACACCCCAACACAGAGCAATGTATGGCCAACAATCTTGTAGAAGAGTATTGGCTGATCCTGTAGTAAATACCATTTTCAGCTGTAGTGTTGTAAAACCTATTATGTCATCCTTTAAATACAAAGTATAGGACATATTTTCTCATTCTCTGTAATTTGGGTGATTATGTAATCTAGCATAGGTCACACAGGAACGCATCCAGACAGGTCTTGAAAGTCTCCAGGGAAGGAGACTCCACAACCTCTCTGGGGAACCTGTTCAGTGCTCTGTGACCCTTATGGTAAAAAACGTCTTCCCCATATTGAGGTGGAACTTCCTGGGCTGTAGTTTACATCCACTGCCCCTTGTCATATCACAGGGTGCAAATGAGAAGAGGCTGTCCCTTCCTTCTTGACACCTAGCCCTCATATATTTATGTACATTCATTATATCTCATTTCAGTCTTCTCCTCTCCAGACTAAAAAGCCCCAGGTCTCTCAGCCTTTTTTTCATAAAGCAGTCCTCCAGTCCCTTAATCATCCTTGTAGCCTTCCATTGGATACATTCAAGTAGATCCCTATCCCTCTTGAACTGGGGATCCCAGAACTGGATGGAATATTCCAGGAGGGGCCACATTAGAGCAGAGTAGAGAGGCAGGAGAACCTCCCTTGATCTGCTGGACACACTCTTCTCAATGCACCCCAGGATCCCATTGGCCTTCTTGGCCACAAGGGCAAATTGCTGACCCATGGATAACTTGTTATCCACCAGGACTCCCAGGTCCTTCTCCACAGGGCTGCTTTCTAGCAGATCACATCCTAACCTGTACTGGTGCAGTTTATTATTCCTTCCCTGTGCAGGACTCTGCACTTGTCCTTGTTGAACCTCATTAAGTTCCTCTCTGCCCATCTCTCAGTCTGTTCGGATCATGTTGAATGGCTGCACAACCTTCAGGTGTATCAGCCAAGCCTCCCAGTTTGGTATCATCAGCAAACTTGCTGAGCAGCCACTCTGTCCTGTAATCAATGTCATTGATAAAGATGTTAAACAGTACTGGACCAAGCACTGATCCCTAGGGGATTCCACTAGTTACAGCTCTCCAGCTGGACTTGGCACCATTGACCACCACTCTTTGGACTCTATCTTGCAACCAGTTCCTAATCCATCTCACTGTGTTCTTCTATCCTACACTTTCTGAGCTTTCTTGCAAGGATGTTATGTGAGACAGGGAGGTGGTGGAGTCACTGTCCCTGGATGTGTTCAAGAGGGGATTGGATGTGGCACTTGAGGTCTGTGGTGACAGGTTGGACTCGATGATCTTTGAGGTCTCTTCCAACCTTGGTGATACTGTGATACTGTAATAATGGATCTGTTCTGTTTCAATTTTAGGAGGACCATATTCAAGTGTCTCAGCTAGTCATGTCCAAGTCCTATCCATTTAGGTATTTTTGTTATGTTTAGTTAAAATATTGTGCAATTTCACAATGTTTTATGAAATTCATGTGAGCAAGTATATTCAACCTTACTTTTCACCTGCACAGTAGAAGGATTTTTTTTTCTACCTTGTAGCAGTAGGTAGAATAAGAATATACATGAACTAAGGATTGGTACAGACTGTTTCACATTAGTCAAACACAGTCAGCTTGTAGATTACTACAATAAAGAGAATTTCCCTAGAGCCAACAGTTAAGCACATAAGGGAAATCACATGTACTGGAAAAACTGCCCCAGTAGTGGGCAAAGGATTAAGGAAGCATTTGTTGTAAGACTGACACTATATAGTAAGCTAGAATGTGATAGGAAGATGTGTTCAAAACATTATTTTGGTCTAAAATTTAAAGTAATCTGCCATTATTATAAACTCTAGTGTGGTGGAGCTAAAAGCCAAACTTACACACTGCTGCTCACTCATTTTTTGCCAGATTTGGGCTATTAATTTAAAAAAGTGTTCAGAATATGTACAGCAAAATGCTCTAACATTGGGGCTGTGCTACACCTACTCTGGTAGGGGGTTTGAACTAGATGATCTCCAAAGGTCTCTTCCAACCCCCGTCATTCAGTAATTTGGCTCCTCAGGAAGCTGATTGAATCACCATCACTGGAAATGTTTAAAAGATGCATAGATGTGGTTTTAGGGGGCATGGTTTAGCACCAGACTTGGTAGCATCAGATAACAGTTGGACTTGATAATCTTCAAGATCTTTTCCAACCAAAATTATTCTATAAGCACTTAAACAGATTTAGTAGTTGACGGGGGAGGGGAATCATACTGTTTCTTCAGTGCACTCAAGAAAAGTGATTGTGTTTTTTAAGATAAGCTTGAGTAAGCTGCCTTATATTTTAAGATTTTCTAACTCTTGGGGAACTGACTTTGAAGTCAGACTCCTCTTAACCTTTGTGTGTTTCTAGCATGCAAATGGGTGTGTGTTTGAAAGTGAATTGAAGAAAAAAGTCCATCATATGGAAACATTTTATTACCCATATGTTTCTATCAAAGAGATAAACCTTTAAACTCACTGTGGAGACTTCTGGCACTTGAATTAATGTTGTAAATTATAGCCCGTAGTTTATGATCTACTTTGTAACTGATGCTGGAAGGAGAGCAGACATCTCCTTGACTAATAGGCTTTACAAAGATTTGGAAAAAAGATCAGAAACTAAGAATGCCATCTTGGGATCCTTTCAATTTACCAAATAATCACCTGTTACCATTGGGAATAACTTATTATTAGCTTTTTTTTAGAATTCCTAAAACTGTAACCTTTAGTAAGTTAGAAAAAAGTAATTCAGTGCCCAGGGTGCATCTGCACTTATTAAATTCCTTGGGGCTTTTCTGTCTGTGCTCAAAGCCAAGTCTGATATGGGTACAGCCATGCAGCCTGGGACTAGATGGCTAAAGAAGAGCTAGGAGCTGTAAGGCTGGGAGAAGCCTTGTCATCGTCTTTCACCTATGCTCAGACCATTGCCCTTGGTTCTTGCTTGAGGTACGCCTGTGACCAACCATGAACTTTGATGATCCCAACTCTGAACCACTGACTTGACTTCCTGGCTTCACCTGGTTTTTCTGGTTTGCTGCTGGAGTCTTTTCTGGCAATCATAGGACTGCTGCTCATCTCTGATTCCCATCACTAGATCTGCTCAGTGTTCTTGTTTGGGTTCTGTGAGGCTGCACCTTAGTCAGCAAGGATACCTCCCTGTGTGACCTGTATTCACCCCCAGCTTCCGGCTCCCTAGCATGTATTGAGTGGCCCACTCTCTGACAAAAACATCTAACCATAACGTATTAAGACATTGCAGAGAAATCCTAACTATAGAAATATCATATGCAAAGAGCTCATTTCAGATATGATATTTATTGCAAGTATAAACAAATAAAATAATAAACATACAGGATATGTCCACAAATGAATGCTTTAGTATTAAGATTCGAGAATGTGCCAGTCTGTTAACATAAATTACAAACAAAAATACTGTTTTCATACAAGTTAAGAAGAAACAGTTTTTTCAACCAGTTTTAGCTGGAAGGGTCAACATCCTTATTATAAAAGACAGGGGAAAAAAAAGACATGTTTCACTACAGGGAGGGAATTATGACTCTGATGTCTGTGTGAGGAGGAGGTGGGAATTTAATTTCTAGTAGCATTTGCAGACTAAAATGAACTGAATTTAAGATAGACTAAGTCTGTGTAATAATATCTTTAAAGGAAAAGAGATAAAACTCAGCAACAGTTGGTACTTCTGCAGTGAAATAAAGCTATAGACCTCAGCAGTTTTTCAAGTGTATATTCTTTTGTAGATACTGAAAATACTGGCTTCCCCTCTCACATAATAAATGTTGCTGAAATATATCAGTTTGTATGCTGACCTTTGAAAATGAAATGCACATAATGCCAAACAGTACGCACAGTAATTACTGACCAATGTCATCTAATAATGGTCCTTGCAAAGCTGTCCTGTAAGCAGCCACAAAAGTCCTTCTAAAATTTTAAGCTGGATAAAGCAACAGCTACACATGAATATTTCCATGAGTGGAATTTTTTTTTTCTCCACTTTGCCTGTTGTGAACATGCCAATCCTATCCTGTCCTGTCCTGTCCTGTCCTGTCCTGCCCTGTCCTATCCTCAACCACATTCTCAACCACGATATCCCCAGAATTACAAGAGTACAGACAGGCTTATCACACTTGAGGTGAAAAGAGCCTTGCTGTTTGTACAGCTCTGTGCAGGAGGGGCAGATACAGACAGCTTGAGAGAAAAGTTAAGAGGTGAGGAGAGTTTGGCTTCTCAAAGCTGTTGCAAGTTTTTAAGGTACATTTGTGTTTGCAAGACAAGATGATACAGACCTCTCCTAAAGGCTGTTAAGACCATGGGAGAATGAGATATACAAGTTAAAGAAAGAGTAGCTGCTGGGTACATGCACTGGATATTTCCAAAAGAATGCTTGAATGTTTTGCTTTGTACTCAGCACAGGAAAACAGGTGTTCCCCTCACAGATGGAGAAACTTCTTAGTATTGGATGTTTTTAAGTAATGTATTATTGATAGAAATTCCCAGTTCTGTTTGCCATGTATTTCTTTACCACTGTAGCTTTTTGAAAGGTATTTTCCCTCTTTTCATCTGAGATTTTTACATTCCTTTTAATTGTCAGAGACAACCAAAGTACACAAAGTGGGCTTGTCAGGTGTTTTATTATACAGTGAAACATAATGTATTTTGTAGCTTCTGGGTCATGTTCCTGACTGTCACCAACACAAATACTCAGCACTGCATGCTGTGCCTAAGGTCACTAATGTTTTAACTGTTCCTTCTCCATCTCATCTTCAGAGATGGAGCTACGCATGTAGTTCTTGTTCTGATTTTACAGGGTATTTGGAGCATATTTTCCATCCTATACCTTTCTTTTTGAGTTTCCATTTTTGAAAATGTGAGTCCATTCTCATAGTACATGCCAACTTGATTTGCTTCCCCTATTTATTCATGCTGGCTGTTGTCCCATTTCAGCTGAGTATCTAAACCACATTTCCCTTTTGAAAAGCAAGGTGAAGGTCATTCTTTAATTCAGGCAGCAAGTTACTTTCTGTAACATTTTGTTGTTCCATCTAAACTCATGGAAAGTTTTACTTTCCAGGGAGGGAGAGTGCATTCTCCAGAATTACAGACTTGATAAGGGAAAGAAATTACTGAATGTGTTTGAACCTCATGTACACACTTGGTAACTCTGCTTCTCAGCTCCCCACCAGAGAAGCCTTTACTCTGAAGTTTAATAGTTCCCGAGTTCTTGGAATTCAAAACCGCAATTCTAAGATGGTAATTTAGATTATTTTTGCATTCTCTTTCCTATAAAGGCAGAGAAAGGGAGTCTTTGTTTCTGTAGCATTTTCAAAACTCCTCTGGGTATTAAAAAAAAAATTAAGCCCATGGTATCTTCCTTGCTAGGCTGTTTACTGCGATTTGTTTCATGAAATGTATATAATTCCTTTATACAACAATTAGTTTGAAGTCAGGCAAGCTATCTGGAGATTCATGTAGACTGTTGCTGAGTGCAATTATATTTGTGATAGAATATATACACCCATTAAGGCAACTGAAATTGTGGTTCTTCCTTTATCATGAGCAAAGTTAACCTTTCAACATCCAATTCTTTGCAAGCCCCAGACAAGACACACCAAGGTTCTATAAACTCCAGTTTACAAGATGTAAGGATCCATGTTTCACTGTTAGCATAAGAATATACTAAGTTTATTCTCTGATCATGCTGAGTGTTCAAGTCAGTAGTAAACTGCAAGAAAAGGCTAAGATGACTTCTGCCTTCATCCTGTAGGCAATTACTGTAATATACATGAAATCATGAAACAAACAACCTGGTAATTATGTTTCACTCTCTGACTTTTTCTTTTTTTTTTTTTTTTTTTTCCTGGGGAAAGTCAGAAATTGGTATTTCTGTTTCATGGACTGTGAACTTAGTTTTCATTGAGTGTTTGAGGTATTATTCACACAAAAGAGAGAGCACATTGATTTTGACTATTACATCTCTCCTTGAAAAACAGTCTATTCAAATTGTTCCCTGGGGACATCAAGAGGAAGAAAAAATGCACATAAATTCTCTCAGTAATGCTTAGAAATGGGCACCTTCGTTGGGTACAAAATGATACATGTATTTTAAAATTTTAACCTACCTACCAACGTTACAAACAGCTTTATCATGACAAGGCAAGTTTTATTTTGTCTATTTAGTCTGTCTATGTTTAAAAAGTGAAGTCACTACTGGAAATGGCAACTAATTTAGGGTGTATATCGCCCTTCGCACCACACAGCATTTTGGAAATGTAAACTTAGGCATATGAGAGAGAGTTCTGTCACTAGGAGAAGAATGTTATACTATCAATTTACTGTTGCAAAAAGCAGGATATAGGCAGACACAAAATAAATAAATAAGTAAATAAACAGACCTCATTGATGCCATGAGGCATCAGTAATCTGTAAATGTCATCAGGTAGTTTTAAATCATTGATGTGAAATGTGATGAAGGCATAAAAACTTTGGTTCTGAAAAAGTGAATAAACTGTTAGATACTGAGAACATCCAATGAAATGCACATTGTACTCCAGTCTAGCAGCTGTCAGGCAATAAGATGTTAGTATACTGTACTTTTGGGTGGTTATCTAATTTAAGCTATCAGAATTGTATGTTTGTCTGAGTTACATTTATGTGAACAATCAGAAGTTTTAGTCCAGATACAGAAAACATCTCATTTTCTCCAACTTAGGTTTAGATTTGTGTTTTACATTTGGTGTCATTTAATATAATTTAGGTGACAGGTGTGAAAATGTGATAATTTTTAAGCCAGCAAGACAGTGCTCACACTAAATGTTTCAATCCTGAGCTGAAACTCTCTGAAGTGCTGCAGGCAAATAAAATTCAGAACATAAAGCAGTGTGTATAGTAGCATGTTAAAGGAAGAAACTGAGATTCTTTGTTATCATGATACAAGTGTCAAGGTAGAATGAAAGTAAGAGACTTAAAATACACTTTTACCCTGAAACAGGCTTCCATTTTTTCAGTAATGTAAAAACCTGCAAGAATTGTTGAAGATAAAATGTTAAGTTAAATGCATATTAAACTAATTTATTAGCACTTTTCCTCTCACTGACAAATGTGGAAACGAACCAAGAAATCATTTATTCATATGGTTTTTGTTATGTCATTGCCAAGGCAGAAAGGAAGGACTTTTGTAATCAAATTGCATGTAAATGACCATGTGAAGCTAGGAGCCCTGAATTTTTGGTTAGATATTCCAGTCAAGCCACAGACAGTTGCCCATTTAATGACTTAGCAATTTTCTTGTACCCTCTGTTTCTAATTTTAACTATTTTCAGTCTGGAGGCCATGTCCTTTTTTGGCTGCGCCAGGGGAGGTTCAGGCTGGATGTTAGGAAAAAGTTCTATACAGAAAGAGTGATTGCCCATTGGAATGGGCTGCCTGGGGAGGTGGTGGAGTCACCGTCACTGGAGGTTTTCAGGAGAAGACTTGATGGGGTGCTTGGTGCCATGGGTTAGTTGTTTAGGTGGTGTTGGATTGGTTGATGGGTTGGACGTGATGATCTTGAAGGTTTCTTCCAACCTGGTTTATTCTATGTATTCTATGTATGTATTCCTTTCTTGTCTTCCTTTTAAAACTGTACTTTGACAACTGTTTCTTTCAGTAGCAATGCTGACACAAACAATCCCACACCCTTCATTCTTTTCATCTTCTCCTGTTTGTTCATTCCTCCAAAGCACTTTATCTCTTGATTTATAGGACTTTGCAGTGTCTACACTCAGCTGGAAAACTAATCCTTGTTAAAAATAGCCTAGGCAGTTAAAAAACCGTTGAGTTTTAATGTAATTTGCATCACTTCATAATTTCTCAAGCAGCTGAGCTGAGAGATTTGAGGGACTGATCTGGGCACTGTGATGTATATACAAGAGCTGAAAAAGTGCAGCCAAAAATAATTTTCATTAACTAAGATCCCAGCACTTGAGTGTGTCTTCCTTTAGAGTGTTTAATTTTTCTCCCCATTCCTAGCTATTTCACAATTACAGTGGATTTAATGATATTACAAACTGCTTTACTTACAGGTCCATGTGTTTGATATTGCTGAGTGACATTAACTCATCCATGTAGTGACTGATAAAGATGTGAGTAAACTTGTTGGCAGATACGTCAGTAAACATTCTCTCTATATACTGAAGTCTAATTAAGTGTTGATTAAGCTTCTACAAACACAGAACATAAAATCATATCACTGTTCTTTATTGATGAATGAAACAGCAGAAAGTTTTAGCCTTCTTTTTTATTTTTTTTTTGTTATTCTAGGTGTAGAGCTGAACTCGTTGCGCCAAATGAAGATACAGAGACCTACGATAATGCTGACAGATGTTCAACAGCTCATATCAAGTGGAGGAAGTGTGAATCAAAAGAATGATGAAGGAGTTACCCTGGTGAGTGGGAATACGTAATCATCACACTGTGAATATGCATGTACTTCAATTGTGTATTGGTGAGACTGTTTGCAAGGCAATTCTTTAAGAAGGGAAATGAAAATAGATATATGTTAACGTTATGCATAGTACATATTTTCAAATAGATTAGTGCAACATCTGTGTCTTAATGACAGTTTTCTTGCTCTTAGACACTGAATATGCAACACAAAAAATTATGAACCAAAACAACATTGGCACTGGGGCTTAGAACTGCAGCAGACACATTTTGTCTCAGAGAGAGTCTGAAACTTCCCTAAATGATTCCTGTTTTATGCTCATATCTTCTGGCTGAGCCAGGCTGAAACATGATTTTGTGAAGCTACCCTAACTTGATGCAGTGCATTGAAGCACCCAATATATCAGTGGATTCCTTCTCCCAGGTTTGCATGTTATTTGTAGTCACTGAGTCTCATACTTTTTTCTGCAACTGGAGCTTCTGTGCCTTTGGATTTGTTTGGTTTGGGTTTTTGGTTTGGTTTTGTTGAGGTTTTGTTTGTTTGGCTTTTTTTGTTTGTTTAATTCTTTTTTGTGGGGGGTTTGTTTTTCAGGATGGCTTCTTCTTCATCTGTCAAATAATTTAAAAATTCATGTAAAGAAATAATTTTCAAATTAATGCATTTTTCCCTAGATAACATCTGTGAAATGTTCTCTTTACTTATAAAATCTTCAACACAATTATCAACCAATAAATAGTCAGCAGTAATATTAAGATTATTGAGTAACTGTGTAGAAAGTTTTTGGGTTATTTTCTACAAATACTGTACTAAAATAATTAGAAAGATACATAGTACTGACCATTATAATAATTATTAATATTAATTTCAAAATTTATGCTGAGTTAAATTGTGTGATACTGAATTAGTATTTAATTCCATATTTTAATACTTGTCAAGTGTTTAACTGAAAAAGTGAGCAGCCTTATATTTGGGATTGTTGAATCCAGCCACTGGCTCTCTGTAAAGAAGGATGTGGTTTTCGAGGTGGCCACCCCAAGGCAGTTCACTGTAGTTGCAAACTGCAGCTAAACTGCTAAACTGTTAAACCACAGTAAAATGCAATATACTTGTATTTCTATTTTAATCTGAACTGTCTTAGTTGAACTGTCTTAGTTAAACTGAGTTATGAACTGCATGCCACCTTTTCTGTAGTTATGTGATTCAGACAAATGTTGGAATGTACATCTGAAATGTGTTTAACAGTGCTGCAGATATTGGGAGAAAAGCTTTGTGGATAGTTTGGGTTTGTGTTGTTCACTCGGTGGGATGTTGACAAAGGGGACATTTTTTTCTTTAACAGTTTTTATTTTGAACTTTGATTTTTTGAACTTCTTTGGTAGTCTGGCCATAAGTAGTCGTTTTGCTTGTGTTTGAGATTTCTGTTATGTGAAACTTGTCCAACTAATTGGTGGGAAATCCGGAATTTGTTAAACTGTGCTGTCTTTATTCACGAGTGTGGAGTCAGCCAGTCTGTGGTAGCTGTATGCGTATCAAATGGTGCTGGAAGTAGGATTTTATTACTCTGTATCTATCTACATTGAGAAAGTGACAGATTTCTCAGGTGTATGTAGCAAATGAGATTTATTTTCTCTCCACAGAATGTATCCAAGTCCATGTGTAAGTTAGGATAAATCAGGAAAAAAACAATGCCATAAATATATACACACATTCTTATAGATTCATAGTACTTTTATATGTGCATATGCTATATTAACACAGAATGATGACCTGATGATTTTTTTTGGCTAAATTCTCCTGTAATTGCCTCCCCCTTTGACATTTCCTTTGTCATGTGAGCTTTTAAACTACTTTAAAATAGCAATTGTGTAATTGATATCCAAATAGAAAATGTAATTTATTCTGCTAAAACAGGGGAAAAAAAGCTGAAGCTCTATGAAATTATGGAAAATTTTTGAAGTTTTTGTACATTTTCAATTAGAGCATTTATAGCATACAGAATTTGTGAAATTATTTGATAAGCTGTAATGTGTTACTTCTGTCTGCATCAAACATGTTCATAAAAGAAACTTCATGCATACTCTGCAGGTATATCTGGACCAGAAATAGCAAACAAGGCAAATTATATTCTGGACTCTGTTTTTGTTGTGTCTTATCTTTACAGTGATTTTAAAACTACACAGTTCTAGTAACAGGTTTATTGCAAGACATTTTTCTTGTTATTAGCCATCTATTTCAGTCTTCAGAAAAATAGTCCCTTCAGCTAACATTATCATAGAATCATAGAATTGTCAGGGTTAGAGGGGACCTCAAGGATCATCTAGTTCCAAATCCCCTGCCATGGGCAGGTACACCTCACACTAAATCAGTTACTCAGAGCCACATCCAGCCTGGCTTTAAAAACATCCAGGGCAACCTGTTCCAGTGTCTCACCACCCTCATGGTGAAGAACTTCATCCTAACATCCAAACTGAATTTACTCACTTCTAGTTTTGCTCCATTCCCCCTAGTCCTATCGCTACCTGACACCCTAAAAAGTCCCTCACCAGCTTTCTTGTAGGTCCCCTTAAGATACTGGAAGGCCACAATAAGGTCTCCTTGGAGCCTTCTGTTCTCCAGACTGAACAGCCCCAACTCCCTCAGTCTGTCCTCATAGGAGAGGTGCTCCAGTCCTCTAATCATCCTCGTGGCCCTTCTCTGGACTCTTAACAGCACCTCCAGATCCTTGCTGTAACAGGGGCTCCAGAACTGGATGGAGTACTCCAGGTGGGGTCTCACCAGAGCTGAGTAGAGGGTGAAAATCACCTCTCTCAACCTGCTGGCTATGCTTCTCTTGATGCAGCCCAGGATGTGATTGGCTTTCTGGGCTGCAAGTGCACACTGATGGGTCATGTTGAGCTTCTCATCCACCAGTACCCCCAGGTTCTTTTCTTCAGGGCTGCTCTCAAGCCAGTTGCTGCCCAGCCTGTATCAGTGCCTGGGATTGCCCTGACCCAGATGCAGGACCTTGCACTTGGTCTTGTTGAACCTCATGAGTTTGTCATGGGCTCACATTATCCCAAGGAAAATAAAAAGAAAGATCATGTTGTTGGGCTACCTGGTTTGGGGATGCAAGTTGCCACCTATAATCTCAAACCTCTTCCTGAGCCTTGTTTTACTGACCATCATGAGAATTAACTCCTCCTGACCAGGGAGGAGCAATTTGAAAATGAAGATTTTGTTGGCTTTGTTTCTCTAAGTGGAGAGAATGTTTCAAGTCATAGCAGAGAATCCTAAGAAAATAAAGGCCACTAAACTGTAATGTGTGTCAGTCTTGTCAGGTGAATTATGTGCCTCAAGAGGGTTATTCACCATATATAAGAAACAATTTCTACAAAAACCTGGGGAAAAAAACCCATCCCTGACAAAATTTTCTTTATTGCATTTTCCTTTATTTACTTGATTATTACCAGAGTAACTAATTTGTATTGCCCTACTATGTCCTTCTCTAGGATCCTTTTCTCTCCACAAGTCCTGTTTGGTATTATGTTGCTTTTATATTTCTCTTAAATAAATACTATTTGTATTATTTAAATTAAAAAAAAAATACATTTTTTGCCAATGTCATTCTGTGAATGCTATTTATAATGGAAATGATTGATGATATAAATGCCAAAGGTATACAGAGGCTTAAATAGTAATATATTGCAAAAGTTAGTGTCCAGTTTCTCAAAGCAGGCATTAACAAAGATTTTTTGAGTTTCTTCTCTCCCCTTCTTGCCATTTAATCATTCATGCTGTATTTGCTACTCAGAGTGACAAGCAGTGAGCAAACACTGCTACCTTTGAAGTTGTCCCTGCTCTAGCAGAAAGTTACACTGCTTGACCTCCTGGGGATCCTGCTGACCTGAGTTTCTGTCATGCTGTTAATGCATTTTCCATCCTCTCTCTTTTCCACTCAGACTGAAATGAGATTTGCTGATAAAGAAAATCAACTAAAATTATTGAAATAAATGCCACTTAAAATACTTACGTATCTAGGAAGGCAATGTAAATAAGATAAATAAAATCTCTGTGGTTCAGTACAGAGAAACCATTTTTGGGTGGCTGATTTTGTACTGCAAAATCAATGTGCTTGGTTTGGTTATGTGTTAATTAATTCATTTTGGAGTAAAGTAGTGCCAGCTTATATCTGGGATATTTGAAATACCACAAAAGAAAGACAGATCTAGGCCAAGCTGTGTTGAAATGTATGAATCTACTTGGGGTCATGTAATTTGTTAGTGTGTTTGAAATGATGTTTGCATGAAATTGTATGAAAAGTATCCAGTGAGACTAGATTGTTTAGGTAGTTCTCAATACACTATCATCCTGATTTTTTTGGTTTGTAAATGCTAAAAAAAGATTCTGCAGTGGTCTTCTAGTCTTTTGTTGTATTTGTCTTTATTATGATTTAGCCAGTTAGGTCTGTGGGGCGCCAAGATATGCAGTATCACATCACAGGTTTTTCTGAGTTCTTTAAACTGTTAAGGTGCTTTTATGTTGCAGCTTCATGTGGCCTGTGCTAATGGATACAAGAATGTTGCATCCCTGATACTGGATCATGGGGCTGATCTCAATGTGGTAGATAATCACTACTGGACACCCCTACACTTAGCTGCAAAGTATGGACAGGTAAGGCATGATTTCTTCACCTGCTTCTCTGTTCTTTATGGTGATCTTTATGGTGAGTAAGTGTGCGGGGGGGCTGGAAATGGTTTCAAGCTTTACTCTTCCTGCCCAGGCCCGTTCCTGCTCGGCTCTAGGCGCTGCCTGTGCTGCGTGGTAAAGAGCTGCGGCAGAGGACCCTGGTTTTCCTTTATGTGCACCAGGGCAGGCTTAGGTTGGACATGAGGAAGAATTTGTTTCTCTTGAGGGTTGCCCAGCCCTGCCCAGGGCAGTGGTGGAGTCCTCATCCCCAGAGGGGTTTCAAAGCCCTGCAGGTGTGGTGCTGAGGGCCGTGGGGTGGCGGTGACCTGGCAGTGCTGGGGTCAGGGTTGGACTGGATGATCTCAAAGGTCTCTGCCAACCTAGCCAATGCTGTGATGCTGTGATGTGTGTGGATCTTCTATAGCAATAGCAAATACTTTCAAGTTAGGAAGACTTATTCTGATTCTAATGTGAAAAAAGCTTGCACATTCCTGTACTGTAGATGGCATCTCAAATGTCTGAGATCATTTGAGAATAAATATTGTAAAGCTATCAACCCAGTATAACTCATTAAAATCAATCTGCCATCAATAGCAGTTTATCTACAGCAAAAAATAATTTGTACTGAAAATTAAAAGGGAACCAAAATAAGAACTTACTTCTGGTCTTTTTTTCTTATATTCTGATGTCACACTTATTTTTAGCTAACATTTTTCTCTGTGTATTTCTGTGAATAAATGTCCAGGATTCACTTGACACACCAGTTTCATTCAAAGTTTTCCAATCAGTCACTGAGTTGTGGAAAGTTTCCCTGGGTTTGGGATTTGGAGGCCATGCCTAAACTTGACTCATGCCTCATAATATCTTACCTTTTATAATTTCCTTCATCTTCACTCTCCCCAGACAGGCTCAGTGAGCCTTTGTTTTAGTATGACCACTTTAGGAGAGCTCCCCACGTCCCTTATTGACCCACCTCATGGCTCACAAATCTCCACTTAAACACAGGTACCTTCCAAAAATCTCTCTGATGCATCCTAGTTTAGCCTCCCATGTTCCTAACCATTTGCCTGTCAGATCTCTGATGCAACTCCTGGAAAACTCATCCCTTCCAATCTTTGCCTTCCACCAGGAGGGGCCGAACCTGCTCTGAACAAGAGGACACAGTCTCAAGCTGCACAGAGGGAAGTTTAGGCTTGATCATAGAAAGAAGGGTGGTTGCCCATTGGAATGGGCTGCCCAGGGAGGTGGTGGGGTCAACATCCCTGGAAGTGTTTAATAGAAGACTGGATCAGGCACTTAGTGCCATGGTCTAGTTGATTAGTTAGGGTTAGGTTATCAGTTGGACTTGAGATCTTGGAGGTCTCTTCCAACCTGGTTGATTCTGTGATTCTGGTATAGACACAAGACGGAACTTCTCAGTGTTGCTCTGAATACAAGCTGTTTTCTCTTGTTCAGATTCCTGCTGTTTGCAGGGATGTCCTTCCCAAAACTGTAAATGGGAACACTGAGTTAGCCAGAAAATGCAGTGAGCTGTAGCTGTCAAGCCGCTCCCCTGTTTCTTTGGTACTTTGCCATAATGATTTCTATTGCCATCAAGCATGCTTTTAAACATAACTCAGAATGACAAGAAGTTGTTTCATCTGTTATTTTCTAATCTCAGTGCGTATTTAGCTGGATCTCTAGGCAAGGCCTACAGAGAGCTAGGATTTTTGTTCATGTCTGGTTTTGGTGTCTCAATTGCTTTTTTGGTACTTGTGAATAATCCTATGAATTACAAGACTGAAGTGCTGAGATACAAGAGGTGTGTACTTTTTTGGGTTTTCAGTCTTTCACTGCAGGTGATCCACATGTGAGGTGTAGATCATAAGCATACCAAAATGTCTAATGGAAAGCCAACACATTTATAGGTAGACAGGGAGGTGGTGGAGTCACTGTCCCTGGAGGTGTTCAAGAGGGGACTGGATGTGGCACTTGGTGCCATGGTCTAGTCATGAGGTCTGTGGTGATGGGTTGGACTTGATGATCTTTGAGGTCTCTTCCAACCTTGGTGATACTGTGATACTTATCAGACTGTCTTCCTTAGAAGACGGTTACATCTGTAATATATTTTTTAGGTTTGCAAAATCATTTAAGAATACAATTAATTACTTACATATGATCTCCTGTTGCTTATTAAAATGGTGTACAGGTATTTCCTTATTGCCTGCCTTGTTTTCATCGACTAAATAGCTAAGAAAATAGTAAAAATACTGATGAAGATAAATGTGTTTGAAACTGTTTAGTTCTGCTGGGAGATAGATTTCTCCTATTGAGATGCTTTGTGGCTGCTCTTTTACAGGCTATGAAAGCTCAACATATTTTCATAATAGATTAAGTCATCATTTTATACATGTATGACCTGATGTGTACCCTCAATAATGTCTGGAAGATTAAATTTACAGAGAAAAAAATTCTGCAAAAATATACTGAACTGAAATTTTGTTAGCAAGTGAGGCACTGGTGACATTTTACATGTACTGTAGTTTTATTTTTCTCATCTCATCTTGCCCTGTGCTGTTCTGTACTTTAATTACCCTCCCTGATCTCTCTGGAGCCTCATGTGGTACTGCAAGCATGCATGCACTTGCTTTACCTGTGTTTAGACTTAATTAGGGCAAGGAAATTCCCATTCATAAGTTAGCTCATTGCAGTGATGTAATCTAGAGCTGGAGCTGCTGTTTCTTACATTTCAGGATGGTTTGCAAGGTCAGGCTTTGTACTCCATTTATGAGATCATACAATGACTTCTAGTCATTAGGCTTCTAGTGTGAAGCCTAAACAGTAGTTTTAACTGGAAAGAACTTGAAAGGCTTAAATTAAAGGAGTAGGTAAGAATTTTACTTTGGTTATATATGCATAACACATATATGTTTGCAACACTAACCATGCATGACTTGAAAAATCCTTTTTGTCATGAACTTATGTATTTTTGAAACACCTGTACATGTAAAAAATGTTATTGAAAGTGGCTAATAGAAAAAAAAAACCTTTCCTTTTTAAGTGTTCTAAAAAATCTGATTGTTGTTTTCTAAGATGATCCTTTTTGCTGTCTCTTTTGTTGAACTGTGTCTCCCTTTATGTCCCAGGTGACAATGGCAGTGTTTCTTACTATTCCAGGAGTTTATGGTGAGAAGCTAGGGACCAGTTGTACTAGGTACTGTACTAGGTACTGTACATGTGGAGGAAGACAAATGAAGTAACAATGTACTGTTCTTCACTAAAAGAAATAAAATACAGAGCAAGTATCTTCCTTTACTAGTGTTAATGAATAATGCAGTTTGGAGATACCTTATTATTATTACAGATAATTTACCAGTTTTTATAAAGATTTTGTTTGCAAGAAGGAAGTAAATAATTTTAATTCCTTTACATGACAGATTTATTACATCTCAGGGAAAATATTTCATCCACTAGCTAAGCCATCAGGGTGTTTTTAAGAGTTACTTTTTTATGAACATAATTTTGAAACATCTCTTAGCCTTATTATGAATTCACATGCATATCATATTCATAATTCCATTTGGATTAATTAATTAAACACAAAGACAAAAGTCTTGTTATTCTTTTGGGAAAAGGTAGTACGGTAGAATGGAAAAACCCTTAGCAAGACATGATTTGGCTGGTCCATTTTAAGTTGAAAAGTATGAAAAAAAAGTATGAAAAAAAAAGTATGAAAAGGTGAATATTTATTTCTAAGCAAAAAATATTAATTTCCCCTGAGAAAGTAATTAATTTATACTTTGAACTTCATGCCTTACATTTTCACCCTCATGTAACACATAACTCGTAGCAAGGTTTTTGAAAAGTCTCACTTGAAAGTCTCACCGGAGTGATAAATCTGTATGTTCAACCAGAAAACTGTAAAAAAACCCTATTTGGTTTTAATTTGATGTTCTTTTCAGTTCTTTAGAGGATTTCTTTCCTTCCAGAAATGTATCTGAACAGAAACATAGCCTTTTCTTGTCTTGTAATTTCAAAAACCCCATTCTAAAGTATTGCTGTGTAGTAGTTCACTAGCACTGCTACTGCCATACCTGCAGCCAAACCTCATCCAATATATAATTAATAATTATGTTCCATAAATTACAAGGATAGATAAATAAAAAGAAAACAAACAACCACAAACAAACCACCCTCCACCCCAAACCCACAAAAAAATCAAACCAAAACAACAACAACACGAAAACAAAAAAACTCAACCAAACAAACAAAACCTCAAACTCCATTCCCCACAATATTTAGCCTATTTTTAAGACCATAATAATAACAGATATGGTACTGGAGGAAAAAAAATAGTGAGAAAAAATTCGTTTTCATGGGTACAGAAAGAATAAAGAATAAAGATACTGTGAGCTTCTGGTTGCAAATCTTAAGTTCTAAATTAATACACAGTGTAAGTGGATTATGGAAAGCTTATTGCCTCAAGTTCCACAGTAAATGATATGATAAATTATTGGAGCAAAATTCCATTATCCTGGGTGAGCTAAGCATGTGAAAGACATCACACCCACACCTTGTAATCAAAACCTGACTTATAAAGGTACTTCAGTAACGGCAAAACCAGCTTAATTTAGGATAGAATACTCAACCAAATGTAGCTTGCTACAGCTTAGTCAAAGCTTTGTGTTGTCTAACATGAAGAATCACCACTGGAGTGCAATTCAGACAAATCTAGGAGGTGCATTTAGAATAGGTTGTATGAATGATTACTTAAAGGTCTTACTTTTCCTGACTATAGAGGCCATGGACAACTAGCATTTGTTAGAGGTCTAGCTTGAACATTTAAACATTTTTCAAGGAGAATCCAGACCAAAGTGTGGGGCAGATAGGCCAAAGGATGGATAGTTGCCCACTGAATGTGCTGAGTCTGTTCAGTCATCTTGATGGGGGCGATGCCTTACTCTTTGTGTAAAGCTGCACAGAATGAACCCTGAAGAGGGAACAGATTTAAATATTTACAACAATGCCAATTTTATCAAAAGCAAAACATAGCACTAGGTTGTTGCATCGTCTTGAAACCACCACAGGCAGAAATAATGACTCAGGCAACCGGATTGCAAAAGTGATGAAAGTTTAAATAGAAAGCGGTGAATATTTACAGAAAACCCAAAAGCGCAGTGACAAAGAAAGATCCCAAAGCAAACCCAGAGGCATCCCATTCCCACCTGAGGGTACACCCGAGACCCTCAGGGCTCCTTCTTCCCCCTCCCTCTGCTGGGCTAGTCTCAGCTGGCCAGGCCTGAGACTGCCCATCCCCCCGTGGCCTTGGGCCTAGCCAGGCCCAAAGCCAGGAGACATCTCCCCCAGTTACCGGCTGGCGGAGGAGGAAGAAAAGAGAGCGTGCTAGACTCCGCACTGGATCTTATAGTGGTGCAAAGAATTATGGTAGGAAATACACAATTTCCTATGTCCATCCCTCTGGGCTGGACTTCTGGACACAGGAAGTGAACACACCAGGGGGGCACCCAGCTCAAACTGCAACAGTTTTAAGTTCATACTTTGAGTAAAATTATTTGCAATTTCTAGGACTGATGTTGGTTTTCCTCTGTAAGTGTTAGGGCAAAAAGTGAGTTTTCATTTTAATGCACATTGAGATTCTAACATTATACCAAAAATAAACATTACTGAAGTATTTTCGTTGGAGTTGCTTACCTTAGTTTTGCCTTAATGAAATGGTAGAATGTAATAATCTTTGACATACATGCAAATCTGCATCAGTGATACACAAAATCCTTTTCAGAATAATGTTATGGGAGTAGCAAAACCAGCCTCAAGAAATTAGAATATGCCAGGGCTGCCTATGCAAATTTAACGGGGCTTTCAGACATACACATTCTTAATACTCTTACTGATGGCAGTTTGAACTCCTTTGTCTCATTCACATGCAGCACAGGCAGTGCTGGTAAATACATGGCTGCTGCCTGCGCACACCAGAGTGAGGCACGTATCTTCACTAGTGTACCACACTGCCCATGCTGACCCTGATACCAGCTGTGGAAGGGGGACTTTGTATTTCTCAGGCTGGCCCCTTAATTTGAATTTAGCACAGCAATCACTTTGTGAGCAGCTAGTAATCTGGCGCTGGTAGTGCTGTCCCCACTGGACATCTTCCAGGCAGCTGTGATCAGGAGAGCACACACTTGCCCTCCCTGTGGTGGGAATAGACTACAGCTCTGACATTTGCCTTGGGTATTTTGGCTCAGTTCCCAGGCACAAGCTGTTTCTTTGTTGTTTATCACAGAAATGTCACCTTTCAAACCAGCTATCGGAGACATGCGGGTCAGAGCTGACTCCTTAGTAGCTTAAACACTACCTCTCCCAACATTTCATCCTTGGAGGATGTTGCCTATATCTAAGTTGTTAAATTACTAAACAAAAGAAGGCTAGGGTTTAAGCCAGACAACACTTTAGCTCACGTATGTATTGTTTAGAGCTATTTTCTGCTATGGGAGATTCTTCTTGCTTGTAGAGAGCTGATTGGAGTAGTTCAAAGCAGAGTCAGGGTCAGAGCTAACAGCTAAGCAGTGTGGGTTATAAGAGATACTTAAGCTTGCTCCATTGAACTCTTCTTACTAGGTGATACAGATTTAGCCTCTGGCTTTGAGATTTAACGGTTTCATGATGTCAAAAAGAGGATAAGGGAATGATTGAACTGCTGTCTGTTAAAGAGTAGCTCCTGTATTACCAAGGATTTCTTCCCATTAACAAAATGGAAGTATCCACAAAAAAAACATTCTTTAGAGAGCTTAGATGCCCATCTCATATTTCTTATCATGTTATACACATCCTATGTAATTTTCAAAATTTATGTGTGACATTGCTCTCTCTTAAGTATATTCTGCCTTAACATACATTTACTCAGCTTGTTTGCTTGGACTGAATCACACTCCTTTGTCTAGTTAGTTCATCCAAACACAGCATTTCTTTCAGGTTATACAAAGAATTCTTACTTATGCTTACTATGTAACCTAGTTTGCTCATTGTCACCAACAGAGTAGTCATTTCACTCAACTATGAACTGTAGTTTTGGTTTATTTTCTTTAAGTGCATATTGACCATGAAATAGAAAATAAAATAAAATTGACATCCATCATTAAAATATGCCTCAGCATAGATAGGATATTTGAACTCATTATTGAAAATTATATTTGATCTCATTCAAGTTTGACCATTGCTTGCACTCAGCAAGTCTCCATGGAACAGCAAGAGAGCCAGTGGTATCCTGGGATGCACCAAGCTACTGCCACTAAACCATGTTCCTAAGTACCACATCCACACATCTTTTAAATACTTGCAGGGATGGTGACTCCACCACCTCTCTGAAGAGCCCATTCCAATGCCTGACAACCCTTTCTACGAAGAAAGTTTTTCCTAATATGCAACCTGAACCTTCCTTGACACAACTTGTGGCTGTAAAATATAATGATCCTTCTGTAGAATATATATGAAAAAGATGTCTAATTAAGAGTTTTCAGGCACAAACTTTGTGAAGTGCCAGATGTATGATACTCTCTGTAGTATTGATATATAACTTGTAGGAGCATAGATTATAAGTGACTGTAGTCATAAGATCACATAGTATTTTTCCCTGGTTTATTACTTTTGGCTGGAGAGCTGATCGAGACCGGCTCCAGGACCAGTGTGCTTGAGCTGAGATCTTTCTCTTTTGGTTTCTTTTCGGGGCTTTGTGGGTGGAAGAACCCCTGGCAGACGGTGAGGACCGAGAGGGTTGTCTTCTCGCGTGCCTGCTCGGGAGCGTGACGTCAGCTGCGGGAAGTTTAGAACCCGGCGGGGCTGAGCGCGTGATGCCATTTTTGCTGGAGAGCCTTCCTGCCCGACTGCATGTGCCAGGGAAGCTGTCAGAGTGCAGAAGCCTCTGTGGTAGCTCAGATAAATTACAGTAGTTAGGTGGAATACATATTTTTAACAACTAACAATAAAACCTGTGAACCATGGTAACAACTCGGCCAGAGGCTGTTAGAAAATCAGTAGGTACCCAGACAGATTTGGGGCATAAGCACTCAGGAGTCCAGGCTGCTAGCTGCAGAGAGTGCTGGAGTCTGGCACTCAATGCCACTGTCCATGTCACCGACAAAGATGTTGAACAAGACTGGTCCCAGGACTGAGCCCTGAGGGACTCCGCATGTCACTGGCCTCCACTGGGACATGGACCCATTGACAGCCACTCTTTGGGTGCAGCCATCAAGCCAGTTCTTTATCCATCTAGTGGTCCACCCATCAAATTCATGTTTCACCAGTTTGGAGACCAGGGGAAGTGTTGAAGGCTTTGCTCAGGTCCAGGTAAATGACATCAGTTGCTCACCCCTCATCTATTAATCTTGTCACCTGTTCACACACGGCTTCCAGGTTTGTCAAGCAGGATTTGCCCTTGGTGAAGCCATGCTGACTGTTCCCAATCACCTCTTCACTATTCTTCTGTGTCAGTAGTGCCTCCAGGAGGATCTGCTCCATGATCTTTCCAGGCACAGAGGTGAGACTGACTGGCCTGTAGTTCCCTGGTTCCTCCTTCTTACCCCTTTTGAAAATGGGAGTAATGTTTCCCCTTTTCCAGTCTGTGGGGACTTCCCCAGACTGCCTTGACTTTGGGAATATAATAGAGAGGGGTTCAGCAACCTCATCTGCCAGTTCTCTCAGTACCTGTGGGTGTATCCCGTCAGGTCTCATGGACTTGAACACTTTCAGATTCTTCAGGTGATCACAAACCTGATCTTCACTTATGATGGGCAGTTCTTCCTCCTGGTCCCTGGCATTGTCTTCCATGACATCAGGAGTGTGGCTAGAGGCCCTTGCAGTGAAGACTGAGGTAAAGAAGTTACTGAGTATCTCAGCCTTTTCCACATCACTTGTGACCATTTAACCAGTTTTCTTTCTGAGGGGGCCCACACCTTACCGAGTCTTCTTCTTGCCATTAATATACCTGTAGAAATGATTAGTGTTTCCTTTAACCTCCCTGGCTAGATTCAATTCAAACTCTGCTTAGGCTTTCCTAACCAGGTCTCTTGCTGCTTGGGAGGCTTCCTTATATACCCCCTGTTCTAGCTGCCCTTCCCTCCACTTCCTGTAGAGTTTCTTTTTAAGAAATAGTGTATCCAGCAGCTCCTTGCTCATCCAGGCAGGCCTCCTAGCATTCTTTCCTGCTTTTCTCTTTGTTGGTATACATTGCTCCTGGACACAGAGGAGGTGGTCCTTGAATACTGACCAGCTGTCCTGGGTCCCTCTTCCCTCTAGGGCTTCATCCCACGACACTTTGTCTAGCAGATCCCTGAAGTGATCAAAGTCTGCATGCCTAAAGTCTAGGGTCGTAAGCTTAGAATATGTCCTCCTGATTGCCCTGAGGATATTAAATTCAACTGCTTCATGGTCACTGCAGCCAAGGCTGTCTCTGAGCCTCACACTGGTTACCAGCCCTTCCCTGTTGGTGAGAACAAGGTCCAGCATAGCACCTTTTCTTGTTGGTTCTTCTAGCATTTGGAGGAGGAATTTGTCTTCTATGCAATCCAGGAACATCCTGGATTGCTGGTGCCTTGCTGTGTTGTCCCTCCAGCAGATGTCAGGGTGATTGAAATCACCCATGAGGACCAGGGCTTGTGACCTGGAAGCTGCTTCTATTTGCCTGTGGAGGGGCTCATCTGCTTGGTTCTGCTGGTCTTGCCTTTAATTTTACCCCATACACTCTCAACCAGCTCATCATCCCTCCCCAGGTGGAGCTCCACTGATTCCAGCTGGTCATTGGCATAGAGGGCAACACCTCCTCCTCTCCTTCCCTGCCTATCCTTCCTAAAGAGCTTATACCCATCTGTCCCTACATTCCAGTCATGGGAATCATCCCAACAAGTTTCAGTAATAGCCACTATGTCATGGCATCCCAACAGCACAGTGGCCCTTAATTCATCCTGTTTGTTGCCCCAGCTGCATGCATTTGCATAGAGGCACTTCAGCTGGGCAGGCCCTGTTGTCCTCTTGTGTCAATTCCCCTTGGTTTCCAGAGTGTCTTGGTGCATCATTCGTGGCTTGCCTCAGGGCAGCAAGTTGAGACCCCTTACCAGCTCTCCATCCCTCTGCCTCTGGTGAGCTGCCCCTCTGTTTGTCACTGGCCATCAGGAGACTATTAACCCCTTCCCCCTTCAAATCTAGTTTAAAGCCCTATCAATGAGCCCTGTCAATTCCTGCCCCAGGATCCTTTTCCCCCTCTGGGACAAGTGTGTCCCATAAGTTGTTTTCAGCTCTGGTGCCTTGTAAACCAAGCCATGATTGTAGAACCCAAAGCCCTGTCGATGGCACCAGCCCCGGAGCCATGAATTGACCTGTTGGCTCTTCCTCAGCATTCCCTCATCCATTGCTGATGTTAGAGGGATAGCAGAGAGCACAACTTGAGCTCCTAATCCCTTTAGCAGTTGCCCTAAGGTTCTGAAGTCTCTTTTAATTGCTTGTGAGCCTCTCATTGTTGCATCGTCACTACCCACCTGAAAGACCAGCAGTGGGTAGTAGTCTGAAGGACTCACAAGGTTGGGAATTTTACCTACAATGTCCTTTACTTAGGCACCAGGGAGGCAGCAGATCTCTCTATGAAATGGGTCTGGTCTGCACATTGGGCCCTCTGCTCCCCTCAGTAGGGAGTCTCCTATAATGATGACCCTACAAGGTTTCTTTTCTGGATTAGTTTTGATGGCTGGCCTGAGGCAACCTGTCATCGGTGCAGCTCCTGAGCTTCTGGAGTCCTCAGCCTTACCGATGACCTGTTCCTCCTGCACAGCCTCATACCTGTTCTGTAAGCGCACTGTAGGCTGCGCGCTGCTCAAAGTAGCAGGCTTTCTCCACTTGCATTTGTTCTGTCGGGCAGAGACCTGCTCCCATTGGCCCTGCTCATGTGGGTTACTACAGGGGGGCTGAGAGGCTTGCTGATGGGAGGGTACCAAACTCCCTGCTCCACTAAGAGTTACCCCCTGTTCTGGTTTTGTAGAGGTTAGATTATGGAAATAGTCAATTTTCCTTTCGCAGTCTCTTAGAGTTCTTAGCCTTTCCACCTCTTCTTTTAGTTCGGCCACCATGTTCATCAGATCCCTGATCTGCTCACACCTAACACAGGAGTTGCTCCTTCCATCCTCCATATTGAGTACCAGGCTCCAGCACTCACTGCAGCCACCTCCCTGAACATCTGCGTGCTTGTGTGTGGTCTCTGTTTGGGTGCCCACTGCTCTTCTACTAGCCTTTGTTGGAGTAACCACCCTCTCCACACGGCCTTTTTCTTTCTTATTTTTTTTTCCCATCAGTGAGCAGGCCTGGCTGAGCACCCAGAGCTGAGCACCCAGAGCTGAGCTGCTTGCCGCTGCCTCCTCTCTCGGCAGCCACACACTGGGCTCTGTTTGGTTGTCGAGCGGTTTCCACAGCAACCCCTCCCCCGGCTACATCACTGCCCTCAGGCAGGTAGGCAACCTGAGCCTGCTGCCCCTCCTCCCCTCTTCAGGAGGTCCCAAGCCTCAAACCCCTTATTGCCAGAAAAGAAAGGAAAGAAAAGCCAAAACAAGCTCCTAGTGCTGAGCTAGTCGTCACTGCCTCCTCTCTCCGCAGCCACGCGCTGGGTTCTAATTTCCTTGCACAGCCATCTTCTGCCCCTCCTCCTCTCCCTGGTTCTCATCCAAGCTTTCTCTTTCCTCTACTTCGGCCTCATGCCAGCTTTCCTGCCCTTCTGTTATACTTATCCCTTTTTCCTACTTGCTCATGGTCCCAATTGCCCTTGTTCAATTGCAGTGTATAACTTATATAGCGTATAACTTTCTTCTTTCATTCTATGCTTAGTCTGTCTTCTGCCTACATCCTGGCTCCTTACCATTTCTTTCTTCTTGTTCAACATATTCATCAACTACTTGGATGAAGAAACGGAGTGTAAGCTCAGCAAGTCTGCTGGTGATATAGAATTGAGAGGAGCTGCTAACACACCAGAAGGCTGTGCTGCAATTAATCATGTCCTGGACAGGCTTGAGAATTGGGCAGAGGTGAACCTCATGAAGTTCACCAAGGATAAATGTAGTGTCCTGCACCTTGGGAGGAATAACCCCATGCATCAGTACATGTTGGGGGTTGACCTGCTGGAAAGCAGCTCTGCACAGAAGGACCTGGGAGTGCTGATGGACAAGTCCACCATGAGCCAGAAATGTGCCCTCATGGCCAAGAAGGCCAATGGTATTCTGGGTGCATTAAGAAAAGTGTGACCAGCAGGTCGAGGGAGGTTCTTTTTCCCCTCTTATCTGCCCTGGTGAAGTCACACCTGGAGTATTGTGTCCAGTTCTGATCTCCCCATTTCAAGAGGGACAGAGAACTTCTGGAGAGAGTCCAATGGAAGGCCACGAGGATGGTTAGGGGACTGAAGCATCTCTCTTATGAAGAAAGGCTGAGAGACCTGGGGCTTTTTAGCCTGGAAAAGAGAAAACTGAGAGGGGATCTTATGAATGCATATAAATACCTAAAGGATGGAGAATGGGGCTGGGTTCTTTTCAGTGGTGCCCAGTTAAGGGGCAGCATGTGCAAACCAGAACACAGGAGGTGATGGGAAACTGTAACAGACTACCCAGAGAATTTGTGGTGTCACCTTCTCTGGAGACTTTAAAAGCCTGCCCGGGCACATGCTGGTGCAACCTGATCTAGGCATATCTGCATTAGCAGGGATTTTGGACTAGATGATCTCTAGAGGTTCCTTCCAATCCCTACCATTCCATGATCCCTCCCTTTCACTTCATTTATTTCACACTGTTAATTGCAAAGTTCAGCATTTTTATCCATGCTATGTTCTATTTTTCCCCCTCACACTCTTTCTACCCTGCTGCTAGTCTTATTCCCATAACCTACTTTTTCTGATCTGTTCCGCTTTGCTGACCACAGGTGGTTTTGGTCACCTTTTTTCCAAAACCAAATAGAAAAATATATATTCCTCATCTATATTGTATTAAGAAGGGAGATCTTTAATGAATTTCACACATTGTTTCCTGTGTCTAGAGTAGTAGTGTGGATAAGATTTGCAATTGCAGAGAAAATGCTTTATAGCCTCTGAAAGATATTTGCTCTCTTTTGTAGGTTTACATATGAGACTTGCCTTTAATGGAGACTCAGTCTTCTCAGGCTTTCTACTGCGTAATGGAGAACAAATATATGATCTTCAAAATTCAATTCACAGTAACACTAATAGTTTAGTAATTAACTCCCTAATGTTGAGAGTCACTTTCTTGGGATTTCTGTTTTCTTTGTTTCACTCCCCAGTAGCTGAAGGTTCCTGACCTACACTTTTCTTCTTAATGTCCTCGATGCTTGTTGAAGTGCCTATTAACAACCCATTCTATTAGTTTAATAGTCTCCCGTGTTACTCTAAGGAGTTTTATTGCTCCGTGACATACCTGATGGTATTTATTCCATCTGCTGAATATATGACTAACATGAAAGTACAGCACTTCTGTCTCAGAAGCTCAGTAATGGTAATAGTAATAATGGTAATAACAAAAATTGAAACTTCTCTGATTTTTTTTTTTTTTTTTTTTAAATTTCAACACTTTTAAATATCTAAGTAGATGTTTATAATCAGAGCCACTGATACTGGTTAGACTAACACATATGCCTACAGTGGACCATACTAACAAAGATGTTATGATCAAAAAACTACCTTGTAAGCATCTGGTGGCTGATTTTTTCAAAGGTTTGGAACTTGATTAAGCTTTGACAGTTTTCCAACCAGGCAACAAAAGGAATGTTTTCAGCCCACAGAATTTTTTCAGCCTAATGCAATCTTCAGATCATATGAAGATTGGAGGTCAAACAATATATTTTTTCTATACTCTGCTCCCAGAAGTGCTTCATTTTTTTTGATTGATTTATTTTTCTGCCTAGTTTAGAAAAAAAAAAATCACAAGTGTTCGTGGGCATCAGTCCTAGCAAACTACCTAGAATAGAAGCCATGCAATGACTTAAACTTGCATTTTTCCAACCCAGTGAAGTTTAGCCGTATGCTTGTGGAGGTAGGGCATCTTACTCACTGGTGAAGACTGCAGATTAATTTTTACATAGAATACATAGAATACATAGAATAAACCAGGTTGGAAGAGACCTTCAAGATCATCGCGTCCAACCCATCAACCAATCCAACACCGCCCAAGCAACTAACCCACAGCACCAAGCACCCTGTCAAGTCTTCTCCTAAAAACCTCCAGTGATGGCGACTCCACCACCTCCCCAGGCAGCCCATTCCAATGTGCAATCACTCTTTCTGTATAGAACTTTTTTCTAACATCCAGCCTGAATCTCCCCTGGCGCAGCCTGAGACTGTGTCCTCTTGTTCTGGTACTGCTTGCCTGGGAGAAGAGACCAACATCCGTCTGTCTACAACCTCCCTTCAGATAGTTGTAGAGAGTAATAAGGTCACCCCTGAGTCTCCTCTTCTCCAGGCTAAGCAACCCCAGCTCCCTCAGCCTCTCCTCGTAGGGCTTATGTTCCAAACCCCTCACCAACTTTGTTGCTCTTCTCTGGACTCGTTCCAGCAAGTCAACATCCTTCCTAAACTGAGGGGCCCAGAACTGGACACAGTACTCGAGGTGTGGCCTAACCAGTGCAGTGTACAGGGGCAGAATGACCTCCCTGCTCCTGCTGGCCACACTGTTCCTGATGCAGGCCAGGATGCCATTGGCCCTCTTAGCTGCCTGGGCACACTGCAGGCTCATGTTCAGTCTACCGTCGACCAGCACCCCCAGGTCCCTCTCAGCCTGACTGCTCTCCAGCCACTCTGACCCCAGCCTGTAGCTCTGCATGGGGTTGCTGTGGCCAATGTGCAGAACCCGGCACTTGGATGTGTTCAATCTCATGCCGTTGGACTCTGCCCATCTGCCCAGCCTGTCGAGGTCCCTCTGCAGAGCCTCTCTACCCTCCAGCAGATCAACTCCTGCACCCAGCTTGGTGTCGTCAGCAAATTTACTGATGATGGACTCGATGCCCTCGTCCAGATCATCAATAAAGATGTTAAAGAGCATGGGGCCCAGCACTGATCCCTGGGGCACACCACTGGTGACTGGCTGCCAGCTGGATGTGGCAACCCCTAGGCAGAACATAGGAAATACCATTGGTTGTAGTGGTATAACCAATGGTATTTCCTATGTTCTGCCTAGGGGTTTTGTTGTGTTAAGATATTAAAATGCTACAAAATTTCACTGTGTTTCACACATTATTATGAGACTAATGGCCCAAATGAATACTGATTTTGATCTAAGGCTGTTGATCCACTAGTTTCCTATTGTACAGTTTTGTCTCACTATGGATGAAAGAATGCTGGGGATCACATCCAGGGAACCTGAAGTGGGATCCTAAGAAGTGACAGCAGGTGGTTGAGGACGACTTAGACGAAGAGAACTGTAGAATGGATGTCAAGAAGGAAAAGAAAAATATCATTGTCCCCTCTCAAAAAAGGGGTAAGAGCAGTAATAAAAGGTTAGAAGGAAACAAGTTGAGGAGATGAATGAAGGGAGCTGGGAATCTTAGATACATGGTGCAGATAAAAACAGCCTGAAGAATAAGAAAAGATGGGGGAGTGAACAAATGGTTGATTGTAAACCAGGTACCTGTGGATGGTAAGAAATCATAGAATCATAGAATCAATAAGGTTGGAAAAGACCTCAAAGATCAAGTCCAACCTGTCATCCAAGATCTCATGACTACTAAACCATGGCACCAAGTGTCATGTCCAATCCCCTCTTGAACACCTCCAGGGATGGTGACTCCACCACCTCCATGGGCAGCATATTCCCACAGCTAACATCTCTCTCTGTGAAGAACTTTCTCCTCACCTTGAGTCTAAACCTCCCCTGGCACAGCTTGAGACTCTGCCTTCTTGTTCTGGTGCTCGTTGCCTGGGAGAAGAGACCAACCCCCTCCTGGCTACAACCTCCCTTCAGGTGGTTGTAGAGAGCAATAAGGTCTCCCCTGAGCTTTCTCTTCTCCAGTCTAAACAATCCCAGCTCCCTCAGCCTCTCCTCATAGGGCTTGTGCTCAAGGCCTCTCACCAGCCTTGTTGCCCTTCTCTGGACTCGTTCAAGAGTCTCAATGTCCCTTCTTAAAATGTCCAGTGCTGAATCAGAAAGATGACTAGAGAAAAATGTTGGTTTTGACAGGGAAGAAAATTGAAGTACTGAAGGAATTTACTGTTGAGAGTGCAGGCAAATTGGATAATACATATTCATTGCTGTGTAAAATTGCACAGCAGGACATTTGCATGAAAATTCCACCTTTCTTAGGCAGGTGTGTTGCAAATCTGAGGTACTGGCACTGTGTCTTTGATAAAAAGAGTTCAACCAAACCCAGCAACTTATCTCTTGCAGATGCTGGCGCAGATCTAGTATCATTTGCATAACTTCAGAGGACAATACCTGACCAGAGAGGAGAGGAAGACACCTCTCAGGAGCACTGATTCTGCTCCCTTGCTAATTTGGTAGCAGTAAAACTAGCATGGCCTGACAGCAGTTTGGAATTGCCTTTGCAGCCTCAAGTGCATAGGGAGATTTTTGAGAAATTTCTGTTGCTCCTTTATGCTCCATATTTCTGTGTCAGGTTTGGCTGAGCTGGAGTTAATTCTCCTCAGAGCATCTTTCTAGTGCTGTGTTTTGCAGTGCTGTGGCTGGCTGTTGATAACACACCAGTGTTTTGGCCATTGATGAACAAGCACCCAAGCTGTTTTTTTCCAACATTTCCCCACCCCAAGAGTATGATGAGGGGTGGGCAAGATCTTGGGAGGGGATGCAGATGTGTAAGCTGACCCAAACTGGGCAAAGAGATATTCAATGCCATATGATGTCAGCTCAGATCTATATACTAAGACAAAGAAGGAAGTGTGGGGTTATTCATCCATGGCATCTATATTCCAGAGCAACTGCTATGTGTTAGCACCCTGCTTTCCGGGAGTGACTGACCGATGGACTGACTGCTGATGGAAAGTAGAGAATAACACCTGTTTGCTTTTGCTCCCACATGCAGCCTTTGCTTGTGCTTTGTACTATTAAATTGCCCCTACCTTATTACAGGCCTTTTGTTGTATTTTCCCCTTCCCCCTGTCCATCTAAGAAGGGGAGTGATACAGCAACTTTGGTGGGCATTCGGCCCCCAGCCAAGGCCAAACCACCATAATTTCTTAACCTGTGATTGCAATCACGTACTTGTGGCAACAGGACTTAGGCTGTCAGCTGGCCAACACTGATGCCGGTGGTTTATGAAACAGCATTGGGTATTCTCAGCTAACATTTAATGTGTGGTTAATGTGTGGTAAAACAGCCCCTTTTTTGGCATGAGAAAATTGTATTTGAAGGCTTTATAATGTGCATACAGAAGTAAATTTATTTATGCTACCTTTTGTCCCCTTACAGCTTTGTATTGTGAGTGTTGCACTCCATTTTTCTTTAAAGAACTTTTCAACTCCAGTGGCCCCCTGTGTTTTCTCTGTTCATCTGTGTATGTTTTTCTAGCTACTTAGATAATAAACGTCGCTCCCATTAATGAGTTGCACTTCATTTCCTTGTAATATTTCCTTTGAGGACTAAAGCTTATGTTCGCAGTAAGCAGGCTACATTTGACAGGGTGTTAGGGGTCGTAAGGGACCTCTAGAGTTCATTGAGTCCAACCCGCCTGCCAGAGCAGCATCGCAGAATCTAGTGCAGGTCACACAGAAATGTATCCAGATGAATCTTGAAAGTCACCAGAGAAGGAGATTCCACAACCTCTCTGGGCAGCCAGTTCCAGTGCTCTGTGACCCTTACAGTAAAGAAGTTCTTCCTCATGTTGAGATGGAACTTCCTGTGCTGTATTTTGCATTCATTGCCCTTTGTCCTATTGCAGGGTGCAAGTGAGAAGAGGCTGTCCCTTCCTTCTTGACACCTATATACATTTATTGTATCTCCTTTCAGCCTTCTCCTCACCAGACTAAAAAGCCCCAGGTCTCTCAGCCTTTTTTCATAAGGCATTGCTCCAGTCCCTGAATCATCCTTGTAGCCCTCTGTTGGACTCTCTCAAGTAGATCCCTGTCCCTCTTGAACTGGGAATCCCATAACTGGATGGAATATTCCAGGTGGGGCCACACTAGGGCAGAGTAGAGGGGGAGGAGAACCTCCCTTGATCTGCTGGACATACTCTTCTTAATACACCCCAGGATCCCATTGGCCTTCTTGGCCACAAGGGCACATTGCTGACCCATGGATAACTTGCTACCGACCAGGACTCCCAGGTTGTGGTGAAGGCACATTATGCCCAAATATCGAATCTTGTCCCATCATGTGGACAGGTTTCCCCTCCTTCAGGAGGAAGACAAAAGCCAAGGCATTAGCCAGGCCAGCACGCACCCAGCGCATGCAGTGCTCATGCAAATACCAAGTATGGACATAATTCTAGCTTCGCGCTTTCTATAGGCTGAATCCAATTATTTACGAGAGTGCCCGTTGGTCAAACCCAGCCTCGAGGAATCTATAAGTATCGCCCCAGCTGGGAAACGAGTTGCCCCCTCTTACACTTTGTCTCTCTCTCCTTGCTGGAGAGGACAACGCTCGAGCTATTAGCCTCTGCCATTGAGCTCATTGTTATTGGCTTCTCTTATTCATACATGCATGCATACTGAAAGCCTCTGCATCGCGAGAAGCAGATCTGAGAATCATTTCCAGAGGGAGGACCTTCACTGAGCCCAAGAAGCCCAGTGTCGCCACAGCCAGTTGTACCAACCGGGAGAGCCCACTGTGCCACCGGAGAACTGGACCAACGCATGAGGATAAGATCTGCCCAGTTGCCGGGGAGAAAGGACTTGATCAAGACCGAGTCCACATATGCCCAGCCCTGCTATAGCGGGAGAGGAGCCTCCACGTCTGCCACTTTGAGCCCTGTAAACCTCAGGGAAGACTAAAGCACTGTCCGTGCCTATACTGCACCAAACCCGGGACCCCTCCAAGTGTCCCGCTGTTCCTTTTAGCCAACTAAACGATAAACTGCCACTCGACGCAGCCACATTCTCTCCCTGAGGCCATTTACATCAGCCCTGAGAGTTGTCGTAGCCTGGCCGAGCCCCCAGCCCTGTCTGCTGTCATGTCCAATCAGAAACCTCCGAGCCCACCTACCGGCAACCATCACCCCGCCCTGCCATGCGAGCCGACTCCGAGGGATGACCCCACGGGCTGACCCAACCAGTACCAATCCCTATTGTCTGGAGGGAATCGACCGAGTCCTGAAGGGAACCTGCTTACGGGCTAAGCCCAGGTTCCATTCCCTCTCCACTGCTGCGGAGAGTGGAGACAGCTCCCCAACACTGCTGTCGAAATTGACCAGGAACCAGTCCAGTGACCGTAGTCTGCTGGACCTCCACCTTGCTACAAACAACAGCTACAGAGTATCTTCCACATGCTTTCCATCCACTAGCACTCAGTTCAAAGTATCCGCATCTAGCAGAGTAATCACTGACACATAGAAATATCATGATAGTGCTGTATATAGCCAGAAGCCACCCACGTCCTATCAAGTCCCCATCTAGTGGCCAAGCAGCAGAACTGCACCCTTTGTTATATATTTATAGATAAAAGTCTGTAGATAGTTCAATTAAGTTCTAATTATAACACCCACTTATGGAATGTATTTCATGAACGTGCACTAGAACATGTATAAAAGTTAGTCATTCATTGGTTATTAATAATTTTGATAATTAATAAGACCAATATTTTCACAATTCATATTTCATCTTAATAAATTTAATAACCTCTTCATCACACAGGTCCTTCTCCACAGGGCATTTGGTGTTTTGACAAAAAAACATAACATGCCTTTTTTGGTCTAACAATGGTGGTCTGCATGCACATAGAATCATAGAATGGTTTGGGTTCAAAGTGACCCCAAAATGTCATCTAGTCCAACCCTCCTGCAAGGATCAGGGACATCCTCCATTAGATCAGGTTGCTCAGAGCCTTGTCAAGCCTGCAACTGAAATACCATTAGATTGTGGTAATTTTCTGTAATAATTCTATGAATATTTCTACTGTTAGACACAGCTCTGAAGATGTGGCAACAGAATTTTAAAATACCCTTTCTAAAACATAAGTGAGTGAAGCTAAAACTTAACACAGTTTTATGTATCTGAAAGTAGGTAATTGACCAGAATAACTTCGTTCTGGTGACGTGCATCAAGGATTCCCAGTTGGAGATATCTCTTTGGCAGCAGGAAGCACTGATATCGAACCATGGGATTTCTTGTGGCATAAATCCAAAATGTTGGTAACCCAAAAAGCTGTGTGTTGTTTCTAAACTGAAAGTGCATTGAAACCCCTCCTGCTTTGATAGAACCACTACCACCTTTCAGAATGACTGTTAATGAGATTAAGCAACTGCTGGTGATTTAGTCAGCTCAGTGACTAAGCATGTTCTGTTCTTTTATAATGAAAAACTCCAGAGATATACGTGTTGAGAGATCTCAGGTGAAAAGGGGGACTAATTTGGTTTGGAAATACACCTGTTATGGCTTCTTCCTTGCTTCCAGATTTTGCTGAATTTTCTGCTGTTACTGCCAGAATGGGAAGCTTGGGGTGGTTTTGCTAATCCCCCCTGACTGTGGTCTTTTGTAACATGTTTCCTCCTGTATGTTGAACCCATACTGAATTTTATTATTTTTTTAATTGCAATAGTGTCTTTCCTGTTTATCCTTTTTCTTTTCTTTCTTTCTCTCTTTCTTTCTTTCTTTCTTTCTTTTTTTTTTTGCACAGCTTATTTTCTTCTGTTCTTATCCTAACCTCACCTGTTGGTTATATTTATATTATAAATTCTGTTTGCTTTAGCACATACCCAAAAGTGCAAACAATTCTTCATTTAGTCGAGCTCTACATTCACATTCTAAATGTATTTTTTGCTCCTTATACAGTTTCTTACTCCTTTCTGACCAAGAAATTTATCAGGGTGGACATTATTTCAAGCTTTGATGGAGAAATATCTCAGGAGACTTCGGTGCAGTGCTGAAGATCTCACTCAGAACAGTTGCTTGCAGGATTCTTGATAAACTGAAAAATATATTTTAGATCTCTTGATTATATGGTACTCTGTCCTGCTCCACTGGACTGTAATTGCTACCATTACTAATACATTGAATGGATTTGGTAAACATAAGATAGGCTTCTGCTACTGACAGTGAACAGATTTACTTCCATGACGGCTGTGAGTGAGGCCCCTTTGGCAGTGATGGTACACAACTGTTCAATTAGTTAGGCATAAAGAAATATTTGTGATCTAAGTCATAACAGGTGATGATGGTTAGGGTTTGTTTTTTTTGCTTATTGATGCAGATTTGTTTACACACGTAAGGATGGAGGGAGACGCTGGGGTTGGAGTTATGCTGAGGGCACACTGAAGTCATATGAGAACTTACACTTGAGATTTATGCAAATGCATGTAGTAGCTCCAGAAGGCTGGATTTTGGAGGTGTTACCTCTGTTTTGTCATATGGTTTCCTCTAGTGCAGGAATGAATGAATTAACTGAATGACAGGCATAGTTCCACTGTCCTACTTCTGACATTTCAAGCACCTCTGGTTTTGCCCATTTTAGGCCAACCTTGTGAAACTGCTGTTGGTGCACTGGGCAAATCCCAATCTTCTTAACTGCAATAATGAAAAGCCTTCAGGTAGGTCAAAATCCTGTTATTATGTATATACTAGTTGCTGTGACACTGTTTCCTTTCCTTCTTGCTTTCTTAGTTATACATGCAGAGGCACACATATATGTGTATACATATAGTTTATATACTCTGTAGAATTACAGACTGTACTGGGCTGGAAGTGACTTCAGATCAGCATCAATAATACCAGATAGCAGTGTTGAAAAGAGGAAACATAGGTTGTTCAACCTTCCATGCCTAGGATAAAATGAAGAAGGAGCCCAGTACTGTAGGAAATACTGTCAGATTATGCTTCAAATAATGTACCACCTACAAATACATTCACAGGGAATTCCATGGTGCTTGACCTCAAAAAAGCTGTTTGTGGTTAGGTACATGCCTGCTTGTATTTGTGTACAAAGCTATGGACCAAACCAAGATATCTGTACAGCTAGCTAACCACACTTAGTATGCATTTAGTATGTATGTGTTAAGCCAGTTGAGTTAACTGTATTTCTGGCTTGCAAACAAAAGTGATTTCACCACTCATGTATGTGCAAGACATGTAAGTCTAGTTTGTAGAAATTTTAAATGAGTTGAAAAAGATGTAAGTACAGTTCTCATTGAAACACAGAATTGAAAACAGTTGTATTGTTTTCCTAAAGTCCTATGAATTATTGAATACTACTTGGTTTACTATACAATGAGAATGGTTTTGAGGTTTTGCAAATGACAGCTCAATTCCATGCTGAATTTACTTTGCCTTTGATTTTGCAGTAACTTCAAGTGCTATTTTATGATCAATATCTGAGCAATTCTTTTAATTTTATCTAACTGGATGCTTAATCTTCATCTTAATCTGATTTACAGATTTTAATTTAAAGGAACTTTCCTTACTTTGTCTGATATCTTGGTGTTCCAATGTCGTAGATGTTGCAGCTTCTGAGTTCATTGAGGAAATGCTTCTGAAGGCTGAAATTGTTTGGGAGGAAAAAATGAAAGACCCTTTAGCTGTTTCTGCTTTATCTCAAGAAGAGCCATACGAAGAGATCATCCATGATCTGCCCACAATTTCCAATAAACTGTAAGTGCTTCTGTTGTTAAAAAGTGATGCACTGAGGCCACACTATAATTTGAACTGTATTTGTCAATGTAAAAATCCTGTGCCTGTGATTCTGTGTGATTTAATGGGTTAAGTAAATTCTTCATTTTGGAAATCTGCTAATTCATATTTTGTGCTTATTTTTCTCATATCTTTTTGTCAACCTTTGTTCTGTAAATATAGATTATGAGTAATAAAATACATTATTCTAATAGCCAGAAAATTACCTGGGATTGCTGTAACAGAATTATTAGGGGTTAATACTTATAGACCCAAGCATCATTTTATTAAGGTAGATGGGAATATGATTACCCCTGTATGCAAAAGAAGCATGAGCAAGTCCTTCAATCACAGACTAAATGAAACAGCTCCAGGCAGTTACAAATTTGTACTTAGATTTGTATTGAATAAAATTTAAGTGTAATTAAGTATAATTTAGTAGTGTGAACTTAAAATTTGGTGTTGAACTGGAGTGTCAGTTTGTGACTTAAATTGTAAATTTTGGTCCTTTTGTATTTTCTTGTGAATCTTAAGACTGTGTCATGCATATGTGAAAAGAGCTTTCAAATAGGTACAAAGCGTTAATGATGGTTTATGGTAGTGCAAGCATACTTATTCCTCAAATTCTTATTTCCAGATGAAGTGATCCATGGACCTTTTAAAAGCAACAGATAATGTCTTTAAATAGTATGCAGCTGCTGTACATTTGAAGCATGTTGGTTGCATAAGGTAGTGAAATATTGGCATTAATTTTTCTGTAACACTCACTGGATGGAGAGCAGGTGAGAAAAGAAGTCAAACCCAACACCTTCTTACAAAGAGACAGAGAAAATATATATATATGTGTGTGTGTGTGTGTGTGTGTATATATATATATATGTCCATTGCAAAATAGTTATAGTTTATGGACTGCAGATTGTCTTTTCATACATTAAAATCTGGAAGAAATGAGCGATTGTCATGAAATGATCAATCTGTTGCATTCAGTATTCCATGGAATATGTTTATATTTAGTAAAGATTGCATATTTCATGGATAGTAAACACAGTGTCACAGTGTGTTTTGCTTCTGCCTCATGATTTATAGTTACTAATTTACATAGCTGGGTTTAGCACACTAATGTGTATGGAATTATTAATTTCTTATGCTTGTTAGCTCCTTATGAAATAAGCAATCCTCTAGTCAAACCCACTGTTTCAATAATTTAAATCATAGTCCTGAAGTTGTGGCCTTTACTGTCTTTTGAGTGAAAAAAAATAATTTTGAGATATAAAAATAAGACTTTAGTTTCTGAAACATAAAGATAATTTATTTTTTGTTATTGATAGAAGTTATAATACCAGAAAGTCAGAGGCAGGTAACTCTCATACCTCTGTAATGATGCCTAGCAGTGTTATTCTTAAGGGTTTTAGAGATCTTAGGTGTGATTTGCCCATGCATCACTCCACTATCACCACGGAAAATGTGGAATATTGTGAATGAACCATACCACACTATTTGAGGAGTTCTATTTTGCATAGAAATACATTTATCTTAATTTAGTCACCTGATAATCAGGCATAATTTCAAAGCTGGTTATCTCCGCTATGCAGCATCATGGTTTTTCAATAATGAAACCCAAAACCTGTTCCAGTGTTGTGTTCCACCACCTTCAGGTAAATAACTTGTTCCTGATGTCCAATCTAAAGTTGCCCTTCTCTAGGTTGAAGTCATTGCCCCTCATCCTATCACTACATGCTTTTGTAAACAGTCCTTCTCCAGCCTTCTTGTAGGCCCTCTTCAGGTACTGGGAGGCCACTATTAGGTCTCCCTGGCACCTTCTCTTCTCCAGGATGAATGACTCCAGCTCCTTCAGCCTGTCTTTGAAGGAGAGGTGTTCCAGCCACCCAGATATCTTCATGGCCCTCATCTGGACCTTCTCCATCATGTCCATCCTTCCTGTGTTGAGGGCTCCAGAGCTGGACACAGTACTACAGGTTAAGTCTTACCAGAGCAAAGTAAATTGGCAGGATTACCTCCCTCAATCTGGCCATGCTTGTTTTGATGCAACCCAGGATGTCATTTGCCTTCTGGGCTGGAAGTGCACGCTGTTGGTTCACATCCAGCTTCTCATCCACCAGAACTCCCAAGTCCTTTTCCACAGGGCTGTGTGGTGGTTTTAGGCTGTGCCTTTAAAATTTAGTTACAGATTTTGAGCAGAAAAGTAGAAAAATACAAATAAATCACTATTGGGTGTAAAAAGGAAAACAAAAGTTTATTCTAAACAAATTCATTGGGTAAATATCTAGAATAAGAGGAGCTGTACCATAACAATTCTTCCCTTCTTCTGATCTTGGCTGTTTTTGCTTTGCTCTGGAGAGATAATGTGGTTTAGCTGGCCTTGGCTAAGTTTAACTTCTCTGCTCCTTTCTCTTGTCCCTTTTGTACAGAGGGGTAAGTGGGTGGCAGGGAGAAGCTAGTAGCTTCCCCTGGTCCTTGGCCAGGGGGGTCCTTGTGCTGTTTATTAATTGTAAACATCTGTGAATATTGTAAATACTGTATATTTGTACATATTCATTGTATTCCATTGTAGAGTGTAGATTCTGCTTGTAAATACAGCTTCATCTGCTTCTAACAGAGTTAGTTTGGCAAAGTTAATGTTGGGGGAAAACTTCAACCCACCACAGGCTGATTTCTATCACCTCATCCACCAGTCTGTATTGATAGTGAGGATTGTTCCGGCCCAGGTGCGGGACCGTGCTCTTGCTCTTGTAGAACCTCATGAGGTTCACCTGGGCCTAGCTTTCCAGCTTATCCAGGTCCCTCTGGATGACATCCTGTCCCTCTAGTGTATTGACAGCACCACTCAGTTTGGTGCTGTTAGATGATTAATACACTGTGGCAGTTTTAGGCTATGCCTTTAAAAGTTAGCTACAGATTTTCGAGCAGAAGATTGGAGAAGTATAAACAATTCACAGTTAGGTGTAAAAAGGAAAACAAAATATTATTCTAAATGAATTTCATTGGCCAGATGTGTGAAGGGTACCCTTAGCAATCTCACATTCCACTTCATTCCTTCCTTTCTTCTCTAGCTGTTTGGCTGTTTCTGCTAGGCTGGGAGAATCTTATCAATACTGGCTTTGCAGATAAGGAGGCTAACAATGCTTTGAACTAACAGTTCTCCTGATGTCTTTCTCTTTTCTCCTAATTATAGAGGAAAGGAGGAGGGAGAAGGAGAGCAGAGCAGTTTCCCCGCTCATTTTGGGATACCAGAAGGGGTTCAGGGAGATTTCTGTGCTGTTTTTCTGATCATAAATACCTGTATAGTATTGTAAATACTGTGTATTTGTACATATTCATTGCATTCCATTGTAGAATGTAGTTACTGCTTGTAAATACAGCTTCCATTTGCTTCCCAACTGAGTGAGCCATGCTTTTTAGTTAATGTGGTGGTAAAATTCCAAACCACTACATTACACACACCTAAAAATTTAAAAGACTGCTCCTCCATATAAGAATTTTCCCAGTTAGATATGCCAGTAGCAACAGTCCTACTTTATTTTGATATGATTACCCAAGGTAGCCCACCTTCCTGTCTATTAGGGAATATTATTTTGGCTTAAGTCTCCCATTGTGGTTAATTATCTATGAATTATCCATTAATTTTCCTGAAAAAGGCAGTTCATGCTAATCCACTTGCCTACATTAACGTCTTCCCTTGTACAGTTCAGCTTTCAACAACATTGTTTAACTTCATCTTCTAAGTAATAGAGATACTACTTAGACATATGAATGTCAACAGAAATATTTTTTCTGAAAAGGCACAGTTTTACAGTGTATTCTTGAACCCAAGTCATAATGAACTGTTTGTGTAACTTCAGTATGCTTTTTCTTTCATGTAACCATTGGCTTTTTTTTTTTTTGCAATATGAATTTTATGTCAGCATTTCCATCACGTAAAAATCCAATTAATATCTCACAAATGTACATAATGTAAAGGCTATTCTTCTGGTACATCAATGCATGGAACACACCTGGTAGATCCTATTATTATGGTCCTCTTAAGTTCAAAATGCGTTTGTGGAAACAGTAGTCACCTTTCTTTCCCTACTCTTTGCTGTGAGTTACATTCTAATTATCCTTTGTAACACTTGAACGGTTTATTTGGTTGCAAGGAGTTTACAGCTGAATTGTAAGAAGTGTTTTTAATGTGTGTTGTATAATTAAGACAAAAGGGGTAAAGATTAAATGGGTACAGTTCAGCTTTGCAGCAAAAAGTCCTGGATCTTCAGAATTTAAAAGAAATATCACATAAATAATAAAAGAGTAATAAATGTCAACACTTCAGTTTATGATACCTGAATTCATCCAATGTAGGCTTTTCTTTAAACCTACCATCTCTTTTTCTGTGAGCAGTTCTAGACAATAGCAAAAGCCTACTTAAAAAGAAAATGTTATATTCAAAATGTGAATTAGTATTAGTCATTTCTGCTTGTGTTTGTCGCAGCTATTTAATTTCTTCTACAAGCTAACAGTGATATAACTTATGCTATGACATCTGATTGCCAAGATCATGAAAACAGTTGGATAATGACTTTTCTGTTTTGCAGGCCAAATCACAAAAAAAGGCAAAGCCAGTTGGATTTTTTTTTGTCCATGTGACATTTGGGAAATAAACATGTAACAAATTATTTTCTGTCATTCAAAGCAGTAAATACTTTTATTTTTGTTAGTGTTCCTCTAGGCATTTTGTATTAAAATGAAGCCAAATATCATTAAAAAGGAAATTATGTATATTTAATTACAAAATGTTAAAAATAATTCTTTCAAGCCTTACAGACTGAGGGCTTCATCAAAATAAAAATTTTGTTCATATATCTTTTATTCAACAGGAAACTGTTCTGACTTGGTTTCCAGTGAATACTGCTTAGATCTTTGCCTCTGGTTCGGACTGTACCTCTCTAAAACTGTATCTGTGTTTCAGTTCCCTTTCCAACAGCATGTCTTAACCTGACTTGAAATCAGTGTTAGACATGGATGGGCCCTCCTTCTAGCTTTATTATAATCAGTAATCAAACTCAAGTAACTCTGAGTAAAAATGAGATTTTTTTCTTTTCATCTTTTTTTTGTTTAAACTAAATGTGACATCTGGGCTTTATCCCATAGTGGAATGTACTATTCACACATTCACACATTGAATCCGCATTTCCTTTCAAAGAAGTTATGCTGACACTTTGGCAAAGAGCTGTTGTACCCTTATGAGATTTTCTCATTGCACTGTCAGAGCCCAGGCAATTAGTTTTGAAGATGTGTTCTCAGATCCTGAGACTGATTCCTCACTGATTCCCTGAATGTACACCACTACCAAAACCATACAAGATTTTGGCAGTGTTGTTTTTCAGAAGTGTGATATGTTCTGAAGGTTCAGTAGATAAAAGACCTCCATGTGTGTAAGAACAGATTTAATTTATATGTGAATGAAGAGTACTGTGTATTATTGCAGTAAATGTAGGAGTCTGCTGTTTGCTTGGGGTTTGTTTTAGCACATCACAAATTCAGAGTTGCTTTTGGTCATAAAATATATCATGGCTACTGACAGATTAAAAGTAAGCTACAAAGTGTTGGAATTTAATTTTGTTACCACAATGGCAGTATCTGTGTTGAAGTATTTTTAAAAGTACTATTTTTCAAAACAATATTGCATAGGTTAATCACGTATTTTAAATTCAGTTTCAGAATTCACTATTGATTTGCTAACGAGTGCTGTCAAAAGCAGATCCATGCGTATTCTCTTTGGCTTGCTCAGTTCTGCTGCACAAGATATGCATAAAGGTGAATTTTAAGTCAGTGTTCTGCTCTGTGTCTTTGGGAACAGATCAACCTATGTGAACATTTATTTCTCACCAATTTCTTTTTTGTACTATGACCAGGAACTCATGTCCCAGGCCTGAAGTATATCTCAGTCCTGTGTGCCACCCACATTTGGCAATCTTTTGTTTGTTTGGCATCTTCAGGAGGAGTCTAATTGCTTTATTGATTTCTCTTTGTAGCAATCCTCTGGCTTTACCGATTGCCAAGCAAGACAGTTTGCTGGAGAAAGACACTATGTTTAAAGATGCATCTAAAGGCTTATGTAAGCAGCAATCTCAAGACAGTACATCTGAAAATGTCACTGTGAACACTACAACCAAACTTGAACAGGTAAGGGCATGTGATTTCCTCAAGTGTTTGTTAAGGCACAAGTCTGGAAAGAGTAAAGTTAATGGATCAAAGCCCATGGTAATTTTTTTTCCCTTCACCTCAGCAGTGGTTCCCTTCACAGCACTATCATCTGCACTGTGGTGCCTTGTCTCCTTGATCACTCCCTGAAATCAGTCTGGCTCTGCAGAGACTTCCCTCTGCAAACTGAACAGCTGCTTCCTGCCATCTACTGAGGGCAGGTCAAGAGCTGAGACAGTTGGAGGGCTCCGAGCTTCTCAAACTCTATTCATGGTTCACAACAGGAGAGAGACAACTGTTAGCACTGCCCAAAGCTTGCTCTTGTCTCCAACTTCAATTTGCAAAGGAAAGAAACACAACCTCGGAGACTGGGGTAGGGGAGGAGGGGAAGAAAGAAAGAAGAAAGAATGTCTAAGGAATATTGTGTTGCAAAATAAGTGACCATACTTTAAAGAAAGGATTTGCCAGATTTACAGCTGCAGTGTTATGTCCTGCTGCTGTGCAAATGCCTTAGTATACAGGGACTGGTTATTTGGAACCCCTTTACAATTTTCTCCACAGTATCACAGTCTCATTCAGTGTACATGGTGAAGCAAAAGGCGGCAATTATCTGTTGCTTGTAAATCTGGCGTGTCCTAACTTTGAATGTTTAGGACCTAGAAATTCCTGTTTGGATGTTTTGGGGGGGGATACATGATGTTTTATTTTCTGTTACATGCATTTGAGATACATACATTACACTTACGAAAAAATAACTACTTTAGAGTTGGAAGGGTGGAGTGGAGAGCTTCCATTTAAAATAATTTGCTATGAATTTGGAACATAACTAAGGAGCAGGATACTGATTACTTTTAAACCAAGTTCAGTTCAAAAAACCACCCTGCATAACTGTCTTGGCAGAAGCATGCACACTTTACTACTTTTCTTTTTTATGTGTTCATCATAGGAATTCAAGTGTCGGTCAGATGAGTCCATCTCTGAAAGTCCTCAGCTTTGGAATTCCCTAGAACACTCAGTGCCCTAATCAGTCAGAAGATACAACAAAATGTTTTGAAACTGGCTTATATCTAGTTTTCATGCTCTACAATTTATGACCTTGCTGACAGTCAGTCCAAAAGAGAAGTACTGCAGTTCAGAGAAGTAAATGCTTGCAACCCTATTTGGAGGAACCCTCCTAGAATTGTAGGGAGAGGGAGGTGTCTTTCTCAGGGCCGTACTGAGACTATTGCTTGCTTCCGGGTGTTAACAGGAGTGTGGACAAGAACATATATACTTCATTCAGTCTAATTCTGTTTTGTCATCAACCTGCCGAAAATTATTCAGACTTGTGCTATCTGTAGGCTACACTTTTGCTTCATAATTTGTGGAGTAAACACATGCAGAAACTGACTGGAAGAAGATCAGCCAATCTTCCAGGTGAGAAAGAGCAACCAGAGGTCTTCATACTGGTAGTTTTGCCCTCCACCATGATCTACAGTCATGTCAGTGTCCAAGGGCAGATTTTCAAAACTTTACTCCTTGTGCCATTTCAGTGTAAATTCCCACAACAGTTACAATTCAAGGACAACACAGCAGAATTAAAGGTGAATCTCTTTTAGGGCCTTTAGCTAAGAAATTTCTGCAGAAAACACTGTGAAATTTTGCCCTAAATGAACTAGAAGGAATGTGTATCTTGTGGTCTTGTTAGAAGCAGTATACAACAAACCTTGCCAAAGGTTGTTAAGTGTGATGTTGCCTTGGAAATTAAATAAGCAGGGACAGTCCTGTCTGGGAAACCAGCACTAACAAGAGATAGGTTAGAAACTGTGTTATTTCAGTGTGTTTTAAAAAGACTGGTTGCATTAAAAAACAATTGTACATTATACAGAAAGTTGCTGCTAGTGTGGTGCTCTTACAAACGAAACAGGACACAACAGTTTACTCATTTCAGGGAATAGTTTAATTTTAGTAGACTAAAGAATTCCCATGTTTCGTCAGATGAAAACATGGAGTTTATTTTTTTTTGTAAGTGACCTAACTGTGGTCCTGGAAATACAGAGGTTATATACTATACCACTTGCCATACATTATGAACTATAGGTATATATATGTCATACCCGTATTTGTGCATATAATATGTCGATCTTAGTTTTCAGAGATGATATTTCCAAGTAATACTTTAAGAAAAAAAAAATTCACAGCTTGAAGGTTTTTTTGTTTGTTTTTTTTTAATTATTTAATGCTGCTACCAAAGGAAAGCTTTGAACAGCCTTTTCCTGATATCCCCTTGGGTATAACAATTCAGATGAGTTTCACTCTCTTTTATTCTTAATGGTTGTGTTCCAAACTACACTCAAAGTAATCATGTTCTGTTTAATTTTTCAGTAGGCTGTGTGGAGTCATTACTTGGATTTTATGTTCATATATTATTGAAATAGATCAGCATGATATTTCATATGAATTGTGTCAGAAATATCATACATTCTTAGGCAATGTGGCATGCAGATTGGGGGATCAGAGAGAACAACTTCATTTTACTATATCTGAAACATGCATTTTTAATAGGGAAAACTTGTAAATTTTTTGGCTTTAAGAAAATAGCTCAAATTTATAGGTAATCTCAGGGTTTTTTAATTGGAAAAAAAAGGATGAAAAAGCCTTAAAATATTGTTTCTCATGAAATAAGATTTTTATTACATGACGCATAGGAGATAAAAATCAAGTGAATACATCAATGAAACATTTTGGGTCTCTCTTGGCTTGTATTAGCTTTTCCTTTTACCTTGGTAAAAGATGTTCTCTGATCATCCATAATGTCAAGGTCTATGCTGCCAAACAAAGGAAGCACTATGCATTATTTCCAGAATTTTATCAAAGCTGGCAATTTCTCTTCCTCTCAGTGGGGAAGGATAGTTTTTTTGATAGCAGATTGAAATTACTGGTCTGGAATTTAATTATGTGCTTCATGCTACAAACAAATATATATTAAATCCTTTCTTTTAATTACAACTTAAAAAAAATGAAACTGTCTCTGTCTTATAGTTTGTGTGTACATATTGTTGGCCATATGAACTGTGTGATAGAGTATCCCCGATGTCCTTTTGATTGTCCTAGTATCACCACATACACAAGGGACAACTGTGTATATCATAGTATTACATGTAAGAGCTAGAATGCATGCTTATTTCAGTGATACAAGTTCATGATAAAATCAAAATCATTGGATATTATTATATGAGCAGATTTTGAATGTTGTTAAGTAGATGTAATTTATATAGGTAAATAGGATTCTTCATTCCTAGCAATACAAAAATCTCAAAGCCAAATAACTTTCAGAGGCATGGTTATATTAGGATTTATGCTGTATTTATGCAATTTTTCTGTTATGTCTTATAAAATATGCATCATGCAATCAATATAATAGCCAGATGCATACAACAAGGTAGAAAAAATAGAGAAAACTCATCTGTATGGTCAAAAAGTACGTGAGAATGAACATATTTTAAGGTGCCTACAAATAAGATATTAATAATGCAAGTAATGTTTAATACCAAGTGAGACCAATTGTGAATTTAAAACATTTATAGTTTCTTCTGTGTGATTTATTTATAAGCTCATTGAACTGTGAGTTTTCATGCAAAGAAATGGTGCTGACTCACTAAATCCTAAACTTCATAGAGAAAAAACAGTTGATGGAAAAGATTTCAATTCCTTTATTTCTGACTATCTAACTATCTATAGTATAGTTGATGTCTTTGAATGTACCTAGATTATTAATAAGAAGTCAGGGCCCCTTCTCTGGCCCACAGCTATGCGGGATGGGTCTGTGCACATCCATAGATCAAAACTGTTTTCTCCCTCAAAGAATGGGACCACACTCAAAATAGCCTATGAGAAATGCTCATTGACAAGTGACCTGAATGGTATGCAGGTGTTAATCTGCATGAGTGCTAGCTAGCATGAGCCAAGAATGTACAAGAGAGTGTAATAACAGTTCAGAAAATATGGAGAAACCTAAGGCACTGCTTGAATCCAAAACCTTGTTCGTGGCCTATCGTTGGGTTAATCTTTAAATAGACAAGGTTAAGAGAAACTCAACTGCTGGCACAGATGTCTAGAGTTTTGACAATACACGAGGGAGTATAGTAGAGACCTGTACCTTCTCTGTTCCTGCCAGCCAGGGGAGCACATCAATAAGGAAAAGAGGCCATAGGCTTCTCTGTCATTCATCTTGATTCCCACTACACGACACTTTCAGATGTTCTTGGAATTCTTTTCTTCATTTTGTTCTATTGCAATGTACATCATCAAAAAGGAATATCAAAGTGTAATTTACTTTTAAACTTTTTTCTTGCCATGTGTAATTCTTGTTTTCCAGCCAGACCTATGTCCAATTGGCATGATTAGAAACAAAAACAGAGAAAAATGCCATCTTCTGTGTGACAGAAAAATCTGCATCCACTTCAGTGGAGTGAGTAGTAAACCTCTAGAACAGGGAGACAGAAAGACAGACACATATGGCAGGCAACCTGCGTATGTTGTCTGATTTGAAACTCATGTTCTGAAAATAGAGGGGTTTTTTGAGGTATTGCAAAAATACAGGAAAAATGAGAATCTCAGTAGCATTTTGGTAGAGTCTGCCATTTCAGAGTACATCTCTTCTGAAAAAAAAATTAATCAGTGAGATGAGGACTGTGGGTAAATCATGACATTTTCAGCTGGCCTGTTTCACAGTTTACTTGTTGAAGTAAGTACATTTTACATGCACATATTAAAAAAAACAACCCTTACACTTTTGCATTTGCACATTTAATGATTTTTGGACTTAGTGGAATGAGAGGTGGGTTTTCACAGTTTTTACAGGGAAAGAAGGAAATAGAATCGCTGACCTCGTGCTTAGGGACATGGTTTAGTACTGACCTTTCAGTGCTGGGTCAAAAGTTGGACTGGATGATCTTTGAGGTCTCTTCCAGCTGGATATTTTTCTGTGATTGTCCATTACTGTTTTCCATTTCTTGTGCATCTATGCATCTAGTACATCCAGACTAAGGTTGTAAGGTACATTTTCCTTATATTTTTCAAATTGATTGATACTTTATCTGCTTAGTCCAACATCACAGTTGTTTTTAAGTATTATTTTCTACTGAATGTAGAGGAACAATAAAGAAATTATTAAAGACTAAAGCAGAGGTACCCAATTTTTTCCAGTCACTGTGTCAGTCCCAGAATGGAAGTTTTTTTGAAGTACACAGTATTATTGTGAAAAATCTCCAGGATAAAGCTACTGCAAGAACAAAACTGCAGTGGTGGCTATAATGCTCAAAATTGACAAAAGAGTAGAAGCCTGCCCTTTATAGATAAAAGACACTTCAGGGCTATGGGACTCAGCAGAATCTGGGACCTTGCAAGCCTATGATTGTATGATAAGCCCTGCTTGCATGCACCTTTCCTCCGTGAGTACCTATGGCTTCATATGTAGTTATAAAATCATTTAGGTTGGAAATGACCCTTAAGATTATGAAGTCAAACCATTAACTTAACACTGCTTAATCTCCCACTAAAACATGTCTGTAAGCACAACATCTACATGTCTTTTCAGTACCTCCAGGTACTGTCACTGGGCAGCCTGTTCCAGTGTTTAACAACCCTTTCAGTGAAAAATTACTTTGGAATATCCACTCTAAACCTCCTGTGGATTAACTTGGGGGCATTTCCTCTTGTCCTATCACTTGCTACTTTGGAGAGGAGACCCCCTGTCAGGTGGTTGTAGAGAGCAAGAAGAACCCCACTGAGCCTCTTTCTTCAAGCTAAACAATGCCAGCTCCCTCCCTTATAAGTCTTAGTCTATAGACCATTCACCAGCTTAATTTAATTTATTACAAGCTATGTAATATTTCTTATAATTAATTTTGCTCTTTTTGCAATTTCTTTAGTGATTAAGCTTCTGTCTCATTGTTCAGTACTGGACTTAAACAAAGACATGACTAGGCTGAGATGGGCAAGTAACTGAAAGCCAAGTACAGTACTTCACAACTTGTTTGGGCTATAAGTGATTTACATAGTATTAGGATAGCAAAAGCCATTAAAAAAAAAGCTTGAAAGTTGAGAAAAAAAAATGTTCATAATGGAATGAGGAATTAGTCAAACCTGCAACAATTACAGATAAAAAGAGATGTCCCTTGGGGGTTTTTGGATGGTTTGTTTGGGTTGGTTGGTTTGATTTTGGTTGGTTGGTTGTGTGTGTGTGCTACTATAAGAGTAGTCATCTTTTGACAACACCTTGAACCCACAGGATTATTTACTGTAAAATGAAGTGTGGAGTTTGTATTCCACAATTTGTATTTATCTATTTCCAGATATGAGAAGGCTTCAAGATTTGTAACTTGATTTGTACCATGTAAATATGAGTAGAACTGGTGAAATATTCAATCAGAAAAAAACCACAAGGTTTCATTTTATGTCATAAAAGGGGTAGTGGTTCTGTGGTTATCATGCCTGGTATGCATCGTTTGTTTGTTATTGATAAAGTAGAAGAGTGAGAAATACCACCTGTTTTATGATTTTTTTCTTGAATTTTGATACTGGTATGCAATAATCCTATTTTTAGAAGAAAAATATTGATAGGATCAAAGGGCCAGGATTTAGAGAAGATGCAAAATCCTATCTAATTCATCTTGCTTCCCAATGTTTGCTCATAGTCACCTAAAAATTGAATGCCAATTATATATTTGTGTATGTTTTAAGAATCTTCAAACACTGAGATGGAGAGACGTTGTTATTTCTTGAAGATTAAATTACTTGAGCAATATCTCATAGTGTAGCTCTCACAAATGCAGGGAGAAAACCCAGAGTGTCATGATTTCTGATGTAGCCCTTGGAATTATGGGAACAATGGAATGTCAGTAGCTCAGAATCAGATCTCCTGTATTAAACACCAGTATACACAGTCTTTGGGGTCCATGTTCCTTCCAAAATATCCCAGTCTGCTTGCTGTTTCTGTTGATACCTCCCTGACACATGCTCCTGCAAGCAGATGAGGATGCTGAGTTCAGTATTCAGTCATTCAGTATCACTAAGGTTGGAAGAGACCTCAAAGATCATCGAGTCCAACCTGTCACCACAGACCTCATGACTAGAGTAGGGAGGCCACTACTGCCCACTGTAGGCTTGAACTCACAACCTTCCCATTAAGGGTCTTATGTGCTACCAACTGAGCCACACCACGCCAGTTGTTCTCCAAGAAAGCTTAGTGTCTGCATTTCTTCTGATCTTTCATCTTAAGCAGAGCAATAGAATGAAGAAGCTTCCTTGTCGTTGCCCATCCTCAAAAAAGACATTGAGCATTTTATTAAACTCTGAACAAACAAGTCACGTAATTCTGCCATTGTTCTCTAGGGTCAAAAATATTTTTCTTCAGGTTGACATAGAAAAGGAATTAACCTACATTTGAAGTGCAGAACATAATTTATAAGTACACTGCTGTTACAGTTATAAGCTATGCTTAATTGTATTTAAGAATTTGATCCTTCCAGAGAGTTCAGTTAAGGTGCTGGATGAATTTTTCTGAGTGGAACAGCAAAGTAAATAGTGATAAAATTATTTCATTTCATTGGCTCTGTCATTTTCTATATATCTGAAAGCACAGGTAGTTCTTTCTCTCAGCGGCTTTCTTGCTTGCATGGCTGCTTTGTTCTGCCTCCTGACCTTCTGCTGGCTGAATTGACTTGTGTCTGTTGAGGTACAGGGAAGGTAAGGCAGGGGTGTGGGTGGGGAAGAAGACAAAAAGATGAAGCAGTCTCTCCCTGGGCTGTCCAGGGGGATACTTCTGATTGTTTTATCACCTTATATAATTTCATATTCAGTCCATTTTTATAAATGTAACTTCATTTTGCTTCCAAATCTTTCTGAGCTAGTCTGGTGATTTATTCTGGAGGTGAAACTCCTATTGTTGTGGGGTGGGGGGGGGGAAGGGGGCCAGCAGGGGGCAAATCCTAACCCTACAGCAACTGATTAATGTATCAATTTTTATTTTGCTTTTAATTAGATTTCTATTTTCACTGATTCTTTTTTGTTCTGTCTCCTATTCTGTCTTTTGGGGGGTTTGCTGTTGTTTCCTTAGCATTTACTTTGCCTTGTCTTTGTTTTAAGAGTGAACAGATGCTCTTTAACTTTTCTCAGAGGAGTTAAAAGAAAAATACTCCACACTGGATTGGAAAGAATTGGAAGTTTAAATGACACTATTATTCATAAATACATACAACACTACAAAGAATATAAAATACAAAAATCCATAGTCCACCTCAGCCATGCTACCCAAAAATCCTTTCCCCAAACCAGGCCTCAAAAATCCCAGGCCTAAAAGGCCCCCCAACCCCATAACTCCCTGCCCAGACCCAAATGACGCAGTAAAAATTAGCTCAGCTAAGGCCAAAGGCAGGCTGCAAACCTCCTCCGTGCAACCAGAGATAAGGCCCTGAATGTACCGAAGAGCAGAGAGGGAAGAAAAGGGAGAGAACAAACAGAAATGTCTGGGTTTATACAGGTGCCGGACTTAGGGGAATGAAATAGCATAGATCACTCTTTCCGGTCCATCCCTGGCTTTTTCTGGTTCTCCTGGAGGTCCTCAACTCTGTGGTTCTTAAAGACATCGTTTTTTCTCCAAAATCTCAGAAATGTTAAGCTCATTTCATTAATCAATTTTGTGTAAAGCATCTGTTTTTCTTCTGATTTCCTTGATAATATGATTCCCACTTCTTATTAGCTTCCTTCTATTCTACAGGAAAAAAAATTGATAGAATTTTAAAGCCTGTGTGTTGAAGAGAAGTATGAGAGCTTTGTTTAATACTGTGCAATAAATAGTTTATAAGTGCACTAACTTTTGTAATATTCATTTCTTCTGCCATAAACATTGTATAAAGAGAGTAGTAGAATTTGAGCTGGGTGTCTTTATGGGTTCAGGGACAGCAAATGGCACTTCAGTAGAGGACTATGTTCTTAAAAGACCATCAGATTCATGCAGTTTTACACCTTAACACTGATAATAGTTTTCTATGTTCTTCTCTTGTTTAAGATTAATGGTATGTAATTGTTTGGAAGGAATTAATGACAGCTTTCCAATTTTGTAATGTATTGTGGTGGGTTGAAGTTTCCCATTCACATTAACTCAGCACAACTAACTTAGTTGGAAGCAAATAGATGCTATATATATAAGCAAAAACTACACTCTACAATGGAATGCAATGAATATGTACAAAATATACAGTATTTACAATATTATAGAGATATTTACAATTAGAAAATAGCATGGAAATAACCCTGTACCCCCTCTGGCTTCCCAGAGAAGTAGGGAAGCCGCTCCACTTCTCCACCCCAATATTCCTCCCCTGTCCTGCAACAGAAGAAAAGAGGAGCTGAGTAGAAGGAATGTTAGTCTTATCTCCAAGGCCAGTCAGAAGCTTTCTGCTTTGCTCTTTCTGAGCAAAGCAGAAAGCAGCTAAAACCACAGGAGAAACTAAAAGGAATGGGAATGGAAGTGAAATGTGAAAGATTGTTAGGGTACATCTGTGTCTATTTCCACACATTTTATCCAATGAATTTGTTTAGAATAATCTTTTGTTTTCTTTTTTACACCCAACAGTGAATTATTTCTATTTTTCTACTCTTCTGCTTGAAATCTGCAGCTACATTTTAAAGGCATAGCCTAAAACTGCCACAAGCATTTTTTCCAGTAAATGCTAGTAATCTTAGTTTTATACTTCAGAACATTGTGGTGCAAAATGACTGGTGTGAAGTTACTGTGTTTCTCTGATTTGTGTTTTCTAGATCAAGCTAATGCCTCCAGCTCCAAATGATGACCTGGCTTCTCTGAGCGAGCTAACAGACAGCAGCCTGCTTTATGAGATTCAGAAGCGTTTCAATAATAATCAGATATATGTGAGTTGCTATTTGCCTACCAACAATAAGCTTTCAAAAAGGAGTAATTGAGAGAATAGGAAAGAAAAAAAGGATAACTGTCATGATTACTGGACAGTAACCTGCTCCAGCATCTTGGTTAATATAGAATCGTAGAATCATAGAGTCAATAAGGCTGGAAGAGTTCTCAAAGATCATCAAGTCCAATCTGGCACCCAAGGCCTTATGACTACTAAACCATGGCACCAAGTGCCACGCCCAATCCCCTCTTGAACATCTCCAGGGATGGTGACTCCACCACCTCCCTGGGCAGCACATTCCCATGGCTAACAACTCTCTCTGTGAAGAACTTTGTCCTCACCTTGAGTCTAAACTTCCCCTGGTGCAGCTTGAGACTGTGTCCTCTTGTTCTGGTGCTGGTTGCCTGGGAGAAGAGACCAACCCCCTCCTGGCTACAACCACCCTTCAGGTAGTTATAGACAGCAATATGGGGAATTGGCATGTTGCATTGAATACCTTTCAAATTATGGAAACTTCAAATCTGGATGTTATGGTATTCAATGATAAGAAAGATTCCGGGGTTTAGAATCCTGAATCAAATTCTATTTAGTGGTGAGTATTGTGAAACTTAAATATCTCTCCTGTGAACACTGAGAGAACTGGAGCTGTTTAGTCTTGAGAAGAAAAGGCTGAGAGGGGATCTTATCAATGTGGGTGTCAAGATGAAGGTGCCAGTCTGTCTTTGGTGGTGCCCAGTGATAGGACAAGAAACAATGGGTACAAAGCTAGAACACAGGATGTTCCACCTCAGCACAACATGACACTTCTTTATGGTGAACGTGATGGAGTGCTGGAACAGGCTGCCCACAGAAGTTGTGGAGTCTCCTTCTCTGGAGGCTTTCAAATCCTGCCTGGATGTGTTCCTGTGCAGGCTGCCCTAGGTGATCCTGCTTTGACAGGCAGGTTGCATTAGATGATCTCTGGAGGTCCCTTTCAACCCCTAACATTCTTTGATTCTGTGAATTTTCTTCTAAAGATGCCACACAGATAAGTGTAGCTGAATTCAGGAGCATATTCAAAAAGGAAGGCTTTATTTTAGAATCCTGAAGATTTCACTTAAGAGGATCTCATACCTTACTCTAGCACTCTCCTTAGCTTAATGGAAATGTATAGTCCATGCTCATTAATGTTCTGCTCAATAGCAGCTCTTGTGCTTTGGAAGAGTGTCAGCATCAGTGCTGAAAACCTTTGCATCTTTGGGTGGTTTGATTCTCAGAGTTAGAAGAAAAAGTCCTTGGAGTCCAATTCCAAACCAAAATCCACCTCAGCACCAAACCCTTCCTGTTTCATGTTCTGCAAAGGTAATAAAGTTCCATTCTGCAGGAAAACTGAACAATGAAGTCAAGGTGAGGAAAGAGAGGAAATTATTGCATTTCAAAAGAAAAACAGTGAATTTTGTAGAATCATAGAATTATTTCAGTTGGAAAAGACCTCGAAGATCATTGAATCCAATCATCAACCTAAGACCACCATGGCCATTAAATTATGTCCTCAAGTGCCATGTCCACATGTTTCTTGAACCCCTCCAGGGATGGTGACTCTACCACCTTCCGGGGCAACCTGTTCCAATGCCTGACAACCCACACATGGCCACCTCAGCAGGCATGGATAAGCAGGAGTGACTGGTGCCCCATGTTGGAGTGGGGCTGTGGGGTTGAAGGGCTGGAGTCTACTTCTGGTGACACCACGCTGGATATGGCTACACCAGGAAGGATCAGCAGCCCTGCATTGCAGAGATGGGATGGAGCAGGGTAACTGGGAGGGGGCATGGAGGAATGGCTCCTCCCCAGGGGCTGTGTTATGCTCCAGGGCTATGCACTGGGATTTACTGTGAATGACATTTTCTGCCTCCACAATTCAAAACACTTCATTTTGAAAAAGGCAGCATGCTTGGGATTGTTGACATGAAGGTTTCTCTGTCAGATCACTTCAGAAACAGATGTGTGGCCTGTTCGCATTCCAAGAGCATAATACTGCAGCAGCTACTTAGGTGGAATGAGAAGTGTAGCGGCAAGGGTGACCTACATTCTTACACTTCAGTACATATTTCCCATATTAGTGTTTAAATGCAAAATAATAAACTCTGGGCACCTTTTTCAATCAGTAGATGCTTTGCTATTTTTAATAGAGTCCAAGTATGTATGTTCATATACACATGCATAAGTACTTGTGTATCTATCAATTGCTCCATTTTATCTCACAAGCCACATATTTTAAGGTATCAGTTCTGGTTAATCAATACAGTATTTGTAAATTATGTCATCTATCCTATAAAAATTGCTTGAGGAACTTTTTTATGTATGTCAGGTTTTTGTAGTTTAGCAAATTGTAAATTATAAATCAACTTTCAAATAATATATAATAATAATGTATGCAGTGCAATTCTTCTATGCATAATTTTTCCATTATGAGAAAACTCATCTTTATTACATAAAGAATAATTGATGCTGTCTGAATTGCAAATTTAGATCTTGATCTAAATATGAAGTTAAAGGCTCTGAATTTGCAAATTATGTTTAATATGTTGACAGCTAGATTTAAGTGGCTTTGCCAAATGTCCTTTCTGGAAGAAAATCATTAGCTTTCATAAAGATTTAATTTATTACTTAATAAAGCAGTTATATCTTCTTTTTTTTCAGACTTATGTTGGTGATAAACTGTTGCTTGTTAACCCATTTAAAGAACTTCCTATTTATTCCACCATGGTAAGTGTTCTATTTTAGATATTAACATGTGGATCTTTTTCAGCAGATCAATACAGTTAATTTGTCAGGCCACCCCTAAAATTATTCTTATATGCACTTTTTTACATTGGGAGCACCTTAGTTTTAATGTTTTAGTGTGGTAGTGAGAAAAGTTCAGTTCTACCCCCCACACACAAACCACAGCTAACTCAGTCAGAGAAGCACATGGAAAGGCTATATTTTTACAAGCAAAACAAAATGCAATGAATATATGCACAATATACAGTATTTACAGTATATACAAAAATATACAGGAAAGAACATAACACAGGAAACTCCCTCCTTTGGGAGGAGAGTTCCCTCCAAAACCCCTTTTTCCCTCTTCCTCCTTTTTTTCGCAAAAAGGGTTAGAGAGAAAATGGGTATTAAGGGAAATTCTGTTGGTTCAAAGCAGCTGTTAAAGGAAGAAAAGAATTAGTTTCTTATCTCATTAGTCCAAGGTCAGCACTGGCACTGGCCAAGAACAGAAAGAAACTGCACAGCACAGAAAATAGCCAAACAGACTGAGCTCAGAGTAAAATCTTAAAGTTACATTCCTACTGATCTACCAATGAAATTCGTTTAGAATTATCTTTGTTTTCCTTTTTTACACCAAAACATTCAGCTGGAGTGTTCAGTAGCTGTCTTTTCTTAAAGGCACAGCCTAAAACTGTCACATTTAGCAAATATTTAAAATCTCTTCCAAAATACCACCATTTTTGCTGTGTCTTATCTGTAAAACATCCATCCTACTAATGTTTTACATGAGCAGTAGCATTTTCACTTATTAAAAAGCAGTTTCTGATGACCTTGCTGGTTTCTGCCATAGATGAACTTGCAAAAGTTGACACAGACTTCATGCAGAGGTTGCTTGAGTTCACAGCCTCCCTTGCCTAAAACATGATTATGGAGATAACAACCTTGAACGCTGCAGAAAGGCTCACAGTGTCTGTGCTCCACATCAGGTCACTCAGTTCAGACACTTTACAGGCAGTGCATGCTCAGTGCTTGTCATGAGCTTAGCACTACACTGGGGCAGTCACGTGGAGGTAGCTTGTGTTGTGCACAGGCAGCACATATACAGTGGGAACCTAAGTCCATGTGTGCAGTCATATGCACAAGGCTGCTTAAAGTTATTTACAAGGGGCTCATCATTTCATTTCCTAGACACGGACAATAGCTTAAGTGGACTTTGTAGATCAGTGGGAGTAACATAACAAGACCTTACAAGACTTCTATACAGTTCAAAATTTGGTAAGCAAATTGTAGTCTGTGGCTGTTTGCTATGTCACGAAGATTCATGTGTATCAGTAGTTTTGTATTAGTTTTGAGAGATGGAAATCATCCATCATCCCCATGGGTTTAGACTAAGGTATTTTTTCCTATCACTGTTTATTTTACATTAGATTTCTAATTTTGTGCACCAATAGAGAACTGTAAAGAAAAAACAATTTAGGTGGTAAGCTTATGTTTTAAAATGTTTCCTGAATGTTTGCTGCATCTCTTCTTGACCTCTCTGTGATTGATCTATTTTAGCAAGCTTAGCAGGAGACACTTTTTTGTTTTGGTCACCTTGAATGATCTTAGCTTTTACACCATCATTTTATCTGCATGATATTGTATACTAAGCAGGTATTTCACAGATTATGTAAAAAAAACCAACAAACATGGTTGTAAAATAGCTTTACTTTCTTTGTCTTTGAAATGCTGGAGTATACCACAGCAGTTTAGCTGATATTATATTGAAGTCTGTAAGTAGTAATGATTTTTATGTTAAAAAATACTGAAACTTCATGATGTCAATTCCTCATTAGAGACTGACATGTTATATGATGTGGCTCATCAGTTAGGTTTTTTATTTCAGGTGTGTGGGTTATTAGCTGTCAAGACACAATGCAAAGGTATATTGGGCATTATGCTATTTTTAAAACAAGGATGAAGAAAGTAGGAGATTGTTGCACATTTTTGAATGAGAGAAATACTTTAGATTTTTTCTCTTAAAAAAAACCAAATCACTTTTCATAAATTTTCACAACCTTTATTTTATTATCTTACTCTGATTTCCCACTACAGAATGCTACTAAAATAAATATTTTTATAAGCAATTTTAATCATAAATTAATGGACACTGATATGCATTCCTTCATATGTAATTACTATATGAATTAATGCATTTTTACACAGAAATACACTGTAGTATCACTATACTACTGGGAGCATGAAGACACCACTTCGAAGGTACCATAGTAACTGCAAAATTGCTTGTGCTACAGTCATGCTGCTTTATTACGTTTGTGCAGTTTGCTTGTATTGGATTACAGCAAATACATTGAGGTTTGTATGTTAGAAAAGGGTGTAGACTTACAAAGCACTTGCAACATATTTTCTTGATGATGTTTATGTATTCTGAAATAATGGAATTCCTGATTCTAGCAGACCATCTAAATGTTTCTAAAATTTATTTGATATTAGCTGAAAGAATATCAGAATACCCTCAGAAAAAAAATTGAGCTTTCTGTAGCAGATAATTGGTTCCACTCCTGCTTAAGCTTTAAAGATAGTACGTGTTGCCAGCTAAGTGTATCACAGACATTATTCTATATTGCAAAGACAGCAGTTGTAACACTGCTCTTTCAATTTCACTTTTTGCTTCTCATGGAATTATCTTATTTCAGTGTGTAAAATATTTAAATCAAGACACTGAAGAACTATAAAGGTATAAAAAAGTAACTTAGCAGGTTTTGTTTTACTCAGTGAACAATCTAGCTAACTTTCATTTTATACGTTAATTGGATCTTCCATGAACACAGATGGTTTTCTCTATTGAAATCCTGGTAATGTTACCATTGATATGCATACAGAGATTCTGTTCATAACATTTAGAGAGATTTGCAAAAGACCCAGGATTACCGGAGTGACACATAATTAGTTTGAAACATATTGATCAAGTTAATTTTCTACAATTTTTCAGGTCACCCAGCTTTATTTAAATAACTCTGGAAAACTGTGTTCCTCACTGCCCCCACATATATTTTCCTGTGCTGAAAGAGCTTACCACACGCTATTCCAGGAGCAGCGTCCCCAGTGCTTTATCCTCAGGTGAAAATTTATCTTTCTATTAACTAATTTGTAACTCCTGTCTTTCAGCTGTTTCCCTCAGGACTCAGCAGTCAAGATTTCAATTATTTTTTTTTCCTCCAACTGATTTCTTTCTGTGTACTCATCTCTGTATTATACATTAGAGCAAAATAGAACTGAAAAAGGTTTAATTACATCTCAAGCTCATAAATTCTCTTGGGGAATTGCCACTCCATCTAGCTCCATCTAATTAGTAACAAAGAGTTAACGATAAAGAATTCAAAACTGATGTGTGTGTTTGCTAGTATTACATAGATCAGGATTAGAAATAGAATCTAATGACGATAAAAATGCAAAGTCTTCTACTGAATTATAAATCTCTGACTTGGCAACTTTCTGTTGAAGCTTCCACTCCGTCTCGCATGTTTGTGTGGCCATGAGTTTATTAATTAGCTTACTTAGTTCTCCAGTTTCTAAATGGATTTTAACCAGTTCCTTTATTCACAGTGTTGTTTTAATGATAAAAAACTTTAAGATTGTGAATAAATGTATTAGAAATCTCCAGTAAAGTAGTTTCATCTGGGTATGTCGGTTTTCAAATGGGGAAAACTGAATTCACTTGTAACTTATGATCACCAAATCTGCTAATCCCTTTTCTTCCTTAATCCCAGCCAAAAACAATGATTCTAGTGAATTTGATGTAATCAGTCAAAGAAAATTGGTGCTCAGTCTTGTGACTTTGACAATTTCTATTGGCCAAAATATTGGCAAGGGTTTGCAGAACTTCGAGGGAGGCAGGGAGTGAAAGAAAGAAAAGAGGTTGATTTTGATTTGTCTATGAATAAACACTGATCCATTTGATAAATCCTATAATTGCTCTTGAACTGCCTCTAATTATAAGAAAATTTAATACTATAAAATGGAGAGAATATGATACTCAAAACCAGCTAATAATTCTGGTTAGACTTACAAGAATTAAAGTGAACACAAATACAACCATATGTATCTATTTATATTGCATTCTGTCCATATGGACACAAAATCCTATGAGTATTTGAAGTTCTGTGTATCCAGTCTTCAAATCCATTTGAATATTGCAATTAAACATTTCTTTTTAAAGCATAGTCTGTTAAAAATGTAGTTGTTGAATTTCTATATTACAGATGTGTAAATTATGTGTGGAACTGACTGGTTTGAAACAAATGGTAACCTCATCAGAATAGAATAGTTATTTATCCACCAAGTAGTGACATTTTAGCAGAGGTACAAGCAATATTAGGAAATAATTACTGTATATTCATATTTTGTTCTTGTAAATATTAACTCTTGCTTTCGTACAGTAATTTTGATAAAAATGGGAAATATCCTAAAGCAGTGTTTTCATCATCACTAGTGACTGGCTGCCAGCTGGATGTGGCACCATTCACCATCACTCTCTGGGCTTGGCCCTCCAGCCAGTTCCTAACCCAATGCAGAGTGCTCCTGTCCAAGCCATTAATAATAAATGTCTTCGGTATTGGGGAATATCAGTTCCTACTGATGGCTTCATATCAGGATCTCAAGGCATGTGTTAAGCCCCACAGGTCTTGATCTGAGCCCAGCCTACCTAGTTTATTCTGTAGCAGTGATCTGATGGAGAAAGTGATAAGAGTGCATCAGCACTTAGCAAGACCTTTCTTATGCTGTCCTAAAGTGTCCTTTATGTGGGTAATTAATTAGGTCACTTGTGAAAAGAAAAGCATCTGGTAACTAGGAATAGAAGATAAGTAGAGCTGCCACTTGACCAAAATGATCTAGAAACACTTATTTGTAAATCCCTTTCTTCTGCTAGCACTGAGTGGGAAAAGAGAAGGGAATTGAGATCTCTTGTAAGTTCATAAAGAGGTATTAAAAATGGGATAGTACTGTTACGTTAGTGCATTGTTAGAATCCTGTTAGTGTCTGGAAAGTAAAGGTGATAAAGATTTCTGTTGGTTTTCTGACACAATAATAATCTAAAAAACATCCACAATGTAACTCAGGTTATTCATCTGCCCCCATGCTGTCACCTGATTGTGGTCCCTTCCAACTCCTAACAGTCTATGATTCTGTGAATGCAGATTTAACAGAGATTTGAGATAGGGTCCTTAGTATAGCATTACAAACAACTAGTGGAAGGAAATCCTCTGCAAACCCAGTGGCAACCCTTCTGTGACAAAACTTGTGTTTCCATGGTAAAAACACATACGATATCATGATTATAAGAAGCTTCAGAACTGCACTTTAGACTCTTACAGTTTCCAGAAGTTAACTTTAAAGCACTTAATTTTGCAGAATTTTTATGGAAATCCCATTTAAACTATGTGAAGATGTGTTTTTTGCTTTTATCTTCAAATTTAATGTTGCCTGTTTCATTTTAAATTGTTACTTTGGCCTTTCCTGCTTCTGTTTATTCTCCTAAACATCATAAGAAGTCTTTGCTACAGAATTAGTTAAAAAGTGTGTGTGTGGCAGCGGGGAATGGAATCTATTTCAAGCCTTCAGGATAATTTGTGTCGGTCTTCCAACCTTCTTTGTCTTTTCATACTTTACTTACTTTCTTGTGTTCTGAAGCTTTAACATTAATTTCCTTCATGGGTTTACCATGTTATGAGGTTTATTTAATTGTAGGTTTTCAGTAATTTCACATCTGATCAAGTGTTGACTCACTTAAACTGAGTGTTTTACAACAGAAAAGCTTTTGGCCAACTACTGGATAGTTTACTACCAGATATTCACAATTACTTTTAGTTTATAGCAAGCCACCACTCATGTATGCTTTACAACAACATGACAAGATGTGCCTTTGTATAAACTTTGTGTGGAAGTTACAGAATAAATTAGCATTATTTTATGCACTTAAATAGCCACTAGACAGACTTTTTGAAATTCCTTCTGACTGTGTTTTGCTCCTGGTGTTCAGGATATTAAAATTCATTAAGCACTGGCAAGATAAGTAAAGAGCTGTCTAAGAACTCCAAGTATAGTTTATAGGCTGATTAACAGCTAAGGGTCCTTAGTCAATCAAGCCAATAGTTTATGGGATGATGATGGATAATTTAGTGAATCAAAAACTCATAATGAGTATATCAAATGAAATGTTACAATTCTGTATATGTCAATATCCATGGGCTTTGTTGTGACAAAAATCACATTTTTAAGCCAAATATTCTGGATAAATCCTTGTCTTTGAAACTGGAATGCCTTAAAAGCTTTTGATTTCATTGGTTTGGTAACAACACAAGCATTCTGTTCAAGTTTTAATATTTAAATTGTAATTCAATACAAGTTCAATGGTCTACTGCAGTACAATTTATGATTTAGACATTATATTTGTAATAAAGAAATGTTTGTAAATACACTTTCCAGTTTAGTTTATTTCCTAATATGCAGAAGTTGTCAGTTACCTATAGCACTGTTGATAATATAAGCCACATTATTTTACATTTAGCAGTCTTATTTCAAATCTAGAAACCTCAGTCATGAAGGAAGACCTAGTGTCTTGCTTACATATTTTTCAAAATAAGAAAGAAATTACTCTGGTCCCCTAAAGGTATACAAGCTTATTCTCTCTTCCCTGGACATACCTTACTATCAGAATGGGAATTTGGAGTAGTAATGATCGCAGTTTTGGGTGTCACAATAAGAGACTGGTTTCAGAAGTTCATACAAAACAGTATGGATATCTATGCTGTCCTAAATCTTCCTTTCTAACTAGTGGAAATCTTATATGAAAAAAATCAGAATTTTTCCATCATTTTTTATTATAATTCAAGTACTACAGGAACAGGGGTTTTTTGTTAAGTATTGCTGCATTTCTGAATGCAACACTTTTAGTGGGAATTTAAAATGAAACACATACAATAAAGTCCTGTCATGATCATTATAGGATCTGATATGGCAGGTACATTCCTTCTTACGTGTTTTATATTTTGTCATGTTTTTTCCCTTAACAGATAATTTATAGGATTTGTTTATACTAGAATCAGTTATCAGGGACATCCTCCATTAGATCAGGTTTCCCAGAGCCCCACTGAACTTGACCTTGAATATATCCAGGGATGGTGCCTCCGCTATTCCACTTGGGAAATGTGTTCCAGTGCTCCACTACACTCATGGTAATGATCTTGGTTCCTAACATCCAGTCTAAATCTTCTGTAATTTAAAACCATTGCCTCTCATCCTACCACTAAAGGACTTTGTAAACAGTTCCTCTCCAGCCTTCTTGTAGGCCCCCTGTAGGTACTGGAAGGCTGCTATTAGGTCTCCCCAGAATCTTCTCTTCTCCTGGTGAACAACCCCTGCTCCCTCAGACTGTCCTCACAGGAGAGGTTGCAGCCTCTGTTTGTGTGTACCATTAGATATAGTGGACCTGATCCTGCCAGTCCCACCACAACAAGCTGAAATACAAGCTAACAGACCAGCTTGTGGAGAGGTGACCACTGCCACAGGTGGGTCAATGGCCCCGATCCTCAGAACAAGCAACTTTGTTGAGAGGTTCATACATGTTATTCCCTTTCCCACAGCCTACCAATCTTTGGATGCACTATGTACACTCTCACTCTAACAGGTGGCTTTCCACCACCTGTTTTGCCATGCGTTCCAGCAATATGGCATTCCGTTATCGCTATACTCCCATTTGCTCTTACACAGATGTGAAGCTGTGGCAAAGTGTCGTATCATCTACCACCCCCGGGTTCCCACATACAGCATTCCATTACTGCCATCCTCCCATCTGTTCTTACATAGATCAGCAAAACATCTTATTATTTAGCACCCCTGGGTTCCCACAGAGGTGTTCCACTCACCCAGCCATCTTTGTGGCCCTCCTCTGGACCTGCTCCATCATCTCCATGTCCTTCTTGTGTTGAGAGTGCCAGAGCTGGACACAGTACTCCAGGTGAGATCTTACCAGAGCAAAGTGGCAGAATCACCTCTCTTGATCTGCTGGCTGTGCTTCTTTTGATGCAAGCCAGGATGTAATTTGCCTTCTGGGCTGTAACTGCATACTGTTGTCTCACATGCAGCTTCTCATCCACCAAATCTCCTAAGTCCTTTTCTGCAGGGCTGCTTTCTATCACCTCATCCCCCAGCCTGTATTGATAATGAGGATTGCTTAATACTGAAAACTCACCTGTGTGAGTGGTACCAGTGGCCCACCTAAACTGGCACAAAATAACAGAAGAGGTGGATGATAATCCAAGTGCAGTGGATATGCAGGGTGTTCTTCTTTGGTTCCCCTTGTTGTAGAACATCTTGTATTCTTTTTTCCACACGTCTTTATATTGTCACTTGAATTGGACTTTTTCCTAACTTTAATTGTGAGTATTTTGTCTCAGAACAGTTTATTTTTAAATTGTTATTAATTTTAATTTATGTAGGCTAGAGTTGTAATTAAGGTTATAATAGCAAAGTACCAATACAGAAATAGTAGGAACCCAGTAGGAAAGCTAGAAAGCCAAAGGAGGAATAAAATGAGAAAGCTTCATGGAACTTGCCTGAAGCCCATGGTGAGCATATGATTTCAAATTCTCTGTCCATTTTGCTTTCCCTTGGAATACTCTGTCTCTAATGAAATGTTCTTTATGTGTGAAAATAGCCTTCTTTGCCTTATCTGTGTAGTAAGGCCTTCTAGAGAAGTTCTACTGCAGAATATTTTTGTACTTCAGTGGTTTTTGAAATTTATCCACCTTGATAAGGCAGTTGCCAGAGAACAATGTTATTATTGTAATTACAATTTGAAAAAATGTAGTGCTGAAGTAATTGATTTTTAAGAAGAATAGAGGAATCGTTCTCTAATCAGAATTAAACTGTTAAAGCTAAGATCTTGTTGGCAATGGGTACATTAAAAAAAAAATTACTTACCCTCAAAGGAAATGGAATGAATGACATCCAGTACATGGTACCAAATTGCTTTTTTATTGTTATTTATTGCTCCGTATGTTCGAAACAATGATAAGAAGAGTTAAAGCTTTACCTAACCTGGCATTTCTTTTTCAATACTTCCCATCTGTATTTCACTAGGAGCTAACAGAACATTTGGAAATGCTCAGAACTTCTAAGTTCTCTTGAATTCTGACCCCTGAACAACCGCTAGCAACCGCTTTAATCAATAAACTGTGACACTGCTGGACAAAATGTCAGTCACTGTAAAATTAACAGTTGAGCTGAGATTGTCAAATCTTTGCAGCTGTGTGTGGTGGGTTAACGCCCTTTTCTGAAAACAAAAATAAACAAAGCAGGGTGGAGGGCTTGTGGGTACTTTACCCTCCCTGCAGGGCGTTTTCCCCTGGGAAGCTGAGTCTGTTCCACTCCCCCTTCCCTGCCCAGCTAGGGTATAAAAGGACACTGCTGCCCACTGCAGGCTTGAACCCACAATCTCAATGCTCAGAGTCTTATGCTCTACCAACTGAGCCACATGGTCCTCCCCTTTTATACCCTAGCTGGGCAGGGAGTGGGGAGTGGAACAGCAGGATGTTGTAGCTGTTGGCTCTCCTTTTGGCTCCTGCCTCTGCTGGATGAGAGCTACTGCAGCTGCCCTCCTGCTCCTCAGCCACGTGGATGGACCTGATCCTTCTCCCTGCTGCCTCCGCGCCTCCTCAGAGAAAGACTGGTTTTGTATTATTCTTTTTTGTCCCCCTCCCATCCATCCTTGTTCCTTGCCCTTGTGAACCTTTCCTGTTACTGTTATATATATATTGTTTAAAGAAAAATTCTTCACCTGTTTATACCCTAGCTGGGCAGGGAGGGGGGAGTAGAACAGACTCAGCTTCCCAGTGGAATACGCCCTGCAGGGAGGGTAAAGTACCCGCAAGCCCTCCACCCTGCTTTGGTGTTTTTTTTTGAGAAAAGGGCATTAACCCACCACACTGTGTCACTGCAATGTTCAGGAAACAGAAATCTTGAGAATCAATACTCAAGAAGGGACAGAAACTGTCCACTTGGTACACTCTTGCATAGTCCTATTTTATCTGGACCACAGCTGACTTGCAGTGAAAAAAACAACATAGCTTTATTTAAAAAGTGAAAAAAAAAATTGTTAAGTGGGAAGACTCATGGTGAGTATTCCAGTTCCTTTGTTTAAGAAGACATTTGTTTGCTTTATAATAATTGAAAGCAAAGTTACATCAAATATTATTTTACCAACACTTCCCTTTCTTCTGCCCCTCCATTAGTTTCTCCAGTTGTGAGAAAGACTTTGTGAAAAATAACCCTGCCTTCCTAAGCCTGGAAAAGCCTTTTGTTAAAGAATCTCTTTTTGGCAGATGAGGTTGGCCCTAAACAAACAAAATAACAAAATACTGCAATGTGATAATGTTTGTCTTGTTGAGCCCTAAGAATGACACAAATATGTATCTGCCAGATAAAAAGGGCAGTACATGTCAGACAAGCTGTGCATGGTTTCAAATGACGAATTATTTCAGATTTGATTTTCAAACATAAATGAACACTTCCACTCAGTGCCATCATCTGTAACTATGGCTGTATTAAATTTCAATAATGTTTTAACTTCAGAGAGGTTCCTTAACAGCTGAAATAATCAAAGAGTAACTGTTGAAATTATCCCCTAAATAATTTGGAGAAACTACCCCCCAAAATAAATTGCCAGACTAGCTCAGTTTGGGATGGAAGAAAATGAAGCTGTATTTATAAGCAAACCTCAATTTAGCAACAATAAATGCAATGAATATGTACAAAATATACAATATATGTACAATGTATATATATATATTTATATATTTATATTTTTATAATTTATAAACAACACAGAAAATCCTCAGACCCCCCTGGATGAATCCAGGGGACCTGTTCACCTCCTGCCCCACTCCATTCCTCCTTCCCATTACCTCACACAGCAGTCAAAACAGATATACCCTGGCAAGGCCACAGAAGAAAGAGAGAGAGAGAAGCTGCAAGCAGAAGTGACAGAAGAAGAGAGAGAAAGAGCTGTTTATGCCTCTGTTGTATATTCCCATTAGCAATCCAATGAATTATATAGACCTTATTGTTATTTTCCTTTTACATCCAATGGTAATTTATTTTCAGTCTTTGCAGTCAGGATTTAGGCTCATGTTCCCCGTTCAAATTGTAACACTAACCTTGTTGGTAACCTGTGTCATAGTGATAGGTTGCAGCTGTGATTTTGGATTAAATCTGTTGTGCAGGGGCAAAATTATTTCATCATCCTGACATACAGGTGCCAAGGGATTGGCTAGCATGGGTGGGTAGTAAGAGGAGTGGTGCCAGATAGATTTATATCTGTCTGTAAACTCACCAACTTTCTGGATCATACAGGCATAAGATCTGTAATTTGCAATAGTATGAAATGTCTCTAGGTTTGCAAGAGTATGTGTCTCTAGGGCAGGAGTACCATAGGACTAATTCCCTGCTTCACTTTTTTCCAATTAGTACTAAGTGGCAAAGGTACATGGAATTTGGACACTGCCAACACAAAAGCAGAAGGCTAGTATTTCTTCTGACGAACAGAGGCAGTGTGGTACTATTAGCATTTGGATAGTGAAGTTATCCTTAAGAGGGCAGAGATGCATGCAGATTTTAGAGGGTGACATCAAGTATCACTGGACTTTTGAAACTCTTTCAAAATGTCAGATGCTGAAAATCTAAGCAAGACCAAGTGCACTTGTGGAGCGCCTTGTTGGTTCTGTAGAGCTACTAGTTTCATGTTATCTGTGACAGTGACCTTCTTGACTTCATATGAATTTTTTAATTTATTTTTTTCATTCTAAGACCTGATTTAAATATGGCTTTGTGACCTATTATTTAAGGTCTTTACATAACATATATCCAGGTTTCAAATCTTTGCAGTCTTGGACCACAAACCTCCTACTGATACCAGTAGGAGCTTGAAGTCACGGTTCAGATTCCAGCTCATTATAGAAACATGGACAGAATAGATAAAACCAGTTTGACACATTCCATATAGTAATGAGACATCTGTCTTGTCAGTGAAGAGTACAGTTTACTAGACAAACAAATAGGATATTCACCAGAGCTTCCTGTATGTCACATAAGAGTTGAATGAGATTAAATGCTGCAGAGATCCCATCCCTGTTGGAGTATGAAGACCTGTTTATCCTTCCTTTTTCATTTTGTTCTTTTAACTGATTTCTCCTTTGAAGTGAGATTTGAATTGATAAAGAAATGGCCAGATACTATATTTTGCTGCTCTGATTTTCAGAAACTGAAACTATGCAGCTAACATACTGTCCAGCTAGCTTGGCCATTGTACTTCTGAAGAAATTAACTGTTGTAGAAACAGCCCTTTTAAGTTTGATCAAGCAGATAAATGAAGAAGCATCAAGTTACATTTTGTTTGGTTTGCTCGTCTGTAAAGACACAAACTTCCTGTAACTCAAGTAAGAAATTCTCACATGACTTTCTTAATTAGCTTCACTAACTTTGTCCTTTCTGTCTCCTGTGTTTCTTTTCCTTTATTCTCTGTGCTTGAAGTGCACCATTGATTATTCATGTTGCCTTTCACTTTATTTTCGTTGCTCATTTCCCCCTTCAGAAATTCTCATTCTTCAGAATGTTTATTCCACATATGAGCAAGAAATTAAGTGAAACGGGATCACTGAATTCAGAACGTATAGGACTGCAGAAACTGGGGAGGTTGCAAAATCAATCATCTTCTTCTCTTGCTTCCTGTTCCTTTCCTATTTCTTTTCTCTTCTTCCTATGGTATTCTACACTTACTTTCTGACTCTTGTCGTTACCACAGTATTCACCATCTGCAAAGAGAACCAGGCTGCATAAGCAGTCTACTTTGCTGGACAGAAGATAAAGAAGGAGATAAAATATTTGCTATAAATACCTTTAAAATAGATCATAAAGCTTTAGATTTGATTGGCTTAGTTTGTGGTATGAGGCAATACAGCCTGACAGCTCTGTCAGCCAGTTTATCTCCTACATTCTGTTCCTTACTATTTGCCATCCGTAGACCTTCTGGTATTTGAAATAAAAATTTGACTCAGATATTTTAAATCCATTCAAACAGAGCTAGCAGAGACTATAAATAACATACCAAATGTGAAAATAATGATTCCTTCCTCTTTCTTGCCTGTCATCTTGCAGTGGAGAAAGTGGTTCTGGGAAGACTGAAGCCTGCAAACAGATAGTGAAGCACCTCACTTGCAGAGCCAGCTCAAGCAGAAATACCTTTGATACAAAGATAAAACATGTAAGTAGCATTCTGATGACTGAGTAGAACAAAGCAATAATCTGGCCTTTTGGAGAGGCAAAGGCATTTAAACTGTGAGGAAAAAGGTATCTGCTCTGCAGAGGTTCATAATTTTTTTTTTTTCATTATTGAAACTGACCTGGATGGGAACATGATTAAGTTCACATTGATGTATTGAAAGGAATCTGAAAAGTGAAGGTCAGTTTTGTTTCTGTATGTTTTGATGACTTTGGAAAGCAGTGTTTCAGTAAGTACATAAATTTATCTGTGTGGTTGTGATGGTGCTTCTGTAGACAGTTTAAGAAGTGCTGGGGCATCTGAAGTAACTAACAGAAACTAGAAGGTTGTAGTACAGCTGAGAGGACTGAGCAAAGTAATGTGCCCCAGTACTTGTATATTAAATACATTTGTGAAATAGGCAAGGGTTCTCATTATTTGCTCAATCATATTTAATTCCCACAGCAGAACCAAATTCTGCCTGGTGTGTTATCAGGAAATGATGAGAACCTTCCTCACATGTCACATGAATTTGTCTCTTTGCTAGTACATTGTAAATGTAAAGTTTTCCTTCAGCCAAACTCATGTTCCACTGTTACAGCTATAACACTACTATGAAAGTTCATACTGGCATTTTAAACTATACTGAATTCTAGATTGCTAAGTCAGTTTTATTTTTTAAAGTTGCCTTTCCTGATGAAACTTCTCATCAGAGATCTCAGTTCAGAGAGAGATTTACACAGAATGTTTTAGCACAGCCTGCATTGTCGTAGCTCAGTTCTGAGTTTCACACTTAAAACCAAAAAATAATTAAAAAATGCTTAGACTCTTTCATCTGCTCTGGTGATATTCCACCACAGCACTTAGAGTCAGCTCAAAATACTTTATTTTTTCCCAGCTTTTATTTGCCATATGTATGATACCCAACAGAACTCTAGAATCTTTCATTGCATCATTTGTTTGTTGCTTTTTATTGTTGTTATTTTTTAATCATCATTTAAAACACATTTTTTCCAGAATTATGCATGATGAAAGAATAGTGTCAGAAGTATAGCAACACTAACAGATAGCCTACAAATCGGGGTTGCTGGCATGTGGGAAAGGCTGCAGATACACATTTTGTACATCCAGCTGATAGTAAAATTCCTATGGATTTTAGGAGGATGTCAGGAAATTGTGTTGCATTTCTGTTTTTAAAAGATATTTTAAAATCTTGATAACACTGAATACACTACAACTGGAAAAGCTGTAGCTTTACTTTACTTTGTGTACTCATACAATTGCTGTGTTAAAGGGTTTTTCAGAGTGTTATCTGACTCATTGATGATGTTTGTAAACCACCACATTGAACTGAAATTTCACATCACAGTGTTTACAATCCCCTTGATACTTTTTCACTTAAATTTTAAAATCTAGTGTTGCAATAATTCTGTCATACAGGGACAGTGTACTTTTACTTTCTTTTAAACCCAGAAGCCAGATCAACATGTGATATCTTACTACTGTGTTTTTTTAATTGTTATTATTATTTGCTAACTGCACAGATTTGCTTACAGTTTTGAATTATCAAGCCATAGATGTTACTCAATTAGAATTGCAAAATTTAGGTCAGATCCTCCCAAGTCCCTTTCCCCCCTGAACTTTAGATTAAGTATGTGTAGAACAACTAAGTAAATAAATAAAAATCCAGAGTTTGAATACAAATATGACAGCAGTAGAAGTCAGGAGGTGTGGGAAGTAGTATTGTCTCTGCTACAATTTGTCTTCTGACCACAGGAAAACTCCTAGGGACAGCCATTATAATCCAGTGCAAATGAAAAAAGAAATAGTGGTGTGGGAGGGAGTTGATCAGGCCTAATTTTCTCCATCTTAACATTATGTTTGTAGGCTTATTTAACCTACTTTACATCTAGGTGGTAAACTGAATTGCTAGCATGCAGTTGTTATCCTGCTCCCCTGACGTAGTTCAAATCCCCAGCAGGTCCTCTGGCCAGAGTTCAGAGGACAGAATGTGCCAGGGACCATTCACAACAGTATGTCCACCTTACTCTGCAAAAGAAGAGGTGTTTGATGCCTGAATGTGAATCTTACCATGCCACTTACCATTGAGGTTAGAGACTTGCTTCTAGACTTGTTTAGTTTAAGCAGCCATATGTGTCAATGAGTCATAGTCAATACAAGCAGAAGAGCATCATCACACAATGAGAAAAATGAGTTACCTCCTTTGTTACAGAAAGATTCCTTCTAACTTAGATAGGATACCTGACTTCAGACAAGAAAGGTAAATGTAGCAGATCCCACTAGTGGAGAATCAAATGGAGATTCTGGTTTAGTTGCCTTTTAAAGTGTTTTAATGACACTATGGCTTAGATTCATTCCTTCTGCAGTTATGCAGAGAACCATTAAAGTTCATAAAGCTGCATATGTTAAACCAAGTGGTGAATAAGCCCAATGAGGAAAGACATCCTAAGCAGCATATCTAAAGTAGAACCAAAACTAGGCTGGCTAGTTTTCTGCTGCCACCTACTGCACAAATAGCTGGTTTTAATTAGTAATCCTGAAGAGTTTGGTTTTTACAGGGTCTTTGTGATTGGAACCACAAGTAATATGTGCTGCTCCACAGCCCTTTTTCTTTGTTCCCTTCTGCCCCCACCCCCTGCTACCCCCCCCCCCCCCACACACACACACACTTATAGGTTGTCCAGATTCAGCAAAACACTATTAGATCAGAACAGTGTATTTGAGACACAGTGCAATCAATTTCCTAGGATGCAAAAGAGGGAAATGCTGAGGGGAATCTTTCAGCATGGGATGGAAGAAACTAATTTTACACAAAAAAGCTAACTACAGCAAAAACACAGACTGAAGATGGCATATTTAATGTGGTTTTGTTTTTTGCAAATGCTCTTTAATTCTTGTGACCATAAAGATGTAAGATGGAAATGCATTAATGAGAGGTTTTCACTTATATAATGCTGAAGTAATTCTATTTGATATAAATAATGTATGCCATTTCTGGCATTATATAAAGCTTATATATTCTTTTGGTAGGTTATTAATATTGACCACCTGTAAGAGTACAATCATAGCTGCCTTCAAAGATGCCAATATTTTTGCGAAGTCATATGCCAGCTCTGGGCATATGGCTTCAGCTTCTTCTATCCAAAGTACCAATAAGGACACAACTCATATGTGAACCATTGTGATCCCCCTTTTATTTGCAACATTAATTTTTTTGACAGAAGCTTTTGTTTGTTTGTTTGCTTTTCATTTTCTTTAGGGATATCTTAATTTCTGTTTTAAAAAAGAAACTTTCAAGGAATTTGCTAAATTCCAAGCTGAAAAACATTCTTTCTTTTCTTTTCTTTTCCCCCTAGTTATTGATCACAAACCAACCTCACTAATGTTTATTGAGAGATCTTCCTGTTTATTTCTTCTCTTACTACATCCTTACCATTTTCTTGCAGGTAAATTGTATCTTGGAGGCCTTTGGACATGCTAAGACACCTTTGAATTATTTTTCTAGCTGTTTTATAAAATATTTTGAGCTACAGTTTTGTGAGAAGAAAAAAACATTAGTTGCAGGTATGTATCATTTCATCCATTTACTTTTTTCATATCACCCACAGGCTAGTAGATCAGGGATCCTATTATGCCACATGCAGATTTGAGCACCAATGACCTTAAAGTATGTGAAAGAGGCAAGAGACTTTTAGAGAGTGTCAGAGAAGTATGTTCAGTAACATGAATTCATAACTTGTTCAGAGTAGTCTGAATACTGAGAGCCACTTACTTTACAGCCACTAGGTGGAAGCAAAAGACAAGGAAAAAAAATTTACCACCATTGCTTCCTCTTAGCTTTTCCAGGAGACCACATTTCCTTTTCTGCCCAAGATTAGCAAACTGTGACAGCTGCGTAGCACTTTACTGTGAAATAAAAGAACAAAGAGGTTGTTTTAGTTATTTATTTATTTACATTTTTATCAAATACAGTAGTGAGCATTTTATGTATCCCTTGTTGAGGACAGGTAAAAACAAACATACTCTGTAATACTGAAATGATAAGAAATTGATCACATTTTTGAGCTTCTTCTAAAGAAAATACTAATCACGCTAATCTTTATTCTTATAAGAGGTAATATAGTGTGGAATTCTGCTAAGTAAGTAAGTAAGTGGAAGTCTGCTAATCCCCAGCAGGTGTTCATAAGTGAAAAAAAAAACCTTCAATCGGTTTGATTCTGAAAACTCTGGAGGCAGTAAGGGAGAGATTTCATTTCTGGTGTGCAGAGGGTCATCATAAAGTATGCTAAAGTGACAAGGTGTGTGCAGAAATAACTGTACCCAAACAGCTTGCTAGTTGCACTGATCTTACTGTGGTGAGACTCAATTTTATCCAAGCAAATTAGACTATACTGGACAAACATTTCCAAACCTACTCATTTTTTAATCATTTTAAATGTGTTTATAATTTCGGAAGAGTTTCCTAAAAATATTCTTTAGAAATATTTCATAATGGGAATTGCAATTCGTTTGAGAGTTCTCAGTACCCTGTGAAATGTGACAGTTTCTCCAGTGAATATGTAACTGCTTAGAAAATTAATATAACTGCTTTTTCCCCTGGTTTGTTTTACAATAAGTATAGGATATTTGTAAAGAAAAGATAACACTGAATAGGGTGATTTTTAATTTATGAAGTGTTGTGGAAGGAATATAAAGAAAGTGATGTAAACACTAGAATGGACTAAATAGCATCTGAATTTGGCTTGTAAAAATGAATTCCCTAAAACTAATATTATATAAATCATCCATATTGTGTATATATAATTTAAATATATTTAGTTATCACAATTACATTGTGTACACGCTTTTGTTTTGTTGTACACACAGAGAAAACAAACAGATGAAAATGATCCTGATTTTGAAAAGTCAAGCATATGAGCATTAGGATGGGTAGACTTGAAATTGTCTGAGGTAGTCTTGGGTGGCCTTGTGTATACAAATGTAATGCTATTGATTTCCCCCCTCTCCCCAGCTTCATTCAGTACAGAGAATGGACAGTATTTGCTCAGTGGTTCACTACTAAATAGCTTGTTTTCCCTTCATTGATTCATGTGTGGCTTGTGCAATTTTATTCTGCTCTAAAAACAGAATTTGAGTTTTCCTGTGGATTTCCTATGTTGTTCATCACTGTTTTTCACTGTATGAGCATTTCAAAAGCATAAGTGGCTTCATCTTCTAAGTACTTCTGACTTAAGGTTGTGTCATTCATTTCCTCAGATGAGGAATGAAAGCCTCAAGGCCTCGAGGCCATGTGTTCCCACAATTTTGCAGTGCCTTGAGATTGTAGGGACTTGAATTTTCAAGCAGCTTTACCTGGACTTGCCAGTTCAATTCACAACACTTGTCTGTGAATGACATAAATGTGGCATAAGTCAGCCAATCTCTCATGCCAGTTTCCCAGTACTAGTTGGGTGTTTTTGTCACTTTCAAACCATGGGCATAAAATGAGAAAATGTAAGGGTAGTCAAGTCCATTAACAAATACATGTACATTACTTCTCTGCCCTAAATATTAAGGAATTAGATCAATCACTCGTAACACATCTAAGGTAGACAAAAGATATGTAATTTACAGTCAAGAGTGAAAAGCCCCAGTACTGCAGTAAAAGTGTTTTCTATATTTTTTGCAAGTTGCAGTTGTTCACGCTGTTCAATTTGCATTGTAGATGTTGCTTTTTCTAGGCCATTGCTAAACATCACTTCTGAGTGAAATTTTCACAGATATATACCACCATAAATGAGAAATGTTGTCTTTGGCTAGCTATTTGCAAGATTGTAGCAGTTTTTACTGTCTTGCACTGTTTAAACATGAATAAAAAATGCAAATATGCAGAACACCTGGTTCTGCTGAGGCATGACTTTATAACTCATTGAGGCAGAGAGGATTAAATGTATCTGGTTTGTAAATAAAAATCCAAGTGACACTAGGCTGTGTTCATCAAAGGGTTTTTAGGTTGTTAAACTCCTGAACAGACAGATCTTAAAGGTGGAGATCCAGAACAATTTTCTAAGGGGCACTGGGGGACAGGTGTATGTTTTTGTTATAGAGGGAAAGCAAAAGACAGCAATCCATGTATTTTGAGTGGATGTCACTGAAGTTTGTGACAGGGTTTTTTTTAATTCATGATGAAGTTCTTTTATGCTTAGACCCTGGAAATGCCACAACTTCTGTCACATTAGTTTTATTCTTACGTCATACATCAAGAAGAGAAATGATGGCAACGATTTTCACCAAGAGGCTTGTTTCAGTCTTTTTGATAAACTATATCTTTTCCATGAAGTTTTGACAATGAGGAAGGAGCTCTTGAGTGTGGTTCTACTCAAAGCCAATAAAAATGTTCACAGACTCTTGCTCCTGCTGAGGTGTGCTGCAAGGTTGAAAGTTCTTCTGTGATGAGTAGATTTCTGGTCAGGACCTTTCATTGCTTTAGTCCAGTCAAACAAGTGAAGAAGGTATGACCCATATTAAGTCATTGTTCTTTGAAAGCAGATAAGATAAGGCAGTGGAAACTAGTAAAAGTCTTACATCAGAACAAATACAGAATAAACTTCAGGACCGTGATTTCGTTACATTTCTAAGATAAATTCATACCTAACAGAACTCAAAGACTGGTCTTTTGCCAAAGATTAAGAAGAGTAAATAAAGTCTCACAAACATATTCTACTGATTTTCTTGCCTTATTTTTCTCAGGTTTGCTTTTCACAGTCTTCACTTTTTGAAAAGCAAGGCTTGATTTATTTCTTATGTCACTCTGAAATGGAAATATAAAATTTGATTTATAAAAAGAAGCAGAATGCATATTTGCCTCTATGCGTACTACAAACATATTTTATCAAATAAAAATTTCAGACATGAATTTCCTTTTTTTGGTATAAGAAAGACCACAGCCAAAAAAGCTCTCTGATATGTTTTTATACTGTGTTTCAACTCTGAACTTTCAAAGAATGTGCAGATGGAAGAAAGATTTCACTGGCCACATGTTCAATACAAAGTCCTGCTGGTGACTTGATAGATGCTCAGCAGATCAAGTGGTCTGTTAAAGGGAATATGAATTTCCTTGTGCCCATAAGCACAGCTAACATTGCACAAAAATGGCAGACTTTTCTCTGGAACTCTGTTATTTTTCCCTTTTATTTCACACATAGATTACCAAACGTAGCATTTCACTTTGTAGAAAAGTATATTACTATGATAGTTTTCTTTATCAGTTACTTTAGCTCCATTAAGATGAACTGTATTTACCCTTATTAAAGTGGGTGACTTGAAGTACCTTAAAAGGGCTGAATTAATTTGTGTTATCTACATAAGTAGTATTGCCTGTCATTAAAGTTAAATGCGTTAATTAATCAAATAGATGACCTACAGTAATGTTTTCCTTGCTTTTATCAATGAATGTTAAAAACACCTGAGTAATAGTTATAAAAGCCTTAGTGAAGATTATTGCACACAAAAGAAGTGATTAAAGATTAGTAATTGCCTCTTTTCAAACTACTTGAGAATAGGGTTCATTTCACTAAGAAGTAAGTTGCAAGCACAACAAAACACGGAAATTGTTCTTCAGGTTCATATATTCTGTTTTACCCTGTAGGAACAGCAGCCAGGTAATGATTGATTCTGATGAAAGCGTATGTCTGGCTAGTCCTGCCATGACAGGTTAAGATCGCATTGCTTCAATTTGTAGCATGCTGAAAAGTTACTGGAGCCAGAAACATGTTCTGCTACTAATTTAATGATTTCCTGAGCATGCCCTTTTACTTCCAGCACAGTTGGTTTTTTTTCTGTAGTGTAGCTGAGGGCTGTATGGCTAATACACAGTTTCTCATAATACAGGTTCTCTAATAGCAGGAGTTCATTTCTACATTTTGCAAATCATGTCTCCTTGCTTTAACAAGTCACAGAATCACAGAATTGTCAGGGTTGGAAGGGACCTCAAGGATCATCTACTTCCAACCATTCTGCCATGGGCAGGGACACTTTCCACTACATCAGGTTGCCCGAGCCACATCCAGCCTGGCCTTAAAAACATCCAGGGATGGAGCTTCCACCACCTCCCTAGGCAACCTGTTCCAGTGTCTCACCACCCTCATGGTGAAGAACTTCTTCGTAACATCTGATCTAAATCTCTCCTCCTCTAGCTTGGATCCTTTCCACCGAGTCCTATCACTACCAGACACCCTAAAAACTCCCTCACCAGCTTTCTTGTAGGCCCCCTTCAGATCCTGGAAGGCCACAATAAGGTTTCCTCGGAGGCTTTTCTTCTCCAAACTGAATAATCCCAACTCTCTCAGCCTGTCAGTTTGTGGTGGTTTTAGGCTATGCCTTTAAAATTTTGTTACAGGTTTCTATCAGAAAAGTAGAAAAATATAAATAAATCACTATTGGGTATAAAAAAGAAAAACTAAAGATTATTGTAAACAATTTCAGTGGAAAAAATATCTAATATAAAATTGGCTGTACCAAAACTTGCTTCACTTGGGAGAGATTAGCCTGTTTTCAGCTGACCTTGGCTGCTTCATTTTGGTTAAGTCTAACCACTGCTGTCTCTCTGCTCCTTTATCCTTTCAGACAGGGGGTGGGTGGGCAGTGGAACAGCTTCCCTGGTCTCTTTGACCAGGTGGTTTTTCGTGTTATTTGCTAATTGTTAATATCTGTATAACATTGTAAATACTGTATATTTTGTACATATTCATTGCATTCCATTGTAGAGTGTAGTTTTGCTTGTAAATACATCTTCCCTTAGCTTCATAATGAGCTGGTCTGGCAAAGTTAATGTTGTGGGGGGAGGGAATTTCAGCCCACCACACAGTTGTACAAATCTTCTCTCTCAGTCCTACTATGTCTTCCAGGCATGGTTTTGGTTGCCAGCCTGTGACAAGCCATGCTTGTGTTGTTAAATAAAAGGTGGAAGATGCCCCTGGGCAGTGTACCACTGACCTTTCATATTGCTTAACTAGAGTGTATCTGGGATGGTTTGACCTGTGCAGAGTAGCATTTTGTGAGTCTGTGCATAATTATGCAGGACTTAACTGCTGTGACCTTTCTCAAAATAGTATGTTCAAGATTCACCAATTCTGTTTCCCTCCACTCTATGCTATATCCAACAGTATTCTCAAGGGCTGCATTCCCTCATACACACAACTTCAAGTAATTTCAAGTTTGCTGTGCTTAATGTAGTGACATAGACAGAAACTTAAGAGGTCTCCAAAAAATAGACAAATACAGACCGTATAGATATAACCAAGCTAGCTCTAAATGAGCTACCATGGATATTAGCAGCTGCATTGTGGCAGGACATTTTGGGCTCCAGCCCAGCCATTGGGCTAATGCAGCTACGGTGCCTCTGATACATGTTTTCACATGCCGAGATCTAAGCTGCATAGTTTTGCTTAGCATTGAATAGGGTAATACCTTTGAATCCCATAGTGATTCTGAAAATACTCTTTCAACTGTCTGTGTCTTTAGAAGTTTTTAAACTCCCACTCTGCCTTCAAACTTCAGGTCTCTCAGGCATCCAAAGCTGTGCTTCTTCATATGTTTGGGAATGCATCAGTTTTGACTGAACTAAATAGCTATGTGGTATTTTATGCTTAATTTCAGTATGCTTCAAAAGAGTGGAATCAGGTCCCTTCTCACAAGGGGGCCCCTGACCTCTAGCTACAGATTGACAGATTGTATAGACAATTAGGTGTTCCTTTGTTCTCTTTAGCCTGCTGCATTTAGAATGGCATGGTGGTATATACTCAGTGAAGGACTGAAGAGTAATATGCCCAAATAAGTGAATTTCCCTCTGTTTCTTTACATACATCTCTAAAATACCTATAATCTAGTGAAGCAGATGAATGGATCTGTGGATCCAATATTTCTTTTGCTTCTGTGTTTTACCTCTGTCAGAAACTTAGTGGGCCTGAAGTATGATCAGCATTTCTGTATGCAAATATTGGTCAGGTTCATCCTCTTTCACCTTCTTTCCAGATATGCTGATTCATGCGGCTTCTCATTTGGCCAGCTCATCATAGTCCTTTCTATCTATTAAGAGAGAAAAAAAAAAGGAATACAGGGTATACATAGATCTTAGAAGGTTAGACTCATAGAATCATAGAATTGTTTCTGTTACAAAAGACCTTTAAAATCAGAGTCATAGACTCTTCCAAGTCTGATGCTCATGTTCAGCTGGCTGTCAATCAACACCACCAGTTCTTTCTCTACTGGGCACATTTCCAGCTACCCTCCCCCAGGACTGTACTGTTGCATGGGGTTGTTGTGACTGAAGTGCAGGCCCCAGCACTTGGCCTTGTTGAATTTCATAAAATTAGCCTTGGTTCATTAATCCAGCCTGTCCAGCTCCCTCTGCAAAGCCTTCCTACCTTAGAGCAGATCTTGCAAAATATAGCAACTGGTTCCTCTGATAAGTAAAAGAGACTACAAATCAAATCCCTCTCTTTAAAATTCTATGAGTAAATGTAAATATAATGTAAGACAGTAAGGCATTTCTTCCACTAGCTTTAATGAAATTAGGTTTTATATGTGATTCTATGGAAAACCAGGTAGAATGAATGGTAATTTATATTTTTATGCTTACCTCAGACTTTTTTATAAGAAACATTTTTTATTCTTCACTGTTGCAATGGTGAATGGTTTATAAAATGTAAGTTTAGAACAATCAGTATAATGATGAATTTGTTTGTTTCTCAATCAGCTAGGATTTATACATACATGTTGGAGAAGTCTCGTGTCATTGTGCAGCCTCTCAACCAGAGCAATTTTCATGTTTTTTACTTGATGATGGATGGGCTATCTGCTGAAGAAAAATACACCTTGTACCTCAGTAATTTATCTGCACACAGGTAGGAAAACAGTTTTATGTTTAGTATTAATACTTTCGTTATTTTAGCGTCTCTTTGCTGTTGAGGTCTTTCCTCCAAAAGTTAATTTTTGTGTCCTAACTTTTCATTGAGCTCTGAAATTTATTCTGGAGGATCTGTTCATGGGGATTGAATTCCGGAGCACATATACACTCTCTTAAGATCGGAGTACTTTATCTATTCAAATTATTGCCTTAAAAGAGGCAAAGGAAGGAAACTTAGACATTTTCCCATCTTCTGTGGACTAGAGTAAGTCTGTTGTTTCCACACTTCCCTGTCCCTTTGGCTGGTGAAACATTTTGTCTTTGGGACAACTGTTTTATGAAAATAAGAGTTTTCTTATGGACTTTGTCCATTTTTATGAAATATCACGATACGTAACTGATACTTATCTTTTCATTTTGATGTTTAGTTCATATTGTTAAGAAAAACAGAAAGAAAATTTTGACTACTTTGAGGCTAAGAATAGCATCCAACACCTAAAATGAGGTTTTTGTGTTTGTCTTCACATGTCTTAGCTCCCATTTGCAATCAAATGAAATGGAGTCCCTACTCAGGTCTCTATTGAGCTACATGTAGATGTGTGCTTCAGAATGAACTGAACCACATTTGGAGCTTCCAAAACTCTGTTGATAACATCCCTTTTGATAGTAAGAGCTTAAAATATAAAGAGCTTGTGGTGGGTTAACGCCCATCCTGGAAAAAAACAAAACAGGATGGAGGGCTTGCGAGTGCTTTGCCCTCCCTGCAGGGCGTTTTCCCCCTGGAAAACTGAGTCTGTTCCACTCCCCCCTTCCTGTCCAGCTAGGGTATAAAAAGCAGGACATTGCAGCCATTAAGCCTCCTTTTGGCTCCTGTCTCTCCTGGATGAGAGCTACTGCAGCTGCCTTCCTGCTCTTCTGCCACGTGGTTGGGCCTGATCCTTCTCCCTGTTGCCTCCGCACCTCTTCAGAGAGAGAGACTGGTTTTGTATTCTTGGTTTCCCACCCCCCCACATCCATCCTTGTTCCTTGCCCTTGTGAACCTTACCTGTTATTGTGTTTTTTATATATATATATTGTTTAAAGAAAACTCTTTACCTCTCTGCTTCCAGCCTGACTCCAAATTATTGCTAGGTGGATTTGCTCCTTCCCTTTCCTTTTTTTTTTCCCCTCTCTGTTAACAGGGGGGAGCAGGGGAGATTCTCAGCCTTGCCCCCATCTGAGCTCTTAACTCCCAATTAAGGCTCAAACCACTACAGAGCTGTATATAAACACCTACATATTATGTGTCTGAGGCTAAATGAAATCAAGATGTTTAATCTAAGTGGAAGTCTTGGGGTTTTCAGGAAATTTTTGGAGTATCTCAAAATTTATTCATTCAAATTCTTTTGGAATGAAAAAAATATTCCTGATTTAGCTCATTTGCCTGCCTTTCCTCAGTCTTTCCTAAGAAGTACCACTGAAATGAGAGAAGCCCATACAGCTTCCTATTTGGCATTAATGATCTTCTCTTAAATTTGTGAAATTAATAATGAGTATAGTAAGTAACTGTAAAAATACCAATAGTAATTGAAATTATGTAAAATGAGTATTTTGAGTTTTTCACAGACTTTTCCCCTCAACTTTTCTATCTTGCACTCTGGGTAGTATTTGAATGAAGTAGTAGTTCCAGATTAGAGGCCTGTAAGTAGAAAGATATCACAGTAATTTTTGCAAACAAAAATTACTTTATTCTGATTTTTTTCTTAAACACAAGCCTTCAGACTGCTGTTGTTTGGTAATGTTTTAAGGTGTTAGGGCTTCAGCTGCTATAAAGAATATGTAATGCATTAGCACTGAAGAAACCTGAGGCTAAGTTGCTTTACTAAAAACAGCCCACTTCAAAGTGAGAGGGGGAAGAGTTAAATTCTATATTTTAAATCCTTTGAATATTTCAAGACCAAAAGGATTCTGAGTTCCTAATCATTAATTTATTCCTCTTCTAGCAAAAGTTGTTTGGAGTCACTCAGGTTGTTCAGAAAATGAAGTAGTTTGAAATAACTTTGCAAGAAGCTCCAACAAGAAAGAACTTAGCAAAAACCTGAATAATTGGGTTCACATGAACAAAGCCTTATCTGATATCTGATAACTATCCAAATAGAACAAACCAGCATTTCTAAATAGATGCCTGAACATTGCAGTGCCAAAGTCTTAGAAGCAATTTATTGTTGACTATTTGCATAAAGTTGCTTTAATCAATAAAATTTTGCTTGGGCTACATGCAGTAGATTGTATCTTGCATTATTGAGAGTTTGGGCCAAGTATTTCTGACCCTAGCCTCCTGAGTGAGTAGTTCAGTGATTTCTCTTGGTTGATAAACTGGAGTTGAATTTCTATTGCATCGAAGTCATACATGAAGGAGGCTTTGGCTGCTATTATAAATTGGTGATTTCTGGATTAGCCAAATTTTGATGAGATCATATCATTCTGCTAACATCAATATGTGAATTTGTCATGTTTTCTTTAAGCAAGTGTAATCTTGACTCCAATGGTAAAATTAATTAGATAACATCCCTTTTGAAAGCATAGAAGGTGCATGCCCAATTGTGGTTTTTTGGATAATTTTTCTTTGCATGGTTTAATATCATACTTTTATGTAGAGGATTAAACAATTTTAGTAAATAACAAACATTAAAATCACAAGATACCCCTATTGGTTTTTTTGATTGTTTGCTTAAGCCATTGCAATATGAGAAATGAGACATAACACAGATTATTTATTCTCATGCTAAATAAAAGTACGCTAAAGAGTCAGAGTAGTATTGTCAATAGTGATTATTGTTAGACTTGATGATGTAAAAGATAAGAGGTAGTTTGTGTATTAAGCAGTGTATAGTCCTGGATGAAGAGTTAATGTAAGTAACTAAAAGGGGAAATCCCTCCCCTTTGGAGTCAGTGAGAGTTTCAGTAAGGTTAGGGTTTCGCCCCAATGTGTAGAAGGATTTGTTAGGCTGTAATTCTGTGGTGTTTGGTGCCATCCTAAGAGGGAGCTTGAGCTCAAAAACATGAATGTATGTTCTTGCAAGTATGACTACTAGGGCATTGTCCAAAGACAAATAGCTGTCCACTTTTTATTGAAGCTATATATATAACTAGGATCTTAAAGTAGCAAGCTGTTTAAATCTATGTAGAGAGGGTTTCAAATGAATACATCTTCCACCACATCTGTATGTGGATCTTGATGAGTAAAGAGAGAAGCAATTCCTGTAAGGTAGGATAATTTTTCAAGATTAAGCCTGGGAAGCATGTCAGTAACGGAGAGAGAGTCTCAGAAAGGCAAGTTGAGGCATTTTGATTGACAACAGCTACTCCCATGTGTTGGTTACATTCAGAAACTGATTGTTATCAACAGAACTTTGATTGAAATTTCAAAAATTTGTATTAACTTGATGTATTTCAAAAGAATTGTAAAACTTTATCTTGATAATGTGTAATACAGAGAGATTAGAGATTTATGTTATATTCTTAAGTTGCTCTTGATTTTTAAAAATATTTATTTATTTATGGGGTGCAGATACAGTCCATTACAGTAAGCACTGCTTTTCTGGCCTGTGAAGTTTAGGCTTATACTGAGAGCATGTACTAACTTTTCTAGCACATGAAGTTTAGCCTCATAGTTACACTACCTTAGTGATGAATTTTGCACCCAAAGACAGACCAAAGAAGAGAGGTGACAATTATGATTAATCAGCTTTAAATGATCTTCAGCTCTGGTGAAGAAAAGGTATAAAAGGAGAGATCAGAAAGACAAGAAGAATTTTGGAGAAAACCTTCAAGAAGAAAAAAGTGGAAAGACCTCTTTTTATTATTTTGGGCCAATTGCTTTATATTAAAATTGATATAAGAATCTATTTACCTGCTCTAGGGGAACCTGCTATAGCAGGGAAGTTTTACTCTATGATCTCCAGAAGTCCCTTCCAACCCCAATCATTCTGTGATTGTGTGTATTCATGTAATACGTATATGGAAGAAACTCAAACATGCTGTCATTAAAAATCATGTAATTACATTTGTGTATATCTATATTAGAAGTATAGCTTAAGGCTACTTATCTACAGAAAATTATTTTAGAAACCAGGGTGGATTTGGCAGCTGTTCATCTTGATGTCATCATATTCAGTTTAACAAGGTTGCTAATGAGTTGTACTCTTAGAGCCTTTGGTAGTCTAGGCAAGCTGGTACAATGCTCTCAGTATTGCAGGGTGATTCTGAAAAATGTTTCTTTTAGTTCTCCCCTGTGAAGTCAGATCTCTGTCACCCAACATTTGTAGGTTGAAATATACTGCTTCTAAATAAGCCGTATGTGTAAAAGTAAACAACTTCTATCTTGGGAAAATGTTGAGATGCAGAAGCTGGACTGTGGTCAGGGAGTGTGTTTTGTGTTTGCATGTGTCAGACTGCTGTTGCCAGATATGTAAAACTGTTCTCCCTCCCATAGAAGAATGAGCTGAACTGCAGGGTGTGCTTTCTAATTATGCTGCTTCTTTCACACAGCTGTAGATGAGTTCACAGAAATGTTGTATTTGCTTTTACAGTTTCTCTAGGCAGGTGCCCTCTTCAGTGTCTTTCCATTTAATGTATAAGGTAGCAATTTTAGTGAAGTGATTAAATTTGTCATTGAAGTCTAAGCTGATCAGAACCTCTTTGCTTGATCACTGAGGAAATCATTCCTCACTCTCAATTAGGAAGTTGGTCTTCAGAAAGGACTTAAAAATTACAGTTCAGGAAAGTGAATGGTATAGAAAAGATCCCAGTGGACAATTTTCAGAGGCACTAAGTGCGGTCTTGTATCTTATTTTGTATGTCATCTTTTATAATAAGAACTAATGCAATCTGTTGAAAATGGTGATTATTCTAGTACCATCCATACTTACCATCCATACTGATTCCCACTCTTCTTTTCCCTTAGATACAAGAGCTCAAGATGAGTCTTCCAGACTGAGTGGCCAGTTACCACAACTTTCCCCAATTCAACAGACTTAGGAAGCAGTTTCTTTGTTTTCTAACTGCTGTAGATCTAAAGCCAGGATGACACTACCTCTTCACATGCCCTGTCTCTTTCTTTTCTTTGCTCTTATCTTTGAATGCCATTTTTCTTTCCTTCCTTTTTTTCCCCTTTTTTTTTTTTTTTGATTATTTTCTCATATAAAATACATCAGAAAGAAACATCAGCTTTGAAAATGACAGTTTACCACACCCATGGCATTCATCTGCAAACACAGTTATGGCAGTCTAATGATGCAAGTTAAATTCATAGAGAAAGTTGGGTTTTATATTTGCTTTACAGATTACCTGTTGCTGATATCTGTGTCTGATGACTAGAGGAAATGCTGAACAAATGTTAGAATTGTCTTAGAAAATTGGTTATACTTAAATACTGTGAATGCAATAACTAGATCTAGAGGAGTTACATCAGATTTTTCCAATGGGTGATGGTCCTGCTTGAATAGGTTTCTATGCAAAATGCCAAGTTACATCACTTTATCAAACTGCCATTAGACTTTTTGTGCTGAAACTTAAGTTAGTTGTATCAGAATTCTTAGTCTCACCCCAAAAAAGTCTAATGTTAATGCTCTGTGAACGTCACTATTGAGGATCCACTTTGTTTTAAAACCCTGCTGACAGAATAATGTTCCAGGCAATCAGGAAAGTGTCATTCATTGTATTTTAAATTAGGAGGATGGTAAAGATCAGAGTCAGAGGTTCCTCAGCTGTACTTCACTTTTCCTTTGTGGGATGTATGGGCATAGGAGGAGAGAAAAGTTGTGGTAGGAGATACTAGGCTTATCATCTCTGCAGCTGAATTCTTCTTGACTGAAACCTCTTCCTAATTCTTGTGTGAAGACCAGGAAATCATACTGGATGAGACTTTTGAACTTTGAAAGAATTCTCAAATGTTAGCAAGAGTTTTTCTGGGGCTGTTTTGATTTGTGAGTTTCCAGTTCCATTTGCAGAATTTAGGCAGTTATGCATAATGCCCAGAGAGAAGCTGGAACAAGTTTGTCCCATTCAGGCAGAGGAGATGGGAGAGTGGAGGTGAAGGCTAGTGTAAACAGTTGCTATGGGCTTTTCAGGGCTTTCGCCCTCCTAGCGCATCCCTACAGCACCCAGCAGGGGTCTAGGGGTGGTCACTGGGGTGAAACACAGCCTTGGAGGTCTTGAAAGGGCCAGTGCCAGGCCAGGATATTGGCACACATTGGGCAGTCAGAGGAATCCATGTCCAAGCACAGGCATGACTGACCCCAGCTCAGGCCAGTACCAAGGCCCAATGCCTCAGTTCAGAAGCCCCTCCTGAAACAAGGGTGGTCCCTTTCACAGCTCAGACATCTAGATGATGAGGGGGTAGAAAGCATTCAAGGTATCTTCACAAACATTAAAGATCCTTCATCAATTTTTAATGAGAGTTAAGAAACATGGGTTTTTTCCACATTATCAATAACTAGCTAAATCTTCAACAGTCTCTATTAATTGCTCTCATTTACATATGTATGTTTTCTTCAATATGTGTATTTTCTTTAGCATGTTGTCTGTAAACTTTTACTTAATACATGGCAGCTCCTGTGGCAACTGTTAAGCTAATGATTCACACATAGTTTGTCTGTCATGCCTAAGACTATTTTACCATGGATCTGTTGGCTTTTAAGCTCTTGGTGAAGATGGTAAGTGAAGAAGAATAAAAACCTCAGTCGGTTACCCACTTTTTCCTTTCTCTTTTTACTGTGCATTGAATCACGTAGATAACTTACCATTCATTACTACTTTATGTTCATTTTCTTGCATTTAGCATTGACAACTCTAACTAAGGCTGAATCAAGATTCTGAAAAATTAGTAATGTGCTTGATTTTTTACCGTGGATACCGAATTCTAAAGACTGGGTGACTCTGGGTGATTCTTAAATACAGTGCCTGAAATTTATCACCTCCAACGTATTTCTTTTGTCATGAATGCTGAGTAGATTTTTTTTTTTTTTTTAATTCTTTACTGGAATTATTCCAGAAGTTTTAGTTTACCAAAAGTAACTCTGGTGCACTCTGAGAAAAAAGTTCTTTGAGTATCCAAGGTAAATTTAATTTCTTATCTGAGAAAACGGAATTATTGTTCTTTCTTTTGTTTTTGGTTTGGTTTGGTTTTTTGCCTTTTTTTTTTCTGTTTGTAAACATTTTGCATAACATCTGAGGGATTGTGATTAAGAGGTTATTAAATTTATGAATATGAAATATGAATTATTAAAATATTTTTATTATAAAATTACTAATAATTGGTGAATCACTGTTTTATATATGTGTTCTAGTGCACGTTCGTGAAATACATTCCATAAGTGGCTTAGTATTATGATTAGAACTCAATTGGACTATTTACAGAATTGTTTCTATATTTATATAATGAGGGGTGCAGTTCCGCCGCTTGGCCACTAGATGGTGACTCAACGGGATGCAGGCGGCTTCTAGCTATGTACAGCGCGGTTTCTGTGCGTCAGGGATTACTCTGCGAGAAGCGGATAGTTTAAAGTGAGAGCTACTGGATGGAAAGCATGTGGAAGATACTTTGTAGCTGTTGTTTGTGGCAAGGTTGAGTTCCGGCAGGCTACTGTCGCGGGACTGGTTCCTGGGCTGGTCTGGACAGCGGCGCTGGGTGGCTGTCTCCTCTCTCTGCAGCAGTGGAGAGGGAATTGGAACCTGGGCTTAGCTGGTAAGCAAGTTTCTTTCAGGACTCGGCTGGCTCCCTCCAGGCGATAGGGTGGAGTCCTGGGGGGTCGGCCCCTGGGGCCAGCAGGGCTAGTAGCGGCCCTCGGAGTCGGCTCGCATGGCTGGGCAGGGCAACGGTTCCCGATAGGTGGGCTCAGAGGTTTCCCATCGGACACAGCAGCAGGCGGGGCTGCAGGGTTGGAGGTTTCCGATTGGGCTTCAGCCTATGGAAAGTGTGAAGCTGGAATTACGCCTATACTTGGTGTTAGCACAAGCACTGCATGCGATGGGTGCCATGGTTCAGTTGATCAGATGGTGTTGGATGCTGGGTTGGACTTGATGATCTTGAAGGTCTTTTCCAACCTGGTTAATTCTGTTCTATTCTATTCTATTCTATTCTATTCTATTCTATTCTATATTGAATTTATGTGTACATGCACATACATAGTCATCAAATGGTCATGCTCAACTTTTTTTTATTTCTCTGCTTCTTCCATGCTCTCTCTTCCCTTCCAAAGGTCTTTTAAATTGAAATCAAACATTCAAGTTATGTTTGAACAAGTAAATCTGTTTTTCTGTTTCTACACAAGTTTTCCTGTCCTCACTTGATTCCACGCAGCGCACTCCTTTTCTCCAAAAAGGTTGCGATTTGAATACATCAACACTTAAAAGACAATACAGTGATATGCGTAGCATAAGCTGTGTATATTTAGCATACCCAGACACCACAGGACCATTGGTGTATAACAACTTATCAAGCACACTTGAAAAACTTCCTGAATATACATATGAAGTTTCACACACTGATTTCAAAAACTGAGGGAGTGAAATCTCAGTTAATTTTACTGGATTTTATTTTAGTACATAAATAAATATGAATAGGTGAAGCCAAAAGTAAAAGTGAAAATACTTTGGATTTGTTGATTTGGTTATTGTTTTGGTTTGTTTTTAACTGTATGGTAATAAATAACATAAAAATGATAGGCTTCCATCAGTTTACATTTTTCTGATATGATTTACTTGTATTTCCGCTGCCTAGTGAAAAGATTTTAACTATGAATGTTTGTTTCTTATCTATCCTCATACAATACTAGTGTGAAAACATGATTCACAACCATTAGTACTATTTTTTTAGGAAGGTATTGGGGAGAGAAGAAGACACAATTGTCTGAGATTTGGGAGCAGGTTTAAACTTGCTTCAGTGAGTTTTGTATCTGTGTAACCTGGAATGATTTTAGCATAGAAAGAATTGTCTTCCCCCCACATCATCTCTTTGCTTCTTTGTTTTATTTTGTTTACTTTTGCTGCATACATGTAGTCTTTTCTCCTTTATCCTGTATTTACTGGTGTCTGAATATTTTCACTGATTTTGTGTGTGTGTGTGTGTTTTGCATGTGTAAAATATGCATATTCCAGAAAAACATGCTTTCACATTGTAACATAGTTTTCTTTAATGTGTTCTATCCTGCTCACTTATTTCAACTGGTAACTGTCCCTTTTTCTTCTGGTAATAGTCTTTACCCCTGTACTCTTACTTTCTCCAGTTTTCCACAGTCTCTCATTCATGCTGTTTTGTTGTGTTTTTTTTTCAGTACAGAGGGTTTGTGAGATTATTCAATAAGTTTATTCTTTTTCCTTCACAGAATGATCAGAAATCGAACCAAAATGAATATATTATTTTTCTAAGGTCTCCTTTTCTTGGCCTATTCTTTCTTTGAAATTCATGCTCCATTAATCTCTTGGAGCATGATCTTTAAGCATCAGAGTTGTTCTTTACACTTCAAAGGAGGAGTTGAGAAGGAAGACCAGTAAAAGGCTGGTGCATATGATTTGTTATTAAAAATCACTAACTTAGTCTTGTGGATGATGTACACCACAAAAAATATTATGTGCTGTATTAGGATACATCTTCATGCTTTTTAGTGATACTGGTTAACCAGAACAAATGCTATCCAATGCAAATATAAAGTTTTGCAAAGTGTGTTTTCAGATATATGGGAAAATAGAGCAAGTGTAACTAAATTGGGATGGTTTTTACATCCAGTAATTAATTTTTGAAGTGTTACACTGTGGTCTAATCATCTCATTTTTCTTATACATGTACATCACTTCTGTTCAACTAGCATTTAGGCTTAGTCTCTCATATTTCTGTCTCAGAAATATGAAAATTAGATGGAACTGTATGCAGCCTATGGGCGTTGTAGCAGTTTGAGCCAGGTGCCCCTTGCTGTGCCCACATGAGAAACACCTCCTGTGTCCTGAAAGGGTCCAGCCCAGTGGGTGGACACAGGAAGCTGCATATTTCATCCCATAATGTCCTGCTCTGCTCCCTACAAAAGCTACCTGCGGGGTCTGGCACTTCTTCTTTCTTCCCTCGCCGCTACCTGGTAATGGGGGAGCTGTCTCACAGCCTTTTGGTCCTGGCTAGGCCCAAGGCTGGGGGGAAGGGCAGCCTCAGATCTGGCCAGCGGAGATTAGCCTAACAGTGGAACTAAAAAAAAAAAAGTGCAGTAATTTTTTAACAGAGCAGATACAATAGCTGGACCATGTAGATTAGAACTTCCTCCCTAAGATCATCACCATGTACTTTAATATTCAGGAAATAGATAACAATAGTGTCAATATTGAAGTTGTTTGTTATTATTGTTATTATTGTTATACAGTATCTTTCTGAAAATTGACAATATTTCCTCTATCTTAAATTCCCTCTTTTTGTGAGATATTTTTGAATGGTTGTATCCTGCAAGATGCATTACTAGGAGATTGGCATTACAACTACAGAAGATATAATCAGGATCACATTTAAGTTTTCAAACCAAGGCCAAAAAAACGTATGTCATCTGCTTTATTTTGCAAATTAAGTGGATATTTTTCTATTTGTGGATACCTACACCTCATGGCTAAGGTGTATGTCTGTTATTTACTCATTTCACAACATTTGTTTTCAGTAACTGTGTTAATTGTTTTGAGGGGCTCATCCTGAAATCAGGGTTAGTTGCATGCACACCTGCACACTTGCTTTCTAATTACATGTCAAGATATCCAAAGCAATATTTTTCTACTTGTAGGAGGAAAATTAGGGAGGCAAAAGCATATTTGGAACTTAAACTGGCCTCTGATGTGAAGGACAACAAAAAGTCCTTCTATAAATATATTAATAGCAAGAGGAAGGGCAGGGACAACCTCCACTCCTTGGTTGACATGGAAGGAAATGTTGTAACACAGGATGAGGAAAAGGCAGAGGTACTTAACACCTTCTTTACCTCAGTTTTTACTAGCTGGAAAGAACGTCTACCAGACAGCTGGCCTGCAGAACTGGCAGAGGGAGCCAGGGAGCTGCATGGTTTCCCTGTGTTCCATGAGCAAGTGATAGGAGCTCTCCTCAGCAGCTTGGACCCCCACAAGTCCATGGGACCAGATGGGATCCATCCTAGGGTGCTGAGAGAGCTGGCAGATGAGCTGGCCAAGCCACTCTCCATTATTTTTCATCAGTCCTGGCTCACTGGAGAGATCCCAGATGACTGGAAGCTGGCCAACGTGGTACCCATCCACAAGAAGGGCCGGTTGGATGAGCCAGGGAATTACAGGCCTGTCAGCCTGACCTCAGTGCCAGGAAAGATTATGGAGCAGGTCATCCTGAGTGCAATCACGCAACACTTAGAGGATGGCCAAGGGATCAGGCCCAGCCAGCATGGGTTTAGGAAGGGCAGGTCCTGCCTGACCAACCTGATCTCCTTCTATGATCAGGTGACCCGCCTGGTGGATGTGGGGAGGCCTGTGGATGTAGTCTACCTGGACCTCAGCAAGGCCTTTGACACCGTTCCCCATAGCAAACTCCTGGCCAAGCTGTCAGCCCATGGCTTGGATGGGAGCACACTGAGATGGGTTAGGAACTGGCTGGAGGGCCGAGCCCAGAGAGTGGTAGTGAATGGTGCCACATCCAGCTGGCAGCCAGTCACCAGTGGTGTGCCCCAGGGATCAGTACTGGGCCCCTTGCTCTTTAACATCTTTATTGATGATCTGGACGAGGGCATCGAGTCCATCATCAGTAAATTTGCTGATGACACCAAGCTGGGGGCAGGAGTTGATCTGCTGGAGGGTAGAGAGGCTCTGCAGAGGGACCTCGACAGGCTGGGCAGATGGGCAGAGTCCAACGGCATGAGATTTAACACATCCAAGTGCCGGGTTCTGCACATTGGCCACAGCAACCCCATGCAGAGCTACAGGCTGGGGTCAGAGTGGCTGGAGAGCAGTCAGGCTGAGAGGGACCTGGGGGTGCTGGTCGACGGTAGACTGAACATGAGCCTGCAGTGTGCCCAGGCAGCTAAGAGGGCCAATGGCATCCTGGCCTGCATCAGGAACAGTGTGGCCAGCAGGAGCAGGGAGGTCATTCTGCCCCTGTACACTGCACTGGTTAGGCCGCACCTCGAGTACTGTGTCCAGTTCTGGGCCCCTCAGTTTAGGAAGGAGGTTGACTTGCTGGAACGAGTCCAGAGAAGAGCAACAAAGTTGGTGAGGGGTTTGGAACATAAGCCCTACGAGGAGAGGCTGAGGGAGCTGGGGTTGCTTAGCCTGGAGAAGAGGAGACTCAGGGGTGACCTTATTACTCTCTACAACTACCTGAAGGGAGGTTGTAGACAGACGGATGTTGGTCTCTTCTCCCAGGCAAGCAGTACCAGAACAAGAGGACACAGTCTCAGGCTGCGCCAGGGGAGATACAGGCTGGATGTTAGAAAAAAGTTCTATACAGAAAGAGTGATTGCACATTGGAATGGGCTGCCTGGGGAGGTGGTGGAGTCGCCATCGCTGGAGGTTTTTAGGAGAAGACTTGACGGGGTGCTTGGTGCCGTGGGTTAGTTGCTTGGGCGGAGTTGGATTGGTTGATGGGTTGGACGCGATGATCTTGAAGGTCTCTTCCAACCTGGTTTATTCTATGTATCTATGTATTCTATGTATCTATGTACTTGAAAGCTTTGGATTTTTAATGTTTAATTTATCCCAGTTTTGACATTAGCTGCTTTTGACATTACTGCTTTATTCCCCAAGGATCCTTTAAGAAAATGTAGTTGAAATGATGTTTACTAATCATTAATTCACATGAACTCCAAGCATAATTTTTATTTAACAAAATAAAGGTAATCAAATAAGTCTGAGACTTTGCTGGAAACTCTGAAACCCATATTTTCTTTCTTTTTATGTTAAAAATCCCCTCTTCATTATATTATTCTTCATACATATTGATTGAATAGTGGCAAAGGATGTACGGCACTCCGATGGCAGACTCTCAGGGGTAAAGAGATCATTCATTAAGATTAGCTCTCTTTTCAAGGACTGTTTTTCTCTCCATTCTTATTCTAACAAGCCGAAAGTGTGTACTATGTGTAAATCAACAAAGGAGGTGGGGTTTTAGGACTAAATTTTATGTTTAGAGTCAGACAGTAGAGCCAAGGCACCCCTCCTTGCATTTCTGCGTTGTTGTAAAAGAGCTCACATATCTGATAATGTGTAGTCTGTAGTAATTTACATTCTCTTGGTGCCAGTAAGCAGTTCTGAACAGAAAAACAACCCACAAAACTACATCAGATCATATAAAACCACTTTGACTTTGACTTTTTTTTTTTTTAATAGGTCTAGTTAGTTTACTGTTTATGTTTAGTTTTAATCCACCAAATTACATTTACTTCATTAGACTTGGCATGATACCATTTGCTATTTCTTTGATGGAGAGAGGCTTTGTCTTTCTTGTTTCCTTTAGGGTAAACATTATAGAGAAACACATCCAGAAAATAAGAGGAGAATAATCTGTGTGTGGCATGATAGATAAAGCGTAGGAGGCAGAAAAGAATTCAATCTGTTTAATCCAAGAGAAAGAAACAAACTTTATAATTAAGAGCACTAGGATCTATAGACTTACTGAAGACAGAGCAGATGTATCTTAGTTTTAACACACATGAGTTTGGTATACACTGCTTGAAAGTGCAAAAATAAATATAGCATAAATCAGATAGCTTTCCAATGTGCTCTGAATTCTGTTCACCAGTATCTTACACCTTAAAGTGTCTGGACAAAGTTCAACCTTTTGTTAGGAAAAAATCCCAAATCTTCATAGATCTGTGGAATTTGTGTATATACTGAGGTTAAATTTGGTCCTATGTTGAAGGAATTAAGCGCTGACAGTTTAGGCAGCCCACTAGTATTTTATGTCAGACTGAAAATGGATGTAGCTCCAAGGGATGAAATTGCTGTAGAAACCCTAGCTTAAAAATAGATGTGATTATTCACTTATAAAAGTGGTAGAGGAGCTCATTTGGCTTTTAGTTTAAGTATGAAATATGTCTCTGCACTTTACTAGGATGCTAATTGTCTCATATGTGGGGGGAGATTCAGAGGATTCAGCTCCTGAAACCATTTTGCATAAATCTAGAGCAATAATATAGTTCTGCAATTTATATTTCAAAAGTCACTCATAGAATCATCCTGATGCAATTACTGTAGATGAATTTCCAGTCAGGAATGGGTCATATAAGAAATTGTTACTGGGTTATGGAAGCCCTAGTTATTGAACCCAGCTCATCTCAGTGTTACATCTAAGAGAGATGATATCTCTCACCGTTGTTTGAACTTACTGTTCTCACTGAGCAGCTTGAGCTACCTTGTATTTTTCACTGCATTGGAGTAACTTTACAGTTACTGCAGTCAGGTCTCCCTGGGAAATTCAGGCAAGGCTAACCCGAAGTGTAGCATACTTTTCTTTCCATGATTCTTTTGTCAGTCATGACTGAAAATGACCACTACATTGAGGTTAAACCTGATTTTGTCAAGTTACTGTCATTCATAGTTTCCTTTCATTCCCTCTGAATTTGCACATAATTTTTTTGTGGCTAAAATATAACTGCTCAAACTGAGTTTTTTCTGAAGCTTACCAGTAATCAAAGTCTTCTGAACATGTTAATTGACTTCTAATGACCAGAAGATGATAGGATCTCAGTTTTATACAGTTCCTAAAGATCACAGCTCCATCAGTCTGGCTTCTAAAATTGTTTTATGCAATATAATGCTGAACAAAACAGTGCAGGAATATCTTGTACTGACTTGCTCATCACCCAGATGATTATTTGAAACTTCTTTATTCTAGGTCTTGTCTATCTCCAGTTAATATATGACACATTCTTGGAATTGCAGCACAAACTGTTATTGCTGCAGCTTAGTACAGTATAACATGAATCATATGAAACTTAAGTACATGGTGGTTGATATCAGAAGTAAACAAATATAGTTTCAAATATCATCTCAATAGTTTCAAGTTGCTTTTGATTGGCAGCCAACAGATGTAAAATAGTAAAGGGGAGGTTGGAATGCTTATATATTTTCACACATATATTAGCCCATCTAATCAGGGAAATCTGTATTTTTATCATATCTTTGCAAAAAAGACTCTGGATCAGAAAATGAAACACACGGGGGAGAACTGAATGGGACTAGTTCAGAGTTTCAGGGAAGAAACATACAAGAAGTACTGTGCATCCTATTGTGTAATTTTGGCCTCAATCATCTTAAAGGTCTTTTCCAATCTAAATGGTTTTATGATTTTGGTCTGTGACCTGTCTATGCTAATAAGGCTTCTGCTTATCTGATTTAAAGTTTCAACATTTCTTGAATAGTAGGAATGAGAATGAGAAAATTTGTTAGAGAAGAGCAACAAAGTTGGTGAGGGGTTTGGAACATAAGCCCTACGAGGAGAGGCTGAGGGAGCTGGGGTTGCTTAGCCTGGAGAAGAGGAGACTCAGGGGTGACCTTATTACTCTCTACAACTACCTGAAGGGAGGTTGTAGACAGACGGATGTTGGTCTCTTCTCCCAGGCAAGCAGTACCAGAACAAGAGGACACAGTCTCAGGCTGCGCCAGGGGAGATTCAGGCTGGATGTTAGAAAAAAGTTCTATACAGAAAGAGTGATTGCACATTGGAATGGGCTGCCTGGGGAGGTGGTGGAGTCGCCATCACTGGAGGTTTTTAGGAGAAGACTTGACAGGGTGCTTGGTGCTGTGGGTTAGTTGCTTGGGGGGTGTTGGATTGGTTGATGGGTTGGACGCGATGATCTTGAAGGTCTCTTCCAACCTGGTTTATTCTATGTATTCTATGTATTAAATCCAGTTTGCTCAAGGAAAGGTGCAAATCAAGAAAGTCCTCTGAAATGAAAAACTTAGTCAACATTTTCTGCTGACTGAAATCATGGAAAAGGGCACTGAAGTGCCCAACATAGAAATGCCATTTCACAAGCAAACTGAATTTGTAGCCACAATTACAAAGAAGAGTAATTTATGGCTTATAACAAATGCTGGAACTTTCCAGCATCTGGTTTAACCTTTATGAAATTTTAACATAACTGGATCATTAAATGGGTGGAAATCAGTTTACCAAGCTGGTGTTGCAGCTTAGCATCAAACACACAGTAATTGCAGTGTACATTTTGACCTTAGTATGCTGACACCAGTTTTGTGATCTGTTTTGTTCACCCAAGATGAGGATTACAAATACTAAGTACAGTGCTAATCACTTGTAAAAACCTATAAATCTGTGGCCTTCCACAATAAAAATTAGAAATGAATATTGGACTATCAAATAGGAAAATCATGTATGTAATGGAACCATTTGTTGGAAAACAATTGGAGGCTGTCCTATGTCATTGCAATTTTGTAGTGTTGAATTTGAGTGACACAGAGAAAGTCTACATGGCACTTCTTTGATATGTTTTTCTTTTGAAATAATTGTTTGCATGGGCTTTATTTTCTAGCACTTTCCTGTCCCAAATCCTGATGAATTAAAAGTGCTACTGATAGATAGTGAACATTTTTCGTACTAATATTTCTGACTATTTCTTTGTGTTTGCTTTTATATAGAATCATGTCTTTGGTTTCAGGTGCAGCTAGAGGAATCAGGTTCACTATTAGTGGTGTTTCTGTACTTTTTCATACCGGCGGTCCTTTCCCTATTTCTATCATGTTCCCACTATAGTTTAATCTCCTTTGCATATAGATAGATAGATTGATAGATAGATAGATAGATAGATAGATAGAGATAGATATATAGATACATATATATATATGTGCCATATATCCATACGTAACTCCCTGTTTAAACAGGACTCTTCAATCAGATAGAACTTTAGAGGGATGGAGAAGCATCTAATAAAATATGTGCTATGGAGTCAGATTGATCGTCAGTTGAAACTGGAACAAATGGGAATGCCCTATCAAATTATCTTGTTCCGTAGTTTATTCTGGAGCCTATTAAAAAAAATAAAATCCAATTATGACCTTCTCCAATCTCTTTTCATTTCAGCTTCTCATGTATTAGGTGAAAAAAAGGGCTACTTTGAGATGTAATATAGTCTGCTATCATCTTTGTTCTGTGCTCATTTTTTTTTGACTTTTAATTGGATTTAGAAAACTATGTATTTGAATACAAGCCTAGCTTGCCTACAGAACTAAGCTGCACAAACTGCCAATCTGTCTGTAAATACAGTCACACTAAGACTCAATGGGGAGTTTCTTTGTCCTATTTGGATGTATAAACTATGAAAGTACTGAAGTAAGTCTGCAAATTCATGTGATTTATGTAGGTCAATTCCTTTTATGCACTGTGAAGTCAGTGTAATTTCCACATATAAGTAACCTGCAGCCCTTCAATCAAGTTCTCAATGTGCAACCTGTGATGTTTATTTCAGGTTTGTTGACTATAGAGCATATGGGTCTTCAGTACTTTCTGCCTTTGAGAGGCAGTGGAAGATACCATGGGAGATTGAATGTCAGAAGTAGTCTATTTGTGAGCTTTTATCCACCATGACTGTAATGAGAGGAATAAGAAATGTGAGAAAAACACACACATTCCTGCATCCTGTTCTCATTTTCGGCAATTCTGGAAAACACTTGGGATAGAAATGGGTCCTGGGACACCAGAAAGTTGAGGCAGGTCTTGCTCAGCATAGGAGAGTAGTCATAAATTCTCCATAACTGAACCCTGTGTTCAGCATTGTGTAGCGTGCTGGCTGTTTGAAAAGCAAGTCCCTTTGCTTACATTAAGGGCATGGCCACTAATGGTTGCAGATGGTTGATTTCTAGGTAGATAGATAGACAGATAGGTAACATACATACATAAAGATATATATTTACTCCATTTAAAGTAGAAAGGAGAACATTTTTGCTTGGTAGAACAAGTGGGTAAAGTTAAGTACTGCACCAACTCGTATTGTTGTATTGTATGAGACTTCCTTAGCCCGCAATAGCTAAATAATTGTTATTGATTAATGAGTAATTATTAAAAATATCTCGCTCTTCTGTGAAAATGTATATTTCACAATATTTCAAAAGTCACTAGGGTGGCTTAATGATGTGGGGCAGCTTAATTTTCTTTTTTTGGACAAAGTTAAAGGATGTAAAAGGAATGTCATTGCTCAGAATCATTTGTTTACTACACACACCTGAATACACATGGCCATACCTGTATGTACAAGAACAGGGCTTCTCATTTATCAGCTGACCTAAAACTGATCCATGCAATCAGCAGTTATACAAAATAATTTTGAATTAGATTATGAACATTTTAACTGGATATTGATGAATGTTATAAGCAGGTACCCAAAATACTTTAAATCAGATACTGTGGCTTTTAACTCAGTGAGTTTTATGTAATGACTCAGCTTTTTAAAAGTAGCAAATGTGGTGGAGAAATGCTTTGAGGCTTGTAAACTTAATGACATCTACCAGGCATCTAGTGCCAAGGTCTGAACACAGGAATATAAAATTACTCTTGGCTGTAGGAGCAAAGTTCAAACACAATTTCTGAAGCATTTCAGGACTTGAATCAGACCAGTTTGCACTTGCATGCAGATTGGGTTACTTTCATTACAAGTTCAGCAATGCTCAGTATTTGCTAGTTTATTATCATCATCGCCATCATCATCATTACACTCTTCATCAATGTATATTCAATATTATGTTTGTAATACAATAATTCACAGAATTAAAATCTTGAGTGATTCTGTACTATAAAAGTCTGAATGATGTGAGTCAGAGAAATAGCATTAGAAGGTATATTGCCTTTATTGTTTCTTTATACGTCAACAGAGGTGTGAAAAAATCTATTTTGAGTCACTCCTCTTGTGCATTCATTTTTTTTCTTTAATTATACTAGAATTACATTTTCATGTAGTTTTAGGAACAGAAGGCTTGAGTCTCTGATTTAAACCTGTTCCACAGGAATATCAATATAATTTAAAAACTAAAAGTGTACCTGAGTATAGCCCAAAGACATTTATAATTTGGGGGATAAAGACCAAGCTGCATTTCTTTGTTTTCCATTTAAGTATATTTGTATATCCACTGTCTGTAAAAGCTTACGTACAGTTAGACTTACAGAATTATTTGATTTTTTGTCTTACGCAGACAGATGTCAAGGCAAAACTAATTACTAAGCAATGCATAGGCTAATATAAGTTTCTTTCTCTGAAACCAGTTCACAAAAGACGTCCTTCAACCTGTGATTTTCTTAGTTTAGAAAAATTAAAATGAGAGATGTGTTCTGACTATCACCAAATCTGTCTATAGCATTTAATTTATTGATATGATTGATACTGATAATTTACCTCTTGACATTAACAAAGTTATTCTTATTTTTGAGATGTCAGGTTTGGTGCTTTATTGTCATAAGCAGAAACCTGTGCACTTAAATGGTTAGCAGTATTTCCAGCTCAATGCTACTGTATAACATGGTTCAAAGGTTGTAAAATATGTCCAGACTGTAATAGGTTTAAAAGCTGGTGACAAAGGCAAAAAAATCAGTAAAATATTCTCCTTTTCCCTCAGAGAAAAAAGCCAGAAGCTATTCATTATCATGTTCTGTAAATGTTGTTTACTTCATTGATGTCAACTGTTTTGCTTTATCTTTGTCTTCTTCCTGTTTACACATCAAACAGTGCTAAGTGCAAGGCAAATTTTCCTTACTAAGAAGAATACATTGTCCTCTTATATTCACATGAGAGATCTAAAGAAATAAAAATGTTTGTTGTGATTTCTTAATCAGTGACTTCGTAAATATAGTCGAGATTAGTGGAATTTATTTTCTGAAAGGTAAAGTCTTGGGTTTATATGTTCAATACTCTTCATCCCAGCAATTTTGAAAACATGTTTAAAAACAGATGTAAAGTGATGAGGCTATTCATTCTCAGTCTGGTAAACACTCCTGATGTTCAATGCTTAGTTATACCTGAGTTAAGTCTTAGGATTGATCAAGTAGTCACAGGAATAGCTAACATATATTTTATTATTATTATGTATGTCAGAGAAAGACTTTACAAATCTTTACTATGAGGGCAGTAAGCTGATGTAGTTGTAAGAAGAGTGGTTCATGAATGGCTGCATGGAATGAGTGCACATGTGAGATACTGTAATTTCCACCTTAGCTTGATCTGGTAACACTGAATTTTCAGTGACAACCATTGTGCTTAATCAGGGTTAGTACCCTGAGCTGGATGGGAAGGAGGGATGGGGTCTGCAAAGGCAAAAGCCACACACTTTTCACATGATTGTGCAGATACGCGGTTCATTGGGCAGTATTAATAAGAGGAAGGAAGGGATTTAGATTGTTAATCCATGCTTCTTAATACAATGTCACATTAAATGACACCCACAACATGCATATTGATTGTTTTAGAGCTGGAACCTGATTATGAAATACTGCTTTATCCTTCTGTGACATTGGCTCTCTTGAGAATTTTCTAGCAACAAAGCATCAGTTAATGAAAATTTTGTAATAAATCCATTAAAACTGGCTTTATGTAGAGACAAGTAGAGGCAAAAGCTATGTCTGTGTGACTCATTGAGGAATGCAGCACCCTTAGAGGGTGATATGCAAAAGGTAGTACCATAGCTGTGTTGGGGTAGTGGTCCATTTGAGGTAATTAGCCTCACTTACTGTGCTTTCTATACCACACATGTTCATATAGGTATGGCTCAGGAATCTCTGTATGGCACTGTATCATATACTGTGTAGAAGTAAATGTCTGATAAGATGATGTGACAAAGAATTATGTAGTCAATGAATAGGGAAGCTTGAAGTCCAGTACTGTTTATCGCCTCATGTCTCATTTCAGTGTCTCATCTGCCTTCCATAGTGAACAAAGCTCAACCCAAGGTTTCAACCTACAACTTCCAGTTGTGCTCTTTATTAACATTTATCACAGTATTAAGTTTCAATGAAAATCAGTGGGATGAAGCACAGAATGGAAGTTAGCTACACAAAAATGTTCTGCTGAATTAGGATAATACACTGTGATGTGTTAAATCATTCTACTTCATGGCATATGTAAATCTGGCAAGAAAAAACCCACATCTTTACATCTTTTTTGTTGTTCTAGTGGTCTGAAATCACTAAATATGATGTAAAGATGTGCATGGTCTGTATTTATTTTTACAACAACTGATGCAACATTTTATGGAACCTATCACTGAGATGATACTTGGGTGTTGCTTTTAATTACACATACTAATTATGACCAGGCTGTAATAAAAATTGTTTTGAAGAATTAATGCATGACAGGTTTCCATATAGTAACAACATGATAAAAAAAAAGGGGGGGGGGGAGGGGGGCGCAGATTTGGCATTCTTTAAGTTCTGTCCTCTATAAAGTGTCAGTATCTTAGTTTTAATAGATATTTTGACTTAGTTAATGAATACTAAGAATCTTATTTGTACAGCATTTTTATAAAATTAAGGGATTTATAGACAAAACCAATATATTTTTATTCAGAACATGATCTCCAGTGGCTTGCATTGCATAATTAAGTGTTAATGGAGAGTCCTGTATTTAGTTATTTAAGTTAAATCCATTCTTTGCTGCTATCAAGTGAATTCTTTACTCACTAATCTTGAACTGCTTTTAGCAAAATAAATCTATTAGATACTGAGGTCAATCATAACAGAATAGGAGGTGATACTATTCTATTTTTCCAGGGCCTAGCTAAAAGAAGTCCTGCTAGTAGCAGAGGAGTGACACATCAGCACGTGGATCAAAAGAAGAAGGCACATCATAAAAATTTTAATTCCTTGCAGGAACCAGTTTCCCTGGTATCTCAGAAAAGAACAGATTGTTATATTCAGCTCCTATGCATTTTTTTCCTTTTCATATTCCCCCTCCCCCCCACTAACTAAATTAATATAAACAAAGAAAAATAATATTTTCCTTTGCCCTTGGTTTGAAAAGGCAGAAATCTAGCCCTGTTCTTCGTATCAAGACAGGATCTGCTGTCCAAACAGACATGTTTTTTTGAGAATCTATTTTAACAGCTGCACAAAAGAAAGAGGAAAACTTTTAACTGATTTGTGAGCTGATGCCAGGACTGTTTTATCTGTGTTTGCATTCATGTTCCCAGTTCTTACCAGGAAGATGATTTTATCATTCCTGAATCTTTAAAATTCTGATTTTCTTCCTCAGGATGATATTTGGGATAAGCAAAACCTATTTAGTGACTTTCTCCTCTGTCTTTTTTCCCCACTTCATATAATGACTGAAGTCCTTTACTTGGAACCCTACTGGAACAAAAATCTTACCCTCCCCGAGTGATTTTCAGCCATCCTATTAGACACATGAATTAATAATTTTGCATAGTAGGTACAAAATGGGTACAAAATGGTTATTGTCTAGATGTAAAATCAAGCAAGATTAATTAGCTTGGAGATGTTAGTGATGGTCACAGCACATATCCTGACAGTTATTTGGATACAGCTCTCATGGGGTGTCTTCCAAAACTTCAGGATTTGGGGCCTGTGCCCCAGCTCTTTCTCAAATAACTGGTGGAAATCTTTGGACTTCCCAATAATACTATTTTTCAAGTTATTTTTAAGATTAAAAATAAGTCCTAAAAGATGTTTTCTTGGGTTTCTAGTTCATAGAAGGTGATCAAAGTGTCTGGGAATTTCCTGATATTACATTATAATTATCAGTTTTCAATAAAATTTCAATTAACTTTTTAGTTTTTCTAGAATTATTTTTTTAAGGCTATTTAGAAGTTGGTGTCCAAATATTTATTTCCAAGGTAAGAAAATATTTCCCCCCCCATAAAATAATCATACTGTGCTATTTTAGCTACTCGATATACTGCCAAAAAGGGTTGCTCACCTAATTAGTGCTCAACTATTGTCTTCCTATTTTGATGCATTCTTAGGTGTGACTCCGATTTTTAAGATTGTTCTGACTTTTAGAATACAGACATCTCCTCAGATTTTAAGCAGCATGTATTCTTACATAAAATTTACTTGCCCTTATATATCTTACGGCTCCAAGAGCTGTGTTCAGTTTTTTGGTTTTGGGACTGTTCAAAGGTTAAGGTAGTATCCTCAGGAATTTGAGACCTACCTCTTCTTGGTTTGCCGCTCTTCTGGAACCAAAATTACTAGTTTTGTATGAGGTTAGAAAAACTCCTGATATATATGAGAAATTAATTTAATGTTTGATAGGGTCATAGGATAGTTACTTTTGATAAGGACTTCAGGACGTCCCTAGTGTGTTACTTGCTTCAAGCAAGATCAGCTGTTAGGTCAGAGCTGGGCAGGAGAAAATAGCTCCCAGTCTCTTAGAAAATCTGGTCATGCAGATTTACATGCTGCTGGCCATTTCTGCTGTCTGGGCTCACTGCTGATTCCTGCCCAGATCAATGCTCTCGGGGTCCCCAGGGTCTTTCCACCAGGGCTCCTCCCCAGCTCATCAGCCTGTATCATTGAAAGGACTTATTCCTTTCCAATTGCAGGACTTTGTGTGTGTAGGGCCTGTTAGCCCATTCCTTCACCTGTAAAGTGCAGCCTTGCCTTCCAGCACATTGGCTGTCCTCTGCAAATAGTAGGAATGCAGTATCAAAAACTACAAGTGAGTGTTGGACATTGTCTTCGTATCTTAGTTTGGTACCTTCATATTTTGCATCTTCTTGAAACTGGCTTGTTTCTGTAGGATGTGTTTCATTCTCTGCCACACTATTCTTCCATGTCCCTCGAGTCGGCTGTGTAATGTAGCGATATTTCCATGTCTGTGGTTTTGGGCCCAAAGGAATGTAGGACTTTTCTTCTTTGCATTGTTTTTCTCAGTCTTCTGTAATTTAAAGGAACATTCTTGCTCTAAGGAATTTTTCTGATATGTTCTTTTAATTGCTTTCCTTTTGATTTTCGCTAACTGATCCTGATTTCTCTGAAATGGGATGTCAAAAAATGCACAGAATACTCCAGCTGAAGCTTTACCATGCTAAATATTTCATGCCTCTTACATTGTAAATAATTGTTACACGTGTGTTTTTTCTTAATTGAATTGTATCTTTATAGCAGTCATTTGGCTTAATTCTGCGACAGTATATCCTTTGGTCTCTGATACTTTCTCTGACCAAAAAACTGCTTACTTTTGTGTTGCTTCATTTTTTTAATTTATTTTAAAGATATATGCTCTGTTTCTACTCTGAGCTCAGTGCAGAAGCTTTAGAAGACTCTGTGATTTCAAATGGGTAAACTGGTCTGAGTATAAGCAAATAGAAAATTTAACTTTTTGCCTATAACTATCAGGAAAGGAGACAAGTAGCAAGCAGCTGCTTTAAAAAAAAAAAGTAATCCTTTTCTTTCATCATAGGGCTGGCTCTTAAATTTTTATAGTGACTTAGAACCACTTAATAATGTAATCCTGCCAAGAATTCTCTTAATTATTCATGACAGAATGTATTTACTTCAGGAAAACCCTATGAAAATAAGTGTCCATCTGGCAAAACCACGCGTCCTCTTTTCCTCTAATTGGAACTCAACTTTAACTGTCCTTAACAAAAGGAACTTCTGATAAAGCTTACTAATCCCTTTTAGACAGCTTCATTCTCAGATAGGAGTAGTTCACTGTAGTGAACCAGATATTTCTGGATGATAAACAGCAATGGTCTATATAGGTATGTGGCCTAAAGTGGTCATCCTTATAGAATACCTGAACATTTCAAGTGCCAAATTTCATATATGTGAAATGGTTAGATGTGAGGTAGTGTATTGGTAATGCCTTACTTTGTTAGTGAAATGTCAAAGTTTGTAATAATCCTTTGGAGGGCTTGGTACTACATGGTCCCTGTGGCAAGCCTTGGGATCACTAGTCAGTGTTGTGTACTAAGCTACAGTTACAACCCATACAGCTTGAGGTATTTTATGATTGCATTTGTCTAAAGAGTTGATTATGGCAATATAACCTTTATTTGTCAAGTTTTGTTTGCTACAGATCAGAAAAAATCCATGTGACATACATCAATAGTTAGATCTTCTCTGAAATGCTGACAGCCACAGTCCATAGACTTTTATGACTATAGCCAGGAAATTTATAGCTATATTGAATTCTGGTCAGTATGAGCCATCTTTTCAAGACTAGGAAGTAAATCCAGTGCCAAAAAGTGATTGTTTTCTGGCTTTGCTTAGCTATGCTGCAAAATATAAGGAAAACTTACTTTTGAAAGCCTGTGGTATTCTTCAGCCCCACACTGAATGAAGGTGAAACTTCCTTAGTGGATTGTGCTATGCTTTTCTGCCTCAGCATGAGCTAACTGTGAAGTTACAGCACTTACCTGGGAAGTTAAACACAAAGGTTGAATATATTATCATGCTTTAAACTCACTTTGAAATTAACTTCCGGTCACTGAGTGGGGAAGCGCCTGATCATTTCTGTGAGTCGTGCTAACTATGAAACATAACTAGAAAAGAAGCACTCTCTAAATTAAATCCTTTAATTATCAAATTTGGAATGTTTTTGTTTTCCTCTCTTCACAGATTTCGTAAAATCATAGTATTTCTAATTGGAAAGACAGAATAAAAAGACACACATCTTGTAATAATTTTGTGATTCTCATGTGTTACTTCCTTTGCTTTTCCTGTAAGGAAATGAAATTACATGTTTTGTTTATGTTGAACGATACAGATTACTTCACTAGATATTAAAAGCTGTTGAGTTACAGATCAAAAGAAAATAAATTAACTTAATCCAAATCAAATATTGTTTTGCTGAGTTTTTGGCAGAACACCAAACTGAGAGTCAACATTTTTCTTTTTAGTCTGAGCTTCTTGTTATTCAGTCATCTAAGCTGACAACTTTACTCTAAAGGAAGATTTTGACCGGTGGGGTTATGTAATAATTTTTTAGATTAGCATAGGGCAAAAAAAACCCCTTGGTAGTGTCAGGTAAGACAACATTTGCACCTATGTGTTTCTTCTTTACATTCGGGATGTATGTACCAAATTAGGAATTTTACTGCAGGTATAAGTTGAATATATGATGATATATAATGATTATAATAAGAATGCTAAGGTAAACAGGTATGGTAATTTTTTACTTTTATGAGTAGTTAATGCATGCATAATTTAATATCATAGTCCTTTTTTAATATTCTTGGGCATACCAGTGACACATCTACCTGAAAACTTGATCTGTGTTATCATTTGAATGATAGTTTAAAAGTTATGTATTATCATAAATAATGTAGTGTGGTGGGTTGAGAGAGGGCTTAGCTCTCCCTCCTCCACAGAGTAAGAAACCACAACTAGCCCAGTCGAAGGAGCAAAGCTATATATTTACAAGCATATATGGAAAGCAGGTTGTATACAACACAATATATACAGGTATTTACAATATATATACAGGTATTTACAATATATACACAGAAATATACAGCAAAGAGAAATAACACAACAAAAATCCCTCCCCTGGGAGGGATCCCCTCCCTGTAACCCCCTCTCTCCCCCCCTACCTCCCTTTTTCCCCAAAAAGGGGTTAGAGAGAAAGAAAGGCAAGTTACTAAGGAAAAGAGTTGTTAGTAAGCTTCAAAAGCCCATGCAGGATTAGTTTTTGCTTATCTAAAGGCCAACTCCAGCAGTTCGCAGAGAGAGAAGGCAGGGAGAACAGGCTGAAACCCACACTCCCCCAACTCCCAAAACCAAACTGAACTGAGAGAAAAAAAAAGTTCCAACTGCTCCACAATCTAAAGTTGCATTTTGTCTATCCACCAATGAAATTCGTTTAGAATATCAGAATGTTTTGGTTCTAGTACCGAAAACATTTAGCCAGTGTCTCAGCACTGTTTGTTCTTAAAGGCACAGCCTCAAATGGTCACATGTAGTGAAAAATTAACACCACTGATTTATTCTTCTAAGTAGTCTTTTATTGATTTTTTCCTTTAAGAGACTAGAGTAGATAAGAGTTCTAAAATGCTGCAAGTGAAAACTTTTAGAAGAAACGTCAGAAAGGAAAAGCTATGTAGGTCGTCTCGTTTTGCATTTCTAAAGAAACTGTCTAATGCAGTATTGTATTTTACTGGAAGTGACTATATTCCACTACTGTTATTGATTAATTTATTTTTCTTTAAAAATACCCAAACTCTGAACATTTTGTATGTCTTCTTTTTGAAGTAAACATTCACTGATAAGGTCCCTAAATTCTTTTTCTATGCTGATAAGGTGTCTGCCACCGTGCTAGTGTGATGCACATGTCAACATGGTAGCATTTAAACAAATGTTTAGATGGTCAGCAGAAAGGAATTAATTATCAGAGCTGTCTGGTTTTTACCAGAGATATAAATACCGTTTGGGCATCTATCTTCAACTAAAAGGCTGGATTTCAGCTAAAACCGGGGGGTATTTTTCTAAAGCTACAGTAAGCTAATGTGAGGGTACATTGGCAGAATTAATATGCATGTAGAGCAATACAAGGAGTGATAATAAAGCTATGTCCACAACTGGTGTACGTCAGGTATTACGGAACATGATTTCTAGTTTGTGGTGTAATAGTTCCTCTTTTGCTAAAATTTGCAGCAACAGAGAATTTTAACAGTCAACACACCAAAAAAACCCTAAATTTCTCTCTAAATGTCATTCTATTTCTGAGGTAGAATTACCTTAAAAATAATTAGAAAAAACATAATCCTTTGTGCAGCTACTATATATTGTGCCCCCCAACCTGCTACATTGTATTTTCTACACTTTAGAGAGTTTCTATGATATCCATGAACAGTTCCTAGTACACCATACAATTAATCCATCTTTACTATGCATATACTTTGTATTATAAACATTTAACAGTTGAGTGTGCATATTTTCAAAACAATGCTCTTATTTCATTAGTCCTTAAATAGTTTGGAAAATGAGTGGCCTTCATGACATTTTATAAAAGAATGTAATTGCTTTTAGACTGGGGAAACTGATCCTAAATTAAGTGCACCTTAGAAAACGTCCAACCTCAGGCCTTTGCAAAGACACCCACACATCTGCTGATTAAATCTTCAGGATATTTATACCGGGAAATTCAGATTCTTTTCCAACAGGCATGTCCCAGCAGATGCTGCGGTTTATAGATGGATTGTTTGAGCCACAGGCACCTGGTTTGGCAGGTACGCAGTTTGCCCCCTGCTGTATCAGCAAGAAGTGCTTGTGCTGAAGGCAAGAACTGACGTGTTTTGGTTCATGTCACAGCTCAGCTCTTTCCTCCAAGGGAGTGAGCATTCTGGGTCATTTTGCTCTGCCAATGGCCTGCTTTGATAGGTATTGGTAGTGTTCACACACCTTTTTGCCACAACAATACCCACCAGCACTTTCATGATGCTGGTTAAATAGGATTGTGTAAGTAGGAGAAGTATGCGATATTCTTTCAATATCTTCTCATGGGACAGGAACAATTATTCCCTTCTCAGTACACAGAGAGAAAGTTATATAGGGAGAAATCCAGAGAAGTGGCCATAATCTTCCAATTCCTCCAACCATTCAACAACAGGATGTTTTGACATCAGAGTAACTGCCACTGTAAATCTCCTAATTATGGATCAAAAATGTCACTGACACATGATGCATATCCCTGAACTAGTATAAGATCACACAGCATTTCAGAATAGTGGAAAAATTTCTGCTGGATTAACCTTTATACCCGTAAGTTAAAATCTACAGGCAATAATAAAACAAACCAAACACAAACAACAAAACCAACCAAATGAACAGAAACAGAAAAAAAACCACACATAAAGCTGACATATACTTTGTATTATCTGTTCTAACCAATTTGACATCTATGCTATCATTTATGTCTACCTGACTTGGACAAAATTAATAGTTTTAGTAACTAAAAGAAATGGTGCAGAGCTCTGGCAGTGATGCTCACAGACCCGTGTTCTCAAAGGTTGTGTTTAGCCACTGATATGAAGGTTGGTTGTGCTTGAGCTATCTGAAGAGTGAGTTCTACTAGAGATGAAAAAGTGCTTGTGCACCCAGGCCCACTTTTTTTCTGCATCATTCTTCCTCTGCCCACCTGCTGTGGTGACATGCTATTTTTACTCCAATGGAAATCTGCTCTGGTAAATTTAGTACCAATCAACTAATGCAGTATGCATCCTTTCTTGCATATCCCATAAGTCTCATTACTAGTTAGAAAGGTGCAAATACTAAATAGTTCTACATGTTTCTAAAGGCTACACACATTTACAGAAAAGGCCACTTTGACAGGAGCTACCACCCTTACTAGAGCTTTGCCAGACTTTCTGTGGTAATAGGAGTTTTGTTTTGAAACCGTGTCTCCTCTATAGTGAAATTGGAATAGAACTGTGAACAAAAAATGGCATAAATTAAACCACTGTTGTTCCCCGACTTTGTGACACATCATGGACCAAACATTATTAGAGAGCAGAATAATTGTGGGGAATTTTTCTTGTAATTGTGGTGAATTGAACTCTGGTACAGGCTGCCCATGCAAATGGTTGAATCGTCATCCCTGGAGATATTTAAAAGATGTGTAGCTGTAGGGCTTAGGGACATGATTTAGCAGTGGACTTGGTAGCGTTAGGTTAATAGTTAGAGTCATTATCCTAAAGGTCTTTTCCAGCCTAAACAGTTCTGATTCTATGAGATGAGGGGTGGAGTGTGTGCAAATTGCCCACTTTTGTTGGTGTTGTCAAAATAATAATTTCATTTAGGTGTGGGGAATTATTTTGTGTTACCTTTTTTCGATGTAAGTGAACTTTGTGAAGGTTGTAGATTGTACGATGAATGTGAATTTTAATGATAATGATAAAATATCTTTCTACATTCTCAGTATGATGTAGTTAAGAAACAGACACCTGAATATAACTGAATATTTTTTTAAAATCCTGCCCTTAGACATATTTCAATGGAGTCAAAATTCATTGTTGTGAAGATTAGATTGCTTCTCGTTTCTGTTGTACTGTGTGTTTTGGTTCTTCTTGTTTGTTACTACTCTTGATGTTGGTTCTGTATTTTCTTTCCTGAGTTAGCTGCTGCACTAGGTGTCTCTCTTTCTCTCTCCTAATCATTTTTGGGAAGGTTTGTCAAAATTCCTTTTGCTTCACAATGTGCAAAGCAGTACAGCTTAAGGGCTGTACAGCTTAAAGTCTGTACACTTACTACTCAGTGTACTTAGTTACTACTTTATTCTAAGAGATGCTGTGTATACCTGTCTCCCATTCAGCTACTTAAGGAAGCAAATGATCATCATGGGATCAGGCAGATAAGAGCTGATTTATTCCCTAGCCAGCAGGAGGGGAATTTAAATCAGTCAGAGTTATGAGAGGATCTCCTCAAATCTTCCTTCTGAAGGAGATTCTCCGGTAGTGCAAGAATGGCAAAACTGTCAGTGATACATATTAAATGTGAGATAAAGTCAGCAGTGGGGAACCTTAAGTGAAAGCTTGAGGAAAGAAATAGGGAGAATTCTGTCACTGGTACATTTCCCTCCCAAGGTCAGAGAAATGTATATATAATAAACCTCTGGTTAGAAGGGCAAAGCTGGTTTTCAGCCTCAAAAGCTTGATTATGCACCAGCCTTGTAAATACCATAACTACTGTTTTTCCTCCATACAGGTATCTAAGCCAGACTGCACTGGAAGAGACGATGTTAACAGCCAACCCCCAAAACAGGGAGAAATTAGCCATACTAAAACAAGCTCTAGGTGCTATGGGATTCAACAGCCTGGTAAGTTACAAAAGCTTATGCAAGTTGTGGCTAAAAACACCATATTACTTAGCTAAAAACAGGCCATAAGAAACTTCTGATGATAACCACTTTTGTGGGGAAAAGAAGTACCTTTCTGTTTGTCTTTTTTTTTTTTTTTCTGTTGGTTGAGACCTTGAAACAATATACAGTACTGTTTTACTTGAGGGAAATTATTGTAATCACTTTTAATTAGGCACAGAACCAGTAATGTAAATCTTTTTCGTTCTTAAAGATTCACAAAACAGCTTCAAGGTATAACACTCTGAACAATTAAATTACATAGATAAAAAGAAACAATGAAATCCCATATGAGGAAAACCTCATAAAACCCACAGGAATTTTCTCTTCTTGATTATCTTTCTGTCCCTTTTGATTTTGTGAAATGCACATTCCAATGATTGTGCTACCAGTGCCTGAAAAGAAGTAAATACATGTTTAGTCTAATAAAATTAGAGCTGGGTAACTTGAAAGAGCTGGCTTAACCACCAAAAAGCAAAAAGAATATAGTTCTGATGTTTGTCTTTAATCCTATAAAGCCTATAAAGAGAACTGGGAAAATTAATCAGGAAGATGTTCTGGAGGACAGAGGTAGGACAGGATCTGAAGTAATGGAGGGTTGAGTATAAGAATTCACGCAAACTTTGTAAGTCCCAGTTAGAACATCTAACAAACTCCCCACATTTCTTATATATGTGTATACTACTTTGTGCGCTGTAGCCAGGGCACTCCTGCAAAACAAATGCATGAGCAACAGTAGTTCCAGAAAGAGATAAAAACTTGTTTACCTGTACAGGATATTTAGCATCTTAAGAAAAAAAAAGAGAAATAAAATATAATGTATTAGTATGCTGAATTATCATAAGACCTGACAGATGGGCAACAGTTGTAATAAATAGGGATCAAGGGCTATCAGCAAAAAAAATTATGAGTCTGATGAGGTTACTCTTTAGGTGTGAGGCTTCTGTGGTGATACATTATGTAATTGTTTGGCATTCCCTAGTTAATATAGTAACAAATGTTCCTTGGTAACCTATGTTATCTTTTAATATAATGAAAACTTGCTGTTTTTTCTTTAATTAATATCCGTGAGTCCATATATGCAATTGAACACATAAGACACTATTTGACAGAATTCTTCCTTACTCTTACTGGCTTAAGTTCTGCACCTGTAGACTTCAGTAGCAAATGTTCCTGGCATTTAGCCCAGTGTTTGCAGATGGGCAGATCTCTGTAGCTCTTTCACTAACCCTTCCTCTTTCATTAACCCTTCCGTTCTGTTGAGGAAGGGCTTCAGTTAATGAATAAATGAGTGCTTAATGAATCACATTTTATAAGCCTGAAGAAACTACCTATGAACACTTTGCATACAATATTCCTTTGGATCCAGCACTTCAACTTCAGTTTGTTCAGAGTTCTTGAAAGGTAGTAAGCTGCCTCTCAGAAGAGCGTAAACCATCCTCAAGAGTCCTCTATATCAAGGCAGTGTTAGAATAATCACTTAGGTGGCTAGAAATCTGTGGTACTCCGGAGTGCTGCAGACTGATGTCCTGTGCTGGAGGTTAGAAGGGAATATGTGGATAAATCACACCTCCTAAACTTTCTACCCATTAATTTTACGGTACATGGGAAGGTCTGTATGTATTATTCCTTGACATCTAGCCACATTTGATGATGGATTATCTTTTTGGAGAACTACATAAAAATTCTTTAGCAGTCTTTGATGATGTCATGCAAAGTATGTTAATGTTTGTTAAAAACTGTTTTGAAGTTGAGGGAACGTGCATCTTAGAGCACAATGAGAAAATGTTTTAGAATCTGGACCATCAACTAAACCTGGGGCCTTATCAAAATTACCAGAATAAACAGCTATTCCAGCCTGCTCTAATTCAGTACTGTACAGTCACTCCCAAGCCAGTTCTGAGTAAGCTACCAACCAAACAAGAAGCATGCTGTACTATTGTGCCATTTCCATCTTGCCTATGAAGCCTTCTCAAGAACAGGATGTATCAGCCTGGTTTGAATGCATATTAGCACGCCTATTCTTCTGCTGTGAGAGCTAATCTTAATCAGCCTTTGCCTGTATAGATTACTTTTGTTAATCTGCAGTTTTGGTACTCTATAGTAGAAAAAAAAAATACTGTTGTCCTATTTGCATCTATTTTGTACAGTAAGAAATTGAATTTCTTGTCTTAAAATGTTGTCTAGAGAATCAAACTTGCTAAAACAGTATTGGAGGTGGTGTAATCTGTATACCAGAAAGACTGTAAGGTTTTTTTAATGGTATCTGGTGATGGGCATATTTATTAGAAAAAGGAGAAGAAAAGCTTTTGAAAATTAATGAAAAGTCATCCAAGCTTGGATTCAGTGTGTCCTGAATTCATTCTGTTCACCTGAGAATAAATGGGATATATTGGCTAAATATTTCATTTGTAGTGCAGTTTTTAAACATATTTTGCAAATTTCAGTAAGTAGAACTTCTCACTGTCATCTCTACTATTAGAATCAGGTTCCAAGAGTAATAAATTAACTTTGCATTCATAATGCCTTGTAATGCTATAGTGGATATCATGTTTCCTGTTTTATAATTTTAAAGGAACACCATTGTTACATAACTCCCTTCAAAAAAACATCCATAAACACCCAGTGTTCCCCATGTCCTAGCATTTTTGGTTCATATTTATTTTATGATGTTTTTTTTGTAATTTTGAAAACATTTAGAAAAGAAACAAAAACCCAACCCAACCTAAACCAATCGAACAAAACACCAAAAAGACCCCAGACCACCAAGAAAACTATTTATTTTCTTGCTGCTGTAAAAACGAGGCCAGGAAAAATCTAGCCCTATGGATATGTGTTTCACAGCCTCAGAGGCATCAGAAGCTGTCATGCAATCACGGGCAAAAAGTACGTGGGTAAAGGAGTTTGCTGTTGTTTCTTTTAGACCATAACTATAGATTTTGCTACCAGGAACCTTTTATAATTTAGAGCTAGAGGTTTTGTTTGTGAATAGAATTGGCTGAATAGAAATCAACCCTTGCTATTCCCAGTCACGGAAACTGACTTGATGGAATTTCTCTGTGGAGAAGATCTGTTTATATCATGCAGAAATAATGCATCTGTTAAAGTTATTTCAGTATTTTTTGTCACAATCTGAAAAGCTTTCTTAACTCAGTAGTTAATGTGATTTACATTAAAGCAAACCACCACCACCAAAAATAATAATGTGGTTTTATTCCCTAGATAGGTCCCATTTTAATTTCTAAATCTTAGTTTTCTATTAGTGGTTCACACATGAGTACTTTTTAACTTGGCAAATGCCAATGATACAAATTAATAGAATTTTTATTTTTATAAAATATTGCCTTTCACTGGTGTGCCCAACAGATCTCTTCTTTGTGTTTAATTCTGCATAAAAAATGTGCAGGAGGTGGAGAACCTGTTTGTAATTCTCTCAGCAATTCTGCATCTTGGAGACATTCACTTTACGGCTCTAACAGACGCTGAGACAGCATTTGTGTCAGACCTGCAGCTACTGGAACAAGGTCAGTAGAACATGACCTTGGAGCATCGCCTGCCTGGTCCCACAGGACTTTTGCACTGATCCACCAACAGATTGAAACACAGTTTCAGGGAGACAAAAAAACCCCAAAATCTGAAAATTCATAAATTACTGTGGAAAGACTTGGATGTTTTATAAACTACAGATTTTTATGTGATTAAATAAAATGCTAGTATTGCAGATCGTTTAATCCAGTGTTGTATTTGATGCTATCATTTGCTAGAAGAAATTGCACAGTGCACTTTGTGCAGGCTTCTTTTAAAATGCTTTTGCGCTACTTGTCAACAGCTGAGCAATTTGCATTGAACAGAATTCCTTACCTTCAAAATCTATGTCTTAAAAGGGCCTGTTGTTTCTGTGCTTTGAAGTTTGCCCTCTTGGTCACTTACAAATCTCCTCAAAGTGGCTTATGGATACAGAATGTCAATAAGCAGCATACCTTAACTCTAATGCAAGAGAAAGTCTGCCAAGCCCTGGAAAGTATGCCAAGCCCTGGGGAAAGTCCTGAGTAATCTTTAAAGGGGAAAGAAAGCTGTAACATAATATACAGATACATTCAAACTTCACAAAGTGCTGATTATAGTAATCCGATTTTACGTGTTCATTAATTTTGATTACTCCTATGACAGCACTCTTTTCTTTCATGTGTGTGTTCTTTCAGTATTCAAAAATAGCATCTACATAAGAATATGTTATAAACAATAAAATATGCAATAGGGCACAAATCAGGCGTTCTTTAAATTCTCTTTTCTTTTCAGTGGCAGGGATGCTGCAAGTTTCACCAGATGAGCTTGCTTCAGCCTTAACAACTGATGTTCAGTATTTTAAAGGTAATCTTTTCCATGCTTACCTTCTCATATATCAGGCCTAGTGACATTTTAATCCTCCTTGATTTGAGAATTGTAAAAGCAGACAAATTTTTATTTCTTACTTCTTGTATGGTCTCGTAATTTCACTGAAGAATTTCTCTGTCATGCATTGCCTTACTGGGCCACTGAATAAGAAATGTCTTTGTAATATGGTAGATACCAGTTTCAGTCTGACACTGATCAGCTTCTAACTTCATTAATCTTAGAAAAGTGTGTCAAGGTAATGGTTTAAATATTAATACTTAAAATCAAAAAGAGCATCTTGAAATAAAAGGGTTGGAAAGCTTCAGTTAAATGGTGTGGTATGCATCAGAAGATCCAGAGTGGTTTGAGTTGGAGGGGACATGAAAGAGCATCTAGTTCCAACTCCCTTACCATAGGCAGGGACACCTTCCACTAGAACTCATACCCTTTTCTACCGAGTGTGTATGTTTCCAAGCTGAAGAGCTTGCAAATGTTGACAGTCCTCTTCACTGGAGGCTTCAAACCCCCACTCCCCCACCCCCCCACCCCCAGTCTACCATTGTGTATAGGGTTGACAAAGGAGAAATAACTGTAATTGCATTTCCTGTAGCTAAAATTGGTTAAGGAGAACTTTACAACAGGCTTTCATCTCCATTTTCTGCTTTCTCTCTTAGGAGACATGATTGTACGGAGACACACTATAGAGATTGCAGAGTTTTACCGGGATCTCTTGGCAAAGTCTCTGTATGGTCGCTTATTTAGCTTTTTAGTCAACACCATCAACTGCTACCTTCAAAATCAAGATGAAACTGAGAGGTAGGTGTGCCATTATGTGTTCAAATACAGATCCATAAAAGAAACATAGTTCCATCATTTAAAGCATTCTACAATAGCATGACAGTGATGTTTGGTTCTGTAAATCACTGGCCATTCTTTCAGGTCTTTTCACCTGTAACATATGGGTTTATTTATTTGTTTCTGTAGGGGGACATGGTATTTTATGCAGTAATTTAGATTGGTGGTCGGAATTAGTAGCCTTTAAGAGCTGACAACACATAATGAGCTAAATGTTTCATTAATTCGAAAGCTGTTTGATGGCTTTTAGTGCATAACATAACTGTTCTTTCTCCCCAAAATCATGACCTTAATAAAGGATATTAAAACAAGAGTTTTGTTCAAAGGCCTTCAAATGAATGTTTAAACTTCACTGAATTCTATGTTCTAAGAATGCTCTGGATGCCTCTAGGTTATCATCTGCTAAATTCAATGGTTTTGGTATCCAGTTTGGTTTCTTAGGAAAAAAATAAATAAATTCTAATTAATGTGCTTCAGTGGAGCAGTCAAAGTAAACCACAAAACCCAACTTCACACCCCCCCCCCCCCCAAAATCTAAGTAGCAAACTAGGCAATAGACCTAATTAGATGAGCATATGCATGTGGCTTAACCAAGGTTCAACATCTTACATGCTCAGGTGCTTACCATTATTGGTAAGTGGAAATTCACAAATGACAGATGTGGAATTTCTGAAAAAGTATAAATAATTTCTCCTTATGTAATATCTGTATTTATAGAATTCACAGAACAAATATTTATCTTTTGCCTTCCTTTAGAATTTGAAGACTTAACAATCTTATTTTTATTCCTATCCTATTTGTAGACCAATAAGTAATAAATCATATTACTCTTCTATAGGTGTAGCTAGCAGAAAAACATTACCATGCCTGAATACCTCAGAGCTTTCTGTGTGTAAAAGCTTTCCATTATTATATATACACCAGAGTGCCTATCTTCCAGCTAGAGGCAGAAGGAAGGTTTGCCAGTAACACGGAATGGTTTTACTTGTCTGTTTCAATTGTACAGCACCCTAAAATTGCAGGTAGCTGGACAATCAAGCTACAGCAGCTTTTCAGTCCATGTCCCAGTTTGAAATATGCACTTATAACAAGGAAGGATCCTGGCATGTGGTCACATTCAATTCTTCCCCATTCATCCTGGGACTTCTAGAACATGGGCTTAGCTCAGTACATGTCTGTGTCATACAACAATCCAGATCAGGGGATTTCTAATTCAGTGATCTTGTCTGTAGTGGGCATTGAGGAGGAAATCTAGAATTAGTTTATTAAAAAGCTATTTAAATTATTCATTTTTCAATGTGTAATTTTACAATTTTAAAATTTGATATCTCACAGCTTTTACAGAACAGGTTGTTGTGTATCTTTGTTTTTCAATAATACAAGCCTGTAATTTCTAAGTATCATGGGATCTTCAAATAATGAAAGGCAAAATTGTTTGTATATCATATACTGCATACACCTTGTAATCTCCTTCTAGTGCAATCATATATGCCCAAGGTGACTTTTACTTTGTGGAAATACTTCTTAGTGGAACTATTTCTACCTGTATGGTAACTTGAAAATTATGTGATGTTTAAAGTCCTTACCAGAACAGGACTGGTGTTTGATGTTGTTAGGAATGAGAAATTTGCAATGATTTTATATTATACCAATACTTGAAAAAGGGGAGTCCTTCATTTAGGCAGGCTAAATGAAGCTTTATGCTGGCTGAAGAAAGCTAACCAGCAATGCTGTCAAGGTGAATTTTAGCAGGCCAAATTCAGCCTCAGGTCCCATTCCAAACTTGAAGCTAAATACCTTATTTTAAGTCAAAATGAAGTTGACCAATAAATCCTTCATTTGATATTTCAACCTCAAATGAATCAGCCAGTTTAAGATAAAAAAAATACCATATCCACTTCCAGCTTTCTTCTAGTCCAGCCGAATCATATTGTATAACCTGTTGTAGTAAATCAATGCATAGGACAATTCAAGATGCAAGTTGAATTGATGCAAGTCCTTCCATAAACCCATGATTTGTGGTTCAGACTTACTTCATGTACATCTGACCAATTCCACCAAACAGAAGCATCCATTGTGGTACAGTTTTAATAAATCTCTGTGTAAAGATCCAGTAAAGACATTAACTAACATGGCTAAATAAGGCTGATATATTTCAAGCCACACTTCATTCTCCAGTCAGAAATTTACACAGTTACTACTTATCACATGGGGTGAAACCATCATCAGAAACCTGGAATAAGATTTCTAACTCAGCTCTCTTGTTTTATTGTGAATTAGATTAACTGTACTCTATCCAACTTGAGTGAAAATTTATGAAGCAATAAAATTAGATTTATTTGTTCAGAAATTCTAAGAGAAACACTTGGCATTTTGCCATTTTGAGGAAACTAGTTATCTGGATTTAACTTCTATAGTGAAGCTACTAGATTTTCATCGTGAATATTGATTTATATTTACCATGAAATAGCTCACAACAGGTTTCAGGCAAAATAAAAGTCGTGTCATTAGATCAAAGGGAAAGGAGATGATTCTGTGAAAAGCTGCAAAGACCAGGCTCTAGAGCTACGAAGTACAGAGGATCAAAATGTTGCCAGAATTCAGTGATTCATTACTTTGTAATGCTATCCAATAAAGTAGGAATTTTAATGACAGTGTTAAATGAGATAATGCATCTTCAGAAATATTGCTCTTATTCATAAAAGTTATTTATGATTTTATCTATATAACACTAAGTTATAACCACAGATGCTTGCTTAAATTGGTTGCAAGGGTGGGGCCAATCCTGTTTAATATCATTATTGATGATCTAGATGAGGAGATAGAGACCACCATCAGTAAGTTTGCAGATGACACCAAGATGGGGACAGGAGTCGATCTGTTAGAGGATATGAGGGCTCTGCAGATGGACCTTGACAGGCTGGACAGATGGGCAGAGTCCAATATGATGGCATTCAGCAAGTCCAAGTGCCAGATTCTGCACTTTGGCCCCAACCCCATGCAGTGCTACAGGCTGAGGTCAGAGTGTCTGGAGAGCTGCCAAACAGAGAGGGACCTAGGGTCGATACTAGGCTGAACATGAGCCAGCAGTGTGCCCAGGTGGCCAAGAAGGCCAATGGCATCCTGGCCTGTATCAGGAACAGTGTGGCCAGCAGGAGCAGGGAAGTCATTCTGCCCCTGTACTCAGCACTGGTTAGGCCACACCTTGAGTCCTTTGTCCAGTTCTAGGCCCCTCATTTTAGGAAAGATGTCGACTTGCTAGAAGATGTCCAGAGAAGGGCAACAAAGCTGGTGAGGGGTTTGGAGCACAAGCTCTGTGAGGAGAGGCTGAGGGAGGTGGAGTTGCTTAGCCTGGAGAAGAGGAGGCTCAGGGGAGACCTTATTGCTGTTTACAACTACCTGAAGGGAGGTTGTAGCCAGGTGGGCGTTGGTCTCTTCTCCCAGGCAACCAGCACCAGAACAAGAGGACACAGTCTCAAGCTGCACCAGGGGAGGTTTCAGCTGGATGTTAGGAAGAAGTTCTTCACAGAAAGAGTAATTTGCCATTGGAATGTGCTGCCCTGGAAAGTGGTGGAGTCACCGTCCCTGGAGGTGTTCAAAAAAAGATTGGATGTGACACTTGGAGCCATGGTTTAGTTGTCAGGTGGTGTTAGGTGATAGGTAATAGGTTGGGCTTCACAATCTCTGAGGTCTTTTCCAACCTGGTTGATACTGTGATTCTGGGATTCTGTACTCTGAGGTTGTTGCAAGGAAATGTAGTGTGAAAAAACCTGCTTTTCTGGAATCAGCCTCTAGAATGGGATTAGAAGAAAGCTATTAAAATGTCCTCACAGGTGCTTATAATTATTTTACTGATTCTATTCTTGACTCTTCAAAGTTTGTTACTGTTCTATTCAATAAGTATGCTGATCTTCAGTTTTGTAGATAAGAAAAAGACAAGAACATTCATGGTTGCCTAATTGTGGCATTTCAAGGTATTTGATTGCACATCAGCAAGGTTAGATCTATCCATCCAAATATTAGTAGCAAGATGTTGTTTTAAGAACTCCTGACTCATTCTGCAAGAAGAGTTTATATTTATGGGGATTAAAGAATGTCTGTGAACTCCTGTGAAGTATTGTTTTTCTTTTCTGATGGATCACAAGCTAATTAGGTATATATGCTTGAGAAAATCTTGATATTGCTTTCCCTGCCTGCTTTTAAGTAGAAGGCATGATGCTTTATCAGCTAGTTAGCAAAGGGTTTCTTTCTTATGTGGCTTAAAGATGGGGCTGATGCCAGAATGTCTGCTGTATTACAGACATGCAAAGAAAGGTAGCATTCAGTTATACACTTTGTCAGTATCACCAGGTCAGTTATAGGAGATTTCTGTTTCAGACAGAGAATACTTTTTCTAAAAATTCCACCTAGTTCTAAATAGATAGGTTCTGAAAGCTTGTGCATGCTGATGGTGTAGTCTTATTCTCAGCATAATTCAAATGTTACCAGAAAGTAGCATTGGCTACACTTATTTGGGCAAAAGAAAGATCTCAGGAGTCTCATTTACAAAGTTCTTAATACACATCATCCAATTAATAGAATCAAATATTCTGAAACAGAAATCTTCCCAGGTTAAGAAAAAACCCAAACCAAACAAACCAACCAACAAAAATGCCCCAACAGAGCATAAACTAAAACATTTCTTTGTTTTTATTGAACCCAGTAAAAGGGCATTAGGATTGCAAGATGGACATAAACATAAACAGTTATCTCTGTATATGGAGGTAGTGAAATTTTTGAAGGAAATAATTCAAAGCGTCCTATATAATATTGTGCAGTTTTGAAATCTACATCAGTCAGGATCATTTCCAGTACTCCATTAAATAAGAAAATGCCATTTTATGAAGCATGGAACAGATTTTGCTGTAAGACCTGTGAAAGAGTATGTACTACTGATGAAAGGACTACAGTCTTGAAACTGTTAGCAAACACATTTATCCCTTCCTGTCATACATGTGAAGTTACTCAAATAAATGTTTGTCAGATATGGAATCAGTGTTTCTTTTCACTGTGACCAACTACTGTCTCCTTCTGTAGCACTCTCATGCCTGTATTAGATAATATTAAAAGAAAAACGACGGATGTTGAGCAAGATGACTGAGAGATATGGCAGTGACATCGTCTCAACAAAACTCTCAGAAAAATCTCTCTCAAAAGTCTCAGAAACTAGTTTTAGTAGTTCTTTGAGAAGAGTGCATCCAATTGGGAGCATTCAGTCTGTTACCCTCAAGAACCATATTTATGACTAATCTGTCACAAATCTGTTCCCCTGGAAAAACTGAAGGAATCCTTAATTAGAATTCAGAGTGTCCTCATTTGAAGCCTAGATTATATATTTAATCTAATCATAGAAATATTTCCTCATTAATCGGCATCTCTTCTAGCTTACCAGATCAGACATAAGCCTACTGGCTTCCTTCCTGGCTACTGGCAGAAGTTAGAGGAAATGCAAGAAATGTGTGTAGCATTTTTAAGAATTGCCAAGAATTTTTGTGTAGTTTTATAATAATGCAGTTAAGTGTGGAAGACAATCTATAAGCATCTTGACAGAGATATCATTCTAGGGAAGAAGGCAAAACTGGAGACACTATAAAACAGTATCAGTCCAAATTATATTTTGTAAATCGCAAAAATCAAATGAATTGTGGTTAGCATCTATGCCTGGTTTTAACTATTCACAGCTATGTACTCGTCTAAGACAGAAAAATATTCTTTAAATATTGGTGAACTGCCATTTTTCTAATTTCTCTGTTGGGGAATACAGTCAAACTTGAAATCAAAGACTCAGTCCCCACTTAAACCATAGCTGGTTTATATATATAGTAAATACTGAATTTCTGAAATGTAGTGAGGCAGAGTGTCAGTACTGTTTAGTAACCGTAAAAGAATAACGTGAAATAAGGGGATTTTTCAGAACAAAACCTGCCCTTTTCTTATATTTGTTCTTCTAGACACCAGTGACTTGCCCTTTCATTTGTAAACATGCGCTCATTCATGCTTTATTTTGCCTTGCGAAACTCTTCTATGATTAATTTAAGGAAATCAGTTTTGCTGGAATTAATATGATTGACAGCTAGCCAAGGAAAATATATACCACTTTTCTTCTCGGATGAAGGATCCATGTAAAACAGAGGAAGACAGTAAGAAACAAAACAAAACCAAACCCCAAGCAAACAAACAAAAATAGAGCAAAGAACTTTGTAGAAACGTGATACAGTTCTTTTAATTGTGCTGTCTTTTACCATTTAATTTTCAAAAGCAGAGCAATAATTTCAGACAGAAAATTTCTCGCATGATTGGTGAGATTTTGCACATAAATGTCACAATGTAGTCACCATTGTAGAAGAGACACAGAGCATTGTTCTGTTATACTTGCCCTGTAGGCAAGATATGGATTATATAAAACCTCCAGCTCTTTTCATGGTAGTTTGTGCACTGTCTAATAAGACAGGATCAAGATTATCGAGTGGAGTTATTAAAAAATAAATAAATAAGGAAATTTCTTGATTGTGACAGAAATTATTATTTGACAGAAAGTGTTATTTGGGGAAGGCAACAGGTTGACTGCTCAAGCTTTTACCTGCCATTTTAGAAACTAAGGCCATTTTCCTGGTTTTCCTGATTTATAATATGTCATTAAGTCAGTTTGTTTTGGTCTCTTCCTTATACAAGTGTGTATATACTTCTTGAGAGAAAATAAGGGAGACTATTCTGACAAAATAAGAGTCATGGAAATCATCTGGGATGTAAGCAATCCAGCCCCAAATCTGCTCACTGAATTAGACAGAGAAGGGATAAACTGTTCTGCAAATGTTAAGCAGCTCTTAACTTTTAAATGTAATGCAGTATTTCAGCTGTTGCGTAATATAACATAGCAGTTCATGTTTTGCCTTCCAAAAAGAAAGGCTATAGATAAATGGTGACAAACCCCCAAATGTAAGAAATAAATAAAACTTAAATATTCTGAAATTCCAAACTACTTTTCTTCCCAAAATTTATGTAACCAGCATAACAATTCTGGCTTTTCAATTTTAGTCCGACGTCATTTGGTTTTTAAGTGGCCAGTTCTTCTTTTTAAAGATGGACTGGTTTTGCTGAAAGCACATTGTGACAAGAGACATACACCCATCTCAAATCAGGAACACTGGAGAATGACGGTTATATTTGAAATCATAATTTAAACTACACTCCTTGCTAGAGGCTGAGGTAGTGAAGCATCAGTATGCTTCCTTTAGAAGTTCTCTGAGAGTTTAATTGACCCCATGATAACCTCTCCTGCCCAACAAAGTCATTCCAGACTATATTTATTATGCAACTTCTATGCCTGACATTTATACACATAGCCAGTCTTGTGACAATCAGTAGTACACTGAACTATTGTGCCTTAGAAATTAAGAGAAATGTCTTGAGTTCAATTTCTGATGAAATCTCTGCTTTTCCCTGAGGATTGTTTTTCCAGCTTGTTCTGTAATACTTTTTTTTTTTTTTTTTAATACCAGTTTACTTTATTTATTTGTTATATGGAAATTTATTTTCAGGGCTGGATCTTTGCCTAACTAAATGATACTGTTTACAATGATTGTAATAGAACTATAGAAAAGGACTTCAACAGCGCATCACCGTTTTTTCCTTTGTGCCTCTATCCTGAAATACATGCAGATTTAGACATAGAGGAAACATGCAACAGAGGAACAAAAGTCTGTGGAATTATTTGTATGCATATAAACCTGTACATTTACAAATTATGTTGGCAAAGAGAAAGGAAAAATCATCTGCTTTAGAAACCACCCATCTCCTTTCTCAGGAACCTAAATGGTTTTTTCTTTTGCTGATTTTTTTCCTGTTTCAGAGAGCCTTTGGCTATAGTGCAAAGATTTTCATCTTACTGGGAGATCATTTCACTCTGGAGCAAATCCCACTACATTCACATAGGCAAACTGCAACAAATTTTGACTGCAACCTTCTTTTTACACTCTCTAATGACACTGTGAAGAAAATAAAGTGAGTCCAGGCCTTTCATATTAAGCTCTCAAACCTTTCCAAAGTAGGCAACAGTAGAAGCAATTCTGGCTGTTGAAGAAATATCAACTGGAAAGGGTAACAGAGTGCAGTTAAGCAATTTTGAAACTTAAACTAAATGGCTATCCCCCATCTAAGCTAATAGATACCTCTACCTTTAAAGAAACTAAGATATTTTCCTTCTCTTATGGATTTAGTTTTCAAAGTGACTGCTAAAACTGACTTTAATCCTGGATAGATATTGTGGGGGTAGAATTTTGCTTCTGTTCTATACATTGTCTTCTGCCGTATTTTATAGCATGTTTTTGATGTGCAGCCTGCTTTCATCCTAGAACTTTTGTCTGAAGTAACAGATACTTAATTCAAATGCTTGAATTCTTGTTGTCAATAATACTGTCTTTTTTTTCCCCAGTGACCAAGTATTTGAAATCGGAGTACTAGATGTTTTTGGATTTAAAGAATTTCAAAAGAATGCTTTTGAACAGGTGAGGAGCTATGTTTTCTGAATTTACTGAAACTGTTCATTTTAATGAGTCTATTAAGGTTTGGGATTTTAGGCAAATTGTGTGTTTTGATCAGAGTATAAACATACATGGAGATGAAAATTTGGTCCTTCTCATTCTGCCTTTATGGGTGTGATAAAAATCCACCGAGATTTGCACTGTTATTCATCATTTTTAAAGAATCTAGTAAATAGCTACCATGATAATTTGGAAGAGGAGACAGTCTGAGGAAAATACTTATTGTCTGTTTTCATCCTTGTAGAAGTGGTACTGCTACTAGGTCAGTGAGTAGAACACTGAACTGGAAGAAAGATCAAAAGGTCTTCAAATGCCTGGAGGAAAAAATAGCATGGAAATGATACATTATGCTAAGTGCCATTACTGGCACATTCACCTCTGTGTGACCTTGAAACATGTGACTTTTTAAAAAAGTTGATTACATCCATGGAAAATAAATTAAACTTTAGCTCATTGAATGCTTAAAAATCCATTAAAAATATATATCTATATTTATTTTGTTTTATTTTTAATTATGGAACTCTATGTCCACCTGCAACACCATTCTTGGAACACCAAAGCTCTGTGAATTGTTTCAGAACGCATTAGCAACTCTACAGAGCACACTGAAAAAGATGTCTAAGTTATTGTTCAGTTGTCCGTTCATTCTGCAATGCAGCAGAAGAAAATGAAAGCATAGAATAGAATGTGAAAGCACAGAAAAGAATAGAGGGACCTGCTATTGTTTGTCTCAGGCAATCCATTGTTTTATGGATCAACTTTCTCTTTCTAGTGAAACAGAAGTTGTGGAGCCACATTAGTTAAGTTTATATAGCATGTTTACATCGCTACCTAATTTCCAAATGCTTGAAAGCACAAAGAGGATGACCTAACTTCTACTTTCTAAAGAGCATGTATGAATTCAATAAAACATATTCCAGTTTCTTTCTCACAAAACGCTTTACTATTACAGTTCTACCATGTTTGAATGTTTGCTGAATTAAAAGCTATCGATGTGTCATTATATGCAGTGATTATTTAGTATGAATGTCAGTTTGGGGGGAAAATAATAAAAAAAAACATCTTAGCAGATGAATATATGCAAAAAAATTTCCATAAAGCCTATCAATTAATAAGGATAAAGTATTCTATGGATTTTAAATTAATCTCAAAAAGAGGGCAGTGCACCTTTGGTCTTGCTGGTTATTTTCCATTGACTGTGTTTTGCATTGCTTTTTTGTCATGAAACAGAAGTTCTGCAACTAACATCATGGAATACCAGGAATACCATGAATTTCTGCTTAGTGACTGAGGAAAATGCTTGAAAAAAAAATTAAAAAGTGATTTAAAGTAAAACGAGTATAAAACCAATTTATTTTATTTATGCATAGCAAACATAATTCCACCATCAGGTTTGCATTTTTATTCTATTCTTTCTAAATAAATGTATTTCAAGAGACACTTTATGCCCCTCCACCTGGACTGAATGTGTTTTGTTGAGTAATACTGAGTCATTACCTCAGAAATTACTAAACTGCATTCCTGAAAAGATAGAATAGAGGTGAGGGAATTACAAAATTCATTTTTATATGAACTGTATAATGTGAGTAACACAGTTGATTCCTGATGTGATAGGTTGCAGTTTCAATGAATCAAAGCATTTTTAATCTCTACATGGCACATTGTAATCATGCAGACATATCCAAACCAGCCTGAATTCAAAAGCTCAAGCTGTCTGGGAGTGTAGCCTAGTTCAGTACTCTGCCTGGGCTCGTTATCCCTAATGATAAACAGGTTTGTTAGCCCAGATAGGGTCCTCATGCAAAACATTGCATCATGTCTGCAAACATGCCCAGCGTCAAGGCCTGTGATTGCAGAATGTTAACACTAAATGCTGCAGCTAAGCAGTGGAGAAGCCATAAAAATACCTTTTTCATCGCGTTTAAATTAACATATCTTTAAATGGCATTACAGAAGTAATTTGGGGAAAATGAACCTTTGTTTCAAATTAACATGACAAAGCATTTTTTGTGATGTGTTTTCCTGCTTTCATCAACAAAACCAAATTATAACTGTTGTCAAGAAATGTTAAAGCCTCCTGGTTGCTGAAATCTGGGGACATTCCCAGCAGATGCATGAATATTTCTGGTGCTTCAAATCAGGTCAGTTGATAGACAGTTTAATATCATAATTAAGAGACTAATGTCAATTTAAGCAATTATTTTTAATAGACTGTGCTTGAAGATGGTTGAGGAAGAGAGAGCTGGATAAAACAAGTAGAATAACTTGTTCACTTTGGTAAGTGTGCTGGAATTTGAAGGCATTAAAGTATTGAAATGTCAAAGGCAAATGAAGAAATGGTCTAGAAAAGATTCTTTACCAATGCATAGGACAACAGATGTCAAAGAACTAGAAAAGTAAGGTTAATTATGTCTACAACGAGAATCTGATAGCTTGTTCAGTCAAAATGATGTGACTTGCAGCTTGCAAGGGGAAAAGTTTTAGACGTAAGTACAAAGAAGGCAGCATTAGAAGTTAAAACCAGTATTAAATATTCAGTTTTGAATAGAATAGAATAGAATAGAATAGAATAGAATAGAATAGAATAGAATAGAATAGACCTCAGAGATCATCAAGTCCAACCCATCACCCAACACCATCTAATCAATTAAATCATGGCACCAAGTGTCACATCCAGTCTCTTCTTAAACACCTCCAGTGATGGTGACTCCACCACCTCCCCAGGCAGCCCATTCCAATGGCCAATCACTCTTTCTGTGAAGAACTTCTTCCTAACATCCAGCCAAAGTCTCCCCTGGTGCAGCTTGAGACTGTGTCCTCTTGTTCTGTCACAGATTGCCTGGGAGAAGAGACCAACCCCCACCTGGCTACAACCTCCCTTCAGGTAGTTGTAGACAGCAATAAGGTCTCCTCTGAGACTCCTTCTCTCCAGGCTAAGCAACCCCAGCTCCCTCAGCCTCTCCTCACAGGGCTTGTGATCCAAACCCCTCCCCAGCTTTTTTGCCCTTCTCTGGACACGTTCCAGCAACTCAACATCTTTCCTAAAATGAGGGGCCTAGAACTGGACAAAGGACTCAAGGTGTGGCCTGACCAGTGCTGAGTACAGGGGCAGAATGACTTCCCTGCTCCTGCTGGCCACACTGTTCCTGATATAGGCCAGGATGCCATTGATCTTCTTGGCCACCTGGGCACACTGCTGGCTCATGTTCAGCCTACTATCAACCAGTACCCCCAGGTCCCTTTCTGCTTGGCTGCTCTCCAGCCACTCTTGTACTTAGTGAGCATTGGTAAGCCTTTGTTTTATGGAACATGTGGGATATATCCTATTTCTAATAGCAAAAATAGGACATTTAATTATAAGATAACAGTAAATAAGTTTATGGAATAGGCTATAGTGGATGGAGTTGTTTATCTGGAAGTTTTGTTTGTATTTTTTTGTTTGGTTGGTTGCTTGGTTTATGAAATTTAAAAGCTGGAAGATGGGGGATGGTGTTTTGTGAAAGCTACAGTCCAAGGGAATCATTGCTCAATAAAGATCAAAGCTTCTGAATTACCAGGGTTCAGTGAGTTACTGCTTATCAGCTGAGCTATGGTAAATGACTACAGTAGACTTTCAGCTCACCCCAGTTATAATTTACAATCACTTCCTTGGACTGATCATTAGCTTGGGAATAGCATTTTCCAAGAGCAGCTGCATACCTGCTGTGCCAGAGGAGCTATGCATACAGCTACAGTGGAACATGGTCAGAAGCAAGCACAAATTTATCTGTCCTATCCTATACAGAAATGGCCTTCATTTTGTGATTCAGCAAATATGAGTGTTCTACCAAAACCAGCAGTGTCAGTTTTCAATTTTAGCTTTCAATGTTTTCTTAGGTTTCCTTGTTTGAGCAGGAATATATTTGTTTACAGTTCAGTCTGCACTCCTTTAAAAGTAGAAAATGTCTACTTTTCTTCTGGTAGAGCTTAAAACAATCTTATTCATGGTTCCTTCACAGCACAGCTCCAAATAGTGCAGTCAAGGAATGCTTTATGCCAGTATATTCTTTGACCACAGGAGCATGCAACACAAACTGAAAGAACTCCAGGCCAATGAATGTAACGAGCAATGAGCAAGAGGGAAGACTGATAAAGTTGCCTGTACTGTTTTCCCCTAATTATTTCTAAGAAAACTATTGTATCAGAAGAGCCAGACCTTAGAGTAGCAAGAGTAGCTTTTCTTCCACCTGCAGTAAATGGAGTCTTTCCACAGATACTGAGACCTTTAGTTGTGGAAGCATCAAAAAGAGCAGTAGTAGTCGTTTCTCTCTGTCTGTTTCAAATGGTAAACTTAGGTCTTGCTAAATAATGCATTTAGCTCTTGCATGGGATTTTACCTCTGCAGACCTCTTAAAAGTTTAGCAGAAGAAAGTATACATATATCCTTTTTATAGGGAATGAGTGATTTCTCCAATTAGGACTTGTTCACCGGAACAGTCAAGTGTCTCTTGATTCCCATTCAACTCTATACCGACTGAAGTGCATCCATATTATCTCTCCCAGTGGACAACAAGTTATCCATGGGACAGCAATGTGCCCTTGTGGTCAAGAAGGCCAATGGGATCCTGGGGTGCATTAAGAAGAGTGTGTTCAGCAGATTGGGGGAGGTTCTCCTCCCCCTGTACTCTGCCTTATTGAGGCCCCACTTAGAATATTCCATCCAGTTCTGGGCAGCCCAGTTCAAGAGGGACAGGGGGGACCTATGTGGCCGTTTGATGCTGTGCCTTTAAGAAAGGGGCACACTGGCTAAATGTTTGTAAAATATTTTGGTATTCTAAATGAATTTCATTGGCCAAGGATTGTGGGAGGTGAGATTGTTAGACCCAGGGTAGCTGGGACTTTCTCTCAGTCTTCCTTTCTTCGCTGTCCCTTTCGGCTGGATCTGCTTCTGGGGTTCTTGCCAAAAGGTAAGAACTAACTCCCTGTGCATAGGCCTCCGCTTGCTGTACTGACTCCCCTTTCTTCTCGTCTTCTACCTCTTTGGGGGGGAAGGGAGGTAGGGGGGTGAAGAGGCCACAGGGGGAAGCCCCCTCTGTGGGGGGTCTGGTTTCTGGTTGAGTTTATTTCCTGTATATATTGTAAAATACCTGTATTTGTTGTGTTACACAGAATCTGTTTCCTTGTAAAATATACTCTCATTTCTCCGACTGGGTTTAGCCGTGGTCTCTTTCTCAGTGGGGGAGGGAAAGCAGAGCCTTTCCTTTCAAACCACCACAACCTACTTGAGAGAGCCCAATGAAAGTCTGCAAGAATGACTAAGGGACTGGAGCACTGCCTTATGAGGAAAGGCTGAGACCTGGAGCATTTTAGTCTGGAGAGAAGACTGAGAGGGGATCTAATAAATGTATATAAACACATGAAGGCTGGATGTGAAGAAGAAAGGGACAGCCTCTGCTCATTTGTGCCCTGTGATAGGACAAGGGGCAATGGATGTAAACTACAGCACAGGAAGTCCCACCTCAACATGAGGAAGAGCTTTACTGTAAGGGTCACAGAGCACTGGAACAGGCTGCCCAGAGAGGTTGTGGAGTCTCCTTTTCAGGGGACTTTCAAGACCCATCTCTTGCAGTAGGAGCCAGCTGGGTTCAAGAGGACAGAGCATTGCTTGCCCTACACAGGACTTCAGAGTCATTACAATAAAGCAAAGAAGCTCATACAACTCAGCTGTGGTCACAGGAATTTTCACCTACTTTTGTGATTAGGTATGATAGGTTTTAACTTCTCAGCATATTATTTCTTTAGTTAACCCTGCTGAGATTTCATTTAGTTTTGTCATGTGACCTTTCCTAGCCAAAATAGGCTTGACAGAATATTTTTATTAAATTACACTCCCTCAGCCCCAAGACTACTTCTATCTATCCAAATGTAAACACATGTTGGCTATTTTGTAGATGGATAGATAATAGATAAAAGGTGCATGTTACAGTCATTTTAGCCTCAGTTATAGCAGATGGGAGGGTATGCATCCAGGCTTTTACATTTGCCCCATCTGAAGGAACATTCCAGTGTTTCATTTTATGCAGAGGAAAAAAAGCCGCCTTTGGTTTTGCCAGTCCAGAGCACAGATGCCTTCATGCCTCTGCACCAGCCTGTGTAATAGGCTGCTGGTGCACACTGAGCTCCAGTACTACATAGAGACTTGAACTGAGAATCCCCCACTGCAGTTCCTAGTGCTGGGGCATACCTTACTCCCTATAGCATAACAGATAGTAATGTACTATCTTAATTTAGCATTTAACAGAGAAAAGTAATAGGTTTTTTTAAAGTCCAAGCTTTGTAACCTTCATGCACCTGAAGGTTTTAATATTCTTGCTGTGGAGTAGCAAGAGCCAGCTAGTCTTTGTCATCAAGGAACCAGGCAACATGATGAGTCCAAGGTTACTCTTACCACCCAATGACCCCACCCCAGCAGAGAGAGGGCATCAGGACAAGAAGCCCCATGGGTTAAAATGAAAAGAGATTTAATGAAATAGCCAAATTAAAACCCATGTCAATACAAGATACATAGAGCTATAGTCATCAAAAGTGAAGCTCTCACAAGAGTCAGGAAAGCAGTCCTAAAGAGGGGGATAGGGAAGAAGAGCAGGATAAAAAGGAGCCAGAGCAGAAGACTCCAGAGTTCCGCTCCCCTGAGGAAACTTCCTTCTTTGTACTGAGTGGGATGCTCATGATATGAGATACACCTGTGAGCCAGCTCAAGTCAGCTGTGCTGGCTGACTCAGAACTGCTAATGCCCTACAGCTCATGGCTGGCCTGTGATTCTGTCTCAGCAAAACTAGTATGCTGTATGTGATCAGCACCCTATTACAGGGCTAAAGATTCTTGGAAGAGCCAGGGTTGGTAATGTCACCCATCAGCAGCCTTGACACAGCGAGCCGGAGCTGGGGTCCTGTCAGGAGCAGCTAGAGATGAGACTGGAAACTAATGTTGCCATAGTATTCCCTGAGAATGGACCTATGGGATTTGTGTCTCAGGAAAAGCTGCTTGGGCTGTAAAGTTGATTCCTGCACTCAGAGGCCTGGTAATCCTGTTTTCATTTGTTCCTTGACCCAGTTCCTTGGGATGGTTCTTGTTCATGGGGGTACCCTTGCTTTCTCTCCCTATCTTTGGTCTTTTTTCCAGTCTGCATACATTTTTTTTCCATTTGGGCAGAACACGATTTTTTTGTCCAGAGCTCCAGTCAGTCATTGGAGAATCAGTGTTACTCAGTTGTAAAGTTATCTTATCATGGACCAAACATTCCCATTTTATTTTTAATTTATTCTGTTATGGTGGACACTTTGTGGCCAAAAATAAATTAATTTATGTCAAACTGATATTCCCAGTTGTTTTAAGTTTGTGATTGATTAGTAAAACAGTGCACAAGGATATTTATTAATTGATACCTTAAAAGAGGAAATGTAATGGGCTCTGGTTTTGTTGTCAGTTCATTTAAAATACTGTGGTGGGTTGAAATTTCCCATTCATATTAACTAAGCATGAGCAGCTCAGTTGGAAAGGATTTCTTACAGAAGGGACATACAATGGAGTCAGTAAGAGGCATGTAAAGAATAGCTTAAACATGTTTAATGACAATAGGTACCATAGATAATCTTGAGCAATGCTGGAAGTTAAAGCAAATATACAATGCTTAAGGGTATTCCCACAACATTTGTTTTAGGTAAAATTGTCATTGTGTTTTCTTTTATTACTATTACATTTCCATCTAATTTGTGTAGGTGCAATTAAATACATGTTTAAAAAACACAGGTTTCTGAACTCTTCATAATCTTGGACAGAAAACATACTGTTTTATGTAATGCTTCTTGTGACAGAAGGCAAAAGAAGTTTGAGTTTGCAAAGCTAGTGTTCATTTTCACCTGATTTCTGCATTTTTGCTGTTTTAATTATGTAAGCCTGTGTCAAGCTTTAAATTTGAAGTATTCATTTTACTACCTTTTTGCAGCACATTGTATAAAATATTGTAGCAGAGAAAGATAGGATCAGAATGTCTTGCTTTTCAGCAGTCTCTGGCTGGTCTCCTGGTTCTCTTTCTGCAGAGCTGTTACTTGCAGCCACTGCTAGAGCAAGCAGCTTTGGAGCAGCCTGCAGTGCTTGAGCTTGCTTTCTGGACTAATTTGCAGAACCTTACTGTCATTATGGCAAGCGTGTCAATCTGAATGGCAGTGTTGCATATATTACTAAAAAGCACTCCAGTGTATGCCATAACGTACTAATCAGTAGAATTTATAAATGTGTTTTTTTCTTTAGCAGCATAACACACATATATATGTATATATTTTAACAAAATGCTGTGTCTTATTTTTGGATAAATAGCTGATGCTATCTATCAGACCTTTTTAAGATATGACTGACAGTCTTTCCCTTTGGCTCAAACCATGTAATTTAATGATGTTGTTGCATAACAGGTCCTCAAGTACATTTATTGTTCTTATTTATTTTAGGAGATTGGCTCATGGTAAAAAGGAGGTTTGAGTTTATAGTGATTTTGTCAACTTTTCTTATGGTAAATTATACCTGCATAAAGTTAAACAGCGTGATTCTCTAAGTAACTTATTTGTAAATAAACATATGCGCAGCGGGCATCATTTTCAAGCTTTATATATCCTGTGAAGTATAAGCTTGTAATGTTATGCTTGCATTCTAAAATAATGTTAAGAAGCTTCTGAAAAGATTTTATAATTAGAATTCCGAATGTGATCAGTAAAGCTTACTATGCCTGCCACAAAATTAAAAAGCAAAAAAGTTTTTTTTACATAAAATAAGTGGAAAATGTAAGTCATTTGTATACTTACTTACTAAAATAACCATCTGAATTCTAGCAATCCCACTTTTAAAACATAGTGGTTTTATTCAAAGTTGCCTTTTGGGTGCATGGTCACATATTGGCACAGACAGTTAGTGACATCTTTGGTTATAAAACATTTTGGTGTTTTTTATTTCTTCTTACTGTTACTCACACTAGTCTATTTCAATGTATAGCAAGTGCAAGTTAACTGTACTCACATGAGGTGTTAATGGAAAATTCAGGCAGCTAGTGCACATGGGTTCTTTTCCTTCATCTGAAGGTTAAGCCAGGTACTTCTAGGACTCATCTAAATACTTCATATTTTTTAATATGACTTATTCATGGTATTGCTTTTACACACTGTACTTATGGAAGATGTAGTTTATTGCCAAAACAAATATGTGACTACTTTAGTCTGAAAAGAGACTGTGTGTATCATTCATCATGTAGAGTGTTCCTCCACTTTTTCAGGAGTTTCCGTTGGCTTAATTTCTTGGTGATAGTATAGTATTGAGGGGGGTTTAGAATTAGAAGTTTCCTATTTTGTGTAAATAAAATAATGTGTTTATTCCATAAAGTTATGAAATGTTTCCTTTTTTTTTTTTCCTTTTATTTTCCAACTCCCACTTGGCTTTAATTGAAAATCAAATTCTTGTTAAACTATTTATATTGCAAAAGTGGAATTGCACCTCTTATAAGGCAATCAAAGGAAATATTTGAGATACTTTTACATTATTTATCTCTCCAGCCTTTGAACTTTTCTGTTGAAGACTATTTTCTTGTCAACCTCCCATTATTATAGCAATAAAATTGAGAGAAGCATCTAGTAAATTGTCTCTGGGTATTTTATAAGATATTTGGGCAAAACACAAGTTCTTCAGAGAGTGCTTTGAACTTCAGTGGCTATATTTGATAGCAGAGTTCAAATGTTTTTGTTAACACTGAACTAACTATAAAGTCAGGATCTTAACCAAATATGTTCTTATTTTTTCTTAAAGCCCGTTACAACTATATAGTCTTCTTGCATATAAACTACAGAGTAATATTAAATGTGCTGATTTATATGTAGAGTTACCTTACTTCAATCAATAGAATTAGTGTAAATTGCACTATATTTGACAGTGCTAGTATTTGATAATTCTTATGTGGAATTCACAATGAGCTGTGCAGGCAGAAAGCTGTTTATTCCCAATTTAATATTAATAGCTGTTAAAATGTAAATATCCCGAGGGTCTTGCTAATCTATGGTATGCTGAGAGATAACATGTTGTGAATTGACGTTTCAGAAAATTCAATATGAGATGCACAGTGAAACCTACACTGATGAATTATGCAGTAAACTTGTAATACTCATTTTTTTCTTGTTTTTACGATAGCTGTGTGTCAACATGACCAATGAGAAGATACACCAGTACATCAATGAAGTGCTTTTCCTACAAGAGCAAGCAGAATGTATACAGGAGGGAGTTGCCATGGAAACGGTGTATTCTCCTGCTAACCATACTGCAGCCTTGGATTTTTTCTTTCAGGTGGTTTTCAGATCTGTTGTACACCATGTATATTTATGCACAGTCTCTGCATGTTAGACTGATACAAATTTTTCCTACATTTTCTGGTTTATGAATCTGTGTAGAAGGTTGTGGGTCCAAAGATCCCATAAAAAGGTCCATCATAACTGCCCTCATAGCTCGAGGCTAAAAGATCTTTCTAACACTCTAGGGTTGAAGGAGAGTATAACAGGAACTTCTTGCCTGATGTGATTAATGTGTAGCCTTTGTGTATCATGCCATGTTGTTAATGCAGCTATAAGACTGACAAGTCTCTGATGTAAGCCTGACAGTCTCTTTTGTGCCTGATTCTGGTTTCTGAAGTATAACTTCTTGCGTATAGCTCAATCAGTTTCCTAAGAGATCATCAAAGTAATAATTTTTGGCAACTTAAATATTATTCCCTACATTTTTTTTTTTCAGAATTGTTTCATGTGCATAGCATTAGAGACTTACCAGAATAATTTAACCATTTTTTCCTTTGAGGTGATATATGTTTTGGTTTACTAAATTACAGCTGTGTTACTCTGCAAGGAACAACTGAAATTCAATTGCTCCTGTATAAAATGAGAACAATCTATTTTTCATTTCAGAAACCATCAGGCTTTTTGTCAATGCTAGATGAAGAAAGCCAATCAATCTGGTCAGTGGAACAGAGTCTTTCTAAACGCATTCAGTCTTACCTGGATACATCAGACACAAATACAGTATATTCCTCCACAAAAGATGGAAATGGTAACCTTGCCCTAAAGGATCAGGGTTCCACCTTCACTGTTATGCATTATGCTGGGAGGGTAAGTTGTTTGAATGATTGGTTACATACAGTTCATGGAAATAAGTAAACAAAATTTTACATGGTTTCTCAAACTCCTAACTATAAATAATTTGTTTTCTGGTGGTGAATTTTCAGAGGACAATTTAGAATCTCAATAACTAGTGCATGAAATCTGTATTGTTTGTCTTATTGTGCAGGTTTCAGGCTACCTAATCCTTGTTGCTAAGTTATATCTTCATTGTAAGCACTTCATGAAGAAGCAGGTGATTCAGATATCTGAGTATACATATATTTAATGACATTTTAGCTGGCTGTCACACTGTTTTCAAATGTTATTCCAGAACAATACACATTCCCTGCAGATACTACACCATATATGTAGATACTGTGGATACTAGCATGCATCTGGTAGAAAACAAGCAAACATTTTTTGTTAGAAAAAAAATCATTATAGACTTGTTTTACTACAAAATCCCAGAATATGCTAAGGGTTTCTGAGCATGTCACTAAAACAGGATGAATATTTGGTATTCTGCCTTCTGCAGTGTTCGTGGAAAAATCATAATCAATTCTGTGAAATAGACCTCTTGCCCTTTTCTTTCCAGTACTCCTTGATTTTCAATTTGTCTCCACAACCACAAACAAACAAAATAGGTGTGTGCTTAAGGGGACAATCAGATGATTTAGATAATCTGATCCCATTGTGATGTATGGTCAAAGTACATGGAGGCTCTTCAATACTATTCCAGAATTTCCACTTATATGAGGTGTGTTCAAGACTTGTCTCTGAGTCACCAAAATTAAAAATTGCTGGCTTTGCCATATCTCAGGGTAATATTACTCATGGAGGCTAATATCTCAGGGGGTAATATCTCAGGGAGGCAATGTCTCAGGGAGGCTTGGCTGATACAGCTGAAGGCTGTGCAGCCATGCAGCAAGACCTGGACAGACTGGAGAGCTAGGCACAGAGGAACCAAATGAGGTTCAACAAGGACAAGTGCAGAATCCTGCTTCTGGGAAGGAATAATAAACTGCACCAGTACAGGGTGGGAGGTGATCTGCTGGAGAGCAGCCCCGTGGAGAAGAAACTGGAAGTCCTGGTGGATAACAAGTTATCCATGGGACAGCAATGTGCCCTGGTGGCCAAGAAGGCAAATGGGATCCTGGGGTGTATTAAGAGTGTGTCCAGCAGATCGAGGGAGGTTCTCCTCCCCTTCTACTCTGTCCTGGTGAGACCTCATCTTGAGTACTGTGTTCAGTTTTGAGCTCCCCAGTTTAAGAGGGAGAGGGATCTGCTGGAGAGGGCCCAGTGGAGGGCTACGAGGATGATTAGGGGACCGGAGCACTGCCTTACGAGGAGAGGCTGAGGAACCTGGGGCTTTTTAGTCTGGAAAAGAGAAGACTTAGAGGGGTTTTAATAAATGTTTATAGATATCTGAGGGCTGGGTGTCAGGAGGGAGGGTACAGGCTCTTATCATTTGCTCCCTGTGATAGGACAAGGAGCAATGCATGTAAGCTGCAGCACAGGAGGTTCCACCTCAACACAAGGGGGAACTTCTTTACTGTAAGGGTCACAGACCCTTACAGGCTTCCCAGAGAAACTGTGGAGTCTCCTTCTGTGGAGACTTTCAAGGCCCATCTGGATGCATTCCTCTGTGACCTGAGCTAGATTGTATGGTCCTGCTATGGCAGGGGGGGTTGGACTTGATGATCTCTTTGGGTCCCTTCCAATCCCTGACATCCTGTGATTATATGCCCTGAGCTCTCCAGAACAGATAAGATGTTCAAATGGGCATGCTTAGGCCCCTTTAACCAGATTAGGGTCCTTTACAGCAATGTAATAATATAATATAAATACACACAGAAAGGTGTATTTTGTGGCTCCTCATTTGGAAATGAAGTCTATGGAAGTATTGAGAAGAATTCTGAAGCAGGCAAATTTATTCCTGCTCAATGACAGAAATGTGGGCATTATGGAAGGGATTAAGATTGTTTTCATGGTGCTTAAATTCCTAACCTAAATGCTCTGAACAAATCCCTGGAGGCTCTTTCGTAATAAGGCATTCTGCTTAGACTCAAATTATTTGCCGAAGTGGTTTGAATACTTTCACTATTGGGACTTTTCCATAGGAATGTGGGCACAAAGGGGTTAAATACCAGCACAATGGAGATTTTGTGAAACTTACTAGCACTTGAAGTGATAGAGTTAAGAACTAACCACAGACTCCATATGCCTAACTTAATTTAGAAATCTGTTCTATACTTGTTAGGTAACTATTTTTCCATGGAGTTCTGTTGTACCACAAAGGTTCCAAAAAAGTTCCACACACCAAAAAACTGGTGCAGAAGCAGCATAAAAGCAGATGCATTAAAATCATAGTCAGGATAATAAGCACATTACTTCAAAATGGGAAAAAAAAAAAGCAAAACCAAACCAACCAAAACCAAACCAAACAAACAAAAAAACCCGAACAACAACAAAAGGTTTTTCTTATTCTCTGGAAAACCACTCAGTAGGAATATTTGTTAAAATGAAAGCTGGCAGGGAGTACATTTTTCATTAATGTGTGTTTTAGTATTGTGTGGTTGTTTAGATTTTTTATTTCTAAACTAACACTTGGTTTGAGCTTTTGCTACCAATGGTAACAACATTTAATCTAAAAGTATGAACAAGTAGACAACTCTCAAAGTAATGTAAATTCACACATTCTATTGAAGTCAGTAGAGATTCTTGGATTTACGTTGACTGAGGAACTATTCCAGACCGTCAGGTTGATCTTTGCGTCCTTATGACAATAAAATGCTGCACAGGGCTGACGCAACAGAAAAGTTCCCACACAATTATTTATCTCTCCTTATGTTAATAGTGATTGAGCAAAATTTTTAAAGACACTTGCATTTTCGATATCTCATGGAACTATTATCTGGCTATCATAGACTGAAATTTCCAGTGATTTATGATGTGTATTTAGAGCATTACTGTCCTAAATAATGACACAAATTGAGTTTATTCTGAGACTGATAATCTCTTCACAAACTGATAAGTTGAATACAAAGAACTAGGATTTTAGAACTGCTGATGCTTTTCTTTAGATTGTGCTATTACTATATTTAGTAGCTTTTAATACAAGTCATTTGTGATTTATGCATTATGAAAATCGTTAAGGGATCAGGCTTTTAAATATATCAGGTTTTATTGTCACTCAAAAATAAGAATTTATTATATAAAGTAACAGTACAGTTTGGCAGGTTTTGAAAGCCATTTTTATAGTCTTGTATCAATTAAATGAGTCTAAAGTAAGTGAAGTATAAAGCAATCTTTCTCTACATCGTTACCTCCAGAGATTCCCAAATTTCAAACAAGGGTGCTTGATTTTATTCTCACTTATCACAATTTTTCACTGATTATAACTCTTCTAACTTCTCATTATTTCCATGAGCATAACTGAAAGATAAATCAGACACAGAAGGTAGAAAAAGAATTGCTAGTAAAATGTGACAGGTAATTGAATATGAAATGTTTCACTTCTAGGCTTAATCATTTATATGCAGGTGCTGTGTCCAGGCTGGTGTTTGTTAAGGCATTTCCACTTGAATGCAGGCTCTGTGTTAAACTGAGGGTGAATGCAGGCATCCTGATTTCTATAGGTATCGAAAGTTGCAACTGAAATGCAGTGGACAATGTGAAACAGCTGCTGCTTCAAACCATCTATAGAAAAAACAAACAAACAAACAAAACTCTAATATTGTGGTTTGGCCCTGGTATGAATCTCATGGGGAACTTCGGAATTTGGACTCTTTTGATCAGAATTTATGAATGTAGTGTGAAGTCCAGAAAGGGTTGGTTTCATATCTTTACTCAGACACTTACAGTAGCTGTGTTAGCAATTCACAAGGGCAGTTATACTGGAAAATTCAGCTATTAAAACACTACTTCACTGAAGAGACCTCTTCTATATATTTAATTGATAATGGTAGACAGTCTTTTGTGAACAAAACTGCTTTATATTAAGAGAGAACTATAGCTGATACACGTATGCCCATGCTGTTTTGAAGACCTCTAACATATTCCTATCTTAACATTTCATGTCATAATAGTCATAAGAACATTATTTTTTCTTCCAATATCAAGCCTTGTCGATTGATTGTAGTCATGCGTGGTCAGGTATTCCCCATTCCCTCATGTTTTATACTCAATAACTTTTTATCGGCCTACACATACCTACTGTTGGCCCCATCCTAATTAGACTTAGACTATTCCAGAAACGGCAGTAATGAGAAAAAGGAGAAGGAGCTGAAAATGGAAAAAAAGATTAAAAACCTGAGGTCAAAGTGAGTCTTAGAAGGCCTACAGGAAGAAAACAAAACAGATTAATGTGTAAGGAAACAAATTCTAAAAGTTTGGAATCCATACTGAAATTTCTGGCAAAACCAGTGCTTTGTGAATTAGTTTTTATCAAATTGAAAAGCTGGAAATATGATAAAATGTGAATATGATTTATTAAATATAAAAAAAATATTTTTCCAAGCCAATTTGATCCAGGTTCATTTCCCCGGTTGATGATAGGTCAATTACACACAATAGGATGCTAATAAACAGTAGAATAACAGTCTAGAATAATCAGAACTTGGAATACAGAGGAACAAACTGGAAACTTCTCATGCGGGCAAAACAGCAATGCGAGACGGACCACCTCGGGTTCACAACAGAGCTAACCAACAGGTTACAAATAACTGGGTAAATTAGAGTAAGTTACTCACAAACCACTGAGCTGTTAACTAGCAAAACCTTTGCTGAATGAAGCAATGCTCTGAGTTCATAGTTGTAATCCAAAATTAGAGGAAGTGAGAGAGAGAGACACACACTTCTGTGGCAAAGATCTAAACACTATGCTGCTAGGAGAAAAGAAGATAATTGCCCTGAAGACAGGAGCAAATAGGTACTTGTTGCTGCCTTGAATCCCACTAATGAACAGGGGGGGAGAAGATGAGAGAGAGAGAGAGAGAGAGAGAAAAGAAACAAAGAACATGTGGGCTCTTGAAATCTTCCCCTATAAATTCCCTTTTTGAAAACTGATGGCCCAATGGCACATTAGCTATTCAAATCCTGCCAATCAGTTCAAAATGCTTTATGGTGAGCAAAACTACACATGACCTCATAGCCTGACACATGCAGTTGCTTCTCTGAAATGTGAGGCTCAGGGTCCAGCTTCCACCCCTTCCAGGCAGTCTTAACGGCACCTGCCTATTGGCTCCTCGACCTCATACCCAGACCCTATAAAATGGGGAGGGAGGAGAGAGTGGCAGTGACTCAAATTGGTTTATCTGTCTTGTTAATACCTCTTCCAAGACACTTTGAGAAAATTTATACATATGCTATCATCCTGAGAGGCCTTTGGGGTTTTTTGTGGGTTTTGGGTTTGTTTTTTTTTTTGGGGGGGTGGAGGTTTGGGGTTTTTTTTTACTTTCTTTACTGTTTTAGAATAAGAAAATGGAATAAAAGAGGAGAACAGAAGAAATCAACATAAGGGTGAGATTTTTGAGTGAAAGCAGAGAGAATACTACATTACACAAATGTGACAGAATGAACCTACAGAAGAAAGAAAACTTTTTATTAATTTCTCTTGAATTTTACTATTATGCCTGCACAACTAAATCTGTCTTTTATACATGAACAATGCAATACAGTAGTTAACAATATGAATACATATTCAGCAAAGGCCACTGTGAACATCAGTATTTGATCACATCAAGTATTTATCTCCCAGTTTTAATTTTTGCAGCTGAACAGAATCCTACAATGCCTTGACATATTATGAGTCTCTTCTGAGAGCTGTTTCATGTCTTGGTATCCGAGGGCTAGAAGACAAAAAGCTTATCTGTTCTGTTCAGGCAGAAGGTAGAAAGGAATGATTTAGGTTTTGAACAACTGAAAAAAAAAAAATAAAAAAAACCTTAGTGGAAGGCTTTCTCGAAGGTTGTTTTATACATTTCCCTGAACACTGTCACTCTGAGCTGCTCCGGAAAAATTCTGCTCATCTGAGACATTACTTTCCTTCTGATGGGTATTCTCAGCTGCTTTTCACTGCCTCCCCAACAGCATCATGAGAGGAGAGGCAAACCAGTTCTATGCTGCATATTGCAAGCTTACCTTATGGGTGCAGCTGATCAATACATCTTACCATTACGTGTAACTATACTAAAAATGTGTAATACTAAATTTTTAAGTACTTCTTTTGATAATTTCCATTGTGTACTGTCCTGTAACAAAGGGTTCACATGAATTATCTGTCTGAACTGTCAGTTGTGCTGATAGTTGTGATTTTTGAAGACTAACATTCCATCACCGAACTTCCTTGAGGGTTCAAAATTCTTTGTTTTGTTTTGTTGGGTTTTTTTTTTTTATTTGAATGGAAGAATTAATAATATGCCAAGAGATACAACTTTACCTACCACAGGTATTTAACATATAAGTGTTTTAAATAATGAGCTATTTGGCTCCTTGTTCCTGTAATGTGAGTAAGGGGTCATCACAATTTAAGCTTTCTGCAGTTTAAATTTGTACTTGGAATTAACAAATCAAATAAGCCCCTTGACACTGTTTTGACTTCCATTTCTGTAATAAACTGATCAGACCTAAAGGCCAACTTCTTTGCTCTATAAACCAGTGCACATAATGTTCTTTAAGTGCAGATCAATGTCTGTGCCATTTCTCAGCTATGTGCATTTCAAAAATACCTCTCACCTTCACCAAGGCAGTCGTCTCTGAAATGTCTTATAGGTCCCAGGCAGGCTCTGAAACTGAACCTCTAAATCAAAAGCCAAAAGGAGATGGATTAATCAATAAGGATGCTTTCATTTTTGTACTTTTTTTTCCCCCAGGCTGAATCCCCAGACACAACAATCAACTCAGTCTAGGCTAAGCTATACCAAGGCCTATAAAGGTTACTTGACAAAGATTTGCTTTTTTACCTAGCTGACATGTTCATACTTTTTCTATCTTTCTTTTTTTAAGTAGACTTGGGTTTGGACTTTCACTTACAAGAGAAAATAATACAGCACATCCCCACACTATCCTTTTTTTATTATTATTTATTTTTTCCCCTAAATATCTGCTGGTTTATATATAAAGCTATCACAGTGTTAGAATAAGACTTTACAGACCATATGAAATTATTTACCTCACTCATAACTGAGTAAAACTTGCTTTGAGAGAAGCCCAGTGATGCTAAAAAAAAAATGGCACATTCAAGCATTTTAATACATACATAGAATAAACAAGGTTGGAAGAGACCTTCAAGATCATCGCGTCCAACCCATCAACCAATCCAACACCACCTAAACAACTAATCCACGGCACCAAGCACCCCATCAAGTCTTTTCCTGAAAACCTCCAATGATGGCGACTCCACCACCTCCCCAGGCAGCCCACCATTCCAAAGGGCAATCACTCTTTCTGTATAGAACTGCTTCCTAACATCCAGCCTAAACCTCCCCTGGTGCAGCCTGAGACTGTGTCTTCTTGTCCTGGTACTGGCCACCTGGGAGAAGAGACCAACATCTGTCTGTCTACAATCTCCCTTCAGGTAGTTGTAGAGAGTAATAAGGTCACCCCTGAGTCTCCTCCAGGCTAAGTAACCCCAGCTCCCTCAGCCTCTCCTCGTAGGGCTTGTGCTCCAAACCCATCACTTGCATTAAAGTACTGGCAGAAAGTTAACAACTGTAAGTGACTCTCTATGCTCTGAAATTCTCCTTGGGCGTATTCTCTACAACATCTCCTTCAGCTGTGAGTTTCTGAGTTACGTTTTGTTAGTAAAATGGTAAACTTCTCCCTTTTAACTGTGAAAGCAGGCAAATCAACCTTAACATTCCAATTGGCATTTTCCTAGCCTGTTTTAAGATTCCTGCTGGATCTGCCATTGACTATGAGTGATTTTTGCCTACCACAAGATAAAAAAATTATTTACTAAAAAAAGTATTTAATGAAATTGATTAAAAAAAATGTGTAAAGGTGACCCTGTGATAAAGTCTATTGGGAAATCCAGAAAACTTAGATGAAGTCCCTTACCAAAATCAAATGTCATACGGATGCTTCAGAAGGGAAGATGTATAATGGGTGTGAGGATAATTAACAAAGTGGAAAAGCAAGAACATGTAAGAAGATGAGAGGAATGCACAGTTCTCCAAGTTAGCTCTATGCACATTTGATGTGTGAGCCTCATGTTTTCTGGGTGTTGTTATTTAACTTTTGTTTCTACTAGTTCTTATGTTGATTTTAAAATCATAAATGACCAGAAAATAGGTTCAAAGCAAATAAAATTAAGTATTTTTCACATGCCTAGTAATTAGTGAAACTCTTCGCCACATAGTGTTATAGAGGCTGAAAATGTTACTGAGAAAAATTAGCTCTGGAAATAGAGACTCGAGGAAATATCAAAGATATTAAATACAAAAATGAGATACAGCCTGCAGGTCAAGAGCTGCCTCATGGGAAGAGCCCTGGAAGGTGAGAGGGGAAATGGTGGGAGGCAGAATGGAAGTATTCCTCAATATTTTCCCATAAATATTCAGGAATAGATGAACATTTGGCCTTCCCACTACCACTCTGATTAGGTTAAGCTTTCTTCCTCTGTAAATTTAACTCAAGAAAAGCAAATCCAGTCCTTTTCTTCATGGAATCATAGAATCAATATAGTTGGAAAAGACCTCAGAGATCATCAAGTCCAACCTATTGCCTAACACCTCATGACTAACTAAACCATGGCTTCAAGTGCCACGTCCAATCCTTTTTTGAACACCTCGAGGGATGGTGACTCCATCACCTCCCTGGGCAGCACATTCCAATGGCCAATTAATCTGGTCTAGTAACAATAGTTCAACTAGTTCAGATAATATCAAAGATCTTGTTTCCTTTGGTTAACATGTTTGCATACTGTCTGCTCCAAAGAGTTCATCATGTAATGCAATATAGAGCAAACAGCTGCAATAAATATAGCTGAGAATAAGAGGTATGTTTTAGAATACTGAAACCATGATCTAAGTAGGTGTAAATTTCCTGTCTGAATTATTGTGTGGTTTTTGTATTCTCAGAATAACTATCCACTGTGCGTGAGCTCCAATCAGTGCAGTTTTGGCTGGGTTTACTTTAGAAACCCAGTGGAAGAAAATGAAGGATGATGTTCTTTAGGCGAAGTGCTTTGTAGATTGGCATCTCTGATTAGGGCAAGATTAAATTAAAAAAAAAAAAAAAGAAGGCAGCAATAAAATAACTTCTTTTTTCTCTTTTGTGGGGCTGGCAATGAATATGAAACCCTAGAGTACCACTTCATTGAGTCAGTTCTCATGTCTTTAGGCAGTGAATTAATTTACCAAGTCTGTGGGAAAACTGTTAAGAGAGTTAGAAATTTCTTCATAAAAGGGAATCCTGCTAACTTTTATGTGTTTTATGTGATATGAGAGATGTCTCATGAATATAATTCTAGAAGTTGATGATGTATTGCACCAGTAGTGAACCTTTTCCCTATTTCATTCTAGGCACTTAATCATAATATACTATCTCCCACTGCTATACTTACCTACTCTCCCCACCAACACTAACTCTCTTCTTCTAATTTCTTCAAAGCCTAAGACACTCAGTTAGGAGCTGGCATTATGGATGAGTCAAATAAGTTCTGTTAATTATCTTTTATGGACCAGTATGGTAGAACATTTACTTTAACTACACTAAAAGCATTTAATAGTAGACTTAAATTACTCTAATAGTTTGGTAACTATGTTGTATGTTTGTTGTAGTTTGAGCTGGGTGCCCCCCTGGTGCATTCACTTCCTGTGTCCAGAAGTCCAGCCCAGAGGGATGGACACAGGAAATTGTGTATTTCCTACCATAATTCTTTGCACCACTATAAGATCCAGTGCGGGGTCTGGCACTTCCTCTTTCCTTCCCTCTCCGAGACTTGGTAACTGGGGGAGAGATCTCCCGGCCATGGGCCTGATTAGGCCCAAGGCCACAGGGGGATGGGCAGTCTCAGGCCTGGCCAGCTGAGACTAGCCCAGCAGAGGGAGGGGGAAGAAGGAGCCCTGGGGGTTTTGCATGCACCCTCAGGTGGGGATGGGATCTTTCTTTGTCACTGTGCTTTGGGTGTTCTGTAACATTCACTGCTTTCTATTTAAACTTTCATCACTTTTGCAATCCGTTTGTCTGAGTCGTTATTTCTGCCTGTGGTGGGGAGGGGATCTGCCCCAACCCATTACATTTTTGGCGCCCCACGTTGGGCGCCAATAAAAAAAAGAGTGTGGTGGTTTGAAAGGAAAGGCTCTGCTTTCCCTCCCCCACTGAGAAAGAGACCACGGCTAAACCCAGTCGGAGAAATGAGAGTATATTTTACAAGGAAACAGATTCTATGTAACACAACAAACACAGGTATTTTACAATACATACAGGAATATACAGCAAATGAACTCAACCAGAAATCAGACCCCCCACAGAGGGGGCTTCCCCCTGTGCCCCCTTCAACCCCCTACCTCCCTTCTCCCCCAAAGAGGTAGAAGAAGAGACGAGGACGGTTAACAGGGCAGGAAAGGAAGAAAGGCCTTGCACAGGAGTTAGTATCTTATCTTAGTTGGCCAGAATCCCAGAAGCAGATCCAGCCGAGAGGGACAGCGAAGGAAGGAAGACTGAGAGAAAGTTCCCAGCTCCCCCGGGTCCAATCTGACCTCCCACAATCCTTGGCCAATGAAATTCGTTTAGAATACCAAAATATTTTACAAACATTTAGCCAGTGTGCCCCTTCCTTAAAGGCACAGCGTCAAACGGCCACAATGTTCTTAGGAGGTGCAATTAGAAAATTATACAATGTTGCATCTGTCATGGAAAAGAACATAATTTTATTGTTATACCTTTTCTGTGTCAGATGCCATACTAATTACATCATTTCACAATTACTAGCAATAACAGATTACACCCTCCCAAGTCATATAATCTCTTTTGTTAAGATACCATTACATAATTGTCAAGTGACCCTACGGAAAACAAAATTAATGTATTGATTAGTATTACTAATCTTAATTACATGTTTACATCCTTATTAAATATGCATGGAAAATTTTCCCCAAATATCTAGGGGGTTTAGGATGTAGATCAAATAAAATATTTTATAAGAGCTTTAGGTAAGAGCATGGTATCAAGATATATAAAACCAAATGTGGTTCTAAGGAGTTCCTATTAAATGTCTGCCTAATCCTAGTGGTACTGCATGCAGTATTTGCCTTCCTTTTTAAATTAAAAATTTTCTTTCAGTTCTACTACCATGGAAGCTGGAGGTGTTTATATCTAAAGCCTGTAACTAGTTGTTTGTCTTCCATCCTCATAAAAATTAAAAGAACTAACCGTGGTCTCAGTGATTGCTTTTTGGCTTAGTGTTGCTTTTCTATACAGTGTCTCCTGGGATGGGCTCAATGTTAAAATAGCCACTTGGTCATATTTCTTCATTTTGGATGTACCTTCAGAAACTCTGGCTAGAGCCTTGCCTTTTCCTCACTTCTCAGAGTGCTTACTACATGTAATAGAGTTTATGTGCAATCATATGAGAGATGGAGTGGCAATCTAGGTGTCTGTTCTTGAAATTATGACATCGGGCAACTAAGGTGATTCAAAGTCCTTACATACATAGCTGTTAAAAAGGTAAATGGGATTTGTACATAACCTATAGTTTGAATTTGCCTTCAAAGGCCATATAAATGGCTGAAAGTTGTCTTGGTTGTGGGCTGGGACTCTGATTACTAAATGACTGTTTTGTGATGGTTGGTGTAGACAGTTTGGATTCCCATTGACAAGGAGATCTGTCATCTGGGAACAACTTGCTCATCCTACAGTGAAAGTGATGTGTAGATCACTGTCTGTTGCTCTGCTCTAGACTTTGTCCTGCATTCTGGAAATGTTTTAGAATCAGTCTGATGAAATGTGTGTATACTTGAGAAGACACACAATGTTCAAGAACCAGTTCTTCTGGTTAGTATTGTTAACACTAAACAAAAAAGAATAAAACACACTATCTAGTGCCATTGTTTAATTGTTGGGTGGAAAGAAATCGCATAGCTTCATTTCTTGTGCTGTGAGAATTTTAAAAGATGCATTGTTCATTACTAACAATATTACAAATTTTATTATAGGTCACTTATGATATTGGTGATGCAATAGAAAAAAATAAAGACTCCCTTTCACAAAATTTGGTATTTGTAATGAAAAGTAAGTAAATGTTTTTGTTGTTGCTGTGTTTGTTATAAATGAAAATATTATGACTTGACATTAATTTTCATTTTAGTATTAAGATAAATTTATATATTTTATATCTTAAGTAAAAAAAAAAAAGAGCATCCTTTATCTTTTTGAAATATATGCACATTGTTTGAAATTTGCTCTAACTTAGAAAGGTTTTGGAATTCATGAACATAAAGGGCCTTCATTGTGATAGATGAGTTTGACTTAAAAAAAAATCATTGAGTATGAATTAAAACAAAAGTAAATCCCAGAAAATAAGCAGAGGAAATAAAGCTCCCAAAATCAGAGACTGTAGTGGGATGAGCTTCACTATATGATTACTTTTCCAGAAGCAGAAACTTGTGGGCATTCTTTTTTCATTGAACAGATATAAATGTTCACTGAAATACAAAATTAAATAACTTTCTATGTGCATATTGTATAATTATGCCTAATAATAATGCATCTTCTCTTATTAATGAGTCATAATTAGATTATTTTAAAAACTCTATCATTTACCCTTTCTGTAAATTAAAACATTTTCCCCCAGGAAAAGTGTATCCTGAGACATTATTTCCCCTTTTTTTTCTCCAAAGACTGCAGTGTCTTTCATGTAACTTTTGTTTCTTTCCATAGAATTAAAGACCTTTTAGAGGCCGTATTTGTCTGCCAAATCAGCCCCACTGTTACAATGTATTGCTTATTAGCAATTTTATCATTAAATTAGCTATACTCTCTAGAAAAATTATTGATGCATTTTAACAGCAAATGGTGTACATTAAGGATGAAGAAAGAAATGGAAAAAATTATCTTGAATATAATCCTATTGATTATAGTTTTGGAGGCATTGCAATTCTCGCTACTTGGAATTTACATGATAATTTGCCAAAGAGTATTAGAAGATGTGACAACTTCCATTATGCTCTACAAGAGAAAGCATTCTTCTGTTCTCTTGCATGTTCTTCTTTTTGCTCTCTCGTTGGTTTTTTTGTGTATTCGTCTCTGCAGCTGTTAAAAGGGAAAAACAGAGGAGTGGATATAAAATATTGGATATGCTGGCAGTACATATATAGTTAAGTCAAATGATAACAATTATAATTAATGGAAAAATTCTGAAGGCAGATTATTTACTAGTTTTTAAAAATCACTTAGGCTTAAAACCTATTGATTCTCAGTGACATATTTCCTTTTGGATCAGTTCTATAAGTTATGTGGATGTATACCTTAAGTGCATGCTTCCTTTGATTTTTCTTTTAGGTTCCTTAATCAAAATGTTTTAACATGCTAACAGCATAAAAATAATTTGCATACAGGCATAAGAATGTGGAACACACCTGTCCAATAAATATAAGTCAGAAGAGACTATTGATGTAGGTTTCATCTGTTTTAATTGGGAGGATGTCATTTTAATGCCTTTCATAATGTTACATACTACATTTATCCATATTTTCAATACACAGAACTTTACTATCTCCACTGATTGTGCTAAAATTGTTTTAAGGGTCTGCTTTACTGTCTTCACTTTATTATTCCTGTTAAGTAAGAAATTGTAATCATCGCAGAAAGAGAAGCAAATCTATTGCATTGAAGCAATATATTAAGATACCTTTAGATGACTAATAAAGAGCAAACTCAGAATTCATACCTGCTGTGCTAAACTTAATTATATTATTTATGGTGCTTATACATTCTTCCTTCTATTTTTAATTTTGTTTCTCTTCCTCACATGAGGGGTGTATTCAGTGTGTTAGTTAAAAAAGAGCAATAAAAGTTAAAGATAGTTAAGGAAGTATCACACAACAGGTTTTGAATGCTTACTGGTGCTGTGGCAGTACAAGCAGCATGTAATTACCATGTTAATTTTTTAAAAGCCTATGATCATAATCTCATAAAGGATAATTTACCATTTGCTGATTCTATGACTAAAATTAATATAAAGTATCCTATCTGTCTTAAAATGCAGATTTTTATTTTTAAAAACACCTCTTTAAACTGTATTTTTATAGTAATTATCAACACTGCATAAAACATATGTATGGAATTTCCTGTAAATATTTTCAGGCGTGGTCTTGATGTAGAGACATATGAACCCAGTCTTTCACTTTGCCTTTCTTGTTGTTTTGTTTTGTTTTCTTCTCTTTTCCCACCTCTTCACATATTATGTTTTGTAGAATTCTTTTTAGGTTTGGTTTGTTGAGTTTTCGTGGTGCAGTGAGTGTTCATAATTTATTTTCTGTCAAGTGCCTTGAGCATTTCTAAACACTATGTGTTAGGTAACTCTTACACAGAATGTATCTCTTATGTTACTTGAATAAAGGAACAAAATTCAGAGATGATGATCACATAAGTAATTAAATTTAGACAGATCATAGTCTGAAAGCCTTTGTGTTCTGCCCTGTTTTGTTCAGCATGGGACCTGAATTTGTTTTAAAATAGTGTTACTGGTGTTTCCCATCCTTAGATATTGAATGCTCTTTGATGACTAACAGAATATAATTATTTGTTGGCTAGATCACTTGCTTTAAGTGTCCCTATTTAATTCTGTATCCTACTGTATGCCTCTTTATTTCCAAATACAATAGCTATAATTTTCTAACTTGTATTTTATCTTCATGTATTAATTTCTTATTTTCCCAGCCAGTGAAAATGTAGTCATCAATCAATTGTTCCAGTCCAAGCTGACACAAACTGGATCTCTTGTGCCTCCATACCACTCCCTTAAAATCAAAGGATGTAAAGCATCTATGCTGAATAAAAAAACTTCAGTAGCCTGCGCCAGTGGAGAAGCAAAGAAATATATTGAGCTAAGCAAGGTAAGAATTTAGGATTTTTTCTGCTCTTTGTGGTTTGAAGATTTTTTCCAGTTACTTTGTAATTTCTGAAAGCTCCTTGTGCTCTGCTTCATTCTCTGTAGTTATTAAACTAGTAAAATAATTTAATACTGAATATCAACACTAAAGTAATAGAACTAACACGTTGTAATTGACTACCACTAACAATGATGGTTCAAGAACCTCTTTCTTGGATTCTCTGAACAGAACATTAGGCAAGATCTCACTGTAAGGTATTTGGAGTAGATGACCTTTAAAGATCCCTTCCAACCCAAACCATTCTATGAATCTATAAAGATGATGGAAACCTTGGTACACCAGGAAAACTGTGATGAGGTTGCCATTACAGAAACATGGTGGGATGACTCACATGACTGGAGCACTGCATTGGACGGTTATAAGCTCTTTAGGTGAGACAGGTGAGGGATAAGAGGAGGAGTGACTGTATATTAAGGAATTGCTCAACACCGCAGAACTTGAGGTTAAGATGAACAGTTTGAGTGCCTATGGGTAAAAATCAGAGGGAAGACTAACAAAACTGACATCCTGGTTGGAGTCTGTTATAGACCACCTAACCAGGATGAGGAGGTAAATGAAGCTACAGGCAGCTGGAGGTCGTTTCAAGATCACCCGCCTTTGTTCTTGTGGGTGGCTTAAACCTTCCAGATACCTTTTGGGAGCTTAACGCAGTAGAGAGGAGGCAGTCCAGAAGGTTCTTAGAGTGTATGGAAGACAGCTTCTTGGCACAGCTGCTGTGGTGAGGCCCCGCTTGACCTGCTGTTCTCAAACAGAGAAGGGCTGATGGGAGATGTGATGGTAGGAGGCTGTCTGGGGTGCAGAGATCATGAAATACTGGAGTTTTCAATATGCAGGGAAACAAGGAATAGTGACAACAAAACCATTACCTTGGACTTCCAGAGGGCAGACTTCAGCTTATTTAAGCAACTAACCCAGAGAGTACCTTGGGAAGCAGCTGTTAAGAGCAAAGGGGTCCAGGATGGTTGGGCCTACTTCAAACAGGAACTCTTGAAGGCACAGGAACAGGCTGTGCCCATGTGCCGAAAGATGAGCCACCAAGGAAGGTGACCGGCCTGGATGGGCAAGCAGCTCTTGAAGGAATTAAAGGAAATAAAGAGGATGTATCGCCTTTGGAAAGGTGGGGAGGCAAAAGCCCAGTTAGAACTTAAACTGGCCAATTCTGTGAAGTACAATAAAAGGCATTTTTATAAATATATTAATGCTAAAGAGAGGAGCAAGAAGAACGTCCACTCTTTATTGGACTTGGAGGGGAATATTATAACTAAAGATGAGGAAAAGGCTGAGGTACTAAATACCTTCTTTGCCTCAATTTTCAACAGCAAGGCAGGAAGGCTTCAGGGTAGCTGGCCTCCTCAACTGGTAGATGGGGTCAGGAGCAGTAGAGTCCCCCTGAAATCCATGAGGAAGAAATTAGAGACTTGCTGAGCCACTTGGATAATCACAAGTCCATGGGACTGGATGGGATCCATCCTAGGGTAATGAGAGAATTGGCAGATGAGCTCACAAAGCCACTGTCCATTATTTACCACCAGTCCTAGCTCATTGGAGAGGTCCCAGATGACTGGAAACTGGCCAAGGTGATGCCCATCCACAAGAAGGGCCAAATGGAGCAACCTGCAAACTCCAGGCCTGTCAGCCTGACCTCAGTGCCAGGCAAGATTATAGAACAGGTAATCTTGAGGGAAATCACAGCACACCTGGAGGATGGCCAAAGGGTCTGACCTAGCCAACATGGATTTAGGAATGGGCAGATCCTGCCTCTCCAACCTGATCTCCTTCAGGTGACCTGCCTGGTGCATGTGGAAAGGCTGTGGATGTAGTCTACCTGGACATCATCAAGGCTTTTGACACTACCCCCTATAGTGAACTCCTGCCCGAGCTGTCAGCCCACAGCTTGGACAGGTGCACTCTCCATTGGGTTAGGAACTGGCTGGAGGGCCAAGCCCAGAGAGTGGTGGTGAATGGTGCCACATCCAGCTGGCTGCCAGTCACTAGTGATGTCCCCCAGGGATCAGTGCTGGGCCCCATCCTCTTTAATAACTTTATCAATGATCTGGATGAGGAGATAGAGTCCACCTAAAGGTTTGCAGACGACACCAAGTTAGAGGTGGGAGTCAATCTGTTAGAGGGTAAGAGGGCTCTGCAGAGGGATCTTGACATGCTGGACAGATGGGCAGAGTCCCAGCGGCATGAGATTTAACACATCCAAGTGCTGCGTTCTGCACATTGGCCACAACCACCCCATGCAGTGCTACAGGATAGGGACAGTGTGGCTGGAGAGCAGCCAGGCAGAGAGGGACCTGGGGGTACTGGTTGACAGCTGGCTGAACATAATTAGTAAATTTGTCCACCATTAGTAAATTTGCAGATGACACCAAGTTGGAAGCAGGTGTTGATCTGTAAGAGGGTAGGAGATCTCCATAGAAGGACTTTGACAGGCTGGACAGATGGGCAGAGTCCAACAGGATGGCATTCAAACAAGTCCAAGTGCCAGGTGCTGCACTTTGGTCACAATAACCCCATGAAGTGCTACAGGCTGGGGTTAGAGTGGCAGGGGTACTGATTGCTGGCTGAACATGAGCCAGCAGTGTGCCCAGGTGGCCAAGAAGGCCAATGGCATCCTGGCCTGCATCAGGAATAGTGTGGCCAGCAGTAGCAGGGAAGTCATTCTGTCCCTGTACTCAGCACTGGTCAGGCCACACCTTGACTCCTTTGTCCAGTTCTGGGCTCCTCAGTTTAAGAAGGATATTGAGACACTTGAACATGTCCAGAGAAGGGCAGTGAGGCTGGTGAGGGGTCTGGATCACAAGCCCTATGAGGAGAGGCTAAGGGAGCTGGGATTGTTTAGCTTGGAGAAGAGGAGGCTCAGAGGAGACTTTGTTGCTCTCTACAACTATCTGAAAGGAGGCTGTAGCCAGGTGGGGGTTGGTCTCTTCTCCCAGGCAAGCAGCACCAGAAGAGGACACAGTCTCAAGCTGCACCAGGGGAAGTTTAGGCTTCAGGTGAGGAGAAAGTTCTTCACAGAATGAGTTGTTGGCCATTGGAATGTCCTGCCCAGGGAGGTGGTGGAGGTGTTCAAGAGGGGTTTGGACGTGGCACTTCAAACCATGGTTTAGTTAGTTATGAGGTATTGGGTGATAAGTTGAACTTGATGATCACTGAGGTCTTTTCCAACCTTATTGATTCTATGATTTTAAGCGTCCTATCACAGATAAATATTGTCAACCTCTTTGAACTCACCATTCTATTTGTAGTAGGTTGCAAGAGAACTGTGCATCTATCCTAAGATAAACATGAACAGCTCTAATACTTGGCTAGAATTTTGGAGCACATAGTCATAGGAATTTGAAGATGCCATTTCAAGTCTCTCTGACTTATGAAGACTGCTTGCCCCTTTCAAATAAAACTGAATATATCTTCACTGAAACTCTCACAACTCTCTTGATCATATGAGCTCTTTCTGTCTTGTTTTTTCTGTGTTTTAACTCTGCTGCATACTTTGGCCCTGTTGCTTTCCCCTCACTTCAGAAGATTTAGTGGGTTTCAGAGTTCATACAGCCAAATTCCACTCACATGAATGACATCAGTAATAGATGCTTCTTTTTCTGTTGACTTTGCATTTCTTTTTCTGAACAATTTCTTTAACTGTCTTTTTGTTGAAGCTTTTTTTCTGTCTTCTGGTTAAATTGCCGTGTGTTAGATTATAGTAGAGAAGTACAGCTTCAACGATGTAGTCTTCCTGCAGCCCATTCTGAAGATACCCAAGTTTGGAGAGTTCTAATTAATTTAATTTTATTTGCCTTATTTCTTTTCTTTTTTCTCCCTTCTTCTGAAACAAACACTTCTTTCCCATGGGAAGACAGGATGTCCCATGCAACACAGGATTGCAGGCAGGAACTTTAGCATCCAAATCATTGTTCCTGGGTCTTCCAACTACTCAGGAATTGGTCTTGAACTAGTGACTTAATCTGTTGGAAACAATGGGTTAGTACATTATCTGTCGATTGGAGAAAACTCTATTTTAGTTATACCTCAATTGTTTCATAAACTTTAACTGAGAAGTGTCATTTACATGCTAGTGGTTCTTTTTATATGAAGACCTAAAGCAATCTGGTCTCTTTTACTATTTTGTTTTGAAGTGGGAGATGAATGTCTCTTACTGCATCCTGTTAAGTGATATTTGACATCAAAAAAGACTTCCAATATTTAGCATAATGAGTAAAGAATTGCTTGCACAGCAGTATTTTTAATGGAGTTTGGCTTGAGCAGGCTGAGTAAGCTGAGGAAATGTACATTTTTTTGGATGCAACTGCAAAATACCAGGAGTAGGCCAGAACATGCTGACTTGATAGAGATTTTCATGGGGTGAGCAAGCTGGAGAAAGGCAATGGAAAAGTCAGAGGTGAAAAGGTTGTCACAATGTGGAAGTCTGAATCTCAGAGCTTGGGCAAATCCTGCAATGCAATAATTTTTCCAGCCTTCCTTAGAAAGTTTAACAAAACTCCCCAATACCTGGGAGCACTTTTAGGATGATTATTGCCATTTTATCCTAAAAGAAAGAAAGTAGCACAGTAAAAAATGAATTTGTTCTCCACTTCCACCTCTGATGTATAGGATAACATTGGTTCTAATGAGATATGGGTAAAAATGAGTTTAGAAAGCAAAGAAAATAATGTTAACTTCATCTACCTGTGCAGGAAGAAGAGACAAGGGATTTTAAAATATAAATACTATTATTTTGCCTTCAGGATTTTTTAAATGATCTGTGTGTGCATTTACTCACTTTAAGCACCTGTCAAAGATGTTAGCAACATTTTCAAATATTTATGCTACATACAGGCAAACTGTATTTGGTACTAACTGCACTACTCTTGCTTCTGCAATTGAGTTCCAGATAATACTGCTTTGCCCAGTTATTAGGAAAAGGTATTTTATCTTTCCAATGGTATGCATCTTCTTCTGAAATCAAAACTTTCTTGCCAGTCATGGCTCTGCAAATACTTGATCATATTTATCCACTTTCCCAATTCTTTCTGAAACTCAAACCATTGTCTCCAGCATACTACTTGTATATTTTTAAAATGTTGTTGGTAAATCATTTAACAATGAAAATGAAGGTTTACTGACCATCTTGAGATAAAGGTATTGTGTGTGTGCTTCTGTCCCCACAGTTGCTGAAAAAGAAAGGAACATCCTCATTTCTTCAGAGACTTGAACGAGGGGGCCCGACTACTGTGGCAATACAGCTCAGGGTTAGTAGACACCTTCCATATAAAGTTTGTTTTGTTTTGGTTTTATTTAGGCTAAAACATTTAAAAAGCAAGGTTGATCTCTACAAATTGCAATGGAAGAAAGAATAATCATATGCTTCAGAAAGCTACCTGCATGGCCAGATCAAACCTTTTGAGAAAATGTTAAAAAGTTAGGAAGAAAATATGTGTTGAGCAATTGCCTTTGCTGCACAATAGTGATTGATAACTAATATTTTTTTTTCCCAACAGAAATCACTCACAGATATTATAGGGAAGCTGCAGAACTGCACACCACATTCTGTTCATTGTATAAAGCCCAATAACTCCAGGTTGCCAGATACTTTTGACAATTTTTATGTGTCTGCTCAACTGCAATATATTGGTGTCCTAGAGATGGTCAAAATCATACGACATGGATATCCAATACGTCTCTCTTTCACAGACTTCTTGTCAAGGTAAATTCTTTCAAGTTTCATAAAAGCTTTTCCCTACCTACAATACAAAGCCGTATGTTCTTATAGTGCTTGCAGTATTGTTTTGTTGATTAGTCTTTCAAACTTTCTTCAGAGAAAAATCAATGTCTGCCAGGAATGAGTGCAAGCTTGTTATTTTTAGTTGAAGGAATCATGAACTTTGTGGAAATATCTTTATAAAGATCATCAGGAAAATTTATTCAATGAAACAAAGAAACATACAAACAAACAAGCCCCAAAACAAACAAACAAGAAACAACGTCAAAGAATTTTTACATTTTTATAATTTGTGATATTTCTGTGGTTTATAAAATACAAAATATTTCATGTTGCCTTCAGGGAATTAAAAAGCAGGAGGAAAAGTAGTCTAATTTTTCAAGTTTATTGGTGTAGATGTCATAGGTACAGTATTTGTATTTCTTATGCTAGGATTTGTTTATGCATGGTGAGAAGGAGTTACTTATGCTCATACCACAACTCCATTTTTATTATTGTTGTTAGAAATGAGTGGGATTTTGAATTAACGTGGAAGGACAAAAACAAGTATGTCACTGCTTCTTACTGAAGGCAAACTCTTTTACCCCATCTCCAATTAAATGTTGAGGTTTAGCTCATTTACTTACATTCTCAAATGCATCACTAGTGAGGACCATCTTGTTCAAGAGATGTTCAGCTAGCAGCCTTATGCACTCAACACAATTTCCTCCTCTCTGTGTGTTCTGCTCCTTGACTGATGCATTGAGTAGTTTTGACCTGGCATATGTATTATCTTACTTCTGAAAAAGCTGGGGATATCAGCTGCTTACACATGTCTAAACTTTCAGCTTAGAAGTTTTCAAGAAGTTGCCTTCTTGAAAATGTTGTGAATTTTAAATTACTACTTGGCCAGGGGAGGTTTAGGCTGAATGTTAGGAAGGAAGAAGTTCTTCACAGAAAGAGTGATTGGCCATTGGAATGGGCTGCCCAGGGAGGTGGTGGAGTCACCATCACTGGAGGTGTTTAGGAATAGACTGAATGGGGTGCTTGGTGCCATGGTTTAGTTGATCATGTAGTGTTGAGTCCAACCATGATAGGTTGGACTCAGTGATCTCAAAGGTCTCTTCCAACCTGGTTATTCTTTTCTATATTCTCTCTGGCAATTCTCTAAGTATTCAAAAGTGCCAGTATAGGAGTTTATAATCCCACATGTTTAAGAGTCAGTCATCTCTGTCTTACCACAACGTTCATCCTGCAGCATGAATCCAGAAGTGCAGGCTGGTTGAGAAGATGCAGGTAAAGAGAGATATGGGAAACCAGGTGTTTTTTATATTCAGAGGTGGTAAGGACAATCTCTATTTAGCCGTTTCTATGTCACTGAATTGAACATTTCAAGGGACTGTTACATGAGCACAAAGCTACAGCCTTTTCTACTGTTAAATCCTTACAATGGTTCCTGGCAGGGATTTGGTCCTTGCCTCCCAGCTTTTCTCATTACAATCCCCATACACAGATTGGGGTTTTGCACAGACCTAGGACATTCATTCCTGGCAGGCAGTGTGGGTAGAAGTAGCTGCTCTCAAAGATCGTTGTATTCAGTTGGCTGCAATAGCAGGGAACGGTCCTAAGCATATTCACTCCGGCATGAGTTTGGTACATTGTCTTTTGGGGAGAAACTTTATTTTTTAAAATAACTAAAATAATTTTTGAAGACTCAAATGTAATTTCAGGTTTTTCCTCCACTCTTTCAAGTATGTTCCAAAGACAAATTTTTTACCTAAAAGTGTAGAGGAGATCTGGTGTCTCACAACGAATACTAATTTGCAGTAGAACAAGAATGACAAACCCGAACTATATGATGCCATAAACGTTTATGCTATTATGTTTAAGTGTTCCAGTTTTATTTCTGTCCATCTTGATCTGTTTTCCTCCATAGAAAATTATCTCTATAGGTTCTTTGCAGCTGAGCCTCTGTCTTTTTACCTATTTGCACCAGGTCCTAATGATTGTATTAGTATCCATAAAATCAATTAAACAGTGGTGGGGCTATCATGGTGTCAATGAAAATTACATCAGTTTTTTAATATTCCCTGTGAATATATGTTGAACTTACTCAGTATTCATCAATAATCACTGCATACACTGCTGATTTTTAGATTTGTGCATAAATAAGAACACAAAGATCTTGGCCTATCAGTATTGAAAGAAAACATGTGTCAGCATTGTAAGGTTTTTTACAGGAACCATTCCTGTCAGACAGACCAAGGCATATCTTACTTTGAGCAACAGAACGTGCAGATTCTTCACTTTATTCACCATGACCGGTTTACCTTCATATTTACTGAATCTTCATGTTCAGTGTATTTGGATAAATAGTTCAAGTGCATGGCTATTTGTTCTGTTATTGGCTGAAAACTACAAAATTTTCAAGCAGAAATGAGGGTATTAGATTGTAGTTCAAAAGTACCATCAGTTCTTAATGCTATGGGGTTTTTTTTTAGCCAATAGGCTGCAGGTGAGAAAGAGTAAAGAATTACTGAATTCAAAGAATGAGAGTTACCTTTTCAGTCAGTTTACTTTGTTGGCTGTTCAGCCAAACTGCTCCTATCCTGCTGTTCATTGTCCGGAATGAGGAGTTATTTTGTCTCACTTCCATGTATGCTTACAGACCTGAAGTTGGTAGACTTCTCACTTTTCATGTTTTTATTTTCCCCAAGGTCAAACTGGTATTTATAGGTTATGTTGTCAGAGTTTTAAAAATATAAATAATTAAAAGATAATATTTGGGTTTTTAGCTGGTTAATAAAAAGCTAGTATTTGAATTAGGGGCCTTTGTGGTGAAGGGATGGAATATAAGAAAACCTGGGTATATATAATTAGGGATTAATATGGTGGATCACTTGAGTCATATTTGAACTAAAGAAAGACAGTAGCTAAGGAAAGGTCATATTTTGCAACAGCACTTTTTCCTGGGCTACAGAGCTTAATTGTTATTTCTGTTGCTGTGCTCTTTGGATTTAGTGGTTCTGCTGCTGTACTATCAGAGTAAAACTTGACAGCTGCTATGTGAACCCCTCAATCACCAAAGTTTGTTGATCAGAAGAGAAATCTTGTGGAACTTCTGGTTCCTAAGAGGAAGTTGTGGCAGTTAGTGTCAATGAATATATAATAAAAATGGGAAATAATAAGGTCAGATGCTATTAAATACTATAAAAATAGGCTGCACCAATAGAACTATGAAATTATATATGTCATTTCGGCATATTTGCCAACTCCAGCTGCAGTGTTTCTGATTAATTTGCCTGCAGTGTTGGCTCAATTTCTGAATCTCTTTGAGCAGAGAGATAGAAATCTTTTTTACCTTATCTTTGAAACAGAATGCCTTGAGTAACATTCATTTTAGACATCTGGAAGAGCTTGCCCACGTATTTTGCATTAATATTTTCAGAATTGTTCTCAGTGGGCTAAATTTTGAAATTCTAGCTTTTAAGTCAAGGCAGTGGCACAGACAATGTTGGAAAGAGTTCAAAATTTCCAATTTGCGGCCCAAATTGTAAGCATGGGTGAAGTATCCTCACATATCCTTTTCCTTGGAAATAAGGAAACAGTGAAATAGCCATGGAACCTAGGAATTGTCAGCATATGACTCTTTCTTTCCAGCATTTAGCATATTGATGCCTTAACAAAAATGAGGATAATTGCACAAGATATACAAAAAGCACTTTAGTATGAGCATAGAAATTTGTTACACTTTTGGTATTTGGTGCAATGGCAAAAAAGTATTAGCATGTGCTCTAATACCAGTGTAGAACAGCAGGGTTCAGAAAATCTCTGGGGCACAGAGCCTGACTATACAATCTTAATATCTAGAACCTAATTTCTCTGCATTAATTCATTAAATGGATACTGGCTGACTTTCATGTCATTCACTCACTTGGTGCTCAAGGAAGACATGTAAAAGCCATTTGGAATATAAATTTTTAAAAATAATGATAGTGATCAAGGACCCATCTACAGTAATGAGGTGAGCATATTTTTCTTGATCAGTCAAGTACAAGAATACAGCTGTTCAGGCAAGTTCGGGTAAAAACGGGGCAGTAAGGTGTTCTATTTCACTCATTCTGAACTTTAGTGCCATACTCCTTTACAAACACCTCCCTACCATCAGTGTTTTGTAAATTGGGTTAGAAATTAAAATTAATTTTTCCTCTGTTTCTTCTTTAGTGGGTTCTCCAAGATTCTGAATGGTACCTTGTACTTTACTCTGTCTTAGTTTCCTTGGTCAAGAAAGAATTTTATGAACTACTGCATTAGAGACTGAGGTTCACGTCACACCTATTTCTCACGCAGCACTTGGGATACGAAGCTGTCCTCCATGCACTCTAAGAACGTCCTAGACTGTCTCCTCTCTGCTGTGTTGAGATCCCAGCAGATGTCAGGCAGATTGAAGTCGCCCATGAGAACAAGGTCCAGAGATCTTGAGACAGCCTTAAGCTGCCTATAGAATGCTTCATCAATATCTTCTTCCTGTTTGGGTGGTCTATAACAGACTCCAACCAGGATGTCTGCCCTGCCGGTCTTCCCTCTAATTCTTGCCCACAAGCATTCAACCCAATTGTCCCTAATCTCCGTCTCAATGGCATCTAGTGCCTCCCTGATGTACAGGGCCACCCTTCCACCCCTTCTTCCTTGCCTGTCTCTCCTGAAGAGCCTGTAGCCGTCAATTGCAGCACTCCAGTCATGTGAGTCGTCCCACTACATCTCTCTGATGGCAACTACATCATAACTTTCCTGCTGCAACAAGGCTTCCAGCTCCTCTTGTTTGTTACCCATGCTTCATGTATTAGTGTACATACACTGCAGCCAGGCTGCTGGGGGTGGGGGCAGGCACAGAGAGTAAATGAAGTATTTTGAAGTAATCAGTTTTGAGAATACCTTATACCCAAATTTGTAAACATGGTAATGAGTGATTTTCTGTGAAGAATGAAGGTCATGCACAAAGTTTAAACTCATGAATTTTAAAATTATTGTCTTTGACATTTTTTGGTAATAATTACATTCTATAAAGAAGTGTAATGAGTTAAGCCTAGTGGGCAGGTCAGCCCAATACAGCTGCTCACTTATTCCTCCTCCAGTGAGCTCAGGGACAGAACTGGAAAAAGAAAAATTGGAAAACTTGTGGGTTGAGATAAAGGCAGTTTAAGAAGGGAAGGCAAGGGCTATGTGTGCAGGCAATGGAAAATAAAGAATTTATTCTCCACTTACCAGTGGCAGACAGGTGTTCAGCTGTTGCAAGGAAAACATGACTGCTTCACATGTAGACATTACTTTGGAAGACAAATACCTTAACTCTAAACATCCTTCTTTCCTCTTGCTTCCTCCAGTCTTTTTTTTTCCCTTTGTCAACTTTTCTGATAAGCCTCAGCTTTATTCTAAGTTACTAATCCCTTGTGAAAGCTTGCTGTAAGGAATTTTTTTATGCTGTAATTTTTATACTGTAATTTTATACTGCTATTCTCCCCAGCAAGCCATGTGTGTTAGAACTGGCATACATCATTTGGGAGAGTTGCCTAGCTGCAAGGAGGTATTTGGGACTGTCATAGAAGTGACAGGCCATTTGAAGCTGTTTTCCTTGTTTTCTCCATTTAGATTACTTCAGATGGTCACTCATCTAATTAGCTTGGACTTAATTTATAGTGTGTAGAGAAAAATAGTGGCTTTTAGGATATGATTCAACTGACTTATTTTAAGTTTATACATTTTTGCAAGTGTTTCTTGTCTCAGTCTAGCTTCCATCTCTGGCAAGAAACAGAATTAATGGTTTGTAACACGCTCCATCAAAATCAGAGAACAACATTTTGGAGTTGAAACCAGCTTTTGAAGTCGTACTACACATCATGAGTTCTCTAGCACACAGAATAAATAGTGTTGTACATGCAAAGTACCAGTCTCGTCCCATGTCACAGACATGGACTAAAGGAAAGATAAAGTTTCTGCTGTTTCTGAGTCTTACTGACAGTGCACAAATGAGTATATGAAAAAATAAGGTTTAATTTTTGACTGGAGATTTCAGTGGTAGGCCAGACATCCAGCCTTATTCTCTCTTTGGAAGGCAAAAATAAAAATCAATATTGTTTTCTGGGCATCCTTCTGAGTTTTATAATGCAAGACTCATTTGCTAGAATGATTATAAATGGATGTAAATTATTGTGTCATTCCATGGAAATGAGTTGAATTATTCATGTCTGTCATAGATTCTGCAGCATCAACAAAGGGATCCTTTGAGGTGGAGGATGTAATTAAGTAATAAAATAGACAGATACAGGGAAATAAAGGTGGCATGGTCAATTTGAAGTCTGGCAGTCCCTAGCTTCTAAATGTGTGGTGTGCAATCTGAATAATCTTCCATTTTTTCTACTATATTTATTGTGTAAAACTTAGTGGAGCTTCTTACAGGGAGTTTATTGTTTTGTGCAATAATGTCCTGGCATTTAGGTTGTCTCAAAGAGGATCTCAAGATTGTTCTTCCTCCACTGCTAGGGGTATGCAAGGTGTATTTATGCTCTTTTTCCTTGGTTCCTTTTTTTTTTTCTTTTTTATATCTTTTTTTTCTTTTCTTTTTTTTTCCCTACTGTGTGAAATTTTACAATGTTTATTTCATTTCCAGAGTTGTGTCACCCTTGGTTCCTCTGGACTGACAATTCACTAGTGTTTGACATTTCTCATCCCTCAGGGTTAACTAAACATGTATTAGAATAGAATAGAATAGAATAGAATAGAATAGAATAGAATAGAATAGAATAGACCAGGTTGAAAGAGATCATCATGTCCAACCTATCATCCAACACTACCCAATCAACTAAACCATGCAACCAAGCATCCTGTCAAGCCTCGCCCTGAACACCCCCAGCGACGGCGACCCCACCACCTCCTCAGGCAGCCCATTCCAATGGGCAATCACTCTCTCTGTGTAAAACTTCCTCCTAACCTCCAGCCTAAACCTCCCCTGACGCAGCTTGAGACTGTGCCCTCTTGTTCTGGTACTGGTTGCCTGGGAGAAGAGACCAACCTCTGCCTCACTACAACCCCCCTTCAGGTAGTTGTAGAGAGCAATAAGGTCACCCCTGAGTCTCCTCCTCTCCAGGCTAAGCAACCCCAGCTCCCTCAATCTCTCCTCATAGGGCTTATGTTCCAAGCCCCTCACCAACTACTCCAAGCCCCTCAACAACCCTGTTACTCTATGATATTCTTATCATATCTATGTATATTTTACATCTGTGAATTTTTAAAAGTTACACTGTTTCTATGTAGGGAGAAATGTTCCTACAGAGTATTAAACTTCTTAGATTCCATTATAAAAATAGATAAAATTATATTTGTGTACAAGTCACAATATTGGAAGTTCTTGACCAATGTCTTCACAAACTAATTTGAGTTCTGTATGCCTGTAACAAGCAGCTAGTAACATTAAATTATTTCAGAATCTTGATGATTTAACAACAATAATTACTGAGTACTTCATCATTTTCTGACATCACATGAAGGGAAACAAACTTCATTACACACCAGGCCTTACATCACCTCTGTGTTATACAGAACCAAATTAGCAGGTTGATAGAGAAAGTTAAGTTTGTTTTACAGCCTGTATATTCTGCAAACAGTAAATAGCAGTGAAGCAAGCATGAAGGGACAGTTAGCCATGGAGAAGGCCTACCTATATAGAGGCAAACGTAAACGTTTACAGAGTTAGAGACAAGTCTTCATATAACAAGGCTGCTTGTCTGTTTGATTTTAACATATTTCTGAGTTAATGTGACATTTTTGCCAATTTCTTAAATAAATACATTTTTACATTGCTTTATCAAGATAGAATAGGAATGTCAGCTTTAAATAAGATGATACAAAAGTATTGTTAGGCAAATCTCTAGCAGATGTGAATTTATTTTTTGTCTGCATAGCTGGATCCACTAATCCCATGAGCAGAACTATGATTTGTATTCTATTTATTATTCTGCTGCCACATCATCTGAGGTGAGGAAACCCCTGCTTAATTACACAAAGTATATGAGTAAATATTCTAGGATTAAGACACACACATCTTTATCATTTCTTCTTTCCAGAAATTGAAATTCAGATGTCTAGAAAAGTTTAAGGCTGGCAAAACATAATACAAACCCTTAAAATTTAGGAAAGAAACAAACAACAAAAAACCCACAACAACAACAAAAAAATCCTTTCAGGTCGTTTGTCTATGACCCATCACAAAGTAGTATATTTGTCTGAGTAATTTATTTTACTTTTTACTCTGTCTAAATTCAAATATTCCAAAAGGCCATTTCTGATGCAAAGGTGTTCTGATCCAGTGGATTTCATACTCCTGATTTCTTTCTCAAAAGTCTGTACTGAGCTCCACGTGGGGTCAGTGATTGATCCACATGCAAGTCACTGTAAAAAGTTTTTTCTGGGTATTTTCAGAGCGTTTTCCACTTTCATTTTGCTCTTTTATCCCATTTACATGCCATTTATGTAAATCTTCCTTTTTCCATAGATATGATAAAACACACTATGTATGCCCCTATACCTCTTTATATAAGAAGTGTACTTTTAATTGTTGAAGTGGAAAATCAGAAATTTTCACCAACTGAATGCTTTCTGTCCTCCAGTGTCATATATAACAACAATGTGATAAAACTATGACACCTGGTCAGTTTGCTGTAAGGTCACTTTTATCATTATCACTTTCCAGGTTTCTCTCTGTCAGCAAATGTGTGTGCCAGATTAACCTAGAGAGTATATGACTGCTTGCAGTTTTGGCAAAATTACTGTAATTTTATTTTCTCCCTTAACACTAATTGCTCCACAGGTTGAACCATCTAATCCTGGAGTGCTTGATATCAATTAGGATATTTAAGAAGATCTGACACTGGTATGGTAGTCAGGTATTCTAAAGTTTTGGCTCATTGCCAGGTATAATTATTCATTTTTTTTAATCTATGAGGCAACTTGCACTTTATGCTTATCTCTACAACAATCTGAATTGTTTCTGTCAGTCTGTATGAAGCAGCCTTGATACAAAATGTGTTTCACCTAGAGGTGAACCTTGTAGTGCTCTTATGTTCTATTTTTTCACTCCTATTAAAAGAAGCCCAAAATGCAGTCTGTTTGTCTGCTGTTATTTATAAAGGCATATTTTTCTTCTCCATGTCCAAAGATTTATCCTATCCAAAAAATTGAATATCTGCTTTGGTTATTAATATTTATGCTTCGTAGTTAGATGTCTATGGCGCATATATGTTGTGGAGAGATTGGCAGAATCACTTTTCTTTTCTTAAAAACGATAATAATCTAGTTCCCCTTTTCTGATTATCTGGAATTGCCTATGTTTCTTTTATGTCACAAATAATTAGATTATTCCTTCAAGAAAAAAGGAATGACACAGAGAAGTGGAATGAGTATGTATCCTTTATATACACAAAACATTCATCAAAATTCTATCCTATTCTTTGGCAATAACTGCTTTTATATGGTTTCTGTTACTTGAAAAATCCCCCCCAGAAAGCAAAAATAAGTTACTCTCTTCAGTAGATAGGTCTTCTAGGTATTTCAGCTTTCACTTGATAGATTTTTCAAATACAAACTCTGCCTTATCTACTCTCCCTATCCCAAACAAACAAACAAAATTATTCCGGAGTTATGAGCACATAATGACAAGCTTTGCAAACAAAGTCAATCTCTTTCATGTATTTAACAGACACAAAAATATATCAATCTGTTGTCAAAGGTTACAAAAAAAAAAAAGAAAGAAAGTGGAGATTTAGAAAAGGAAAAAAAAATGGCAAGACTGTACAAGTTAATTTTACTCTTTTGTGATGGTAAGTTTTGTATTTCTTCTATCAGAAATATGGGATACAACTTAATTTTTATTGCAGCCTTTCATTCACTACCTTTTGTATAGATCTAACTAAATTTTATTTTACTTTGGAAAACAGAGTATGTTGTAGTAAACAAAAGAAAGATAAAGTGAAACTGCAACATGATGAATTACACTGGCTGGTCAGATTAGTTTTCCTGTGTTTGGATGTTTAAAAGTTAAAGCTACATTACTTAGCACTGCTATGAAGCAGTTACGTGCCAGCCATACATTCTATTTTTTTCGGTATGCAAGAGAGAGAGAGTGGAGTAAAAGAATAGCAGCAAGCAAGCAAATAACATGTAGCTCTGAGGCTTCAGTTCAAAAACATTTATGTGGTTTGTTTAAGCTGTTGATTTGGAGCTGCTTGGTTTTGTGCCCTTTGTACTTGCTGTGTTCTTTCCATTTGTACTTTCTATCATGTTGATGTACTATTGAAATTGAGTGTGCGGTGTTTATTCCAGTGCTTAAAGATTTGCTGTGCATACAGAACTGGAAGTACAGCCCTACAGCCTATTTGTGCACACTCCATATAAATCAAATAGCGTACTGAGCCATAGAATATTGCTGTGGGTTACTGTGCCATAACCTGAAATGGAGAATATTCTATCTCAGGAAAAAATAGCCTGCTGAATCTTGTCAGTTGTGCACTTAAGGAAGTGAGGGAGAAAATAATCAAATAACATCCTTATCTGTGAAGACCCAAGGGAACTGAGTTACCCATATTCAAAAGCTGCCTGGACATGTTTGCAGTAGTATCTAGTCCAAACAAACAAAACATCTGCCTGATGAAGAGTATCATTCTGATAAAAAGGATGAGAGGTCAGAGCACAGCTTCTGCAACACCAGAGGGTCCTGGTCAGTGTGTACATGCTCACAGTGCTAGCCTGTCTAGCCAGGTCTTCTGTTTAGGAGTGTAAAAATCGCATGTTACAATAGAGGGGATGGTAGGGCCAAAGCTAGAGAAAATGGAATATTTCTCACAGTAATTTCCTGTGGGGTGATGTTGGGGAGAGCTCCACCAATGGTAGTATTCCCTGTCTCAACTTGTAACTTGAAGAAGTCTCTCATTTTATTTCCTAATCAAGACTGTATTACTTTTGGCATGGTGGTGGATGGGTGTTGATTCCATTTAATCCTTTGAGTCTCCCTGGTTTGTACCTTTATTTGGATGCCTTAGTGAATAAGTTGCTCTGGCTAGGCCCTGAAAAACTGAGTTTTATCAGATTCCTGGCTTGACTAGGAGATTCCCTTTGTCTAGTATTAGACATCTGTGCTGAAGTCAGGAACATAGACTTTCTTTATGCTCAGTGGAAAGAAATGGGGATCTTACGGTGCATAGGTCATCTGATGTATTTTAAGCATCAGCATCACAAAGCATATACGATGCCTGAATAGTGTCTTCTACTGACCCTTAAGAAAGTCCAGGTAAATACCTCATCCAAGTTTAGCTGAAGTGTATTTCACCTGATTAAAGACTTTTCATGTAGCAAGGTAGCACTAAATATGCTTGCTGGATTCTTCAGGATTCTCTCTGAAGCCTTACAAATACACTCTACATTATTTACCTGGGGCAGAATCTATGACTGGCCAGTGAGAAGCAGCCTCACATTTAATAGGATTTGTTCATTCACTTCCAAGTGAACTAAGGTCAGAGTGGTAGGACAAGAATTCTGTGGTACAGAAGTTTCAAAGACTTTCCCAATTACATTTTCCCGGAAGGAAGCCCTGTTGTTTGCAGGTAACTCAAGTTTATCTATACAAGTCTGTACCATAAATTCTTTATTACTGTTTTCCATGACATAGCAAATTTGAAAAATAATGGAAGTATTCTTTTGCTGTTCTTGAGACCATCAAAAGCATACATCTAAGAAGACAGTAAATTATTGTCTAAGTGGTAACACAAGCTCAGTTCGTAGTAGGTGTCTGATACACTAAAGATACAGCATTTTGCATTTTGATATTAATGTCCCACTTCAATTTGTAATTTTTTTCGTTTATATGTTAATTTATTGTCAGTTTTGTTTTGCTTGCTCTTTAACATACTTTTTTTACTGAGAGTAATATCAAGTTTAAAATAATAAAAAACCCCAAAGGTCCCCAAAGCCAAAGGTATAGTGTTTGGTTATCTCTCCAAAATAAAAATAAATAAATAAAAGTTTAAATATTTTAATTCATATAAAATTAAGCACAAAAAAATCAACTAAGCTTATGATTAGACCATCACCTTTGTCCAGGACAAATTTCGGCTGCCACCTAGAGATGTGTTCTCCTCCTTCCCACTTACCATTGTCCCATTTCCTAATGTTAACACTGATGTTTCTAAAACTTGGCTGAGAATTAAAGCACAGAGTTTAATCTGTCTGAAAAATAGATAGAAAATTTGTTTTGTTTTTGTTTCAGCAGCCTTATAAAAGACAAAAATGATTGGTCTGAGATAGCAGATGATGACACTAGGCCTAAAAGTGCTTTTTCATCCTAAGTGCTTAGATAGCTAGTATTTTGAAAAAGATTAATAGGGGAAGTAAGGAAGTTCTCTTAGTCCCTCTGTTATTTACTCTGCAGATAAGTAAATCAGTTTGACAAGTAGACCTAAAGGTGAGATTCCTCTCAACCACCCAGAACGCAAGCATCCAGGCTGGACTTCTCTTGTGAGCCCGTCTATGGTCAGTAAAGAAAGACACCTCCAGGGGGCAATCTCTTCTCATTTTAACAAAAATACCTAGAATGCATAGAACAAAGTCACCCTATGGAAATACCCTGCCTTCACAGCCTGTCTTGAGAACAAGACGACTAACTCCATCTAGGAGTGTAATGTTTTGGTGTCTAGCATACAGAAAGGTTAGATCATCTTCCAAATTACTTGCTACGTTCACAGAGCAAGTTCACAGCAGAATTAAATTTCCCACTTTCTCTGTTGCCAAAACCCAAACCCATTACCAAAACCATTAGTCCAAGCTTTGTTTTTTTTTTCTTTTCTTGTCTTTTTTTCCCCTAAGAGAGAGCTTGCTCTAATGGATAGAAGGAAATTGTTATCTCTAATTAGACTTTCAGAATAGTGGGGTGGAATTTCAGAGACTCTTAAAGCTGAGAGAAAACTGGGTCATTTTTGTCTGGCCTCCTGTAAAATAGACATTGTAAAGAATGTTTGGGTATCCTTGTTCTGAGTCCTGGGATTTGCATGAATTTAAAGTAAATCTGATCTAAACTTAGAATTTAAAACTTTTAAATTTGAATTTGTCTCTGTTTCAGGGATGAAATATATTTCTTTGCGTTTCTGCTGTGAGTGAGTTTCAGACTGACCACTTCTACAGTTACTTCTTCATGAATTGTGAGTGACTGCTGAGTCATCTTTATTTCAGTCAGCAGTTGCTAAGTTTTCCAGCAGTTGTCTTTCTGACACTTCTGAGTCTTCACAATTTCTAAGAAAATTCAGTTGATACAAGCATGAAAACAAGGTGGCCCCAGCTTAAATAGCAGTCTGTAAAATTAGTATTTCCGTGACCATACACCTAGTTGAGCTGTTGGGGAAGTAGGATCCACAGTTTCCTACTGCTTATCTGGAGTGTTAGACTAACTAAGTAGATCTCTGGTGATGTTTTGACCTCTTCCAACCAGCATTCCTCAAGAGAATTTTGGGCACAATTTGGTTTTTAAGATAGGTTTTCGTGACCAGTCCCAGGAGGCAACTATAGATGTGGCTACACTCTGTTGGAAGGTCATAAAGTTCAACAGAACATCACAGAATAATTAATAAAATAACAGGCTGGAGTTTTACCAGATGGTTTCTATGCCAGGGAAATAATCCCTCTCACATTTAATTTACTAATTTAGACTTAATGATAGAGTCCTCTGTAGGACTGCTACCAGTCCAGAGAACACTTCCAGACTGCCAGAACTGAGATACTCAAGGATTTGTGCAGCTGCTAGGAACTAGAAATTAAGGTGAAATTGACCTTAGAGCAGTTCACCTGCAGATGTTACTCCAGAGTTACTATGGCTCCTGCAACCACTGATGTCCTTGGAGTCATTCCAGCCATGCAGCTTTACCTACCATGGTCTGTGTGAGTGGTCTCATGACAACACATTTGTGTTGCACCAGAGCTATGGGCAAATTCAAGTGTTGTTGGACCAAATAAATAGAATGTCAAAAAATGTAGTCAACATACAAACTTCAAAACTTACAAAAAGCCTTTTAATATCTAGATTTTTTTTCTGTCTTTGAAGGCACTTAATGCTGTAATCAAGTCTCTTCTCGCTCTTCTTTCCAATAGTGTAAACTGATGAAGTTCCTCAAAGTCTGTTTGCTAAAAGACATTTTGTTCAAAAAGAATAAAAAAAATATTTCAGACTGCTGGAAAATATTTCTCTCAGTCACTTTCTTATGAATTACTCCTTAATAGGCATGTCATACGACACATACTGAAAAAATATTTTCCTCCTTTCAGTGACCCAATTCAGTACTAATGATATCAGTTGTGGAGGTTTTGTATTCTTTCTACATTGATTTTCAGTGGGGCATCTAAAGAACTGAAATGAAGCAAATCTGGGTTTCAGACATCACTTGCCCCCACACTGTTATTAACTGAGGTCGTGTGTAATAATATACAAGATTTAAAGTGATTCTTCATCTTTTCTTCATCCTTAGCAGAATCCTATGCTTACACTTTGGATATCAAAGATTTGAGAGTCAAAGGGAAGCTGACAGTTTCTGCAAAGGTGTCAATGGGGCTAACATTCAAGTAACTCTACTTCTGCTGATTTTTCTAGGTATAAAGATTTGGCTGGTACAGCAGCAGGAGAGAAGAAGTTGTCTGCCAAGGAGAGGTGTTGTCTTGTTCTTCAGCAGTGTAAATTACAAGGCTGGCAGGTTTGTGATCTACAAAGCAATTAAAATATCATTCTTTAAACAAGATAGCTGAGTCATTTCCATTGTGGCAAGCCAGCAGATCCTTTGCAGCAGTACATTCTTTTGACATTTAATATATGCTGTGGGATAGAATCAAACTGATTTTCTGAGTTTTCTAGCGCATGAGTAACTGCAATTCATTGTGTCAAAAATTCAGTGGCTTCTTGTGGGAAGGACAAGATTGTGCACTGTAAATTTGAATCAAGGTTTTTAATGGTATCTGCTTTTAAAGGTATACATTTTAGTGGTTTAATGGCTTCTGAATTAGAAAAAATCCCTGTACCTTTTATATATGTATAATCATGTAATAAAAGCTATACTGTCATAGTAGGGGAGACCCAAAACAACTCCTTAAGACTTCTCATCTAGTCAGTGCCTTTGTAAGCACCAGCATGCTGATCCAGAGATGAGCAAAAGTAGCTGGGGTTGCTGCACATCAAGGAAAATTTTTTTAAAAATTAAAGCCAAACACTTACCAGGAAGTTCTCAACTTCCAATCCCATCTGCTTACATTATTTATATCCTAGTTAATCCTCACCAGCATGAGGATTGCATGGTAGATGTCTCAACTTGTCCAAAGTACTCCGTGATCTCCTTGGAGTAGCTTTGTGACTGAGCAGGCTTGATTTCTTCAACGTATGCAATTTCAATAGAAAATGTTGTTTCCTTGCACACTGTATATGCTATTATACAGAAAGGAAGTTTTCTGTGACTTAACGTGTAGAGCATTCTCCTAGGAGCTTCAGATTCAGGTCTTTTTTCCAGCCTATTCTGTGAGAGAGCATGCATACCAGTTTAAGGGACAAGTATGAAGTTTAGGGACTGCAGAGTAGCTGGGGCATTGCTATAGGATTCTTTGGGCATATTAGTTTAAAAGACAGGGTTAACACAGGTCTTCTAAATCAACCTGATCTAGTGGAGGATGTCCCTGCTCACTGTAGGGGGGGTTGGACTAGATGATTTTTGGAGGTTGCTTCCAACCCAAACCATTCTATGATTCTGTGTGTGACCTCTAAGCATAAAGGTGCCCAGAAATAATCTCTGCAGCAGTTTATGAAGGACAAAGACTATGCTGGATTTTGTGCTATGAGTGTTTTTCAGTGGCCTAGATTCCTTAGTTACAACAGAAAAAAGGTAGACCCCCAGTAGGTTTGGAGAACACATACGTGATCACCTCCACTTGAACATATAAGATCATTTTTCTTTGGTTGAAATACTGTTTAAGCTCCCTTTTAATCACTCAAATAAATAGTGGGAACATACAGCCCGCTCCTTCAGTAGCAAAGAGCAAAAGGATGGACCCTGAGAAAGATAACAATATTAAAATGGGCTTACTTTCCCTACTAAGGTTTAAGTCAACTTTGGGGCTATGCTGCATCCTTGCCACAAGTTTTGCTATAAAAAATAATCATGAGCATGTAGAAGTTATGCCTTTGCTTACAAGTACCTGGAGCTGAGTGCACCACTTCAGAACTTAGGTAGCGGAACAAGCTTGACATTGGGCAAAAGCTGTGTGAGAGTAATTGCATATTGTGTTCTAGTTATGAAAAGCAAAATGCGTATAGAGCCTCTAACAGCATTATCACACAGTGTCACAGTATCACAGTATAACTAAGGTTGGAAGAGACCCCAAGGATCATCAAGTCCAACCTGTCTCGATAGACCTCACAACTAGACCATGGCACCAAGTGCCACATCCAATCTCCTCTTGAACACCTACAGCATTACAGCACAAAAACCCACAACTGGCTATCAGTCAAAGCTTACAACTCAATACAAACAATTCTGTAATGACTGGCTGTTTGAAAACAACCCTGAAACCTTGGAATATAAAAATGTAAAAATGAAATTGCCAAACAGAATCCTTCCATCATTCACAGGACTGAAACTTATGATCTCAAACATGTTTTACATGTTTTGACTCCAGAATCTCATTAATATCATGATAAATCAGGTGTGCAAAACTATAGCAGTAATTAAGGAATCATCCTTCAAACTAGAAAGGAACAAAACTCTTAAGAGATGCTGACCAGTTAAATGGAATAGAAGAGTTTGGGAGCGAGAGTTACACTGTTTTCACTCAGTGACCAAGAGGTACATGGCAACAGATAAGCTGAAAGGAACAAGGTCTGACAAAATGAGTGACTTTCTCCTTGCACCCTTTTTCAAGTCATAAAGAGCTATGACAAACAGAAAGATGATAACCACAGAAGAAAGACTTAGGAGAAAATTTACTCTAAGTGCAGACAATTTCTTACAGACAAATTCCCAGTGAATACAAGCTTGACACCAACACATTTTGTATAGGTGATATAAGACCATATATATACCCAGCTATTATCAGTAGTGACTAATGTCTGTGTCACATAATCTTCTTCTTTCAATTATCTTTTGATTCATTTGACTAATCATGAGAGTTGAACTTTAAATAACAATCTAAATGAGGAAGCTTATACAATCTGCAGTTGTCATGAGTGCCCTCCTCTTTGCTTTTTCAGCAGATGACAGAAGAAAAAAAACGGAAGGAAAAAGAAACAAAATAAAATGGATAAGGAGGGGGGAGAAAAAGGAGGAAAAATGGATTTAGGACCCCAGGATGATGTCAGCTAGCAAAGTCAGAGGAAAGGAGTCATCTGTAGTGCATCACAAAAAAATACCCAAGAAGTAGGGGGTTACACATACAACCAGTTTATTCAGTTCCCAGCAGTAACTACTTTAAATGAGTCATTGCTGCAAAGAAAAATCTATTTGATGCAGAGGTTCATGAATAAGTCAAAAAATGTCTTCCTCAACATTGTTACCTGCACTTCCCTGAAGAGCTGTTACAGATTTGGGTAGATAAATTGACCAAAATAATAGCTAAAATATCTTCATCAAAGATGATGAAGTGTAGGAGCAAGAAATACATATCTGAAATCAACCTCCTGCTTATGTTATCATCAGAGAATGAGGTTGCCAATAAACTCCCCAGCAGAGGGGGGGTGGTGGTAGAAGAAAGAGCTGTACTTTATAGCTGCGTTGAAATGGCTGATACTTTATTTAACTTCCTTCTGATGTACCTCACCATCCCATTTTGTGAAAAGTGATATTGACTTGGGGACACAAATGTAAAACTGTGTTCTGAAGTGAGATCCCAAAAATTAGTAAAGAAAATGGTTTCACTGTATTTATTTTGTGATTGACAATTCATCTTTTCTTTCGTGTGTGTGTGTGTGTGTGTGTGTGTGTGTGTGTGTGTGTGTGTTCGGAGAGTGTTTTATTAACTTAAGAAAACAACAGACACCAGGGCCTACTCTCAGAACAAATTCTTTTTACTCTTGTAAATACTGCAATCTGCTTAAAATGGAGGACAAGTACAGAAGATCCAATACCAGAATCCAATTTTGGCTTATTTTCTACTGTGGTAGAGCATAAGAGCAAACACTATCAGCTAGGCAGTGGCTGGTGCTTGATTCAGCAGCTTCTGTGATAGAAGAAAGTATTCACTAGGGAAGTGTTGATAGGTTTATGAAATGTTGCTATTACTTGGGTAAGCTGATCTAAGTAAACTAGGAAAATAAAATAGCTGCTTTGTTGAAGATGGCAAACCATGCCATTTCAGTCATGCTCTTAGCTTAACTACTGAAATTGTAAAAGTGCAGAACTACTAATGAAAGACAGTTTCTGTATCCTGACTCTGTGCACAGCCTAGATAAGATGTTCCTTCAGCTTAAATATATACTTGATCGTGACAAGCTTAGCTACTTGCTGTAACTTTTAAGCACACCTGAGAAACTCAGACTTCTAAATCAAAACAAACCACTCCTACCCCAGAGAGAGTGAAAATAATAGACTTGTTTAACCCCTGAAGTAGTCAGAGTTTTGCTATTAATATTAGAAGGAGTGAGATGGTATGTAGCAACTTTAGAGTTAATAGAGTTAAGATGGGTGGAAACACTGGCTGCTCCATGTAAAGCAGAAGAATCTCCTGCCCTTCAGAACATCTGAGCCCTTACATTAGGAATCCCACGTTTTCATTGCTGTGTTCATTTGTTGTCATGCAGTGATGTATTAGCTAAGCAAAGCCTATGATCCCAATAGCATGACTAGCTTGCAAACTTGATCATGCTTTGGGAGAAGTACAGGGCACAAACAGTCCTTGGCTTTTTTTAGCTGACATAAGGAAACTTTCATTTGTTTGGATTATCATTCCTCACACTGTTAAGCTTGCAAATATAAATTCAATAAAGGAGAGTTAGCTCACAGCTTACTGAGCTTCTCATCAAAACTTGGAGCTTTACATTTTGTTTAGCTAAGGTCAGTGGTCTGCAATTAACCCTTCTGAGTTACTTCAGATGGAGCTTGCTGAAATGCAAACAACTTTTATTATACCAGAAGTAAAATAAACCATCAATTTAACTTGCTTTTGCTATACGGTGCAGCTGTAAAATACAAGCACTGCAAGGGCCAGACTTCGCTGAAAGTGAACCTTTCACTCTTTGCTTAGAAATCCTTGTCTGGTTAGAAGGTAAAAATCCTTTAAAATGTCTAATAAAAGATTTGTCTTAGTTTACCTTTCCTGTCTTTACCCTGATTCTTCTAATCCACAATAATTCCTTCTTTTCAGTAGCCTTGCATTCTGAAGACAGGAGATCACTCATTTTGAAAAGATTAAGATGAGTCATAAGTTTGAATCATATAATCTGAAGACTCATCAGGTATGAAATAAGTATAAAGGTATGAAATAAGACTGACAGGAAAGTCAGTCAGAATGTTTCTATGAAGCTCCAAATCATCATCAGTAGTTGCGTGAGATGGATATTGTGTTAGTGCCAGCTCACATTTTTACAACTACAGACACTGCTAAAGTTATTCAGGAGCCTTCAGTATTTCTGGAAAAAATATTCTTGCCAGTTTGGAGTTTGTTATTAAGCTTCCACTCACAAAGAATGTTAAAGCAGGGAATAAGCCCTCAATAAAGAGAAATCCCAGGAGTCTATTTGGAGATTTTAAATTCTTCTAGCACTTCTAGAACTGCAGAAGGAAAACATAGTTTGATCCACAGTTCTTGCCAGTCACAAAGACAGCCATATTTCATTTCTTATCTACAAGTGTTTCATTTATGGGATTTGAAACAGCTGTCTTCAAGCTTTTTTGTTGTTGTTTGTTTTATTTTATTTCAATATATTAACATAGAACATTAATATATCAGGCTCATTTTGGGGGGAAGTATATGTATGATTCAGTAGAAGAGAATAGGACATAAGCGGCTTATGATTAAATCGGAGAAATGAGCAGAAGTATGATACCTTTTGCATTCAGAGCTCTTAATTCTGGATTTCATCTTTCTCTCTTTTCCCCCTCCTTCTGCATCCCTTCTATCTTTCTCTTGTTTTATTCTCATTTTTTCCTTTTCTAGTTACTTTGCTTCATATTTGACCCCAGTGTTTATCCCTTGTTTGTTTGGATTTACTTTTCCAGTCTCCAGTTTGTTTGCTCGCTCTTATATTCCTGTACCTGTTGCCTGTATTTCTCAGTTCATACACAGATATTTTTCATATTGTTTTCTATTTCTAGAATTTTGAAAGACTAAATAATAAGCCCAGTCAATACAGAAATCTCATGAGATGAAACTAGGCTAGAGTTTTTCTCCACTGAGTATTTCTTACATGGACCTTGTATTTCCTGGTCACTTCCTTTCTTGTAAGGTGGTCTTTTTTGTTGGCTCACAATTGCAAAGAGCTGTGAAGTTTGTATGGTATTGGAAAAGGAACAACCATTATCTGCCCTTTCCCACAGAACTGAATGACAGCTTTTCTCCCTAAAGTCCAACTCCAGATAAGTGCTTACAGAAATGTTTAAAGTCACTTGCATGAATACTTGACTGCTCACATGCTTTATATTAAGGCCGTCTATAATCTATGCTAACTATAGGTTCCTTCAGTATGTACTACAGTGCAGGGTCACTAGTTCACCAGAGACAAAGGAAGACTTAACATATGTGAAGGAAAACAAATAAAGCAGAGAGAGTGTAAACCTTTAAATTATCAGTCCTTGTAAAAGATCAGTACCTGTAAATGTGTTTGTCATTATTATATTTTTGCAGACATGAACACTGCAAAAAGACACATTTTACAATAGCTTTAAGACTTTTTTCTACATTTCATTAATGCACTGTGAAAATGTATGTCATTGTGTAAAATATCATTAGATTATAGTTCTCTGTCTTTTGTAGGTAGCTATTTTGAAAGTACTGCCAGAAACACACAGCACTCCCACAAATTGCCATTTTTAAACTAAAGAACAGCTTTACAGATTCCCTTGACACCTATTAAGTATGAGCTAATACTGCCTCCATGCCACCTACACACCATCTCAGCATCTATTCCATAGTTTTGAATGTCTGTACTTCTACATCCCACACCTTTTCTGTAAAATCAAATAAAAAAAAAATTAAAAGGAAAAAAAGAGAGAAAGAACAGCCTCCTGCCATCCTTTCTTCTTCCTCTCAGGAAAAAAAAAAAAGAGAGAGAGAGAGAGAGAGACTTCTAGCAGTAATTGAAGCTTTGGTAGTCATCAATGACAATTTTACTTAATCTTTTAAAAATGTGTCACTTTGAAAAATAACATTTAAAACCCTAATGCTTTTCTAATTAAAATAACTATGACTGTAATTCACAGATGGTTTACTTTTACAGAAGTCTGAATGACATTAAAATGTGAGACTCAGATGGGAGCACTTTGTAGTCCAGAAAGTATTGAAATGTGAGTGCTTTAGTGGAAGAACGTTTTAACCTTTTTTGCCTCTAGGCAAGCAGGAGGTGTTTTGTAATTAGAGAAAAGACCAGAATGAAGATAGGTGGCAGGCTCAAAACCTGTTTTGATATCTGGCATTTGAAATCCCAACATTTTTCGGCATCACTGCTTTAACTGAACACCAGAACGATACAGAGGGCAGCAAGACTTGTTCTCAGTCAGCTTTAGAGTATTGCATTTAGTTCAAAGACTGAGCAACACAGGTCTTCATCTATACTAAGATAATCAAATGTGTTACAGCAATCTCTTCTATACATGTTCTGCTCTCAACAGACCTGACATGTGATGTAAAATCTATAAATAGGTTTTATCCAAATGTAGACATGAATTTGCATTGACATTTGGTATATCTTCATCCACTTAAAAATTGTAGCAGGCTTCTACTAATGAAGTTCATAGCATAAGTGATGCCACAATAACTCAATCTATATTGTTCCTAGGGGGTAGGATGGGAGAAAAGAGCATTAAATGTCCCCTATCTAGCTTTGTAACTGTACAGTGCCAGACACTAGGAACTAAAGTGACAATAATTAGTAGTTAAGAATTGTCTTGACTGTGATTTTGTGTCTGCACAGTGCCAAATAAATGGCAACTCCATGTTTAGTAAAGTTACACATGTGAAATACTGCCTACATGTGACCACATCAGACTAATGAAGAGTAAGGTGGTTAATTTTGCCATGGGCATTGCTAATAACTGGGGGGGAAAGGGGAAGCGGGGAATGTGTAAGGTTTCAGAATGTAACTTTTCATCCCCTTTTTCGCTGTCAAAGCATCAAAATCTTGGCCTCGTAGAAAGCAATGTTTTAGAGACTCTCAGGGAGGGAGTAAGGGTAGAAACAGGGATTTTGAGGAATGGAGGGAAAGAGGCAGAAATGAGGAAAAGGTGAATGATTTGTCTGTCATAGGCCCAAGACAGAATGGGGAGAAAAAGGGCCCCAATGTGATGTAGGGGATTTGTGGGAAAGGAGTATAAAGTGAAACTATAATCACAGTAGGGGAAAATAAGTTTATTAAGCATTTGTGTCTAATTTTTGGTTGTCTGAGCTGCTCAGATGTAAATGGTAATTATAACAACTACATGATAATTTAATTGCAGTTAACCATATGAATAATAATTCAGTTTTTCTTATAGAAGAATTCAGGAGTTAAGGTGATATGAGCAAGAAGATGGGGGTCTCATAGGAAAAGAAAGTAATAAGGAAAGTTCAGTCTGTGTTATGGCAAGATGGATGGAAAAAGTGCTTGTTTCCTGAGGAGTTATTACAGAATTTGCAAGGTTTAGTGACAGAGTAGGTGGGGTGGGAGGAGTCAAGGTGGAGGACTGGTGTACTGGATGAAAGTATTAAAATAGAATACTTGTTGGGAAGATAGGACAAAAAAATATGTAATTTGCTGTGTAAACATGAACATTTTGCTTGTCCATGATACAGGATTAGATGTCTGAAAGAGAAGCACATTTAAATTCAAGAGGAAAGTAGGTGACATGTTTTTTCTTACAACATTTTTATGAAATAAGGAGGAAACAAAGTGAGGAAAAAAAGGGAAGACTCCTAAGGAAATTTGACAAGCTCTGGGAAACAGTTTCCAGAACAGAGGATTGGTGAAGAAGGAAGTCGGAATACTAAGACAACCAGGCAAACATAGAATTTTGGTAGTTGTAAGTAAAAGTGAAAATTACATTGGAAGTCGCCAGTTATGAAAATGAGGATGAAAGTGCATCCTTAAAAGTAGAGATCTCAATGAGATCTTAGTAAGATTGCCTAAGATGAGTATCAAGTTAAAAATTAGAAGGCGTTACCCACAGTATCACAGTATCACTAAGGCTGGAAGAGACCTCGAGGATCATCGAGTCCAACTTGTCTCCATAGACCTCATGACTACACTATGGCACTAAGTGCCACATCCAATCTCCTCTTGAACACCTCCAAGGATGGTGACTCTACCACCACCCTGGGCAGCCCATTCCAATGATGAATGACTCGCTCAGTGAAGAACTTTCTCCTCACCTCGAGTCTAAACCTCCCTTGGGACAGCTTGAGACTGTGTCCCCTTGTTCTGGTGCTGGTTGCCTGGGAGAAGAGACCAACCCCTTCCTGGCTACAACCACCTTTCAGGTAGTTGTAGATTACTCAAGGTACTCTATTAAGTATATATAAAGACCAGGGTAGCTACCATTGTGTAAGCAGGATCTAAGAGAAGGTAATATTGTTCTGGAATAATAACTCAAATTTCTAAGCAGGAAGATTATTCCAAAATAGGTAGTCTGAATACAAGAGCTACTCTTGTGCTAATATTTCTGTAGCTGCACAATTTTCTTAACTATCTGTTCCAGGCATTTTCCATCATGCAACAAGAGCCTATTCCTTATTTATGAGCTTCTACAATTGAAAGACAAGAAAAACATGGGTTTTATCACCTGCCTTCACACACTTTGCAATAATGCTAAAAGGCCTATTTTATTGGGAAAAGAGATACTAACAGAAAAGAATTTTTACAAGCATTCTAATTTTGACATTTGAGTGCATCTGATTTTAACTAAAAGACTAACAGTTGCACCATCATTGTCTGTCAGTTCAACCTTCAGAATCAGAGACTTCTAAAAGCATTTAATTTCTCTTTAGATGAGAGCAAAGGGAAGCAAATGGACAAAAATGTGCCCCAGTCATTTCTGAATTTTCTTAATGGAGTTTAGACATGATATGTATGTCCTGGCTTTTATTACTGTTCATCACTAAATGGTGTGCATCTGACACCCATGTTTGGATTTAAAACACCTGAAAAGATGGGCAAATGTCCCTGCTGATACTTGTCTCCCAGATATATACTGGGATCTGGGAGATATATACAACAGTGTATGTATATATACAGATACATACTACAGAATATACAAGGGTAGAGTATGTTGGTACAAGAGGAACAAGCTTATGAGCTGCAGACAAACAAGAGTTGGAATGAATTTCTTCAGTTTTAGCCAGATTTGTAATAATTAATCAGTATGACTCTTAGCCATACAAAATTAATGGCTAGGCAGAAGCTATAATCTACACTGGATAGCACATGATACTGATACAATTTCTAAGAAGAAAAGTTTCTTCTACAGAATTCCTGAGAATAAAATGATAGGAAAAGCCTTTTTTTTGTGTTTTTTTTTTAAGTTGCTGTTTTCAGAGTAACTAGGTTGTGTGTGCTTTGGGTTGATGGGTGGGTTTTTTTAAGGCTGTTAGAAAGGAATGCGTTTGAAGATTATACAGAAAAGAATTTCTAAGGATTGTTCCAGCATGTTCAGAAGGTATCAAAAGGAAGAGTTTTTCTTTTGGTCTAACAAGCTACATTTTTCCTGTAAAGGAGGAAGACATTTAATGATTGCTGTTAAGATCTTCATGAACTAGATGAATGAAACCAAATAACTAGTTGGCACCAGAACAAGTTTATACACTCAGTCAATACTTAGGAGATTATTTTTCACAAACAAATCTCCTCCGTCTATGACTTCTTAGCCTTGATTCTAAAAGGACACCTGCAGCAAAGCTTCAGGAGACACGTCTGCGAACTAGGATTCATAATTTTACTGATTGGGAATTATTCCCACTAGTGACAGTGAGTCTCCCCCATCCTCCAACTTGAGCTAAATTTCACCTGTTCCACAGATGGCAGCTATTTGTTATCATTTTCTGCTCCACATGGGTTTATGGCTTGTCACTCTCCTCTTTGCCCTCATCCACCTGTTTTATGAAAGCTAAACCTTGTTTTCTCTTCCACTCTATACCACATCATCATGATTCAGAATGCTTTTTTTCCTAACCCATATTAAATCTGAAGATTTTGTTCTGAATGTTTTGGAACCGAAAGGGGGCTGTGTACCTGACAGCTTGCGAGTCATTTTCTAATACATCTTTTGTTCAGCCAAGTGATACTACCTCTCAGCACAAATATTGGCATTGTACTGTTCTTAAATTGTAGATCTCATCTCAGCTATTAGCTGGATTGGGTATGTACTGTTGTTATGTACCTGTCATTGTTTTGGCCATTTTTTATTATGTTCACCTTTTCTCATGGTGGTGAAAGTTTCCATGCTGTTTGTATTCTAGATAGGAGTCCGAAAAGTGTTTCTTAAGTACTGGCAAGCTGACCATCTCAACGATTTGTGCCTTCAGCTTCAGAAGAAAATTATAACCTGCCAAAAAGGTAACAATTACAGAACAAGTATTCCTGAGCTGTCACTTTGTAAACTGAGCAGATTATTGCATAACAAAATAATTTCTGTTCCTTGAATAGTTGCTGTATTTCATACATTTCCAATTGAGACATATTTCCAACTAACTATCTAGACAGCTTTATTGAGATTATATTAACATTGGTGATGCTTGGGCTTTCTATCTGTCAAACATGCTTTTATGGCAAGCTGTTGATTGTAATTAAAACTTACAGGATCTTCGATATTTCCTTTTCAAAGTATGTTCACTGATTTTTCAAGACATAAATATCACCTTTAACTTCTTGTTGTAAATCATGTAGTGTAACAGTGATACAAAACCGCATTGTGTTCAAATACATCCACAATGAATAGAAAGCTAATAAGTTAGCAAGTTTAATTGGTTTTATTTTTCCTCTTTTCTTACAGCTTTCATATTTGACTCCTAGGTTTTTATGCTTAGGCATATCTGTTCCACTTTTATGCCTCCATTTTTACTAAGGTCACACTGACATTTTTTGGCACATTTTTGAAAGGAGATATCCTCTGCCTCTTGATTTCCTGTTGCTTCTGTTCTGTTTCCTATGAAAATCTCAAATAATGGCTGAAAATGTGAATATTGCTTTGTTTCCTTCACATAATGCATTATTTATCTAATTGGCTGATGTCTGTGACAATTCCCATTATCATCTTTTTAAAGGAAATTAAAAACACAAAGACATATCTCCGTTTTCTTTTTAAACAGGTACACAGTATTGCAGACAATGTATAAACCCTTTTCATTTTAGCTGTCTGTTCTTCACTGTGAGCGTATAGTGAAAAAGATGAAACTAAGAGAAAACTTGAAGGAAGTGAAGTTAAAATAATGACAGTTTGGGAATTAATGTGGACAGTGACAGTTAACACAGCCCACAGCTGGCTGTATAGCTTGGGCCTGTTTGTTTTATACCAGTTCCCCTGTTGTGTCATGCTGCTTATGGTGACTTACCAAAGAAAGGTAATATTTACCTTTCAGATTCTGACTTCCAAACAGAGTGCTTTAACATAACCCTACACCAAAATGTAAAATGCCCTTGGATATATCTGTGTTTTGCTGAGTCAAGAGAACAGCAAAACCCTGCTGCCTGAAGAATGAGGATAATAGGTCTTATGGAATCCTTGCAAAAATCTGTTGTTTTTTTTTCTCTTGAAAAACTGTGTGTTCAAATATTATTATTTTTCAAAGCTATGGCTCATCTGCATGGTGTTTATGGGCTAGGAAACGTAAGAGAATGAGAAACTTGCATGAGTTAGGGGTAGCTAGACGTTGATTTCGTATTATTTTATGAAATAAGCTGCCCTTTATGAACAGGTACAATTGTAAGCTTGCAGAATTAGCATGCCAAAGATCTCTGGCAGGTTGGGAATAGGATAGGGTACCTGTGCATTGTTCTTATATAATCCTAACATTTGGATCAATAGACTTTTGCACTAGCATGGTGATGCTTAATGATGATGTACCAGATCTGCTATATACCCACATTTTTCTCCCCTCATCCTTTGCATCCAGAGAACTGTAGAAGCTAAATCTCTCATGATAGCATATTGACTAGTAGCCAAAATAGTCCATAATTTCTATATCAGGGTTAAAATGTAGTATAATATACACACATAAGGACTTAACTCAAAGGGAAAAACAGATCTTGCCCCAAATTATTATCAACTGTTTTTACCTCAGTTTTTCTAGCAGCGTCTTCTGCATTCACATAAATATGGGGAGAAATGAAACAAAACAAACCACCTAAGTTAATTTACACAGTGAAAGAAATGGGCCAAAGTATTTCAAAAGGATGTGTAGAAACACTTTTTATTTAAAAGTAGATCTGTGAGTTTAGATACTTGGTCATGCATTTTTTTCACAGATATGAAAACTACCTATGGGAACTTTTGAGCTCACTGAATTCCTGAGAAATTTGGTTTTGTCTGTAGGAAAGTCGATCACACTTAATTTCTTCCAGAAGAGTTCATGAAGACTAGGAGTTAACTTTAATACATTGTATACACAATAGTAAATACAATTCTCATGTAATCCGGATCCACAGTCTATTTGAATATTGATTATTCTTATCCTTATCCTTAGATGAACTGTAATGAAATAGATTTTTTTTTTCCCTGTGGGTTCTGACCTCAACTATTTTAATTTGCTTGAGAATTATTTTAGGTCAACATAAATGAGTTCAGAAGTTCAGAAGAAAATCTTAGTATCTATACAGTGGTAGAAGAAACCAAGCAGTAAAAGTCTATGAGATGACAATTTAATTTCACAGCATTTTTTGAGACCATGACCTTTTTGGTTTTTTTGTTCTGTGTTGTACTGAAGACAAAATATTTCAAATGTTCTCGCAGAGAAGGAAATGTGGTGAAATGTCCATCTTCTAATTAAGACCTGAGGTACTCATTTCATGAAAATGTGTGCAAAAAAAGGAGGGGTGTCTGTTTGCCAAAATTTGTTGAATATTTCATCAAAGCATCTCAACTTTGATGAAAATCCATAGTTCAGAGTAGCTGCTAGTGGATATACTTGTCATCCTGGCAGGCTACTTTGCATTGTTCATGCCTATTAACAGTCCTATGAGAGGACTGACCTCTGTATTTCCTTTTCTTAACTAGCCTTAAGTGGCCTAAACAAGCATTTCTGTTGCCAAGATAAAAGGATGCAAGTACACACATACACTTGTAAAAATGTTACTTTAAAATAAAGGCTTTTTTTCCAAATTCATCTGGGATTTTATGCTTAAGCATTTGTCAAATATCCTATTTGCTCTGCAGCAGATAAGTTTAAAGAAAATACTAGAAGCAAAGGAACAATTTTTGACTAAGCTTTGTGAGCAGTGAACTCTGATAATGTTCTATGTTTGTATTCATTACCTTTGCAACAGCAGTATTACCGATTCAGATACAGTTTCCAAAAACAGTAAAATTTGGAGAGGAGCAGTGTTAGTATGCTTATATTTTGTCAGCTGGGCACTGAACATCTCTAAAGTAAAAATCTTATTTTTGCTATCCAAACAAGAACATAGAAGGTTATAGAAAATACCTTATATTGCTGTCTTAGCTGTTTATTTTGTTGAATAACTTTTTGCATTCAGAGAGGACTAAATATATATATCTTTTAATATTTTCCCTTTGTATGAATTCAGCTCGACTCTGTCATTTAAGGTTGTTCTCCAGTGTTCCTAAGAAACTTAATTACATTGTTAAAAAGGCTTTTACAATTTAATATTAACATTTTCAGTATTTTCCTCCAAACTTAAACATCTTAAACAGGGTATTGCCTGCAGACTTCATTTATGAAAAGCTTTCATTTGAGCAGAGTGAGAGTAACCATAATAAGCAATCATGAAGTTTGACCTATTTTTGACATATGCAAGTTGATGTACTGAAAATCAACAATATTTCAGGCAATGGCTATATAATTCTAAAACAGGTTCTTCCCTGTGAGGTGTGCAGCAGTGATTCTAGATCTGGAAAGAATCAGGGTTTTGTGGAACTCAAAAAAAACAACACACAAATAAAGCACCTTTAGTTAGCATATTTCCTCCCTCTAAGCCAAAGCAGTTGCTTATAGAACACTAATACCACCTGTTGTATGTGGAGTGGTTAAATTGATGCTGCTTCATTGTGGCTATGGAGCTCTCTATGCCTTTTGTTTCTGATCAGTTGGACACTTTGAAAATTCAGGGGAATAAGTAGTATTTAGGTTGGGTAGAATTTGTTGTCATGAAAGTACATACTTAGGGAAAGTAGTACAGAATTCTATTATAGGAGATAAACCAAAATCTTCTCCCAACATAAGTCTTACAAACAGTGTGAAAAATAAGCCTGATAGATACATAAAGCTGATGCAATGCAGGTGAAAATTTCAAACTGAAAAATGCAGACATGATGTGACAGATGCATTAGAGAACTTTGCATTAAATTAATATAATTGTGTTTGCTGAGAGGAAATGAGTAAGGAAAAGAAAAAGGTCTTCAAGTCCCACTGAAAAATTTTGGGGTTTTGGCAGAGGATTTTTTAGGTACACTGAAATATTTAAAGCAGTTTTAGAAGGTAACCAAAAGCAAGTGACCATTTAATTCCTACTGCATTCAATGCAACAATATTTTATTCTGGATTTTATTATGAAATGAATGATCTTTGGACCTTTGCAATATAAATGTATGCTTTCATAGTCTGTAGCATGTGTTGACGTTTTCGGTTGCAATAGCGAATGTAGACATTTTAAGTTGTGATATCTCAACTTAATTAATTAATTTACTATCAATATTTCATTTTAAGCAATGGCAGTAGAAAATACAAGGAGTTCCATTTTAGTATGTTACTTATATGTCATCATATTTCTTTCTTTGTGTGTGTGTGTGTAAGACATTGACTGAACTTGATTTACTCAGCAGAACACACAGTAATATTAATTTATGCACCAGTATCTTAACTGGCTTTCATTGGTCCATATTTTCTCCTTCTTTTATGATAGTCATAAGAGGATTTCTAGCTCGCCAGCGCTTACTACAGAAGATGAGCATCAAACAGCAAGAGGTCATCTCAATCAACAACTTCTTGCAGAGTGCTGAGGACATGGGATTGAAAACATATGATGCCTTGGTCATTCAAAATGCTTCTGACATTGCCCGGGAAAATGACCGTCTCCGCAATGAGATGAATGCTGCTTACCATAGAGAAAAGGTAGAGGCTAGAAACAGATCAGAAGAAGGCCACCAAAGGTAAGATTAGAAAAAAAATCTGCTGTGATAGTTAATGCATTTCCTCCATTTTACTGATTTCCTTCTCTGCTTAGAAAGTCTTAGAAATGACTGAGGAATTGCAAGAAGATTCCCAATCAACGTCCAATCAATGTTAGGCCCTTTTTTTCCCCACGTAGCAGGTAAATAAGTCTGGAAACTTAAGGACAACCCTAATATCCTGTTCAGGGGACAGTGAGCTTTATAGGAACTTATTCAGGTCTCTTGAGGCATTTGTTTTTTGCAGAAATATTTTTTAATTGTACAATAAACACATTAGAGATGAACTTTAATCATCAAACCAAAGAAACAACGGGAGAGTCCCTCTAACTTAAAATTCCAGCACTGGGAAGTTGCCACGGTAATGAAAAACAGCTAGGAAGATGTTAAAATGCAATGAAGTCCAGACCAAGAAATCCTGATTGTGAGGAGGATTCTTTTCTCATATTTAAAAACAGGCAAATGGTTTTTGACTCCCACCAGAGTTTGTAGGAGTACCTATTTTACAAATCCATCAAATGCTGAAGAGCCTTTTTCTAGGAACTGAGTCCCTGCTCTCTTCTCTCAGACAGTTGAATGGGCAAAGGTAGCATTAGCAGTTAATAGATTTGTATCTATAGTAAGAATGTGTCTTTACCCTACTGGGCATATAGATGTTTATTTTTTACATAGAAACTTAATTTTCAGCCAGAACAACTCTGTTTGCTTTCATTGCTTTTGTCAGTGACTTTTATTAAAGTGAAAACAGCAGTGCATCTGCTTAATTAGCTTCAAATATCCCAGTGATTACATATTGGAGGAAATGCCTTTGTAGGAAAGACTGTAATTAAACATTACAGTGAAAACAAATTATCCACTGAGCACCATGCTTTCATCTTTAGCTATTTCATTTACTGCATGGGCAGCTGGCTATATCCTGTGCATGAATTCCAGCTCTGCTGGTGATTTGCCATGCTGAAATACAATTTTTAAAACAACAAATTCTCAGGGATTTGTTTGTAAAATGATGGCATAGACCTCTTCTATCTAATACATTGCCACTCTAAAGTTTTTCAATTTTTGAAGGAATAAAATGTTAGAATAATTTTTGTTAGTGGTTTGTTGGTTGTTTTTTTCCTTGGGACCAGCTGATAGACATTTCACAATATATATTGAAATAGGAAAAAAAGGCGCACACACACACACACACACAAAATTGGAGTAAGTAAAACTCTGAAACTGCAATGGAAATAACAATGTCGTAATTAATATTGTTACAATTATAACTAATAATTAAGATTTTAACAGGAAGATATACAGATATCTGAGTGAAATTTTTCAAGCAGCCAATGTAGCTGGTTAAAAAGGTCATCTAACATTTTAAAGATTTGCATTATCTAAATAGAATTTATAGTTGTCTTTTTAGAAACTAATGATAAAGGCTCAGAATTTGCTGCCTCAGTAACTTTCTATTAAAATGGATTTCCCAGAAATTATCATTCAGATTGAAAACCCAGCATTTGATTGTGTGTAACAATCAAAGTGTGAACAATTCATTCAGTGAATGTCTGATCAACACTATGAAACTGCTTAAGGAAGGCTGCGTTTGTGTGTAAAGGGCCAGTGTCCTGATTTATCATCAAACAGGAAATGGAAGAAAGCTAGCAGCTTGATCTGGATTTGTTTGTCTGATTACTACGCACATCCCCTAGACACAGCAGGGGAGTTGTGAGATTGTTTACCAAAAAGCTGTTATGTTTGCATGAACAGGTTCATTGTTATCACTTGAATAATGCATCTGGGCCTCTTTTCTGTGTTTTCAGAGCTGAACACAAGGGTGGGAAGGTCTCTGAGGACAGCTTTGCTGGCTGTCGAACGCCTAAGCACTTTCATTCCAGCTCCGTCCCTGTCCCCATGGCAGTGGATGGCTTGGTACATTCTGTGGCTGGGTCATCCATCAGATCCCCCTCCTTGCACTCTGTGTTCAGCATGGATGAGAGCAATAGCCTGCCATCTCCAAGGAAACAGCCTCCTCCCAAACCAAAGAGGGACCCCAACACACGACTGAGTGCGTCGTATGAGGCTGTCAGTGCTTGTTTGTCGGCAGCTTCTAAGGAAACCGCTAATGAAGGTTAGGCATAAAGGGAAAAACAGTCACAAATGTTTCTCTAGGTTATTGATTTATTCTATTCACTTTGATCCTTTTAAACTCAGTCAAGCACCTATGAAAAGTCCTGCTTCCCTGAAATATTTCAGTAGTAGTAAATAAAATTAATCAACTTGTCATTAGTTTCCAAATCAGTAAATCATGTTCATCTGTTCTAATTGCCTAGTTTGTCAACAACCAAAACCTTTTTGCAGAACTCTCTGCAGAGACAAATGATCTGTCAACTTGAGCTATTCTGTCCCACTGACCATTTTATTTCACCTTTTAAACTGTACATTAGAATATCTTGCATCACTAAAATGGCTTTTTTTGAACCTTGAATTTCACCAAGTTAAGCACTGAACTTTCTCCTGCTATTTCTTCATGTTCACATTAATAATGTATGCATCCAGTGGTTTATGTTAGTGCAATAACTTGCTTACAGTGAATTTTTTATTTAGAAAGACAGTTCACTGAAAATCCCAAAGTGTCTCAATGCATTATAGTACATATAGAATGGTTTAGAGTTCAGTTGTTCTATTCTCCTTCACCCCTGAAATGAATGAGTAAAGGATGAAGGGAAAGAATGGATTCTGTTTTCTTTTGATAAGCCTGACTTGTCCTCCTTTGTGTAAAGGATCCTCTAGGCTTATCAGGAAAGATCCTTCAGGTTGGTTTTAAAGTTACGTATAACCATTCTTTAATCCTGCATATAATGAATGAAAAAACTTTGCAGCAACCTCTTGCAAAATAGTTACTGTTCTCCTGTCCAGCTAATTAGACCCAAGTCCATTTTTCTTAGCCTTTCTTGCTCATCGTTCCAGCTCTGTGTAAGGAGAGATTAACTATGTCCAATATGCTTTTAAAATAGTATAGTTTAAGGAGTTCTGTAGTGGTTTCAACTTTTTGTGCCTAGCTCTGCAAGAGAGGATTGTTTTAATGAAAAAGCTTAAGCAAAGGTTTTTGGAAGAATGATTATATATGTATGTGTAGTCTTAACACTAGTGCTTGCATGCACTCACAGAACAACTTTGAAGTTCTTCTCATTTTGGTGAAATAATAGGGCTGGTTTCACTGCCATATACTCATTTTCTAAGAGTATGTCCATTTCCCAAGTCTTTGTCCAAAAGCAGTTCTGATTTACACCATCTACTTTTGATCATAAAAGACCAATCACCTAGGTATCTGGTCTTTCCTCTCTGGACAGGCCTTGAGGCTATGAAAAGACATCTAGTTCAGTTAGCTATAGACTCAGCTGGGAAACCGCCCTCAGGCTTTCAGATTCCCTAACTTTATAAATTATTTCTATGCCCACAGTACAAAAGAAGAAGAAATAGGCATACCAACTGCCTATAATTTGAATTTGATAGATATTAAGTAGAAGAAGCGTCGGTTACTGGCACTAATGTGTGTCAAAGCAGCACCATGCTGAAACTCCTAGTTAAAAGCATGTTCATCTTCCTTAAGGCAAAAGGAATAATGAGCACATTTTTCCACAGATGTTGCAGTGAAAATTTTGATTCAAAAGATCTCCACAAGAATTACTTCTCATTTTTTAGTGACAGTAGAGATTACCAAAGCAGATTATATGCCCAGGTACCAAAGGCTTGTGGTTCAGAAGCTGGATAGTTCAATATTTGATTCCTTGAAATATGGGTTTGATGGAAGTCCTTGTGTTTATGACTGCTGCTCATTGTAAAACTAAACAGCTTTTCAAGTCTTAATGTACTAGATCTGTGTCAGGAAAAAAAATGATTTTGATCTGTTAATAACACAGACCTTTTCCACTTTCCTAGTACTAACCCGTCCAAGGCCACACAGTGATGACTATAGTACAATGAAGAAAATACCTCCCAGAAAACCAAAACGAAGTCCCAACACCAAACTTAGTGGATCTTATGAAGAAATACCTGGCCAAAAGCCTGGGGATGTAAAACAGGCAAGCACAGTAGTTAAACCAGGTGGCTATGACACAGTGACAGTAGAGAGAGCAGCTTCTGCTGATGGGCGACAACATGGTATGTTGAGTCTCTATATGTCACAAGAGGAAGAAGAAAATGAACCTGTCTATATTGAAATGGTAGGGAATGCAATGAAGAGCAGTTCTGCTCAAGCAGAAAGTCCAGAGCAAGGAGAATCTGTATATGAAGAAATGAAGTATTTTCTACCGGAAGAAGGAATCAATGGTAATGGAGTAATTCCAGTAGTGACTGGATCTCCTCCTCTATTATTTGAAAGCAAAAAAAATGTTCTCGTTGAAGATGGAATGTTGGATGGAAACAGCCAATCATCTTTGATGTATAAAGACTCATGTGACATTCCAGCTCCTTTCCCTAACTTGCTGCCCCACAGGCCACCACTTCTTGTGTTTCCTCCAACCCCTGTCACATGTTCACCTGCATCTGATGAATCACCTCTAACACCTCTAGAAGTCAAAAAGCTTCCTGTCTTGGAGACCAATCTAAAATACCCTGTGCAGTCAGAAGGCTCAAGTCCATTATCACCACAGTACTCCAAAAGCCAGAAGGGGGAGAATGAAAGACCAGTATCTCCAGGCTTGGTTGTGTTCAATGTTTCCAGCAAAGTGACTCCTCCTTCCACACCACCTCCGTCTCTCCCACCACCCCCTCCTCCTGTACCACCTCCTATTTCCTACCGAGGTTCCACTCATTTTGCCTTTCCTCCAGAGACTTGTGCTAGTTTTCTGATTAATACAGGGAAAACAGGTACAAACTCAGATCTGTCAAAAGCACCTCAGAGACCAAATCCTGCTCAGCTTGGATGCTCGTCTTCCCCATTTTCTAAACTGCCCTACTCCCCAAAGGTGGCAAGAGCAGATCACAGGAAACTGAACTCAAATTCATCATCTTCATTTCCATACAGCCCTACAAACTCAAGGTCACTGACCAGTCCCCTGGATGAATTAACTAGCTTGTTCAACTCAGGGAGGAGTGTGCTACGAAAATCTGCAGCAGGACGTAAGATCAGGGAGCCAGAAGGTAAGACAGATCTCTGTGTTTCTGTATAGTGCACTTCTTCTGCACCAAAACTTTCTTACATTGGAATCTTATTGAGTAGGTAAAAATAAAAAACAAAACCAGAAGAAAAATACATAGAACATACATTCAGAAAAAAAAAATTAGAGCTCTTCAAGTTTTGTCTGAGATGACAAATTTTTCTTATAACGTTTGTATGATATAAATGTAAATGGATTATTTTTAACATTCCAACACTCTCAGTAAAATAAATAAATTGAACAAAATCTATGACTAGATGTCTGGTGGATAGAATGTACTTTAATTTGAAGACTTTCTTCAAAGGTTTTAAGGCTTCGTTTCCATGAAATTCTGAATTTGGTGATAAAGCCATTATTACTATTCTCCTAAATAAAGAGAAGATGGAGAATCCTGAAGCAAACTGTATTTATTTCCCTCTTCTATCCTTTTTATTCCTACCTTTGCTGTTATTTATATACACTTATGTACATACCTAGAGATTATTTGATATCCTGTCTCTCTGACATCTGGAGAACATCTTTTGTATCTAGTGCACAAGCCATCTATAAAAAGAAGAAAAACTTGTCATTTTGCTAAAGATTTTTTACATCATAGTCCTCAGATATTATCACTGATTTTTTCCCCCCCTTTTCCAGGTAGTAAAGGGTTTAATGTTATTACTGGAACAAATCTATAGATCTTATGAATGCTGAAAGTTCATCCTCATGTTAAGAAATTCTGTAGGCTGCTTTGTGAGGGTGAGATGCTTCTGACCTAACTTTGTCCATTTAGAATCTTGACATGTAGTCAACAAATCCTTAGGCCATAAAAAGACCATCATTTTGAGAGTTTAATTCCTCCTATATAACTTCCTGCACTAATATTGCTAAGTTTAGCACTAACCATGTCCCTAGAAACCACATGCATGTGTTCAGGGAGGGTGACACAACCACTTCCCAGGGCAGCCTGTTCCAATGCTTGACAGCTCTTTCAGTCAAAATGTTTTTTGTAATATCCACTCTAAATGTCCTCTGGTACAACTTGAGGTCATTTCCTCTCATCTGATCACTTGTTACTTTGTAAAGAGACCAACACCCACTTGGCTACAACCTTCTTTCAGGTATTTGTGGAAAGTGATAAGATCTCCCCTCAGCCTTCTCTTCAGGTTAAACAGCCCCAGTTCCCTCAGCAGCACTTCACAAGACTTGTTCTCTAGACCCTTCATCACCTTCATTGCTCTTCTGTGAACATGCTCCAGCACCTCAATATCTTTCTTGTAGTGAGGGGCCCAAAGCTCCACAACTGAATGCAGTATTTGAGGTGTATCCTCACCAGTGCCAAGTACAGGAGGACAATCACTTCCTTGGTCCAGCTGGCCACACTGTTTCTGATACAGGCTAGGATACTATTGGCCATCTTGGCTATCTGTGCATACTGCTGGATCATATTCAGACAGCTGTCAGCCAGTACTCCTAAGGTCCTCTTCCACTTGGGTTACCCTGTCATAGTAAGAGATCAGGTTAGTCAAAAAGGACTTGCCTTTCACAAACCCATGCTGACTGGACCTGATCAACTGCTTCGTAACCTTCCTGGATATCAAGATCAGGCTCACAGGCATGTAATTTCCTGGATTGTCCTTCTAGCCCTTTGTATAGATGAGCATAACATTTGCTGACTTTCAGTCAGCTGGGACCTCCTTGGTTAGCCAGGGTTACTGGTAAATGATGGAAAGTGGCTTAATGAGCACCTCCACAAGTTCCTTCAGTACCCTTGGGTGGATCCTATCTGGCCCCAAATACTTGTGCATGTCTAAATGGTGTAGCAGGTAACTATTTCTCCTTAGATTATTCAACCTTCATTCTGCTCCCTGTTCCTGTCTTCCAGCTCAGTGGGCTGGGTACCCCAAGAACAATTGATCTTACTATTAAAGGCTGAGCAAAGGAAGCAGCGAGTACCTCAGCCTTTTCCTCATTCTTGGTGTCTGTATTCCCCCTTGCATCCAATAAAGGATTAAGATTCTTCTTAGCTCTCCTTTTATTGTTGATATATTTATAAAAACACTTTTAAATTGTCTTTTACTGAAGTAGGTAAGTAGGTTAAGTTCTAATTTGTCTTTGGCCCTTCTAATTCTGTTTTTGTATAACCTCACAACATTCTTGCTGTACTCCTTAGTGGTCTACCCCTTCTTCCAAAGATCGGAAGTTAACCATTTTTTCCCTGAGTTCCAGCCAAGGCTTTCTGTTCAGACATGTTAGACTTCCACCATGGTACCTGCCTTTTTGGCCTTGCCCCTGATTCTTGCCCATAAACCCCCAAAACTGTTATCCCCACCTGTAAGTTCTGGGTAGTCAAAACACTCCCTAATATACAGAGCTACTCCATCACCTCTCCTTCCTTGCCTGTTGCTCCTGAAGTGTTGAGAGCACTCAGTTATGTGAGTCATCCCCACCATGTTTCTCTAACTGCAACTGTATCAAGGTTTCCTAGCGGCGCAATAGCTGCCAGCTCCTCATGTTGTCCGTGATGAGTTTGTTGCGTAGATACACTTCCCTTGGGCTGTTGATCCTGTGACCTTTTGCAGGGGGCAGTGCCCAAGTCCTATTTTTGAAATGTAAAAAACAACAGTAAAGAAAGGGGTAGATTATCGTATTCACTGCTGGTTTTCTTAAATAGGTACTACTCCATTGATTTTAGTAGCATATCCTGATTTTTGCAGCTATAATAAAAGCATGTGTTTGTGCTTGTGCTGGATATGTGTATCTGATTGTGTGCCATCCTGTCTCTTTGTCCCTAACAACCTTGATAGCCTTCAACCAAACACACCAAGGAGATAAAGATCTCAAAACTAAATGAGTTTTTACAGCATTCATGGAAGTTATTGGCTAGGTGGAGACAAGAGACTTACACTAGGTGAAGGGCTCAAATCAGCTCTCAGGGAGACTGTGGTGAACAGACCCCCATGGGTCTTGCAGACTTGAAAAAGCTTTAGCTAGTCCTCATATGTTCCAGTATGCTGTTACCTATGAGACTTATGGTTCTCAACTTAAAGAGAATGTCTTGTTTGCTATTCTGAGTAGATAAATTGATTAAATTGATGAAGGAGTTACTATAGTAATTGTGGTTGCTTTGACAAAATTACTTGTTAATATTCAATGTCTATAAATGCATGTCACATGTTTTTATCTGTTTGGTTGTTTGTTTTTTTAGGCTCTCTTGTTTTATTATATAGATATTTATCTATATTTATCTACTGGGAAATAACTGTTAAAGTCAACTTTTTGGATGTATTTTCTCAAGGCTCTCTCAATGCACTTTGTGAGCAAGCATGGTAAGCCTACTCCAACCAAGTCAGAAAACTGACCTTTACCTTAAAAAAAAAAAAAAAAAAAAAAGTATTACTTTGGAATGCAGGACTTTTGCAAACACAATTTTCAACTAAGTGTGACCCCAGGATAGAGTTAGGCATGAATCTCCTGTGGGATAAAGCTGGTGCATTAAGAGAGGCTACCATAAAAAAACCCAAATTTACCTTTCACATGGAAAATGTTGTACTCCTAAATATTTCATCAAGGCAGCACTAAGTATGAAAGATCAAAGTTTAAGAAAGATATACGATAAAACACCTGAATCAATATTTCATGAGCTAGGAAGCTACTGTACACTAAGTGCGGTTACATAGGAATAGTTCAGCGATGAGCAGATGGATTGAAAGTATCAAAGAAATGCAGGTGATTGTATGTGTGGATCTTTACATATACTATATATACAAATGCTGTGGGGATAGTTGTCATATACTTCGTATGTTCAGTTAATCTGTAGGGTAACAACTAGAAAAGATCTTTTTAACTTAACTTCTGATGCTAACTAAGATGGCAATCAGCAGAATGGAGTCTACTATGTAAAACTAGAAGTTGTCCATGTCTTACCTTCTGATTTTTGTATCACCTATTTCTTAATGCATATTCAGTTCCTGGAAGAGTCCTCCCTTTCTTCTTTTTGTCATTTCTGGTATTCTATTTATAGGAGATAAAATAAATTAATTTTAATAGACATCCAGTAAAACTGAAGACTCTGCAATATATGATTTCCTCTATTTCCAAAAGTTAAGAACCTACTAACACCTGTAATTAAAAACAGAAAGTAAAATTGTGGGTCATTTTGAAGTCAAGGAGAGTTACCTTGACTTACCTCAATAAGTTTCTGCTTGGGATCATCAGCCTTGGAGATAAAAGCCTTCTTGACCATAAAAATGCACTATAGACACATCCACCGATGTGCTTGCCTCTTACCTGGTGGAGTAATTTCAAGGCCTGAGAACACTGATGTCCTTTTGGATCATGACCTTTCTGTGGGAAATGATCATCCAAAATTACAGTAGAACAGATTTGTGCTTTTCTGATGGGCTGCAGCCTTATTGTGAACTGAACTGAAAGTATTCTTCTTTAACAAAGGCCACAACAAAAATAAATCAACAAATAGAAACATCTTTCACCTCCTGGTGGCTTGCCCTAGACATTTTTTTTTCATATGATAGTAGCATCTACTGGTTCAAGCAATTACCAGGATCATGTATGCTGCTTCTGCCAAGGTACTTTATGTGTAATAGAAGTTTTCTGCTCTACAGAGCTTATGGTTTGACTAAGCAAAACTGTACCAGACAAAAACTGAGATAAAGTAATTTCTTCAAGCTTGAAAAGAGTTGTCATTGAAGCTACAGCTGTATTGTTAGACAGGGATTTCGTTATACTCCGTATAAAATGAGACTTGAATGCAGGGAAGTGGTAATACACACAAGGTTCTTCTATTTCTCCTATTTCTAGAAGTAGAAACTGGTTTGAAAAACAGATGAAAACTGAATGATCTTGTGCAGAGCCTCTACTCAGCTATTTGTAGGCAAGACCTTAGGCTTGAAACTAGACTTCCTGAAACCAAATTCAATGCCTTTATCACAAAACCACACTCACAGGCAGAATGTACAAAAAAAAATTAACTTTCAACATCTATAACATTCCTTACATACTCAACATACAATTACATGTTTAAACATTTAACATTAAATATTTTTGGAACAAGGACAGAATTGTCTTTTCCTCAACATGGATGAATGGTACTGAGATTGCTAGGTCATATTGTTATTTCCCTTGATGGGCACAATTTATATTAAATTATTCCCCAGAAATACAGAATATATCTGCTTGGGAGAGACCTCAAAGATCACCTTCAAACCATCACTAAAGGGTCAACACTAAACCATATCTCTAAGCACCAGATCCACACACTGATTGAACACCCCCAGGGATGGTGACTCCACCACTGCCCTGGGGACACTATCCAATGTTTGATAACCCTCTCTGTGAAGAAATATTTCTTAATATCCAGCCTAAACGTCCCCTGGCAGAGCCTGTAACCATTTCCTCTGGTCCTGTCGCTTGTCATCAAGGAGACGAGTCTGGCCCCCTCCTCACTCCAACCTCCCGTCAGATAGCTGTAGAGTGCAATAAGGTCTCCCCTCAGTCTACTCTTCTCCAGACTGAACAACCCCAGCTCCCCCAGATGCTCCTCATAGGTCATATGGTCCAGGCTCTTCAAAAGCGTCATTGCCCTTCTCTGAACACGTGGACATGTTCCAGCACTTCAATATCCTTCCATACAAAGGGGAATCATTCCCACCTTAGAACAAAAGATGGAATAGTTTGTAGCCCATCATCTATTCACAGACTCTCAGAGTGAGTATTCATGTGGCTTGTAAAGGGAAAGAAGCAATGGAAATATGATTTTCTCTTAACCTGAACAAGTTTCTTTACCATCAGGCTATTGATAAAGATACAATGCCTTCTCTGATTCTTGCTTGCTGAGAAAAGTTTGACATGGACGCTTAACTTCTGTGTTAGAGCAAAAGAAAATATGCAAACTCGCAACCCCAGATTTAGATGCCTAAGAAATAAAATTGGGCACTTTTCTTTTATATAGGTCACCACTGTATAGGCTTCCAAGTTTTGTGATTTTTAGTGCAAGTTGCTCTGCATATGCAAGTCAATACACTCTTTAATGACCTCTTAATGCCAAAACAGAAAATGCATGCAAACATTAGTTAACTAAGTATCACTACTGTTCAAATATTTGCCCAGTGTCTTTGGCAGCCATTAACTATTTGAATCCTTTATTTAGCTGCTTCCTAAGTGAGGTAATTCCAAAGCAGGCAGCTTCATGTATCAGTGAACTATTCCACATTCTCCTGTTTAAGCATAGGAAGTCACAGGAAGACAGTTATGGCTGGTAAATAATATAGATATTTAGATGTACATAGTTGGGTCTAAGGCTTGCCAAATTGAAATTGGCTCAAACTTGGAAAACAAGAAGATTTAAAATGTATGTATAAGGAGTACTGTCCTGTCAAAGGCAGATATTTCTTTGATAGCTAGTAAATAATTTCCCTCTATCAGCAGATTAGAGCAAGCTATTGTGCAGCTAATGTCTCAACAGTTGATTGCATATTAAATCCCCACTGTGGTTTCTGAGATGAAATCCCAGTCCCTTATCCTCCAAGCCACTCAACCTTTCCTCCTAAGAAACTTAATAAAACCAAGATTAATATCAGCTTCTCATTATTGCTACATTATGTTGCTACAATATAATAGTTTTTCTTTCATTGTGGCAAAAACTAAAAACTTCCAAAACATGAGTAATGCAGAAATCTGTATTTCACCTTTTATCTTTTACCCGTGAATGCTAACAGAATGATTGCATTTGGCTTCTGTATCTTTCAAGTAAAATTCTCAAAGCATTAAAACTTCAATGAATTAAGCTTCACAGCACTTAGGAGACAGAACTGGCAGTACGGTTGCCCTCCAGCCCAACCTGGGTGATTTTTCTGAGTACATAATTATGGTTTGCATTACTGTGGCAGAAAAAGGGGTTAGAAGAGTCTAGGGAAAGTACTCTCTGTTCCTGTTTGCAGAATACCTATGAACTCTTTTACTGCCTGAAAGATACTACCTTACCCTGCAGTCTTCTCAGCACTAAGTCTGCCATTATCTAGATAATTTATCAGAAAAAAAAAAAAAAGCAGCAAACCAAACCTGTTGCTTTAGGATAAATACAGTATATGAAGAATAATTTTCCATTTCAGAATCTCTGAAAACTAGTGTATTTTACTGCTGAAGATTTTTTTGAGGTTTCTGTTATAATTCTTTTCTTTTTTACTGTAGCCTTTCTCTGTTTGCTTTTACACCCCGAAATCATACGCTGTGTAATTTCCATTGGTTTTCTGTTCTGAAATGCAAAAGTGTCTGTGTGATTACCATAAATAATTTTAAACTAGAGATTATTAGAAGAACAAATCAAATCTCATTTTCAGCTGAAAACAAAATAATAATAGATATTGCCATAAATCTTTATTATATTTATTTTTCATTTTAAATGCTTGTTTTGAAAATAAAATTAAATCTTTAGCACTCCTCCACACACTTCCAAAGCCTATATCTGGTTAAATGCAGGTTGGAGGAAACTGTGCAGTCCTAGAATCACACAAGAAATATCACTCTATTTTTGGCATGATTTTATACTGTAACTACCTACTGCTATCAGAAAAGCATTCTCGAGCAGACAGACCCTTAGCCTGACCCGGTACAAGCTCTTATGTTCATACCTAGCTACTCCTTAACAGCAAGAAAGCTGAGGAAAAGAAATTGCACCAACTTTTCCTTTTATAAGACCCATTTCTGAGAACTGCAGGCATTCCTTTTAAATTACTGATTCTTTTTCCCTTTCTTTCCATTGGATTGGATTTACTGTCCCCTTCATCCTATCTGATACCGGAGCATAATAACCACACTATAGGGTTCAGGTTAATGCATTTCAAGCCCATAGGTTTTGATAATATCCCACCTTTAATAGTGACTTGGTCACTCACATAGGCATTTACAAGATTATTATCTTCGTAACAATGTCATTTCTTCACCATCTGATGTAGCATCATTGTTCCAAATTCAGCAATGGTTCAGTAATTTTTCTCATTACTAACAGTGTTGTGACCTTCTTTAAAAGGTGCAGTCTTCAACGTTTGGTTTGGGGGTTAGATTTTTTGTTTGTTTATTTGGTTTTGGGTTTTGTTTTCTGTGTGTGTGATCCAAGATGCTGAATCACAAAGGATTTGGTTTAGGAACCACTACGTTACTAAAACAAAGATGCATTAATGTAAGAAATCAGCCATATCTGAGAGAACAAGGAAATTGCATGGTAGCACACTTCTGTTCCTGATACCAACCACGAATACGGCTCTTTGGCATTAAACATCATAGAATTTGATTTTACAAGACTATAGGCATTTCAGAGATAGTGGGGAATTAATTTCAAACACACTTTTTAGTGAAAATCTCTACATAATTTCTCAGCTTGTGTGAGAAGTCTGTTCAGCTACTTTAAACTTATTTGCATCCATCTCAGCATTAAATTGTCTTTTGTACAGAGCCTCAGTAGAGAACAATAATCCCATTTCATAGAAAATGTCAAGATTGACATACATTTTTGTTTTGCTCTGGAACAAAAATCCAGCATTCTGAAATTCTGTGCAGAAATAAACATTCATTCATGTCCAGTCTTTCAAAAATGTTTGGAAAGTATTGAAATGGTTTACTTCAAACATAGTAAATTTTTTCTTTCTGGAAATGTTAACAGTTAAATGTGTTGACTTCTTATTTTTTAACTTACACAAGTTCAAAAGTGGCTATTTCAACACCAGTCAGGTTGTTATTTACAGATACGTCTACACAGCTACCAAGGATGTGTTATAAACACACCAAGCTACTTCTAATCTCACTGGCTCAGGTATCCAAGAGCAATGCAGATGTTACTGTGCAAACTTCATCCCCTCAGTGATTACTCAAAGTTCTTCACAGGACTTGTGTAGCTCATCACGAAACTCTACAGACCCATGTATGTGGCTCCTGTTCCAGTTCCATTGTCAGCATTTTGTGGGGCTGGATGGAGAAGCAAGAGTAGACTGTTGAAAAGAGATTGAGGAAAGAGTAGGAGTAGCAGTTCAGGGTATCTTTCTTGTCCTTGAGCCCATCAGTGAGTGGGAAAATAAAGAAGCCTTCAAGGTCAATGTTCTTTTTGCTTGAGCTTTCACTCTGTTTTAAAATGAAATACGTGAAAGTTAATTTTATCCTTTTGTGGTGCAATTTTTCAAAGAAAAAACATCAGACCTGAAGTTCCACATTTCATTAATTCTTTAAGCTCTTTACTTAAAGGTTGATTGCAGTATGATGCTGACATTCTAGTAGTATGTAGTGACAGTTCTTAGCCACAGGTTGGCTATATTTGTGCTCAGTATGGACACTTATCACACTGCATCTGTGAAAGCCATATGTTCTTGCTTTGAGAGTTGCTGGAGGTGTTGTTGACCATCACCATGTCCCTTCAAAATGAACTTAGAAAAAAGGTAAAGGAATAATTCAATTTTTATTTTTGAAGCTCACTTCAAAAGCAAATTGGGAATACTACCCAAAAGGTTTTCCATAAGAGCTGTCCCTGTGATGTGCAGAATTACAATGCAGGCGATTCAAAAATATTGGATTGTTCCTCTGGATCTGCTTATTTTACCTGCCCAACACAATCACTTATGCTGACTTTTGTGTTGCAGTTGATGCCAGAACTGGTATGAGAGAGATCCTGAAAACTCTCTGCAGAAGTATCCTGTGGGAAAAGTATATACAACTGATGTGATGGTGTTGACAGTAGCAAACCTCTGTCTGTTAGTCTGTTTGTTTGGGGGTTTTTTGTGTTTGTTTATTTTTACAAAATTTACAACTGTGTTTGTGGGGAAGGAAGGTAGAGACAGTGTCTCATCACTTAATTCCTTCCAATAGCAGCTAAAGCCCATCAGTATTGGCTGTTCTGTTACTGAGATACTGCACACAAATGTAAACAAACTCTAAATGTCTGCCTTCCAAAAGAACTGCTGCATCCACACTAGTTAGAAGAAAACAGTTTAAAAAAGAGAAGGTGTATTTCTTACCAAATTTCCTCCTACTTTTCCAGCACACCAACAGTTTTTTAACCACACAAATACAAAAATAGACATGTTGTCAGCAAAACAACACACCTAACAGTTAACAAAACTCTTACAGATTAAAATCATAGAATACATAGAATACATAGAATACATACATACATACAATAAACAAGTTGGAAGGGACCTTCAAGATCATCGCATCCAACCCATCAATTAATCCAACCCTCATAAACAACTAAACCATGGCACCAAGCACCCCATCAAGTCTCCTCCTGAACACCTTCAATGATGGCGACTCCACCACCTCCCCGGGGAGCCCATTCCAATGGGCAATCACTCTCTCTGTATAGAACTTCTTCCTAACGTCCAACCTAAACCTCCCCTGGCGCAGCCTGAGACTGTGTCCTCTTGTTCGGGTGCTGGTTGCCTGAGAGAATAGACCAACATCCGTCTGTCTACAACCTCCCTTCAGGTAGTTGTAGAGAGCAATAAGGTCACCCCTGAGTCTCCTCCAGGCTAAGCAACCCCAGCTCCTTCAGTCTCTCCTCATAGGGCTTGTGTTCCAAACCCCTCACCAACGTTGTTGCCCTTCTCTGGACTCGTTCCATCAAGTCAACATCCTTCCTAAACTGAGGGGCCCAGAAATGGACACAGGACTCGAGGTGCAGCCTAACCAGTGCAGTGTACAGGGGCAGAATGACCTCCCTGCTCCTGCTGGCCACACTGTTCCTGATGCAGGCCAGGATGCCATTGGTCTTCTTGGCCACCTGGACATGCTGCAGGCTCATGTTCAGCCTACCATCAACCAGTACCGCCAGGTCCTTCTCTACCTGGCTGCTCTCCAGCCACTCTGACCCCAGCCTGTAGCACTTCATGGGGTTGCTGTGGCCAATGTGCAGAACCTGGCACTTGGATGTGTTAAATCTCATGCCGTTGGACTCTGCCCATCTGCCCAGCCTGTCGAGGTCCCTCTGCAGAGCCTCTCTACCATCCAGCAGATCAACTCCTGCCCCCAGCTTGGTGTCGTCTGCAAATTTACTGATGATGGACTCAATGCCCTCGTCCAGATCATCAGTAAAGATGTTAAAGAGCACGGCGCCCAGCACTGATCCCTGGGACACACCACTAGTGCCTGGCTGCCATCTGGATGTGGCACCATTCACCCCCAGTCTCTGGGCTTGGCCTTCTAGCCAGCTCCTAACCCAATGCAGTGTGCTCCCATGGGCTGACAGCTTGGCCAGGAGTTTGCTATGGGGAATGGTGTCAAAGGCGTTGCTGAAGTCCAGGTAGACTACATCCACAGGCCTCCCCACATCCACCAGGTGGGTCACCTGATCATAGAAGGAGATCAGGTTGGTCAGGCAGGACCTGCCCTTCCTAAATCCATGCTGGCTGGGCCTGATCCCTTGGCCATCCTCTAAGTGCTGTGTGATTGCACTCAAGATGACCTGTTCCATAATCTTGCCTGGCAGTGAGGTCAGGCTGACAGGTCTGTAATTCCCTGGCTCGTCCAACCAGCCCTTCTTGTGGATGGGCACCATGTTGGCCAGCTTCCAGTCATCTGGGACCTCTCCAGTGTGCCAGGACTGTTGAAAAATGATGGAGAGTGGCTTGGCCAGATCATCTGCCAGCTCTCTCAGCACCCTAGGATGGATCCCATCTGGTCCCATGGACTTGTGGGGGTCCAAGCGGCTGAGGAGAGCTCCAATCACCTGCTCATGGAACATAGGGAAACTGTGCAGCTCCCTGGCTCCTTCTGCCAGCTCTGCAGGCCAGCTGTCTGGAAGACATTCTGTCCTGCTAGTAAAAATTGAGGCGAAGAAGGTGTTAAGTACCTCTGCCTTTTCCTCATCCTTTGATACAACATTTCCCTCCATGTCCACTAAGGAGTGGAGGTTGTCCTTACCCTTCCTCTTGCTATTAATATATTTATAGAAGGACTTTTTGTTGTCCTTCACAGCAGAGGCCAGTCTAAGCTCCAAATGTGCTTTTGCCTCCCTAATTTTCTTCCTGCATGATTTGGCTACATCCTTAAATATTCCATGGGTTGCCTCACCTTTCTTCCAAAGCAACTTCTTTTCTGTAGTAGACGTGAAAAGGTGGGAAGCATTTGAACATGGAGGGAAGAAATGTTTCTCCAAAGGCAAGAAATCTTCTCAGGTGGTGCTGCCCTCCTTGTCCTGGGGAGAGAGAAACCTGGTGGGTCTCTGAAACCTGTGTGCTGACTGGACTTTAGCACACTTACAGCATAGAAGAAGATGTTCCAAGTTCTTGCTCAAATACTATCAAGTAGGAGAAGTGGTAGCTTGTCCAGATATTATACATCCATTACCACTATTTAAGAAGGCTGTTTTCTCCACTTCAGCTGTGGTATTCTTTGTCTCATGTTGAGAACAAGCCTAATTCAAACAATCCGGAGTCCTCCACACAAAGAAGATATGTGTGTTATCTATCTCCCCCACCAACTCTGAAGGTTTGTCTGACTGAGAGATATCCTTAACTTGTAGGAAGGAAGGAAAGATTTGTAGCTTGTAATGATTGTCACTGAAATAAATGTAAAAGCAGAACGCTGTCTTTTCCATAGCTGTGATTTACAATAAAGTGATTGAGCTGGTGTTTCTTAAGGGCTGAACCAGACCTAGGAGTTCCTGCAGTCACTTGAATGACTTCTTTTTCACTACCAGCCACATCCTCTGAACTCTGACTGTCACACTAACGAAATATTCTTCAGAAAGGATCTTTGCCTCCTGCAGAGTGAGTTTTGTCACTTGAAGCTCTTCACAGCCTGCATCTCGTCTCTTTGCTTTCCAGTTTTCTTGCAGGGCTTCCATGAATGCAGCTTCCCAGAGCAAAGAAGAAGTGGTCTGTTTCTTTCTCTATTTAGCTGCTCTGTTGAAGAATGAAGCTTCTGGAGTGGTTTGTAAAATCATCTGATAGCTTCACTTACAGAGCTCGGAGAGAAAGGGTGCTGGAAGTGACAGTGCAAATTCATTGCTGCCTATCCTTGGAGCATCATTGAGGGGAAATCCTAGACAACAGCTGATTTAAGGGCAGGCTTTGTAAGGTGAAATAAATCAATGAATAATTATTGCCTCTGAAGACAGCGGCAGCCAGCAGCACGGCTATGAGGGTGAGACAGGCAGTACACACTAATAGGCTGGGGGAATCCTGTCTTTGACAGTTTTCATCCTGCTCCATTTCTTTCTGCAAATAAAATGCATCTGTTTGCCTCCAGCTCTCAGCAGACAAAGTAAACAGTCATGCTACAGCAGGTCACAGTGTGACTTCATGTAGCTAAACTGAATTACTCTGAAGCTATATGCATTTATCCAGTCAAAGGACACCCAAGACAACCTGTGCTGAGGGTAGCTAGCCAACACCATGGACAAGGAGAGTCTCAATGGTAAGTCAGAGCAAAACAGGAAACACCAAGTGCAATTGTCAAGGTGCAACAAAACATAGTGGTAAATATTTATGCCAAAATAAAAATGACCTGTACTTATTTAACCTGATTATCCCTTGCCTTCATAAAAAAAATCTGCAAATCTCTATAGTCACCATTTCATTCCCCCTCCCCCACCCCCCACCTTCACAATGCCCACTGACAAGTATTCAGGGTTCACAGGATCACAGGATGTTAGGGGTTGGAGAGGACCTCAGGACATCATCTAATCCACCTCCCCTGCCAGAGCAGGACCATAGAATCTAGTGTAGGTCACACAGGAATGCATCCATATGGGTCTTGAAAGTCTCCAGAGAAGGAGATTTCACAACATCTCTGGGGAGCCTTTTCCAGTGCTCCATGACCCTCACAGTGAAGTTCCCCCTCATGTTGAGGTGGAACCTCCTGTGCTGTAGTTTATATCCATTACCCCTTGTCCTATCACATGGCGCATCTGAGAAGATTCTGCCCCTCCCTCTCGACAAGCAGCCCTATGAGGAGAGGCTGAGGGAGCGGGGGTTGCTTAGCCTGGAGAAGAGGAGGCTCAGGGGTGACCTTATTGCTCTCTACAACTACCTGAAGAGAGGTTGTAGACAGGCGGGAGCTGGTCTCTTCTCCCAGGCAACCAGCACCAGAACAAGAGGACACAGTCTCAAGCTGCACCGAGGGAGATTTAGATTGGATGTTAGGAAGAAATTCTTCATAGAGTGATTGCCCATTGGAATGGGCTGCCCAAGGAGGTGGTGGAGTCACCATCATTGGAGGTGTTTAGGAGGAGACTTGATAGGGTGCTTGGTTGCATGGTTTATTTGATTAGGTGGTGTTGGATGATGCGTTGGACGTGATGATCTTGAAGGTCTCTTCCAGTCTGGTCTATTCTATTCTATTCTATCCTATTCTTGGCCACAAGGGCACATTGCTGACCCATGGATAACTTGTTATCCACCAGGACTCCCAGATCCTTATTCACAGGGCTGTCATCTAGCAGATCACCTCCTAACCTGTACTGGTGCAGTTTATTTTTCTTTCCCAGATGCAGGACTCTGCACTTACCCTTGTTGAACCTCATTAGGTTCCTCCTTGCCCAACTCTCATGCTCTCCAGGTCTTGCTGAATGGCCACAGAGACTTCAGGTGTATCAGCCAAGCCTATCAATTTGGTATCATCAGCAAACTTGATGAGCAGACTGTCCCCTCATCAATGTGATTGATGAAGATGTTCAACAGGACCAGACCCCGCACTGATCCCTGGGGGACTCCACTAGTTACAGCTCTTCAGCTGGACTTGGCACCGTTGGCCACCACTCTTCGGACTCTATTTTGTAGCCAGTTCCTAGTCCATTTTACTGTCTGTTCTTCCCACACTTCCTGAGCTTACTCACAAGGATGTTGTGGGAGACAGTTTCAAAAGCATTGCTAAGGTCAAGGTAGCCTACACCCACTGCTCTCCCTGCATCTGCTCATTCAGTTATGACATCATAGAAGGCTAACAGATTAGTCAAGCATGGTTTCCCCTTGGTAAATCCATGCTGACTGCTCCTGATCATCATCTTCTCTTCCAAGTGCCTCCTGAATGAGCCACTTCATTGTTTTTCCAGGGATGGAGGTGAGGCTCACTGGTCTGTAATTTCCTGGAGCCTCTTTCTTGCCCTTTTTGAAGACTAGAGTGACACTGGCTTTCCTCCAGTCCTCAGGCACCTCTCTGGTTTGCCACAATTTTGCAAAAAATGATGGAGGGAGGTACAACATGAGCCACTAGGGTTGGCCACTAGGATTTGGTGTATTCCTGACTCTCCTAAGAAAGAGCACAGATCAGGAATCACTTCTGTCTGTAATGGTTTTTTTCTTTCTTATGCTGGTTAGTAGGATCAATCGTTCACATGTATGACAAGCTGCTTGATTGGAAATTCCTGTTTTGCTGGATGTCAGCCACAGGCTTCAGGGAAATCAAACTAGTTTACAGATTCCGTAGCAGCCAAGGTACAAAAAGCTTCTTCTCTGGCATTACATTGATGCATGTGCCAGAATGTATGTGTTTTCTAGATTTCATAGTTGCTAATGAAATGTGAATATCTATAGATCCTGATAAATAAACCCATATACAGATTATTGTTTATAGAAAATCATGTCTTCCATGAATGAAGAAATGTTTGACATTATCTTGGGATTTATTAAAGATATCAAATGATAAGGAGGGGAACTATTTCCCTTTTTTATATATATATTTCTTTCTGTCATTATATGTGTTGTATATTTTTGTAGATTTAATTCCTTTGTGGAAAAGGCTTAAGCGTTTTCTGTACCTGTGTTTTCTGCTGTATGGGGCTGATGGTTTTTTCTTCCATATATTTCTTATTTTTTTCCTGAGATAGACTTAATATTGGCCACTAACTTCTGATTGTGGTGACTAGTGCTGTCAAGGTGAAGGGTTATGTCTGCTTTAGTAAATTCCCATGTCAGGGAATATCCTGTCTGTGGCAGCTCAATCCTCTGTACAGTCAAAGTGCTAGAGCAGTCCCTAACATGTTTTTGGACCTAGCAGGCAGCTTCTTCCAGATAGATCTGAGCATAGTCCAGGAAATGCCACAGGCCAAGTACTATTCCTGCGCAGACAACTTAAATGCAGCCTTTCTGCTCTGAAGGGCAAGAAAGTGCAACAGCACAGACATGGGTCTCTTATTTGCCTCAGGGCCAGAGAAGAATCATGACCATATTTGAATTAACAGGACAGATAAAGCAAGAGGCCCTCTATATTTACCCTGTATTATGAATCCCTTGGTCCTTTGGCAGTGATGTACAAAGCATCCAAGGTAAGCATGAATCTGATCCAAAATCTACTGAAGGCCTTCTGTTGTAAATGAGTTTTCAGTCAGCCTGTAAATGAGCACTAAATGTGAGAAGTACTCAAAAAAGAACATACGTGTACAGGTATATATTATTAATATACCTACTTTTAAAGAAAGGAGAGTGAAACCAAAGGCTTTGACAGAAAAGACAAATACAACCCAGCCAGGTGAGTTACTGCTGCAGCATACTGGTTTTTCATGTCTTGCTGAACAGTCTATGGTGATTCTGCCTAAATGCTGATATTAGTCATTGATTTATACTTTGCTTTAAGCTTTGTTAAATAGGCTGAATATATAATTTCCTTACAAAATTAATAGTTTCTCAAAATGTTGCAGTACTGCACTTTAATCTGTCATCTGAATAGAGCATTATACTGGCCCCTTTTCTATTTGGTGATAACAGCATTAATTCAGCCTAAATACTACTTACGAAATAGCTATGATATTTGGGACCCCACATTTTATGTTTGAGAAGAAAGAGCTTTGTAATAGGGTATGTGGAAGCAAATTAAAGTACTTTAAGCTATTCTTTTGACAAAAAAAAAAAAAAAGTCTTATAATGTAGATTTTCAGTGCATTTGGTTCCTTTTAGGAGTGAGATAATTATTTTAAAGAAAAATAAAAATCAGAGATATTAAATAGTGACCACCCTATTTCAGTCCATCCTGTGCCTTTTGATTTTATCATGAGTTGTAAAATCAGTCTCTTCCAATGTGAATTTCTTGAGCTGCCTCTTTTGCATACCTTTCCTCTTACACTTTTCAAGTACTGTTGCTATAATTAATTATGGATTTATTGGAATAGAGTGTTTGCTTTTAAGGAAATAATTGCTACACTTTTATTTGTCATGTTCTGATTAAAAGACCTGTGTATGTGATTGCTTCCACCTAGTAAGTATGCTGCAGCTGAGGGGCAAATTATGCCCCCGATCCAGACATCCATACATCCTTGTAGTCCATACATCCTCAGGATCAGTCAGAGCAGAATTTGACTGAGTCAGAAATATCACTTTGGCAAAGCCAGTTTGCTGAAATAGTAATCCAAATACTGTTCACTGTTGCAAAAAGTCTGTAGGTTTTCACTTAAACTTTGTATTCCTTTTATAATCACGAACTCCCACCATGCTCTTACAGATGATACCTCTGTGTAGCCAGTCTCTCACAAGTAGGCATGGATGACTCTTCAAATAACATTTATTTCTAGCTGTAAACTGTTAAGATGCTGTTCCTTAAAAAAAAAAAAAAAGTGAAACCTGGTAAATAATCCATCCATCTGGTAAGAACAGCAGAGCACAATTCTGTGGAAACCACATCTTCTCTCCTGAAGTATGTCTGATAGTTTTGGAAAGTTGGTATGGAATGAGAGATCAGTGCGTACTTGTACCTGGCAGAATTCATGGCAGCAGGGGGAAGTTGACATAAATGTGGAGAAAAGTCCTACCTTTTATATTAGGTAACTGAGAAAACATGGGAGTGAGGTGAATTTCCAACCAATACTTGATACATAAAAGAAGAATATGTTGGAATTAGAATTCTAATTCTTTAGTATTAACAGAGAGCTGCTCTATAACTTCAATTATCTCAGTGCAGACTCAGCCTTCTAGCATGTTAAAGCTTAGGGAAAAAAAGCAAATGCAAAGTCTTCCACCTGGAGAGGAATTCTCTCTTACAATGGTATAGGCTGTGGACATACTGTCCAGGGAGCAGCCCTTGGGAAAGGGTACTGGGCCTGGAGGTACTGGAAGCTGGGTAGGAGCCAGTAGCAAGCCCTGGAAGCTGAGATGGACAGCAGAATCCAGGGCTGTATCAGCAGGAGCACTGACAGAAGCTCAGGACGGCAGTTGTCCCTTTTGCCTAGCACTCATTGTTAGACCACATCTGGATACCTTGACTAGTTTGGTGCCACCCAGTGCAGAAAGTCATCAGTAACTGGGAATGAGTTCACTCCCATTGTATTCAGGGCTGGAGCACTGCCACATGAGCAGAGTTTGTGACAGCCTGACTTGTCAACCCTGAGGCAGAGATGCCACTAGGGACATCTAAAAACCACCCCAGTGCCTACTACCAGCCAGTCCTTTCACAGCTGTGCATAGCAGGAAAACAAGGTGTAGCAGGCATGAGCTGAAACAAAAGGGATTCATGCTGAGCACTGAAACCTCTACCTATAGGGGGCAGGCAGAGAGACTGGCTGCCCAAGGAGGCATCCTTGTGAGATTTCAAGACCCAGCTGTAAAAAGGCCTTAGCAACCTGGGCTAATCCCACATCTGTCCCTGCTTAGAGCAGGGCTGCATAAGGGACCCCTTGAGATCCTTTCCAGCGTGAACTACCCAGTGTTCCTAGGCAAGTTTTGCAGCACAGGGACAACAACCTGGTTACACCTAACCAAAGATCCTCATGTTATCCTATCTCCAGAAAAGATTTTATTTAGGAACTCACTCATTTTATACAAAGTCCAAAAAAAGGATCAGTGTTTGCTAAGGATATCCTGTGGCTCTTCCTAGAGTCTTTTAAAAGATAACCAACATACACAGCTACACTTTTTCTGTAGACTCATGAATTCTGCTCCAACAAGGACCTGAAGCTGACTATATATAGGAAATTAGCACAAGTATCTTTGTATAATCCACATTATTTTGAAACAAAATATTGGCTTCTTTCCCACTCCCAGTCTTAAATATGTAAGGCACTGTGAAGTATAGCTTCTCTATGTTGTGCTCTATTTAGAAGCTAAAGGTGCACATTTCTTACAATGACTGATCAGAGCAAATGGGATAACAGATCTCTGTCTAGATAGGTGTCCCAAAAGATATGCTGCATATCCATCCATTACCTTTTTCTGCCAATTTAGGATGGTATTTCAGCTCAACAGTAGCTATCCACAATTCTTTGTAGTATTTCATCTTACACATGTAAAGGAGAAAAGATGACCTTTTTTTATTCCAAGAGCCCTTTGTGAATGTTATGAAAAGATATTAATGTACCTACGAAACAAAAGGCTTCTGCAAATAGGAATGCAAGAAAAAGTCTTTTTACCTTCTTGTTCTAAAATGAATTGCAGATGTCAGGCAAATCAATAAATCATTCGTGTATCAAGAAAAGTAAAGATCCCAGCCACTTCTCCCAAGACTCTATGTAAAAGGTGGCATAAAATTATGTAGGTGGATTATGATCCATAGGCAAGTTCACTATTAACATCTGAAAGTGACAATTCCTTTTCAGACAAATTTAATATGAGCTACAAAAGTGCATTTTTCAGGCAACTTGCAGGCATGTTCTTATGATTGTACTGTATGAATTTTCCAACTCAGACTTGGGTTCTACTGCCCCTCCCAAGTCAGTTACTGTGGGTAGAGCTGAACCAGTTCTTTCAATGCGTAGTGCATTTGCCTAAATACACAGTTTATTGAAACAATGCAGCTGAAACACTCCTGTTAATAGAATAGAATAGAATAGAATAGAATAGAATAGAATAGAATAGACCAGGTTGGAAGATCATCGCGTCCAACCTATCATCCAACACCACCTAATAAACTAAACCATGCAACCAAGCACCCCATCAAGTCTCCCCCTAGCCACCTCCAGTGATGGCGACTCCACCACCTCCTCAGGCAGCCCATTCCAATGGGCAATCACTCTCTCGGTATAGAATTTCTTCCTAACATCCAGCCTAAACCTTTCCTAGCACAGCTTGAGACTGTGTCCACTTGTTCTGGTACTGGTTGCCTGGGAGAGATCAGCTCCTGCCTGTCTACAACCTCCTTTCAGGTAGTTGTAGAGAGCAACAAGGTCACCCCTGAGCCTCCTCTTCTCCAGGCTAAGCAACCCCAGCTCCCTCAGCCTCTCCTCATAGGGCTTGTGTTCCAAACCCCTCAGCAGCTTTGTTGCCCTTCTCTGGGCACATTTCAGCAACTCAACATCTTTCCTAAACTGAGGGGCCCAGACTAGACACAGTACTCAAGGTGCAGCCTAACCAGTGCAGTGTACAGGGACAGAATGACCTCCCTGCTCCTGCTGGTCACACTGTTCCTGATGCAGGCCAGGATGCCATTGGTCTTCTTGGCCACCTGGACATGCTGCAGGCTCATGTTCAGCCTACCATCGACCAGTACCCCCAGGTCCCTTTCTGCCTGGCTGCTCTCCAGCCACTCTGACCCCAGCCTGTAGCACTGCATGGGGTTGCTGTGGCCAATGTGCAGAACCCGGAACTTGGATGTGTTAAATCTCATGCCGTTGGACTCTGCCCATCTGTCCAGCCTGTCGAGGTCCCTCTGCAGAGCCTCTCTACCCTCCAGCAGATCAACTCCTGCCCCCAGCTTGGTGTCGTCTGCAAATTTACTGATGATGGACTCAATGCCCTCATCCAGATCATCAACAGAGATATAGAACAGGATGGGGCCCAGCACTGATACGTGGGGGACACCACTAGTGCCTGGCTGCCATCTGGATGTGGCACCATTCACCACCACTCTCTGTGCTCAGCCCTTCAGCCAGTTCCTAATCCAATGTAGTGTGCTCCTGTCCAAGCCACAGGCTGACAGCTTGGCCAGGAGTTTGCTGTCGGGGACGGTGTCAAAGGCGTTGCTGAAGTCCAGGTAGACAACATCCACAGCCTTCCCCACATCCACCAGGTGGTCACCTGATCATAGAAGGAGATCAAGTTGGCCAGGCAGGACCTGACCCTTGTAAATCTTTGTTGGCTGGGCCTGATCCCTTGGCCATCCTGTAAGTGCTGTGTGATTGCACTCAAGATGACCTGTTCCATAATCTTGCCCATCCCGTCCCAATACAGCAGAAAAGGTAAGACAGAAAATAATGGTCAGAGAATGAGGGCAAGAGAGAGAAAAAAGTCCAAATATTGAAATATTTTATTCTGACAGCTTGTGCATTAACTTTCTGAGTTTTCCAGACAGCTTTTTTTTAGAACAGGAAATATTAAGAAAAATTTAGAGTTAGATAACTGAAAGATCAACAAAATTAAAAAGCCCTTTTCAATGAAACAAAATATTTCAGGATAACCAGAATGGATATATACTTTTATTTTCATTAATTCATTTTTTGCATGTTGGTACTTTGTAAACCAGGTGTTGGGGTTTTTTTAGTGCAAGCCTAAAATAAGAAAAATTAACATTCAGTCAACATTAAGTTTACAAATCTGCACACAGAGTATCTATTACCTGGTGAAAAAAATGTTTTTCTTGTCCCCTTTGAAAGTACTCAAGTGTTCAAGACTTCTAAGAATATATTGCATCTTTGGGAGACCAGAGAATGTCATTGGAAGTATTGATGAGTGCTGTAATGCTGGTTTTAATATCTAGTCTTTTGACCTCCGTTGGTTGTTACTGTCATTATGACAAAGCTTAAATAGACACAACCAAAATCAAGGAATAGCTTTTAGAGAGCTGTCATAGAAGAAAAAAATCCCATTTTCGAGTGCTAAATGAGGGCCTCTGCACCTAGGTCAGCCATAATATATCAGCCACTTATCTAAGGCCAGCTGTTGGAGTGGGCAGAAGGAGTTAGGAAAACTGAAATGGAGCCAAAGAGAAAGATAATTGAATTCAGCTTTGTCTTCTGTGAAATAAAATTGATTATGGCAAAGAAAAAGTTTATTTATATGTTCAGCACAAAATGAAGAGAAACACAGAGAAGAGTGAGAAATCCATTTAAAAATGCATAGCCTTGCCAATGCAACATTTCATACAGACTTTCAGCCAGGGGATAGCAAGGAATGCCAGCACTGTAGTGGGGGTGCCTCTTCCCATCCCTATCCATTAATGGTCATGTCTCCCAGCTCCAAATCTATGTCCAGCCCCTGACTCTTGTGAAGAGTACTGCTCAGGCATGGCCGATGACTGAGCCCTATTGTGGGACAGTGGGCTGACAAAGCCAGGCGAGCTCCAGGCTCTTTGCTGTGAGTTGTTCTGCTTTGTGTGGATGTGCCATCAATCAGGGAAAGAAGCAAAGAGTTTTGCCATTCTCATAGAAGAAATGCCTGTGCATTGTACATAGCTTAGGAACTGCTACAGGATCAGATGTCCTCTTGGTATCTCAGAGAAATTTAACTAAAGCACTATGACATGAAAATCTGGAACTTCATAGAAAATGACGACTGATGGCTGGATTGCCCTGAGGCAGGGAAATTATGCCCATGGGGAGACTGCTGGAAGAAATCTTGCTACATATGGTTTCATATTAAAAGCCATTTATTTACTTGTGGGAGGAGATAAGAGAAAAAATAAACCCATGGTATAGTGTTGAAATAACACCTAATACAATGACAAAAGACATTGCAGTATAGGAACTCCTATGAAATAGAATAGAATGGAATGGAATGGAATGGAATGGAATGGAATGGAATAGAATAATAGAAAACAATGGCAACAGAAACATTTGTTGAGTTTTATCAGATGATACTTGTGTGGAAAGAAACAACACAAATGAAATTTTGTTAGTTCATTTTACTTACATAAACTTTAAATGGCTAGACGTGGAACACTAATAAAAAATAGCAAAACCCCTACAAAAATCACTGACTTCAACCTTCCACATGTATCACTGTTTTCTTTAATTTCATGAGTATTTACATTAATATGATAAGGTAATTTAGTTTCTCTGTGTTAGCTTTTTCTACTTACATGTGAAAGCCTCTAGTTAATAGGAAGCTGACAAGCTTTTTCTCTGTTCTTGTCAGGTGCTGAAACTAATTTGAACTTGAGGAGCAGAGAAGATCCAAATACATCAGGTACTGGATCAGAAACCCAGGATAAAAATGCAAATAACCATGGAACTCAGTCATCTAATCCACTGTCCAGTTCTATGACTGCTGAAAATGGGAATTCAGTATCAAATGGTAAGCAGTTTTTAATCCCAAAACTCTTCTAACATAAAATTGTTGAAGTGTTTCATTGAATGAGCTTTGTAAGATACAGTCAAGCCGGAATCTACTGAGTTGTGAAATATCTGTGTTTCTGGAACTGGCTTAACTTTGTATGTGTGAACTGATAAGCCCCTCTCCAATAAAAGCTGAATGTGAAGAAAATAGAACAGCCTCTGTTGAGGAATTTGTAATTAACTCCAAATTTATAAGTAGCCCAAGGCATGAAGGACTGAGATTTGAGATTTCTGATCCTGTAATCAATGCAAACAAGACACAAAATGGAAAATCAGTGAAGTGAATGACAATTTGTTTATCATTGCAAAAAGATGATCAAAGTGGTGCAAAAGCAGTGCCAAAAAGAATGAAACATTTTCAAGGTTCTAAAAGCATAAACGCTAGGGATGTAACACCTTTATTACATAAAAGCACACAATGGGAATAGAATAGAATAGAATAGAATAGAATAGAATAGAATAGAATAGAATAGAATAGAATAGAATAGAATAAAACAGGTTGGAAGAGACCTTTGAGATCATTGAGTCCAACCTATCATCCAACACCACCTAATAAACTAAACCATGCAACCAAGCACCCTATCAAGTCTCCTCCTAGCCACCTCCAGTGATGGTGACTCCACCACCTCCTCGGGCAGCCCATTCCAATGGGCAATCACTCTCTCTGTGTAGAATTTCTTCCTAACATCCAGCCTAAACCTTCCCTGGTGCAACTTGAGACTGTGTCCACTTGTTCTGGTACTGGTTGCCTGAGAGAAGAGACCAACCCTCTCCTCGCTACAACCTCCCTTCAGGTAGTTGTAGAGAGCAATAAGGTCTCCCCTGAGCCTCCTCTTCTCCAGGCTAAGCAACCCCAGCTCCTTCAGTCTCTCCTCATAGGGCTTGTGTTCCAAACCCCTCCCCAGTTTTGTTGCCCTTCTCTGGACACATTCCAGCAACTCAACATCCTTCCTAAACTGAGGGGCCCAGAACTGGACACAGTACTCCAAAGTGTGGCCTAACCAGTGCAGTGTACAGGGGCACAATGACCTCCCTGCTCCTGCTGGGCACACTGTCCCTGATGCAGGCCAGGATGCCATTGGCCCTCTTGGCTGCCTAGGCACACTGTAGGCTCATGTTCAGCCTACCATCAACCAGTACCCCCAGGTCCTTCTCTACCTGGCCGCTCTCCAGCCACTCTGACCCCAGCCTGTAGCTCTGCATGGGGTTGCTGTGGCCAATGTGCAGAACCCGGCACTTGGATGTGTTAAGTCTCATACCGTTGGATTTTACCCATCTGTCCAGCCTGTCGAGGTCCCTCTGCAAAGCCCCTTTACCCTCCAGCAGATCAACTCCTGCCCCCAGCTTGGTGTCATCTGCAAATTTACTGATGGTGTACTCAATGCCCTCATGGGTTCTCATGGGGGATTTTAACTGCCCAGGTATTTGCTGGAAGGCCTCCTCAGCCAGCCAGCCTCAGTCCAGGAGGTTCCTGCAGTGCATTGATGCTAACTTCTTGATGCAAATGGTGGATGAGACAACTAGGAGAGGGGCATTGCTGGACCTGATACAAAAAAGGAGGGACTGGTTGAAGCAGTGAAGGTTGAGGGCAGCTTTGGCTGCAGCAACCACGAGAGGGTGGACTTCAGGATCTTGTGCAGTAGGAACAGAAAACCAAGCAGGATCACAACCCTGGCATTCAGCAGAGTCAACTTTGGCCTTTACTCGCAATTGCTAGGGGAAGTCCCATGGGACAGAACTAGAAGGTAAAGGGGCCCAAGATAATTGGTTAATATTCAAAGACCCCTTCTTCCAAGTTCAAGATAATAGTATCCCAGTGGGTAGGAAATAGAGAAAGGGAGCTAGGAGACCCTCATTGTTAAATAGGGAACTGCTGGGCTAACTCAAGTGGAAGAAGAGAATATACAGGTCACAGAGGGAGAGGATGGCCACTTGGGAGGGAGTATAAGACTGTTGTCAGAGGGTGTAGGGAGGCAACTAGGAAAGCTAAGGCCTCCTTGAAATTAAACCTTGCAAGAGAGGTCAAGGAGAACAGAAAGTGGTTCTTTATTCTCATTGAAAACAAAACTAACACTAGAGGCCTACTGCTGAATGAAGTGGATGCCCTGATGACAGAGGATAAAAAGAAGGCAGAGCTACTGAATGCTGCCTTTGTCTTTGTTTATGCTGCTGGAGACTGTCCTCAGGATCCCCAGACCCCTGAGGCCCCAGAGCAAGTCAGGATAAAGGAGAGGTTGCCTTGGTTGATGAGGACTTGATTAGGGATCACTTAAGGAATCTGGACATCCATAAATCCATGCGTCCTGATGGGATGCACCCATGGGTACTGAGGGAGCTGGCAGTAGTCATTACTCTGCCACTCTCCATCGTCATTGGTAAGTTGTAGGGAACTGGAGACGTGCCTGAGTACTGAAGAAAAGCCAAAGGCACTCCTGTCCTTTGTATGCTCTAAAAACCTCCTTGACTGCCTCCTTTCTGCTGTGTTAAGTTCCCAGCAGATATCAGGCAGGTTAAAATCGCCCATAAGAATAAGGTCTGGTGATCATGAGACAGCCTCTAGCTGCCTATAGAATAATTCATCAATCTATTCATCCTGGTTGGGCAGTCTATAACAGACTCCAACCAGGATGTCTGCCTTGTTGGCCTTTCCTCTAATTTTCACCCACAGGCACTCAACTTGATCATCCTTAATCTCTAGTTCCATGGCATCTAGAGCCTCCTTGACGTACAGGGTCACCCCTCCACCCCTCCTTCCAGTGATCTGGATCTCAGTATTACAGGGAGTAAGTAGTAAAGGATTTGGTTTCTAGTTTGAATACACAAATTGCTTGGCCATTCTCTATGTGGAAAAAAAAATCTTTCATTTAACTTATATCAGTTAGAGACTATTGAGTCATATTCTTTGCTCTCATTTTCACCACCAGCTGTAATTGCAGCAATAATGTTAGAAAGCATAATTTTGCCCCCCCAAAATTGCCAGATTAGACTAATGTTTGGTAACTTGAAAACAGTTGCAAGAAAGCCCCATCCAGATGGTATAGTTTGTACCCCAACCTGAACCCCTGATTAACTTGTGTTCTTGTCGTTCTTCCCCTGCTAAACTGATGCTTTCAACCTTGTGCTGAATTAAGCAAGGTCTTATTCAGTGCACAGCTGTGGTATCCTAATATTTACGTAGGTGTGTGTAAAGGAAACCTCTCAGAAAGCAATCAACTACTCCATTTATCTTTCCAAACTACTCCAAGCCTCTGCTTGCTGTCTGTGACAATGTGCTGTTACTGAACGTGGAAACTACTTACTTGATAAGACCTCTTATCACAGTATTTTCCATAGAAATAAACAGAAAGTCACTGATAACCTTATTCTTAGCTCAAGGCCGTCATGTATGATAGATCCAAAAGTATATGACCATATTGCAAAACCAATATCTTTTTCAAAACACTCTGCTGGTCTCGGAAAGTCTTTTCATTTATGGTGATTGAGAAACGTAGAAAAAAATTTACATTATATATTTTATTTTAATTAAGTTAATAAACTTATTTTTAAAAGGCATTTTTCATGAAAATATGGATTTTTTTAATTAACTTGAGATGTATCCAAACTGAATCCATGGGAATAAATTATTAGATCAGGAATTTGTTGCTTAAAAAAAAAGAGACTTGTTTTTTGCTGATTTTGCTGAGGGGTACTTTTTAAGTTGTAGAACAGGGAATTTAGTATAGGTAAGAAAGCAATGGTGGTAACTTGCATATGTAATTCACAAGCCTAGAATGCTGGAGACCTTGCCTCAGTCCGTACCTAACATATAACAGGTCAGCTTCAGAAAGTGGTAGCTCCACCTTGAAATCGCACACGTTACACATCACTGAGAGAGCAGGGACAGATTCCCTCTCTGCACAGGCAGAAAGGACTGAAAGGGTGGATTCTGACAAGATGTGTTCTGGCTCCTTAGCCAAAGACAGGGGTTCCACCTTCTCCATTGTCTGTCCCCAGAGGAAGTCCAGTTGATCGGAAGCGGTAGAAAAAGATCTATAGTTACGAATACTTTACACAAGCTTTATGTGAAAGAACAAATTAAAAAGCCCCAGCTATCACTAGCTGCAAGGTTTGGAGATGCACCATTACAAGGGGGAAACTAAAGTAGGGCAGAGGTGCCAAAAAAAGATTAAGGATCATCACAGAAAATCTTTAAAATTCTCATTCTCATTCTCTTGCAAAATCAGGTTGTTTTATGGGATTATTCATGCAGTTCATGTTTTCATGAGTTAAATCATATATCTGTGAGCATGTAAGAGTTAACACTCATTTATCAAAATTAGAAAAAAAAATTTAAAAGGTTTTAATACTAAAAACAGCAGGTTGGAAGACAGGCATTTTTTTATTTGCCAGTTTCACGATTGAACAAGAAGCTGAACATGAAGACAAAACACAACTATGTCTAGCATATTACATTATCCCATATGTACTCTATGATTCGTTACATTTGAACTTTAAATGGTTTCCATTGTGATTCTGGGTATGTTGTGTAGAATATGCAGAGTGAGGCTTGCTGCATTTTTCTCAAGCGTTACATATCCAGGCCCAGAATCACCTCTCCTGGTTTTAGTCACATGAAAGGTAGATGCTTGACTAAGCAAATAGTTCTGATTAGATGTTATACACTTCTATTCAGTCAGTCTCAGGTGATCAATTGAGAACAATTCAACTTGCACATTTCTTACCAGAATTAATCCTCTTCTCATGGTGACTAGCTCTGTTTAGTTGACTAAAGAGGGAGTAGTGATCTGCTGTTTATGGATGGCATAGTAGCATGAATATTTGGAACGTGTGCTATGCAAAGCAATACAAAAATTGCTGGATATCGGACCTACCAATATGTCTATGATTCTAGTTTTTGAGGGGCTTAATAACACATATCATGGATTCACTGTGTTTCTGCTTCTGCCTCTGCTTCTCCTCATCCTTTTAGATCCTCTGTAGTGCTACAGGAATGGCCTTCCCACTCTGGCAGAAGTGGTGGGGAAGCACCAGCAGTGAGAGTCACTCTAGGATTACTGTGTACAGGTGGTGTTTTTCCTGTTGACTAGAGAAGGGGCCTACCTCCCTCTTTTAGACTGAATAAATGTTTTTTACACAGCTAGGTTTTGTGCAGCCAATTTCTACATGAAGATTGTACAAGAATCGCAGGAAACCTCTTCTGAAGTTTTGAGTCCTGGATCTACCGTTGATTTCCCATGTTACCTAGAGAGCAAACTGCAGTCCTGTTTTTAATATCTTTTGCATTGCTTCTGCAATGAAAATGAGCCAGGGGAAGAGGAGCCAGGGATTTCCGCATTGCAGAAGGAATTCCTGGCCAGTGTATAGGTAATGTGTTATGTGTAGGCTCTTTCAGTATAATTGCTCAATCTGTAAACCAGCAGGCATTCCTATGATAGTATTCATACTTGGTAAACAATAATTAGTCCAGTTTCACTAAGCATGGAAATAGTCAGTATCCAGGCAAATGTGTGATTTTTGCATTCTCTTTCAGTAAAACACATCAAGGTCTTTTGACTCTCATGCTAAAATCAGATAATGCATAAATGTCAGATTATAATTTAGTATTGTTCTGCTTTAGGTTTACCAGAGGAAAATGAATATTCAAGACTGTCAGCCAGCACTACGTCAGGCTCATCAATTCAAAGGCACAGGGAGCACCACACTAGCCAGGTAAATATTTCACTGATGGCCTAGTGGAACCAGTAAAAGAGAAATAAAATCACAGTAGCTGTATATTGAAAGCTGTCTTGATTCAACTGTGTGTTTGCAGATGTCTTTTACAGATTTGTGTTGCACTAAGGACAATCATGAATTTACTCTTTTTTTTTTGTTGTTTTTTGCTTTGCTAGGACAATAATCATCCTGAAAGGTTCTCATAGTAGAGTTCAAAGTTTATGAAGCTTACTGTTGCTGGTTGTAGGAATACTATTTTCAGACAGGAAATAAGTCTCTTCACCCTTTGAGTACCAAGATAATCTCTCTCTTTAGATAATCATTTGTACCAGGATGAGTAGCCTGATAGTAAACTTCATAGGAAAAAAATGCATAATTATATCATCCTTTTGTATATAAAAGAAGTTTTCACTGTTTTTATACAAATATCAATAAGTAAAAATTAAAATCAATTAAAACAGCAACAGATACTGAGGTAGTAAGGACCTTGCACTTTGTTGTTTCCTTCTTGGATTCTGTTTAGTTAATGTCACTATTAAAATAACACAGAATGAAGTTTAATGGAATGCAATTTGTCATAATATATTTTCTTAATTCTTCAGCACTTTATTTATAATGTGAAACATTTTACTTTCTAAGTGGCCAACAGAGACATGAAGGTATTCAGGAAATCAGTTTCATTTAAATGGCACTAGTATATTCACCTGTTGTCTTTATGTCTTCAGTTGACTTTTCTAAAGGGTAGTAATTTCCTTTATCTGAGATAATTGTAAGAATTTTACAGTAAATCTAAATATTGTCCGAAGAGAAAATATATTGAAGCTGGGAGGAGTTTCTTCAACAGAAACCTACCATTAAACAATGCTACAGTTTCCAAATTATTTTACCAGAAGGTAAGGAAATTGCTTTAACATACTTAAAATGTGCATATTTTCTGTAGGGAGCAGCTGGCATTTCATTGCAACAAAATACTAAGCCTAACCAAGTGAATGAGTCTCTGGCCATTGACCCCAACAGGAATGGGCTTCAATCATCAACACTATATTCAGTCTAACATAACTTTGGAAAACTATAGGGATTGATCGCTTAAATATGTGAGCAAACTAGTACAAAAGTCTTCACTTTCTTGCTCTTCTGTCCCTCTGTCCAAAGCAGAGGCATAACTACAGCACCTCTTTTGAGTTGAAAAATTATGACAAAACAGCACTTGGCACTGCATTAATCTCTAGCGATACATAAGTCAGGGTGGACAGAGCTGTACACACATACCTGTCTTGCAAACAATAACAGATCTTTGCCATCACCACAGCTTTCAGTCTCTCAAAATGTACCTTCAACCATGTTGTGAAAAAATACAGGTCTGCTATCTGCAGTATACTGGAGGAGGATATGGCATTATGAAGATGACCGGAGGCAATGTTTCCAATTGTCTCTGTCGCATTTTTCAATTATCAATTAAATGCTTATTAGGCATGAGAGTGGCCAAAGAGCCACTGTTCCAGTTATAAACCTTGCACAGGAGGACACTTTTGTTCTGGACCACCTTACACCTCTGCTGATCAAGGAGGATCATTCTTAAATTACATCAAGGAGGATCATTCTTAAATTGCTACATCAGCACAGTACATGGAGAGTTAAATAATCTAGGTATAGGAGAGCCATTATCTTCTTTTATTTGCAAATAAAATCTGTATATAAAATTATTCTGCAACATTTAAATGCTTTATTTTAGAAGGAAGTCTTTAACCATTTGCAAACTTGTATTTTTTTTTTTTTCAAAACTGCTTGCCAAGAGCTGAGCACAGTTCAGTACTTTGAAATGTCACTTTTCAGTAAATAGATGTTTTGCCAAAGAGTTTCACAAATCTTTAAAATAGATTCCATGCCATGTACTCAGATTTACATGCAGGGACAGTCCTTAAGTGCAAGCTCTATCAGAACTGTGACAAGTTTAGAGAAGAAACCTGCAGTTCTGTGATTTTTTATACAACTGCCTTAATGAACAAACATCCTCCAAAACACTGCTGCCAAAAGAAAGAGAAAAACCTTCCTCCCACAGAAATAATAATAATAATGAAAGTCTTTTGAAAAGTCTGTGCTCATAGGGCTGGAAATTCTTACTGTAAAAAGCATTCATCACCATTTCAAAAGCATGGCATATATTTGAAAATGATTTGGTTTAATTGCATTTCTTAGCATGCCTGCTGGTGACTTGAACAGCATACAATCCTATTGTAAAAGTCTTTGCCAGGCTCACTGCAGTAACCTTATCACTTTAAAGTAATTCTTGCACAGATGTATGAAATAGGACAGATTGCTTCACAGATCTGTGAAGGTACTGATTGACTAATTGCTTTAGAAAGATAAACATAGACTGGGTCCCTGGATTTCTTGGCAGACGCTGTCATTTCAGCTAAAGGAAACTGTTTCATTAGCTTTCAGGGACTTCTAATATTTATGGTGTTTTTTTAATATCTAGGGTTTAGGCATTGTGGCTTATTGTACCATCATGCTGTCACATCAGGTGATAATTACCTGCATCACTGCCTAGTATGTTCTGCACACTGCAAACCTACACACTTCAGAGAGCAAATTCTTCAGCCCAGTATCTGGTGACATGCATCATAAGGATCAGTCTTTTCACATAAACTTTGGAAGCAATTATTAAGTATAAAATACAGTGCAGATGTGAACTGAGCAACTTAACTGATCATCTCTAAAGCAAAGTGTACTGAAAACAAAAAGAAGTTCACCATAAATGCAACTTTTCTAGGGCAATGGTATCTTAGAAGTCCATTTATCACAATGAAAATGGTTAGGTAGGAAGAGGGTTGATGGTTACTCCAACATCATCCATGGTTGTTGGCTGGGCCTCCTGACTGGGGCTGAGCTCCTCTGTGTGGTGTCTTGGTTGGTTGAAGGTCTTGCCCCAGGCTCTGGGATGGGTGCAAAAATGGCAGTGGTGGAGAAGCTGTTTAGACAGGGTGGAAGATGGTGAGGGAGGAGCAGGAGCTGCTTGGGGCAGGCAAAGGGTGGTACCACAAATCCAGGCTGGGTGCAGAGTGGACTGAGAGAATCCCTGAAGAGAGAGACTTGAGGGCATTGGTTCATGAGAAGCTCATCAGGAGCCAGCAGTGCCCACATGCAGCCCAAAAGGCAGCTGTGTGCTGGGTTGCATCCGGAAGAGTATGGGCAGCAGGGCAAGAGAGATCCTACCTTGGTGTTCGCATCATAAGAAGGACACAGAGCTGTTGGAGCAAGTTCAGAGGAGGGCCACAAAGATGGTCCAAAGGCTGCAGCACTTCTGCTGTGAGGACAGGGTGAGGGAGCTGGTGTTGTTCATTCTGGAGAAGACTCGACTCTGCGGGGACCTTAGAGCTGCCTTAGAGCTGAAAGGATCCTCCTGGAAGGCTACAGAGGGACTTCTCATGAGGGTGTCTAGAGACAGGATAAGAGGGAATTGTTTGAAGCTGAGGGAGACCAAAGTTAGACTGGATCTGAGGAGGAAGTTCTTCAGTACCAGGGTGGTGAGACACTGGAACAGGCTGCCCAGTGAGGTTGTGGATGCCTCCTCCATGGAGGTGTTCAAGGCCAGGTTGACTCTAGTAGAGAGGCATCCCTGGGCATGTCAGGGAAGTTGGAGAATATGATCCCTAAGGTTCCTTCCATCTGAAGCCACTCTCTCATTCATGGAGAGAAAGTAAGTAAACATTGACACAGAATTTAGGAATTATTTTAAAATAGTAATTTTATTTTCCATAAATCATGAGGGTCTGAGCTTCTATATGAAGAAAATAACCTTGGTGAAAAGAGAAGGAAAGGGTTGCTGAGGAGGAAAAGCCTTGTTTGCTTCCTCACAGGGAAAAAGCAAATAAAAATTGCCCCTCAGTTTAAGAAGGATATTGAGTTGCTGAAATGTGTCCAGAGAAGGGCAACAAAGCTGGTGAGGGTTCTGGAGCATAAGCCCTATGAGGAGAGGCTGAGGAAACTGGGGTTGTTTAGCCTGGAGAAGAGGAGGCTCAGGGGAGACCTTATTGCTGTCTACAACTACCTGAAGGGAGGTTGTAGCCAGATGGGGGTTGATCTGGACAATCAGCACCAGAACAAGAGGACACAGTCTCAGGCTGTGCAGGGTGAGGTTCAAACTTGATCTTAGAAAGAAGTTCTTCACAAAAAGAGTGATTGCCCTTTGGAATGGGCTGCCCAGGGAGGTGATGGAGTCACCATCACTGGAAGTGTTTAGAAAGAGACTGGATGGGGCACTTAATACCACGGTTTAGTTGATTAGGTGGTGTTGGGTAATAGGTTGGACTCAATGATCTCAATGGTCTTTTCCAACTTGATTTATTCTGTATACAGATTTCTGAGTGATTATATCTCTAGGTTGCAATTAGATGCCACATAAAAACATGAAGCACTTAAAATCTAACACTGTAGCATCATCTTACAAAGCTTCACCATCTTATATAGCATCATCTTCAATGAAGATGAAAACTGAACCATAAATTTGCGTTTCAAACCAGTTATCAAGAAGTTTCATGCACTTTAGTTCATTCCAATAGCGGGTCTTGAATAAACTAAAGTAGCAAAGAGCTACACATATGCTTTTCACCAACCCAACACCCCAGTTCCCATATGTTTTGTGCTTTCCTTGTAATCCAAAACATTCTAGTCAAGGAACTCTTAAAAATGTTAACTAGAAATCTACAGTAAAATGGTATTGCAAGAAACAATTCCTAATCTGTCTGTACAAGAAAACCTGCTTTGCTCTTAAGACCAAGCCCACATATAGCAGATGCAATTCACCTTCTAGTGAAAACCTTTTTATAGCTGTGCTGAACATTTTTGTTCCCTGAACAGTGGAAAACTAGTAAAATTTCTTTCTCAAGTTTGATTTAAATTTACTGATTTAAAATTATTTTAATGTTCATTGTTTAAAATTTCTTCACTGAATTGTTTAAACAGTTCAGGACATCCAAATGTGCCTGGATCTGTAGTCTTGAATTCTTATCTTGTAATGTTCTCCCAGATGAAAAGAAACCACCAACATGGAAGAGATGTTTCTTCTGGTCAATTTTGTCATAATCCTACACCAATATAAAATTTTCTTGTGACTAAGAGCCATTTCTATTGAGTCACACTGCACAAAGTGATCCCAAGGCATACTGGAGACACCACAAATGCTGCAGTTGCTTAGCAGGGTCTAAATGCCAAAACTTCCTCTCAAACAAATGAACCACCCCCTCCCCATTGCTTTAAAAAATATTACTTCTGTGCTCTTTTTCTTTTACACAAAAGCATTTCTTGGCTCCATAGCCAGTCCAATGGGTTCTCTTCCCCAGACTCTGTTTATTGCTTCCTCTGTTCTCAATAGCCCCTGTGAGAGTCTATATTTAAAAGATAGGGGATAAAGACTATTGAAGTATAGAAGTTTCTGGAATATCAGCAAGATGTAATAAAGTCAAAGAAAGCAAGACTGTCTCTTTGGCACTTCACGCAAAAGCTAGGCAGCCCTGTCATCATCTTTTCTCACAGATCCTAGACTTGGGGCTTGGGGGAGGGGGTGTGGCAATAATATTTTAAAGTTGTTATTAACAATCATTATGAAGTGGGATGCGGTGAGAGAAAGATACAGCAGAATGAAGAAAAGCAGGCCAGCTAAAAAGACTCCTTGTTTCTTATGTGGGCAGCAAGAAGCAACTGTAATGGGATAAGATGGACAACCTGGGGATAATGAACAGATGGGAAGTGAGGGGCAGATTAAAGACTAGAGTGGTAAGAAGTGTGTGTGTGGGGTGGGAGTAAGGAGTAAAACAGGCATCAGATAAAGAATGATTCAGAGAATGAAGGTTGGAGGAAGAATAAAATGACTGAGAGAGAATGTAAATAATAAAACAGAGGATTTAGAAAGAAGAATTAAAAAGACATGAGAGGGGAGAAGCAGAAAGAAAAGCCACACGAAAAGGAGACAAAAAAAGAGAAGGGAAAACACTAAGGACAGAGCACAGAGTGGTGGCATAAAAGAGAGGGACTAAGGAGTAATAAATATTATAAAGTCTGTGATGTTCCAGGTACGATATTCCTCTCATTGTGGTCTTTTGTGTTCCATAAAAATAATTATAATAATCGACCTACATTTTTAAACTTGCTTTCTTTGCAAGTTAGTTCACAGCTGTAGTCTCCTGAAGCTTCAGCCATCTGAGAAGGTAGAAAATTTCCCATTAAAATGTGCAAATTCTCTTTGTGCAGTTTAGCTTTCTAATGACTGAACTTTGGCTTATTTGTAATCAGAGGATGTCAAACATATTCAGTGTCCTATGGAAATACTGTCAGAGCAAGACACAAATTAGTAACCAGCTTGCCATCCTAGTAGTTTAATATCAGATGTACAATACACCCTGGCATAAGCTTTTTGGTTATCCACTTCTGAAAGAAGTTTTATCTGTCATGTGCTCAAAGAGGTAAGATAAAAAATGTGACTAGTTTTTCACATGCTGATATATTAAAAAATCTGCAGTCTTACCTCTTCTATTTTGTTTAAACCCTGTAGTGCAGGTTGGGAGATTGCAATAATATGGAATCCAAAATCTCACAATGAAAGATTGGAAGAGTCTTTTCATGTTCTTGAAGAATTTATTTATTGTTTCATTATAGCTTAAGCCACAATTCTTATTTCATGAAGTCTCATTGCTTTCAGCAGTCTCTTTGCTCAGAAGGAACAGCTTACACCATAAATAGAATTGTGGTCAGATGAGGAATAGAAAAATCTTCTGTCTGGGTGCACACAAACAAAGGTGTGTGTAGCCTAAGAATCTGTCAAAAAAAGAGAAGGCTATGCTGCCTAGGGAAAACAGAGAGGTGTGGACTGGCTTCTTTGCTGGTGTGACCACTCAGTTACCAGTGGTCTATGAAGAAGAGCCTTCTGGAGGCAGAGTTTGCTTTGTAGCTCAGAAGACTTTTCTTTCATGACCAGAAAATTCTTTCAGAAAGCCAAACCAAGGCAAATAATGGAATTTGTGTTTTCAGGATGAAGCTTGAGGGTGGTAGCAGAGGGCTGACCTGGGCAATCAAAGATGACTGTGCCTGCATGGTCTCTGACACAGGAATATCCTGCTTCTAGAGTCACCCCACAATGGATATTTGGGGAATAAAATTAAGTTCCTCCTTCAGAAAAAAACTCAAAGAAACAGCTGAAAAATTCTAGTCAGAAAGGAAAAGCATTTATTTCTTCCTGAGTGTTGTAGTGATTTGAGTATTTTAATAAATGTAGTTCTTTTTCAGTTTTATTTTGACTAGGAAATTACTTTTAAGATTATTCCCAGTTTTAAAATATCAGCAAAGTTATAACTTCCTTTGTTATATCAGCTCTGTAACACCTATTCAAAAGGTAGTTTATTCTTTTTGTTTCAAAAGAAGTTTTAACTGAGAGGAAAAAATGTTTTCTTGTTTAGAACAAAGCAACTGCTATATGTATAGATACATTAAAAATAAGCACATGTCTATGCACATATGTCTGAGTTATGGATCTCTTGTTTAACTCCATTTAAGGTGGCATACCTCCTCTAGCACAATTCTAGATTTACACCAGAAAGAGCCCCTGTCTTCTGGGTCACTTCCTCCTTCCAATAAACCTGTTTGCTGTTCATTTAGAGAAGGTTTTGTTGGGTTTTTTCTTGAGATTGTAATTCCAATACAAACAAAAAATCATAAGTAGTTTAAAAGAATGATTAACTGAAATTGCTTTATTGTTGTTAACAAGTTATTAGGTCCAGTGGGTCTTCATTTGCAAAAAAATTGCATGTCCCAGAATTCAGAAGACATTCACATGAATCAGCATGGATCCCAGTGGTACATTTGCACTTGAAGATTTTTAATTGGAATTTAGAAGCATGTAAACTCATTTATCATAGCTGCTCTACTCCCTGCTGAGGTCTTACATAACCAATGCAGGTTTCTCAATCAAACACAAATTTGCATATTGATTTGATTCATGTTGAATGCTTTCTGGGGCTTCGTAATGCCCCCTGGTTTACTCTGTGCTTTCCCCATCTATTTTTAGATGAGTGTCGTATAGGAATCCTTTCTGGATTTATGCTTCTTTTTTTTTTTTCTTTTTTTTTGTAACAAAGGAAAACCCAAACAAACTTATTTGAACCTGAAAGGTCAAGACTTTTTGAGAAGCTGCACTCCGCTTGTTCTGTAGTTTAAAAAACCAAGTGTGACCTGTATGTTTGGAAGCAGTCAGTGTAGGGCCTTATCAGAAACAAAAAGAAAACTGAGAAAGATGGAGCCATTCTAACAAGTTAGAAATATTTTTGTGAGGGGGATGCATGCCTGTCCCAGGTTGAATCAAAATGTGTTGCTTGTGCTAATGATGTCATACAGTAAGAATTATTTCCTGAAATGCTTAATGAAAATTAATTTTCAAACGAGAAGTGAGAATATCCTGTTCACTTGTCTTTAAAAGTGATGACCTGCATGAGACCTACTGAACTTTTTGAAAAGCTTTTGAGGGCTCTATTAGAGATAACTGTGAGTCACTTATTGCCTGAATTCTGTTCTGCTTGTGTTTTTTAGGCAGTTTGCAATCTAGACAAGGTTAAATCCATGGGTTTCTAAGATAATTATGATGACTTGTCATCAACATTTTATGTTTATTGCATAATTCACTTGGGTTCTGAAAAAATGCTAGAAAAATAAAATCATTGCTGATCTAGACTCCATCTCCCCACAGATTCCACGATGGGACTTCAACATGGCTAACAATTTTAAATGATAATGAAAGAACCTTAATCATGCCATAATCATCACTGCAAGCATCTTTAAAGCACTAACATTGACAAATCTATTAAAGAAAATAATTTGCACTATTTCTCTGATGGGAAAATATGGACTTGCTACCTCATGAAAATGTCTCAGGAGCACTTTTACTATGCATGTCTATAAATTGTGCTGTCATTTAAAATTCTGCTTTCCATTGTGCTTTTATGTCTATATTCAGGAATTTTACTAAAACTCAAAAGCAAATTATTTTTTAAAACAAAATTATCTGTGTTTTTAACATCCAAAAATGTAATTAAATATTTCTTTTCCTGTTGAATAGTAGTAGAAAAATCATTGCAATCCCAAATGTCCAAAAATATTACTACTGCACAACACAACATATTTTTTTTTTTAAATGAACCCTGTATTTGGTCAGGGAAAGAGCAAAATAATGTGAAATAAACGAATCTACTAATGCAAATTTATGCATCTCTTCTTGGAAGGCAGTTTAATGAATCCTTTAGCCATAGCTTGATGATTAAACTGTGTTGATTATGTTTAACACATAAATAGACAGTATAAGCTCTTTCCTCTGAATGTTACGAAATATCCTCTGTAAAGTCATGGCATTTGATCTGCTAATGCAGATTTCCTGAGATTCTGGAGCCAAATCTCTAAATAATTCGAATTAGTTTATTTCAAAGGGATCTGTTAGTTTTATGTGACATACCTTTTTATAGCAAATTATTTTAGAATATGAAATTTTCACCTTTAAGAAAAGTTGTGGAATATTTTAATTAGCCTAAGAAATAAGGCCACAATTAAAATAGTATATTGACTTACAGCAAATCATCTTGATTCTAGACAGAGTTGAAATCCAGTATATCTGCTTTCACGTAAAGTGAAATTTAGGCAACCAAAATCCAGAAGACAATGCAGGGGGTCATTCTCCAATGACTATGCAATACTTAAATGTGTAGAACTCAGTAGGCAAAGCAATGCTCTAAGATTTTTCATGGCTGCCAGTATACAACAAAAGTGCTCTGTCTCTACAATCTCTTGTGTGTTGTAACCACAAGGGAGACACTCTGAAAGATTTGCTTTAGCACATTTATCACACATAGACGTCGCTAAGTGCAGTAGCCAAAGTCCTTCTTCCTTGCACTCAGAGTCCACCTCTTACAGCCTCAGTGTCCTCTCAGCATGTGGGAACTCTCTTTTAACTTGAGAGAACTTAAATCCATATCTTCTGATTTCCTAATATATTTGAACCTTTGAATAAATTCTAAAGTCCTTCCATGAATGTCCTGATGGAACTGAGCTGTTAGTAGCAAACCAAAATCCCTAGTTCCACAAGGAGAGCACTTCTGCATTCCAATATATTGAATAGTGAGATGGGGGGAACAGATCCTGGGATCTCTTCCCTGGGCTGCTCATTACAAATTTGTTTTATTCATCTTGCCCTATTTTGCAGTGGAATGTGCAGATCTTGTTAAACTAATTCAATCTGTTGCAGTTTCCAGTGAATAGCTTTAATAACTCTGCACACCCCTGTGTCTCAACTGTCATTGACATTACAGTTTTTCTTGATTGCTCAGTTAGGACTCTAGATACCAAGCTGGGATGGTGTTTTCACAAGATGGCAAGGCTGTTTAAAGCTAGGTGTACAGCCTCAAACGGTCACAGTAGGTCTAGCCCAAATGTTGTGTTGCTCATTTCGAATTGACCATTGACTTTGAGTAGGGAAATCCTGGTCTACAGCTGGTAACACCTCTGCCCATTAATGGTTAAAGTTGTTTGCTCAGTTTTCACTGAATATATCAGAAATAATAAATTTCCATATACCTCACTCACCCTTCGCAAGACACCTCCTGGGGATGTAGAAAAAAAATGAAGAAACAGAGCTTGCTGGTTCATGTTGTGCTTAATGTAAAATATTCAGTAAATATTTTCTATAATTAATATGTAAAATAAATCTTTAGCTTGTCACAAGTCTAATCATGAGTGGAAAAGATAATAGATATAATGTTATTCAAATAGCTCTAATTAAATGAGTTGATTAATTTAAAGCTCTACTGTTGCTTGTGCATTTTTGCCCATTTCATTTCCACAACATTTCCATCTCATGTCCTTCAACCAGGCTGAAATACAAACTTTTTCCAGATTACTAAATTGAATTCATAATGAATAAAAACTTGAGATATTTTTCCATCCTTGATTAAAACAGTCATTTGTGGACTGGACCAACATTTGTCCATTATACACTGGAAATTGAGCTTTACAGTGAAACTGCTGATGCAACATGAATTTACAGCTTGCATAAGCAGGGTCAGTATAATAAAGCTTCTCTGGTGCCTACAAGCTATAAATAGGACACATTTGTCAATTGCCTTGCCCAGACAAAGTATACTCTCTTTTCACCCTGCACCTGCGTGCCTTTAGGTTTCTTAGAACAGCAGCGGCACTGTCTCTATTTGGATACTTTATCCATCTTTCCAAACTGATAATCCCTCTGTACATCATTAGAGTCATACTGTCAAGTCTTTGTCACCTGAGTGTATTCAATAAAACACAGTTTCAAAAGATAGGTTTTCTTTTAATTCTACTTATCTACCAGTGTTCAGATATGTCTTGGGTTGTTTACCTCTGACATTCTTTCACATGAAACTCTTGCAATGGCAGTCTAGCACAGGTTGCTTTTTGCACATTCCAGCACCTTTCTGCAAAGCATGCCTCATCATAAGATGTCTAATTGGAGAGACTGGATTTCTTATTTTCAGACATTTGTTGTCTTCAAATCTTTCCTACCCATGATTAAAAAAAAAAGAAAAAGCAATGTGCTCTGATATGTAGGAAGCTTCTGATATGCCTCTAACAGTATGTGTGGAACATTTCATTTTCCTTTGAGTTGCTGGGATACCCAGTTGCATTTTGAGCAAACATAAAAGCAAAAAGATTTTTTTTATTTCATAGTGGTATGCAATTAGGATGGCACCAAAATATAAAGTCTTTGAAACACTTGCCAGTTTTCATTTTTTTTTTCTTAAAAGTACAGAATTTGCAACTACACATGAAATTAAAATGCTTTTTATTAAGACATTATATAGGTCAATGTGTTTTATTTTGTTTAAGTACCGAGCAATCAGAATTTAAGCAGATTCCTCATCATTCTTCAGGTATGTCCATGTAAAGGCTCTTTCCTGCTCTGACAGCATGTATGAAAGATCTTACTTGCACAGGGCAGACATAGGCTTCTGTCCTCAGGTAGTCACAATTCCATGGCCAAATGTGAGGAACCATAGGCAAGTCTTCTACCCCAGGAACCTCATTGCCCATCAGTGACCAATATGACCTTCATGTCACTCAGTCTTCTGTGCAACTGGAGCCAGCCACATGCATAGCATCTCATGAGCATTTAAGGGGATAACACATCAGTTTCCCTAGTGTGGTAACTTGCAGCCATCTCTTATTATCATAGGGGTTATAAATGCAATCTTGACAAGAATAGCCATACTACTCATGTAAGCCTATTGTGTGAGGTGAAGTATGGCAATTGGAGATGAATTATTAATCTGGTACAGAACTGTTTGGCTACTTCAGGATGAATTCATGAATACTTTCAGGCCAAGCGAAACTACATATTAAATTGTTAATCTATTCTTTGGCTGGACCATGGTTCTGTGGATAGTGCCTATCTGTAACAAATAGCATTACTAATTCTAAGCAGCAAAGCAGGTTATAGTTTCTCAGTTATGGCTATTTGGGTATTTACATGTAAATAAAACATGTTACTGCTCATGCAGCTGCTATTTGCTCTGCATAAAGGAGAATTTTCTGAGTATTATATGATGACAATTTAAAGACCAAGTTGTTAGAAATGTGGACTATTCTTCACTGTAGGCAGTCTGGTGTGTGTGTTTCAGACGATTGTGTTCATGAACTCTTTGCTGACATAAGGGAGTTTTTTCCATTTGTTTAATTTTTGGCACCTTCTTTGTACAACTTCAGTTCGGTGACTTTGACGTGGGATTAAATTAATACCATTCTAATTTATTATTTTTTCTATTTTCATTGTAAAGAATTAAAGGGAGTCTGGGGGCAGCAAGTTAAGCACAGTTTTTAAATTCTTTTGGAGGATAAGATTGCTTCAAGTTGTTAACAGGGTTGTTTGATCTGTTTTGTTTCAGGTGTAGTAGGAATGAGAGCAGCTTTCCCTCAGAAGTGTAGAACTTGAGTGATTACCTGCATGCATTTATTTCTTTAATTATTAGAATGGAAGCACTCGCAGCCACTCACCATCTAATGTGGCAGTCTCAGGATTTCCATTCATCATTGTACTAGACTGTGTAGATAAGCTTAGAATGATCCATGTTGCCTTTTGCAAATCTTGGATAGAGAGCAGGAGATGGTTCCCTCCTCACAAGGGGACTGGCAGTATAAAACCTCTCATGAGAAGGAAAGGTTACTTTCCCAAAGGTCATTATTTTTTATATGACATTATATATGTCACTGTGCTCTTTACTATAAAAGAGATAAGTAAATGAGACCTGAATCTGCCTTGCCCACAAGATTACATCTATGACAAAAGAGGCAGAGGATCCTGTATGAAGTATCATTCATCATGGACACTGCAATTTTGACACTGCCAGGAGAATTAACTATATCCACCTTTTATATTATTATTTTTTCCTTCTCATTAACAGGTTATTCATCAGCTTAGACTTTCAGAGAATGAGAGTGTGGCTCTGCAAGAGCTTCTAGATTGGAGGAGAAAGCTCTGTGAAGAGAGAGAAGACTGGCAGCAAATCTTGCACGACACTGAGCAAAGAATCACAGCTCCACCTCCACCCCCATGTAAAAAGCCAACACTGTTAAAGAAGGTAGAAGATACCTCCTGCAACAGACTCTCTTCAGGCATGTGGGATACCACCATATGATTCATACGTAAATGCCTGCAGACTGTTAGGAGTGAAACCATCTAATGAAATCAAGCTGCACAATCAGCAAGTTTTCTTCCCCTCACAAAGTGTGCAGGGATATTTTTATAAGCACTCATTCAAGAGCACAGGATGGAGGAGTTATTTAGATCTGTCGTGTGTGTGTGTGCATGTGTGTGTGTTTGATCTTTTCATATGTATATACGCACACATATATGTGTGCATCCATGAGTGTATATATATGTGTGTGTTTATATATATGGAGACAAACTGCACTATAAGTATTTACTTTAAAAGCACAAGACAGTCACTTTGAGTTTTCCCATGGACAATGAAGAAACTGTGTTAAACAATAGGGAAAAGTGACTGACAGGCATTTCAGAAAGATCAAGAAAGTCTTTGTGCACATTGTACAGCTGCTTTATATAGTACAAAAATATGATGTTTCTTGGTCCCTAATGAATGGTTTTATTATATTACCTGTATACATATATATATTTCTTTGTAGATGTCTGTGTTCTATTGACATTGCAAACCCTAAGATTATTTACATGTTTCTTACTGGTGTTTTATAACTTTATGCAATTGGTGCTGTCATTCTTTCTTCAAAATACAGGTAATAAATACCATACTCATGTTTTCCTTTCATAGTTTATCTTTAATAACATCCCAAACAGTTCCAACACTGTGTTGTTTTTTTCAGAACTGGCAATATCTTTTCTAAATTCCAATGCTCAAATTCTTGCAAAGCTCCTATATGCAAGGTATGGTTTGATGCTGTTCGCAGATGTGAATTAGAGAGCATGGCTTCAGTTCCATGGATCTGTGTTTCTGAATGCGTGAACTGTGAATTCTGTACTGACAGCTCAAATTTTATTTCATTCTGGGTTGTGTAAAATAATGAGTCGCTCCTTTAGATTATAAGTGTGGTTTGAAATTCATACCTGATTATGCATAAGGTCAGGTGTCAGTGGAAAGATACATAATGGTAATGAGGTATGAAAATAGGGCTGTGATTTACCGTTACAAGCCAGAAGGCTTTATGGAGAGGATTATGTCCTGATGGTTGTAGAGTGATGAATTTGTACCTCAAATTTCATGTAATGAAATGGTTTCAGAAAATGGGGCATTCTAGTTGGTGAACATGAGTTCTGAGCAGTAATAGTAACTTATGAAAAACATGCTGCTGGAAACTGGTTAGCTACTGCTCAGCAGTCTTTGAAATAACTGATTTTCCACTTAAAGGTGCAATTTATATACATACACACAGGTATTTTTTCAAGGGCTGCTTATTTTAAGTTCTAGTAGTACATAGAGCCAATGTGAAACACTTTTCTTGGCTGTTTGCCCCATTCCTATTGGGATACAGGGAAAAAATGCTTGTAACTTTACAAGTGGGTGTAAAACTAATGCTGTCAAATGTAAGCTAGGTTGAAAAAAAAAAGTGAGCTCACTCTTAGTCGGAAGTTGTTGTGAGAGGAAAAAAATCTACTCAGAGATGTAGGTTTTTTCATCACATTTGACAGCAGCTTCACCAGGGCCAAATGGCAAAAAGCAATCACGTGCTTGCTTGTTTGTTTTTACAGGGAAGCAGCAAAACTCAAATTGTTCCCATGAGTATCATCAAGATGTAGGCTGAATTAAGCACATCCTCTTGCTGGAGATTAAAATGGACATTTTGAGTGGACAGGGAAGGGGAGACACTGGGTTAGCTCAGAATGTTACCTTCTGCTAGCTTCACAGAAGTCCTCTCTGTAAGATTATCCATTTCTATTTCATGAAGAAACAGGAACTCCAGCCTTACATTCTTACCTTCAGCTGATGTAGATTACCATAGATTGTGACTTAATACAGTAGGAGCAGCTAACCACTGTGAGGTTATGCAGAAAACAACTCTCAACTGCTTAACAATTATGTCAGAATAAGTCTTTGTCTGGAGGAATTGCGGTTTCTGTTCCATAACTCAGATAATCAGGGACACACAGACATCCCTGTGTGAGAGAGAAACTGTATGTCCCCAGAACTGGATGCAAGAGAGCTAATTAACCTGACCTTGCAACTACATTGCTTCCAGGATACAAGTTGTTATCCCTACATGGCACAGCATTGCTATACATAGCCGTAACATCATCTACCCAGCTAGCTTAGCCTTCCTGAACACCTCACTGCACTGAGCCATGCAGACAAGCCCTCAGGCTAGTCACTCCTCAGATGTGCCTGGCAAATAGCCTTCTCATAAACTCTATCATATTGCTAACTCTAATGCCAGCTTGATGACTGGTAGCAATCTATCTGGAGCAGCCTGAAGGTTTAGGACAAGCTCTTAAAACTGACTGAGAAGCCAGTTCAGCTCATGACAAGATCTGTACTGTGGCAGAAAGTGTACTACCAGCCACTAAGCTAGCTATAGGTAAGGTGAGCTTGGTGTCATGGCTTCACTTGAAGGCAGAAAATCTATTTGTCAAATGGAGTTTAAAATGGACTGTTAAATGGGAAATAGTACAAATGCACATAATAGTATTTGCAATCCTTAGTAAAAATTGTATTGGAGTCACAATCAGTCTCAGCTGCAGGAATCCAAATGAGGTCTAGGGAACATTTTTGCTACTCTTTCAAAGTCTCTGCCCTGTTACAGCCATATGAACCAAGTGTGGAAAAAAGGTATGTAGATTTTCTAGCATTTCATCAATACATTTACACAGAAGCATCCAGTACAAATGTAATTCAGGCAATCTGATTCACCAGACAATAAGCAAAGCAGATTATCCTCCCTGTGCAGAAGACCTTTGTTCTATTTGTTTCAAACTTGGGTAAGACATACATGTTCTGGGCTCTTCCTTAAAGCATGTTACCAGAGTGCAATGTGATAAATGAAGCAGCAGAAAATATGAGACATTTTTGTTTCTTGTTTGTTTGTTTTTAACTGATTCCAGGTTGTGTAATGACTTAACTTTTTACTAGGATATTCTGTTAAAAAATGAGGATTATAGGAATAATCTAGTTGCATTAGAACATGTTTTAAATATTTCTCTAATGGCAGTAAGACACTCCAAAGTGTGACTTATGATGTCATAATTCACACCTAGTGTGTTCATTGGTCCCTTGGCCTTTGGCCTCATGCCTAACAATTCAGTTGGTAGGGAATTATTATACTATAATTCACGCCCTACTGTGTCTTATTGCTTAAATAACCATACCCCCAGAGGTGTCTTAAAACTACCATTAAAGTTTATATTATGTATCAAAATGTGTTTACAGGGCTGGGAAAATATACTACTGACATTTTCAACTGTTGAGAAGTAGTTTTAGCAGAACTGTACAGTGCTTGTAAACTAATCTCCTCAGTGGAGTAGGCACCAGCCAGTTACAGTATTCCTTGAATATATGAAGTCCTCTCTTGCACATTAAAAAATAGCTTAGACAGGAAAAAAAAAAAGCCTTATGAATTTAATATTCTAAAGGGACAGATTAAACTCTATGAGCATGCTAATGCCCTTAGTATCCAATGAACAATCTAAAAGATATTTATATTTGCAATAAAGCAATTTCAGGAAGCTGGGGTTATCATCAGATAATCGCTCCTCCACATTGTGCCTTATTGCTTAATTTTTAATACGTGAGACAAAACTTGTAACAAATCAGTCTGTCCTTCGGTATAAGGTAAGAAGAATCGGATGTGTTTTACACCTTAAAAAGTCATTGGTCTTAAAGCAAAGGGAATTCTGAAATTATATTAAACTATAATAAATGAAAAACAACAGCTGTTGGCATTAGAATTTTTGTAAGCTTGTAAACCTTGCTCGTTACTCCTGAAATAGCACTTGTTTTTTTGTTGCTGTAGTGACATTCCTATCGCAGATTACAAGCAAAACTTTGCTTCTAAAAACTGGTTTAGACTATCAGAGAAATCCATGCACCAACATTTTACAGAAGATCTGTGTACAGCATGAAGTGATAAGCCTTTTAAAAATTTGTATTGTTTACAAAACAATAGTATGATTGTTGAATAAGTGAATTATACCTGCCTTTTTGCCAGTGATCCTTTTCTATTCCTTCTGAAAGGTTGAGTTATTTTCATTAATAACTTTATTATAATGCAGATTCTTTGTGTGTGTGGGACGAAGAATTTCATTAACTTGTTAAGAAAGCGTAGTAGATTGTATCATAGTTCTAAAGTGATAGTAATAGCCATATTCATTGTAGTTTTTAATTCTGCTCTATAGTATTGGCATCCCTAGTAATCCTGTTACTCTTATCTCTAGAAAGCCTGCTAGTATCTGAAATGCTCTGAGGAACCTAAAATAAGTTTTGCCATTGCTTGTTAAATAATAAATATAATGGAACTCTGTACAAGTCAGTTTTTCAGAATGATATTAAACATTTCCTGGCTTTGTGTTCTAAATATATAGTTTTAAAAAAGAAAACACTACCTGAGCATAAATATTTGACTCTACCTGAACAAAACAGAAGGACATGTAAGGAAATGCTTTTCTTCTAGGTTTGCTGTTCTCTGTATTCTCAGGTTTTTAATTTTGAGAAGAAATAAATAAATCTCAGTGCTGGCTTATCTTGCGGCTGTGAGAGTTAGATTATTAGCAAAGATGGTCTGTTCTCCTACCTGTGGTTTGGCCCTTTTCCTGAACATGTGAACGTATGCTCTACCCTGCTGAATCATGGATTTTGCTGTGAAGTGTCTTAGGCAAAATTTGTGTCAAGTTGTGATTTGACTTTTTAAGATTTTTTTTATTTATGACAGTAAACTTGTACACTTCAACCATAAGTAGCTTCTTTTGGTTCTCATATATGTGAATAAAATCCTTCTCTTAGCTCTTTCTTATTTCCTTTCTTGTCAACTTAGTTTCATCTTAAAAAAATAAAAAGGTGGTTAAATGAAATTAGAGCTAAGCCTTTAGATGAATTTTTGAAATTAAATATTTTCCTTTAAAAATACTGAAATAGAGTATTTCAGTATTTGCAGCAGTGTTTTGTCTTTTCCAGCTGAAATGGTTTGTTGGATGCTGTCTGAATTTACACATAATTTCAACTCTTTATAGACATACTTTTTGTAAATCCTCTCTTGTCTGAAAAGACCATGCTAATGAATATTTATTTTGAGATGCAACAGAACTGATAAAATCCTTAGGCGTATCGACAGGGAAGATTTGCCAAGCACAGGTATATTACTGACCTAGCAAAGTCCATTAGCTAATCCTTGTGTCCTCACTGGTTTTATTTGGGGTCTAGCCCCTTCTCAGTCTACATGACTATGTAGTCATCTGTCTTCTGATATTCATTAGACTACAGAAAGAAAGTACTTAATCTGTTATATGCTCTCAAAGGAGAAAATGTGGTCCAGGTTCTTTCTAAATGCTGCTTAAATGAAATTACTTAAATATTTTTGAAAATGGGACTTGTGATGCAGCTTTCTCACCGTCCAGACGTGAATAAACCACTTGGCTATAAAGCTGTGTCAATGAAATAGCCACAGCTGTTAAATAAAATGTTACAGAGGTGGAGCTCCTATATCTCACAAGATAGTATAAGTTAGTGGTCAGGAAAATATTCCAAAAACTAGGGAAGCTGATTTTGCATCCTTTCAAGAAGACAACTCCACATGGATCATTTGAATTAAAACCATCTCTAGCTGATTTTAGTGCATACTCTCCCTAAGAGAATAATCTGAGCCTCACAAATCAGATAGGCAAGGGCATGTCTAGTGTTTAACTGTGACAGACTAGTCTAGAACAACACTCATCTGTGGATGGCTAAGTTTGGGTGAATACTTTGGAAATCTCCAGACATTATGCATCTGAACAGCAACCTGAAGCTAGATTTTTGTCTAAATTTGTGTTATGAATCTAGTCAAAATCAGTTTATGTGGTTAAGAATATCTTGAGTATAAATTACTACTCTAATAATCTTCATTTAATGTATTTTAGTAACCTGATTACTAAAAGTAATTTACTGATCTAGCTCCTATGTCTGCAATATGAACTTAGCATTAAAAAAAAAAAAATAATCAAAACAGACTAGATGTTGAAATCTGGGCTCCCTGTGCCTTGGAGTTGCCATAAGTAATGTCCTAGATGTTAGTCATACCATTAGAGATCATGACAGGTACCCAAAAGTAGCTCTCAAAGTTTAAAGATTTTCTTCTGCCTTGATTTTCTGTATAGTCCCTGAATCATCAGGCATGAGCAGTTACCAAGGACAGGCATCATGCAGCCTGAAAATTGTGGTCTTACATCTCTTACAGGAGACAAAACCCAACATCCAGACCTCAGCTTCTCTGAGGTGGGAAAGATGTTCTGTTTAGTTGATCAAAGGCACAAAGATGGATGCCTTATATCAGATACCTCGTGCAGATATGCTTACCTTTCTGTACTAAATATCACTCCCTTAAACATTCTGCAGTAGGCTTATTTGTTCAACAGAGACATGGAATATGGATCTGGTTTAGGTTCATGATTTTAAAGAGATCTTCAGTTAAATTCAGGATTTGACCCTGGCTAATTTCTAAGGTTCACAGATTATTTACTTATTTCTGTGTATGTGCAAAAGCCCTGCCCAAGTAAACTCTACCAAGACCCAAACAAACAGCATACAGCCAAACCAAATCAAACCAAAAACACGAAACAACACCCCAAACAAACTAAAAGGCAATGAATCATAGTAAATCTATTAGTCTTTTATTTAATTCCTGTACATGTATAAAACCCCAAATCCTGGTGAGGGTTTGGATCTCATAAGAAAGTTAACACAAGACCTGCCTTTCAGGTACCCTGTCCTTGGAAAGGCATATAGAACTGAGCTGGCTTTCCATACTGCCTTCTCTGGGCTTCTATTTCTGACTCCATCTGACTTATTTCTCACATTGGAAGATGCTCTGTATTTCAGGGTGAAATGAGAGCATCTCAGCAGGCTGGAATAGAAGGCATTTAATAGGCATATTTCTTCATGCAAGAGGATAAAGAGGGAAAGAGGGAGTGGAGACTCCGTCTTCCCAGGAAGTTTGACAATTTCTTAGCCAGCACAGTAAATTTGCACAAAGTTTCCAAACCTCCATGCTCCTTACCTACTAAAGCACCAGGACACCATTTAGAAGGCAAGATGCCTGAGAGCGCAGATGTATCGAGGTCAAGGTTCTTGAAAATACTGCCAGGTACAAGCAAAGGCCTCGACAAGGACAAACAAATCCTTGAGATGTACAAACAGCTGCCCAAGATTATGCTGACAGCTAGCAATTGTTATCCAGTGCATGTGGAGTATGTGGAAGATTAAAGGATAAAGATAAAATACTTTTAGGGGGGGTTGGGAGAAACTACAGTTCTATTACGCTAGTCAGCTTTATTTGTTTTGTTTTGTTTTGTTTCATTACATTCTATAAGTAGGAGAAAATAAGTAAGGACTACCTGGAAGATGAGAAGATTAACAAACAGAAGCAGTATGTATCATTCCACCACATTTTCTTTTTAATAAAGTAACTGAACTAGCAGACAGCATAAAAAAACCCTTAGTAATACTAAAGGAGAATTTGGCTACTATGTGGTGGGGTTTTCTATGTTTTGTAACATACTTTAAACAAGCTGAGGAAATGAGGGCTGTTATAGACTAATTTAGTTTAGAAAAGACATCTGAAGGACCAGTTCTCTTAAGTTGCTGCATTTCTGTTAGCAGAGGCCAATATGGAGCTGTTTTTCTTTGCCTTGAATCCATGTTGTTGGTACATATTTAACTTCTTACCTATCCAGTCAGCCCCAAGCCTGTATTGCTTCACAGAGGTTTTCCACTGAGAGTGGAATACTTAACATTAATTTTTGAAGTATGTTGAGTCTCCACCATCCCATTCCTTCAGGCTGCCAGCATCCAATGAGCATCAGCCGTGTCCTCCAGAGCTTCACTGAAGTATTGACTTCTCTTCATCTCAACACATAGGCAGAATTTCACAGAATCACAGAATCACCAAGGTTGGAAGAGACCTCAAAGATCATCAAGTCCAACCCGTCACCACAGACCTCATGACTAAACCATGGCACCAAGTGCCACGTCCAATCCCCTCTTGAACACCTCCACAAATGTAATGATTTTTCAGATTATCATTCAGGACAGCATTCTCCCCAGTATTAACACTGGAAGAATGCTACTATTTGGCTGCCACAATTGTGGTATCACATGGAGATACACTTCGTGAGTGTGTGTGTGCGCATGTCTCTTTTGCTGTCTGTGTTTGTAAAGTTATCACGTGCTGCTTAGTAGGTATGACTACAAATAAATCCCTTACAGGAACCTGACATTCTTAATTCAACCTTGGCTGAGAGTCTGCAGATGCTATTCCAGTGTTAAGAATGTCCTCCTTTCCCTGTACAATGCATGCATGATAACTCTGAAACCTATTATTTGTAGAAATGTTTCCTACATCTCACTCCGCTTTTCATACATGGAAATAAAAAATGAGTGGGAGTTCTGTGAGGAGATAAAGCAACATTCAGCTGCCTTTGCATGCATTCAGAGAATATACCAGAGGTACCACCAGATAAGAAAGTAACTTCACAAGACCATGGCAGATGAAAAAGAGGAAGGGAGTGATTTTGTTTCCCTCTGTGAGTGTTGCTTTGCTTAGAGGAACAAGATTTTGGGTTTATATATTTAAGTTACAAACAATGACAATTACATGATGACAATGAAAATGGTTTTGAAACTGCCAAGAACTAGGAGTATTCTTTTCACTTCAGATACAGCTATTACAAGATCTGTTTTGCTTTGTTGAAGCCTTGCCATGACAATACCTTTACTTTAAAATATGATAAGGTAAACCTGTGCAATCATTCAGCTTTCAAGGTCTGTGAGACTGCTTGTTAAGAGTGAGATGAGAGTTCTGTAGCAGGTGAAACCATGCGCTGATTTCCCCATACAACTTCAAACTCCTAACAAGTTGTAGCAAAAGTGCTCACTTAGTTTAAGCATTGAATGGTGTCCCATACATAGAAGACAAAAGAGATGCTGCCACTTTCATTAATGTTCTTCTGAATTATAAATGGTCACTTAATAGATATGAGAATGTGTCTCACCTTTACTGAGATTGGTTGATCTTGAAAAGGCTACTTCACTATCAGAAACAAGTGGGAACCACCATAGAAAATTGTTCCCACAGCTTGTCAGGGTCAAGTGACTAACTCTGAGAACTCATTATGGCCTCTAATAAAAGCACAGCTCTTGCCTCTAATCACAGAACTTAGTTCAGCACAGTTCCTAATTTAAACGCATGTAAACACATAAAGGGATATAAAGCCTACAAGTTATGACCCAAGAGCACTTGCAGCTGGAATGGGTCACTCAGATACATAGAAGTTTCTGATTTCAATCTAATCATTAACCTCCATAGCAGTGAACTTTACGCAAAGTGCACCCTGAAAATTTCTGTAGACAAGATGCTTATGGTTTTGTGAGTTTTGCTTTTTGCTCTGTTTACAAAGTAAGAGCCAGTAAAGTAATCCAATGTAAGACATCTAAACATGAAAACATAGTGAAGAGTGTGCAGTGCGCAATTTGGTTCAGCACAGATGAAGACTCAGGAGAAGTCGCAAATAGTTTTGCTGTAGGTTGTGCAAGATGGGGCTGCAAATTACTGCTGAAGGATAGCTTGGTAATGAGAGCTATCAGCATTCTTATCTGATCAATTGGTTTCATGTATTTAGCTTTACCTGCTCTCTTTAATGACAAAAAAATAGTTTAGCTGCTTTTTTGTACTCCTGAAAAGTCAACACAAAATAGCTGTGCATTAGGTTTTCCAGTTCTGCTTCATTGTTTTACTTTAGCTTACTGGACCATGGGAGCTTTTTGTAGTGGGAACGGAGATAGTCACTGATCAACAATTAATTCTTCAGAAACATAGGTCTGCACATTTTTAGTAAGGTAGGCTTTGTTGTCCCTGTGCTTGTGAAAAACACTCCTTTTATTTATCAATAATCTGATATAAGCTCATACTTCTGCTGTGTGTTTCCTAGTGTATCATAAGGCAACTGACTACATTTTTGAGGTACTGACTGAAGATGCTTGGTGCTTCAGACATATTCTTTTTCAGTTGAACTGACATAATTTCTGTAGTAACTATAGTAATATTGGTAAATTCACAGCTCTGTGAATGTTAATATAAAAAGCTCTTAGTAAACATGATGATCTTTGAGGTCTTTTCCAACCTTGTTGATTCTGTGATTCTATTATTATAGTCCTATGCATTTTGGTCAGATTGAAATACCTTTCCCAGCCACACAGAGCACCGTGCACTCACACTCATCGTGTTAAGAGGAAGCAGAGTTTCAGTCCTGTTATCTTGTAACTACTAAACCATATCTTTACCTTTAGTTTACAATCTTTCAAAAGGTCCTCCATTAGCATGCTAAGGGAACAGTATACTATGAATTAAGGATAGAAGAAGAACCTTAACCACAGAGCCCTGATGGTTTATTAGATGAAAACAAAAATGGCAAGCTTTCTGCTTTCATATTCTTATCACTTTTCATTGAAGTGGAAGTTTTGGCCTTTCAGTACCAGTATTAAAGTGGAGTCAGAGACACATTTCTACTTCATTGTGTGCAGCAAAAAAAAGGATTGCACAATAGAGAACTATTTTCCATCTCTCACGTGGATATGGTCATTATTTACTGGAGGCTGTTTTGTAACACAATGAGCATCTGTCAGTAAACACTGAAAACACTCAATCATGATGTCTGTTATTGTTAAAATGACACAATCAGTGACTGCTTTGAGGAATTAATATATGTTTTTTCTTTTTTTTTTTTTTTTTTCCCTAAGGACAATTACATATTTAGGAGGCCAAATTGGATCTCATTGGAGTTGGTATAAATCCAGAGCTACTCCATGGGAATCCAGGTATCATCTCTAGATATATAGTAGAATAGCAGATGTCAGGCTTTGACCCAAACCTGTATTAGGAAGATATCAGGGAAAGAACTTCTTTTGAATTGGTTCTTTTTTGAAATATCTGTGTATGAGAGAAATGTATTTGCAGTAAATTGTATAATGAAAAGAACTGTGAGCCTTCTTCCCACATTGAAGACATGTCTAGGATTTTTTGGTTTTGTTAAAGAGTTTGCAGTTATGTTCATTAAGCTTGTTTTGTTGTGTTTTGGGTTTTTTTGCATATCCCACATCAAATTTCTTTGTGCACACTTGTTCAAGAACATATATGCTCAAATAAACCACCAGCTACACTAGCAGGCCCCAGGATTGCAACTGGATGTAATTCTGCACAAACCTGTATAATTAAGCCCTTCAGGGAAGGTCTGGAATGAGATTTGTTCCAATGCATCCATGTGATTGCAAGTGCATCATTAACATTTATATATATATATATATAAAGAGAAGTGGTACCCTCAGGGTGGCAGAGAGAGCAAGAAATATGACCTATACATTGAAGGTCATATCCTATGCAAGGGTGGGAAAACATTTCTTAATCAAAAAATCCCCTCTCCATATCATTTATTATGACCATGGGCTATAATTACTTAGCCTATTAAAGTACTTAACTCAGTTAATGATTTAGTTAGTATTAGACATTTCCAATGAAGGAGGAACAGGAAGGCAAAAGGGGTGGGGGATGACTGGTCTTAAAAGCAGTTGAGCGTGTCCAAGAACTTTGAAAACCCTCAAATCTTTTTAGCTTCATGGGCCACTACAGAACCTGCAGATGCTCACCCTTTCACACAGAAGGCTCTGACATATAGTGGAGCTGGGCCTTAAGGTTGCTACCTCAGAAACCTCATTCCCTTGTTAAATCTTATATTCCTCATTTCCTGCTTCTCTTCAACATGTTTCTGCCAAATTCCACATTGCACCCAGACTTTTAAAACAGAGGAGTTTCATGCAAGTCTAATGCTCCCCGGTGTTTCATAAGCCTCTATCACCCCATTGCATGCTTGAGACAGTAAGCAAGACATGAGTATAGCAAGGGGGGTGGAGCAAAACCAAAAATGGGTAGATTCAAATTGGATGTTAGGAAGAAGTTCTTCACCATAAGGGTGCTGAGACACTGCAACAGGTGGCCTAGGGAGGTGGTAAATCCCCATCCCTGGAAAATTTTAAGGCCAGGCTGGATGAGGCTCTGAGCAACCTGATCTAGTGTGAGGTGTCCCTGCCCATGGTAGAGGACTGGAACTGGGTGATCTTTGAGGTCCCTTCCAACCCTGAGAATTCTGTGATTCTGTGATGTTTCTTTCATGTGGCCTGAGAAATCATGCTCATGGGAATGGCACCTGCCTGTTTGCACAAGACGGGGGAAAATAAAAAAACAGTACATGGATGAGCAATCAGAAACATTTCCTTTGAAACTTCTAACTTTGAGGTTTACTAGAGAATAGAATAATAGACTAGAATCATAGAATCAATAAGGTTGGAAGAGACCTCAAGGATCATCAAGTCCAACCTGTCACCCAAGACCTCATGACTACTAAACCATGGCACCAAGTGCCACATCTAATCCCCTCTTGAACACCTCCAGGGATGGTGACTCCACCACCTGTCCCGAAGGGACAAAAAGCCTCAAAAATGCTTTTTGAGGCAGGAGCCAGTAGGTCTGGTTTTTCAGGATTTCAGGTCTGGATTTTCATTGCCCAGGCTTGTCTGAACATGTCCTGGAGCCTGAGTGGGCCAGGTGGGCGTGCTTTTGGCCACGTTTGGAGAAAAGCCTTTCTATAGGTTACAGTGCTAGGGTTTTATCCCTCAATCTGTGTTGTCACTGGCTATTATTGTCTGGGGAAATCTATAAGTACCAGCCCAAAGAGCCAGAGTCTGGCCTTGTAATTGTCCACACTCTGGAAGGAATCACGAGCCTTGTTTGGAAGCCGAACTGTGTTTCAGTTTACCCAGACAGGACTGCAAAGACCCCTCACTGTCTTAGCGTTGTAAAGCCCAGGAGCAGACAGATGCATCTTGCTGGGCCAAGAGGCAAACCCCAGAGGAGCTGAACCCCCGAGACAGTTTTGTTTTATTGGGAGAGGCAACCAATGCTGCTGCAAAGAATTGCAGCAGAAGAACCTCTTCTCTACAAAGCTTTCAGCTACAAAGCCTTTGGGTGTAAATCCTGTCTCAGCAACAAGCTGCAGACACCAACGGAAAGTGAAACTGTGCTCCTGCAGTTTCCATGTGGTCGATGCCATTTTGGTTTTGTTTAAATCCCATGCGTGCCGCAGGGTGCCAGGACCAGTGAGTAACTGCGAAATTTGATTTTTATAAGCATCTATTGAAGGTCTGTGGCCCTAGGGAATTCTGGAGTTGCCCCCCTTGTGGGCAATTGCCCACGTCATTGCCGATGTTCCTTTTTTCTTTACAGTTTAAAGTGCTGTTTGTTGTTTCTGGATTTTTGTACATATTGTTTAAATTGTTACTTGCTCCTGCTGATGAGGTATCTGTTCCACAACCAAACACTTTGAACCTGTAAATAGGTTTTATTAATATTTTTTGTGGGATTTTTATGATTACTAAAATGATTAATATTTTTGTTAATTGTTCAGCTTATTAAATATTAAATAGCGTTTTTACAGATCATATCACCACCTCCCTGGGCAGCCCATTCCAATGGCTAACAACCCTCTCTGTGAAGAACTTTCTCCTCACCTCAAGCCTAAACCTCCCAAGTGCAGCTTGAGACTGTGTCCTCTTGCTCTGGTGCTGGTTGCCTGGGAGAAGAGGCCAACCCCCACCTGGCTACAACCTTCCTTCAGGTAGTTGTAGAGAGCAATAAGGTCTCCCCTGAGCATCCCCTTCTCCAGGCTAAACAACCCCAGCTTCCTCAGCCTTTCCTCGTAAGGCTTGTGCTCAAGGCCTCTCACCAGCCTTGCTACCCTTCTCTGGACATGTTCAAGAGTCTCAATGTCCTTCTTAAATTGAGGGGCCCAGAACTGGACACAGGACTCAAGTTGTGGACTAACCAGTGCTGATTACAGGGGCAGAATGATTTTTCTGCTCCTGCTGGTCACACTATTCTTGATGCAGGCCAGGATGCTATTGGCCTTCTTGGCCACCTGGGTACACTGATGGCTCATGTTCAGCCAGCTCTCAATCAGTACCCCCAGGTCCCTTTCGGTTTGGCTGCTCTCCAGGCACTTCAACCCCAGCCTGTAGTGCTGCATGGGGTTCTTGTGACCAAAGTGCAGCACCTGGCACTTGTACTTGTTGAATGTCAAATTGGACTCTGCCCATCTGTCCAGCCTTTCAAGGTCCCTCTGGAGAGCTCTTCTGTCCTCAAACCGACCAACATCTACTCCCAACTTGGTGTCTTCTGCAAATTTACTGATGGTGGACTCAATCCCCTCATCCAGATCATCAGTAAAGATATTGAACAGGATGGGGCCCAGAACTGATCCCTGGGGGACACCACTAGTGACTGGCTGCCAGCTGGATGTGGTACCATTCACCGCCAATCTCTGGGCTTAGCCCTCCAGCCAGTTCCTAACCCAGCACAGAGTGCTGCTGTCCAAGCCATGGGCTGATGTTGTAGTTTGGGCTGGGTGCCCTCTGCTGCAGGGGTGTTTCCTGTGTCCAGAAGACCATCCCAGTGGGTGGACGCAGGAAATTAGGTATTTCTACCATAATCCCTTGCACCACTATAAATTTTGTGGTGGGGTCTGGCACTTCCTCTTTCCTTCCCTCTCCGAGACTTGGTAACTGGGGGAGAGATCTCCCGGCCATGGGCCTGATTGGGCCCAAGGCCACTGGGGGATGGGCAGTATCAGATCTGGCCAGCTGAGACCAGCCTAATAGTAGGGGGGGGAAGGAGGAGCCCTGGGGGTTTTGGATGCACCCTCAGGTGGGGTTTGGGGTCTTTCTTGTCACTATGCTTCCTTTTGTGCACACCCACTGTTCTCTATTTAAACTCTCCACTACTTTTGCAATCAGTTTGTCTGAGTCGTTATTTCTGCGCGTGGTGGGGAGGGGGTTTGCCCCAACCCATTACAGCTGACAGCTTGGCCAGGAATTTGCTGTGGGGAACGCTGTGAAAGGCCTTGCTGAAGTCCACGTAGACTACATCAACATCCTTTCCGACATCCACCAGGTGGGTCACCTGATCATAGAAGGAGATGAGGTTGGAGAGGCAGGACCTGCCCTTCCTAAATCCATTCTGGCTGGGCCTGATCCCTTGGCCATGCTTCAGGTGCACAGTGATTGCACATGTGCAACTTGCACATGTGAAGAAGCAAAGATCTCAAAGCAACTGCACCTGTCCACCCCTCCACCCTTGCCTTGAGAAAGCATAATAATCACTCTCTCAGAGGGCCATCAGGTGTCATTTTGCAGCTGTATGCAACTTACCTGTCCTTAGACTTTTACTTTTCTTATCAAAGACTAGCATTTTGTGGGCTAAGCAGACCTGGAGAGATCACTTAACCAGTTTGCAGGATGAACGTATCCTTTGCCTGACTTCTTTTCCAGCTGTGATCTTCTTGTGGACTGATGATAATTTATCTAAACCTTTGTATCCTTCAGAGTTCTTTGATAGCCAGTTGTTCAAACAGATTGCATCCTGAGGCAAAAATAATATGTGACTGGTCCTCTAAGAAGTGATTGCTTTGGTTTCCCACTCAGATGATGTACGATTTATAAACACACAAGCTTGATTAGACTTCTAGTCTTGGACTCATAGGCTGGTAGAAAGCTACGAGCATGGTAAGTGGGGCAATCCCACAACCATGCAGAAGGCAAGGCCAATTTTATTGGCCACTTGTCCTCATGTGCCATGCTCTTTCATCTCAAACAAGGTATTATTTCAAGCAGCAGATTTCCAAGGAGTTGTAGTTCAGAATATTGAAAATAATTGTTTGAAAAAATTGCTAATACACGGCAAAATAATTTATGGAAATAATACTCAGTGATTAAGTCCCAGAGAGGTCCCAGATGCATTATGCTATACCTGTTCATTTGCATCAACTTCTTGTGACTGCTGACTGCTAAAATGACTTATGAGACAATGTATTTGTGGTGTTCTAGTTATATAATACCTAATCTGAAAACAGTGGGGCTGATGAGCTGTCTTAGATTAAGATGTGACACTGTGTGACATTCAGCGTTTGTGATATGATAAGGTAATGTGACATGACATGAGTGTATGCTGTGAACCAAAGTTCACAACAGATTCAAATGGATACACCTGTTTTCAGCCTGGCCAGTCACAGTCAATTTGTAAAAAAGGCTTCCAGACCACCACACATTTCTGATAGCAATTGATGATCACAAATTTAGTGTATTAATTCACTGGCAGCAACACTTACCATCTACTTACCCACAGCACCTTTGCATCTAATGGAAATTGATTAGAAAACAGTTCTTTTCAGAAGATTTACTTGTTTGCATGTTTAATTCTGAAACTCTGTCTAGACCAAATTCAGAGAGACCAGGTCTATACTGAAGGGTTATACTGCCTCCTATCAACAACTTCTACTGGCTTTTCCAGGAAGACTGGATATATTGCCTCTACTCTCATGGCCCTTGGGATCACTTATTCTATGCTGCATGTCCTCAATGGTACTTTACTTCACCCAGTTCTCATCCCTTCAATTATTCAGGGGACTTGTTGAAACTTAATGTCACTGTCTTTTCTTGCCTGTATGCCTGAATGTTCTTTGGCTGAAGACATAGCTTAGGGAGGAAAGGCAGATGGTACATGCCTAGATTCAGTTTCAGGGATGCAGAAGCTGCCAGGCACTTTCACATCCCACAACATCGGCAGAGCCAAAGGACTTACCAAAATTGCGACTTGCATAGAACACATAGACATCCAAGTCCAAAGCTGCTATCCTGCTCAGCTGCTCAAATTTGCTAAATTCCATTTCAATATTTCAGTTTAAAGTTTTCTAAGTACATTGAGTAACACCTCATTTCTTGCACAGTCCTGATCAAGTCTTGGTAGATGGGAGCAAAAGTCTCTGTTTTGTAGCACTGATAGGCTGGGCCCTGGCCTATGTGTCCTGTGTGAGCTCAGACATTTCAAATGCAGAAGGTTAGGCTTTTCACTATGTGAAAATGTATGTGAGCCAAATCATGCATTCATGTACTTAGTCAGGACCAGTAGGATCTACTATCACTGACAGGTGAGGTGACCTTCTGCTACATACTCCAGTGTGTTAGTCTGATAGACTCGTTTCCTTTTCCATTTTCCCACCCTTCTAAAATAATGAGGGTATTTTTCTGGTGCCCCAAAGAATTGTTTTGTATTGAAAATTATTTCCTCTTGCCCTCTCCTATGACTACACAGATTCATTGCTTATTTTTCCCTTTATGATGCATTTTCTACAGCATGTTGTCATGCTGAAGTCTTACTTGAGTGAGAGGATGAAAAAACAAACAAACAAACAAAAACCCCCAAACCAAAATAAACAAGCAAACAAAACAAACAAACAAACAATAATAAAGAAACCAGACAAAAAGGCTGTTTCAGTAGGGCATCCTGCAAGAAAATGCTCATGGATTTGCAAGTTTCATCACAGTGTCCGAAACTATCAAGCATATGAACTGTAGCACTGTGAAGCCAGATCTTGCCATATATTAGCATTGAAATCAACAGATGCCTTTGTAGATCTGGATATCAGGCTGTGATTCCTGTTATTTAATTGTTTAACAGTGAAATGAGTGCTTTAAGTTATTTACTTTGGCTGAGAGGTAAGCACATTTTAAAAGCAATTCATTTCATCCCCTTAGAGAGCTGCGTTAGATATCCAGTGTTTTCTGTTCACGACATAACCAGAATGCACAACAAGCTAAGATGAACCTACAGATGTCAGATATGAGGAGACATCAACCCCAGCCCAAGTTAATAAAAGTATTTTTTGAATAAATACTTCACAATAATCAGGAAACAGAAGAGCAGAATTCTCAGAGTTCTCCTAAAAATCAGAGATTTGTACCACCACACCATCTAAATTTATATTTTTTTATTATTATTATTTTTACTGCTAAAACTGAAATCATCCTTACTTTGATTAGAAAGTCAGAGATGCCTCAAAACTAGGAGCTTAAGTCAAATCTTTATGCCAGTGATTGTTTTTCTCTCATTAGTGGTTTTTAATTATCTTGCATATGAAATTTAGAGCCACAGATCCTAAAGGATTTGAACACTGCCTTGCTCTCTACTTTTTACTCACTTGTCTGATCCAGTTTTGCATGAGAACTATAGACTACTGTGTGTTCCAGCAGACAGAAAAGTGTGACCACCTGGAAATGTTAGGTAGGAGTTAGGTGAATAAATAAAAATGCCTTTGCATACCAAGCATTATCTTCTAGCTTTAAGAATTTTAACTGAAATATTGGGCAGGCCCTTAGATGTGGTCCAAATTTATTCTCCACTCTGTTGAGAAGAAACTTATTTCTCATTTTATGTGCTTCCTTAGGCCTGCGCTGATACATTTAGCCTGGAGAAGAGAAGGATCAGGGGTGACCTCATTGCCCTCTACAACTAGGTGGTTGTAGACAGGAAGGGGTTGGTCTCTTCTCCCAGGCAACCAGCACCAGAACAAGGGGACACATTCTCAAGCTGTGCCAAGGCAGGTTTAGACTCGAGGTGAGGAAAAAGTTCTTCACTGAGCGAGTCATTCGTCATTGGAATGCACTGCCCAGGGAGGTGGTGGAGTCGCCGTCCCTGGAGGTGTTCAAGGGGAGATTGGACGTGGCACTTGGTGCCATGGTCTAGTTGTGAGGTCTGTTGGAACAGGTTGGACTTGATGATCCTTGGGGTCTCTTCCAACCTTGGTTATACTGTGATACTGTGATTGCTGAATCTGAAACAGGCTTGAAACTATCATTTTTATATTCATTGTTAATAATTATTATCTCAGCTTTTTGATTGTGCTTTTGAAACGTCTAGTTCTGAGAACTGAAACTGGTTTTAGTTACTTCTTATTTTTATTGTAGTCTGACATTAGTGACAAATGTACTGTATGGCACATACTTCAGAGTAAAAAAAAAAAGCAGCACATAATTCAGTATACCAAGGAAACTGATTCAGAAAATGTTTTAAATAAGGACACTATTCCCAAGATCAAATATTAAGAAGAGGAGCCAAACTGATGGGGTTTTTTTCTATATATAATCAATGCAAACTTAATTGGATTCAATATATGTCTTTTCTCCTTTTGAATTTAGTGTTATTGTTCCTGTTTGGCTGCTAGTTTTCTAACATATCCCAGGCTTTTTGCATAACATACTTTCCATACGTGTGGTTGGTGGGTTTGTTGTTTTGGGACGACTTTTGTGTTTGCCTGTTGGTATTTTTTGTTTGGTTGGTTTGTGGTTTTTTTTTGCTTCTTCCCATTCAACTGCCTTAGAATTATTTTTATTTAAACAGTAATCACAGACAATACATTGTATATAGAATAGAATAGAATAGAATAGAATAGAATAAACCAGGTTGGAAGAGGCCTTCAAGATCATCACATCCAACCCATGATCCAACACCACCTAATCAACTAAACCATGCAACCAAGCACCCTATCAAGTCCCCTCCTAAACACCTCCAATGATGGTGACTCCACCACCTCCCCAGGCATCGCATTCCAATATAATGTTATTTATTTATGAATATAATATATAATTATACATAAATAATCATGTTATAATAAATTATACTACATAATTGATTTATAAACCAATTTTATTAAAGGATATTATATTGTAATAATATATATAAAATATATAACATATAGAAGATACATAATATCACATTATCACAGTATCACAGTATAACTAAGGTTGGAAGAGACCCCAAGGATCATCCAGTCCAACCTGTCTCCACAGACCTCATAACTAGACCATGGCACCAAGTGCCACGTCCAATCTCCCCTTGAACACCTCCAGGGACGGTGACTCCACCACCTCCCTGGGCAGCCCATTCCAATGACGAACAACTCGCTCAGTGAAGAACTTTCTTCTCACTTCGAGTCTAAACCTCCCCTGGCGCAGCTTGAGACTGTGTCCCCTTTTTCTGGTGCTGGTTGCCTGGGAGAAGAGACCAACCCCTTCCTGGCTACAACCACCTTTCAGGTAGTTGTAGAGGGCAATGAGGTCACCCCTGATCCTTCTCTTCTCCAGGCTAAACAATCCCAGCTCCCTCAGCCTCTCCTCATAGGGCTTGTGCTCAAGGCCTCTCACCAGCCTTGATGCCCTTCTCTGGACACGTTCAAGTGTCTCAATGTCCTTCTTAAACTGAGGGGCCCAGAACTGGCTCTCCAGCCAGTTCCTAACCCAGCACAGAGTGTCCAAGCCATGAGCTGACAGCTTAGACAGCAGTTTACTGTGGGGGACGGTGACGGTGTCAAAGGCCTTGCTGAAGTCCAGGTAGACCACATCCACAGGCCTCCCCACATCCACCAGACAGGTCACCTGATCATAAAAGGAGATCAGGTTGGAGAGGCAGGACCTGCCCTTCCTAAATTCATGTTGGCTGGAACTGAGCCCTTGGCCATCCTTCAGGTGCGCAGTTATTGCCACCAGGATAATCTGTTCCATCACATATATATGCTGGAGAGCCGAGCCCAGAGAGTGGTGGTGAATGGTGCCATATCCAGCTGGCAGCCAGGCACTAGTGGTGTGCCCCAAGGATTAGTGCTGGGCCCTGTGGTCTTTAACATCTTTATTGATGATCTGGATGAGGGCACTGACTCCATCATCAGTAAATTTGCTGATGACACCAAGCTGGGGGCAGGAGTTGATCTGCTGGAGGATAGAGAGGCTCTGCAGAGGGACCTCGACAGGCTGGACAGATGGGCAGAGTCCAACGGCATGAGATTTAACACATCCAAGTGCCGAGTTCTACACATTGGCCACAGCAACCCCATGCAGTGCTACAGGCTGGGGTCAGAGTGGCTGCAGAGCAGCCAGATAGAGAGGGACCTGGGGGTACTGGTCGATGGTAGGCTGAACATGAGCCTGCAGTGTGCCCAGGCAGCTAAGAGGGCCAATGGCATCCTGGCCTGCATCAGGAACGGTGTGGCCAGCAGGAGCAGGGAGGTCATTCTGCCCCTGTACACTGCACCGGTTAGGCCACACCTCGAGTACTGTGTCCAGTTCTGGGCCCCTCAGTTTAGGAAGGATGTTGACTTGCTGGAATGAGTCCAGAGAAGGGTAACAAAGTTGGTGAGGGGTTTGGAGCACAAGCCCTGTGAGGAGAGGCTGAGGGAGCTGGGGTTGCTTAGCCTGGAGAAGAGGAGACTCAGGGGTGACCTTATTACTCTCTACAACTACCCGAAGGGAGGTTGTAGACAGGCGGATGTTGGTCTCTTCTCCCAGGCAGCCAGTACCCGAAAAAGAGGACACAGTTTCAGGCTGTGCCAGGGGAGGTTTAGGTTGGATGTTAGGAAGAAGTTCTATACAGAGAGAGTGATTGCCCATTGGAATGGGCTGCCGGGGGCGTTGGTGGAGTCATTATCATTGGAGGTGTTCAGGAGGAGACTTGATGGGGTGCTTGGTGCCATGGTTTAGTTGTTTAGGTGGGGTGGATTGGTTGATGGGTTGGACGCGATGATCTTGAAGGTCTCTTCCAACCTGGTTGTTTATTATTATTATTATTATTATTATTATTATTATTATTATTATTATTATTATTATTATTTTGTACATTATATTCTATTTATAATCTATTATAATGTAGTATTATAATATATAATTTATTTATAAATTTGTTATATATAAACACATTTGATTCTACAGAGCACCAGAATGGTCACTAGGTATGCATTATCCTCTTTCCCTTAGAACACACCATCCAGGGGTAAACAGCGCTACATGGTGAATTCATATGCATGAACTGAACAGAAGAAGGACACGTCAGCCATCAAGACCATCAGAGAAGAGCCTTTTATGAACACTCAGATTATATGATAAGAAAAACCACCTTGAAGCTGAGGTGTCTCTTGGCTACTCAGCATCTTTAAATACCCAGGGCCAGAGCCTCAAGGAAACCCAAGTGAGCAATGCACAGGTACAAAATTACACTCTTCATGTGGCTGAACATCTGAGCCATGGTGTTCCATACAGTGTGTGTGTGCTCTGAAATCTCTTAAGAGCTGTACTGTTAGGACATACAGTGTATTGGTGCTCTTCTGCTGTCTTGACCACTTGCTGCCCATCTGCCAGATGTCCTGTATGGGTTTGCTTGGTCCTTTGTTCAGTTTAAAATTTACATTCCAGGCACAGAAAGGGCTAGAAACAAGAGAAGAAGAGGAAACATAGCAAGGATACCCCCTCTTGTTGTTAATCAAGCTCTGATTCCTCTGATACTCCAGTGACAGCTTCTGTCTACCATGGTCTGCACATTATTAGAATACTTTACATAAGCCTAAATGACAGATAAGTACTCCAGGCAAGTAAGTTAGTCCATCCTATTTCCTCATCAGTTCTCTAGATTAACACTCACTGCAGCTGCTGTTCCACAAGTAACTGCCTGATGAGCTCACTGTGAAAAGATGAGACATTGTGTCTTTATTTGCTGGGAGGTACCATGGCAAAATCTTTATCACAAAGTAATTAGATATTAGAATTAAAATGGAGGTCATCTCTTCATTTCAAACAAAAGCAAAAAGCCTCCAAAACAAACAAACCGAAAATCCATACATGTAACTGCCGTTACAGTCCTTTACATGCTTCCTTATTTTCATTCCTGTATTCAATGTGTAAATTGAAAGAAACCAAAAAAGAAGGGGGAAAAAGACAATGACCCACATTCCACGATGCCCTTCACAAAAAGCAACCTTGTAGGCTTTCACAAATACTGGTGTGCTTAATAGGTCAAGAGAGGTTTTCCTATACCTGTACTCTGCCTGGTGAGGCCACATCTGGAATATTATGTCCAGTTCTGGGCACTTCAGTTCAAGGACAGGGAACTGCTTGAAAGACTCCAGTGCAGAGCCACAAAAATTATTAAGGGAGTGGAACATCATCTGTATGAGGAGAGACTGACAGAGCTGGGGGGTCTTCAGCTTGGAGAAGAGGAGACTAAGGGGTGACCTCATTATTGTTTATAAATATGTGAAAGGTGAGTGCCAAGAGGATGGAGCCAGGCTCTTTTCAGTGATGCCTAATGACAGGACAAGGAGCAATGGGTGGAAATTGAGGTATAGGAAGTTCCATGCAAACATGAGGAAACTTTTTTTCACTGTGAGTGTGACAGACTACCCAGGGGTGTTGTGGAGTCTCCCTCTCTGGAGATATTCAAAACCCCACCTGAATATGTTCCTGTGTGATCTGGTATAGGTGATCCTACTCTGGCAGGGGAGTTGGTCTAGATGATCTTTCATAGTCCCTTCCAGCCTTTAACATTCTGTGATATCTACAAAGAAAATGTGGCCTTTTGAGGTTAATCTTCTCAAGGGGCACCTTTTGTCAGCATGTTTTGGAAAGCTTCAGAGCCAGAGAGGTCCCTCCTCCCTTCTCTGTGCTGCACTGACATGGGTGTGCACATCAGCTTTGTAGCCCCTGACACTCTGAGACAGACCTAATATGGTGTTAAACCTGCACATCACTTGCTATTTTCAAAACTACCCTGTGGTACCAGGCATCTGAGTCACTTCAGCGACAATGCAAAAGCTCAGCTTTTGGTCTCTGACTTGCAAAGAAATCTGCAAAGAAATCTGAAGCAGGATCCCAAACAGAAATTTTATCAGATAATTCAGATCTGATTGCATAGCTGGGTCCAACTTTCATTGAAGCAGAAAATCAATGTGTTTATAGCGGAACAGTCTTACAGGGAACACACAAGCACCGTTTCATCAAACAAATTATGAGTAGGACTCTCAGGGTATTTCACATTTGGAGCAAATGAAATAATAACAATAAAACAAAACTCAATTGCTTTTAGAAAGCAGAAGTTCAGTATTTGAAGTATTTTGTGCTGTGCTCAAAAAGTTACTATCTACTCTTTCTAAGTTAAAATATAAAAGTATTTTATACACTGTAAGGCTAACTTAGGCACCTGGTGTTAGGTCCCCAAATCTAAAATGGTGAGGAAAGATCAGAAGGAGAAACGGACAGGAGGTGAGCCACAATGCACAAATAAACACCTGCAGTCCCTACACAGCCACTGTAGAAAGGTAAAGACCTCTTAAGATCTATAAAGGAAATCTTTGCAGGTTACTACTCATGTTACATGCTTATCTATTTATATTGACTAACCCAGCAAGAAAGTTTGGGAAGTGTTGTGTCTGTGTAGAGCTCACTTTCAAACAACTAGGAAGAAAACAGTTTTCAGAAGCTTAAGCCCACAGCTTATTTTTAAAAGCCCCCAAAACACTGAAGTGACTTGAAACCAGCATCTCCACCACCAGGTAATTCAGATTTCCTGGTTCATGAGCCCTTATTACCCACACTGGAGTAAACCATCTCACTCTATCTGAAACAAAACCCATCTGCTGCTCAGGGGTTAGGTTATGCATAGCTCTACCTCCAGTAGACCACATGAGCGCAACTGCCTCCACTTTAGTGCCTTAGACTTTCTGCTAGGTGGGCTGTACGAATTTGAATCTATCTATAGCAAAATCCCTCCGTGGGAAACAGCTTCTGTCAAATGGTGCAGGAAGCCTTATCTTGTTCCCATGGGGAACAGTCTACATAGACTTCAGAGAACAGGAGCTGCTGGTTGTTCCTTTTCTGTGTCAAAAAGAAATTAAACTGCAAAGCTGTGCATCTCTGCCAATCCATTGCTAACTTACAGTGGGACAGAATCTGCCCTTCAGAGATGTACTGTGTTGTATCTTACAGATAAAATTACGTGGAGAACTGCAAGGTACTATGTAGCCTATCACATCCATGTCCCCTAAAATGCAACGTTATTTCAATATTGAACAGACATTGTCCTAATTTGCAGATTCTCCTTTTTATCTGGAGAACAAGAGAAGCAATTCTCATATTTGGGGTGGAAATACTGATTTATCAGCTATTACCACACATCTACAATTTTTCAATGTCCTATAACCCCTCTTCATTGCCTATAGTTTGAAGTAGTCTTACTTTAGCTTTACCACCTCTGAATAGAATAGAATAGAATAGAATAGAATAGAATAGAATAGAATAGAATAGAATTAACCAGGTTGGAAAGACCTTCTGTCCACAGGAAACACACATGTCAAGCTTCACTGTCTTAAGAAATGGATTTTTTTTTCCTTTAGCTACAGTGTGCTAGAGGTTTTAATTGGTAAAAATCTTACTTATCCATTAAAAAAAAGGGAAAAAATAAGTTCCAGCAAGAAATGTAAACCTGACAATGTCTTCACTCATAATTTCAAAAATACCTTAAACATCATAAAGCAGCAGTGCCACAGGTGGAGTCATTTCTGCCAATCTTTCTCTCCTCTCTTGCCTTCCTCATCTTGACAGGGCTCTGGGCAGCCTGATCTAGTTGAGGATGCCCCTGCTTGCTGCAGAGGGGGGTTGGACTAGATGACCTTCAGAGGTCCCTTTCAACCCAGACCATTCTATGATTCTATCTTCACCTTGCACTGTCCTCTGCTTTGTATCTGCATCAATGTGAACTGGTACGGCTGAATGGTGAGTGGACAGGTGGTTTGGCCCAAAAGCCAGTGTGGTGCCAAGGGCAGAAAGACACTGGAAAGGGAAGGAAATGTGGAAAAGGAGGAGCTGCCACTAGCATCTTCCTCATTAGGGTGCTGGGGAAATTGCTGATTTAAAAATCCAGTCTTGGAAAATGCAGATAGATTTAGTCCAGTCTAAGGCAATTTAAGCAACTTCTGGGTTCACATTTAGCAATAGAATGGCAGCTTTTCAGAAAGCAGCCAGCCCTTGCATCAAGAGGAAAGAAAAATAGAATCAGTTATTTCTGCCTGGTTTCATAGCTCTATTTCATCTCCTAGATCCAACTTGTAGAAGACAGAGTGTTGTTGACTAGTTTAGTGAGACAGTCAATTATATGAAGGGACATTTATCTGAATGTATAAAGTCTATTTATGTAAAATTAAGATGAAAAATAATGAATCTTATCAATGTTTATACCTGTTGACATATATTGATCACTATTGTAACTCGAGAGACAAGTAAATTTAAGATCTCACCTTTGTCTAATGTTATTGATTACTCATGTCTGTTCTGTTTCTGACACGTAGAGACAGTAGCATGGACCAATGTCCATAAGCTGATGCAGAGTGGCAATTCCAGTGTTCCTCTTCCTGGGCAAAAACTGAATCCCTTTTAAAGTGATTGCAAAAGCCCTAAAGTCAGAAAGAACTGAGAAGGAGTAAATAAAGTAGAAGAGGGCAGCCAACTCACATAGTTTCCATGTCATATTCTCACAGTCTAACATTCTGTTCTCTCCAAGGAGGAAATAACAATATAATGTACAGCCCTGCCACTACTACTATTTATATCTTGGAATGCATTCCGAAGCACATGGGTGCAGGAGAATATGCTGTTCCTAGTAATCACATAAATGTTGAGATGTTTTTCTTCACGAGGCTGTGCCTGGGTCTCTTTTCTATGCTGTACTGCATAGGCCCTTTTTTTCCAGCTCCTGAAAGGCTCAGCCAATAAGACTTCCCTTTTTAAAGTTTTGTTGCAGCATAACACATGTGCTACAAGTTCCAAAATAATGTATGAGCTATTTAGCTATTCTAATGCAAAAAAAAACCCCAAACAAAACAAAACAAAACAAAACAAAACAAAACAAAACAAAACAAAACAAATATACAAAACCCCCCACACAAAGGGGGGGTAAAAGGGGAGGGAAAAAAAAAAAAAAGCCAAGCACAACATAAAGAAAAAACAGAAAAGCAAAGTGGGACATAGTGAAAACAATTCTTCCTGATGTTTAGCAGAATATGCATGTGCAATTACCTTAGGAAAAGTCTTAATTCTCTAAGATTACTTTGAGTTAAAGCTTCTTCTTGATACATAACCTCTCTTCAGAGGTTTGATATGGTGAACTTCCTTAGCCCAGTCTCTGTCATGAATGCTGATGGCTAGCCAGGGATCTTCACTCCAGGCTGCACTTGTCCGTCCTTAGGTACACCTGAGCCCCAGAACTACTGGTGAAAATGCTCACTTCTTTACCATATTGGTGAAAAGTAGCTTGAAAGCACAGACTATGGGTAGGAGGTGCTACTTTATCCATACTGTTTGCAATTTTCCTCTTCCACTAGTTTAAAACTGAAACCTGATGGAAAAAAGTAAGATAAATCCATGGGGACAAAATGTTACATCCAGTCCCCAAGTGCCATGCAGGCCAGTAGGCAGGGTACTTGGGCATGTTGTACAGTGCCTGAAACAGTGTATGCCCTTCACAATGATAATCTAAAATGGACAGGTTTCTCCATGTGCAGCTGCCAAAGTAGAGACAAAAAGTTGCCAAGAGTAGGAAGAACGGCAAGCATCAGTGTTAAGTGATGAACTGCTTGTCAGGTATATGGGTTAGACCATTTTTCTTTTAAAGATGTAAAAAATGATTGTCCACTCTTTATCCTACACAACTGTTTATAGGTCTGAGCGATCAAGAAGGCAGGGTGGACTGTCTCCATCTTCTCTTCTGCTTGAAGTGATTCAGACCTACACTTAGTCTTGCTTTCCTGTATAGCACCGTACAGATGACCAACTGTGTAGAATCAAACTGGATTGTGAGGCTTGCCTGACCTCTCAGAGCCCTCACATAAGTGATCTACCTGGCCAGACTTGCTATGTGTCAACTGTGTCACAGATGGAGCTAGTTTTGCTACAGCAGTCTCATTGTCACAGATATGCTTTCACACAAGTATTAGTTTGAGTTCTGAAGCAGCACTACAGCAGACTCATTGTCACAGATATGCTTTCACACAAATATTAGTTTGGGTTCTGAAGCAGCACGGCTGTGTATGAGTGTAGCATCTGAGGGCTTCAGCCCTGCCAGAGCTGTATGGGGAGAATGTAGTGCAGTGCCTCCTGCACCTGCATCCACAGTCATAGAACATTATAGCACCATAGAGTCATGCCACGTGGCATCCCTCCCTGGGGAGGTATCTGAGGACCTAGAGCACTGGAAATTGCAAGAAACAAGAAACAATGGGTACAAACTCGAACACAGACGATTTCACCTCAACATGAGGAGAAAATCCTTTACAGTGAGGGTGACAGAGCACTGGAACAGGCTGCCCAGAGAGGTTGTGGAGTCTCCTTCTCTGGAGACTTTTAAAATCCACCTGGATGCATTCCTGTGCAGACTACCCTAAGTGATCCTGCTTTGCCAGGGAGGTTGGACCTAATGATCTCTGGAGGTCCCTTCCAACCTCAAATGTACTGTGATACACTGTCATTCTGTGATACCTCTGCCAAACTACTTCCCTCATAAACCAGAACTCATTCTGGGAGAGAAGGTGTCTGCAGTCCTAGACTGGATCAGTTCCTCCACCAGGCAAGGTGTTTTGAAGCTTCCTTAGGCATTTCTTCAGTCCTGCAGACAACACTGTTCAGAACAGCTTCTACTCGTTCAACTGGATAACCACAAAGGTGCAGTATCTTCCTCCATAAGTTGTAGAGATGTATGGAAAGGATACAGCAAAAGCTTTTTTCTCCCTAATGTTATTGTTGTATCAAAATACCTGAAAACACAAAGAGGACATTCACATTCAGATGTAAGTTTTCTCTGAGTTCTCTAGCTACAAAGATATTAAGCTCTATGACACTTTAAGCTAAATTTGTCCTAAAACCTTTTCCAGAGAGTTTTCAGAAACCTCATGTAACAGACTCGTACAGACTGTCTTAAGCATTAAGGGGCTGATAAGATGCACAAAACCAGTTTTATCTGAAGCAACGAAGCATATTTGGTACTGGAGAGGAGTCCTTAAATGAAGGGTACTGTTTTCTTGGTGCCTACCACAGGCAGGTAGCAAGGGGCTGAATTAAACCTCTGACTATTCTGCCAGTTGTTGAGGATATTGTCTGGGATGTTCATTTTGACTTGTGGTTTTGTTTTGTTGATCACTGTGTTAGTTAATTTGTTTCTGGTGTAGTTTAATTTACAGTGACGGGATTACTGATTAAATGGGAGTGAAGTATTCAACATATTCAAACAAGGTACAAAGATATGAATAGATCCATGACCAATTAAATTTCTCAGAGAAATGAATGCAGGAATAAAGCATCAATTCCAGGGCTGTGTAAAGTGACCTTTTGGGTTTGCCATTCCTGGCATCACAATAACTAGGAAGGAATCTGAAAGCAATGCTGTTCAAAGACTTTGGCTATGAAACTCTCCATGAAGTTTACTGGTCTCAGTATGATAAAATGTCTTGCATCATTTTAGGAAAAAAAATTGTCATACATAAATACATTAGTCTTATCTCTGGCCATTTGTAAGCAGGACAAAAATGTCCTAGATTCCATTATCACTTTTTTTGTCTTCATGCAAAGGTACAGCATCACTATGGGCCTGGCCAGACACATCTGTATAAGGACAACACAAGGTTAGCATTCCTAGCAGGACTTACAGAGATCATACAGAGATTACAGTTTATGCTATAATTATGTAGACTCCTGATGCTAACAATAGCAAATGTGTCAAATACATACACATAGCTGAAAAGTACATCTGAAGTACCAACAATTTTACTTCTATTTAATAAGCCTATTTCAAACATAACTTCAGACACCTCCTCTCTACCAAAAGCAAAAGAGAGTTCGAAACACTCCCAAGGACAGAAGAGAAGACTGAAATGGTGATTGCTCCCAAGCTGGTCTGATGAAGATATAAAAGAAAGGGGTGGGGGGGAAGAAAGGGGGAACAAACAAAAGAAAGGAAAAAAAAAAGATACATTCAAGCAGCAAAGTCACAGAATAACCCCAGAACTTGTGACTGCTTTGAAACACTGCCTTGTTTTGGAGGTCGATGAAGAAGAGACATGAGCAATTAAATGAAAGCAGCAAATAATTGTGCCTCATTCAACACAGTTATCTGTTGTAAACACCCTCAAGTGGCTAGTACCCTTAGGACCATCTGTTGTTGCTTTTAAAAGCCTGTGGACAATATTTTTGCCCACAAAGTAACAATGCACACTCCATCAAGTCTACAGCATTAGAAAAGAACATAGATCTATCATTCTGCTCACCCAGTTTTGAATCTGTCTGGGCAGAAGATTGTTTGTTGTTGCTAGGACCCTGTACACAGTTAGGTCAGCAAGCTGGACCAAAAAATACAGAAATGTGGTAAGTCAGAATTCCAGCCAGCTTTAATGGAGATAGACATGTGCAAGGAAAGTGCTTTGTGTCAATTGCAGCGACTACATTAGCCACAGCATGAAGTAGGTTATACTTGTACTTAAGATGAGTCTTTTTTTCAGTTCTGTGACTCCAAATGGCTGAAATTATCACTGGAAAGAGAAAGCAATACAAGCAGTACTTTCTACAATGTCCCAGTCTCCCCTTAAGACCAAACCTCTAGTACAAAGTAGCTAGGATCACCATGGAGAGGAGCTGAAATGAAGATGATGTAATTCTAGTATGTATTTTCACTGTGCTAGAAATGACCTTCTGTTATAGAAGCATCCTCTTCAGAAAAGGAGATACACTTGTGATCAATTTGTCTCCTCAGTATTATGAAAGGGTTACCACAGACCCACTGAATAAAGATTAGTGCACATGTGTTGTACAGCCACTGCTGTCAATGAAACATAGCATTAAGGTGTTTGGGTTGCATTTAAAATATCTACTCATGATAGAAATGTTCCAGTTAGAGCAATGCAAGATTCACCGGAAGCTACAAAAAAGAACAGTATATATTCAGGCCAAATATGCTCTGAGTGTTGCAGCTATAGCATTCATAATAACTCCTTACAGTTATGATATATCTGTTGGGGTTTTTTCCAGCTAAGACACAGCTCTATATATACTTCATTGCCAACTTTTGAAGATCCCAAAGCTACCAATACAGTGTGCTTGTGAGTTGTGCAAACAAGATATGAATACGAAACTTACAAGTGTAATTTAAAGGCAAGGTAGATGAAATGGCTACAAAATCCTTGTTTCAAATTCCAAACACTGAACTAAAATAGAAATCTGCTTATCTGTTAGGCTTTGCTTGGGATGCTTTGAACAACTTGGAGCAAGCAGAACCTTATTTACTGAAAAAGAATTATAATGAAAATGTTTATAACTGGTTTACCAAAAGCAGCTGGGAGAATGAGTCTCTCTGACGCATCTTTGTTATTTGCCAGGCATGAACTAAGAAAATTTGAATCTTGTTTTTGCCCATGACACTGTATGCACATATCTGTTCAGAAGGGTTCAAAGCTAGACAATGACACTGCCATGAGTTAACACTGACCAAAATTTAATTGGAAAAAAAAATTAAAATTAATTATGTACTATAGAAAGAAATTTGTATACTTTGTCTCAAAGTAGATTACAGAAACTGACCACAAGCTTCCATTTAACCACAAAAAATGGATTTTTTCTGGAGTGACTCTAGCTTTACTTCCAGGATCTTGTGGGCAAGTTAAGAGCAACTCCTAGTTAAATACATCAAAGTTAAAAGGCTCATCTAAACTATTCCTCATTAATGACTGATCATAAAAGAGAGATCTTAGAATCATAGAATTACATAGAATTACATAGAATAAACCAGGTTGGAAGAGACCTTCAAGATCATCGCGTCCAACCCATCAACCAATCCAACCCACCTAATCAACTAAACCATGGCGCCAAGCACCCCATCAAGTCTCCTCCTGAACACCTTCAATGATGGTGACTCCACCACCTCCCCCGGCAGCCCATTCCAATGGGCAATCACTCTCTCTGTATAGAACTTCTTCCTAACATCCAACCTAAACCTCCCCTGGTGCAGCCTGAGACTGTGTCCTCTTGTTCGGGTACTGGCTGCCTGGGAGAAGAGACCAACATCCGCCTGTCTACAACCTCCCTTCAGGGAGTTGTAGAGAGTAATAAGGTCACCCCTGACCAGGTTGGAAGAGACTTCCAGGATCATCCAGTCCAACCTATCACCCAGCCCTATCCTATCAACTAGACCATGGCACCGAGTGCCTCTCCCAGTCTTTTCTTGAAGAGGGGTTTGGAACATAAGCCCTATGAGGAGAGGCTGAGGGAGCTGGGGTTGCTTAGCCTGGAGAAGAGGAGACTCAGGGGTGACCTTATTACTCTCTACAACTACCTGAAGGGAGGTTGTAGACAGACAGATGTTGGTCTCTTCTCCCAGGCGGCCAGTACCAGAACAAGAGGACACAGTCTCAGGCTGCGCCAGGGGAGGTTCAGGCTAGATGTTAGGAAAAAGTTCTATACAGAAAGAGTGATTGCACATTGGAATGGGCTGCCTGGGGAGGTGGTGGAGTCGCCATCACTGGAGGTTTTCAGGAGAAGACTTGATGGGGTGCTTGGTGCCGTGGGTTAGTTGTTTGGGTGGTGTTGGATTGGTTGATGGGTTGGACGCGATGATCTTGAAGGTCTCTTCCAACCTGGTTTATTCTATGTATTCTATGTATGTATCTCCAAGGACAGTGACTCCACCACCTCCCCAGGCATCCCATTCCAATGGTGAATCACTCTCTCTGTGAAGAGCTGCTTCCTACTATCCAACCTGAAACTCCCCTGGCACAACTTCATCTTTAGTGAAAACTCCCTCTGCCATGCTGATATTTAGACATCAGCTGAATACTCCATGCCATGGTGAAGAATCTTTCATGGTTAGTTGCTTCACAGCAGATTGTGGTTAGTTGCACGATCCTTTACGCAACAGCACCAGGAAATATGCTATTTTATGTATATATTATATTGTGCAAAAGGAAGCAGGCAATGATCTTAATACGTGAACTTTGACAGAAATAATCAAGCAACTCAGTAAAGTTAGCATGATTTATGTCAGCTGTGTATCTGATCCTATCTTTGATGCTAGTACTAAATATCCATTTTGGTCACAAAAGATGAAAAGAACTTCCAGACGAATAGAAGTTTCTGTGCCAGTTGAAATACAATTCAAATAAACATGCACATGAGAAGCAGGTCAGATACCTGCCTTGCAAGGTGAAGAACAATCTGTGTTTTCTAAATGATCTCAGACTTGTGGATCAGCATAATAAACTACAGAAACAGACTTATGAATCTTTATACCTGTAGAATGGCAACTTTATTTTTCTTAGTAAATAGAAACACATGAAGAGACAGTTCACTCACTATTGCAATCATGTTCATAGGAGGAATGAGATGATGCATCTCAGAGCTCCTCACCAACAGTGCTAGTTGACATTTTTTTGGAAGACTGAGGAATCCCAGGCAAACTGTCTGATTAGAGAACTGTGGATTTGATTATCAGAACAAAAGAGCTTTATGAAAACAGAATCACATCTTTGCTTTGTTCAAGAATGAAAATTTAGCTATGAGTTTTGTAATCTGGAAAGGAAATTCCCATACCTACATCTGAAATGATGCATTTGCAAGTATCTAAATCCCTGCTTCTGACAGTATAATTCACTCACATAAATTAAACAGGTACAGCAAGCACAAACAAGTAACAAGATTTTCTGGCAAGACTGAAACAACCAGTGGTTGATGATTGTGGTGGGTTTAGGCTATGCCTTTAAAATTTAGTTACAGATTTTGAGCAAAAGTAGAAAAATAGAAATAACTCACTATTAGGTGTAAAAAGGAAAACTAAAGATTATTCTAAACAAATTCATTTGATAAATATCTAGTATAAGACAGGCTGTACCTAAACAATTCTTTTTCTTTTTCTGATCTCTTCTTGCTTTGTTCAGGAGAAACTAATCTGCTTCTGGCTGACCTTGTCTGCATTGTTTCAGTTAAGTCTAACCCTGTCTCTCTGGTCCTCTTCTCTCTTGTGGGATAGGGGGAGGGGGGGCAGTGGGAAGGCTTCCCTACTCTCTGACCAGATGGATTTATGTGCTGTTTGCTAACTGTAAATATCTGTATAACATTGTGAATACTGTATATTTTGTACATATTAATTGCATTCCGTTGTAGAGTGTAGTTTATTCTTGTAAATACAGCTTCCATTTGTTTCTAGCAGAGTTGGTCTACCAAAGTTAATGCTGGAGGAGAAACTTCAGCCAACAACAATGATGAAAGGACTCAAGGGTGATGAGCTCTGACTGAGTTTAAGTTCAGGGGCTGCCCAGATATTTTTCATGAACTTCTATAAGGAAAGGGTCTTCTGATTGTATGTCATTTAAGGTTTTTAGAATGTACAGGGGAGAGGTTCTTATCCCAGCTGCTGTGTGAGCCAACCAGGGCTAAGACTTTGCTTGACCTTCTTTTTACCAACAGAGAAGGGCTGGTGGGAGATGTGGTGGTTGGAGGCTGTCTGGGGGCCAGTGACCATGAGATCATTGAGTTTTCAATATGCAGTCAAACTAAGAGGGGCAGCAACAAACCTCCACTCTGGACTTCTGGAGGGAAGACTACAGGTTACTCAAGGAACTAGCTCAGAAGGTAGCTTGGGAAACAGCCCTTAAAAACAAAGGGGTCAGGAGGGCTGGGCCTACTTCAAGAAAGAAATCTTGAAGGCCCAGGAACAGGCTGTGCCAATGTGCCAGAAGATGAGCTGCCGGGGCAGACAGCCAGCCTGGATGGGCAATGAACTTCTGGGTGAATTAAGGGGAAAAAGAGTGTGTGTCATCTTTGGAAGGAAGGAGAGGTAACCCATTAAATGTTTAAGGATGTTGCTAGGTCATGTAGGATAAAAATTAGAGAGGCAAAAGCCTATTTAGTTCTTAGACTGGCCACTGCTATGAAGGACAGCAAAAATGTTTTTATAAATATATTAATGGCAAGAGGAGGGGCAAGGACAACCTCCACTCCTGAGTGGACATGGAGGGGAATATAGTAACAAGAGATGAGGAAAAGGCAGAGGAACTTAACACTGTAATGGGTTGGGGCAGATCCCCTCCTGTGGTGGTTTGAAAGGAAAGGCTCTGCTTTCCCTCCCCCACTGAGAAAGAAACCACGGCTAAACCCAGTCGGAGAAATGAGATTATATTTTACAAGGAAACAGATTCTATGTAACACAACAAATACAGGTATTTTACAGTATATACAGGAATATACAGCCAATGAACTCAACCAGAAACCAGACCCCCCACAGAGGGGGCTTCCCCCTGTGCCCCCTTCAACCCCCTACCTCCCTTCTCCCCCAAAAGAGGTAGAAGAAGAGACGAGGACAGTTAACAGGGCAGGAAAGGAATAAAGGCCTTGCACAGGAGTTAGTATCTTATCTTAGTTGGCCAGAATCCCAGAAGCAGATCCAGCCGAAAGGGACAGCGAAGGAAGGAAGACTGAGAGAAAGTTCCCAACTCCCCTGGGTCCAATCTCTCCTCCCACAATCCTACCAATGAAATTCGTTTAGAAAACCAAAATATTTTACAAACATTTAGCCAGTGTGCCCCTTCCTTAAAGGCACAGCGTCAAACGGCCACACCTCCCCACCACAGGCAGAAATAACAACTCAGGCAAACGGATTGCAAAAGTGATGGAAAGTTTAAATAGGAAAACAATAACAAACAACAATGAAAGTTTTACAGAGACCCACAAGCACCATGACAAAGAGAGAGATCCCAGAACATACCCAAGAACATCCCATCCCCACCTGGGGGTACACCCAAACCCCCCCCAGGGCTCTTTCTTCCCCCCCCAACCCAGCCTTGGGCCTGAGCAGGCCCAAGGGAGGCAGCTCAGCCATTGTACCTAGGCAGCAGCAGGGGACGAAAGAGGAAGTGAAGACCCCGCATGGCCTTTTTATAGGGGAGCAGGGCATTATGGGAATGGAATACCTGGTCCCTGTGACCACCCCCTGGGCTGGGCCCACCCCTTGGGACCGCCCAGGTGTGGCCTGCGCAGTGGCATCTGGGCCAGCACCCAGCCTAAACCACCACAAACACCTCCTTTGCCTCAATCTTTAATAGCAGGATAGGTTGTCTTCCAGACAACTGGCCTCCTGAGCTGGCAGATGGAGTCAGGGAGCAGTAGAGTCCCCCTGTAATCCAGGAGGAAGTAGTTAGAGGCCTGCTCAGCCACTTGGATTCCCACACATCAATGGGACTGGATGGGATCCATCCTAGGGTGCTGAGAGAGCTGGCAGATGAGCTGGCCAAGCCACTCTCCCTTATTTTTCAACAGTCCTGCCTCACTGGAGAGGTCCCAGATGACTGGAAGCTGGCCAACATGATGCCCATCCACAAGGACCAGTTGGATGAGCCAGGGAATTACAGAGCTGTCAGCCTGACCTCAGTGCCAGGCAGGATTATGGAACAGATCATCTTGAATGGAATCACACAGCACTTACAGGATGGCCAAGGAATCAGGTCCAGCCAGCATGGATTTAGGAAGGGCAGGTCCTGCCTGACCAACCTGATCTCCTTCTATGATCAGGTGACTGCCTGGTGGATGTGGGGCAGGCTGTGGATGTAGTCTACCTGGACTTCAGCAAGGCCTTTGACACCGTCCCCCACATCAAACTCCTGGCCAAGTTGTCAGCCCATGGCTTGGACAGCAGCACTCTATGCTGGATTAGGAACTCACTGGAGGGCTGAGACCAGAGATTGGTGGTGAATGGTTCAACATCCAGCTGGCAGCCAGTCCCTAGTGGTGTCCCCCAGGGATCAGTGCTGGGCCCCATCCTGTTCAATATCTTTATTGATGATTTGGATGAGGGAATTGAGTCCATCATCAGTAAATTCACAGATAACACCAAGTTGGTGGCAGGTCTTGGTCTGTTAGAGGGTAGAAGGGCTGTACAGAGGGACCTTGACAGGCTGGACAGATGGGCAGAGTCCAAATGGCATGAGATTTAACACATCCAAGTGCTGGGTTCTACACATTGGCCACAACAACCCCATGCAGTGCTACAGGCTGGGGTCAGAGTGGCTGGAGAACAGCCAAGCAGAAAGGGACCTGGGGGTAGTGGTTATTAGGAGGCTGAACATGAGCCAGCAGTGTGCCCAGGTGGCCAAGAAGGCTAATAGCATCCTGGCCTCCATCAGGAATAGTGTGGCCATAAGGAGCAGGGAGGTCATTCCGTCCCTGTACACTGCACTGGTTAGTCCACACCTTGAGTACTGTGTCCAGTTCTGGGCCCCTCAGTTTAGGAAAGATGTTGACTTGCTGGAGTGTGTCTAGAGAACGGCAACCAAGCTGGTGAGGGGTCTGGAGCACAAGCCCTATGAGGAGAGGCTGAGGGAGTTGGGGTTGTTTAGCCTGGAGAAGAGGAGGTTCAGGGGTGGCCTTATTGCTGTCTACAACTACCTGAAGGGAGGTTGTAGCCAGGTGGGGGTTGGTCTGTTCTCCCAGGCAACCTGCAACAGAACAAGAGGACACAGTCTCAGGCTGCACCAGGGGAGGTTTAGGCTGGATGTTAGGAAAAAGTTCTTCACAGAAAGAGTGATTGGCCATTGGAATGGGCTGCACAGGGTGGTGGTAGAGTCACCATCACTGAAAGTGTTTAAGAGGAGACTGGATGGGGCACTTAGTGCCATGGTTTAGTTGCTTAGTGTTGGATGATAGGTTGAACTCGATGATCTCAAAGGTCTCTTCCAATCTGGTTAATTCTGCATTCTGTATTTTCTATGTATCAGAAATGGTTTAAAACTTCAGAAATTATATAACAGAATTCACTCTTGCTTTTGTGTCAACTCACACCGTCATTGTTGCATCTCAGCAGTCAATGATTAACTATGAGTATACATATTGTTAACACTAAGTCAGTCAATAAGCCATTGCATTGTAGAACAAAGGGGAAATCTCTTTATCTCTTCTGGAATCTAAATATGCCATTTTTGTTTTGGAGGGAAGCACTCTGAGCATGCCTACCTTGCATCAATATTGTTATTAAGTTTTAGTTAATATTTCATCACTTATATACTTGATGCTTATTAAAGAATGTCTACATGTAAGTATTCCAACAGAGTTTTAAACTAAGTAGCTGAAGTAAAGGAACTGCCAAACTATGCTGAAGAAAACTTCAGAGAAGGATGCCAACTCCACCCATGAACCCACTGTCAGTGAACCAGATGGGAGGTTAGCCTGCCCTCACCTACTCCTGATCCAGACTGCAATTGTGTGTGCATGCTGTCAACTCTAAAGCTAGCTTTGATATATCACAGTAGCCATAAACCCTGGCTCAGTTTTGAATCAAGCTGTGAAAAATAATTTTGATAAAACCAACATAACCAAACATATTTTAATGAAAGGTGTTTTAGAACAGAGATGTTAAATTAAGGCTCTTGTCTCTCCATAAAATGTCATAGAAATGTGACTTGAGAGAATATTTTTTAAATTGTTTTTCTGAGATCAAAACATACCCATATTTCGCAGCTAAAGTAGAGAGTGATTCAAACATTTGTTCTATACTTCTACTCCCACAGACTCTGTATAAAGATTTGGAAATGGTCTTATGGTACGTTGACCTCAGCCAACAACTAAACACCCACCCAGATGCTTGCTCACTTCCCTCTCCCACAGGACAGGGAGAAAAAGAAGGAAGACAAAAAGCCTTATTGATGAAGATGCTAACAGTTTAATATGGAAAGTAAAAGCTGTGTACTTAACCCAAGCAAATAAAGAATTTGCTACATCCCATCAGCAGGCAGATGTCCAGACACTGTCTGGCAAGCAAGACCTCAGCATACATAATGCTTCTTTGGGAAGACTCACCATCACCCAAATGTCCCCTTTCCTTCTCCTTGCCTTTACCTTTTCTTCCTGAGTATTATACTTCATGGTAAAGACTACCATCTGGTCAATTTGAGTCTCCTGTCTGGGTAGTGTCCTCTCCCACTATCTTGCCCACCCTAAGCATGCTTGCTTTTGGATGCGTGAGTGAAGAGATGAAACCTTGAAGTTGGACAAGCACAGTTCAGCTATGGAGAAAACCTAGAGGTGTTAACCACCACTGCTCTAGCCCCAAAGACAAGGCACAGCAGCATATTGGCTTCTGTGAAGATGACTAACTCCACTCCAGCCAGATCCAGTAAAATTGTTAAAGCTGGTAACACTTTATTCAGAGATAAAATGAATGTAGATGATAGAAACAAGTGTCTAATAGCATTTCCAGCATGTGTGCACTCTTGAAATTATTGAATGATCCTGAATTTATCTATATGATGAATTTCTCTCCACTTTTGAATACTTTCATTAGTTGTTTTTTAAATTAAAATCTTTCCCTTAATGTTACTGATCTTTCCAGAAATCTGCAATTCTATTTTATCCTAATTACTAAGCTGGACATTTCAAGCAACTGCTTGAATTGCATGAAAGAGATTGTTTTAGGAAAACAGGTCCAGTAGACACTGCACTTTGTTTATGTAATAAGTATTTTATCTTTTTTTTTTTTCCCCCTTAGTTCTTGTGATTGTTAAAGATCACTCTGACAGATGATAAAGCAGCTTTTATTTTCATAATAATGACTTTGGTTTTGTTTATTTGCTATTTTAACCACATCTGCAGAAGTTACCATGTCAGCAGAAGTCACAGACAGGCTTATATGTGGCAGGCTACTTTGACTTTCCACTGTCAGATACTTTATGAGCTTGTTTTCATAAATACAGGAACATATGACATTTCTATACAAATTCATCAGATTTCCTCTTACTCAATTCTCCCCAAGTGTTTCTTCCTTTCTTGGAAAACAACAGCAAACCAAAAGGACTGCCATTTGGCAAGAGAGGTGCTCGGGACCGGCACAGGGACCTGCGTGCTCAAGCTGACAGGCACTCTATTTTGGTTTCTTTTGGGGGCTTTTCAGGGTGGGAGGACTTTGGCAGATAGCAGGGACTGGCAGGGTCATCTTCTCATGTGTCTGCTTGAGAGGGTGATGTCAGCCGCGGGAGATTTAAACAAGACAGAGCTAAGCTGCACAACACCATTTGGCAAGAGAGCCTTCTTGCTTGATTGCGGTTAGCAGCATGTGCTGGGCCAGCTGACAGAGTACAGAGGCTTCTGTGGTAGCTTGGACAAAATGTAGTAGTAAGATAGAATATGTATATTTAACAACAAACAATAAAAACCCCTAAACTTAATTTCACCTATCTGAAGAGATCCAGCCGTGGTAACAACCTGACCAAAGGCTACTAGAAAAATGGTAGATACCCAGACAGAGCTAGCACACAAGCATGCAGGTGTCCAGGCTGCTAGCTGCAGAGAGTGCTGGAGCCTTGCACTTGGAATGGAGGGTGAAGGAGAAAAGACCTCTGTGAGGTGTGACCAAGTGAATTGTCTTCTCAATCTGGTGGCCGAGATAAAAGGATGAAGTATCAAGACTCAGGACTATAAGGGAATGCAAAAGGGAGTTACACATGTGGGAGCAGGCTTTACAGAGCCCCCCCAGCTGAGGGAGGTGACCCCAGAAACAGGGGGGAATGGATACAGGTTAGGGGAAGCATGGGAAATCTGTCCTGGCCCTCTTCACCTCCCCTGTTGCCCTTGCATAGTAAGTATGAGGCCCTGCAGGTTGAGGGCAATGTGGATGAGAAGGCAGAAGAGGAACCTTCTAAGGGGATGCCTAAAGCAAATCAATCCCCACCAACCATCAGGACTAGTACTGTAAAGAAAAAGAGGAGGGTAATTGTTGTTGTTGACTCTCTCCTGAGTGGAACAAAGGGACCTATATGTCATCCTGACCCATCTCACAGGGAAGTCTGTTGCCTATCTGGGGCCCAGGTAAGGGATATCACCAGGAGACTACCAAAGCTAATCCAGCCCTCTGACTATTACCCATTGCTGGTAATCCAAGATGGAAGTGATGAGATTGATAAGGGCTCCAGGACAACCAAAAAGGAATTCAAGGCCCTCGGTCAATTGATTGATGGGGCAGGCGCGCAAGTGGTGTTCTGCTCAGTTCCCTCAGTGGCAGGGGTGTACACAGAGAGGAACAGGAGAACCCACACCATCAACAGTTGGCTCAGGGGATGGTGCCAGCAGCAGATTCTTTGATCAAGAGGCAACTTTTACCACATCTGATCTGCTGGACCTAGATGGGGTGAATCTTTCTAGAAAGGGCAAGAGGGCTCTAGCACTAGAGTTGGCAGGGCTCATTGGTAGGGCTTTAAACTATGTTTGAAGGGAGTGGGTGATGAATCCAGTCTCTCTGGAGATGAGAGAGAGGCATACAAACTAGAGTTAGAGGAGAAATCAGCAGCCCATCTGAAGTGCATGTACATCAATGCATGCAGTGTGGGTAAAAACCAAGAGGAACAGGAAGTCTTGGTTCACCAGGAAAACTATGGTGTAGTTGATGTTACGGAAACATGGTGGGATGATTCACACAATTGGAGTACTGCTCTGGGTGGTTACAAGCTCTCTAGGAGAGACAGGCGAGGGAGAAGAGGAGGAGGGGTGGCCCTGTATATTAGGGAGTCTCTTGATGCCACAGAACTTGAGGTTGCAGATGAAAGGATTGAGAGCCTGTGGGTTAAAATCGGAGGAAGGGCTAACAAAACTGGCATTCTGGTTGGAGTCTGTAATAGACCACCCAACCAGGATGAGGAGGCAGATGAAATATTCTGTAAGCAACTGGAGGCTGTCTCAAGATCATCAGATCTTGTCCTTGTGGGTGACTTTAGCCTGCCAGACATCTGCTGGGAACATAATTGAGCAGAGAGGAGGCAGTCCAGAAGGTTCCTAGAGTGTATGTAGGACAGCTTCCTGATGCAGCTGTTAAGTGAGCCTAGATGTTCTCAAATAGAGAAGGGCTGGTGGGAGATGTGATGGTAGGAGGCTGTCTAGGGTTCAGCGATCATGAGATAGTGGAGTTTTCAATATGCAGGGAGATAGGGAGGAGCAGTAACAGAACCCTTACTTTGAACTTCCGGAGGGCAAACTTCAGCTTATTTAAGCAACTAATACGGAAAGTACCCTGGGTTGCAGCCCTTAAGAACAAAGGGGTCCAGGATGGTTGGACCTACTTCAAACAAGAGCTCTTGAAGGCACAAGAACTTGCAGTTCCCATGTGCTGAAAGATGAGCCTGCGTGGAAGGCTACCAGCCTGGATGAGCAAGCAGCTCTTCAAGTAATTAAGGGAAAAAAGAGGGTGTATAGCCTTTGGAAAAGGGGGGAGGCAACTCATGATACGTTTAAGGATGTTGTCAGATCATGTAGAAGAAAAATTAGAGAGGCATAAGCCCAGTTAGAACTCAAGCTGGCCACTTCTGTTCCACCACCATCGTAGTAAAGAACTTGTTCCTAACATACAATCTAAATCTGCTCTTCTCCATCTTAAAGCCATTGCCTCTCATTCTGTCACTTTGTAAAACAAAGTCTACCTTTGTAAACAGACTCTCCCAATCCTTCTTGTAGGCCCCCTTCAGGTACTGGAAGGCTGCTATCAGGTTTCCCTGGAGCCTCCTCTTCTCCAGGCTGAACAACCCCAGCTCCCTCAGCCTGTCCTTGTAGCAGAAGTGCTCCAGCCCCCTGATCATTCTTGTGGCACTCCTCTGGACCCACTCCCATCAGGTCCATGTCCGTCCTATATTGAGGGCTCCAGACCTGTAGACAGTACTCCAGGTGAGATCTCACCAGAGCAGACATGACATTTTCTGTCCAGCAGTTGGGTTTTGACCAAGCTCAGATATTAGTTGCAACCTGGAAAACTGTCAATAAAGTGTCTGTTCCATTTTTACCTTTGTTTTAAAGCTGAGATTTTGTATGATGTCACTACAAACCAATCCCTAAGACATAAAACACCTCTGTGCTACAATATTGTGCTGTTCTCAATTAATATCCCAGAGAATTTTTGTAGACATTCCAGAAATAGAAAATAGTGTTTTTGAAGAATTTTAGGAATTCAAATGACCCAAAGTTACTTATACATGTGGGAATTAACAGATACTGAAATAGTTTTAAGGTAGAACTCATAATTAATTTTATTTATTGACTTGGCATGTAATTATTATCAGCTTATAGACAAAGGTGGAAACTTGTTTTTGTACTATGTAACCAATACCTTTTCCCTTCCCTTCCCTTCCCTTCCCTTCCCTTCCCTTCCCTTCCCTTCCCTTCCCTTCCCTTCCCTTCCCTTCCCTTCCCTTCCCTTCCCTTCCCTTCCCTTCCCTTCCCTTCCCTTCCCTTCCCTTCCCTTCCCTTCCCTTCCCTTCCCTTCCCTTCCCTTCCCTTCCCTTCCCTTCCCTTCCCTTCCCTTCCCTTCCCTTCCCTTCCCTTCCCTTCCCTTCTGAAAAGAAAGGCTGTAGCCATTTCATTACCCTGCAACCTGATGCTATGAGATATTGTTGTAATATAAGGAGTTTGTCCATTCTGGGAAATCCCTTGGGAGACAGTTGTTTAATTGTGGGACTGAAGCCAGCTTGATTAAAATATTAAATAAAAATGATACAATAATCTATAACTCTTTTCTTCTGTGGCCTGTTTTGGTCAGTGAATACTTTGAGGTATAATTTTCTAATTTCAGTTCATGGAAGATTTATTTATCTAACTGCTGTTCCATTAATAGATGTCATGCTGAATTTTTAAACATGTTGCACAGCTATGTTTGGACATTTGCTTTGGTAAAAAGCTATCCCCAGACATTACAGAATATAAAAATATTACAAATACTGTATTAATAAATAGAAAAGCTGGCTGGTGGGAAAGCAATTGATTTTCCTTGGAGGAAAAATACTAGGTCTAGGTAGAATGGTAGAAAAGAGTTATTGCACTAAGTTGAGAAATCATAGTCTTCTCTGATTATTCATGTTTAAATCAGAAACTGAAATGCCTCACCTAATGGTTTACCTTTACCAGTTCTGAGACTAAAAGTCTGGGATGTCAGCATCCAGCATTACACCCACCGATTTCCCAAGGATTCCCTGGAACATTGGATCGGACCCTGCATCTGGTAACCAGCATCTCTTTATGTCTCCTTTGTGGCTGCATGTTGCATGAACACCTGCAGTGCTAACACTCATAAACATATAACTCATAGTACTCATAAACCAGTGGGAAAGAAACAGGTGTTGGAGTGAAATAGGTCTCACGTGTCTTTTCCTCATTGTCATGAATCCCAAATGGATTTGCATGAGATGAGAGTAATAAGATTCTTCCTCTTATTGTTTAAAGCACTTGCTTGGAATACAGATTTTGGGAAACAGTAGCTACACAGCAGTTCAGCTGCACACCATGAGTACAGTGACCTGATGTAATCTCTTATAGAACTGTTGCATTCTCTTAGAGGTGAATCCACTTTCTGATACTCCTTATCATTATCCTTTAGAAATAATTTCTTCCTTTTCTTTATTAAATCTAAACGTTTGTACATGAGAGCCTGAGCTAGAAAACTTTCAGGATGACTGTTGTGTAAGGAAGATGGATACAAAAAAGACCTCCCACACCCAAGTATTGCTGCAAAAAGAATGCCATCTACAGCAATCACTAGCAAAAAGACCCCAAAGCAAACATTGCCTTACACAGCCTAACAAAAGAACAGATCATAAGGCCTAACCTTTTACAAAGTTTCTCCTTACAGCTGGTCAGAATTTAAATACATATCTATATGTTTAATGAGGAAATTTCAGACTAAGGGTGGCAGTGGAAAGAGAAGAGCATGTCTACTGACTTCACACACAAGAACATTGCACAGCCTGATGCCTAGAGCAATTTTGTGGGTCTTTAAGTTGAAAGCTGGTAAGTCGTACTAAGTAAGGAAAGTGATTTGTGCCTTCATCTCAGTGTAAGTGCTCTCAAAGGTGGCATGTTGTTTCCTAAATGAGAATTGTCAAAAGGTCATGGCTTTTATTCTGATGTGGAAATATTTTGAAATTTTAAGGATTTCATGGGGGAGGCAATTTGCTTTGTTGCTCTGTATGTCTTTCCTATTTAATTAAACTGTAACTCATATAGCTCAGGTAATAATGCATAGAGAACACTTTAATACTAGTAACAAGAACTACAAAGTTACTACTGTTTGTCAAGTATAGCTTCCTGGGAATTTTGTCCGTTTATCCTGCTACAGAACTTGAATTCTTCTCCTAGTGATTACTTCAGCTGTTTTCAGTGAATGATTCTGTAACAATTTCCATTTTTGTTATTCCATTCTAGAATGGAAAAGAAAAAAGGTATTCAAAACTGCTAACAATAAAGGGATGCTCTTTTTCATGAAGTAGTGACATCCCAGCTAAAACCTAAATTACATGTAGCATGTTTATACTGTCCTAGGTTCACTATAGTTCAAGCCAAAAAAATTAAGCCAAATATATATATAAGGCTATTAGCACTAATAATCAGAATATACTCAGTGAGAATACCAAGATAAAGGAATATACTTATCCTAAACAGTTTAAAAAATACCAAAACATAACAGTACAGCAGCTCATATACATATAGTAAGCCAGTTTTACCATATTTAGAATAGAATAGAATAGAATTAACCAAGTGTGATGCATTATGCCCATCCTGAAATTGGGGTGGTGGCGGTTGTGCTTGTGAGAGCCTTGCTCTTCCTGGAGGGCATTTTCCCCCCTGGGGAACTGAGTTAGTCTGTTCCATGGCCCCTCCCTATCCAGCAGGCCTTTAAAAAGGAAGACACTGCAGCCATTGGGATCTTTTACTTCTGCCTTGCCTGGACAAGAGGACGGCTGCTAGCTTCCTGCTTCTCTGCCATACCAGGCCTGGCTCTCCTCCTCCCTGCTACATCTATGCCTCTTCAAAGGACTTCAAAGGACTGGATTTGTATACTTATTTTTTCTCCATCCTTGTTCCTGACCTTTATGAACCCTTCCAGTTATTTATAAATATAAATATAAATATATATATATCTAAAATAAATAAATATATATATATAAATAGTTTAAAGAAAATTTTTACTGCTCTATTTCCAAACTGACTCCAAACTATTTCTCAGTAGATTTGCTCCTTCCCTTCCTTTTTCTTTCAATTGGGAAAGAGGAGGGGGGAGTGGGGGAGACATTCTCAGCATTTTACCCCCCATCTGAGCTCTTAAATCCCAGTTAAGGCTCAAACCAACACAGCAGGTTGGAAAAGACCTTCGAGTTCATCGAGTTCAACCTATCATCCAACACTATCTAATCAACTAAACCATGGCACCAAGTTCCCCATCCTGTCTCTTCCTGAACACCTCCAGTGATGCTGATTCCACCACATCCCTGGGCAGCCCATTCCAAAGCCCAATCACTCTTTCTATGAAGATCTTCTTCCTAACATCCAGCCTAAACTGCCCCCAGTGCAGCCTGAGACTGTGTCCTCTTGTTCTGGTGATGGTTGCTTGGGAGAAGAAACCAACCTCTACCTGGATACAACCTCCCTTCAGGTAGTTGTAGAGAGCAATAAGGTCTCCCCTGAGCCTCCTCTTCTCCAGGCTAAACAATCCCAGCTCCCTCAGCCTCTCCTCATAGGGCTTGTGCTCCAAACCCCTCACCAGCTTTGCTGCCCTTATCTGGATATGTTCCAGCAAGTCAACATCTTTCCTAAACTGAGGGGCCCAGAACTGGACACAGTACTCAAGGTGTGGACTAACCAGTGCTGAGTACAGGGGCAGAATGACTTCCCTGTTCCTGATGGCCACACTATTCCTGATGCAGGCCAGGATGCCATTGGCTTTCTTGGCCACCTGGGCACACTGCTGGCTCATGTTCAGTCTACTATCAACCACTACCCCCAGGTCCTTTCCGCCTGGTTGCTCTTTAACCACTCTGACCCCAGCCTGTAGCACTGCATGGGGTTGTTGTGGCCAATGTGTAGAACCTAGCACTTAGATGTGTTAAATCTCATGCTGTTGGACTCTGCCCATCTGTCCAGCCTGTCAAGGTCCCTCTGCAGAGCTCTCCCACCCTCTAACAGATCAGCTCCTGCCCACAGTTTGGTGTTGTCTGCAAATTTACTGATGACTGACTCAATGCCCTCATCAAGGTCATTGATAAAGATATTAAAGAGCATGGGGCCCAGTGCTGATCCCTGGGGAACATCACTGGTGACTGGCTGCCAGCTGGATGCAGCACCATTCACCACCTCTCTGGGCTTGGCCCTCCAGCCAGTTCCTAACCCAGTGTAGAGTGCTCCTGTCCAAGCCATGGGCTGACTGCTTGGTACAGAAAAAATATGTAGGCAGCTTCTGCATCCTATGAAACATGCATAGAGAGGAGCTCCTTTGTGGCTGACAGCAATAGTATCCTGCCCACTGCCAGGGCTTGAAGAGACTTTATATTGGTTGAAAGATGAAGAGGGGTCATATCAGTGCCCACATTTGAAGAGGCATGCTTAACTCCAGATGTAAACTAGGTATTTCTGGCTACAGGAAAACTAAGTGCGGTTAACCTGTAGGGAGGTGTAAGGCCGGCAGGTGGGTACGTACCAAATGAGACACATCTATAGTTATAATGGCATCTAATCAGGTGTTTTCAAAATCTGCATTTTGGACTTAATTATATTGCAACATCAGAGATCTGGTTTCTGGGCACTGTCTTGCAGGCAATAGTGATTAGACCCACACAAATGCCAGTGCTACCTAGCTGGTCAGGAATGTGGATCACTGAATGAGAAAGGCATGAATAGAATGACAAGAGCTGAACACACCAATCACTCAAAAAGTCAGAAAGAAGCAATGGAAAGGAGAGAAGAAAAAGAGACACAGAGAAAAAAGTGAATTATCTTTCTCCCTTGCTTTCCTGCCAACATCCTACTTTATCAAATGCCTGTTTGACTAAGATATCTGTAACATCAGTATCACAGTATCACAGTGTAACTAAGGTTGGAAGAGACCCCAAGGATCATCAAGTCCAACCTGTCTCCACAGACCTCATGACTAGACCACGGCACCAAGTGCCACGTCCAATCTCCTCTTGAACACCTCCAGGGACGGTGACTCCACCACCTCCCTGGGCAGCCCATTCCAATGACGAACGACTCACTCAGCGAAGAACTTTCTCCTCACTTCGAGTCTAAACCTCCCCTGGCACAGCTTGAGACTGTGTCCCCTTTTTCTGGTGCTGGTTACCTGGGAGAAGAGATCGACCCCTCTCTCATTCCAACATCTCTCATTCTTACCCCAAATGGTCTTTAAAGTATTTTTTTCTATTCTGAAGCCCAAGTACACACTACCCTGTATTGTCAGGGATATTTCTGTGAGGAGTCACATGCTTTCAATGATCTCCAGCTATTAGAGATCCCAGTCTTTGGCTCACAGTACTGCCTACACTGTATTGCAGAAAAGACTCTTACTAATGTTAAAATGTATACCTTGTGTTTTTGTAGGGTTAGGTATGGTTTAGAAGTGCACGTTGACTTTAAGTGATAATAATACCTTCTTTCATCATGAAATGCAGAACTGCCTCATGCATGAAGGAAAACCAGTTGATGCTGCAGAAATACGTACTACTGATGAAGAATCTTCTCTTTCCAGACGTTTTGTGTAACATTTCCTCCTTTTACCCAAGATACTTTTGTATCCATTTCAATTCAAATGTAAAAAATATTAAAATACTTGTCTACTGTCCTTGTGATCAATTTGGCCCATTATTCCAGAGAACTTAGTTGTGCACACATAAGTATGTTGGATGAAAAGAGCAAGTGTTGCACAAAATACCAGGCCTCTCTTACTCCTGGACATAGCATACTAATTGCATTTTCTCTCAGATATGGAAGGATGCAAGAAGAGGATTGCTAAATACACATTAAAAATGGATAAATTATAGTTCTATTTTTCAACTTACTTTCCAAAGATCATAAGGGAACATAGTCACAGCTGGCAATTTTCTATAGGTGACATCTTATCCCAAAAACCAGGACAATTCAACATGTGTTCAGTAAAATGGTTTTGGGTGGTTTTTTTGGGAAACAAGCACCTGACAACTAGTTGTTACACATTACAAATAAATGCATTATGGTGACATTAATTGGCTCATAGTTTTCAAAAATAGAATGTCTACTCATTGTTCTGTAGATGGATGTCCTTCAATGCACAGTATGTTCTGTGATTCAAGCTTGCATTTCAAAGATGATGTGAATGCTTTGCTGAAGTGTGGTTCTGCTCTGAACAGCAAGTATTCAAAAATAGCAACTCCTTGTGCATCTGATCTTCTCACTATGTTTATCCCAGGTCATTGGGAGGACAATATTAATATTGCTTAAAGATTGTAGAGCCAAGTCAGGCAGGGAGAATGAGGTTATTTCAATTCACTCTTTGATACCTTCACCAAACATACTACCAACAAAATGTTCAATCAAATTGAAACCAGTTCTTTGTGCAAAACCATTCAAATCAAGGAAATGAGGAAAAAAGTCAGTGGGAATATATTTTGCAGTCAGTGTGATCAAAACCCCAATCTTTTTCAACGTGAGTTGCTCAAAAGATACCCACCTAACACTAGAGACAAGTGAAACTGCAAGTATCTTGAGCCTTTAACAAGAGAAATATAAATAGTACATCAAACCAGATGCAGATGGATTATTGTTTGCTTACAGATTATTAAATGATTTCTTTGTATATGGGGTTTTGATACATTTTCTTAGAATTTAAATCTTCAATATCAGATGAATGAGTAAAACTAGTTTTTTACAGAACTCAGTGAGGCCAGTCTGCCTCATTTCCACCCCTGGAATGGTGATGGAACTGCTCATTCTGGACGTCATCTCTAAGCATATGGAGGAAAATAAGGTTACTGGGAGTGGTCAGCATGGATTCACTAAGGCACAAGCACACATGATCAATCTGACAGCATTCTATCATGGCCTGCCTGTCTGGGTAGATGAGAGAAGAGCTCTGGATGTTGTCTACCTTGACTTCAGCAAGGCTTTTCATAGAATCATAGAATCAATAAGGTTGGAAAAGACCTCAAAGATCATCAAGTCCAACCTGTCACCTAAGACCTCATGACTACTAAACCATGGCTTCAAGTGCCACATCCAAACCCATTTTGAACACCTCCAGGGATGGTGACTCCACCACCTGCCTGGGCAGCACATTCCAATGGCCAACAAATCTCTCTGTGAAGAACTTTATCCTCACCTTGAGCCTGGTGCACTTTGAGACTGTGTCCTCTTGTTCTGATTCTGGTTGCCTGGGAGAAGAGGCCAACCCCCACCTGGCTACAACCTCCCTTCAAGTAGTTGTAGACAGCAATAAAGTCTCCCCTGAGCCTCCTCTTCTCCAGGCTAAAGAATCCCAGCTCCCTCAGCCTCTCCTCATAGGGCTTGTGTTCAAGGCCTCTCACCAGCCTCGTTGCCCTTCTCTGGACATGTTCAAGAGTCTCAATGTCTTTCTTAAATTGAGGGGCCCAGAACTGGACACAGGAGTCAAGGTGTGGCCTAGCAAGTGCTGAATACAGGGGCATAATGACTTCCCTGCTCCTGATGGCCACAGTATTCCTGATGTAGGCCAGGATGCCACTGGCCTTCTTGGCCACCTGGGCACACTGCTGGCTCATGTTTAGGTGGGTGTCAATCAGTACCCCAGGTCCCTTTTTGTCTGGCTGCTCTCCTGCCACTCCAACCCCAGCCTGTAGCACTACATGGGGTTATTGTGACCAAAGTGCAGCACCTGGCACTTGAACTTGTTGAATGCCATCATGTTGGACTCTGCCCATCTGTCCAGCCTGTCAAGGTCCCTCTGGAGAGCCCTTCTACCCTCTAGCAGATCAACACCTGCTCCAAACTTGGTGTTGTTTTCAAATTTACTGATGACTGACTCAATCCCCTCATCCAGATAATCAATAAAGATATTGAACAGGATGGGACCCATAACTGATCCCTGGGGGACACCACTAGTCTCCCATGACATTCTCATAGGTAAGCTTAACAAGTGTGGGTCACATGAGTGGACAGTAATATGGATTGGGAAGTGACTGAATGACAGAGCTCAGAGTGTTCTCATCAGCAGTGTGGACTCTAGTTGGAGGACTGTAGCTAGTGGTGTTCCCCAGGGGTTCAGTAGTGAGTCCAGTCTTGTTCAGCATAGAATCATAGAATTGTTTCTTTGGAAAAGACCTCTAAAATTTCATCAATGATGAAGTGACAGAGTGCACCCTCAGCAAGAGTGGCTGAACACCAGAAGGGTGTTTTGCCATTAGTAAGATCTGAACAGGTTGGACAGTTGGGTGGAGACAAACCTAATGAAGTTCAATGAAGGCAGGTACATGGCCCTGTTTCATGTATCAGTACCATTAGGGGTTGATCTACTGGAAAATAGCTCTGCAGAGAAGGACGTGAGAGTGCTGGTGGACAAGTCCACTATGAGCCAGTAATGTGCCCTCATGGCCAAGAGGGCCAATGGTATTCTGTGGTGCACTAAGACGAGTGTGGCCAGCAGGTCAAGGGAGGTTATCCTCCCTTCTACTCTGCCCTGCTGAAGCTGTACCTGGAGTATTGTGTCCAGTTCTGGGTTCCCCAGTTCAAGAGAGACAGGGAACTACTGGAGAATATCCAGCAGAGGGCTATGAAGATGATTAGAGTACTGGAGCATCTCTCCTGCAAGAAAAGACTGGGAAAGTTTAACCTGCAGAAGAGAAGACTGAGAGGAGATTTTATCAAAGCTTATCAATATCTAAAGGGTGGGTGTCAAAAGAATGAGGCCAGACTCTTCAGTGGTGCTCAGTGACAGGACAAGGGGCAATGAGCACAATCTGGAGCACAGGTTCCATCCAAACACAAGAAAAAACTTTTACTTTGAGAATGACAGAGCACTGGAACAGGACAACCAGAGAAGTTGCGGAGTCTCCTTCTGCAGAGAAACCCAAAACCCACCCAGATGTGATTCTGTGCAACCTGATCTAGGCGAACACACTTTCACAGATGATCTTCAGAGACCCTATCCAACCCATACCATTTAGTGATTCTATGATTCCATTAACTCACTGAAGGAAAACAAATATATTTTGTACTGACTTTATTACAATTGCCAAAGTTTAAACATTTTAAGTAAGGTAAAAGAAGATATTTTAAGAACATAGCAGTTAGCATAACAATTTTCCTGCTAAATTTGTGTAAGTCTATGATTTTCATACCAGGTCATCTTCATGTTTTTGACTGCAAATGGTCACTACTCTGTAGCTTGGTGAGTGCCTGTGGGTGAGAATTAGAGGGAAGACCAACAAGGCTGACATCCTGGTTGGAGTCTGTTATAGACCAACCAACCAGGATGAAGAGATTGATGAATTATTTTATAGACAGCTAAAGGCTGTCTCAAGATCACCAGACCTTGTTCTTATGGGCAACACTAACCTGCCTGATATCTGCTGGGAACTTAACACAGCAGAGAGGAGGCAGTCTAGAAGGTTCTTAGAGTGTATGGAGGATAGCTTCTTATCCCAGCTGCTGTGTGAGCCTACCAGGGATAAGACTTTGCTTGACCTTCTTTTTACAAACAGGGAAGTGCTGGTGGGAGATGTGGTGGTTGGAGGCTGTGATGGCTTAACCAACCCACATCAAACAAAAGCTTGGCTGAGCTTAGTCTGGGAAGTGAAATGGAAAGCTGTATTTTACAAGCAATAATGGAATGCAGTGAATATGTAGAAAAATATACAGTATTTACAATATTATACAAGTTTTTTACAAAAAAAACCCTCAAACAACACAAGCACAGAAATCCTCTTTGGGAAGGAGGACACTGCCCTGCTCCCCACTAGCCTCTCCGTCACTTTTCCCTCTGCTTAATTAGAAGAAAAGAGAAAAGGAGAGATACTAGGGGAAATTCAGTTAGTTCAAAGGCATCATTAGAAAGGTAATAATGCTTATCTCAAGGTTGTTAGATGATAAGCAGTCTCTGTCCTGGAGCAGGATGCATGCCATCAGTGAGAGACAGAAACAAGAATGTGGGATATTACTAGGGTACATCTCACACCTGACCAATGAAATTCATTTACAACAATGTTTTATTTTCCTTTTTACACCAGCTGTAGCTCCTAGCTTAAAGTCACAGCCTAGATTGTCACAGAGGCTGTCTGGGGTCCAGTGACCAAGAAATAATTGAATTTTTAATATGCAGTCAAGCTAAGAGAGGCAGAAACAAAACCTCCACTCTGGAATTTCAGAGGGAGGTCTTCAGGATACTCAAGGAAATAATTCAGAAGGTAGCTTGGGAAACAGCCCTTAAAAACAAAGGGGTCCAGGAGGGCTGTACCTACTCCAAGAAAGAAATCTTGAAGGCCCAGGAACAGGCTGTTCCAATGTGCCAGAAGATGAACCACTGCGGCAGATGGCGAGTCTGGATGGGCAATGAACTTCTGAGAGTATTAAGGGCAAGGAAGGAAGGAGAGGTAACCCATGAAATGTTTAAGGATGTTGCTAGGTCATGTAGGAAAAAAAATAGAGAGGCAAAAGCCCATTTAGAGCTTAGACTGGCCTCTGCTGTGAAGGAAGGACAACAAAAAATGTTTTCATAAATACATTAATGGCAAAAAGAGAGGGAAGGACAACCTCCACTCCTTAGTGGACATGGAGTGGAACATAGTAACAAAAGATGAGGAAAAGGCAGAGGAACTTAACACCTTCTTTGCCTCAAATTTTAATAGCAGTATAGGTTGTCTTCCAGACAACTGGCCTCCTGAGCTGGCAGATGGAGTTAGGGAGCAGTAGAGTCCCCCTGTAATCCAGGAGGAAGCAGTCAGAGACCTCCTTAGCTGCTTGGATCCCCACAAGTCCATGGGACTGGATGGGATCCATCCTAGGGTGCTGAGAGAGATGGCAGGTGAGCTGGCCAAACCACTCTCCATCATTTTTCATCAGTCCTCACTGGAGAGGTCCCAGATGACTGGAAGCTGGCCAACGTGATGTCCATCCACAAGGACCAGTTGGATGAGCCAGGGAATTACAGAGCTGTCAGCCTGACCTCAGTGCCAGGCAGGATTATGGAACAGGTCATCCTGAGTGCAATCACACAGCACTTAGAGGATGGCCAAGGAATCAGGTCCAGCCAGCATGGATTTAGGAAGGGCAGGTCCTGCCTGACCAACCTGATCTCCTTCTATGATCAGGTGACTGCCTGGTGGATGTGGGGAAGGCTGTGGATGTAGTCTACCTGGATTTCAGCAAGGCCTTTGACACCATCCCCCACAGCAAACTCCTGGTCAAGTTGTCAGCCTGTGGCTTGGACAGCAGCACTCTGTGCTGGGTTAGGAATTGGCTGGAGGGCCAAGCACAGAGAGTAATGGTGAATGGTGCCACATCCAGCTGGTGTCCCCAGGGATCAGTGTTGGGAACAATCCTGTTCAGTATCATTATTGATGATCTGGATGAGGGCATTGAGTCCATCATCCGTAAATTTGCACATGACACCAAGCTGGAGGCAGGAGTTGATCTGTTATAGGGTAGGAGAGCTCTGCAGAGGAACCTTGACAGGCTGGACAGATGGGCAGAGTCCAACGGCATGAGATTTAACACATCCAATTGCCGGGTTCTACACATTGGCCACAACAACCCCGTGCAGTGCCACAGGCTGGGGTCAGAGTGGCTGGAGAGCAGCCAGGCAAGAAAGGACCTGGGAGTAGTGGTTCATAGTAGGCTGAACATGAGCAAGCAGTATGCCCAGGTGGCCAAGAAGGCCAATGGCATCCTGGCCTGCATCAGGAATAGTGTGGCCATAAGGAATAGAGAAGTCATTGCCTTCCTGTGCTCAGCACTGGTTAGTCCACACCTTGAGTACTGTGTCCAGTTCTGGGCCCCTCAGTTTAGGAAAGATGTTGAGTTGCTGGAGTGTGTCCAGAGAAGGGCAACCAAGCTGGTGAGGGGTTTGGAGCACAAGCCCTGTGAGGAGAGACTGAGGGAGTTGGGGTTGTTTAGCCTATGGAGGAGGAGGTTCAGGGGAGACCTTATTGCTCTCTACAACTACCTGAAAGGTGGTTGTATCCGGGTGGATGTTGGTCTCTTCTCCCAGGCAACCATCACCAGAACAAGAGGACACAGTCTCAAGCTGCACCAGGGGAGGTTTAGGCTGGATGTTAGGAAGAAATTCTTCACAGAGAGAGGGATTTGCTATTGGAATGGGCTGATCAGGGAGGTGGTGGAGTCACCATCACTGGAGGTGTTTAAAAGTGACTGGACGAGGCACTTAGTGCCATGCTTTAGTTGATTAGATGGCATTGGGTGGTTTTGGGAAACTAATGAATCTGTGGACCCTTTGATGGGCCACGATGAGATTGACCTTGAGAATATGGCTTAGTATCCATGAATGAATACACTGTTGTGTACACTTGAATGTCTGGAAAGTCCCTGGGCTGAATGTGTAATTTATTCAACGCAGAGACGCTGCAAGATTGATATAGAAGTATAGCAGATGAAGAGGCCTGGACTTAGCTCCACAAATAACTGTAGCAAGGTATCACTAACCAATAAGAATGTTGAGAAAAGTTTGTTACCCAATCAGACACAGCCACACTGACATAACATGCATACAAATATGTGTTGCTTGCAGAAATAAACTTTACTCTTTGTACTCTGCTTACCACAAGTGCATGTGTTTGTTGCTTTTGTCTGTCACCCAAACCAGCGACAGGTGTTTCAAAGGTCTTTTCCAACCTGGTTAATTCTGTATTCTGTATTCGGTATGATAAGCATGAATCACAGACATTAGTTTACTATGTCCAAAGTTTTCTATTGATGAGTGCTCCTATTAGTGTTTTATTAAAAATGTGAGCAGTGAACAGTCTCACTTTCAAATCAAATCCTATTTTCATTAGCTGTGTTTGAGTGGTTAGGCACAATATGAGCTTCTCTATCTAACTAGGCACATAAGGAAACCTATATGCAGGGATATCTAGATTTTGAATAAGTGACCATATAGGGAAAGTTAGTCAAGATAGTAGCATTTGTAGGAGCCTTGTAAATGCCAAAAACTTAGGTAAGTTCCACATTTTAAACTTGGGTGTTTAAGTTTATGTCCTCACAGACACAAGGTGACGGACAAAAGTGCTGGCAGGCAAGGTGCTTCATGCTGGTTCCCATCCGCTGACTTCTCAGTCCTCATGACTTGGTTGTCAGCTTCCTTCAACTGTTAGAGACACTACAAGTGACTTGCTTCTGAAAAGATGGAATCATCTTCTAAAAAAACAGGAAATTTCAACTTGTCTAACTGTATTTGAGACTATAAAGTAGAATCTGAGAGATGCTGCTGAAGGGGAAATTCAGCGTCCTGTTACTGACAAGTAATATTAAATGTGTTTAATGATAATGGGCTACTGACAGCTCTCTGGACCGAAAGCCAGCTCTGAGTCAGCAATTATGTCTCTCCTGTATGTGTAAAAAGCAAGAGCCAATTGATTCCTTGTCTTGATATTTTCTCCCTATCTTGGAAGATAGTGAGGAGTGCTGTAAAATACTTCACAGAGACCTTGAAGAAAAGGGAAATAATGAGTGCCTCCCATTGCTGAACAGTGAGTTTTAATGCTGCAACGCCTTCAGAAGGCAATTGGCCTCAGACCTTTCAAGTATCTGCCTCTCTTCCTTTCAAATATGTAAATCATCTAACAGCAAATTATTCTTCAGTTCCTAGATTAACGCTGATGTGCACTCCATTTCATGTGTGGTTCTCAGTTCCTAACCCAGAGGTGATGCATCCAATTGAAAAGGAAGGAGACCTTCAGATAAGGATGGTTTATGATGTGAATACCTGGTTCCAAAGAGTTAGGTTTAGACATACATTAGTAGAAAAACTCATATCTGACACAATTTTCTAATAGATTTCTGCAGTGGAGAAACTGATGTCAAGCATCAGGTAAACATTCAACAATATTATTTTAGGAAAAACCAGTGTAGCTCTGTAATCTCCATAAAGAAAATCAAAGCAAAGCCATGAAAAAAGTGGAATTAAAAAGTCATATTTTCCTGCCTTCTTGCTCCTCTTCAGATGTTCTTGCCTTTGGATTTCTCTCCCTGCCTTTCACTGTCTCCAGGTGAAAGACTCAATTTTAGAGCACTTAGGAAAATCCACTTTGTTTTCAAAAGAGAACTCCTTGTATTGACTGCAGCAAAGCTGTGGCTCTGCTACATTTTTGGTCATCACACAAAGACTCGTATGCTGACTCATACATACTGTATATGCACAGTCATGGATAAACACATTACTCGAGGAAGTAAGGACTAGAGTCAGGCAAACTTCAGTACAAGTAACTTTGGATTTAAGGAAAATGAAATGGAAAGCTTAGTATGAAACTTACTTTAGATTTGTTATTTTGCCAATCAAGACTTCTAAGAAGGAGCCAGTTTCCTTTAAATGTACATACTCAAGATCAAAGAAAACAGAAAAAAAAAGTAATACTGTTTCTCATCAGCCTAAGCTCCTTCTTCCTGATGCTTATGATCAGTCTAGGAGCAGATCATAAGTGTTTGTTATGCAACAGTAATGTTGAGACTGCTTATGAACAGTTTTCTGTATTTATGCAATGTCTGATATTTGTTTTTCTAGTTGTGTTGATTAGTTGTGACTGGTCAGACAAGTCATATGGTGTTGTTTCTATTCTCAGATTAGAAAAGTGCACAAATACACTCTCATGTGTCAAGTAGTTTTGCTAATACTTACTCTGGCAGCTTCAAGCCCAAGATGCATGGTGACAACCCACACTTTTTGGAAAATGAATACAAAAGGAGAAAAAGCACGGCTGAAAAGAAAACAAACCCTGAGCAAACAGTCACATAAAACTGCTTGCCATGCTTGCCTGTGGGGCCATACACATGCACATTCTTTTGTTTCTTGTTAAGCATGCGCATGTGTTAGGAATCCAGGTCATTGCTTTTGCTCTTGAAATAGTATTTCAAAGACATTGTGTGTGTATGTGTGTGTGTGTGTGTTTGCTTTATTTGATATGGTCAGTTAGTAGTTAGTTAGTTAGTTAGTTAGTTAGTTAGTTAGTTAGTTAGTTTATTATCTTAATGATTATAAATCTATACCACATTTTGAGACCTGAAACCTGATAACAGGATTCTGGCCATTTTTCTGTGAAGTGATGAAAGCTCCTATTGCACAGGGAGACAGCTATAGAAGTGAACTTCCTTCCTTTCTAATCACATATGACTATTGAAATATTAGCATCTTAGCTCTGATAAGGAATTCTGGCTTTTTGTCTCAAAACCTTTACAATTTAGAACATTTTTTTAAAATTGACATTTTCTTTATTACTTTTATGAAGGTTAGTTTTTGTCCCTGAGCCACAGCATCTGTAACCATATAAAGATATTTTGCAGGAGCTCACCAATAATGAATATGCTTTCCTCAGAAATATCCTCAGAACACTCAGTATATTCACTGCAACATCAAGGCAATGAAGTTTTGGCTCTACTTTTAACTCAACTGTTACTCTCTATGACAGATGTTTTGACTAAGGTCAGCACTATCTGAACTTTAATAGAAACTTATTGTTTGCCTTCTATTGCCCAGATGGCTGATGGTTTCAGGAAAAACATTGCACCATATGTTTGTATGCAGGCTTCAAACAGCCTGTATGGAAGGCTATAGAAAGGTTAGGGGTTGAATGGCTGTAGCTGACAATGAACTGGTTAGCAAAAAAAGAGAGAGAGGAATGTGATCCATGCCATAGAGATCCATGGCAACTGTACAATAAATTCTCCTCACATCAGCAGTGGAGAATACTGTAACATGACGCACCAGGGGGAGCACGTAGAAGGAAAGCATAAGGATGCACTTTCTTCTCCATCAATGTTTCCCACAGGTTCTTACAGCAGTGATCATTCTCAGTGATTATATCCAGGTTTTGGCACTTCCACGAGTGCAACACTTTCCTGAGTAAGATGCAGAGAAGAGCAGGCAGGGTAATCTCCAAATAGGGAAGTGATTAAATGGCAAAGACCAGAACATTTTTAAAACTAGCACTTCAGGCAACATATTAAGAGAGCCATGAGAACTGGACTTGATAATCTGGGTTGAACCAGAAAATCTTTAAGGGCCCCTTCCAACTTAAACCATTCTATGATTCTATGATACAAACTCAGATTATTTTTTTTTTCCCACAGCCCTACACAATTTATTTAAACCTAAAAAAAACATGGAGTAGGGAGAAAAAGAATATTGTACTGAGACAATTATAGCCCAGAAACAAGAAGACACTAAAACATCATTCTATAGTCACATTCAGTTTGAAGGCAACAATGTATACCAACACTTTCTTGGAAATTCCAGGAATTAGTTTTTCCTATTCTAATAAATCCATACTGAAAAGAGGAGAAAGTGATTGCCTTCAGATCACAGAAAATTTGGTGTTGAGTAAAATTGCAGGAAATAAATCAAAATTGACTTCAGAATATTTTGGGGATTCTTCTTTTATTTTTTTTCCAATTTGAAAATTTTTATATTTAATGCTAGAAAGACTACTTTGGGGAAGCTGTCATGGACTGAGTTGAACCTGCTGCTCTTACTCATACCATGCTGCAGTCTTGCCAGCTTCAAAAAAAAAGAAAGTGCTAACTGAAGCAAAGTATTATGGGTTTTGAAGTTCAGATTGCAGCACTTTCTGCTCCAGTTGCTGCTTCTGGGATCTTGGGTGTTGGCTCTTTTCTGCAGGCAATGGCTGCACAATGTGTGGGAGTCAGGCAGCTGCTGGTTTTGGTGTTCTGGTTTTTGCTGCTTGTTGTTTTGGGCTTTTTTTTCCCTATATGTTTCACTGTACTTCTTCTGCAAATAGGCTAAGCTAAGGTAATCATGTATTGTATTATTAGGTTAATTAGATTATTAGCTCAGGTAATTATACATTGTGATTACATCTTATGTTATATTAAATTCTTATCTCTTTATCTCAGCCCTGAGTTGTGTGTGTTACTCTTGTGTGTTGGGGGAGAAGGCAAGCTAGATCTTGTGCTAAAACATTACAGAGTAGGGAGTTATTCTTATATTTGAGCCATGACCATGAAGTATAGGATCCATTCATATTCACTGGTTGTGCTTTTGCCAGTTCATGTTGGACATTTTGCTGCCTTGAATTTTGTGCGTTGACAGTAGTTGTGTTACTGATACTGATCTCCAAAATATTTCATAGAATCATAACAGAATGAATAATTTGGCTGGAAGGGATCTTAGCACCTACTCCAACCTCCCTGCCATGGGCAAGGATGCCTCTCAAGTAGATTTGTTTGCACAAGGACTCATTCAACATGGCTTTGAACAATTCCATGGAGGGGGCATCTACAACTTCTCTGGGCAGCCTATTCCAGTGTCTCACCACCCATATACAGAAAAAATTCTTCCTAAGATCCAGTCTAAACCAGCTCTCCCACACCTTAAAACCATTCCCATTTTGAATAGAATAGAATAGAATAGAATAGAATAGAATAGAATAGAATAGAATAACATTAACCAGGTTGGAAGAGACCTTTGAGACCAAGGAGTTCAACCTATCATCCAACACTAATCAACTAAACCATGGCACCAAGTTCCCCATCCAGTGTCTTAACACCTCCAGTGATGGCGATTCCACCACCACCCCAGGCAGCCCATTCCAATGGCCAATCATTGTTTCTATGAAGAAATTCTTCCTAACATCTAGCCTAAACCTCCCCTGGTGCAGCCTGAGACTGTGTCCTCTTGATCTGGAGCTGGATGCCTGGGAGAAGAGACCAACATCCACCTGGCTACAACCACCTTTCAGGTACTTGTAGAGAGCAATAAGGTCTTCCCTGAGCCTCCTCTTCTCCAGGTTAAACAACCCCAACTCCCTCAGCCTCTCCTCATAGGGCTTGTGCTCCAAACCCCTCACCAGCTTGGTTGCCCTTCTCTTGACACACTCCAGCAAGTCAACATCTTTCCTAAACTGAGGGGCCCAGAACTGGACACAGTACTCAAGGTGTGGACTAACCAGTGCTGAGTACAGAGGCAGAATGACTTCCCTGTTCCTGATGGCCACACTATTCCTGATGGAGGCCAGGATGCCATTGGCCTTCTTGGCCACCTGGGCATATTGCTGGCTCATGTTCAGCCTACTATCAACCACTACTCCCAGGTCCCTTCCTGCCTGGCCGCTTTCCAGCCACTCTGACCCCAGCCTGTACCACTGCATGGGGTTGTTGTGGCCAATGTGCAGAGCCCAGCACTTGGATGTGTTAAATCTCATGCCATTGGACTCTGTCCATCTGTCCAGCCTGTCAAGGTCCCTCTGCAGAGCTCTCCTACCCTATAACAGATCAACTCCTGCCACCAACTTGGTGTTGTCTGTGAATTTAGTGATGATGGACTCAATTCCCTCATCCAGATCATCAATAAAGATATTGAACAGGATGGGGCCCAACACTGATCCCTGGGGACTACATCCACAGCCTTCCCCACATGCACCAGGCAGGTCACCTGATCATAGAAGTAGATCAGGTTGGTCAGGCCAGACCAACCTAAATCTATGCTGGCTGGACCTGATCCCTTGGCCATCCTGTAGGTGCTGTGTGATTGCAGTCAAGATGACCTGTTCCATAATCTTGCCTGGCACTGAGGTCCGGCTGACAGGCCTGTAATTCACTGGCTCATCCAACTGGTCCTTCATAACTTTCCTGCTGTAATAAGGCTTCCAGCTCCTCTTGTTTGTTACCCATGCTTCGTGCATTAGTGTACATGAACTTTAGCTGGGCTACTGGTTTCATCCCAGACTCCTGTCTGGGGGGACTGGTTTCAGCCCCTTCCCCCTTCGAAAAGGGCTGAAACTATCCTATTGATAGACACCCTTACAAAAAGTCCCTCTTTAGCATTCCTGTAGGCTCCCCTCAGCTACTGGAAGGCAACTAGAAGGTCCCCTCAGTGTCTTCTTCAGCTTGAAAAGCCCCAGCTCCCTCATCCTATCATCATAACAGAGGTGTTCCAGCCTATGGATCATCTTTGTGGCCCTCTTCTGGACTCGCTCCAACAGTTCCATGTCCTTCCTATGGTGGGGACACCAGAATGGATGCAGTATTCTAGATGGGGTCCCTCAAGAGCAGAGTAAAGGAGAAGAATCACTTAGTTATAATGTTTCTTTAGATCATTTTCAGTTCATCTTATCTGGGTTAAAGAAACCAAATTCCCTCACCCTCTCCTGAGTCACGTCCTACGTACTAGATTCCAGTTAGACTTTCTTGAGTTTCACCTCAGCTCAGTACGGAGAGCCAAAACTCGATGAAATATTCCAGATGCAGTTTCACCAGTAGCAAGCAGAGTACAAAAGTACGAGATCTACAGAGTAGATCAATGTTCCTTGGCCGTGAACAAGCTCAGCACACAATTTGCGCTTCCATGACAAGAGTGAATTGTTGGTTCATGCTCAGTTCAGGTTCCTTTTCAGCATGGCTGCTTCTCAATCACCTAGCTGCCCAGAGCTATTGTACTTCGCACCAAACTTCATGGTTCCCCTTGCTGAATTTCATAAGGGATTTTTGCTGGTCCAGTCCTCTAGTTTATCAGGACCTGCTCTTTGTTACAGTAATTGCACTCTCTAATTAAAATTTGCTGAGGCTATACTCTGATATCATCCAGGTCTTTGATGAATATGCTAAACAATAAGAGCCCCAGTATTAACCTCTGGGATGTTCTCCTAGGTGCTGACCACCTTCCAAATATCAAATCATTGATTATTGCCCTCTGAACCAGACTTATCTGCCATTTTCAACTCTGTTATTTCCTGTATTCTTCAGAGCCTTAAATTAAAGCTAGTTGATGAGGAAAGAAATTACATGTGGGTGCTTTTCTGCCATTCCTACTCTGAATAGCACCCATTTAACATAAAACAGTTAAAACCAGGCCCTTTTTTTTGTTGTTGAAGCTAATGGAAAATGTGTAAGGAAATGGCTGTAGAACGGAAGCAATCATCTTATTGTGACTAAACAAGCCACTGCTTCTTTGCCAAGCTGTGATAAAAGAAACACATTAGATCAAACCACTAGTTAAACCACAGGTCCTTGATGGTGATTTTCTTATGCACAGTTTCATAGTGGTTTAAGCTAATGGATTTTACTTACCAAATGGATTCTATGGTGTGCACTTTGCCAGTTACCACCACTCAGCTGCTGAATAGCAATCAAATAACACAAGGTAATTAAATAATTTTTGAACTTGTAAGTACACCATGTGTATGGATAGATGTTGACCTCACTATTAACAATTTTATTCAGAAGACCAGGTAAAGCTGTTTTAGTCGATGCCTTGGCATGCTGAACCAAGATTAGGAGGGCCTGAAAGTAGAGAATGGTGTCTTTGGAGGGTTTTCTTAAAAAACTTAAATGTTAGATGTGCCATTCTACAGATTTAAATCAGAATCATAGAATCATAAATTAGAGACATAATCAGAGCATGGCAGAACTTACATACAAGTCTTTTAAAAACAGTGTTACTTGCTACATACTTAGGGACATAGATATTGTGATACATGCCTTCGGGGGGGGGGGGGGGGGGGCGGGGAAGGGGAAGGGAGGGCAAAGTATGCCAATAACTGTTCTTCAATAATAACAGCATTTTTTGTTTCCTCTTCTGACATTATTAGGATATATTTAAGGAGAGTAAATAATAAATTTTTACCATAACCTAAGATGAATATTGAAAACATGTTCCAGCTTTCTACAACTGCTGACTATAAAAGCTGTCACACAGGAGTGCTATAATTATGTCTTAGGAGTGTAACACTGTTATATATTTTGATAATTCCATTCAATTGTGAATGACATGATTGGCTTGCTTACTAGAGTTGGACCCTTGGAGAGGGAATGTAACTCCAAGATTTAATTGCTGGATAGGCTTGGCCAAAAGAATTAAGCTGTAGTTATCACAGCACACTTGTCTTGCTTTTAGGGGACCCATTTAATCTAACTAAACAGCCAGTAAAATCACACACTTATCCTCCCACCTGCTCATTTAGGACCCAAAGATGGAAAGGAAGGTAGGAAAGTATTGCATGCATGCTGTGTTTTTGTTCCTGAACTACTTTTGATCTTCTACTGAAATAATTCTTGCTAGTTTACAAGGATTGGATTTGGCACTTACATAAATTTTGGGGGGTTTAATTTATTTTATTTTTTTAAAAAGCTACTACTCTATTTTTAAGTAAATACCCTTAAAATGTTCTTGAGCTAACTTTTTCTTTGTACAACTGTTATTGATATTTTGATGCCTTAGAAGTTTTGCCAGTAGAGTTCACAGAGTTAAACTGATTCTTATGCAAAGGGTAGTTTCAGGCAAGCTGGAATGAGCATCATAACACAAATATTTTGAGTCTGTAGCTTCAATTTGAGAAATCTGTTGAACAGGCTTCTACATGCAATCTGTAGGAATTGCTGCTGAGACTGATCTGAGAAGTTGAGTGCATTAGATATTTTGCAGCACTTTAGCAAAACTAAAAAAAAATAAATTAAAAAATCCCTCAGCACATTCATTTGTTATTATATTATGAAAAAGATCACTGTCTGCTAGTCTTACAGGTTCTACTGTGCCATCTGTGCTTGTAAAAGTAATAATAAGCAACAAATTGCATATGCCATCTGTAGTCAGATCTTTAATAACAATTAGGTAATAATAATCCCCATGAAATCACTTGTAAACTGTGAAAATTGATTAAATGTAATTATTTTGTATAATAAACTCTAATCAATGCTTTACAATTCTGATAATGTCTTTCCCCCTTTTCTTTCTGTAGTAAATGCCCCAGCATGTTTGAGCAGCTGTGTAAGAAAATTACTGATTTTCCTGTGTTAAAGACTGATTTCCTACCCAATCGAAATCCAAGACATGCTCTGCTAGCTTTAGAATTAGTTTTTACCTTTTTTTTTTCTCCTGAACAAGGTACAGTGTAAATATAAAGGAACACTTGGCAAAAGTCATTACTTCAGAACAGCTCCTTCTAAGTTTAAAGATGAACAAGTAGAAAGTGCATTGCAGTGCACCACAGTATGAATGTTCTGCAGCAAGTGTTTCCCCACAGAACTGATAAGAAATAATAAAGAATCAACAAACTACCTGTTTTAGAATGTAGTTTGTTGATTCCTTTTTTTTTTCTTATAGCAGACATAGAAGGTAGTTTGTTGATCTGTTTACAGATCCAATCCTAAAGTTTTGCAAAGACTTAGATTCTAAATCAAGTGAGGTAGTCCATCATTTGATTAATGCCAGTATGTGCCTGAATTTCCAACTCAAAGTTGAATTTCAGTGATCTGGTGACTTGAGTCTTCACAGTCATACTTAATTCTGCATAGATGAGTAGGTTTTATTTTCCTATGGCATATTCAGTTGCATAAACCTAAGCTCAAGCAACAGCATTTGTGAGATGAGGAACTACATCTGAACAGCAAATGGTGGAATGTATGTCTCGGGAAAAAACAAACAAACAAACAAACAAAAAACCAAACAAACAAAACCCCAAAACAATGACCTGAGAAGTGTTCAGGCATGCCTCCCAGGAACATGGCAAACCATAGATTTATATAATAGACTATGGCAGTTGGAAAAAAGGACTCTTTGTTTAGTTACTATATTTATCTGTTCTGAATGACTAATGTAATTAAATCACACACACAGATGTAAGAAAGTCTTCTGGATTTTCAGGTTGTTTTCAGGTCGGGTTGTTTTGTTTGGTTTTGTTTTGTTTGTTTCGTTTGGTTTTTTTAATTCTCTCTGAGTTTATAGTCTTGCAACTGGCCTCCCTAATTTGTACCAATTTGTGCATAGATAGTGAAGTAGGTGGAGTATGAGGAAGACATTACTCTTAATATGCTTATGATAAGAGTACTTTTTTCTTCTTTTTTTTTTTTCAGAAACAGCTCTACACAGAAAAGCTTATTCTTATTTACTATGCTGTAGAGACCCAAAAGGATATTTAATGTATTTGCAATGTATTATTTATATGTCTTAAGGAGTAAATTTTTTTTTTTCATTCAGGGCAAATGATGGCTAAATATATAAATGATCTGTATATATTACTTGCCTGAAATTCTAATTCAACAGAAATCACATTTACTTCTTCTTTCCGGTAAGTAACCACTTGATCTTAAAGTGATCCTAAATTTCATTTATGGTTGCACTTGCGTTTTGAGTCTATTTCAGGCTGACTTTCAACTTCCGAATTTTAAACAAGTTTTTCTGGAATAGATGTTCCATGTATATTTAAAAGTGAGGAGATTCACAGCCCATCTGTTTTACATTTTCCTAGTATGTCCCATGAGTGTTTTAAATTCACAGGGCTTCCAGTATTATTCTGCATATACTATTTTCAAATAAATACTTTGGGCATACAGATGTCATATAAATGTTAATACAATGATACAATTTCCTGTGTTTTTCAATTCAAGGCAAATATTTCTTACACTGTGTTTAATAATGGTTGTACTTAGTGTTATTTATTTATTTGCTGTATTTTCATGGATGTGCTAAATTAAGGAAGTCATGGAAAAATACTTATCAAACATTTTATATTTCACTTTTCTCAGTTATTTTTGTTTTAAAATAGATATAAAGATTGCTGCTTGTGGCTTAAACTTAATCTCAGAAATTAACTACCTTACATGTTTGTTATTTTCCCAGCATTTTTATCCTAATATAAATATAACTATCAAAAAAAAAATGCAGAAACAATTATAACCTACAGCAAAGATTGCACACTTGTGTAATTTCATTCTTCTCTTGATAATATGCAGAATATTGTGTTACCCAAAGATGGAGATAGGCACAAAAGTATTTGAAGAAGCATGAAAGGTTTTTCTGAGAAGTTTTCTCAGCTCAACTGAAAGGAAGGTACCAGACCATGGCATAGTTCTTATATCAACATATTTAAAATAGCTTGCCTGTTTTCTTGTTGTACCTAAAGTGATTTGCCTTATACACCCTTCTAGAAACAAAAGGAAAGAATGGATGATTTCCTATATTGCTAAACCCTCTGTTTCAGCAAGCTGACATGAGAATATATGAGCCCCATCCCCAAGAGCGTAAGACAGGATAATTAGAAGTATACCTGACTGGAGTAGGGGAAGGTTAAAGCAATAGAGCTACATTTTCATAGAGCACAGCCAGTGCTATTGATGGTCACACAGACAGCATGTCCATCAGCAACTGTACAGTACTTAAACAGATAGAAAGGAGCCAATTTACATAATTTTCAAAACAGCCCTTTACCTGTCATGGTGACAGGCAAACACTTTGCACAGAAACTCAGACACTTGATTCTCTTGGTCTGTAATTGCAGCATGAGGGATGCGTTTTCCCAAGTAGATCCACAGTTTAGAACAGTATGTGATGCACATTATTGCTTTACTTTGCAAGATGGTTAATTTCAGAAGGAATGAAGAAATTCCCAGCAAACATAATTTATTAGGATAGTTTCTTATGGTATGATTTACATAGCCAGACTATCCATTATGGAGGGGTTTGAGAGGTGGTTCTCAGTTTTGACAACTTTATTGTTGTTTTACATTAACATAAATAGCATAAATACTGAAACACTGATGACATTTTCAGACTCTAAGTGTTAACAAAGCAGTAGTTAATAATATTGTGGGTACCTACTGGGCTTTAATTTTGGAAACATAAATCTTTATACTCTTAATATGGTGGATTGGAAGACATTACAGCTCATTCTTTTCACCTAAAGTCATTATGAATGTGTTGGAAGGACTCTTTAAAACACCTGTCTGTGGGCTGCACAAGCAAGCAGGTTTTGACCTGAGAGAAGACAAGACATGAATTGGGTTTTTTGGGGTTTTTAGCACAGAGGAAAGGAGGGGTAGGATAAGTAGACTGAGCCAGAATTTGGCAGAATAGAGTGGAATAAACCAGGCATGAAACTGGATAATGCCTAGTCCAGTAACAAAACTCTGGCCAGAAATGGGAAGCTACAGTGGAAGTTTTCTACTTTACCACTGTTTCCCACCATGGAAAAGAACAAGAAGAGTTTTCCGTGATAGCACTAAGGGTTCATTTGATATTGTCAAGCAGGTCAGTGTATGCATAAAATCTCTGACCTGCTTTTTTTGCGTGCCAAGACACCAGCCTAGGCTCTTGGCAAGGGACAGTAGCTGGTACCATATACTGCTAGAGTGTGTAGAGGCTAATATGGGTCTATGTCAGCTGGAAAGGCTATACCACAACCATTCCAAAAAGCTAAAGGGAGATCGTTGGTGATAAAAACTGCTGAGAGGGAGTAAAAGGGACTTCAGGCAGAAGACTCTCTAAAAGGTTCAAAAGGAGAATGCCTTCCTTAAAATAAGCTTAAGATGGATGATAATATGATTCCTCAGATCTGCAAGAAGGGAGAAACAAAAAGTGAATTTAGAGGCTGTTTTTTTCTAGGCTATTTTCCTTTTTCAACTAGTTTTGGAAGTCAATTAATGAGAAAAAGCATCTATAAAATTATGGTACTTAAATTGTTGCATTAATCTCAGGTAATAAATTCATAACCCTTGTAGAGAATGGTAAAACATCAAAGTCAAGACAGTAATCATAGCTACAGCTGTCAGGAATCTGTCCCAGATTTCCCCATCAATGTTTACAACAGAGTACTAGGTTACTCTGGTGTGGCCACTGCCAGCTGGTAGTGTGGGAGACAAAACCTTTGTCTTATACCTGAATGTTCAGCTGCAGTTTGCATGAAATGTAGCTCTTGATGATGACTGAGATCACAAAGTCACACTGGCATACATCAGAAAATTTGTGCAAAACATGACTATGCAGGGAAGGCAAAACCAAACAGATAAAGTGTCCAGGCTCAACCATACACTAAACCAAAAACCACTGGAAGATCAGTTGAAAGCAATTTTTTATGAAATAAGCACTAGTCAAAGTGTAAAATGCAAAGTGTTCCCTGCCTGAGAAGTCAAATGGAGAAAAAGGTGACTTTTAGGACAGAATCACCTGCCATGAAATTGTCTGTTGAAGCTTTAAAGGCTAAATACTTTTCCAAAATTGTACAGATACAGGAGGCTCCTTTTCTTTATTGCCTCCCTTTTGCCAAAAGCAGAATCTCAGATGGTACATATCCACCAAATCCACATTCAAAAATAATTATTCATGCAGTCCTGGACTTCCACTCCTTCTCTACCAGCTTACCTTGTTTCTCCACCTTCTTCTTCACAAAAGTAAGATATAATTCATTTGCTTCATACACATCTATTGGAAAAGTAAAGTTTCATTTGTAGGAGTTGTGCATGATAAATAACACACCAGTTCTAAGAGACTTTATGGTAATCAGTGCATTGCAAAAAATGCAGATGTTTTGATTCAAAACCTTGGGGAAGCCAAAAATTCCAAAGGCATTTATGAAGTTTAGAAATAAGGCTTAAGTGAAAGTTATACTTAGAAATGCTTTATGAATCAGGATGACACCAAATCTGAGCAATCCTATTCAGGAGAGAGTGGCCCAAGAGACAGAGCTGAACCCATGCAAATGATGGTGATTCACAAGGAAATCTGAGAAGAGTGACACACAAAAATTGCTATGTCTCCAGCAATTAGCCAACATTCCAGGGCTCTCTGTGTTAAGAGAAACTGATGCTGAAGTCAGATACTTGTTTTACGCAATCCTTTGCATCAGCAGAAAATTTTCATATGGGCAATCCTCCTAAACTGTGCAGCAAATTCAGTAGGCTGCAGTTGCTTTGTCACCTGTTTTAAGTCTTTCTCCACTTCTACCACAAGATTTTTAATTTTTTTCAGGAGTGTGTTGAACTGCTTTTACATTCCTTGTGCACTCTTTGTGCTGACTGTCTCACCAGCAACCAGTCACAAAATGACAGAATGGTTTGTGTTGAAAAGGACTTCAGACATCATCCAGTCCTCCTTTTTGCTTTTCTGCACTCAACATGTTCCTGCTGCTTATTTTTCACATTTACGCATTTACATCTAATCAGTCCTTCTTACTTCACAGCACCAAATGGTATTAGCTAATCCTTGCCTACTGTTCTGCAGTAGCCTCCATTGCTTCAACTATTCTCAACCTAAGGGGAATGTAGACTGGAAGGAAGTATGAGAATGAAGTATAACCACACAAATGAGTACACTGGCAGATTTGACACAAATTCCAGGTAAAAGCTTATTAACACAGAAAGAAATTCTTTAGCTGGAGGGACAGAGTGGAAGGGTTGCATTTCAAATTGAACAGACTTCAAATCTCTTAAAATCTGCTTGACTCATGCACACTAGTGAAAATGCAGGCCTGTACCTATACAAGAAGAAATGCATGGCTTTACCTCAGATACAGACTTCACAACAGAATCACTGAATCACAAAATGGTAGGGTCTGGAAGGAACTGCTGGAGAGAACTTAGGCCAACCTCCCCTGCTAAAGCAGGTTCACCTAGTTCAGGTTGCACTGGAACATGTCCTTAAGGTCAAGCGAAACTTTTTGTGTCCTATCACTGGGCACCACTCAAAAGAGCCCAGCCCCATTCTCATGACCTCCACCTTTTAGATATTTATATACATTCATAAGATCCCCCCTCAATCTTCTCTTCTGCAGGTTAAACATTCCCAGGTGCCTCAGTCTTTCCTTGTAAGAGAGATGCTCCAGTCCCCTCATCATCTTTGTAGCCCCCTAATTGGACTCTCTCCAGTAGTTCCCTGTCCCTTTTGAACTGGGGAGCCCAGAACTGTACACAATGCTCCAGGTGAGGCCTCACCAGGGCAGAGTAGAGGGAGAGGAAAACCTTCATTGATTTGCTGGTCACATTCTTCTTAATGCACCCCAGAATACCATTGGCCTTCTTGGTCACAAGCACACATTGCTGGCTTGTGGTGAACTTGTTGCCCACCAGCACTCAGAGGTCCTTCTCCACAGAGTTCTTTTCAGTGTTTTATGATAAATGTTGACCATGATTCAACACTTAGGAGAGAAAAAGGTTGTGACAAAAGATGTGCCAGTTGTTCCTCTTCTATAAAAAGAGCATATATTAATTTCTTTTTAATTTTGTCCTTCTGGCCAACTTCATGTAGACAATGCTTTCTTCCACTGTCTGAAAGTTCATGTGACAGAAAGAGCTGGTATGCACTCTGTAATCTAGAATTTCCCCATGCCCTACAAAAGACATCATGCTCGCAGATGCATCTCTATGTAGGTTGCAGAGCACTTTCCCAGTATTATTATTATAGCAGGGAAAAACAGCTCATATAGTGTGATGGTTGTCAGAATCAGGGCATTCAATTCACTGATTTGGCAATTTATGCCAAATTCCGTCCTCTGCATTAGTGTTTTGATTTGAAGCAACATTGCAGTCCTCAAAGACTGTGTCCTTGATTGTCCCTTTGTATGCATTTGATTTGCAAAGCGGTTTTGCTGCACAAGTGAAATTCCTTTCAGCAGAATGAAAGCTTTAATCTTGGTTCTAGATGCGTATCTTCATATTAAAACCACAAGGAATGGTCTCCACTAGGAATGGTCCAGAGTGATAAAGGAGAAAAAAAACCCAAAACTATAGATGGAGAAGCCTGGAGGCTACCTAGCAACACACCTACAGAATGTGACTTCTCTCTGGAGAGCCCCTGATTCCAGGTGAAACCCATCACAGTTATCTCTGCACAGAAGTTTCACAGATTCATCCTTTGAATCCTGTCAGTTACCTCTGAGGACCTACAAAGAGCATTTCACTATTGGGGTTTACATTGTGGTTTTCTTCCCTCTTGTCATTCATATTTTATATTCTGATTTTGAAATTGTATGTTTCCTCATCCTCTGGATAAGACAAAATCTTACACAAAATTCTAACAAGAATAATTACAAGATTCATCAAGCTAATGACATTCAGGCCAAACTGCAAAATAAAATCAGTGTCAGTTGCTGCCTTTCATAATCTGTTTACTTCCTGACTGTGTCATGCTATTAAAATGCTTCATCTCCAAGTAATCTTTTTGGCCTTTGCATTTATGCTATGGCTGACAGGATTAGCTCCAAGAAGCACTTACATATTACCTGCGATATAAACAAGTAGATTAGCAGATGGTGCTTTGGACTGAGACTATTATTTCCTCTGTAATTTATGTATTGGATTCCAGGAGCAGAACATATCTTCTTGTAGAGGTAAAACATTTGTCGCACATGCAGACATTCTGGAAAGAACTTACTCCTCTTCTCAGATGCCTTTTCAAAACCTTTCTGTGAGGAAAATCTTTACTTCCTTGAATTTTCAGCAACAGACTATTTGAACAGCTGGTGCCACTGTAGCTGGTCCAGCAGTGGGCTCCAAAAAGTGCAAGGAAATAGGCAGGCAACAAGCTGGCGTGGTTTTCACCCACTCTATTTGTCTAGCAGAAATGTAGGGCCTTTTCCACATTCTGCATTTTACCCTTCTAGAAAGTAAACTTTTCTTAAAACCCTAACTGTCCATGAACAATGCAATCCAGAAATTCAGGAAGCTACTGTTTTGCTAGAGATCACAGCATATACTTGCTAAATTTGGGAGATACGAGACATTGGATATGTGATACACCATACATGATATTGTAAATATGTATGCACAGTGAACCATATCTTCCATGCATCCATTCACATAACTTGATAAAGAAATCTTATACATATACAAATGTATATGTGTGTGTGTATAAGTGTGTGTATAAATATACATGCAAACTAGAGAGGATATTCTGCTAAGGAGCTCTTTTTTATTAGTCTGGTACTCCTTTTCAGCTAAATTTTCTCTGTAGTTTACTATGTAAGTTGATATCCTTGACACTTTCATAATCAGTATGCCTCTCACTCCACTCATTCTAGTCATACTATTATACATTCACTAAAAGTTTTCTCTCATTCTTTTCCTTATGTTTACCAGCAAAGGTATATTCTTCAACTTAAGATACTAGGTGACAAGGTCAGCTTTCTAAAGCAGGAGATTTTTTTTTCCTGCAGTGCTAAGCATTCACCCTTGTGTCACTTCCTTGGCTTAAACTGCTGAGGTTCTTTTGAGATCAATTTTCACCTCCTATTTAAATCATAGGACTGCTGGTTGAAATCCAGCTTGGGTCAGTAATTCTGCCATATATGTGAAACAAGTTCTTGGCCCAAGTTGATTATTTCTGTTGAAGAGGGTGTCACGATATAGGGAAACAATAGCAGTTCCTTTGGCCTGCTTCCTACCAGCCTCCCTGCAGACTTCAGCAAAGAGGTGTACAGGATGATCCCTTGAAATCAGGACTGAGAATTGTAGACTGAGAATTCCAATGCCTTTATAAAAGCCCTGTAGAAAAACTTTAAAAGCCTTTCATTGCAAAAGTGAGAGAATCTACAGACTAATAACAACTCCAAATTTTTATTTTCTTACAGTTGCAATTCTATTTTAAAATTTAATTTTATAAATAAAAATAGCGACCTGTTGACCATGATGAATCTTTAAGGGAAATAAGAATTAATGGAAAGGAAAAATAAGTACTTTAAATCCACTAATATTAGCAATGGCCCTCTCTCTTAATGTTTCCTTTCTTGCTTTAAAAAAAAATAATAACTCTTTGTCCTACACTGTTGTCTTTTTTCCAATCAGGTACAGCGGCAAGCAATGTCTAATTGATTTTTGTCAAGCAAGTGATTAGATTAGTAAATGCTGACAAGCTCTATTGTGTGACCATTTTTAACCTGGAGGGGGTCTTTACTCTTAGAGGACATTTTAATCTTGATAGCACATGCCTAGGCATCAGGGAGCCCTTTCTGTCAGGTTCACACCTCAAATTAAGCCTGGAGGCTTTTGTTTCTTCTTTTTTAAATGTGTGTTTCCAGTACATGTTTTAATTTTATCCCCCGGTGTATAGTTTTGTAGCTGTGAAACCTGGTGTTGTATTTTGCTAAAGGTGAGGCCAATGTCAGGCCACGATTGTGGCAGTGTGCAGCAAGAGGACAGCTGGCACTTGCCACTCACCACTCACCCCTTTGGGAGTGTGGATGTTCTTGTGACAATATACAATGAGACCGGTCTTGCACCTGGTTTCCACAGCTGCCAGCATGGTGTGCTCTGGCTGCCACATTGCTTTAGAGCACCCTACACTCAGAGCCATCCTAGAGAGTTAACACTAACAGCCTTGTGGTCCCTTAGTTGAGATGAAGGGTCTTGCTTCCCAGAAAGAACACTGCTGCATTGTCATGCTCTGCAGTGCAGCAAGGTGCAGTCTGTCTGATATCTGGGAAGCACGATAGTGCCAGGGGTGGGAAAGAATGGAGATTTCCCTGCAGTAGCTCAATCCCTGGCTTGTCCATGCTGCAGGCTCAGGGTCGCCCAAAGATGTGCTGGATCTGCTGTATTGCTGGGAAGGCATTTCACCATCTCCTTTCCAACCCAGCTAACTGGAGGACGTTTAATACAGAGGGAAAAGCAAGTTTTACAGCATCAAGGGTTTCCTGCCATCAGCCAGCCAGCAACCATATACCCAAGAGGGCCTTTGATGCATTTCTGTGAAAATGCAGGAGCTTAAGTGGAGCTGATAATCTGCCCCTTTGCGTGACACTCCAGGAGTTATCTGCATACTCACTAACTCCAAAACCAACATGGGATCCTAATAAATAAATAATGAAATAAGCCTTGTACCACTTATAAGTAATGAAAATGGAATATGCCTGATAATGTGAACCTGTCACTAAACAATAATGCTTTAAAAAGACACAACCAGAGTCAATAGGCCAGAAATCTGAACTTTTATTCTGGGCTGTCTTTATATGAGCATGTAGATCTCATAATACGAACTTGCATGTTTGGAGCAGCCTCGTTTTTCTATAACAACTAAAGCAGCGTTGGTTGTGTAAGGAAATAAAGAAAATATGTCAATATTAGCATTTCTGCAGTCATGATCTTTCCCACAGAATAATGAATAAGGCATAAATCAGCAAATGATAGAACACTGTAAGACATACAAGTAAAATGTCTTTTCATATTTTGAAGAAGGACATCAGGCTACTCACTACAACTGTAATTTCATACTTCAAGCCATGTACATATATCCATTTTGAATCTGATTCATGAAAGAAGCAGTGAGGTCTTATGGCTTTATGAAAGACAGACACTTCAGCTGCTGCCTTCTTCTGAATCTGTGCTGTGTGCAATGGGCTTGATATTCTGACACTTTCTAAGAGCAGCAGAATCTGCAGATGAAATATAAAGACCAAAAATATAAATTGCAAACACTTTGGGAATATGTGATTAATTATTTAGCAGATGAAATAGACAGCACAGATGTATGCTTCTACTACCTAACAGCCTGAACTTAATGTATGCTTCTACTACCTAACAGCCTGAACTTTATGGTGGAGTCAAAATTTGAGACTGAAAATTGGATAAATTTCGATGTGAATATTTATTTACAAGAAATTACTAGGTTGGTCTTAGGGGTAAGATCATTTTGGAAGATACAGAAAGCATTTTATAATATTTTATTTGATTTCCAGAGGTCTATTTGAAAACAGAGTTTATTTTCTTATGTTACATATTGTAATAAAAGGCCTTAGAAGCAAACAGATTATGTTTAACTGCTTCTTACTTTTAAAAGTAAATTTAAAGTAGCAATATAAAGAACTATTCAACTGTTGCAGAGGGATAAGTAAACATATCATCAAATATGGATTTCAAGATGCATTTTCCCCTATTTCTACACCTAGAAAGATAAAAACAAAAACAAAAACAAAAACAAGCTATTATCTCCTCACACAACTTCTTTGTTGAAAATAAATATGGATATCTTGCATGCAAGGAATCATTCAGTAATTCTGCTGAGAACCAGAGATTCTGAATAGGCATGGTTTCCTGGCTGTAGTGGTAGCAGAGCTATTAAAACAAATGTGATCAATGTTCAATAAAGTTTTAAGCAGGATCACTAATGACAAAGAATGTCAAATAGCCATTAAATTTCTGAAAATTAAAACCATCTGTCCATTACCTTCTCACTGAATCTAGCTTAACATGTCATTTTAAAGTGTTCTGTCAAGCTACATCCGTCACTTTTCATTATACTACTTCTTCAACATCCAGAGATATGGCAGGCACTGCCTGGAGCTGTGCCTGCCCTGGCTCAGCTTTTCTACAGCTTTTTGAATGCCCAACTTCCCGTCAATATTTTTAGTTCATTTCAGAGGCCTGATCCTGCAAATCCTAGGAATACATTTCAATTTTAAGGGCTTTAATAAACTCCTACTCTGACAATTTCCTAAGCAAACTCTCATTGACTTCCCAGGAGGCCTGCCTGCCTGACAACTCATAAAGCAAAGTAAAAGCTTTACCCAATTAGTAAACTACATAGGATTTAGTCCACTATTTTTTCAGTGTAACTAATAAGAGCTATTTACCTGAATAAGGGAAGAAAATATATGACAACAAGTCATAATTCTGCAGGCATTTGTTACCACACCTATGGCTTACAGTTTGAATAATGTAATTTGAAAACGTTGTTTTCATCTTAAAAAGTGTCATACTATTAAAAAATATTAAGGAAGACATACATGAGGGGATTGAGTGCACCCTTAGTAAGATTGCAGATGACACTAAATTGAGTGAGAGTGTTGATCTTTCAGAGGGTAGGAGGGCTCTGCAGAAGGATCTGGACAGATTGGATCAATGGGCTGAGGTCAGCTGCAAGAAGTTTAACAAGGGTTAGTGCCAGGTGCTGCACTTGGGTCAAAACAACCTCCAGGAATGCTGCAGGCTTGGGGTGGAGTATCTGGAAAGCTGCCTGGCAGAAAAGGATCTGTGAGTGCTGGTGGACTGCTATGTGAATATCAGCCAGTAGTGTGCCCAGGTGGCCAAGAATACCAACAGCATCTTGGCCTGCATCAAAAACAGTGTGTCCAGCAAGAATAATGAAGTGGTTGTGCCCTTCTTGAAACTGGTGAGGCCACAGCATGGGTACTGTGTTCAGCTTTGGGTGATGCAGTATGAGAGAGACACTGAGCTGCTAGAGCATGTCCAGAAAAGGACAACAAAGGTGGGGAGGGGTCTGGAAAACATGTCTTAGGAGGAGACACTGAGGGAGCTGGGATTGTTTAGTCTGGAGAAGAGAAGGCTGAGGGGAGACCTTAGTGATGGCTACAGCTACCTGAAGGGAGGCTGTAGTGGGATGGATGTTGGTCTCTTCTCTCAAGTAACTAGCAGTAGAACAAGAGGAAATGGCCTCAACTTGTACCAGGGGTGGTTTAGACTGGATATTTGGAAAAAATTCTTTACTGAAGGAGTGATCAGACATTGGAACAAGCTGCCCAGGGACATGGTGGCATCACTATCTCTGAAGGTGTTAAAAACAATGTAGATATGGCACTTCAGGATATGGTTTAGCAGTCATGGAAGTGTTTGACTTGATGATCCTATAGGTCTTTTCCAACATTAATGATTCTATACTTTTCTATCTTCAGAAGAAAAAAGGCTATTGTGTCAAAAGGCCTGAAATATCTTCCATGACGAAAGGGAAGCAAGCCACAACGAGACATGTCATGTTAGAAACACGTAATTGCTATGCAAGAAGTATTCTTGTTGCAATATTTTGGTATCTCTGCAGTATTTCTCTGGTTTAAGCAGAGAAAGAGGTATTCTCCTTGCCTGTGTACAACAAGCAAGTTTTCCTGCTTCTGATGGATTTTGAATGGATGAATAAATTATGGAAAACAAACCTATTTTAAATATGCATGTATTAAAATGAAGATTAATTGGATTATAGCTGTAAGTCATATACACCTCCTGTATTTGCCATATGACTTTTTAATTATTTTTTTAAAATATGTTGGTTTGGCAAATTCATTGCAAGTTTTTGGCTAGTAAAGTCACATTTCTCTTGTGAGTTTCCTTGTAAGAGAAAGCCTACAATGAATCAAAACAAGCATGGACAGCAGATCAAGATAGGTGATTCTGCCACTCCGCTCTAGAGAGACCTTACTTGGAGTGCCACGTCCACCTATGGGACCCACAACAGAATAGTGACATAGACCTGCTAGAGCAACTCTAGAGGATGGCCACAAAGCAGATCAAAGGGCTGGAGAACCTCTTCTACAAAGACAGGCTGAAAGAATTGGTGCTGTTCAGCCTGCAGAATAGAGGGCTCTGGAGACACCTTATAGCTTAATTTCAGTGACCTACAGGAAGGCTGGGGAAGGACTGTTTAGAAGGGCTTGTAGCAATAGGATAAAGGGCAATAGTTTTAAACTGGAACAGGGTAGATTTAGGTTGGGCATAAGGAGGAACTTCTTTACAATGGCAGTGGTAAAATATTGAATGGGTTGTCCAGGGAGGTGGTTGAGGCCCTGGCTCTGGAGACATTCAAGACCAAACTTGATGTGGCCTTGGGCAGCCTAACCTATTTGGAGGTGTCTCTGCTCACTGCAGTGAGGTTGGACAAGATGACACTTGAGCATCTCTTTCAAGCCAATACAGTCTGTTAATCTGTGAATATAAAAGATAAATAGTTCAAATGTTATTTGTCAAAAGTTTGTAATTTTAAATTTGATAGTGGTGTGAAAATAATTATTTTAACAGAATATAGGAGCAATTACTCCTAAACTAAAAGTCAGGGTGTTCCATCAACTTTAAAAATCATTAGTGAAATTAATTGAAAGTCAGGTTGCTGCATTTTTTGCTGCCAGTTTAAGCACCATAGACTATCCTCAATCAGCCCACAACACACTGAATTATTTTGTACAGTAGTATAATTCAGAAACTTTCAAGACCTCAAAACTATAAAATTTTCCTGTGTGAGTTATTTTAACCTAGAAAGCACTTCAAAAAAATCACATGCAAGCTCCAGGTAAGAAGTCAGTGTGGTCTTTCCAGTCATAAAAGAAACCTGAGTAGTATATCTGATGATCTATGCAGATTGGAAGCAGCCTGCTTCCAATTTGCATACGGAAAGTGTGCAAAGGAAACTGTAGGAATTTAAGGATTATTAAAATGCGCTAGAAACAGTGTTTGATCCACATTATAATATCAGTTATCTGAAGAGGAAAAACAAAACAAAACAAAACAAAACAAAAAGCAACTGACAATTTACAGGAAAAATCTTTCTGTTCTGGGGTTGGAGGCACTGAAACGCCTCTCCATTGTTGCTGGCTTTTTGCATTGTTTTGCTAATACATTTCAAGTCCTTGAATAAAAACTAGTTTGCTCTGTTACTGCTTCTTGCCAAGTAGAAGGATCTGCTAGTTTACATACTATGAATTTAGTAAAAACAATGTTAGGCAATGGAACCTAGTGATGGGTATTTTAGACATACCTTCTTTCATTCTTTTCCTTGTCCTTTTTGGACAAGGAATTTTCAATATAAATCAAAGCATTATCACATTATGACCTCAAAGCCAGTTAACCAGATAAAGACTGGGTAAGGAATATTGAGCATTTACATAGAATACATAGAATACATAGAATAAACCAGGTTGGAAGAGACCTTCAAGATCATCGCGTCCAACCCATCAACCAATCCAACACCACCCAAGCAACTAACCCACGGCACCAAGCACCCCATCAAGTCTTCTCCTGAACACCTCCAGTGATGGCGACTCCACCACTTCCCCAGGCAGCCCATTCCAATGGGCAATCACTCTTTCTGTATAGAACTTTTTCCTAACATCCAGCCAGAACCTCCCCTGGAGCAGCCTGAGACTGTGTCCTCTTGTTCTGGTACTGGCCGCCTGGGAGAAGAGACCAACATCTGTCTGCCTACAACCTCCCTTCAGGTAGTTGTAGAGAGTAATAAGGTCACCCCTGAGTCTCCTCTTCTCCAGGCTAAGCAACCCCAGCTCCCTCAGCCTCTCCTCGTAGGGCTTATGTTCCAAACCCCTCACCAACTTTGTTGCTCTTCTCTGGACTCGTTCCAGCAAGTCAGCATCCTTCCTAAACTGAGGGGCCCAGAACTGGACACAGTACTCGAGGTGCGGCCTAACCAGTGCAGTGTACAGGGGCAGAATGACCTCCCTGCTCCTGCTGGCCACACTGTTCCTGATGCAGGCCAGGATGCCATTGGCCCTCTTAGCTGCCTGGGCACACTGCAGGCTCATGTTCAGTCTACCGTCAACCAGCACCCCCAGGTCCCTCTCAGCCTGACTGCTCTCCAGCCACTCTGACCCCAGCCTGTAGCTCTGCATGGGGTTGCTGTGGCCAATGTGCAGAACCTGGCACTTGGATGTGTTCAATCTCATGCCATTGGACTCTGCCCATCTGTCCAGCCTGTCGAGGTCCCTCTGCAGAGCCTCTCTATCCTCCAGCAGGATCAACTCCTGCCCCCAGCTTGGTGTCATCAGCAAATTTACTGATGATGGACTCAATGTCCTTGTCCAGATCATCAATAAAGATGTTAAAGAGCATGGGGCCCAGCACTGATCCCTGGGGCACACCACTAGTGACTGGCTGCCAGCTGGATGTGGCACCATTCACCACCACTCTCTGGGCTCGGCCCTCCAGCCAGTTCCTAACCCAAGGATTTCAAGGATTCAATCAGTACAAGGCAATAAAATAATGAGAATTGCCCTTGGCCACAGACCAGCAGGTAGTAGTATTTGAGAATCCACCAAAAGAATCTTGCAAATTCCTTATTTAGTGTCTTTTAAGTATTTTACCATTACAATCATTCATGAGGTACACAGGCTCTATCTTTATAAAGCTCAGCAATGAAAATGCAAGGCACCCACCCTCATGAACTAGGAGTCAGGGAAGGAAATCAGAATAAGGTCATGACCATAAAAGAGGAAGTAGTCAGTAATCTGCTATGCTGCTTAGACACATGCAGGTCTATGGGGCCAGATGGGCTACACCTAAGGGTGCTAAGAGAGTTGGCAGATGTGCTCACCAAGCCACTTTCCATTATTTACCTGAAGTCCTGGCTAACTGGGAAGGTCCCAATGGACTGGAGAGTAGCAAATGTAACACCCATTTTCAAGAAAGGAAGAAAGGAGGATCCAGGAAACTATAGACCTGACAGTCTGACCTCGGTACCAAGGAAGGTCATGGAGCAGATCATCTCAAGTACCATTACACAACATATAGAGAACAACCAGAGGATCAGGCCCAGTCAGCATGGGCTTATGAAGGGCAGGTCCTGCCTGACCAACCTGATCTCTTTCTATGACAGGATGACCCAACTGCTGGATGAGGGAAAGGCCGCGGATATCGTCTACCTGGACTTTTGAGAAGCCTTTGACTTAGCTGTTTCCCACAGAATTCTTGTGGACAGATGGGCTGCTCGTGGCTTGGATGAGCACACACTCTGCTGGATAAAGCACTGGCTGGGCAAACGGGCCCAAAGAGTGGTGGTCAATGGAGGCAAATCCAGCTGGCAGCTGGTCACCAGTGGTGTTCCTCTGGTCTCAATGTTGGGACCACTTCTGTTTAACATCTTTATTGATAACCTTGATGAAGACATAGAGTGTGTCATCATGCAGGTGACATCAAGTCAGGTGAGAGTGTTGATCTACATGAGGGTAGGGAGGCTTTACAGAGGGACTTGGATAGATTGGATCAATGGGCCAACATTAATGGCCCATTGCCATTGCCAACAAGGCCAAATGCCAGGTCCTGCACTTGGCTCACAACAACTCCAAGCAACACTACAAGCTTGGGGCAGTGTGTCTGGAAAGCTGTCTGGCAGAAAGGGACTTGGGGGTGCTAATCGACAAGCCGCTGAATATGAGCAAGCAGTGTGCCCAGGTGGCCAAGAAAGCCAATGGCATCCTGGCTTGTATGAGAAGTGCTGTGTCCAGCAGGAGGAGGGAGGTGATTGTCCCCTTATACTCCGCTCTGGTGAGGTCACACCTCAAGTTTTGGGCACCCCAGTACAGGAGAGATGTGGAGGTGCTGGAGCAAATGCAGAGGAGGGCAATGAACCTGGTGAAGGGCCTGGAGAGTAAATCTTATGAGTAATGATTGAAGGAGCTGGGGCTGTTCAGTTTGGAAAAGAGAAGACTAAGGAGAGACCTCATTGCTGTATACAGCTACCTGAAAGGATGTTACAGAGAGGCGGTGCTGGTCTCTTCTTACAGGTATTAATGATAGAACAAGAGGGAATGGTCTAAAGCTATGACTGGGTAGGATTAGACTGCACATTAGGAAGAAGTTTTTCACAGAAAGAGTGGTCAGGCATTAGAATGTGCTGCCCAGGAGGATGGTTGACTCATCAACCCTGGATGTGTTTAAAGGTTGTTTAGAGGTGGTGCTTGGGGATATGGTTTAGGGGTGAATCTTTTAGAGTAGGGTCGATGACTTGACTTGGTGAGGTCTTTTCCAACCTGAATGTTTTTGTGATTCTGTGATTTTCTAATTTCTGGTATGCTCACCTATTTGACAAGAGCCAACAGTTTTTTGAACAAAACAGGAAAACAAAAAATCCAAAGAGAGGCTTACAGACTGCAACAATCCATGATGGCACCTTAGACTGGCCATCCACATACAACGGATTGGATGACCCATAATTATCTTAATCATAACTTCTGAGATAGATGTTACTGTGCCAATGAAGGACTCAGAGTGTTTTTTCTCACTTCATCATTCGGTTGCAGCATTCCCATGTCTCGCTGTGACTGGTCACATCATTAGCTATTTTAACAAAGATGTATCATGAATAAATGCCGTGAATCTTGCCTCAGTGAGTGTCCAATGGGAGTGTAATGGTGGGGCTACACAAAACAATAGATCAGTAGAAACAGCAGTAACATAATGGACACAACAAGATGGGTTATTTCTGTAGGTAAAGTAGCATGAATATGCAGAACACTAGGCTGTTTCAAGATTTTATGTATTGACAGGTTTTGCAAGAATAAATCTAGGGTGTTTGGTTAGCATGGAGAAAACACCATGATTTGGGAAGCGTGGAAGAAAGCACAGAAATAATTTTCAAACCAACTCAAAAGAGGCAATACAAAAGCAAACATCTTCAGCGTGGACTGAAAAAGTGAGTTTAAAAAAGGCTGTCTATCAAAAGCACCACACAATATACAGCAAAGAAAGCTATGTACACAAATTGCCTACTAACAGTGTCTTTATCTCGTATTTAGAGAGGCCCATAAAGGGAGCGTGAAGTAGCTGCATTCCTAATTTAGGCATCCCTGATAATCCCATAATTACACAAGATGAATTCAGAACCTTATGCCTGTTAATAATGCAGGACTGGCTGCAATTTCACCCTGCAGGAAGACAGACACAGAAGTGTAGAGATCAGTTAAGACCTCAGCATACAATGTCCATTTCTGCTGTGTTCAGAGGCTGATCCTTCTCCCTAGGTTTTGTCCCACACTATGGGCAGATCATGCTGCCTTCTGAGGCTGAAACACACTAAACATGTCACTAGGACATGACTCTGCTACTACGTCAGCACTGTCATTATGTTAAACCACCCCTCTTTACCCCTCTTGCTTGTGTTGGATGATGTCTTTGAGGTTCTTTGAAAGCCACTGGTGTTCCCACTTGTTCTTTTTTGCATCTCAGAATATCCACTTCTTTAACTCTCACAACCAAGAGGTACACAGGGTTCAGGTGAGAACAGCGGGAGTGCAGCTTTCTGTTGTTTGTTTAGAAATACTCACTTCACTCATGAATTTCCATCTCTGTTCTAATAAAAGCACTTCTCCAGGTGAATTAAAATTGATTGCATGAATATTCATAGAGAAAGAAAAAATGTTAGTTTATACATAACAGGATTGCATATACTTGTTTGCAAATAGATTTTCCTAAGTACTAACACAGTTCTTCTTGAGAAGATAAAATCAGCACACTCTTTTATCTCTCTTCTATAATGCAAATCAGAATATCTTACATTCCTTTTAGGCATTTCCATTGATGTGTACCCCATTACCATGGTCATCACTGTGTTATGCAATCCTTGGCAGCATGGCAGGCATAAAATTGTTTTCATGCTCATGTTTCATACAGAAAACTGATGTTAAAAGACTTGTTGAAGCATGTTCTGAATGTCTGGACCAGAATAAGGAATTAAACTCAAACCTTCCACTTTCACTGTCAGCGATATCTCCACAGTTTTAATTGCATCTAGTATCTTTGACAAGAACTCAGCTTTCTCCCCACCACTTTATTTTACCAAGGGAAAAATAAATAAAAATCACTTTTAGCCTGATATCCTACCAAAGGCAAAGTTACCAAACTCTATAGCTTTTCATAGAACCATAGAATTGTTAGGGTTGGAAGGGACCTCAAGGATCATCTAGTTCCAACCCCCCTGCCATGGGCAGGGATACCTCACACTAGATTAGGTTGCTCAGAGCCACATCCAGCCTGGCCTTAAAAACCTCCAGGGATGGGCCTTCCACCACCTCCCTGGGCAACCTGTTCCAGTGTCTCACCACCCTCATGGGGAAGAACTTCTTTGTAACATCCAATCTGAATCTACCCATTTCTATTTTTTTCCATGCCCCCTAGTCCTGTCATTAACTGACACCCTAAAAAACCCTCGCCAGCTTTCTTTTCGCTCCCCCTTAAGATACTGGAAGGCCACAATTAGGTCTCCTTGGAGCCTTCTCTTCTCCAGACCGTATAGCCCCAACTCCTTCAGTCTGCCCTCATAGGAGAGGCGCTTCAGCCCTCTGATCATCCTCATGGCCCTTCTCTGGATATGTTCCAGCATGTCCAGATCCTTTCTCTAACAGTGGCTCCAGAACTGGATGCAGTACCCCAGGTGGGGTCTCACCAGAGTGGAGTAGAGGGGAGAATCACCTCCCTTGACCTGCTGGCTATGCTTCTCTTGATGCAGCCCAAGAGCCATCTTTTTTGTTGAGCAGTCTTTTTCCAGAGCCAATAAGCCAGAGGTATTGTACTGGGAAGTACAAGGGAAAAGTGTGCAGGTATTTTGGTATGCATAAGACATGTCAGAAGATCATAGAATGGTTTGGGTTGGAATGGGCCTTAAAAGAATCACAGAAATATTCAGGTTGGAAAAGACCCTCAGGATCACCAAGTCCAACCAATAACCCTACTCTGCAAAGTTTACCCCCAAACCATATCCCCAAGCACCACCTCAAAACAACCTTTAAACACATCCAGGGTTGGTGAGTCAACCGTCTCCCTGGGCAGCACATTCCAATGGCTGACCACTCTCTGTGAATTTTTTTTTCCCTAATGTCCAGTCTAAACCTACCCAGTCATAGCCATTCCCCAATTCCTCTAAACTTCCAAACCCCATGCCATTGTCAGGGTCACCTTCCACTAGACCAGGTTGCTCCAATCTAGTCTTGAACAATTCCACAGATGGGGCATCCATAACCCCTCTGGACAGCCTATTCCAGTGTCCCACCACCCTTACAGTGAAGAACATCTTCCTTACATCTAATTTAAATCTACCCTCTTTCAGTTTAAAGCCATTACCCCTTGTCTTATCACTACATGCCCTAGTAAAATGTCCCTCTCCAGCTTTCTTGTAGGTCCACTGGAAGGCTGCTATAATGTTTCCTTGGAGCCTTTTACAGGATGAATAACTCCAACTCTTTCCCCCTGAACATCTTCATGGCCTTCCTCTGAACTTCAATATATCAGTCTTTCTTATGTTGGAGGGCCCAGAGGGGCACTATTTTTGAACACATTTATCATAAAATTGCAGAATCAGGATTCACCATTGTAAATACAGAAATTATTGAATCTCCTTTTCTTTCATAATAAACTTATCAAATATTGCAAGAACCTTTCTTGAACCAAATGCAGTATTCCTTGAGGTCTCTGACAAGTGACAGGGATTTATAGATTGATACCTGACATCTTTCAGTCACAGCAGAATCCATTTTTCCCATGAGCTGTTCCAGATAGTGGTCCATGAATAGTTTATTGGATATCAATATGTAACACAAATGGCCATGCTTAATCTAAGAGAATAAAATAGCTGGATGTTGTTTCCATTTTTGTCATCCACAAATTTTTCAAATTATAAAGAGTCATTTAAATTGAGACAAAAATAAGGAGGTCAATATTCTTTCAGAAAAATCTTTGGAATTTTATAAACAAAAAAAATCTTAACCATATAAAAACTTGGTTCCCGTAGCTCTTATCTTCTTTAATCACAGACTTATTTATTTTTTGACATGATGGGCTTAATAGAACATAGATTGCTTATACAAGCTAATATGAATTCAACTACATGGGCTCCAACGAACAGATGTTCTTTACTCTGCAGTGTTGATGAGAATGCTGATCAATAAGTGGATAGATTTATTCCTGAAAATTGCATTCTGATGTTTATTGAAAATAATTAAAGCAAGACAATTATTTTAATTTTGAGGGCTTGTTTGTTTGTGTGGTAGAGATTCCATATAAAAGTCTGGTTTCCTTTTCCTGGCATTAAATGAAGTTGGTCAAAATGTGCCTGCTGTGCAATGACAGACTATTGCAATATGCTTCTAATGAAGGAGTTAAATATATTAAATAACCTTTTGACAGCTTTTTGTCGGCAGTGGTGGTTGGATAGGTATTTGGTTTTGTTTATCTTTTTTAACCTATTCAGCTCAAATTGTCAAAAAAAAACCCACAAAAACCCTGAACCCTGAGTCTATGAAATACATTAGTGAAAAAACCCTACATAATATAGTTTAAGGAAAAGACAAACAGTGCCTTTAAAGATAATTTTACAAATGGTCACATTGACATTTCTTCTTTACTTGACTGAAATAGTCCATTTAGAATGTATTACAGAAAATGTTTGACCTGTGAACTAAACCGAACATGCTGTAAAAATAGTGGGATCTTTATTAATGTAAATTAGAAAGCCCGAATATTTTGTTGCACAGGGGTCAGCTGGAAACCCTGTAATCTAATTACTCTTCTGTTTCATTTATGTGCACAGACATTTGCTCCTATAACAGGGAAGACTGTTTCTTTTGGCAGCAGCCACTATGTGGAAGCCTCCAGTATTTGCAGGCTGATAATAGGACTAATGTGCTGGCGCCCTGACAGAGGGCACAGGAGGGCATGCTATTAGATAAGTGTTTCTGCTACATTACCCAGACAGCATTGCCCTTCACAGAATGTTCCAGCCATTGTGCAGTTTGATATCACACAGCTATAGAATGTTAATGCCAACATAATTATGTATTTTGGCTTCCTTTTTGGCAATAGTCTGTACTTAAGCAAAATTTAGTACCATCTTATATGCTCCTACAGCTGGATAATTAAAGGGCATTTCAGTTTTCAGAACAGGGAACTAATGATATGAAGATCAGTGGCTATTTAAAGTTATCCTCTGTGCTTAGGGAGTCTTGACAATTAGGTCTGTTTTCAGGGACAAAATATTTAGTAACAAAAGAATGACAGTTCGGTGCAATTTAGCCAAATGTATTTCTCCTGGGTTAATGCATATGTCACATAGGCTTCCTCATATTTCCCCCCCAACAAAGAAAACTTGTCCTTAAGTAGAATTTGCAGGTGCACGGCTTTAGCTTGAATGTGTGACAAATGTTATGTAATAGAGCTCCAGGAAACTGAGAATGAAGACTGTATTTTCAAAAAAATGACAAGCACTGGGAGTGAAGGAAGAATGAGATGCTTGCTCTTGCCCCAAAGGAATATGATGTTCTCACTGATCAATTTAAGGAAGTCTCTTTGCAGTACCAGGATATCTTAAAATGAGATAAATCTGCAAAGAGGTGAAAGTATTAATTTGATTTATAGACTGCCTTTCTGACTTGTCCTCATGAGCATTCAGCAAGAAAGTTATTTTTGATTCTTATCTATTGGTGAATATCAGTACAGAGATGTCCACAGAACACAGCTGAGAACTGTGTGTATAGTAACATGCTGTGAGCAAAACACAGTTACCAGAAACTAATACAATCCTGGTAGCTGACTTGCCATGAATGTGTAAATGAAAGCCTAGGACTGATTCTTGTGTCAAACCAGGTGGTAACTCAAGGAGCAGCACTTGAGTTACCACCCTGCACTTACAACACTTTTAAGATTAATTTAAAGACATTAAATTACTATGACTTTAGCAGCACATCATTCTTCTTCATGTGCATTGCTGTGATCCAAAGGAGGAACAGAGGCCATATGTATTTTGAGGCTGCTTTTCCCCACATGACGGCAAGGGCAAGATGTGTTAGCATCATATTGCTTGTGAGCATGTGGCATCCACAGCAGCTCTCAGTGCCAAGGAGGAGCTGCCTGGTAGCTCCCCTTAAACCTTGCTCTTGAGCCTTGTGAGCTTCTTGGAGAGCCTCTCTGTAGCCTTAGAAGGATCTCTGGCTTCAAACAAGCTAAGTGAGCTCTGGATGACATCCTGTCACACAAAACAGCTGCTCCTTCCTGCTCCCTTCAGAGGTTGGTTCCCGACCCCAAATTCCTGTGGCATTCCAACCCCGTGCTGTTTAAATGGAGAGACAGCCTGGAGAGAGGGGGCCAGGGCACAGCCATGCCCTGCTCTGATCTTTGTCACTGTGGATAGTAAGAGGGGTGGCACAGAGTGGGCTGCAAGTGGGATGGATTTTGCCACAAAATCGTTTGCCTGATCACCAAATGAGTCATTATGCTCAGCTCAGTGGCTTGGTACCTATTTACCCCTTCCCACCCCTAAACTGCATCTATAACATATAAAGATTCAAGTGACAAAGCATAATGTACAGCAGGGGGTTTATATCTTGGACTTGAATACATCTACTCACAGCTATATTCTGCATAGAGTCTTGTTTGCAATGGATCTTGAAGTAACTCTTTATCATGCAGAACTATAAGAATCAGTATATTATAGCTGGTATCCTCAGCTGTTCAGTCCTGAGGAGAATGAAATGAATGCAATTCTGCCACCTTCTTCATTCTTCTCATACACGATTTTTTGATACACAGATCCAGTAAGGTATAACTCATCAAGTAAGATATACCTAACAAAAAATTCTTTCATTCAGTGCTGTGCTTATTTGGCAAAATTATGTCATCAGCTCTAAAAACAAAAAATAAAGTATTATATAACTATATATTTATAACAAGAAGCCATGCTCACTATTCCCTTTGACAGGGGGAAGACATGAGTGATCTCCCCATTCTGTGATGGGTAAAGCCTACTAGGAAAGCACAGCAGAAATGGAAACAAAGTCACCAGCCAGTAAACTCTAATGAAATGCTGTTTCTGAATATTATTATATCAGCTTGGATCAGGCTTACTAGTAGTCACCATTAATAAAGGAAATGTGTCCATTATTGTAATTTACTCACCTATGCTTCTGAGAACATTAAAAAAAAGGGGGGGATTAACTAGGGGCCACACAGTGTCTCATTTTTAAAGTTTTGTCTTGTCTTTTTCAAAAGAAGCTACACTCCCATGCTGCTATGGCTTGAAGAGGGAAAGGAGCTGTGCAAAGTGACAAGGGTTGTTGCAGTCTCAGAAGCCACAGGAGGGTCTCCTGTTTCCTTCCAACACCTCTCCCACTCCTGTTCTTCCCTGCTGCTCTCCCCCAGTAAATCTGGTAGCAAGTACAACTCTCTGAGCAGATGGGTAGTAAATACAGAGCTGGAGATTATGTCTGACAATAAAAATAAAAGTGTCTGACTCATCATTATGAGTTATATTATCTAAAGACCTCGTACCGGACTTCTATTTTAAATGCCTGCATTTTCTAAGTGTGAGCTTTTTTTCCCCTGACTAACCTTTTAAGAAAGTGCAGTGTTTGGAGATACCTACCTTCCAGAGTGCCAAATGATACCATATAAGGGTCTGTTTTATAGATGGAGCCAAGAGCACTCCCTCTCAAGGCAGGCCCCTCACTGCAGCCCCACAGTGGGCACTGGCTCCCTGGTCCCCAAGCAGCATTCCAGCCCTTGGCTCACACTTTTATCTGCTCCAGCAACTCAGTGCACAAAAGTGTGAGGCAGTACACCTGCAAAAGCAGTTGGTGCCTATAAATTTTACAAGTGCAAATTCTTACACTTACGTGCCCCACTGCTGCTGCCGCTGCTGCTGCTGCTACTGCTGCTGCCCCACTAGCAGTGTTTATTCTCACAAATCACAGGCAGGTTCAAGTGTAAAAAAATTACTCTAACACATTTATGAGTGCCAAATATTCTGCCACAATGCCATTATTAGAGCTCCTCACCTTGCACCATTCTACACCAATGCTAACAGTGCTTGTGCTGAATCAGTCTTCAGCAAGTGGCTTGCAAGTTTTTTTCTAGTACTCGTAAGGTGGGAGGCATCACCAGCCAACAGAGATTTTTGGTTTGTGTTTACTGAAAATACAAAGTCAGTCAACCATGGCAGAAAACAATAAGATCTATCCCCAAACCCAACGAAATGTGACACACACAATTCTCAAAAACTTGGCAGCATTTCATAATGAGGCATGTCATTACATTTGAGCTTTCTGAGCAGTTTTGTCTTGTTTTCTTTACTGACTTGACATTTTTTCTAATCCTATGTGCAGATGACATTAGATAAATGTAAAGGCTATATGACTTAAAAGTTGCACAATGCAGGGGTTTTTTTCTGGCCTGACAGCCACAAGCAGAACTGAGAACAGGAATAAGTCTTTCATAAGAGTAGAATTCATACCTGCCAGCCAGCTGAAACTGGAACCAGCTTGTTCCTAGATTTATTTTTCTAATTGGATACAGTTTGAGCAGATGCTTGTAAAAAGCCATTATGAGGAGAGGCTGAGGGAGCTGGGGTTGCCTAGCCTGGAGAAGAGGAGGCTCAGGGGAGACCTTATTGCTGTCTACAACTACTGTCTCTTCTCCCAGGCAACCAGCACCAGAACAAGAGGACACAGTCTCAAGCTGCACCAGGGGAGGTTTAGGTTGGATGTCAGGAAGAAGTTCTTCATAGAAATAGTGATTGGCCATTGGAATGGGCTTCCCAGGGAGGTGGTGGAGTCACCATGACTGGAGGTGTTTAGGAAGGGACTTGATGGGGTGCTTGGTGCCATGGTTTAGTTGATTAGATAATGTTGGATGATAGGTTGGACTCGATGATCTCAAAGGTCTCTTCCAATCTGGTTAATTCTGTTCTGTTCTATTCTATAGTAGTTAATTAGAAGGACACTGTGAGGCATTTAAATGCTGCTACAAACAGAAATTTAAAGGGCTAAATTCACACTTTTAATAGACAATATGGTTGTAAAAGCAATGAATACATTTCTCCATACCATTCTTTCCTTTTTGAAGAGAAAGTGAAATCTAGACAAAAACAGTAATAAATATCAGCAATATTCCGCTTTCTCCTCTGCTGAATGTTGAGCCACTGAAAGCATCTGGGATGTGTCAAATACCTTCATCTATTGAAGTGTCTTTGCACCTCCTTTTTCTGCCATATAAAAACTATTCATCATTCCATTTACAACAGTAGTAGCCTTGTCTTAGTCTCTGTAAGTTTTTTTGTCCCCTTCATCCTTCTTATTCTTAGCTCTCTTTCTCTGTGGTTAAACCTTAGTAACTTTTAACTGAGAAGTTCAGCATCAACCTCCTGTCACTGTTTTCCTCTTCTGCTCTTTCTCTAACTGTTGTTGCTCAGTGTGCTCTGCTGTCCTGACTTCTCCTTCTTGTTCACAGTTCTTGCTTCATTTTTCTGCCCTTCACATGATCATAGGGCTTAGGCCACTGTGGCTCCAGTCTTCTCTCTGCACCAGTGCTCTCAATGATATCTGTGTGGCTCGTGAGGTCTCCAGCTGTAGGAATTGCCTACATATTCAAACATCTTACTGCTTTCAGTAGCTGCTTTGTCAAGGCCTCCTCCTTGACTTGTAAGCTTTTTGTCAGCTCTTCAGAGGCCCCTTCCAACTCCTGCCATTCTGTGGTTCTGTGGGACTTCTGAACCACCATGCTATCTTCTCTTCTTCACAGTCAGATATTGTTCCTTTAGTTCATATTCTATCTCCATAGTAAAATAACCACAATATGGCTTTCTCATTTGCAAACCTACTTAAATTTTTTAAAAAGTTAAAAATAATAATATATTTTTAAAATTGCTTTAGAACTGCAAAAGGTATCACAGAGATAAACACTCCAACATAGCACCTATAAAGCACATTTACCATAGCACTGAATTGCAAACAACAAAGGGTATTCAGCTTATCTCAAATGGATATTTGTGATCTATTCCTCCTCAAAACTCTCTCCTCTGCTGCTGATACGGGTTTTAAAATCTTGTATGACAAAAAAAAAATAGTTTCGCACACTTTTATTTCAATGACTTTTGCACATTTGGATTTTGGGTTTGGCTCAATCTCATTACATCAAAATTAGGACAGACTGGCACTGTTCCAGCCAGAAGGTAGAAACCAATAGCTCAGAGCTGATAAGAAGCAGCTTCTTAAAACTACCTCCTAGCTGCTCCTGAGTCTGTGAGCACTAACTTCCTGTTCCATTTTGAAATCAAACAGCTTTAGAGAGTCAATTATTTAAGCTCATCTCTTTGCCCTTCTACTAGATCAGAAGAGATAGAAGGAGAGAATCTCATCTAGATTTAGCAATCCCATGCTCTGTAGGGATGGATGAGTGCCACTGGGAACAAGTCACCATTCCCAGTTAGCCCTCACCCTTGAGGTTTCATTTTCATGGGCATGCAGGAGCAAGCTGGAGAAGGGTGATGTGCAGATCTGGTTTTGGTGCAGAATTAGGATATGGCAAGAGCACATAGCCCAGCTCAGAAACATGGAAATGCTCTCAGATCTGGGAATGTAGGTGTAACTGCAGCCATGAGATTGTCTCAACTGAGGTACAGAGAATCTTGGCAACCCCAGGATTATAGCTGCTATTTTCTATCCTTCCCTCCAAATTTATTTTACTTGTTCAGGGAGTTCTAGCTATGCTGCAATATGGAAAGAGTTCCTTCTGATCTTCAGCCTCCCACAGGAAGAGTTAAGAAAAAAAAAAATGGTCAGCAAACAGACCTGAAGGTCATCATGGATATACCTGACTATCTAAGCGCCCAGGGAATGACAGGGTTGCTTGATGACCATCAATTATTATAACATGTAAAGAAGGTCAGAGAAACCCTGGAATATCTGCTTCACTGAATAAAACACATCAACAGGCTGAAACGTAATATTATGTGCAGACAGTCAGGACTTGTGTGACTATCACAGCTGAACCCTGACAAAGTGAACCAGACAGCAGTTTAAATAAAAAAGGGAGAAAAGAGAAAATCAAGGATAATCTTCTTCTGGGAAACAATAAGCTTACTTTATTACATTTTGTGCAAGTGACCTTGTAGAATATTTCTGTATTTCAGGGAGTAACAGTCTATGTCATAAAAACAGTTGGGAAAAGAACAAAGGAGAAGGAATTAAGTCTTGCCTGGGGTAAACAGTTACTACTGAAGCTGTGCCAGTTCATACTATGACTTTGGTAAAATTTCCTTGTGATCAACAAAACAAAACAAACAAAAATAAACAAACAAAGCACCACCAAAACTTGGGCTGAAAAAGCCCAGCTCCACAACAGTGAGCCTAATACACCAATGCAAAGCTGATCTGCAGAGCACTCAGATTTATTCCGTAGGGAGCAACCTTTGCTGACCAAGGCACAGATTGCATGACCTAAAGTGCCTTTTCCATTTATTTCGGTGATGCACAGTTATTTTAGCAGCTTCGTTTCTTTTCTCCTCCGCCGGGTAATAGCATTAGCGGCAGATCTGCCAGAGGAAACCAGGGCTCTCCGGCGGCTGCAAAAATAGCCTGATGTGGCATTCGAGGCACGTAACCCAGAACCTCCCGCCGGCCAAGGGGCGAGCTGGGAGAGACAGGAATTTAGGGTGGGCTGTCACCCCTTGTGAGGCAGCCGTCGCTGGAGGCTGCCTCCGCGACCCCTCGGGCCGGGCGAGGGGCGGGCCCCGAGCCGCATGTGCGCTTGTTTACTACGGGCTGCTGCCCGGTTTGTTGCCTGGCTGTTGTGCTCCCACTCATTCTCTCGCCTGTTTGTTTATTCTGCAGCATTTACGGATCTCCCTCTGGGGATCTAAGGAATCGCATTAAGGACTCGTCTATCTTATCACGGGAGACAAGCTTTATACTCCGGAGGCTCTCTCCGGCAGGCCCCCGGAGCCGACGAGAGGCTCGGGGAGAGGCAGGACGAGATGGCAGGCAGCGCTAAACGCCGCTCACTTTAACTCTTTCCTTGCGGAAGACTTCTCGAGCAGAGATGAAATAGCATCCCCTCCACCCCCGTTCTAATTACAGGCTGAAGTAGCCTTGGAAAACTCGGCAGGGAGGCTTTAAAGGCGGGTGAATCGGGGTGACTGCCAAAGGCACAATCCTAAAAAGTAGTACAGGAATGTTTCAGCTGTGTATGAAAGAAGCCTGTATTTCAGACCCTGCCACCACCCCAAGACTCTTTCCATCTTGAAAGGAGACAGTTCTTCATGCCCTGATTGCTGTTACAAAGCCGAAGGGAATGAAACCTGCAAACCTCCTTCGGTCCAATGCCACTCCCCAGCCCAGAATAAAGTCAAGGCTGGCCCTTTTCCTGTTGTAAATCTGCTTATCTCCTGATTTACACTTAAGAGAAATGTATATATGGGCTAGCGTGCAGACTGCACCATCTCATCCTTATACACTACTTTTATCAGGATATGGGAGATTATGTGAGTAGTTCACACGCACATGCAAACATGCAGCAGTGCAATTACAGGCTAGAGTGTGCAACGCAAACAGCCACCAGCAGAATGGGCAGAGGGCAAATACCTGTTTTAGCTCTTGGCTCTTTTCTAGAGTACTAATAGCACAGCAGTCATCCAGCTGAAACAATGGAAAGAAGTGTGTGATTCACCTCTGCATGACTGAGACAGTTGGGACTAGTCAGTCTGGAGAAGAGAAGGCTCCAAGGAGACCTTATTGTGGCCTTCCAGTGTCTTAAGGGGACCTACAAGAAAGCTGGTGAAGGATTTTTTAGGGTGTCAGGTAGTGATAGGACTAGGGGGAATGGAAAAAAAAATAAAATGGGTAGATTCAGATTGGATGTTAGAAAGAAGTTCTTCACCATGAGGGTGGTGAGACACTGGAACAGGTTGCCCAGGGAGTGGGCATCCCTGGAGGTTTTTAAGGCTAGGCTGGATGAGGCTCTGAGCAACCTAATCTAGTGTGAGGTGTCCTTGCCCATGGCAGGGGGGTTGGAACTAGATGATCCTTGAGGTCCTTTCCAACTCTAACAATTCTGTGATTCTATATGTCACGTATTCTTCCCTATCTGAAACCAGAAGGGCCCAAAGCATCCTAGGAATCCTTCTGTGGGGGCTGTCCTTGCATAACAAAAGTCTCTCTCTTTGGACTATGAAATAAGCTCCCTTCTACCTGTGGATTTCCTTTGAACAGCCCAGGCCTGAAAAACTGCTGAATTCTCTGCAACAGCTTTGTAGTGATTGTAAATGCACAAGACAAAAGATCCTTCAAAAATATCCTACCTTACTAGCTGTTTAAATAAAAAAATTAAAAAGGGGCTGAAATATCAAGAGAGAGATGTTTCCATGTAAAACAGAACTCATCTCTTAGTGTATAATTTCTACAAAGCTAAAATAACTTCCTTGTTTAAAAATGTATTTTAGTTGACAACATAAATGTCAAGAAACAGAAAGCCCACTGCAGAAATCAGCAGTGTCCTGTAACAGTACTGTGATCAGACCCCCACAGCTCTAACATTAGTGCAGGGAAGACACTTGTCTGTATGCAGAACCTTTCCAGTCCCCAAGTATGGCTTGGAACAAGGGCCCTGTGGATGTTTTGCTTTGTTCCTAAATTGTATTTTTAGACAGCATAAAGCATGGCATAATAAGGGAAGCTGTGCTGAAGGACATGATGATTCCCAAGCTGAGTGAACACTACCCTTTACTATTACAAGAGACCAGGAAGATTGCTGATTTGCAGCCCTTTCCCACTGCAACCTTAAGCAAACAGATTTTGATTAGATCAATAATGATCAAAGTTACTTTGTGCAGGGAGGACTTTCGGTTCCTTTAATCGTGATGAATCCACTGCCTCAGAAAGGAAAACAGAAAAGAGAAAGTCAGGGGATTTTTGCCAACCCTAATCATTTGGAATAGTTTTGTTGTTCTCTTTAGTTCAAAACGCTGGGTCCTGTCACAATAGCTCTTTGATATCGGACACTGATATTGATCTGGGTGCATCTGTCTTGCTCAGCAGCTGATAATGACAGCACACGTGATTTCCTGTTATTGAAGCCCCACAGACATTTCTGGAGCCAGAGCTTGGCAGCTCCGGGGATCTTTTCCCATCAGCAGCCCAGTGTCTGATGCTCTCATTGCCTTTCAGACGATGTAAGGAGGATAACGCTGCAGCCCTGCTGAGTTGTAAACAACTTGTTTACCTCCTTCTTGGTGTAATCTGTCCCTGCTTCTATCCGCTCCTGTGGCATCAACAGAGCATTAAAACACCCCGAGCTCATAGGTTGATGAACAGAAAACAACCCAAGGAGCCTTTCAAGGCTCTTACTTTGTAGGGCATGGAAGGTTATTTATACCTGTTGTTTCCAGACAGCCAAAGCAGTCCTGTTTTTGCATGTGGTTAGCTTTGATGAAAGCTAGTTTTTGACATTCATTCTGCTGGCATGAAAGTGTAAGTAGTGTGGGCCCTATACTGCAGAATAATGGTTTGAGGGACAAAACTCCTGTAGATTTTGACCAGGGAGGGAAATCTAAAAACATTTAGAAAGTCTTGAGTCTCTCCTTTCCATACTCCAGACCAGGACTTTGAAACAACAGCCTAAGATCTTGACCCAGAAACAACTTCACTGGCAGTGAATGGGGAGTAACAGGGCTCCCGGTATGAATGTGCTCAATTTGTATGGGAGATGCAGAGCAGCTCTCAAATGTCTCAGAGAGAAAGATCCTGCTCCCCTTGAAATCCAGGGCAACTCTCCAAGCAGATTTGGGGATTTTAAGAAGTGATAGATGTTTGTGGAGCACAGATTCAAAGTTGGCTGTAGTTCATATTGCCCTGAGCTCATTCGTATGAGACACTCCTGTACCCATGCAGGGGGAAACTCCCTGTCAGCCTCCCATCTGCAGAGCACAGAGGCACAATGATAGGCAACTCTTTGGGGGCATGCTCTTTAATAGTTGTTTTGCATAACTTTTGAAAACTTGTTCTGGGAAGTAGTTGCTCTTAATATAAAAATATATTTCCTTGTGTTTTATAGTACCTGCTTGTTCAGTTTGGTGAAAAAATTGAAATGCTACAGAATAAAGACCAAACAGTTACTTCTAGTGCTCATGCTTAAAAATAGAAACTTGAGTTTGATAAAAACTAGCTTCTGTCACCCTCAGGCACAACAGTGTTGAGGATTTTTGATATTCAAATAGAACTGGAGCTGTTGTAAGATCATGATGGTGTATTTAGCAGAATAACCTGAACAGGGTGATAATTCAGGTAACCTCATTTGGGTATTGCCTGATCTAGGGCAGATGCTCTCCTGGGAGAGGGTGTGTGTTGGACGGGAGGATGAAGAAGCAACTAATCTGCCTCAACAGAATTGACTAGATTCACCAGTCTGTCAAAAGGGAGAGGGGGAAACAGCGAATGCTAGTGTCCGAGGCATGGGCACATCCCTAGGACCACCTGTGCAAGCTCAAGAGGGTGGTCCAGCCCTTTGTTAGGCATCAGCCTCTAATGTTGATGAAGATCTTGTACCAGATAAATACTATTTTTACCTCTTCTCTTTAAGCTTGGTCACTGTTTTAGCAGGTTTGACACTGAAAAGGAAAAGCATTGAAGTCCTTCTCCTAGTAACTAGGGAACCTGACTGTGAATGAAATAGATTTAAATCCTTGTCTCCACTTGGTTTTTGTCCTGTGTTCAAGTAATAGGTGCAAAAGGTGGTACCTTCTGATGGTTGCAATCACCTGCAGGACTACTCAGGTTGAAACATGTACATTGCTGACTAAACCTGGCTCACAATAGATATGTCACTGATAGGACAGGACTTACCTTCTAATAAAAAGAGTCACTCACAGGGCTCAATCAGCCCTGGAAATTAATAGACTGAACTGCAGACTGGGCATTAGATGAGTTTTAGACAGCATAGAAAACAGAAGTATAAGAAATTGTATGAAGCACATGAATTTTGACAAGGCCAAGTGCAAGGTCCTGCACCTGGGTTCAGAGAATCCCAAATGTGAATACAAGGTACATGATGAGTGGATTGAAAGAAGCCATGTGGAGAAGGACTTGGGGGTATTTGTGGATGAAAAGCTGGATATGAGCTGGAAATATGCACTTGAAGCCCAGAAAGCCAGTTGTATCCTGTCCTCCAGCAGGTCAAAGGAAGTGACTATGCCCATCTACTCTACTCTGGTGAGACCCCACCTGGAGTGCTGCATCTAGCTCTGCGGTCTCTGGTATAAGAAAGATGTGGACCTGTTGGAGTGAATTCAGAGGGCCACAAAAATGCTCAGGTGGCTTGAGCACCTCTCCCATGAGAACAGAGAGAGTTGGGGTTGTTCATCCTCGAGAACAGAAGGCTTCAGGGGAGACTTTATGCCAGCATTCTAGTAGTAGAAGGGGCCTGTAGAAAGATGGAAAGGCACTCATTATCAAGGACCATAATGACAGGATGAGGGGTAATGGTTTCAAAGTGAAAGTGGGTAGATTTAGATTGGATGTAAGGAAGAAATATTTTACAATGATCATGGTGAAACATTGCAAGAGATTGCCTGAAGAAGTTGTGACTGTCTCATCCCTGGACATGATCAAGGCCAGGCTGGATGGGGCTTTCAGCAGCCTGATCTAGTGGAAGGTGTCCCTGCCCATCACAGCAGGGTTGGAACTAAATGATCTTTAAGGTCCCTTCCAACTCAAACTAGTCTATGAAACAGAATTTCCCACCTTTTTTTTTTTTCATTCAAATATGTTCATTCATGGCCTTTTTATTATAACCAACATGGAACATTGAGGGCTACTTCAAACTCAACTGATTGTCCACAGTTAACTTCTGTGTCACCTGGCCAACAGAAGAGGAAGATACTATCTTCCTCTGATTACAGTTTGTATACTAAACTGATCTATGACTGACACTGTGATGTATTTAGTTCTTGTAGAACTAAATGTGGCTAGAAACCTCTTTTCACATTGCCTTTATCCTGTTTCCATTATGTTCATATGTTCATGAAAATATCCCAGAAAGCACTGTGAGGCTTAAGGTAGAAAAGTACAGGCAGTAATATTTTCAGAAAGTTCGGAGTCATCTAATTCCTAAAAGCATTCTGCAGAAGCTCCTAGATGGTAAATCATTATATAGTCAGGCTATGAACAGTGAAAATAAAATATTTCTCCTTTTGTTGTAAATAATATAACATGTTTTTTTACTCCATGCTAAGTCTGCTTCTGTGGGAGAAAGGAAACATATCCAGCTCTTAAATTCTGTTTTTCATTGTGGTTTGTAGTGATATGGTTGGGAGAGGTACATAATAAATTAATGATAGGAAATTGCAGAATAGGTCTAGGTCACTTTATGCATAAATTTGAGGTCTAGGAGTTGTACATTTCATGCTATCTGGCTTATAACACTTTATTGATTTTTCACTCAGAAGAAAAAAAACCACAGAAGGTCTTTAATAGATCTTTATATCCTCAGTCTATTCTAAATCCGCCTTTGTTCTGATCTTCCTGTGATTCCCACGCTTTCATGGCAGCAGCAAAGTCCACTAAATTGCAGTGCTTTCATAACACAATTACTCAAAAAAACAACAGTAATTTTAATCTCATGAAAAAATATTTACCAGAAAAGTCAGAGACTTGTAGCCCCCAAAGTCAGGAGAGGATGGATAGGGATGTCTCCTTTAACCTTTCATCTGATACAGAAGCAAAAGCCCACTAGCATCTGCTTTCTCCACCTTTCAGTATCCTCACAAGGAGAACTGCAGTGCAGTGTAGATGTTTATTTAACACACCCACAGCAATAATGCTGTGTAGTGAACTGTTTTAGATACAGATAAAAAAAAAATTCACAATGAGATCAAGGTAGAAACAGATCCCAGTGAACTGATTACAGGATCTGAAGAGACAGAAAACAACCCAGCCACTAACCTTTGCAGGATAGGAGCAAAACTTTATACCTCTGCAGCAGTTTCTGACTCAGAGGGGACAGCTAGCATCAGGTTGCTGATGCAAACACAGCATGAATGCCAGCAGCAATGCTTGGTTACATGGGAAAGAGAGGAGACCATCTAATGAAAATCTCTTAAATAGTCTCCTTATGGATCCAAACATTAAAGGATGAGTTTTTCTATATTTAAGTAATAGATGTATTTGAAATTAAATAGATCTATTTTGGAAATAAGCAGTTATCAGGGAGAGTGTTGGTACAATCACTTCTTTGAGAGAATGATGTCAAGCCCTGGTCTATCCATAGGTCAGTATTTAAATAATTGTTTATTTTTACTTAATTCATGTAAATAAACAAAGGACGTTAATAGACTACAGGAAGCTAATGACAGCAACTGAATGGAAAACTACTTGTTTAGAGATTAGAAAACTTTTTTCTGTTCTATCCCTTTTAGAGAAATGGAAGTAAAATAGCCTTTCCTGACTTCAGGAAGCTTTCAAGCCTCATCTTTTCATTTTTTTCTGCCCTTTTGCTGTAATGTAAGCTTAATTTCCCTGGATCAAGCTTGTTGAACAATATCATTAAATGTTTCTTCAGCTGAAGGGAAGGGAGACCTGTGAGACTACTTTCTAACACTATTAGTAGTGCACCAGAATCATTGTAGTATTGAGAGCCAGGAAATATGCTCCAGTACTGGAGTTCTGGATATAGTTGAGCATAGAAGATAACACCAGTTCCTCAGCTATTGCATTGTTACAGTAAGAAGACTGAAGGAAGGAGACTGGAGATAAACTGGGTCACACTGTAGTCCAGCAATGTCAGTGTTTGCCAATGTTCCTCCTAGGAGAATGAAACAGGAGTTACCTGGCACAGCAGTTCCACTGTTACTCGCAATACATGGTATCAAGAAAAGAACGAGAGCCTGTGTGTGGTTGGACAGGCAACCAGTCTGTAACAGAGTCTCTGGGATAGAAGATGGGATCTAAGAGGCTGGATTGCAATCCTTTCTGCAGTGTGCATTTTGGTATGATACATTGCTTTGAGTGAAAACCAAGATTTCAACCTCCTGTCAGGCACATAAATTCCTATTATGTTTCCTGTTAATTTTTGTTCACTTTCTTTGACCCAGTGTCTCTTTGTCCATGCCTATACTGCTACACAAAAGGTGTAGGCACTGCCTACAGTGCGCTTACAGAACAGGTATGAGGCTGTGCAGGAGGAACAGGTCATCAGTAAGGCTGAGGACTCCAGAAGGTCAGGAGCTGCACCAATGACAGGTTGCCTCAGGCCAGCCATCAAAACTAATCCAGAAAAGAAACCTTGTAGGGTCATCATTATAGGAGACTCCCTACTGAGGGGAGCAGAGGGCCCAATGTGTAGACCAGACCCATTTCATAGAGAGATCTGCTGCCTCCCTGGTGCCCAAGTAAAGGACATTGTAGGTAAAATTCCCAACCTCGTGAGTCCTTCAGACTACTACCCACTGCTGGTCTTTCAGGTGGGTAGTGACGATGCAACAATGAGAGGCTCACAAGCAATTAAAAGAGACTTCAGAACCTTAGGGCAACTGCTAAAGGGATCAGGAGCTCAAGTTGTGCTCTCTGCTATCCCTCTAACATCAGCAATGGATGAGGGAATGCTGAGGAAGAGCCAACAGGTCAATTCATGGCTCCGGGGCTGGTGCCATCGACAGGGCTTTGGGTTCTACAATCATGGCTTGGTTTACAAGGCACCAGAGCTGAAAACAACTTATGGGACACACTTGTCCCAGAGGGGGAAAAGGATCTTGGGGCAGGAATTGGCAGGGCTCATTGATAGGGCTTTAAACTAGATTTGAAGGGGGGGAGGGGTTAATAGTCTCCTGCTGGCCAGTGACAGAGGGGCAGCTCACCAGTGGCAGAGGGATGGAGATCTGGTAAGGGCTCTCAACTTGCTGCCCTGAGGCAAGCCACAAATGATGCACCAAGACACTATGTGGAAACCAAGGGGAATTGGCACAAGAAGATGACAGGGCCAGCCCAGCTGAAGTGCCTCTATGTGAATGCATGCAGCTGGGGCAACAAATAGGATGAATTAAGGGCCACTGTGCTGCTGGGATGCCATGACATAGTGGCTATTACTGAAACTTGGTGGGATAATTCCCATAAGTGGAATGTAGGGATAGATGGGTATAAGCTCTTTAGGAAGGATAGGCAGGGAAGGAGAGAAGGAAGTGTTGCCCTCTGTGCCAATGACCAGCTGGAATCAGTGGAGCTCCACCTGGGGAGGATGATGAGCTGGTTGAGAGTGTATGGGGTAAAATTAAAGGCAAGACAGGGGAAGGAGATATTACTGTAGGGGACTCCTACAGGCCACCTGACCAGCAGAACCAAGCAGATGAGGCCCTCCACAGGCAAATAGAAGCAGCTTCCAGGTCACAAGCCCTGGTCCTCATGGGTGATTTCAATCACCCTGACATCTGCTGGAGGGACAACACAGCAAGGCACCAGCAATCCAGGATGTTTCTGGATTGCATAGAAGACAAATTCCTCGTCCAAATGCTAGAAGAACCAACAAGAAAAGGTGCTATGTTGGACCTTGTTCTCGCCAACAGGGAAGGGCTGGTAACCAATGTGAGGCTCAGAGACAGCCTTGGCTGCAGTGACCATGAAGCAGTTGAATTTAATATCCTCAGGGCAATCAGGAGGACATATTCTAAGCTTACGACCCTAGACTTTAGGCGTGCAGACTTTGATCACTTCAGGGATCTGCTAGACAAAGTGTCGTGGGATGAAGCCCTAGAGGGAAGAGGGACCCAGGACAGCTGGTCAGTATTCAAGGACCACCTCCTCTGTGTCCAGGAGCAATGTATACCAACAAAGAGAAAAGCAGGAAAGAATGCTAGGAGGCCTGCCTGGATGAGCAAGGAGCTGCTGGATACACTATTTCTTAAAAAGAAACTCTACAGGAAGTGGAGGGAAGGGCAGCTAGAACAGGGGGTATATAAGGAAGCCTCCCAAGCAGCAAGAGACCTGGTTAGGAAAGCCAAAGCACAGTTTGAATTTTATCTAGCCAGGGAGGTTAAAGGAAACACTAATAATTTCTACAGGTATATTAATGGCAAGAAGAAGACTAGGGAAGGTGTGGGCCCCCTCAGAAAGAAAACTGGTTAAATGGTCACAAGTGATGTGGAAAAGGCTGAGGTACTCAGTAACTTCTTTACCTCAGTCTTCACTGCAAGGGCCTCTAGCCACAGTCCTGATGTCATGGAAGACAATGCCAGGGACTGGGAGGAAGAACTGCCCATTGTAAGTGAAGATCAGGTTCGTGATCACCTGAAGAACCTGAAAGTGTTCAAGTCCATGGGACCCGATGGGATACACCCAGAGGTACTGAGAGAACTGGCAGATGAGGTTGCTGAACCCCTCTCTATTATATTCCAAAAGTCATGGCAGCCTGGGGAAGTCCCCACAGACTGGAAAAAGGGAAACATTACTCCCATTTTCAAAAAGGGTAAGAAGGAAGAACCAGGGAACTCCAGGCCAGTCAGTCTCACCTCTGTGCCTGGAAAGATCATGGAGCAGATCCTCCTGGAGGCACTACTGACACTGAAGAATAGTGAAGAGGTGATTGGGAACAGTCAGCATGGCTTCACCAAGGGCAAATCCTGCCTGACAAACCTGGTGGCCTTCTATGAACAGGTGACAACATTAATAGATGAGGGCTGAGCAATTGATGTCACATACCTGGACCTGAGCAAAGCCGTCGACACTGTCCCACACCACATCCTGGTCTCCAAGCTGGTGAAACATGGGTTTGATGGGTGGACCACTAGATGGATAAAGAACTGGCTTGATGGCCGCACCCAAAGAGCGGCTGTCAATGGGTCCATGTCCCAGTGGAGGCCAGAGACACATGGAGTCCCTCAGGAATCAGTCCTGGGACCAATCTTGTTCAACATCTTTGTTGGTGACATGGACAGTGGCATCGAGTGCACCCTCAGCAAGTTTGCTGATGACACCAAGCTGTGTGGTACAGCAGACACACTGGAGGGAAGGGATGCCATCCAGAGGGACCTTGACAGGCTGGAGAGGTGGGCACAAGCCAACCTCATGAGGTTCAGCAAGACCAAGTGCAGGGTCCTGCATCTGGGTCAAGGCAATCCCAGGCACAAATCCAGGCTGGGCAGTGACTGGCTGGAAAGCAGCCCTGAGGAGAGAGACTTGGGGGTGCTGGTGGCCGAGAAGCTCAACGTGAGCTCTCAGTGTGCACTTGCAGCCCAGAAAGCCAATCAGATCCTGGGCTGCATCAAGAGAAGTGTGGCCAGCAGGTCAAGGGAGGTGATTCTTCCCCTATACTCAGCTCTGGTGAGACCCCACCTGGAGTACTGCCTCCAGTTCTGGAGCCCCTATTACAAGAGGGATATGGACATGCTGGAGCATGTCCAGAGAAGGGCCACGAGGATTATCAGAAGGCTGGAGCACCTCTCCTATGAGGACAGACTGAAGGAGTTGGGGCTGTTCAGTCTGGAGAAGAGAAGGCTCAGAGGTGACCTAATTGTGGCCTTCCAGTATCTGAAGGGGGCCAACAAGAAGGCTGGGGAGGGACTTCTCAGGATATCAGGTAGTGATAGGACTAGGGGGAATGGAATGAAGCTGGAGGTGGGGAGATTCAGGCTGGACGTGAGGAGGAAATTCTTCCCCATGAGAGTGGTGAAGCCCTGGAAGGGGTTGTCCAGGGAGGTGGTTGAGGCCCCATCCCTGGAGGTGTTTAAGACCAAGCTGGATGAGGCTGTGGCCAGCCTGATCTAGTGTGGGGTGTCCCTGCCCATGGCAAGGGGGTTGGAACTAGATGATCTTTGTGGTCCCTTCCAACCCTGACTGATACTATGATACTAAGCTCATGTAAACAGCATGAAACAATGAACATATTCAGTTCATATGAAGTATGTTGCCAGATTCACAGACAATCATTTGGGTGATTGAGAATCATTAAAAATACACCAATACTTGCATATTATTTTTTTTTAACCATCTTTAAATAAAGGGATTTGTATTTCTCTTTCACTGGGTTTCCAGGCTTCCATGACAAGATCAGTAAGTACTACCAGATAAATCTTGTAAATCTAAGTCAAAAGAATTATAAATGAAATATTAGAGAAGAATTATTTTATTGCCTTTTGTTGCTTTATCCACATTGAGTAATCAATACATACAGAAAATGCATGATATATGAAAATTTTAGTTAAACCCTTATACTGAAGTCTTTTATTTGAGTCATAGAGATTACCTCCTGTAATACCAGATGTACAAGAGAACAGGTCCACTGAATACAAAGGACTGTTCTAAGACTACAATTCAAAACAGAGCTGGTAGTAATGAGGTTTTTAACTACAAGTTTTTAACTTTCATATACAAGTTAATAAACATAAACACTAGAGGTATGGAATTTTGTTTGTTCTGCATTCTTCATCTACTCTCATATTACCAGACTTTTTGCAATAGATATTGTAACTACAGCAACATTCTTTAATAGATAAATAACCTATTAGCAAATGGGCTGAGGTGGCTTTGCAGAAATAAGCTCAAGTTGAATAGTTTGTCAGTTTAACTTCTCCTTGTATAAATATATATGCCTCTTTTGCAATGGAAGAATTCAGGACTTGAAGTCATGTGTCATTTTATCTCCATAGTAAGTACATTTTATTTGTTTTGAGTGTTCACAACATCATTTCTGTGACATTATTAAAAAACATATGCTCTACTATGGGTTAGGAAAAAAGAAAAAAAATGCTTTATTTGACAGATATTCATTTGCAGAATGTTTTCTGTCCTATATTTTGTCCTATTTGAAAGTCACTTTTTTACCAACTTGAATATGAACCAGTTTTACATGCACATTTTTATTAGCTACTTAAATATCACAGATAACAAGTCATAAAATATTTACGTTCTGCAGATTATGCAAACCAAGTGGCTGCTTCTGTTGCTATTGAAGTTAATGGGAGTTTTACACAGACACCAGTGGGGACAGGATCTGGCCTTCAGGAACCTGAAAATATAACCAAAGTAAATATGTGCCCTTCATTTTCAAATAAAACTGTGATTAAGCTATGGTTGTTTCTGTGCTGATAGGAGTCTTCAAATAAAATCAGAGCAGCAATTTTTCAAGCAATTGGTGTTACTTTACTCTAAAAGCAAATTCTGTAGCAATTTTTTTAATGCTGAATGGACTGAGACCACAACAGCAAGAGATTTCATTAAATAGCCACAGGACAAGAGTCTCTGATCAACCTGCTTCAGAATCTAAAGGAAGGAAGGGAACATGACTTTTCAGGAATTACAGACATCACATTGCCTCCAACTGTAATTAGATCCAATACAAGTAGCACAGAATATTCTGTGCTACATTATTATTTCTTCGGAGAGGCATCCAAGTTGCAAGACATTTAGCCTTTGTCACACCACCCTTTCTGAAGTTGTCAAACTAGAAAACGGTGCCTCTGGCAATCAGTGGTATGCTAGCAAATAAAACAATTGTTGAAGCCATCCCTGGTGTCACAAGTTGGACAGTGGAAAGCGCATAACGAATACTTTGTCAAATTTAACCTTTTTCTTAAAGATTTTTTTACACTTAACCTCACCATTAATAAAAAAATGGCATGTAAAATTCTGAATTTAACCTACATCTTACCATTTCCCCAAGGAGATATTTTCAGATGGGAAAACATGCCTGTGTACTTTTGGCTCTTACAATATGTAAATATTAAAGTCTATATTTCCAGCTAAAGGAATGTGATTTGGTTACAATAGAAAGCTCTCTTAATATATTTTGCATCCCACAGTTGTCAGTGGTTTTTACAGCAATCAGGTCTCCATGGAAGATGGATGAGTCTGCCCTGAAAATGCCCATATTTAATCAGGCTGGCTGTGAGAAATTGTCTTTCAGATTCATTTGCAGGCATGTTACATATAGCATGAGTAAATATGAACCAATTTCTGTCACCGGAGGCTGTGCCACAAACCCTCTAATTGGAAAATGCAGTACTGACAGCTTCTAACTCAGCCCAGGAAGGAAGGAGTAGAGGAGTGGCTGGAGGAGGACCATAGGCCAGGGAAGAAGTGAGAAGTGGCATGAGGTTGTGCTGAGTCAATATATCCCCACAGCAGGTTAAAACAGACATTTTCCCTTTTCTTTTAGGGAGGTTCTGAGTCACAAAGAACCTACTCTTCTATTTCATCTATTGTGTATCATATTGCTTGGAGGAGGATGAAAATTAAAAAGGAAGATGAGAGGTAATTTGGAAGAGAGGAACCATATCAAAATATTTCCTGCACAAGCTTAACATCTAACCTATCTCTTTGTGCTACTCTAATTGACTTAATTTCCTACAAGAGGTTATGATAGAGGAAAATGTTCTTCTGCAGAAATACATACTGGGAGTAGAGGTGGTAGGAGGCTGGCATGGAAATCCTATAGCTCAAAAACATTTATATCCTCAGTTAAGTTACCCATCCATCAAGCTTACAGAGAGGGATTTGGCTTCAAGTATCAAGAGTAAATGTTGTGAAGGAAGAAAAAAATCCATTCTTTGCATGTGGATGGTTTTGGGGAAAATGTGTAACCTAAAATTAAAAGTCAGATGTAGTATATGTGGTATTCATTACCGCATGATACGACTGTTATTAACAAGGTATTATTCATTGACAGTTTAGCTAGTGCAGATAACTGAATGGGCATAATATAATTTTGCTTGGGTTTCTTGGGAGTTTGACTTAGTTCAACTTAGTATTACACAATATTCTCATTAAAAATTAGCACTTCATAAAATATGCATGCATGAAATGAATTAAAAACCATCTGAGACATCACAGAACGCAGGGTGAAAATATTAATGAGCAGAATTGCTTCTCTTTTGCTGGTCAGTTTTCAGCCTAGTCTCTCTTTTAAAATTTTTATGAATGACTTGAAATTAGACATTAAATTGCAACCTGTGGGAAAAAAAAATAGGTGAAATAATAAGTTGATTAAATGCTAACAAGTTACAGTTGCAGAATAACCTGGTTTACTTGTGGAGACAAAGTGATAGTTTAAATACTCTTCAAAGACTTCAGAACGACAGGAGGTCTATGATCTTCCTTCTTATTTGCATTTACATTCATAAAGTTAGAAGAAAACTCCAGGGAAATATCCAGTTATTATTCCCAATCCCAGCTCCAGGTAAACATCCAGTCATTATTTCCAGTTCTGTGGCAGGGCAAACGGTATGTGCAGGTACGTGGCAGGTGTAATGGAGTCTTCCCTAGGTTCTCTCTCTCCCTGAGCTCCTGGGGCTCTTTCTCCAGAGTTACTCCTCAGTGTCTCCACCCCAGCCTTTATTGTTTCAAGAGACTCTTCCTTCCCAGGTGTACAACTTGCCCTCTCTGGATTGCACAAGGTCCCTGTTTGTCTATCCTTCCAGTCTGTCTAGGTCCCTCTGGATGACAGCCCTACCATGGGACATATTGAATGGTCCCCTCATTTTCATGTAATCTGTTCATACCCCTTACCACCTGCATAAGGCCACTGATAATGATATTCAACAGCACAGGTACAAGGATAGGTCCCTGCCATAACTACTTTGTTGCAACCTCCAGGGCAGAGCACAGCCTATTGGCCATGACCCTCTGAGCCAGACAATTACTTCCAGAAGTTTTCTTTCCAGCAGAGCAATCTTGGTGCAGGGTTAAGAGAAGCTGCAGATCCATGCTGAGTATGCTAGCTGGTCCTGTCACCTTAACTGTGCGAACCTGCCCTTATGTGGCATAACACTGTGCTACACTAACACATTTGGCTTCTCAGCATCACTCTAATTTTTCAAAAAAGACTTCCTATTTTGCCTCCCTACCTAAGATGATGAAGGCCAAGCCTTAGCTGGGGTAAATTTCAGGGGAGACCTTATTGCTGTCTACAACTACCTGAAAGGTGGTTGTAGCCAAGAGAGAGATGGTCTCTTCTCCCAGGCAACCAGCACCAGAACAAGAGGACACAGTCTCAAGCTGCACCAGGGGAGGTTTAGGCTCGAGATGAGGAGAAAGTTCTTCACAGATAGAGTTGTTAGCCATTGGAATGTGCTGCCCAGGGAGGTGGTGGAGTCACCATTCCTGGAGGTGTTCAAAATGGGATTGGACATGGCACTTGGTGCCATGGTTTAGTAATCATGAGGTCTTGGGTGACAGGTTGGACTTGGAGATCCTTGAGGTCTCTTCCAACCTTATTGATTCTATGATTCTATGAAATGTTGAGATAATCAGATCAGTTGGATCTATTCACTCCACATTGGGCAATGAAACTAAACGAAGTAGGAGATGCAATCTGAAATGTCATGAAAGATGAAATTCAGAGAGTTGCCAAGTATCATTGGGTTATCCAAGACAGCCAACAGTGCTTTAAGGTATCAGTAATGAAAAATGAAAAGCCTTTATGCATAACTTACATATATGCACATATAAATGCATCTCTATATGAATGCATATAAATTTGCATGCATGTATTTAGCATATGTATTATTTAGTAGGATTATTTCCTTCGGTTGATTTGATTTGCCAAGCATTTTGGTACTCTTCTTTCTGCAACGCTTTTATTGTGATTGTATATGTAGAGTCATAATGCTTAGTGAGTCTTAAGGATTATAAAAGGTGAAAGCTTTTAAAGGCTAAGAAACCTATCATAAGGATATTTTAAGCTCCTGTTGATCACAGGAAATTTAAACTAATATCTTTGTTTACATTAACCAAAAGTGAAAATATAGTGCTTTATAAAATGCAGAATGAAATAATAAAGGAGAGAACACAGTTAAGATGTCTCTGTGGCAGGAAAATCATGAATAGCAGAGTGTGAGAGGGGTGGGGAGAAACAGGAGAATGATGACTGTTTTCCAGACTGGAATACTACTAAAATAATCCAAATTAGAATTAAGGAGGCACTTTTCTATACATGATTTTTCATGATGGTTAAAAATCTCTTTCCTTTGTTGAAAAAATGATGTGCTTTTTCAGGGGACAGGATGCAAGAGTGATTACTAGCAATTCCCATTCCCTTCCAGCATGCAGACATATACATTGATTATTCCTGCTGGTTTTACCAGCAGTGATGTGCATAAAGCCCCATACATCACCCTGCAATGATGTCCTGAAGAAATGTTTTTATTACTGACACACTGAAGAATGTTCAGTGAATTCACTTACACCTGCTCTCTTTGATGCTGTCCTCCTTTATAGAGATTTCTAAATCAATTGAAAAGAATCCTTAGATCAAGGAAGGACATGTGCAGTTGTGGTCTTCATAAATGATATGGAGAAATAGTTACCAAAGTCCACTCAGGAACAGTTAGACAGGGAACCTTGCACACACTCACTGAATTTATTCACACATTTACTTAGCAAACAATTCTGAATATTGTCTAAAGCAAAATAATAAACCATATTTGTATCACTTTAAAAAAATAATTTGGGAAAGAACCTGATTTGCTGCCTCATCCTTTTTACTCACATTTCATTCTGAAGTCTTGAAATATTGCCTTATGTACCCCTATTAATCTTTCCCTATTTTTTCCCCTTGTCTTTTCTTTCTCTCCCTTTTGTCTCTTTCTCACTCTTTTATCTCTTCCTCCCTTTCTCTCTTTCTTTCTTCATGACCAGCAAGCAAAACCAATCTGTATCATGCTAATTGTCATGAGAGCATTACAGTTGTTTCCCTGGTTTTGCTCCCCATCCCTGCTATAGCTTGGTACTCCCAGCCGCATGGTGCTACATGAATAGCTTGGCCTATGGGGACCTTTCTGTCTGGGACAGTACCATTCTGTCCAGACAGGGAGAGATGGGATTTTTGTATTTCTTAGAAAAAAAGGGAAGGGAAAAAAAGACAGACCTTACTGCAGCCCTTCACTCACGATTCCTCCTCAGGAATTCTAATTCCAGCTGCACACTCCAAAGGGGCTCATTGCAATGATTATTCCAGGCATAAATCATCATTCAATAGCTTTGTGTTCACGGACCAGCTCTGTAGAAATGTCTTTCTTTTCTTTTTTTTGTCTTTTTTCTTTTTTCTCATTTTCATATATTGTTCTGTAGTATTTGCTAGCAAATTGTTATCTAACACAGCAATTGCTTGGGGGGAGAATCAGAATTAGTAAATTCTTAATTTTAAAATAATTGCTGATTTGAGTAGTACCTTTGAGAAAACATGGACAGCACAGCTGTCAAGAAATAGCAATTATTTACATACTGAATGAATGCATTTGTACTTTACCCTTATGGAAGGGCATTTTACTTATCCACTATTCTCTTTCTCCAGGAATATTCTCTGCAGTTTTACAGCCATGTTGTGACTGTTGCTGTGAGAACAATTTCATTTTACAGGGGGCATGTTTCTTAAAAATATTTGTCAAAATACATCCCCTAATTTCTGAAAAGCAAGACCCAAAGAGATAGAGATAGAGCTCATTGATTTGCTCAATAAAAAGGTAACACAGACCATGCCCTAAACTCTGCATCCAATGTCTCAGCTCAGAGTCTTCCTAATTGCTATTTGTTAATCACCGACACTTTGTTCCAATTACATAACGTGAACACCAGGAACTTCATCGTGCAGATGTTTTTTCTAATCAGAATGCTGAAGCTACAATTTTGTGTAAACAAAGATTATTTTCTTGAACTAAAATTGTTCATATCCATAGTTATCACACATATATCCTTGATATACCACATGGTCTTCATTTGCCTATAATCAAATATCTATAAAACTAAAAATAAAATCCTGTGCTAAGCACTTCTACCAACTGCATTTCACAGATTCAAACTCAAAGAGTAGATAATTCTTGTGTTGCTGTTTATTAAATTGAATAATATCACTGCACATTGAAGAGTCCACTGGTGTGTATGTATGTATATATAGTAATAGAAGTAATGGTTTTTCCTGAATAGCAATGCAATGTATCACATCTGACAGAAAAATGTGACCAATAAACCTAGTTAGCTCAGTATAAATTAAGAGCATGTTCAGGAAGACAAATGAATTTCTCATCCTCATGTGGACAGTATTTAAAGTTTATTAAACTGAGCTAGGCATTCACTGAATCACAGAATGGGAGGGCTTGAAAAGGACCTCTGCAGAACATCTAGTTCAACCACCCTGCAGGTACATCCACTTCAAGTTGCACAGGATGCACCCAAGTGGGTTTTTTAAGTCTCCAGAGGAGACTCTACAACCTCTCTGCACATCCTGTTCCAGTGCTCTGTCACCCTCAAAGATACCCTTCTTGGAGAAGGAAGCAAGTGTGCTCTATCCACTTTTCATTCCCTCCTCTCCTCCTGCCCACACTGGGTTCTGCGCTCCTGGGGGTGGAAAGCAGCTGAGCTGCTTCACAGTCCATCCCCACCCATCCCTCCTATTCAAACCTGCACCCAGCTCTCTATTAAAGAGCTGCCTCTGTAGACAGTGGCAGACACTCTGCTTCCCTACTGATTGGCCAAGACTTTTATTAGACCTAAGACCACACATGCAAGCTGCCAGGCTTCCAAAATACCAGCTGTTTACCCTGCCAGAACTGAAGTTCAGTGAAGGTGAAGTGTATAAAAAACTTGGAGGGTTTTGGCCTTAAATCACACACCAGAGGTCACAGAGGTGATCTGTGTCAGAACATGCATGGGCACATAGATCTCCAAAGTAAGGGGCTCCCTAATTACTGGAATGTCCTGCTTTTTACAGACATTGCACGTTTATTTTATGCAAAAGTCCAATGACTTTTTCAGTCAAAAGGGAATCGTCTGCACTGGTGCCTCATTACAGTCTATCCCTTGTTCACTCTTTGTCACTGCAGCTCCCATTATGCCTGTGCCTTGTTTTTTACAACTTGTGTACAGGAAACCATGAACCTTGGGAGTCTGGACTTGGGAGAGAGTCTCCATGCATGAGATATTGCCTGTGGAATCCTCTGGCTAATCTGTGCTCACTTACCTGGTTTATACATTGGTTTGCTTATACAGAAGAGTAATCTGTGCTCACTTACCTGGTTTATACATTGGTTTGCTTATACAGAAGAGAAACCTGCAACCTCCTGTTGCCTAGGAGAAGGTGGCATTGGGAAAGCAACCAAAGATCTGGATGCACAGTACCTAACATCTGCTAATATTATGAGCATTCATTGGTTGATAATATTAGTTTACATCACTATTTCCTTTTTCATTTGACATAAAATATATTTTTTACAGCTAGTTGCTACTCTTTCCAGGAGATTGCATGTGTTTTCAGATGCCTATCACGGTTCCTTACAGATCTGTGTGCTAACAATTGGTTTTCCATATTACAAAGGAAAATTTAACAGTATAGTAATCCCAGAGATTGCAGACATCACTATTTTATCTCTTTTTCAATACACAGAAATCCAGTGCCAGGAAAGAGAAACAGCCCAGGCATACCCTTCTAACACTGAAATCCATTTTCCATACTCAGGCTAGATCATTATTTGCACATGAGCATGGTCCCAAATTTGTCATTCAGTCATACTGTTTAGTGGCAAACCCACGTGAGTCTTTAGGCAAAGTTCAAGTCATCCCAGCTAAGGAATCTCAGGACTTTGTTGTCTTTAAGCATGAACATATTTGGGACATGGACCAGCAGGAACTTCCACTGCTTTCCTAGTATTCTTCCATGCTCCTCCTGCTTTTGGGAGTTGTCACAACTTCAAAATCTTTTAGACAATGCCAATCTCTGTCACTGCATTTGGAAACATGCTGAACTTCATGAGGTACCCATCAGCCCATTTCTCCAGCCTGACAAGGTCCTTGTCAATGGCATTGTGATACTCTCACATATCAGCCATTCCTCTCTTTCTTGTGCAATCTGCACACTTGGTGAGGGTATGTTCTGTCCCATCACCCAGGTCATTGATGGAGATGTTGAACAGGACTGGACCCGGTATTGGCTCCTGAGATACATTGCTAGTTGCCAGTCCCCAGATATTGATGTTGTGAGTGTACTGCTGACTTGTGACTCTGCAACTGTTGTGCAAATTCCTATGTGAACCAAGTCCACCTGAGTTTTGAAGTTCTCTATACACACCATAACAATACATAAATAGTTGTGAGGAGGTGGTGAAAAATGAACCTAAAGAACACTATGCTCCAGACTCCCTCCTATTCCCTTATCACCCTTTCCACGACAATCCCAGGCACTCTCACTTTTTACTGGGAGATGCCCACAATGAATTCCAGCTGTCTGCTTTCCTGTTGTGCCTATGGCACTGGAAAATCCCACCCCCCCACCCCCCCTTTCTTCCTCTTACAAGAGATCTTTCACCCTATCACCTGACCCTGCCAAGCAGCTGTTCTTTGGGGGTTTGTTGGTGGTGGTTGTTGGGTTTTGTTTTTTTTTTTCCTGTCATTTCCTGCCCTATCCTCTTCTTGTTGGAGAAAACAACACAAAACTAACTCAAAAAAAGTTGGTGGTAAGCAACCGTCCCAAGTAGTTGAAAGGGAATCACAGTCCTTGAGAAAATGGCCTGGATTTTGGATTGTCCCCTTCTTCTGGCTCAGGAAAAAATCAACAATGAAGGCAATGGTAACAATAAGAGCAATAATAACAAAAATAACCTGTGTTTTACCTAAAAGAGAGTATTTGTGCATTTGTCAAATTACTATCATTAATCCTTCCTCCAGTTGGGTCCGCTATTTCTTGTGCTGTTACAGCAGCATTGTGCTGGTACAAATGTAAAGTTGGTTTTCAGAAACAGGAAGGAAAATAAATTGCATGACCAGCTTTAGGAACTTATTTTTCTCAGGCTGCTAAACCTGTCTGAATCATACTTTTCTGCTAGAAATTATAAATGATGAAAATTCAGCATGTTGTTCTAATTGCATACTGAATTGAATAACCATCCCAGGGCTAAGAACTACGAATTTCTTTCAGGATCCTGAAAATGTATTCCTGTCTTTTAAAAGGAACAGTAAATAACTATGATCTTTGAGAAAGGTGTGAGTACAAAGTAATTCTCTGTTAACTTTTTTTTTTTGGTATCAACATGTCTGCTTTCAATTTTGCTTTAAATGACAAGTTTGAAAACTCAGTTTACAGCAGCTACAAATGGATATTTTACTAGAAGTCTGGCTGTAAATAGCCTTGAGACATGAATTCTCATACAGAACTGCAATGCAGACCTGGACTCTGTTTTGCATTCAAAAGTCCTATCTATGGTAGCAGAGGTATTCATGCCTATAAGCTTTACTGTCAACTGCAGCATCTTTTCATAATGTCTGTCAAAAACAATCAGTGACACATGAGGTAACTGGCCATGCCTACTGCATTCTGCAAGGTATACTTTGGCCCCTGACCAGTTTCACTACTAGGCACACAGAGGTAATGCGCTTGCCTACACCTGCTACATGGCAATTTGAAAACTCCAAGTCTTGAATTTTGTTCAACTATCATTTGCTGATATAACGCCATCCACTGGAGTGACGCAATGTCATGACACTGTTTTCTCCAGCAAATTGAAATGCCCCCTACATTTCTGCTTCCAGCTGAAATTATCCTCTATTTAACAATGAATTATGGAACAGCATTTAAGAGCTCAAGCAGCATTCCCGTCACATGTTCACAAAGGAGAATTCATCTTTGTAGTTATTGCAGATTTATTGTTGTGAAATAAATGCCAAATCGAGACATTTCAGGCACAAGCATCATAATACTTGTGGTAAATAGTGGGGGAAAACAATAAATTGTAACAAAACACAGAGCACCACCCTTACTACCTTGTAATTCCATAAAGGTGTTGCTAATCATATTTATTACTGTAATGTTCTTGCTAGAAATTAGAGCCTATTCACCATAGTTATGTAAATTTGTATTTTATTTTGATACATACAATGCTGGTACAATATGGGCTGGTACAATATGCGAAATTATTATTCTTGGTTTGTACTTTGATACAAGGAGAGAACCTAATAACAACCATTTCAGTTTTTCCTGTGGGAAGCAAAGTCTTGAAGCTAAAGAAGGCATGAACATGATGGACTGCTTTAAGACTAGGACAGTTTTCTGGTTTTAATTAAAAATAGGAAATCTCTCTTTTCCCTTACCCCAAGGAAATTTGCATATTAAAAAGCTACAGAGATTAGGTTTATATTTATTCTTTATGGCTATGAGGTGGAGGAGAGGGTAGTTATTGTTCAGCACTGACATCAGCCTTAAGACTCCAGACCTTTACAATAGAATTAGACGTTCGTGTTGCATAATGAGATTCATTATAATTGACATGTATAATTCCAATCATGTTCGGTGTTGATTCAGCCTTTTGTTGTTAAGACAGCCTGTTATTACAGACTGAACTAACCTTATTCACATAAAATGATTAAAACAAAACATCTTCAAAGGTTGTTGGTTTGAGGTTTTCTTTTTCTTAAATGAATGCAAGGTACCCCTTCTCTCCCCACGCCCACCTCCCCTGCAGCATTTCCTCAGTGAAGCCAGAAAATCCGATGTGTAGCACAGGGCAATCTTTCCTCAGCGAGAAAAATGCTTTGAGAACAGTCATCATCTGTTCTCAAAAGATGATCCCACTGGACAGCTTCTTGAATGTTCTCCCTACATTATACTGTAGGAAACTACACTATAATAAATATATAAATTAATAAAGGCAGAAATGGGTCTCCAGTATTCCCAGAGTTGAGAAGCATGTCAATTAGTAAAGACTATCAAGGTTGTTAATGCTCATAAAGTGCCAATCAAGGCCACTCAGGGGTACTAATTCACTAAAATATGGCAAAATCAGAAAGCTTGACCTTTGCAGCTGTTCTACCTTCCCTCCTCACCCCACCTCCACCCCCCCATCCCCCACCCCCCAGAAAAATAATGAAAAGTTAGCTGCACAATAACACAAGTTGGGTTTTTTTTGCTACTAATTTGATTGAAATTATATTGATTTACAAAGGAGACCAAGATGCCTAAACAAATGGTTCACAGAATCACAGAATGGCTGGGGTTGGAAGGGACCTCTGGAGGTCATATGGTCCAACCCCCCTGCTCAAAGACAAGACACCTAGATCCCATTGCTCAGGACCATGGCCAGATGGCTTTTGAATATTTCCAAGGATGGCTACTCTACAGCCTCACTGGGCAATCTGCACCAATGCTTGGTTGCCATCACAGAGAAAAAGGTGTTTCCTGATGTTCAGAATGAATCTTCTAAATTTCAGGTGAAACCTCTTGCCTTTGTCATGTCCCGCATTTTAGTGCCTACCAGGACACTCATTAAAACCTCATTGACTTCATCTGTAAAACCAATATTGAGGGCATTCATCTGGCCAAAGACATACATTGGAGACTTCACCATCCTTCCTGGCATAATAGAGAAAAATAGGTATTTCTATGGAGACATTCATCTCATTTTTAAAAAGACATCTAAAATAGGTCAGAAAAATCACATCCACAAAACAACCATTAGCTCCACTGACTTTCAAGGAAGTCTAAGCTGACTTCTTGTAACTATAACTATCTGTATGGGAGCACAGTTCTTTGAAGACCGTATGTATACTGGCAAAGTCATGGGGACATGTGAACAAGCAGGGATGTTCAAATATTGCTAGACCAGGAATGTAATTTTCCCTGCTGTTTTGAAAGATTCACAAATTAGATGTTCCCTCCTTTGTCCCGTGTTCCACATATGCAAACTGCTCTGGTCACAGCAGAGCACACACCTTGGAATTACAGTCTATCTCAAAAGCATAAATGACCACATAACTATGCCTGTCATTTTGGAGACACTAATAAAGGGAAATAAGGCTAGAAGCAGAAGGGTCATATGGCAGTACTTACTTCTCCCACAAAACAGTTGATACAATTTCATTTCACTGAGCTACAAATGAAAATTGGCTTGAAGGGAAATATCAGCATCATACAAAGTTCAGTCAACATCTCTGGAGGCTCAGGAGAGGTGTATCAGAGAGATTTTGATGAGACCTATACTGAACATTACAATGAAAGGAAAATGTATCTGCCAGTAAGGCAGTCTGTCTGATTGCCAGTTAACGGAATTCATTACCTGCTGCCACCCCCTTGCCATGGGTGTACTACCAAGAAATAACGTCCAAGTCTAAAGGAATGGTTGTGAGGAGACAGATCAGGAATGACTTTCAGCTCAAAGCCCACATGAGACTCAAGCCAGGTGTGGTGGTTTAGGCTGGGTGCTGGCCCAGATGCCACTACACAGACTACACCTGGGAGGTCCCAAAAGGGTCCAGCCCACTGGGTGGTCACATCAAGCCAGGTTATTTCACCCACAAACCTCTGCTCCTCTATAAAACAGTGCAGGGTCTTCATTTGCTCTTTCATCCCCTACTGCTGCCTAGGTAAAATGGCATGAGTTGCCTCCCTTGGGCCTGCCCAGGCTCAAGGCTGGGTTGGGGGGGGAGAAGGAGCCCTGGGGGGTTTGGGTGTACCCCCAGGTGGGGATGGGATGTTCTTGAGTGTGTTTTGGGGTTTCTTTTGTCACTGTGCTTCTGGCTTTCTGTACACACTCACTGTTTTCTATTTAAACTTTCCATCACTTTTGCAATCTGTTTGTCTGAGTCGTTATTTCTGCCCGTGGTGGGGAGGGGGTCTGCCCCAACCCATTACACCAGGAGAGGAGGAGAAGACATAAAGGAAGTCAAGCAGGAGAAGTCTGGTACCTGCCAGAGGCAGGTCTTACAAAAGGCAGAGGATGATACTTGCCAGGAGCCAGTTCAGCTTACCTGAGGTAGATGGTCTCCTGCACATCTCTGGTGCTTGCTGAAGTGACTTCTCAATAGTTGCTGAAGTGCTATTTTCCAGGGTTTGCAGATACAACCTGAAGGATAAACTCAAACATGAAGTTCTAGGCCAGAAGAATGTCATTGCTGCTTACATGTTGGTTGTTCTGACTGAATAATCTCTTCAGTATATCCAGTGAGTTTAGGGGGAAATTAAAAACTAAAGCTGAAATAAATAAAGCCTGGAGACAGGGTGATGGCCAAGACCATAAAGAAAAGTCTCATCCTGATGGCTAACTACCAATGTACTATTTGACTTCTTATGTTAGTTCTGTTTTGTTTGGGTGATGTTGTGGCTTTCTGCAGAAAGCCCTCACTGCAGAATCTCAGCTTTCATGAAAGAAGCTGCTTGATGAGGTCTAGCATAGGCAAGTCCCAGCATCTTCTGCATGGGCGGTCTTGTCATTGGTTAAAAACTTCCATGGATATTTTTATCAGTATTGGGACACTTGTAACTCTTTCAGTCATGGATTTCAAACCCCATGAAATTACATTGCAACTTTTCTTCAATGAGGAAGCCAAATGAAAGGGAATAAGACCAGCAGACAGGATTTATTGGACTTGCTTCCTTCTAGAGCAGCAGTGAGGAGCAAGAGTGTTGATGACAATGCCAACATGAGGTGACTGACTCCCTGACTTGGGCTGGGATTTAGTACAAATTCAGAGAGCCTTAGCCATCAAAGTGCGCACTATAGTCAATGGAGATTCAGAGCTCGATTTAGTTGCCCTTTGTAATTCACAAGGTATTTGAACCATCCTCGCAACCTGATAAGGACCTACTGCATGGTCTTCTGAAGTAGCAGCTGGAGGGTAGGAGAAATACATTAGGGCATCTCATATGGCACTGGATGTCTATATTTAAACAAGTGACTACCACTTTTGGTTGCCATTGACTCTAGTCTGAGACAGTGACTGGTAGGCAAAAATCAAAAGATACATTGCAAGCCCCTAAATGAAGTTGTCTGCAATTAAGCTAAACTCAGGTTTAAGGCATCGATCTTCTAGTTATCTTTTTGTGTTTTAAATGGGAGTTCTAGAAAATCATTTCTCTTTGCAATCTTCATCTCTGTACCAAATCTGATAAAATCAGCCAATGGATGCTAGTGTGAACAGGTTGTTTCCTCTGTATTACAACTCCCACAGAGATAACAGATTATTGTCATCTAGGTTTCAATCATTCCACAAATTCCAAGGCGTCCTGCCACTTTGCAACTATGGCAGACAGTTCAAGAAGTGTGGAACTCATGTAACTTGTGAACATCTCTAAGTACTGCCACAAGTACAGATTACTTTCTCAAGAACACAGCTACTGTGGCCACAGAGATGTTTGGAAGACTGGAAGAAAAGAAATAGCATGATAAATAATAAAAATAACTAAATTCATAGCACCAAAACCAGAAAAAACAACAAACCGAAAAAATCCCAAAACAAAAAAAAAAAGGAAAAAAATCACATGCTTGATAACACATCAACAGCAAGACAGTTATCTAATTATTAAACACACAGAGAACCATAGTAATTTCTCTACACCACTGAAAATTATGTTACTACAGGTAAACAAGAAGCTTTTTCTTCTAGTTTTGTCTGACAGAAGATTTACTTCATAGGAAAGAAAGTAGTCCTTGTAGTCAGTTTTCTTCACAATCAGCAACACTTCATCAGACTAGATAAAGCTTCCTGGCTACCAATTAAGATATATTAAAATGTTGCCCTGTTAAGCTTTCTTGTGTATCTGTATGTGTGTGAAATGAGACACATAAGTACCCTTTTTTCTGCTGTTACTTTCTTTAAAAATAGGATTATTTTTTTTTTAATAATAGAAATTAATCAAAAGATGATGTGCATAATAAACATCTAAGGGTTAAATTGCTGAGATCATCTTCAGTAAACTAGCCACACCAATGAAACACCCATATTTGTAATATGAAGTGCTACATACTGAAAAGTCATACACTTCTCTAAGTTTATAGAAAATTAAAAGTTTTATAGAAAGAAATGAGTAAAAAAAAAAATGGTCTTGTTTAGAACAAAGGCATCAGAAAATTCACTGTTGTTAAATAAAGTCAGTAACGCTAGAGAAATATAATTGAGGGGGAAAGAGAATGTCAAGGAGGTAAAAAATATTATGCACAATTTTACTATAACTAGCTGAGGCACCTTGGCACTCTGGTATGCTATATCATACCTGCTTATAAAGCTATTATCTTTGCTGTCAAATGTTCCCTAAAGCCTGTATTAGCAAACATTTACAAGTGCAAGTATTTACATCTATAGTTTTATCTTTAGATTAACAAACCAAGGTTTGAGGCAGCTTTGTTGATCTATTATATTTCTTCTTCAGCTTCAAGTAAAACAATTATAAACCACCATGTTCAACTTGTCATCATAAATCCATCCCCATGTTTTTACATTTTTTACTTTATTGCAGAACCCAAAATTCACAGTTTGCTTATTCTAATTAAATCTTCTCAAATGCTAGAGAAGAGTTTGACTAACATAAAAACCTGTTAGCAGATTAATAGTAGGAAAGTGTGAACGCTGACTGATGAAAGTGATCATATTCTGCTGCCTGTGTATCTGGGTGCATGTAGGTTAGTAGAGTTCTCTATTGACAATGTTTTCTCCCTGCCTCCTGTGCTGTTCCTATCAATCAAGTAGCAGTTCTTGAGAGGGAGTCTGTTAGACTCATTAGTTGAATTATACATATAATCATGCATAAACAATGCAGTTTTTTAAATCATTCTCATAAGCTTATGTTTCCAGTACACTGGGGAAGCCTTATGCTGTGGAGTTCCCTGGTACAGTTGTACAAGTGCTCTGAGACACAATGAAATAAACAAGAGTCCCTTGCACAGTGAAATATTGAAAAAGATTGTGGTTTGTTTTCTTTGTTTGGTTTTGAGTAGATACCAGATCTTTCCACAGGTACAACTTCCTTTAATAAACAAGCCCTGCACATTCCAGTGGGAGTAAAGTACAGGTACATTCATTTTGAATGTACTCCAAGAGGTGACAATTCAGAATCTGTCTTTCAGTGAACAAATACCTCAGTTATGCAAGGTTATGGATAACCTTAAAAGGTGCTGATGGAATCTGAGGCCATATGGTACCTTATCAGTTTCTTTTCCTTTATTTAAAAGCATGCCATTAATGAAGATGCAGTTTAGGAACACAACATATTTGTCTGACTGACAAGGAGCTCACTGCAAGAGGTAGTATGTATGACTTTGAACCTTCAAACAAAAATATTTATCTATGAGCACATAAAACCATATATATGGGGAAGGGGAAAAAAAAAAGCAAAAAAAAAAAATACCCTACATTCCTTTCCTGATGAGCACATAATGAGTTTTAGGGCCTTAAAATGGTCCTTTCCCTAATGACTCCTTAAAATATGAACAGCATTCATTGCTGCTTGATGATAATAGTGACCTTATAATAGTTTCCATGGAAAGAATTCTGAGATCATAAACAGTGACGAAGTGAGTTTGTTAGTTACCAAACATACACATTCCAAAGGTACATGACATTTAATTCTAATCTATTTTTAGGAATCATAGGAAAATGAAGACAAATTAACTTTTTCCAGCAGAAGCGCGTACATTGCATTTCCAAATACAATTACAGATGAGAACTTCTAATTGGCTATTATTAGAAATCAAGTCATTTCTATTACACACTCTGACCTCTTCTCCAAAACAGGGTGTTTAAAAGGCAGCATTTATGGTGGACTCGGTGAACTAAGTGTCTGAGTCAGACGACCTGAATTCCTCTAAGCCCCTGTGCTTAGTATTTTGTGTTAGATGACACTAGGCCAATACTCATTCAGCACCTTACTTAGGCTTTCTGAAATCTGTTTCATGTTATAGTGCAATGATTCCTCACATACAGATACCAGAAAGAATAGTGCTGGGTCTGTGACTCTCATCTTTGACATAAAGGGATATTTACCATTTATTGAAGACTCTCTGATCCCTGTATTGTGACCTTGTAGAGCAATGTGCTCTGCTCCACAGAGAGTACCTGAAACAAAAGAATTGCTTCCATTTAAGACAAAACCTTGACACAAGTGAGAGCAGTTTTTCATACACTGTCTTTACAGGTGGTGGAGAAACATTGAATAAAAGTGTGATTCTCATTCTCTTCTCTGTAGAGTTCTCTAGCTATTTGTTGAAGAAATTCTCACATCTCCTAAGATCCTGTCAGTATCATCTGATAAAAGCTAAATGCAACAACTGAGCTGATCCAGTGCTTTGCTTTGGAACGTAAAGCAAGTATTTTTGTGCCCAAAGAAGCACTCCTCTGTTTTGTCATGCCCTTTCTTATTGGGTGAAAAAAACCTTGGCATGATTATAGGGCAGAATACTTCTATACAGAAGTAATTTTGATGATCTCAAAAGTCTTTTCCAACCTGGTCTATTCTAGTCTAGTCTAGTCTAGTCTAGTCTACTCTAGACTATTCTGTTCTGTTCTATTCTATGTAGCACACAAAAATCACTGGCATTTCAGCCTGAACAGTGCTAGTTCTGAACCACAAAGAATAAGTTATAGAGAGAAGGCACATCCCCCTTTTATTCCAGAATTAAGCACAGCTGGGAAAACTAGCAAAAATTACATTATGATATAGGAATACAGAATCAAGAGCTGCTGAATAAGGCCAGGACAGTCTTATATGAAAAAGAAAAAAAAAAAAAAAAGACAGGATCTGAACCTTTCCTGAGTAAAAGTTGGAGACTCTCTGCAACCTTTCCTTCCACCTTTATGTGACATATGGAAACTCCTCCCATATCACAGAATGATTTAAGTTGGAAGCAGCCTTAAAGATCATTTAGTTCCAATCACTCTGCCATGAACAGAGACACTTTCCACTAGACCAGGCTGCTCAAAGCCCCATCCAGCCTGGAACTGACTATTATCAGGGAGGGAGCACCCAGAACTTCTCTGGACAACCTGATTTTTTTATTAATATCTAATCTAAATCGACTCTCTTTCAGTTTAAAACTCTTATTCTTTTTCCTAACACTACACTCCCTTATAAAGAGTTCCTCCCCACCTTTTCCATTCAGTGGCACCAAGGAATACCCTGTATGTTTCTGCTAACACCCTGAGAAAATCCCACCTATGCTACTAAATCCAGGCAGTACTTCTTTCAGGCTCATAGACGCACGTAATCATTCAGATCGGAAAAGACCCTCAAGATCAACAAGTCCAACCATCCACCCTACTCTACCAGGTTCACCCCTAAACCATATCCCCAGGTACCACATATAAATGACCTTTAAACACATCCAGGGTTGGTGACTCAACCACCTCCCTGGGCAGCACATTCCAATGCCTGACTACTCTGTGAAAAAAATTGTCCTAGTGTCCAGTCTAAACCTACCCTGTTGCAGCTTGAGGCCATTTGTTCCTGTTCTATTGCTAATTATCTGTGAGACAAGACCAGCAGCAACCTCTCTACAACATCCTTTCAGGTAGTTGTAGAGAGCAATGAGGTCTCCCCTCAGGCTCCACTTTTTCAAACTAAAGAGCCCCAGCTCCTTCAGTTGCTTCTCATAAGATTTATTCTCCAGGCCCTTCAATAGCTTTGTTGCCCTCCTCTGCACTTGCTTCAGCACCCCCACATCTCTCCTGTACTGGCGTGCCCAAAACTGGACACAATACTTGAGGTGTGGCTCACCAGAGCCCAGTAAAAGGGGACAGTCACCTCCCTATTCCTGCTGGACACAGCATTTTTGATACAAGCCAGGATGCTACTGGCTTTCTTGGCCACCTGGGCACACTGATTGCTCATATTCAGTTGGTTGTCGATTATCACCCCCAGGTCCCTTTCTGCCAGACAGCTTTCCAGACACACTTCTCCAAGCCTGTAGCATTGTTTGGAGTTGTTGTGAGCTAAGTGCAGGACCTGGCATTTGTCCTTGTTGAAGCTCATCCCATTAATGTTGGCCCATTGATCCAATCTATCCAAGTCCCTCTGTAGAGCCTCCCTACCCTGATGCAGATTAACACTCCCACCTAACCTGATGTCATCTGCAAACTTATTGATGACTTGCTCTATGTCCTTATGTGGCAGTTTTAGTCTATGCCTTTAAAAGTTAGCTGCAGATTTTGAGCAGAAAAAGTGGAGAAATATAAACAATTCACATTTGGGTGTAAAAAGGAAAACTAAAGATTATTCTAAACAAATTCCATTGGCCAGATGTGCAAGATGTACCCTAGCAATCTTTCACATTCTACTTCATTCCTTTCCTTCTTCTCTGGCGATTTGGCCGGGGAGAATCTTATTGCTGCTAGCTGACCTTGCAGATAAGACTAACATTCCTTCTAATGGCTCCTTTTCTTTCTTCTATTATAGGGGGAAGGAAAAAAAAGGAGTTTTGCAGGGAGTGGGGCAGCTTTCCCTGGTCATTTTGACCAGGGGAGATTTTCCATGCTGTTTTCTGATTGTAAATACCTGTATAATATTGTAAATACTGTATATTTTCTATATATTAATTGTATTCCATTGTAGAGTGTAGGTTTTGCTTTGTAAATACAGCTTCCATTTGCTTCCCGACTGAGTGAGTCATGCTTTACTTAATGTAGCGGGAAGTTCCAAACCACCACACCTTATCAAGATCACCACTAAAGATGTGAAGCAGAAGTGGTCCCAACACTTGTCCCTGCTTGAGACAGTATTTTGTTGTAGACACTCCAAAAGAAAACCCTAACACTCCAACATTCCATTAAGGGAAGGATAGGGATAAAGTGCTTCCTCATAGTTTTTGCAAGATAGAGGCTAGTTTCTGTAGATTGGTGTTTTGGTGTAGTTGTATTTGTATAAGGGACAACGAAGACAGATTTCTTTGTACTTCAGAGGATATTCAGCTCACACAACGACAGCTATTGTAGTGTAACCTAAAATGCTTTACAGTTGGGTGACATGCTATGATTGCAGAATGTTTTGCTGCTGGTATTAACAAACACATTGTATTTCAGACACTGTAAATCATCTGTTTGAATTAACTGCTGGATTTTTCCAATAGTGGGGTCATGTCTCATCTGTGGATGCCTTTTCTACATCAATGATTTTTTTGATATATTCAAATGAGCTTAAAGTGCACTTCAGAAGAGCTCATAAAAGGAAGGAAAGTAGTTGATTTGAAGCAGTAGAAACCCTACAATGTTTGGCTGTTAGCTTGTTTCATAAATAGTGCAGTAAACCCTGATGCTCACTCTTCTCTGAAACCTCTATTATTAAAGGGTGATGGGCCAGATTATGAATGCCTTATTCAAAGTGAGACTGCTTGTGGTACAAAGTACTCTCCAGAGTAAGTGCATCATAATTTGGGCTGCTGTTGTCAGAGTTTAGTAATAGCCTGCTATATAAAGAGGTCCTCGGAAAGTACCAAAGTGTTCAAACCATTGTAATTGCATTAATATAGCTGACAATAATCAGTGGGGAATATTCTGGCATCCTCCAGTAAATTTGCATTGTATCTATACAAAGGTAACTCTTGTAAGTCTGTGCTGGCATTGAGAAGTGTTTCTACCTGGAAGAATTTATGCAGACATGAAAAGTTCTTGGTATTGCTCACAAGCTTAATAATCCAAGGACTTAATTTATTGACAGCCTCTGATGAAGATGAGAGACAGTGGCTTTTAGAGGTTTTTTTTGCTGTTGGACTTCTTTATTGCATGTATGTTTACCAAGCATCACATTTTCAAGGTATTTATACTCCTAAGGATATAGAAAGTGTCTTTACAAGATTTTTAATGTACTATTTATTTCTATTGGATCTATGTGATTTAATCTACACAGAAACTGGAAATTATCACTTCCCGTGTATATCTTGAGAATTTGACTCTCCTAATCTCTTCATGTAACATTGTTTCAGCTCTTCTTATTAAACAGAAAAGGAATATTGAGGCTTTCTTTATGTATAGCAAATATTTGCAATATTCCAAGGTTATTGCAATAAATAGTAGAACTTAAAACTAAACATTTACCTTTCAAGTGCTAATGATTGATACTGTTTAGTGATCCAAATAAAAGTACAATCTATTGGCTACATTTATACTAATTCTCAGTTCCTCTCTGCTTTTGAGCTATGTGCTCTGAAACCCTTTGGCTGCACATTTCTCTGATCCGTGGCACATATTCTGGCATTCTTCCTTTTTTCAGTCTTTCACATAAATGGGATGCCACAACACAGTTGCCCTAGATCATCACAATAGTTCTGAGTGTCTGATTTACAAGTAGCTTAATTCTACCCACTCCTGTACCTGTAAAATCAAGGATCATGTGGCAGCAGATCCAGTCACTTAGCAGGTAAAGATCCCAAAACCTGCCTTTAGCTTAGGCTAGTACAAGAAACATGTTAATCTACACAATGCAGTTAAATACTTGCATGCATTTGCTTATCCCAGTTTCATCAGTATTCTTAAAAATAATTTACACAAATTCTGTGCTCAGTCAGTGATTTACAATCCCTTTTCCTTTCTGTGACTTCTTTCCTTAGATATGGTGTATATCTGCCTCCACTTTGCAATCTGTTTCCTTCCTCCTTAGCTAATGTACATCTCTGCTATGAAAGTATGCCTTATAATTTTATGAATCTTCACTTCCCTACTCCTGATCTGTTTTGCTCACAGTCTGACAGGTGCCATATTTTGTGTGTCCCAGATCTAGTATGTTGAATGTTTATTCTTCCAGCTGAACTGTCCATGTCACTAAGTTACAGAGCTCTAGCAGCTGGTGTGAGCCATTGGGAGCAAAACAAAGCTAAGGAAAAAGCCAGCGGATAACTGGTGTGGAAGATTAGTGATCCAATATTGCATTCACTGTCACACATTTTGTTTAGCAACACCAATATACCCAAATAACCTCCATCTCCACATCCTGTTTTATAATGTTATGTAACTTCATTAGCTTCAAAAAAGTACTCGTCATTTAACTTCACACACAAAGAAAATATGAAGATATAGAGGTTTCAGTCATCGGAGTTCCTTATGTGTCATTTTAACCACAGTATTTTTCAAATGGCCATCCACCTCACAGCCAAATTAAAAATATATATATATGTACATATATATATATAGAGAGAGAGAGAGAGAGAGATAATCCTTTACTTTGGTGTCTTAGATAGATAAACTCAGTTGCTTTTAATGATGTTTTGGATGCTCAAGTGTAATCAATAGCTGAATTTCACTACTGCAATGTCCATTTTGTAGTTTAGATTTAAGAAATGCTTTCTAAAGTTCCACTTCTGACTTGTTAATTCTACACAACAGAGGATCCCCATGGCTTACATCTCTACTAATCCGTTTAGTGCACCTAACAACAACTGAACTGCCTCCTGATAATCGTTGCAGGCCCATGCTAACAGTCTGTTGTTCCCAGAAGCTTTCTGGAAGAATATTATTTGACTTACACAAAAACAATGCCAGGGGTTGTTCAAGCAATTTAATAGTGTAGAGGATTGTAGTTCAGTGCCCAGCAAAATTCGGTGGTATTGTTTAATGTATTGGTATAGATGTAGTCATGGTAAAACTCAGTGAGTGAGATGCAGTTGTATTACACCTAGACATTAACAAACAAACAAACAAACACCAAACCCACAACAAGCCAAAACAGATGAGAATTACAAGTGTTAATTTTTTTTTTAAACTCATTAAATGTCTGTATTATACACATATGGATGAACAGTGCTATCTGCCTGTGGATGCTGAATACCTAATTGTATAGAATGTCACAGAGCATCTTAGTCCTCCATTGGTTCCTGCATATAATTAATGCAAAGGACCTATCCTGGCACCAAACTGGCTTATCTTCTATAATAAAACAGAAACATCCATGATACTTACATTTAGATTTTCAAAATTGCTACCATTCTAACCCCCATTGTAAACTATATCACTCCAGAAGTTGTCTTTTGGAAACTGTATCTTCCAGGACTGTTGTCTCCTTGAAGATCACTTCATTATCATTCATCTTTCAAGAAAGCAAGATCTTGCATATTGTGCAGGTGAGAAAAAGTGTAAGCTGTGCTAAATGAACTCAAGTTTTGCCAGGGGAGGTTTAGGCTGGATATTAGGAAGAAATTCTTCACAGTGATTGACCATTGGAATGGGCTGCCCAGAGAGGTGGTGGAATCACCATCACTGGAGGTGTTTAGGAAGAGACTAGTGCCATGGTTTAGTTGATAAGATGGCATTGGGTGATAGGTTGGACTTGATGATCTCAAACATCTTTTTCAACCTGGTTAATTTCTATTCTATTCTATTCTATTCTATTCTGACAAATAAAATCAAACAGGTCTCCACAATAAAAGGTTGTGGAGCAAATAACACTCCTGGCATACACAGTAAGCTCTATATTTTATGTCAATCAGTTACACAGAAGCCTTTTCTTCAGCATTTCCTGACTTTTGAGTGCACAAAATTGTAGTTCTCCCACCCACACAGTAGAGCCTTCTTAAGATTCCAGGATGGTCTAATGGGTTGCAGAACTGATCAATATCTCCACTGTGTTAATTATATTCTCTGCTGTGAATACAGACATATATTCAACATATAACATACAACTGCATTTTTTGATAAATAGGAATTGTTCAACACATGATCTACTTCATACTGGAGCAATAACATTTGTGTCAGTTGTATAAAACAGTGCTGCAGGGCTGGTGAAATGGAAAACACAAAAGTAAAAAGAACTAAACATTCTTAATTTTCATAGGGGTTTATAGGGATCCTTCTTTCTGTCCTTCTGGATTCCTTCCTTCCAAATTCCTTCCTTCTTTAATATTCTGAAATATTCCAAATTCCTTCCTTCCTTCTGAATTCCTTCCTTCCTTCTGAATTCCTCCCTCCTTCCCTCCCTCCCTTCCTCTCTTCCTTCCTTCCTTCCTTCCTTCCTCCCTTCCTTCCTTCCTTCCTTCCTTCCTTCCTTCCTTCCTTCCTTCCTTCCTTCCTTCCTTCCTTCCTTCCTCCATTCCTCCCTTACTTCATTCCTCCCTTCCTCTTTCCCTCCCTCCTTCCCTTCCTCCCCAAATTCCTTCCTTCCTCCCTTCTTTCCTCCTTTCCTTTTCACTTGAAATCTGCAAAGGTGGCACTTCAAATAACCAACACCAGTAGGATGGTAAATTACCAGTGTAGAAAGTCCTTGTTTGCTTTTCTTACAGCTGTAGCTCCTAAACTAACCATATAAGCCTGTGCAAATATAAAATAAAACTAGACGATTTTTATGTAGATTATATGTTAATCACCATCTCCACAAACAAAAATAGCTTGGAGAAAATCTTGCCCTGTTTTCAGGCTTACTAAAATTGAAGTAGGCTCAGTTCATGCTTTGACTAGCTGGCAAACATAGGTTATGAATTAGTAGGAGGATGTGTGTATGCACTGTTCAATGATAATGAGAACAGCTGAGAAACTCTTTCACTGTGAATACATGAATGAATGTAGAAATTCAAAGCCTAGCAGTAGGTCTCTTAGTTATTCTGGTCAACAAACTATTAAAGAGTTCTAGCAAGAGGGATTCTGCCATTATATCATTTTCATTTTGTTACCTGTTGCATTATTTGAAACTAGTTAGTGATTCAAGAAAGAAAATAAAAACAACTTAATGGAGAAACTGTAACAAGCCAGAGGTATAAAGTCCTCTGAGAAAAAAAGTTTCATTTTTTACTGGTGGCTTTTCTGTTGTGGTGAATACTGAATTAGCACCAAAAAATCAAGTGGCAGAGAGAGCCCTACTGTCTGAATATCAGAATAAAACTGGAACAGTGGGGAGGTCAGAACAATTGCTACAAATAACAACTTTCTCACCAGAGTTTTAGTTGGGGATTTTAAATTTTTTTAGATTTTAGGAGGGAGGAATAAATTTGTCAACCTGTTCATTATGCTGCAATAATTAAAAACAAAGAAGCAAACAAACAAAGAGCCAAGAAAAACTTTATTTATTTTGTTTCCCCCTGACATCTAGGTCACAATCCTTTTTCCTTATTTTTTCTTCCAGGACCCAATTTCATGGGCCACTTTTATACCTCAGTGTGATTATATATGAATGAAGTCCCTGTCACATAGATGCAAAATAAACACAACAATAATCTTTGTAGAAAGGAATAACGACATTCATATTCATAATGGTAAATTTTAATCAATAGCACACAAAGACCCAGGACCACAAAGGCTAGATAGCTAGTGGAGAAGTCCTTACTCAGTTATTTTTGGTAATAATAATGACAGCATTCATTTGATTTTAAATGTCAAAATGAAACAAGTTCATGCAGACATCTTCAGGGAAAAAAAATAAAAAGAGTAAAATAAATTAACTGAGTTTCATTAGAGGCCCTTAAAAACTGGAGGGGGAAAAGCATTAAAGGGGACAAAGACCTGTGTATAGAGGCAAGTTAGAAAATAGGAATTCATTGCCATGAAAAGTGTTCTTTGAGACATGCAGAATGAAAGTCTGACATCTGAAATATGCTGCATGTTTTGCAATGGTGAAAGCTTCTGTTAAATCCTTGCAGCATTTTCAGGTGGTTGCATGGTGAAAACTGAAAGCAGATCATAACCATTATGTACCAGATTGCACTTTTTAGCATTTGTTTTCACTGGAGCTAGTGTTCTTTCCCATAGTATTTATAGTGACAGCAGAGTTTCAGAATGAGCTGAGCTTTTACTATTGTTTTGGTTTTAGCTGCCAGGAAAAAAATGACCTCTTATAGCCTTCAGCAAGTCTGGCTTGTGTTTAGATGGATGATCAACTACATTTCAATTTAAGCGAAAATAGCTTTATGCAAAAATAGGTTGAGTGCCAGTATCCTGAACATGCAGGGAAGGAAGAACTAACAGCCCTTTCTTCATCCTATTACATGGGCAGCATAAAAGTGGGTAATAAGAACAGTCCTTGCCTTCAAGAGAGGAAAGATTGCTTCCCCTGTGGAGTGCCTCACCATAAAAATGGTGTGGGAAGGGCGTGCAATAAGAAAAGCAACTGCTCTTTTGCTTCACCCTTCTGCAGGCACTGTGCCTGGTATGCTGCATTCATTAGGAGACTGTAGGAAACAAACACTCAGCATATATGGGAAATCTGGAGGGGCATTGTGCATCCCTCATGAGGAACATCTCCTGTTGATCTCTCAAGGACAGTGTCCATTCAGGTGACAAACTCCTAGAAGGTAGCTAAGTTTGTTATGAAGTAATAAATGCATAAAACAGTACATGAAACAATACCTAAACCCAAGGTAATGTTAATAAGCCTGTGCAGAAGGCTTAATTTGCCTTTCTTTCTGCATGTCATTTACTAGTTTCCTATGAGAAACAAAAGTATGTGCAATTAAGAAACCAAAATCTTTCTCAGAGAACCTAAAAAAAGAAAAATAAATATACCCCATTGATATGTTAGCTTAGACTGAGATACAAGCAAATGTTAGGAGATGAGGAATGAAGTGTATTCTCCTCATAAATGAAAGGGAATATTAAACCAAAACACCAACAGATTGCTATTAGTGTTCTGAGTGTCTGATCATGCTCAAGGTATAATTCTACAGTCCCATCCACAATTGAAACATCTTTGTCCTAGTCTGTTAGTTCATGATCACATTTTTGTGAACAATAAGGTAAACCTGAACATAAGACAGTGCAGTGAATATATTCATGTGTACAAATATAGAAGTAGTGTTGAGAATACAGGAAAATTATTTTCATGACTGTATTTCAACTAGTCTCACAAACTCTTTCATGAGGGACCCAAATGGATTCTTCAGGCAGGCAAACTTTCTTGCAAACGATTGCCTCTTTTCTTTTGAGACATTGGAAGGCAAAATGGTACTACAGGGCTGCAGATTTATAATGTAAGCAAACCTCTTGATTCAGATTCAAACAAATGAGAAAATGGAGAAAACCAAAGGAACTCACCAAATCCCGCTGTTTGTTTTGTTGCTGCTTTAAACATAACTTAGTGTCACACATAATTATTTTGTATTTTACCAAAAAGAAAAAAAAAAAAAAAAGAAGAGAGGAGAAACTGAATGCTCACCAAGGCCACATGCTTGGTTGCCAAGCTTTAGTCTCCAGTCAAACTTTATGGCAAATTTATAAGCCATGTAATATGTTAGGGATAGCAGGTCTGCTGACATAGCCTTTTGTTATGGTCCTCACAACAGCAATAAATAAACCTTCCACTTTTGATTTATGGTATCATAAGATCTTGGTCTACATTCCACCAAACTCAACTAGTCTCTCTCCATAGACTTCAATGGAAACTGCATTAGGCACATAAATGAGATGGGAGATAGTCTTGGAGAGTTTAAGTCAGAACTGCGACTCATGAGGACCCAAATAGATCTGAAAGTTTTTTACTTATTCTTTCCCCTCCTCACCTCCCAAAAGGCCATCTGTAAACTGATCATGAAAATTTGACAAACATTTAAGGCTCATGGTTGTGTGCATGGTGCATGAATCAGTCCTGGCCCCTGCCTTTGTTCAGAGATATTTAATGGGATTTTGTAGATGAGGATTCCTACTGTCCTCTACAGCAAACAGGGACCATGAAAGAAGGGTAAAATCATGGCAATTTAGGCCACAAGTGAAACACAGATTGCCAACACAGTCCTTCAACAGCCTCAGCTTCTCTGTGAAATCTTGGTTGAAGCAAAGCAGGATGTCAGTATGCTATTGTCATCACAGGATGCAGGAGATAAGTAGAAACAGAGTCATCAAACAGTCATCTTTGTCATGTTTGATACTAAAACACAACTGGCTGATTTGAGGAAGTTCTTACAGAAATAATGAAGAGGAAAAGTACAGCTCGGTTGGCCAGTTACTTCATGCAGCCAAATTCCACTTGGGAATTTGCAAAGATAAGGTAGCCTGTCAGTGAAGCTTCAAAACAGAGTTCATTGGTAAATTATTTCCTCTTCAATTTTTAACATCCTAAGATAGACTAGCACAGTATTATATAATCGATGCTCCAGGGTAAAAGTGTCACCCCTCTGTTAAGCTGACCAGGAACTTCAAAGCACTTTTAAAAAAACTAGAAATTCTGTAGAATCTTCACACCAAGTGTTACAATGCAATGCATTTTTTACCTTTTGCAGTTAGGCTCTTACAGCTAGGTTTAATCTCACACTCTTTGTACATCACAAAAAAAACCATGTTTCCTTGCTATTATTCACTTATACTGTTGTCAGAGTGCTCTGACATTGTGGTGCTGCATTTGATTTTAAAATTACTATGGTTGTTCAGGCTTTGTGGCTAAAAAGCCACTTGGGCTAAAATTTATATCATAAGATACAGCTATTTAAAAGGTCATGTAATGGTTGTGACTGCATGGATTTCTTTACTTTCTGACAAATTTCCCATCAAATTCACATCAACCGCAGATGAGACTGTGCACATAGAAGGTAATGGAATGCATAGAATAGAATAGAATAGAATAGAATAGAATAGAATAGAATAGAATAGAATAGACCAGGTTGGAAGAGACCGTCGAGATCATCGCGTCCAACCTATCATCCAACACCGCCCAATGAACTAAACCATGCAACCAAGCATCTTGTCAAGCCTCGCCCTGAACACCCCCAGCGATGGCAATCGCACCACCTCCTCGGGCAGCCCGTTCCAATGGGCAATCACTCTCCCTGTGTAAAACTTCCTCCTAACCTCCAGCCTAAACCTCCCCTGGTGCAGCCTGAGACTGTGTCCTCTTGTTCTGGTACTGGTTGCCTGAGAGAAGAGACCAACCTCTGCCTGACTACAACCCCCCTTCAGGTAGTTGTAGAGAGCAATAAGGTCACCCCTGAGTCTCCTCTTTTCCAGGCTAAGCAACCCCAGCTCCCTCAGTCTCTCCTCATAGGGCTTGTGCTCCAAGCCCCTCACCAACCTTGTCGCCCTTCTCTGGACACGCTCCAGCAAGTCAACCTCCTTCCTAAACTGAGGGGCCCAGAACTGGACACAGTACTCAAGGTGCGGCCTAACCAGTATCACAGTATCACAGTATCACAATATAACCAAGGTTGGAAGAGACCCCAAGGATCATCAAGTCCAACCTGTCCCAACAGACCTCACGACTAGACCATGGCACCAAGTGCCATGTCCAATCTCCCCTTGAACACCTCCAGGGACGGTGACTCCACCACCTCCCTGGGCAGCCCATTCCAATGACAAATGACTCGCTTGGTGACGAACTTTTTCCTCACCTCGAGTCTAAACCTCCCCTGGCACAGCTTGAGACTGTGTCCCCTTGTTCTGGTGCTGGTTGCCTGGGAGAAGAGACCAACCCCTTCCTGTCTACAACCACCACTCAGTGCAGTGTACAGGGGCAAAATGACCTCCCTGCTCCTGCTGGCCACACTGTTCCTGATGCAGGCCAAACCTGTATTTCATATCTGACTTCATAGAATCACAGAATGCTTTGTGTTGGAAGAGACCTTCAAAGATCATCCTGTTCAACCACTTGGCCACAGAGAGGTCAATGTGCTTCACACTTCAGCACAAACAAATACTACAAAAAATTAGATAAGAATGGTTGTAACTCTTAGATTAAAAAACACGTACTTCATTTTTTTAATTGCATAAATTGTGTGGGTGTGCATTTGAAGGCTATGCTTTTAACAGCTTTGCACTAATTTACTTTTTTAATGACCAGATGCAAAGTATGTTTTTCTCTGCTGTGAAATGAGCACCCAGTTGTTGTCCAAAAGCTACATATCTATTAAATTTATCTAATAAGAGCATGTGCTTGGGTAAATAGAGTACACGGGGAATAATTCCAGGAACACAGAGCTTCCTTCTCGCCCTTCTTTCTTTTGAAATAAATTTATTTACTTGCAAAGTTTTCATAGGAATTCAAATGATTATTCCATCACTTGGCCTCCACTATTACTTTTCTTCACTCTCATAAGTATCTAATAAATTATTAACTCAGTTTCTGCCTAGGGTAAAATATACAACTGAGACATGACAGTGATCGGTGTAATCAACCTAGGTTTCCTATTCTGCATTCGTGAGACCGCACCTTGAGTACTGTGTTCAGTTTTTGGGCCCTCACTACAATAAAGAGATTGAGGTCTCTGAGCACCTAGAGAGAAGAGCAATGAAGGAATGAAGAGCCTGAAGAAGAGGCTGTATGCGGAGTGACAGAGTGAGAGGAAGTTGTTTAGTCTGTAGAAGAGGAGGCTGAGATGAAACCTTATTGCTCTCTGCAACTCCATGAAAGAAGGTTGCAGTGAGCTGGGTGTCAGTCTCTTCTCCCTAGTAACAACCTAGTAACAACCAGTAGTGGTAGGGTCAAGAGGAAATGACCTTAAGTTGCACCAGATTGCATATAAGAATAAACCTTTTCGCTGAAAAGGTTATCAAACACTGGAATAGGTTCCCCAGGGAGCTGGTTGAATTGGCCTTCCTAGCAGTATTTAAAAGACACATAGATGTGATGCTGAGGGTCATGGGTTAGCACCAGACTTGCTACATTTAGACAGTGATTGGACTCCATGATCTTGAAGGTGTCTTCTAACCAAAACAATTCTATGATTCTATAATCAACTATCAAATACTAATAGCACTTTTTATTGCACTTCAATTCCATTTGTACAAACCCACCACTATTCTCTTCTGAATTTTTAGTAAGGCAATCAGCAGAGCAGATTTCTTTAAATGCGAGAAACTTGTTAATATAAGCAAATACCCTCTTTTTAATGAAGACAGACATGTTAATTTCCAGTGACAGGACTGTGTCATGGAACAAATTAAGTAAATTACTGTATTCAAATATGCCCCCAAAAGAAGATGTCATCTTTTGTTTATCTAGATGAGTGTGCCAATCAGCCCCTCTGTGCCAGTAGTTAGCTCTTTAGTGTAATCATTAGGCAATTGTTCACCTTAGTAATCCTATTACTAAATAATAATTTAGTCTGCCCACATTTGGACCACAGCAGTGGCCTTCTTAGACAAAAAAATTGCTCATGGATGTGAGCAGGATTTTCACGCTTGGGTCCTTTGACATCTGTATTTCATGTGTAGGGAAGGAATCTTTCCTGTTAAGCAACCCACACACATATCAGTGCCCAAGCAGCCAAAGCCTGTCAGTGAGTCAATGACAACTGCCATTAAAGTACAGTCATCATCTAATTTATGCAATTACTTTTCTTATGGAACATTGGACACCAAATATTTAGTTTAAAATGTCGCAGTACAGTAGAAACCCTCAGTATTTCCTACCACCTACGTTTTTAGATGATGGACAGAGTGGGGAGTGACTCTGATACAGTATTGTGCGGATCATCTGCACCTGAAAATATTTTCCATCTGTAAATACTACAGATGTTCTTTTATTTATGAAACTTTCTTCCTACACAGTTCTGTTTTACACATGCCCATGTGTGTGTTTGTATGCAGAGCTGTAAGGAGTGTTACTGTGTCAGGTGTATGCCCACTGCTCTGTGTCTGATATGGTCAGCTCAGATTCTTTCTTCCACCACTTACAGTATGGGTGGCCCCTCTGCTGGGCTTATTCCAGCTACTCCTTCACTATTTCTAGCTTGTTTTCATACTGTGTCCTTTCCCACAGTCTCACGTGATGCCAGCTGAATGTTGTCACAACCGTATGTATGTGTGTTTGTGTGTGTGATTCAGAAACTTGGAGCTGCATACATGGACAGTAAGAGGACAGCTCTGCTGGTGGTCAGAACCTGCTAAACCTCTGCAAAGGAATGGCCTTTTTCCACACACATGTGCTGGGTTAGGTAACTCTCCAGTTTTACTGAAGGAGTAATCCCAACAGGGAAAATGTTTATGATTGTCCTTGGAAATGATTCCTTTGTAAAAAAATGTTTACACTGGTTTGATACTATAATTTCAGAAATTGTAAATTCTTGAAGAAAATGAAAACAAAGAAACTGTGTTCAAAATAATAGAGACATAAAGGATTCTTTTTGAAAGTACACTGGTACATAATGGTGCTCAGCATTATTATTATTATTACATGTTGCTCAAAGTTTCCACTCACAATCGTTTTTTTTTACAGAATGCAGTGTTCTTGACAACTCAAAGCATACTTTTTTCAGACTATAATCTCAGCAAGGCAGTTTTAATACATCTTATCTGCTTACACCCAAAATTCTCTTGACCTCAGGACCTCTCTTAAAGCAAAATGCTCTTCTCACTGAAGAGAACATAGACCTGACAAAAACAGGCACAGAAGAAATGAAAGTTTGAGGAATTTTTAAGATTTTACATTGATAGGGTTGATTACCAGTGATGAAGAGCAATTCACAGAGTGTTGCAGAAAAGGCAGTTAAAGGTTTGGGATCTGAAAGGCACTACTCAATATATTCAAGTGGTTACTATGTTGGAGGAACTGCACCCTCCTACCAAGAAACAAGCAGCACCAGATCATTAGTCTGCCTGCAGCAGGTATGTGGAAAGAATTAAGTAAAACTGTTTGATTTTTGCCTGGTGGGAGGTTTGGGGTGGATTGCAGAATGAAGTAGATGAGACACATGAAGCTTTAGAACCCACTCCATAGATGGAGATCGCAAGTCACATACTAATTGCCTACCCACACAAACCTGGTGGCAAAGCAGAAACGTAGGTGCTGCAAGTGGGGGTGGCTGTGAATATTGAAGGATGAGAGATCTTCCCTGGGCTCTGCACACTGGCAAGAAGTGGTTGAAGCTGAGACAGTTTTGGGGACAATTAACATCTTCAGTCCTGAAGGCAAAAGGGGTCCTGTGGTTTAATATGCCAGTGCTAAAAAGGATTTCTTTAAATTTAACCAAACAATACGTGGATAGCAGTAGTAAACTGGATATATAGGAGCAAGACATTCTTCATCTTTGCTTATATACTGTGAATTATACAGAAGAGTCTGTAAATCTACAGTCCTTTGCCATGAAATTTCTACTTAAAAAACATCAGCATCTCAGCATGAGGTACAGGAACTGAGAAACCGTAATAGAATTCTCTGGATTTTAATCTATGACTGTTTATTTTTGAGTGGCATAAGATAAAAGAACAAGTTGAAGGAAACAGTGCTGCAATCAGTGACCCTTGAACCTTTGCATTAAATTTTGTACTCATGGCCAAGATCTTGACATGTCTCAAGGTTTCATTTAAAATTTCATCTGGGCTTCCTCCTTCTCCAAAGTTGCACATTTTTTTTGTATTTTGCATCTTACCACTTTGCTGTCTTCTAAGAAACTGAATTATAAAGGAGTAGTTAAGGTTTTTTTCCTGTAGTGTTATTTTTGAGGTGACAGAGGGACAACTTGAGTGCACTGTTTTATCTACCATTGTCATGATTTGTGTTGTTTAGAACTGGTCTATTGATGTATCTCATTTTATTTTATTTTATTTTTGTCATTTGAATTTTAGGTATCAGCAAACAATTGACCTATTTTTGACAAGATCTTTTCAACATTCCGTGTTCTCCACCACCACAGAATTGTAGTTCATAATCAGACCTGACTTTGAACTTCAAAAAATCTCCACCATGGTAGAGTAAAACCCCTCTGATTTAAATATATGGAATGTAGATACAACAACAATAAACATAACATAATATCATATAGAAAGATGACAATTAAATCCATCTCTTTGCCTAACACCCTGGAACACTCCTCCAATTATGCAACTTTCTAGGATTCTCCTTTTTTGGGACACACAAATGTTAAAACAAACAATCATTTTTATCCTGCTTTAACTTTGAGGGGCACACCTGGTTTACTTAGCCATGCAAGAATGATAAAACAAAAAGCATCTTATGCAAAATGTAGCAGTGATGTGAGCTACTTTTCCATAACTTAATTGTATTTTTTTCAGTGTGACGAATAGACCTGTGAGCTACATGAGATGTTCTTGGTATCTTACATGCACTAAAGAATATATTTTCTGGAGAGCTGATGCTCCTTATATTCTATGCAATTTCACTAATGGTGATAGTATTCTCCATTTTGCTGAAGGTTATTCTGAGCATTTGCTATCCTTATGGACAAGAAGGTAACTCATGTTTTTTCCTGCGCATATTTGGGGCCTCATCCAAGTCCATTGGATCATACCCCAATCCAGACATTTGTCTATTGTCATAGAAAGCTTTTAGCTGTTAACTGCAGCAACATCTGTCTCTCTTTAAAATTTATTGTAATAGTTGTTGAGTTCCCAATAAAATAAAGCACATATTGTATTTGTTTCTTTCTTTATTCAGCTCTAATGACTTACATATTGACAATTTTTTGGTTTATTTTGGGAATTTTATTGGGGGTTTTGTTTTTCTTTTAATTTCTACAGGGAACCTCTGGAAAGACACGTGAAAAATCATCCCAGCGTTAAGTTGTTTGAACCTTTACAGTCACTTATACATCTTAAATATTAAAACATTAATCCATAATGACCCCTTCCAACTCCTGGCCAACCTGGCAGTGTCTGCTCACCTTGGCTCTATAGACTGCTTCCTTTTTTCTATTTTTTATTGTTTTAGCTTTTTGTGGTTTTTTTTTTCTTTATATTTACCTAGTGGGATTACTTGAGGGCTTTGGTTGTGGATGCTTCAAAATGTCACGGAGAAGGGAGTTCAGTTTTATTTTTTCATTTTAAGTAGCCTGAAATGGGTTCTGTTACCTGTAGAAATATTCTCACTTCTGTCACGATCAGAGAGAGGCTCTTTAAAAGTCTTTTCACTATTTACAATCTACGGTCATAACTTCACTCTCTACAGTCAAATCTTCTTGGCACCAGAAGCTGAATCGATTCATTTTTAGACTCTTGCCTTTTGACAGACACATATTCCTGTGGCATTCTTCTTATGAACCCTCTTGGAAATGTGCCCAGGATTTATTTTTTTTTTCTTCCTTCCAAATTTCATTCCACCCGCACTAACACAGAATTTTAATTCTTCCCTGCTGGCGGCAAGCACTCTTGTTACAACGTTGGAGAAATATGTTAAAGATACTTTTTTTTTTTTTTAATCACACCCTCCAAATTCTTGGTCTGTGCCAGCAGTATGAAGGGACACTGACCAAAACAGACATCACTCTGCCACCCTTAATGTTCAAGGCCAGAGACAGTGGAAGAGTGTAGGTGTCTCTTCTCCCTTGACTCAGGCCAGCTCCAAAGCACAATGAGAACCAGAGCTGTGCAGTGCCCACTTTTTTGCTAACATGCACAAATGGCTCGGATGTTTCTTAACTCTTTGCAATCAAAGCTTGGTTGTCAAGCTAATCCAATTCAGATTGGTGTTCATAACAGTTTCTTCAAAATGGATGCTCAGCACTACATGTAAGAACTCAGGCAGTCTGTGCCTCGTTTGTTTATTCCAGTTTATGCCTTGGATTACCTCTAGGCGAAATAGTGCCAAGCCCTTCTATAAACAAACACAGCTATTACAAGGCATTTACACAAAGAATTGAATCTGGTATTTTGCCTGAATGGTGACAAACTGCAAATGTGCCTTGAGCTCTGGGATTAAGCAGTGCCACAGCTGAAGGTGCTGTGCCATGTGTGGCTGAGAGCTTCCCCTGTGAGCTCCCTTGACTACAACATCTCCATTAAATCCAGCTGCCTTGAGGGGCACAGGAAAAGTTTTGTTAGCGCTGTAGAACCAACATCTTGAAGCAATTTTGAGCTACCAGCAGGAGCCAGGGAAAGGAGTCGATCTCTGGTGTGGTGTTCTGTCTACCACCTAATTCTTTCAGGAGGCAAGTTGCTGCAGGCTGAATCAGTTACAGCTTTCTTGTGGCTTTCCACTTCATCTCCCATAAAAGCCAATTATATTAGGGTTTGATTCTTCACCTGGCCTTACCTGGCACCTCTCTTGCGTCTACTCTTTTTGATGATGAAACATCTGTTACTCAGAGGCTTCACTACATTATTATTATTACAGTAGGTAGATGTATTCCCCTCCCCATCTCAAATAATAGTAAAAGTGCAATACACTAAGTTCATCAGATGAAAAATCTGGTCCTTAATGGTAACATTCAGCTCTTCATGATGCATCACACAAACAAATGTATTAGAGTTCCATACAGTTTTTTGGCAGTGCTGCCCACATGCTGGTTGAACTAGTAGCAATGAAGATCCCTATCAGTACTCAGAAAGGTGTAGACAGAGGTGTTACAGTTTAGGTTTTTCGTTTGATGATTTAACTAAGGTGATGGCGATACTTGGTGATGATCTTTCTATTTATAGAGATTTATTGGATTTCTTCCTCTTTATCCTTATCAGTCTTATCTTGTGTCTCTAAGATGGTCTTACACCCACTTCTTTGTGTGTTATTGATCTAAAGAGATGTGTAGGCACTTTCTCAGTAGTGGTATTGAATTCTGGCCCTTGTCCTAATGTATTCCGGGAAGTGTGCATTCCTCACTGTCAGAAATGTTCAACAAACATGATTCCTGCCACCTTCACTCACAGAAGAAGCATTGGGTAGAAATGCTTGCCTTTTATAACAAGGGGTTTTATTTTTCATCAGCAAATACAGCTTGTACTCCTGAAAACTTAGACATATTAAGGAAACTCACCCCTTTAAGGATTTGGATTACGCGTAATATTCTTAGTCTTCTAGAGGGTAGTCTCAGATAACATTAGCATTTTCATCCACTAAATGGAACAAAATATAGAAAGAGAGTTTAGCTGTGTCTTGATTCAGTATACAACATGCTGGAGGACAAATAGTGCTGGTCTTTACAGTAACTGTTTATCAGATGACTTTCTTATTCTTTTCACTTTTACTTTAGTGTTGAAAGAATGTAGTCTGCTTTGAGGAGCCTTACAAAAGCCATGGCATTTACGTAACCTTTTAGCCATCCTGCCTAAAAATTTAGAATATGGGATGCAAGGTTTTCTTTATTCAGACATTTTCCAGGTTCACCATCTATATGCCTCAGGTCAGACTCATTAGCTACCAAAAGCAACTGTCTAGAGAATCTGTATCCTTATTACTCAATGAATGATAGGGGGGATTCCTTGCTCTGGTGGGTTGAAATTACCCCCAAAATAAAATTGCCAGACCAGCTCAGTTGGAAGCAAATGAGGCTATATTTACAAAATGAACTACAATCTAGAAATATGAGATGCAATGAATATGTGCAAAATACACAATTTTTACATGTATCTACAATTTATAAACAACACAAGGACCCCCTGGACAAAACCAGGGGACTACCAACATCTTCTACGCCTCTGCCCCCTTCCTCCCTGTACAAAGGAAAAGAAAAGAGAAAGCAGAGAGTAGCTTGTAAGTATTTAGCCACAACAAGAATGCAGCCAAGGTCAGGAACAGCCAAGCAAAAGCTACCAGCTAGTATCAGCTAGAGCTAGGAACTAAAAGACAAAGTTAGTTTACTCACCTAACTTTACGTTAGCTATCAGACCAATGGGATTATTTAGACCTTATCATTATTTTTTTCTTTTGCACCAAACGGTAATTTATTTACATTCTATCACTTTCTACTCAAGATCTGTGGAAAATTTCCTAGGCATCAGCCTAAAACTGCCACATTTGCACAGGCAGTCTTAGAGAAGCTTGAAGGCTTATTTTGTATCTCATCCTAGAAATTTAATTCTGCCTAACACTGATGTTTCATAAATTATTGGTAAAGATGAAAAGACACAACTGGGTTCTGAGTTTCACTGCTCTTTGATTTTTAGAATGTGTTTACTTTTGTTCCTCATGACTTACTGCTGCTCTGTATTTGGCTCAAAATAATTATTTTGTTTTGAGTTGTGGAATGGATAATAGTCATTCTTAACTATTTCACTTCTTGTCTATGATTTTTTTATAGTTAGTTTTTTTGTTTTGTTTTGTTGTGGGGTTTAGGTTTGGTTTGGTTGGTTTGGTTAAGACCTGACTTTTTAAAATGGAATTAGCCCTAAATTTTTTAAGTCTATAAGTCTGCTTGCTACTGTAGTCGAATATCAATATCCTTTTGAGAAGGAATAGTTTCACTTAGTATAGCCATATAGTGCACCTGGTTTTTAAGCCAATCCTGCAAATTGTTCAGCATCTACCTGTTGCTCTGGCTTTTTTGTACTCACAAAGCAGATGCATTTTCCAGCTCTAGAGAAGAATATAAGATGTTTCCACTAAAAACAGGGGGTTTTTTGAGAGATGAGATAGGTAAGACTGTGAGCAGCAGTGTAGACCACTGTCTTTTTTCCCCACCATTTCTGACTCCCCTAAGCCTGGATTAAAGGATACAAGCATTAAAAATTAGTATTGCTTCACCAGGTAATGGTGCATAATTGTGTCCTGCAAAGAGAAGGGCATTCAGCTCCCCTGAGTAAGATATTTGACTTTCATGTCCTTTTTATGTGCCTTGTGATACACACCTCAATAAGGAAGTATCAGTTTATTTCAATGTAACCTTCAACTACATCCAAAAGGATGAGTTATTTACCTGAAGCAAGTATGTATCTAAACCTAAGTAGATACCTTTCTCTAGCTCCCACCTTGGACTTTTGATTTTAATTGATCTGTTAATTAAACATCTTTCTGTCTCTACTAGCATCACTTTCTTTAGTCACAGTTTCACCAGACAAGCGCATCCAGATCTGGTCCTCCCCAATACTGCTCTTAAACTAGGATTTATTTACATTTCATTTAAGTTTTGTGAATAATCTTCTTAAAAACAAACAAAACCCCCCACCATTTATTTATGTGAAAACATAACAGTTATTAGTTTGGTTATCACTGACTACGTAGGAAGTACTGATCAGGATACAAAGAATCCCCCTATTTTCTTATAGTTAACAGTAGCAAGCAAATAACTTCCAAAATTTTTCTAGCTTTTTTTCTGGGATGAATGTCTTGTTCTTATCTCTTGTTTTCTGTTTCAATGATATGCTAATTATTGACTACAGGCTGTATAAAGTTTTAAAGAAATTAATAGAAAGTACCAGTGCACTATGTTAAGGTAAGTGTTGCAGGGCAGGGAGAAAGAAAAACAACAACAACAACAAAAGACAAACTAGAAAAGAAAAAAAAACTATGGGAGAAGACAAAAAAGGAGTCTAATGAAAGAAAAGAAACAGAAAGGTATTAATAAACTAAAGGAGATGAAGGGAGAGTGGTTGGGAGTGAAGAAATAGCACATTTCTCTCTGAAAGAAAAGCAGAACCCTGCAACAGTATTTAACCATTCAGATTGGAACTTGCTGCCTTTGAACTATGACTTTCTATCCAGTAAGTGAGAACTTATTATAAAAAGTATCAGCAAAGAAGCTTTTTATTATTCTTGAGATGCTCTTTAAAGATAACAATCACAAGTAATTAATTAATTAAGCATAATTAGCTATAAAATAAATTAACCAGATTATAGCAATCTAAAGAGGCATAAAAATTGCAGGAATGTCATATTAATTTTAGTGTATTATTTATTTAGCTGTCAAAATAACAGGAAATTTCCCTGTTGATTTATTAAAATATTATTTTGAATAGAAGTTGTATTCTGAAGCATGTTCTTTTTCCACAAAAATACAGGAAAGACTGACGCTGTTAAATGACTAGTTCACATACAGTTTCATGTAGAAAGTAAAGTGCTTTCTTATCTCAGTTGGAAAATCATTTCCATGACTTAATCATATAATACCAAAACAAATCTGATTTCATACACAGTTGCTCTTCAAATTATTAAGCTCAAAGCCACATGCCACCTTTGTTTTTAAAAAATATTTGTTCCCTAAGAAGAATACTTGCTCCCTGATCCACCCAGACTTTTATTATCTCTCTAAAAATGCAACAGGAAGGGCCAAAAGCCCACAAGCTCCCCCATAAACTCCCTATAGAAGTTAAGGAAGAGCAATGAATTGAAAGGGAGTAAATTTTGGGGGTGGGAGGGAGTGGTGATGCATCTAGAATAGAATAGAATAGAATAGAATAGAATAGAATAGAATAGAATAGAATAGAATAGAATAGAATAGAATAGAATAGAATAGACCAGGTTGGAAGAGACCTTCAAGATCATCGTGTCCAACCTATCAACTAGTCCAACCCACTTAATCAACTAAACCATGCAACCAAGCACCCTAGCAAGTCTCCTCCTGAACACCTGCAATGATGGTGACTCCACCACCTCCCCAGGCAGCCCATTCCAATGGGCAATCACTCTCTCTGTGTTGAATTTCTTCCTAACATCCAGCCTAAACCTCCCCTGATGCAGCCTGAGACTGTGTCCTCTTGTTCTAGTGCTGGCCGCCTGGGAGAATCTATGCACTTGTCTTCACTCCTGTGAGAGCACACTTACTCCACAAACAATTTAACAGTGTGGACAACCAACCCACAGTCTGGAAGTCTAGTCTTTCTCATTGAAATACATGTATGTTAAAAACATATTAAAATTCTGTCTTGACAGTGATGTTGTAGTACTGAGAGAGAGGTAATGGGTTACTTGGAAAACATCTGTTAAAAAAACTAACACAAAGTGAAGACAGGCTAAATATCTGAATCATCATCATCATAGCATCACAGAATGGTTTCATTTTGAAGGTACCTTAAACATCATCCTGTTCCAACCCCCCAGCCATGCAGGGACACCTTCCACTAGACCAGGCTGCTTAAGTCCCCATCCAAACTGGCCTTGAACACACCCAGGGAGGGGGCATCCACAACTTCCCTGGGCAACCTGTTCCAGTTTCTCACCACCCTCACTGTAAAGAATTTCTTCCTAATTTCCAGTCTAAATCTACCCTCTTCCAGCTTAAAGCCATTCTCCCTCATCCTATCACTACAAGCCCTTGTGAAATGTCTCTCCCCAGCTTTCTTGTAGGTCCCTTTCAGGAACTCGAAGGCCCCTATGCAGTCTCCCCAGAGCCTTCTCTTCTCCAAGTTGAACAGCTCTAACTTGAAACCTGTCTCCATAGGGAAAGTGCTCCAGCCCTGTTATCATCTTTATGTCCCTCCTCTGGACCTCCTTCAACAGTTCAATGTCCTTCATGTGCTGGGTGCCCCAGAACTGGACACAGTACTCCAGGTGTGGTCTCACAAAAGCAGAGTAGAGGGGGCGTTTGGCCTTGGACTCAGCCTTGTTGAACTTCATGAAGTGGGCATGGACCCACCTCTCAAACCTATCCATGGCCCTCTGGATGTCATCCTTTTCCTCCAGTGTGTCAGCCAGACACACAGATTGTTGTCATCATCAAACTTGCTGAGGGTGCACTCAGTTCCACTGTCCATATCACAGACAAAGCTGTGCCTGAGGTATGCCACTTGTCTCTGGTCTCCATTACTACATAATAGTACTGACTACAATCCTGTCTCTCTAATACTAATTAACTTCTGCAATGTATGATGTCTCTTTTATGGAGACACAGATTTTGGAGTATTTTAAAACACAGACATCTTTCTCTGCCTTGTAACACACTGATCTGATCCAGCAAAGCACTCACATTCCTAAGCTTCATAGGGTTTTGCTACTCATTTGATTCAGGCCAGAGCTTTCAGCCTACAAGGGCAAACCTTGAGTAAGCTTTAAAATGTCTCCTCCTACAACCAACAGAACATAGAACAAAAAATGATTTGGAAGTCTTCATAGTGATTCGACCATACTTCCTGTGATAGTCTCACAATAGCCATACCATCAATCATTTGGAGACAGAATTGGTGGCTGGCAGATATTTCCCCCTTGTCTATCCTCCCTGTCCGTTTTGTGGTCCTACAATGTGAGAGATGGAGATTGTCATCTCTTAACAGTAGTGCAGTCCCCTGTCATTCAGATCACTGATCTCTTCTTATTCTTAAGTTTAGCTTTGCTCCCAGTGAAAATAATGGAAAAGTAAAGATGAAGATAATGAACGACACATATTTGTCGGGATATATGCAGAAGATGAACAAGAGTTCAGGACTCTAACGGACTCTCGGTTTCCATTTTTTAACAACAGACATAAAGCCAATGTAATTTTTGTGACTGACTTAATAAAAAAACCCAAGATTTTACTCTTCCATTTAGATGTGACTGAACAAGAGGTGGTTACAGTTAACTTGGAAAATTGCAGAGCTGCAGTAAATTTGGGTTGTCTTCTTGTGAAATCTGAAATAGTTGGCTCAGAGTGGTAATGAGATCTTAGTAAAACCTGAATGAAAACATCCTACTAAACTAGTACAACAAAGAAAGAATACATAGAATAGAATACATAGAATAAACCAGGTTGGAAGAGACCTTCAAGATCATCGCGTCCAACCCATCAACCAATCCAACACCACCCAAACAACTAACCCACGGCACCAAGCACCCCGTCAAGTCTTCTCCTAAAAACCTCCAGTGATGGCGACTCCACCACCTCCCCAGGCAGCCCATTCCAATGTGCAATCACTCTTTCTGTATAGAACTTTTTTCTAACATCCAGCCTGAATCTCCCCTGGCGCAGCCTGAGACTGTGTCCTCTTGTTCTGGTACTGCTTGCCTGGGAGAAGAGACCAACATCCGTCTGCCTACAACCTCCCTTCAGGTAGTTGTAGAGAGTAATAAGGTCACCCCTGAGTCTCCTCTTCTCCAGGCTAAGCAACCCCAGCTCCCTCAGCCTCTCCTCGTAGGGCTTATGTTCCAAACCCCTCACCAACTTTGTTGCTCTTCTCTGGACTCGTTCCAGCAAGTCAACATCCTTCCTAAACTGAGGGGCCCAGAACTGGACACAGTACTCGAGGTGTGGCCTAACCAGTGCAGTGTACAGGGGCAGAATGACCTCCCTGCTCCTGCTGGCCACACTGTTCCTGATGCAGGCCAGAATGCCATTGGCCCTCTTAGCTGCCTGGGCACACTGCAGGCTCATGTTCAGTCTACCGTCGACCAGCACCCCCAGGTCCCTCTCAGCCTGACTGCTCTCCAGCCACTCTGACCCCAGCCTGTAGCTCTGCATGGGGTTGCTGTGGCCAATGTGCAGAACCCGGCACTTGGATGTGTTCAATCTCATGCCGTTGGACTCTGCCCATCTGCCCAGCCTGTCGAGGTCCCTCTGCAGAGCCTCTCTACCCTCCAGCAGATCAACTCCTGCCCCCAGCTTGGTGTCGTCAGCAAATTTACTGATGATGGACTCGATGCCCTCGTCCAGATCATCAATAAAGATGTTAAAGAGCATGGGGCCCAGTACTGATCCCTGGGGCACACCACTGGTGACTGGCTGCCAGCTGGATGTGGCACCATTCACCACCACTCTCTGGGCTCGGCCCTCCAGCCAGTTCCTAACCCATCGCAGTGTGCTCCCATCCAAGCCATGGGCTGACAGCTTGGCCAGGAGTTTGCTATGGGGAACGGTGTCAAAGGCCTTGCTGAGGTCCAGGTAGACTACATCCACAGGCCTCCCCACATCCACCAGGCGGGTCACCTGATCATAGAAGGAGATCAGGTTGGTCAGGCAGGACCTGCCCTTCCTAAACCCATGCTGGCTGGGCCTGATCCCTTGGCCATCCTCTAAGTGTTGTGTGATTGCACTCAGGATGACCTGCTCCATAATCTTTCCTGGCACTGAGGTCAGGCTGACAGGCCTGTAATTCCCTGGCTCATCCAACCTGCCCTTCTTGTGGATGGGTACCACGTTGGCCAGCTTCCAGTCATCTGGGATCTCTCCAGTGAGCCAGGACTGATGAAAAATAATGGAGAGTGGCTTGGCCAACTCATCTGCCAGCTCTCTCAGCACCCTAGGATGGATCCCATCTGGTCCCATGGACTTGTGGGGGTCTAAGCTGCTGAGGAGAGCTCCTATCACTTGCTCGTGGAACACAGGGAAACTATGCAGCTCCCTGGCTCCTTCTGCCAGCTCTGCAGGCCAGCTGTCTGGTAGACGTTCTTTCCAGCTAGTAAAAATTGAGGACACAGACAAAGTCTTAAAACACTGATAACCTATTTAGGGCTATAGCAGGACATATGGTGGCAAGGCTGGACTTGGAAACACTAGGAAGATGCCTAGCCAAGTATCAAGTACTGAAGGAAGGTGGAGGACAGGGCAGGAAGAAGACATTTGTCAGATTCAGGCTGGGGGCGGGGGGAAACGCACCCCAGGTGGGTAAAAAGTTCTCTTCTACCTCCTGCAGCAGGGTTCCCCCCAGGGTAGTTCTCCCTCAGACCCAAGGGGTGTTGTGCATTTACAAATGGGAAGGAGAGGGGAAAGGACAGTCACCATTCTGAACCAAACTCAAGGATGGGACATGCTGAGGGCTACAGTCACCTGAAGGAATTTGTCTCCAGCTGTGAAGTTCACAGCCAATTGGAATTATCTGTACTTTTCCCATTGACTGGAAGTGACAAAGCAGCACAATGGAAGCACTGTGAAATATGTGGACTGTTTTTAAATAAAACCTATCAAACAGTTTCAACATAATGTCTGGAATCTTTTACAATGGCTCCATAATTAATTCAGAGTATCTTTGATGAAGTTAATGTATTCTTGCTGATGTAACTAACAGCAAATCTTGGTTCCCTGTGGACATGTCTCCCATACATTCACCCTATTTGCTTCTGCTCCGCCCCATCTCCTCTGAAATGATGGATTTTCAAATTGAAAACATCTCTCCTCATGGTGTCATCACAAGAACCATAATGTGCACACATTGGATTGCCAAGCATTGCTTAGCAACGGGACCCTATGTTCTGCCAACTTTCTTTTCATGCTGTCAATCTGAATCTAACTGAACTTGCTGTGTTGTGTTTCAGAAGACTGACTACATGTCAGAAACGTGACTGATGAATGTTCCAAATACACAAACAAAAACTGGTGCTGACCCTCTCTGTTTATTAGACTGTGTGAATTTCAAGAAGTCACTTTACATTCATGTTATTCAAAACCAATTTTTTTACAATCATGATAATTAATCTCAATAAATCCTCATCAACCACTAACCAATTGGAAAGTATAATTAGATACTGAATTTTGAAAGTACATCAAAGAGAACTATATGACCCATCCCTCTATGGCTTTTACAGGTCAAGGACCACTAAAAATCTAAAAATCATCAAGTCATTTATCACATGGTCAAAGTGTTGACACTTCTGCACATTTTTGTTTGCAAAATCACCTATTCACTGACAATATTGTCCCCTAAAATGGTCTGTATGGCCTTTGACTGAATTTTTTTTTTGAGAACCTGATGGTGCTTCTCATGTCACCATGAGCAGAAGACTTCTTTTGGCAATGCTTGGAGCACTGCAAAACTGCATGGAGAGGAAGATATCTTGGTGGCTAGGACACCAGTTTTGCAAAATTATATCCACTGCCCATGACTGCAGTCTTGTTGAACAGCTCCAGTTCTACCTTTCAAGTTCAAAACATTTGAGAAATGAAGGATGCTTTTGGCTTAAAATCATGTGGTTGGATCCTTTGCTAGTAAAGTAAATTGGTTTAACCTATTCTCAGCCAAATTTCATTAGCTGGAGATCTGAATATTTGGTTGCAAAATGTTTTATCTGAGACATTAAATTACCATTTATATATTTACCATTTTTATATCACTTAGATTTTTCAATTTGTCCTATGGAAAATGCCTCTCAAATATTTTTTAGGATGAAAAATATGAACACAAGACATGTACGTAAGAAAGTTTTCACAGCAATCTGCGGCACAGAAAAAAACAAACCACACCGAAAACAAACCCAATGACAACAAAAGAAGTGTTAATCCCATTGCTTCTATCATAATTATTAAATGTTTCCAGATTTTTGTTTCATATGCTATCACTAAAAAAATACAGCTACCACAACATGAGAATGACATTAAGTATAAAGATACCAGTAGCATACTCAGATTTAGGTGTCATACATCAATTCAGTCAGCTAATTATTGAGGATGTGTTATTTGAAATGCTCTGCAGTGTGCAAAAACCCATATGGGGTTTCAAGTATGGCAAAAGGACCAAATAAGTCTTGTGCCTTTCTGAAGATGCCACTGGGACCCAGTCAGGATTCCAGAAAGCAGATGTTTAAGCTGAAATGAAGGATCCCTAGGTAGCTGCAGTGAAGATATCTACAGTGGATTTACACAATTAAGATTCAGCACTGCATCTAGATTCCTATGTTTATCTATACACATTTACCTGTACATGGTTATCTATATGCAATTCAGAACCTTCCTATAAGACTGAAGTAATATCAGATAGATTTGAAGGGATCAATATAGAGATTCTCCAAAGAATCGTGAGCTTAATGAGAAGATTTTGAATGCATAAGGAAGTTGTTCTTGTTAAGTAGAAAATTTCTCCCAAAGTATGTGCCCAAGGCCCATATTAGCCACAAATAAAATATACCTAAGACAACTACTGTTACATGCTGAACTATTTTTTTTCTTTCTTTGGTCTGTATCTAGACACAAAATAGGAATACAGATAAAGGACTTCTGAGAAAGGATGGTTAGAAAACATCTACTAGGTCTATTCTTAACCTCTCTGTCCTAATAACTACATAGCTGCTTAGAGGCTGGATAAGGTTTTTGTGTGGGCAGGAACCAATGTAGAAGAAACAGGTTAGTTGTTTCTGCTATAAACCATGAAAATTAGGATGGAGCTTAGGTAAATGTTGTCATACTAACATGTTCATATATTGTCCGTTGTTTCAAAATGTAGCAATTTGTTATTTTGATAAGTAGATCTTTGTCCTTCATCATCCCTTGCTCACTCTTAATTTCCTGGAGCTCCTTCTGCAAATATAACAATTGCTTGGGCTTTCCCGTTTCCCAGTTATATTTCTCCAGGACTAATATTTTTGTGAATATTACTTCACAAGAACAAGTCACTGTGCTTTCAAGTGCAATAATGATAATGGTAATTGTGTAACTGAAGAAAATGTGTTTGTACGTGGAACATAAGAGCTGCAATAATTGTGTGCCAAGGGTACAGGCTATGCAGAGGAAGAAATCACGATCTCACTGAATTCCTGAGTTCTTTTCCAGTCTTACAGCTTTCTGGAAAACCATCATCATAAAAACCCATACCTGTATCTCTTCAAAGACCTGTTTTCAGCTCTTAACATCTATAAACTTGTACAGACCAATCAGTGGTGAGATAAGAAATTATGTTAGAAGCAGATGCATAGAATGTTTGTTGGGATTTTTTTAATCCTTACTTTGAAAACTTTGCACTATATGCACTGCATGTTCATTAGATTTCCACCTGAGAGCAACCTGAGTTGAAAACTTATTCTAGCTCCTCTTATGCTACTGCCTCACTCTAGCTGTGCTCAAGCTTCTTAATCATGTTGGGGTTTAGTAGAAAAATTCTCTAGACATCTGATTGCCCTAAATTACATGCTGTATGTAGGTAGGCATCTAGGTGTCTTGGCACTTTAAGAAAGCAAGAATATCTATTCCATGCAAAGGTATCCCATGGTATAGGATATGTTCTGTGAAGCATCCAGTGTACACAGCACAGAATGGTATGTGTTTATTTCTGACACATCTACCACTCTTTCCAGGTTGATTGCAATTGGCCAGTTCATTCAGAGTTTATTATGTAGAGACTGACAGGTAATGTGATCACATACGCTCTATTTCCTTAGGAAACCAAATTAGTTATTTAATATTGTAGATGTGAACCTGAATAGAACCCTCATGTCTTGAGGTTGAATATTCCTGGAACTTCTTCAAATCTGGATCCGCATCTTAGACTCACAGTCAGCTCACAGCTTTGTAACAAGACAAACAGAAACTCAGAGACTGAATATTTCCTAATTTGGGGAACATTTTTGCTTATGACAAATGTGTGACTCAGAGCTGTTTCTAGTTAATTAGGGGAGTGGAGAATGTTATAATTTCTTTCATTCAATCATGTGATGTCCAGATAGAAGCACAGAGCCTCTGCTTTTCCTGTAATTGATACATACAGAAAAACTTTATTTATAAAGCCCGAAAGTAATGTAAATGGTATCTCAAGAATAGATAAAACTAGATCAATATTCTTAAATGTTGCTTACTATTGCTGACCTAAGCATATGCCAGCAGGATAACAAACCACTTGTGAATCCATCAAAAGCTGAATTAATGCAACATTTCAACTGCATGGCAAAGGCTCAAAAAATCAAGAAAAAAGGAAAAACCCTGTGTGGGAAATTCATAGTTGCCTCTGGTATGAATATATGACACAGTAAAGGGTGCCTTCTTTCAACAATCCCCTACACACATACATGCAAACGCCTCTTGTTCATTCCAGTAACTTACTGTCATTCTAATTTAAACTGACATCCCAAAACACACCTACACTGTAGCCTCTGCACTAAGTGGAGCACTAAGCTAGCTTCAATAAACTAGTTTGTATACCTAGATCCATCTTCTTGCAGAAGATCTTCTTTGAACAAGCTAATTAACTCTGTTTTACAACAACAAAGACAGAGAGAAGCTTAGGCTCCAGAAGCGAGACTAATTGGAATTTAAAACCACTGTCAAGACTTCAGGAGCTCATGCTGGAGGTGGGGTCTGCAGTGCTACACCTCCACTTACCTCCCCTGAGGTCATATACTCATCAGATGTCTTGGAGCAGGCCTGCTACAACTATATGCACAAAACCCCTTTTCTCTTGCACCTTTTTCCTGATTCCACACTTATCAAGGCACTCATTTTTCCTGTCTCTGCTGCCTTATCAGGTGTGTTCTGAGAGAAGAGAAAGTCTTGAACTTGAACTTTGAAAGTAACTCTGTGAATGGGGTTCTTCCAATCTCAGGTATACAGGTAGAGAGCATTGGTGACAAAAGGACTAAAACTAATTTCTGACCTTCTGAGAGGTAATTACAGAGTTTTCAAAACATAAGCTGTCCTTAGATTCTCAGTTCTACACAAATTCTCCATGAAATACTCTCCAGGGCTTAGATAACACATTTTTTATGCCAAATCTTTAGGTCTTTAAATCTTCATTGTATCTTTCACTAAAATTCTTTTTCTAGCCTGAAAAGCTGTTGACTTTATACGTACTGTTTGGACCCTTGGTGCATCTCTTTATGTGTCAAATTGGAGTCATTTTGCTTTTAAAGGGTAAGCTAATTGGTACAAGAGGTCCCTTTACTCTCCTAATTGAATTAGCTGAGTCTGATAGTGGCAGGAGCTATATATATAAGTTTTTCATTCTGGGGCTATATTTGGCTATATTTGAATAGGAGTAAACTGAATATTTTCTGTGCATAAATACAATTCATATCTTATGCTGTTTGTCTTCACATAGATGGCATTTGGATATATGGATATAATAGCTTACTGGCAAGCCAATAGCATCAATTATCCTTGAAGAGATGAACACTGGTTGAATTAGTAGCTCAGTCATCATACATGCTCTTGACTGTGTCAGCTTATAAAGAAAGAACACAGAATGCAATCATATAAGAACTTTTTGGCTTGACTGGAATTTACAGTCCATGGAAGAGGCACTGCTTAAACTTCTCTTTTTCATACATAAATGAAAAATAGTAAGAAAAATACTACTACTACTTGAGAACATTCATATAAGCTGATTTTGTGTTTGTTTGACTTTGAGACACAAATATGATAAAACACAAATTTACCTGAAATGTAGAAGATAGCCAGCCTTTTAGGGGAATACATAGTAATTGGTTTTGACTGTGAATGGACTCAGAGGACTGGAATAGCTCTTTTTGCAACTCTTACATAAGTTTAGTAGCTTTCAAACAGTTCCCCAAACTGCTTCAGCAATCATATCTTGTTCTTGTGATAAATTTTTATCTCTACCATTGGCAGCTGAAGTGTTTATGTATTTTCCATGTTTTTTTATATTAACATGCTTTTTAACTTCTGATGGAAGTGTAGTGTTCTCTTTAAGCAGTTTTAAGCAGTTATCTGTTCAAAGCACTTTTTAATTTCTACTCTGAAATGCTCAAACATCCACGCATAACCATATAGCAAGAACCCCCTGATTCAGAGCACAGCTCTCTCATGCAGCAGAAAGAGGCACCTGTCTTGAATGAGACAGATTCTAAAATTCTACTAACCTAATCAGATGAATTATGGCTTTATTGTGCAGATGGCTCTGTCTGGTTTCTTTCTCCTCTGGAAGAGGTGCATTTTTTTTTGCTAGTGCAAGGTAACTGAAGTTGTACTAAAAATGCAGAAAATAAAATGTACAATTCTTCCTACTAGAGATGTTAAAATAGATATAGGGTATAAGAATTCAGCAAGCATTTGTAGTATCCCTGTGGATAACATAACAAGGATGCTGTTCCATAGCTTTTTATAGCATGAAATGTAGGAGTTATGCATGCTTTTATTAGCCTTTTCCCAGGAAGAAGCACTGTTCAATAGAGCTTGGAATTAACCAGAGTAATTTTTTTAAGGAGTCATGCTTTAGAAACATGGAATCATAGAATAGTTTAGGTCTGAAAAGAATGTTACAATTACTGAGCCCAACCACTAACCTAGCACTGCCAAGTCCACTGCTAAACCATGTCACTAAGTGCCATATCACATCTTTTAAATAATTCAGGGATGGTGACTCAATCACTGCCCTGGGCAGTCTGTTTCAATACTTGATAACCCTTTTGATGAAGAAATTTTTCCATTTCCTCTTCTCCTATTGCTTGTTACTTGGGAAAAGAGACAAACACCCACCTAGCTGCGACCTCCTTTCAGGTAGTTGTAGAGAGTGATAAGGTCACCTCTGAACCTCCTTATCTCCAGGCTTAACAACCCTAGTTTCCTCACTACTCCTCATAAGACTTGTGCTCTAAACACTTCATCAGTTTCACTGCCCTTCTTTGAACGTGCTCCAGCAGCTCAGTGTCTTTCTTATACTTAGGGGCCCCAAGCTGAACACAGTATTCAAGGTGCAGTCTCACCAGTGCCACGAACAAGGGCACAATCACTTCCCTACTTCTGCAGGCCACACTATTCCTGATACAGACCAGGATGCTCTTGACTTCTTGGAAACCTGGGCACACTGCTGGCTCATATTCAACCAGCTGATAACCAATACCTCCAGGGTTTTTTTTGCCAGGCAGCTTTCCAGTCATTCTTCCCCAACGCTGCAGTGTTCCACGGGGTTGTTGTGATCCAAGTGTGGGTCTTGACACTTGGCCTTGTTGAACCTCATACCACTGGCCCTATCCCAATGATCCAGCTTATACAGATCCTGCTGGACCTTACTGCCCAACTTGGTGTCATCTGTAAAGTTACTGAGCATGCTGTCATTCTCTACAAAATATTCATGCATTGACTCATACTATAAATACAATCATCTACATGCACAAATAAATGTAGCATGAAAACCAAGAGTGCAATTTCACCATTTTACCAACTGGTCTGTTTTGCACTGGTGTAATAAACTAGACCTCACCAAAATTCTCAGTTAATATTTCTGAAAAAAAAACCACAATAGCAGCCTTTTTGTTTTTCCTTCTCTCTGAAAGCAGGAGTGATTTTATATAGCGTAATAAAATGGAAGCATTTGATACCTATGAGGATCATTCCTGTGTTGAGCTATTAAGACTGTTGCACGCACAAACTATTAACCAAATTAAGGGTAGCTGAAGTTCTTGAAATCAGTTTAGCAAAATGTCACCCTATTTTTAAAATACTTTCAAATATGTGATAGCCTTGTTGGTTTTTGCTAAATTCACTGGTAATCGTCCCCATTTTTTTCATTGCTTTCTCCTAGTTTCATCTTTCAACTGGTTGTCTCTTTGTATGAGCTTGGATCATTTCTCTTTAAGGCATTATTTCTGATGTCACTGACATGGGAAAAGCTTAGCTTCCTTCAGCAAGTTTCTTTTAAGTCACAGAACTGTAAGCTTAGCTTTTTATGTGTTCTAGAAAAAAACTCACAAAACTGCACTGACTTAATGAATATTTTTGTAACCACATTTGCTTTTTTAAGGTAAGTTGCTGGGTTTTTAATTTGTGCTTTCCTACTTCAGCACAGATCACATGTTTAGGGCCATTTTATAATCCTCTGAGCAGTGACCAGACTGCTATTGGCACATGTTGATGCTGTTTTAAAAACCTGGTAGCAAACGCTCTACATTGTGTCTGAATTCTGCTCACAGTGAGGAGCTCATCAGCATCACACAGCAGTCAATAAAAAAAATAAATAATCCTTAAATATGGAGATCGAGCAATGAGCGAGAGCCCCACTTGAGAGAAAAGGCTTTCTTCACTGGATAAGCACCACTAGCAATACTGAGGGACAAAATTAACTCAGAAGAGATGAAGCACTGGATGATTTTGTCACATGAAAGAGAGTCAGGAGCGCTGCGTCAGCTTCTCTGTGTAGGTGTTGTAGGTGTTGTTGTTACAGAGAGAGAAGTGAGGTCAGAGCTGGCTGTGTCGTAGCAGAGGATGACTAAGGTGAGTAGAGGAGGGGCTCCCCATTGCAGTTGGCTCAGCAGGGAATGAGGACAGCAAGTTTTTACAGTTCTGTGGGATGTTGCATCTTCTGCAAAAGAAAAAGCCTAGCAACTCCTCACAGAAACCTTTAGGAAATGAATGGAGGGAGGTGTGTTTGGTGTGTGGGAGGTTATGTGAGGAGCTGTGGGGGAACAAGGAGAAGGGAGTCTGAGGCAGGCAACATGAATCACAGCACCCACCACGAAGAACGTGAAAAGGCAGTAAGCAAGCCTAAAACTACACATGAATATTCACAGGGAGGAGGTGGAGGAAAGAAGCTGAATGACTAAAGTACAAGTGTTTTAAGATTTGCCAAGTACAGTGTGCCTTGCCTCAGCCTTAAGATTTCAATTTTTGTCATGAGTTTCAAAGCTCAGTATCTTAATCTGCCCACAACTTGCACAGCTGCATGATACTCACACAGTAGAGCATCTAGAGCATGCCTGTGGAAGCATTTCTCCAAGTGAGTAACATTGAACAAATGGACAGCTCCTTCTGAGTGTTCACCATTATTATTCCCATCTTCTGTGGCTGGAAATGGGCTCACTTAAAAGAGAGGTGCAGCAGTTGGATGGCAAAGTGATCATGTGAGAAAATGCATCTCTTTTTGTAAAACAGTGAGTGAGCTGTGCCTACTAGGTATGTCTTCACCCACCTACAAGAGGCTCTTAGTGGCCAGAATAGCTTAGAGAATCAAAAGCAGATTTCAAAGTCTTGGAGGCTTTCACCTTCCTGGTTGCTTATTCATCATTTCAACCAGATGGATGGAAGGTGAAAGCTCTTACAATCCAAATGTTACTGTTCAAGAGGGTTTTGTGAAATGAACTGGGGCACTCAGCCAAGCTCCAAGTGAAAATGTGTCAGCAGTGCAGTTGACAACTGAGTTGTTAAACTTAGTTGCCAGTGACTGCAGTGGATTTTGCTTCATAGTGCTCTTTTTGCTGGGATAAAAAAAATAATTTAAAAAAACTGCAGCAGCACAAAATATCTGTCTACAGAGATCAACAGCTTTCACTGTTCAAGATCAGAACATAAATAGTAAACAACTCTATAGGAATTGCATCTGTTGCAATACACAGAACAGAAACTTCATATACCATTTGTTTTTATCTGCTAATAGAGATAACCATGCCTCTATATAAAGTATTTTTACTGAAGCATGCAACTGTTATTCAAAAATCACTTTTTTAAAGCCTGATGCGTTAACCTTTAACAGGACTGTTGCAATGCAACAGTCCAAGCTGGAATCAGGAAGGAAGTTGGATGTTTTTCTTTGTACATGGCTTGCATGTACTCTACTTCATCTTGCTATGTGAAATGCTACTTAGAACAGGGACATGTTGCAAGTAATTTGACAGGTACCATCCACAACCAAAACTATGATGCAACAGAGAATCAGGCCATTATTTCTGGACAGTCCAATTTTACACTATCTTCAGAAAAACAAGGAAAATGTTTGGAAACAGAAATTGATAGGAGTGAATTCAAGAGGTGCTAGAACATCCTATTCTGTTCACGTGTGGTGGTTGAGAGAAGGCCCAGCTCTCCCTCCCCCCACAAAGAAAGAAACCACAGCTAGCTCAGTCAGAGAAGCAAAGGGGTAGAGCTGTATTCACAAGCAAGATGAAATGCAGGTTGTATATGTACACAATATATACAGTATTTACAATATATACAGAAATATACAGCAAAGAAAATAATATAGGAACATAACTCCCTCCTCCGGACAGAGGAGGGTTCCCCGCCTCTACCCCTCTCTCTCCCCCTACCTCCCTGTTTTTCCCAGAAAGGGTTAGAGAGAGAAAAGGTAGTTATTAAGGAGGGAAATTCTCTGTTAGGCTTCAAAGCACATGCAGGATTAGTTCTTATCTGGTATTCAAGGCCAAACTCCGGCTAGTTGCTCAGAAGCAGACAGGCTGGAAAGGCAGAACAGAGTGGAACTGAGAAAGATTCCAACTGAACTAAAACTTAAAGTTGCATTCTACCAATGAAATTCGTTTAGACCTATCTTTGTTGTCAAAACATTCAGCCAGAGTGTTCCAACACCGTCCCTTTCTTAAAGGCACAGCCTCAAACGGTCACATCACTAAAATTACATGCTTTTGTGGGATTATGTATAACATTCTATGTTGACATCATTTTGGCCATTTTTAAAAGTATATTGCCCTGACCAGTCATAAATTAAGAATTATTGCAAAACAATAATTTGTCCACATTTACTTCATCTTATTTGTCATGACTGTTGTCAATGGGTTAAACCTACAAGCATAATCATACATAAAAATCAGATGTCTGTAATAAATGTCATTAGGATACAATGGAAATGTTGTAATACAGACAGACAGAAGTAGTTCACTCCTTTATTGATAACTTGGTATTAATAACTCAGTTAATAACTCCAGCTGACACAGAGATTGAAGTTTTCATGAAAAAAAAAAAAAAGAAAAAAAACAAAACAAAACAAACAAACAAAAAAACCAACCCACAACCTTTTTTTCCAGAAAGTTAGCAGCATTTGTATCAAATGTTGTTGAATTAGATCAATACTGTAGAGCAGGTGGGTCCCATGCTTCATTATTACTTTTCCTTATGCCTGCATTTTGTTTTCTTCACTGCCTGCATACCAGGGCTTCCTTCACATTGAAGCCAGAGCATTAGAGGTGACTGACATGAATTCAGATCTTACCTTGACAGGAATCTGGATGCAGCCAAACTGACCTCAGAGCTGGGACTCATTGCCAGGTCCCTCGGTACAAGCACAGGCCATGTAAGCTCTCACTTAGATTCTTTGGATTTCTTATTTTTGTCATTCTTCCACATGCTTTGCTGCTTCATTAAGACATTTCCCCAAATTGTTTTTGGCATATTCATTGTCCCTTGTGGTAATCTGTTCTAGCACTTTATTTGTACAACAGTTCAGACTTGACTGCACATTGCCACTTAGAAATACAAGAGTGGATATATATGGGTTCTTTCTCTTGTGTGCATGAGCCTAATAGCTGCGCTTTCATGTGGATTCCTCTGAGATTCACTCTGGCTTTTTCAAGAGTAAATCACACTCTCTGCATAATCATCATAGCCATCTATTTGGAGTATTTCAGCACAATTACAAAAAACACATATTGTACATTTCTGTGTTCTCAGAAATGCCATTCAGTCCTTATTCCTTCTTTCTCGAACTCCAAATGTCTCTCCCTGCTGAAGCCATACCCCTCCACCCACCTTTTTTTTTTCACCTCTACATGACAGAATTTTCTAAATCCTTATCAGAGGAGGACATTTGTGAGCTAAGAACATCTTACTCTGTACACACCATAATTTGTTCACCAAGGGATGTAATTCAGAAAGTCATTATGAACTTGTTACCAGGATGGATCTTAGAATAGTATTTTCTTCTCAGTAGAAATCTCATCAATGCACATTTCAGTAAAGTCTTAGCAAATCTGTTTGTGTTTACAATGAATCTTAGCTAGGTTTTTTTTTATTGTCAGTAAACAGGAATATGCAAAGTAGAAGTTAGGCAACATGCTACCCAGTACAATTTGCAAGTCACAAGCGTTGTAATTAGACACACATACACACACACCCCCATATAGACGTATATACACAGAGAGAGGCACACTGCCTAAAACTAATTACAAAATGGCATTATTGACTCCAAGAGCTCCGGGCTGAGAATAGTTGACAAAGGTAGTGAAGCATAAAAAGTTCTCTGGTAGGACTCCAGTATTGTTATATTGAGGAAGTCTATTATCTTCATCTCCTCAAGGAAGATACTGTTTATAGACATATGGACACAAGGTCTCAGCCACCACTGAAAGAAGTGAGATGTAGCAGCAAGCCACTAGTAACTGATACTCTGATAGCAAACTCAGATTGCAATGCGAGGACATAAGGAATTCAAGACGAATGACTGATGGGTAAAACTCTACCATCTTCAGGGGCTTCCAAGATAAGGAAACTCTGAAGGTATGCATGAACTCTCAAATGAAGATATTGTTTGCTAACATGAAAACAGTCCAAATAAGGATAACATTTTTGATTTTGATTTTCCTTTCTTACAGACCCTCTAGACCTCAGTGCCAACTGGTTTTCGAGTATCCTACCAGCATGTTTGCTCACTGCAGCTCTGAACCATTCATTGACTACAAGGTATTGAGTTAAATCTCCCTCATCCTTTAACTCCTATTGTTTGCAGTTCTCAGTGTTCTAAATGTTCTCAGTGTTTGCAGTTTTGGCACTGTTTGTACTGATTGCACTTTAAAGACAATAGTCATGTTTTGTGAAATTACAGAGCACTTCAGTTTTTGCCTATCAGCTAAAGCCCTGCTGTGGTTTCCACAACCTATGTGCAGCAAATACCTACCCAATGGCAGACAAAGCATTCACTCCTGTAGTCTCACGTTCTGAAATGATCTGTGCCTTTCAGTGTAAAGATCCACAATATTTAGAACATATGAGAGCACACAGAGCATGTACAACATGTCCTATAGACTGATACTCCTCGCCCCCCCCGACAAAAATATCCTCAGAGCAGAGCAAAACCCACAAATTTTCACCCTTCTTCAAAGCCAGTGAAAAAGATGTTCTTCATGCTGTGTCCTGGCAACCAAAACAGGGCTCAGGATGTCTTGACAGCTTCTTTTTCCCTGCTTGCAAAGCTTTGGCAGCCTTTCCTTCCCTTACTCTCACAGCTGTTGTGTAGAAAACAAACAGTAATCATTTGAATTTGGCAATACTCAGCTATCTCAAGGCTAATGTCTGCCACCCACTTCTGAATTTCTCAAGGGTACGCTGGTCTCATGTCACCTCTGCCTAGACTGCAGATGGAAACAAGCAAAGCATCCTCAGTGAGAAATTTTTCACCTTCAGTTGTAGATGGTAAATAGTTTTCCAGGTAGAGAAAGAAACGGATGATGATATCAACTATGTTCTCATATTTAACCACACAAGGCAAATCCATCCAGTTCTCACTGGATTCTTAGAAACTCCACTGTGCTACTACAGGAAGCTTTCCTGTTCATCCTTTCTTCATCTTGATAATTCTTCTGAGATATTTGGTCTCACAGAACAACAGAGAAGAAATCCTTTTTTTCTGCACTCTGTGAAAAGCAAAAGTCCTTGCATTTCCTTTTACACAGTGAGAACCACTAGTCATGCAAAGCCATGAAGAATTCCCTGAAGACTTGTAAACTTCAGAGCCTTTTAACTAATGCTACACATGCTCATTGGAGAGGCCCTTTAATAAGCATCTAGGGCTGCAAGTTTCCACATGGATGATTCATGTCTCAGTAGTGAACGGAAATGCTGAGGCTACTTAGGATACCTGGTGGCAAAGTTGAGAATGTATACTGTTTACTCATGAATGTTGATTGTTCAGATACTTTTAAAAGGGAGAAAACAAACAAACAAACAAACAAACAAACAAACAAACAGATTCCAAAAGGAAGTACACTATAAGAGTTAGAAAACTTTCTAAAGGGTTTTACCATCCTCTTTTTGGCTAATATCCCCTAGCTGTTATACTGCATAGCTTGAGAAAAAATCCACAAGAGTGATGGTGAGGAATATAGAATATATCTACATATAATGCTTAATTCATACTTAGGAAAAAATTATACTATGAGGAAGCAATGCTCTATAAAGAATGAGAGTCAGTACTTCTCTAAAGCAACCTCATTATGACAATTTGTTCAAAACTCTTACTTCAAAAAATCTCTTCAAGACATAAATCTTTTTGTGCTGTCAAATTTGAGAATTTGCAAGTAAATCTGCATAGTTTTCAGAGAGTAGCCACAGTGGACATAATTTTGCATATCTTGATACCTTCTGTAGACTGCAAGACCCTGGATCTGTGGTGCAAACACAAGCATCTAGTGGCAACTGAGATATCCAGGGTAGTCCTGCCTAGCCTCCTGTGTGGTCTGCCAGATCAGATTCAGATGGGGCTTCCATATGCCCTGTGTCTTCCACCCTGATGCAGATAGATCAGAACAAAGGGCATTATGTCCTGTGTTTAGGCAACTGAGTCAGACTGCCTAGGTTTAGGAAAAGAAATTATATAACACAACAGTCAGATATTTTTATTTGTCTTGCTATTTATAATTCATATGTAAATAGCTACCTGAAGAAACACAGTAGAGAAGAAACACGTTCATAATCTGTATTGTAGTTAATTTCTTTTTAAAACATTACTATCCATCATGATTACCATTAAATAAAGAAACAATAGTGACTGAAAGTATGATGCCAATAGGGTATCATTAAGCCTGAAGAATATTTCTGCTGCTACTAAAGTGAGTGTCAAGAGCCATCTTTGCCCTGAAAGGCCACCAGCTTTTAGTTTTTTATTGTTTTAATCCTTCTAGATCTTACCAGAGTAGTACTCCCTGAGAATAAAACACTTGCTTCATTTCAGTCTGAAGGTGAGGTTGAAATAATTTGTTTCTAAACCTCTCAGTCTCATCTATAATTAATGGTATGACCCTGACTACAGAGCTTGAACGGTGTATATACATATTCATCTGCAGTTCTGTTTTTTACTGTTGTTGTTGTTTGGCAACTAGTCAGTTCCTTAAGCTTTTACCTTTGAATACAAAAGATTACTTCTAGAGATGAGTGTTTGCTTCCTTTTCAGTATTTTTATTGTTTTCATCTTCTGGGATCAGCAGTGAATGGATTTTTTGGTTTTTCGAGCTATTTGTTAACAGTCTCTCAAATCAGAATATGGAGATTAATTTTTTTTTTTCAGGAATAATATATGCCAAGAACTCTTCTTCCATCTTACAAATTTTCTGGAAAATAGGTGGTCTGGCAAAGCACTGCCATCTTGCAAGAAATGCAGAGGGCTATTTCTCTCATGGTAGATGTACCAGAACACAAAAACAATAGTCTTGTCACTCTATAAGTCACAGAGGAAATTAAGACCTTGTAGCATATGCAACTAAACTAATGCTTGATGGTTGGAAGGAACTGCACTGCAATTACATTATTGTAGTATATGTTTGAATAGGATGAACTGAGCTGGGAAAGTAGCAAATGGGGCATGAGCCTATACTTATGGAGTTCCCTGGAAGACAGAATTGATCCTGCCAAAAAGGAATATAATATTTTTCCTTTATTTATAAACAGTATAGCAATGTTAATCAAAATATTAATAACCTTTATTAATATGAAAATTGCCAAAACATATCAAAAGGTTCCATGTACAGTTAGAATATATTTACAATGGGAATGTACAGTATTTGGACAACTACAACAATTTAACTATTTTATGCAAACCAGGAAGAATATGACAGAAAGAGAATACCCTGGGAAAGAAATGACGCTTGACCACAGTGTGGGGGGAGACTGAACAAGAGCCATTATGCCAAAGAGGCAGTTAATTAATTACTCACAACAAGTTGTACCCAGATAGGGAGTGCTGCTGCTGTGTATTAGAGGCTTTGGGGCACTCTCATGTGCCAGGCACGTCAGGTTGCCAGCAGGAATGCCACGCGGTCTTCTATAGCTGGTCTGGCTTCAGCAGACGGGCTGTTAACGACAATTCTTCACAATGGGCACTTGCTTTGTCCTGGGTGAATTAAGGCAAGGGGAGGCAGGCTTGTTTCTGACTTCTAAGCTCGTGGCTTCTCTGGTAGCTTGTAGTGTGTATGCTTGTGGCTTTATCCCAGGCACTGGACCAGGCAACTCAAGGCTATGCAACTTGAGGCAGTTTCAGTCCAGACAAGGTCCACGCAGGTAGCAGAATCACTTTCTCAGACACCCTGATTTGACACATTTTTTTTCCAAAGGTTCTTCCAAACTGGCAATTTCTCTTTTTCTTCTGAAAATAGAGAGCAATGAGACAACAATTTCCTTCTCTAAAGAAGCAGAATGTGATTGTTGTGCTGTCTTCAGCAATGAGTAAGGAAGGTCCTGTCCCTATTACAACAAAAATTCAATTGAGAATCATGAGTTTTCACAGCTGTATCCTAGGAGATACATGACACTAGTATAAACTTTTAAAATGCATTTGATGAGGGAGGGAAAACTAAGCCCTCACTTATTAAGATAGAGTGAAAGTGATCCTAAATGTCATGCTTGGGTCTTTTGAAATGCTCTTAATTTGACTGAAATAAATTAATGTAATTCTCTAATTTTGATGTAGCCCAAGGGCCTTTCAACTCTCAACAAAGCTTGAAAGAATATAGCAAAAAATTGCTATTATTATCTCAGTTGCCCTAGGGAAAACAAATTAAAGGGGGGGTAATTAGTTATTATACATATGTGCATGTAATTAGATATTTAGTGTGATATGTAAACTCTGTCTGCTAATTCTATTGGAAAACAAAACGGTATTCAAAGATGAACATGTAATGTCAGAAGTTACACACATTTTCTTTGTCAGAGACCAAGGGTTTGAAGTGGTTTAAAGATAAAGACTTAGCATATTTTCCTGTTGTTTTATGCAAGATTACTCCAAAAGACCACTAAATATCAACATAGGCATATTTTCACAGGTTTATTAGTGATTTGCTCATGGAATCACTGTCTTCTTATGATTAGTAATACAATGAGATAGGAAATAAATCAAATGTTTTGCCCTTTGAAAGAGAAAACAAATTGTGTGGAATGTATTTTGTCTCTCTTAAATAGAAAAAGCTTTAAACACCAATATCTACATAGTGAAGGTCAAGCATGAAGCATGAGTCAAACAATAGTGTTGTTCAGTTACTTACAAAAATCACTGAAATCCAGAAGTTCAGACAGAACACTTTTGAATTATGCTTTGGGGACAAAAAAAACCCAACCAAATAATATAAGGTTGAAACTCATATCTAAAAAGAAATACAGAAATAAATTAAAATGTGTTACCAACACCTATTTTGTATTTCAAAGCACCAGGACCTAGATGTGCGTTCATTAAATTGCTATCACACATTCATTTCCAGGTGTTCTTACAACACATTCATTATTTTTACTTGCAGAAAACCAACTTAATGATTTCCCATGTATGGACAAATTTATAGAGGAACATCTAGTCAATGAAACCATGTATTTTGCCAAGTATTTATTACTCAGCTTTGAAAATAAAATGCTTAGTTTTACCTCTGTAAATGATGCTCAACTTTGTAAGACAGCATCATCTGCTGTACCCACTCTCAAACCAGGGCATGCTTTAGAGGTCAGAAGCACAGATTCAAGCTCAGGGTCATCCTGTTCATGAAATCCCTAACCTGATCATGCTTTTCCCAGGATATTGGCTTGTTCTTTCTACAGATGTTGTTAAAGGGGAGAAAGGATCATCACAGGAAAATGAGAAAAGACAAAAAGATAAGGGAGAAGGGATGGAGAAACAAAGATGAAAATACCATAAATTTAAAGTAAATGTATGATTTTTCACTTGGCTAATTGTACACTGACTTATTGCTGTCAACTAAATAAGCAATTGGGAGAATATACACATATATATATGCATAGCTATAGATATAAATAGATAGGTTTCTTAAAAAGTTAGAACTATTTTCACATTCCTTCTGACATATCTGTGAGAGACTAAATCTTACCTCTCTTGATGTGACTCAACAAAGATAAAATCACCTTTGCTGCATGCCCAGACAATAGCTGATGTATATTGGGCAGTTGTCACTGGATAACGACTCTCTGGAAGGTGCATAGATAAAATTGCTCATCAGACTGCATCTGCCCTGGAAATAATGGGCACAAGCCACTGCAATCAATACTCCCTGGAATATACATACCTAAATACTGTATAAAAGATCTGAGCAACTACTGGCTCAGGAGAAGGAAAAGACCTGGACAATACCACTGAGAAGGAAAACACGAGAGAAGGAAAAGCCCGGGGCAATGCTGCTCTGAAGAAAAACAAAGAAAATACCAGGAGAGAAAATGACAGAGACATCACCATGGAGCCTGGAAGAAAGACCAGGAGGAACCCTCCCTCTGTGTCCTAAGTTCTGCCTGCTGCAACTCATGGAGCTGAAGAGGCTGCTCAGAGAAGGGCTTGGACTTGGACTTTGGAATGTCTCCCTCCCCTCTGCCAGCGGAGGACAGCACAGCCAACAAGGATGACCTCTCCTCCATGCCAAAGCAGCAGCAGCCTTACTCCACAAACCCAAACTGCCTTGGGGGTGAGGGGTGTGGTAATATAATTCCTTTCCTCTTCTCTCTTCCTCTTCTCCCTCTCCCTCTCTATTTTCTCTCTCTCTCTTCTGATCCATCCACTTTATTGTGTAATAAATAGCCTTGCTGTTGATATTTTGGCCTCATTTGTGCCTCTAATTTCATGACACAGGAATATTCAAAAGAACTGAGTCTCTTTCCCTCTCTGGACTGAGACAATATCGTAGCTGGATATCTTCTTTTTCCTTCTAATGAGGCTAAAAATGCTTGGATGGGGGAGGGGGCTTAGGTAAGCACATTGTAATTACTCCACTAGATTAAATTTCTTATAGATTGAGTCTTTTCTCAGAAGAATGAAATATAGTCATGATATCTCATCACAGTCTCTATCCATATCACAATGAATAATCTCATTATCCTCTGTACCCAATTTCCTTTCATGACAGATCCCCATCTTAGGCTGGTTGGTATAATCCTGTTGAAGGATCAGACCTATGTCTATATTAGATTTGCAAATGTCCTATAGCAGAACTAGATCTAGATTTATAGCATCTTGAAATAGGTATAATAAATTTAAAACATTAAAAATGTATTGCATTTAATTGTGATCTGCCATACATCACAGTACTGTAACTTCTGTGACTTCATGTAAGAAATTTTTTATTAGCACCAATACAAATTAAATGAAAATCAGGCCAACATATGACCAACACTTCACCTGTATTGGTCATTTTCCTGCCATGCTCAAACTTATGTTTTGCATACATAGCATGTAGTACATTTAAATTTGAGGATCTCAGTGCACTTCATGAAGACTAATGGATGATACTTCACAAGACATATATTGAGTAAGGATTACTGCTACTGATATTTATCATCTATTGAAGGTTACAGCAGATTTGGGTTTATTGATTGATGTGATATATTGCTTTCTCTCTCAATCTCAGAAATTGAATTGATGTCTTCATTGGCAGTTGATGTGGTTTAAGGAGCAGTGAAAAGGCATTCTGTATTTTTATATTTCTCTTTTCTGTGTTTAAACAACAAATATTGGTGGCATGCTCCCTCACTGTGCACAGGACAATACCACACAGGGAAGATGCAGAAGCCCCAAAGACATACATCTATAAGCTGTTTTCAAGGTCTTTCATTTAGACTACCTTCCACCACCCCTATTCATGACATCTGCAGGGAGGAGTTATTGGTAAGGCAGCTCTCAATGAGACCACCAGTAATTCTGTCATTCAGCCAGCGGTGGGAAGGCAGGCACAGCCCACAACAGCAGCACCAGCACCTAAGATGGCGGCCACATTGGCTGTGCCAGCAGCTAAGATGGTGGCCGCAGCTTCACAGGCAGACATTAACGAGGCAAAAAGACTTCCTTCCACAGCAGCAGGACCAGGGGTGAGCTCTGCAGCAGCTTCTGGGTCTCAAAGCCTACCTGCCAAAGCTGCTTCCTTCCAAACTCCCTCTGCTTCTGCAAAGCCTACTGTAAATTCAAATGCAGCCCCAGTTAAATAAATTGCAGCTTTGGATAAAAGGGGCAGGCACAAGGCATGGGAACAGCAAGAAAAGCGAGAACAGCAAGATCCCTCTGCTGGTGATGGACCTTCTGTTAAAAAGGATCCTTATGAAAATGGAGAGAAAGTTTGCCTTAAAGCTGAATTACTGAGACCATCAGTGCATAGTGGAAATACAGGACAGGATACAGGCTCTGGTAGGTCAGGAGCTAATGGAGGTGCTTCTGAAATTAAAGAGGTCCTTAGGAGAGTTTCATTAGGATTATGGGGACAGTAGCCTCAAGAGGAGGAGTCTGATGAAGAAGACAATCAGGATGACATCCAAACAGCAAATGCCCCCAGATGGGAGATTTGGCATGTGGGAAAGGATTACATTAGAGGAGAGAATGAGCCAATTCTGACATGGTTTGGCAGGTGTTACCATACAGGCACACCAGCTTTAATAGTGGGAGACAAGCCGGCATCTCAGTTTGGAACCCTCTCAAAAGATAGCGGAAAAGATAGACATCTAGGTAGATATCTTGGTAAGATTTCTCTGTGGACATGCCTTCTACTGGCAGCTTTTATGAGGTACCCATCCAGAGATGACCTTCCATGGAACCCTAAGCCTTGGAATACTATGGATGAGGGAATTAAGCGTTTGAGAGTGTGCTGTGAGAGAAGTGATGTATGGAGACCGTGGCATTCTGAATCCTGATGAAATTCCTGTGGGAACAAGTCTTGCCAAAAAGCTCATGAAACTTGCTCCTCCTAATTATGCTACTATTTTGGCAAGCAGAATTGTGGCAAGAAATTTTGGGGGAACACCTCCTGCTGTTGGCCATTTCACTGAACAGGTGAGACAACTGGAGAACAGTCTCACACGTTTCTTTGGTTTCAGCCATTGGAACTCTGTCTGGTGAGATAAAGAATTGCATGAAAGAGCTGAAGGAGGAATTTTAAACTTCTATATCCAACTTGGCACAAGGAAATAATTTCAGTTCTTCTTCCAGATGGATACAAGTTTCAGCTGTTAGAAACAGGCATCCTCCAAGGAGGTCATTCCAAAACAGGTCAAACCAAAACAGACCACAGAGACAATCACGTGGGAGTATTTGGATAACTCTGCGTGATCAGTTTGGTGAGAACATGAACAGATGGGATGGTCAAGCAACTTCTGATCTTTTCAGGAGACTAAGGGAACTGCAGAGTGGCAGAACCCAAGGTAGCAATACCAGAAGGGTAGCTGTTACTTCCTCAGTTTCCCAGAACAACTCTAATAGCTCCAACAGTGATTCCAACTCTGACCCTAGACACTGTGCTAACTGCACATGCAGATGTATTCCCCATAATTAGGGGTGCCCTGCCTCCCTCCAGGGGGAGGAGAGGGATAATAGACATAACAGAATCTATTGGGATGTGTACATCCAGTGGCCTGGCACTTCAAAATTTCACAAGTACAGGGCCTTGGTTGACATAGGAGCTCAGTGCACCATAATGCCATCAATGAATCTGCAGTTGTGGGACAACACAAGATTCAGGACATTAAGTTGCCGGTTGCTTCTCAGACTGTACATCACAGACAGTACAGAACCAACTGTGACTCTTTGTTGCCCATTCAGAATCTGATTCATCAGTTGGAAAGTCAGAAAGTCATCAGCAAAACTCATTCACCTTTCAACAGTCCAGTGTGGCCTGTGCGAAAGCCAAATGGAGACTGGCGTCTGACAGTGGACTACCGAGCCCTGAATGAAGTAACTCCACCTATGAGTGCAGCAGTACTAGTCATGATGGAACTCCAATATGAGCTGGAATCCAAAGAGGCCAAATGGTATGCTACCATAGACATTGCTAATGCTTTCTTCTCTATTCCCATAGCAGAGGAGTACAGGCCTCAGTTTGCTTTCACCTGGAGCGGAATCCAGTACACTTTCAACAGATTGCCTCAACTGGAACCACTGAAGTGAGATAGTCTTAGCTCAGTGGGCTCATGATTCTTCAGGACATCAAGGCAGAGATGCAACCTACCAGTGGGCTTGTGACAGATCCATAGACATTTCCATGGATGTTATCACAAGTCATCCATAACTGTGACATTTGTGCCGCTATTAAGCAGGCAAAGCGAATCAAGCCCTTTTGGTACAGTGACCGATGGTCCAAGTACAAGTATGGTGAGGCCTGACAGATTGACTATATCACTCTACCTTGTTCTTGATTTGGTAAACAGTATGTGCTTACTATGGTAGAGGCAAGCACTGGATGGTTGGAAATTTATCCAGTTCCTCATGCAATTGCATGCAACACCATTCTTGGTCTGGAGAGACAAATCCCATGGAGACACAGAACTCCAGAGAGGATTGAGTCAGACAACAGAACTCATTTCAAAAACAATCTTGTGAAAAACTGTGCCTAAGAACACGGCATTGAGTGGATATTCCATATCCCCTACTATGCACCAGCTGCAGAAAAGATTGAATGCTACAATGGTTTGCTGAAGCCATGGGGGGGTGGATCTTTGAAAAACTGGGATAAACATCTAGCACGAGCAACCTGGCTGGTAAATATGAGAGGTTCAATAAATCGAGCTGGACCTGCACACTCAGATCTGCTACAGAAAGTAGAAGGTGATAGAGTTCTTGTTGTTAGAGAAAAGAATCTGTTGGGCAAAACTGTTTGGGTATTTTATCCTTCAGGAGAGGCCAAACCTGTCTGAGCGGTGGTTTCTGCTGAAGGTCCTGGTGACGCTTGCTAGGTAATGCAAGAGAATGGTGAAATTCAGTGTATTCTACAAAGGAATCTAACTTTAGCTGAGAGAGTTTAACTTCAGAGTGTTGTACAGATACAACATCACACCCAACAGAAGAACCCATGAGGAATCTGTGGTGCACAAACCCTAAGAACCCTGAAAGCCCTGAGTCACCTGAGAGTCCCTGTTCCTTTTCTTTGCCTCATATGCAGAGAGACAAACTGTTTTCTGTTTTCTTGTTTCCTGGTTTTTGGACTTCTGAATCATCTACATCTGAGGACAGCCAGAATGGACTGTGAACTTTATTTACTCATTGTTTTAGATTAGATGGATAGCATTAGCAGCCAATGAAATTGTTTAGAAGGGGTGGATTCTGTTAGTTTTAGGCTATGCCTTTAAAATTTAGCTGCAGATTTTGAGAAGTAGAAAAATAAAAATAAATCACTATTGAGTGTAAAAAGAAAAACAAAAGATTATTCTAAATAAATTCATTGGATAAATGTCTGGGATAAGAGAAGCTGTATCATAACAATTCTTCACATTTCACTTCCATTCCCATTCCTTTTCTCTTCTCTTCTGATCTTGGCTGTTATTGCTTCGCTGGGGAGAAGATAACACACTTCTGGCTGGCCTTGAGATAAGCATAACACTGCTTTCTCTCAACTCCTCTTTCTCTCGGTACAGGGGGGTTTGGAAATGTTGGGGGAGGGGCGGGGCAGTGGAGCAGCTTCCCTGGTCTTTTTGACCAGGGGGGTTTCCGTGTTGTTTGCTAATTGTAAATATCTGTATAATATTGTAAATACTGTGTATTTTGTACATATTCATTGTATTCCATTGTAGAGTGCAGTTTTTGCTTGTAAATACAGTTTCATTTACTTCTAACTGAGTTAGTCTGGCTAAAAAGTTAATGCTGGAGGGAAACTTCAACCCACCACACCTTATTTTTCTGTTACCTCCCACACAGTATCCACAGCATCTAAAGACACCTTAGCAGCACCACATGGCCATGACCTCTCTCTGTCTACCACTGGCATCATTCACATAAGAATCACAGTCCTTGTCAGTCTGAAGACAGGATGACAAAGTAGTTTTCTAACCATGCTTGTCTATGGATTTTGTACTGGTTTGCCACTGAGACATTAAGCTTAGCAACATGTCTCTATTAAATAGGTAGTGACAGAGGAGCAGGACCAAAGTGTGCACTAACGCTAGTTGTTGAAACATCTGTCAGTTGTGAACACACTCCCTAGCTTCCCCATAAGTAAGATGATTTCACCTGGCCTGGTGCATGTCAAAGCTAGCAGCATTTGAAAACATGACATTTCCTTTATAGCTCTTTCATTTGTAAATTGATAGATTTATCATGTCTTTAAAAACTACTGCTTCAGCAAAGACAGGGATGACAAGTGACTTCAGCTTGTATCATCACTATAGCACAAGTATTAGCCTGGCCCTTTGTTCAGAGCCATCTTAAGGCATCAGCTAACACACAAGCCCACTCACCATCTCTGTTGATATGATATTTGCATAGTATGCCTGGACTCCACGTGGTGATTTCTTGTGATGGAGAATTACCCCTCATATAAGCATGGATCTTGCAACAAACCTAGCACCCTGTGTTTGCAAATGCAAAACTGTCATAGATAAAAGTAGGAGATTTCTCTCCATGCAGAATCAAGACTTGTTTTAAAGTCTGTGGCGAGCTGACCACGATCAGCAACTAAGTCTCACATGGATGCTTATTCACTCCTCCTCTTCCCCAGTGGGATGAAAAAGGAAACAGGAAGAACAAAAGTAAGAAAGCTTGTGGCTTGAAATACAGAAATAAGTGAAGGAAAGAGGGAGGAAAATAAGTCATGCAAAGAAAATTGCTCACTGATTTCCACAAGTAGATCAATGCTCAGCCAGTCTCTGAGCAATGGCTACAGATCACAACCTCCACCCTCCTCCTCATAGTTATTATTGCTGAGCATGAGGTTAAATAGTACGGAGCATCCCTTTGTCCAATTCAGGTGTGCCCCTGGCACATTCCCAGGCAAATCATTGTGGGGGCAGAGTGCAAAAATAAAAAAAATTAATGCTGTGCTCAGCAACAGTTAGAATGCTGATGTGTTGTCCATACTTTTTAGTCACTAAGTATCTTTACAACAGTCTCATGCCAAGAATTAAGAGGTGAGAACATGTCTGTTTCCAACTCTTTAAGAGTGGCACCATTTGAACTGTGTGTCTGGTCGTCACAGGTGACTACCTGAGGGCAACACTTCACATATGATAGTTTCACCACAGATTTAAAAGTCATCTCCCAATTTGGAGAATGAAACTAGTGGTCTAATGAGCATACCAAGTTGAGGGTTCCAACAAAAGTACTGCCTCTTTGGATTAAGTTTGCTTTGGTAAGTGTACCATCTTCCTCGTGTCCTAGAGGCAACTGTCTTGGTCCAGAGAGGGAAAGAGACTCAGTTCTTTGAATATTCCTGTGTTATGAAATTAGAGGCACAAACAAGGCCAAAATATCAACAGTTAGACTATTTATTACACAAATAAAGTGGATGGATCAGAAATGGAGAGAGAAAATAGAGAGGGAGAGAGAGAAGAGGGAGAGAGAAGAGGAAAGGAATTATATTACCACACCACTCACCCCCCAAGACAGTTTGGGTCTGTGGAGGAAGGCTGCTGCAGCTTTGGATGTAGAGGAGATGTTGGGTCTGTAGAGTGGGGGTGCTGTAGCTTTGGCTGTAGAAGAGATGTTGTCCTCTGAGCAGCCTCTTCAGCTCCATGAGTTGCAGCAGGCGGAACTTAGGACACGGAGAGAGGGTTCCTCTTGGTCTGCTTCTTCCAGGCTCCATGGTGATGTCTCTGTCATTTTTTCTCTCCTGGTATTCTCTCCAGTATTTTTTTTTTCAGGGCAGCATTGCCCTGGGCTTTTCCTTCTCTCCTGTTTTCCTTCTCAGTGACATTGTCCTTCTCCTTTGTTTTTCTTCTGCTGAGCCAGTAGTTGCTCAGCAATTTTTATACAGTTTTTAGGCCATTTGGCCTCTGCCCATTTCCAGGACAGCTGCAGTCCAGTGAGCAATCATTATCCTTTGTTGGGGCACATTCAGTTCATGATACAATCACAAGGTGATTTGCATCCAGGAATGGTCCTGTTGGGTGGAGATGATCTTGTATGCATATTACTGAAGGTATTGATGGCTGTGGCCTCGGTCCATTGTTGTCAGGCCAGCTGTAGTCCAAGCAAGCAGCAAAGGTGATTTTATCTTTGTTGAGTCACATCAGAAGAGACAAGTCTCTCACAGCAACATGGGAAGGAGAATGGTTAATTTGGTAATCCATCTATGCTCAAGTGACAGACCGCTTTATAAACTGTTGTAAAGCTCCTTCATACATACAGAAATGACTGAGTACTTCTTCCCAGAACATTCCTTATTAATTTGGATAGAAAAGTGCAAGAAAACCAAACCAAACCAAACCAAAAGAACCCAGACAACCCCCTTCCCTTCACACACACACAAAAAGGAAGAAAAAACCCAACCAAACAAAAAATCTCATAATTTCTGAATTCACACATGACAACATGACATATGAACCAATCCATTGATATCCTGTTTCCTGCTCTCAGTTTGCACATGAAAAGAAAAGAATAGTTGAAGCCAGGTCACACACTGAACAATTACAATTACTTCACATTTCAGTTGTGAACTTTAAAAAATGAACCATTCTACAGAAGAACTTCCAAGAGTCACATATCTCTCTGATGCAACCAGTCTTTTAGACACATACCATCCCTTTAACTTTGAAAAAGCTGATGACAGTAAAAAAAAAGTAATGCAATTAATCAATTTTTCTATTCTATCATCTACTACTTGATCAATGTTTTGGATATAAATGAGAAACACCTTTTTAAAATTTTACAGTATTAAAGATATTCATTAGCAAATACATACAGTGGTTTGAGACATAATACAGGATGTAATTTACCATATGGTCTAACCAAGTTCCCTGACATCTCAAACTATATTATCTGCACTATCCCAAATGTGCATTTCCCAGAAGACTGTGGTGGCCTATGAAGACTGTCTCCTGTTACACACATGCTCTCAAATCACTTGATTTGTGTGCCAGTCAGACTTCTCCTCCCTCAGAACAGCTTCAGATTGCCCTGGGACCAAAGCTGTGTCTATCCTTAGCTTCTCATTGACTTTCAGAACAAGTGGTATCAATTGGTTTTCTATTGTTGTAGGCATCCCTGGTGTACAGAAACCAGAAACAAGCAAGTTAAAAAGCCAGCACTTTAATCAGGAAAAGTTGCTTCAGTTAGTGGTTGCCAATGTATGGACTTCTTAGATAAGAACTTCTATGGTAACTCACATCCTTTCTGACATCTTCTAATGACAATATTTAAAAGTCAAGGTTGACACAAATTAAGATAGAAGCAACAAAAAATGTACTTACATCTCCTGAGTATTAATTTGTCTTTAGATAAATAGGAAATTAAATTCCATACAGCTGTCAAGTTGGTAAATTCTACCAATAAAATAGCCAAATGTTTTCTAGATCCACTTAACTGTGAATATGATTGATTAACTCTTTTTTTCTGAGCCCTTCTGTCTACCATTTCCTCATTTTGTGGGAATTGTAGAGAAAAAATGCTGCTATTGCATCTGTCTTATGGGGAAAGACTGAGACACCTGGGTCTGTTTAGACTGCAGAAGAGAATACTGAGAGTGGACCTTGTAAAAGCTTATAAATATCTAAAGGGCAGGTGTCAAGAGGATGGGGCTGGACTCTTTCAAGTAGTGCCCAGTGACAGAATAAGGAGCAGCAGGAGCAAACTGGAACACATCTGAACAAGAGGAATGATGGAATGACTCAGATGACTGGAGCACTGCAATTGACGGCTACAGGCTCTTCAGGAGAGACAGGCAAGGAAGAAGGGGTGGAGGGGTGGCCCTGTACATGAGGGAGGCACTAGATACCATTGAGCTGGAGATCAGGGACGATCGGGTTGAGTGCTTGTGGGTGAGAATTAGAGGGAAGACTAGCAGGGCAGACATTCTGGCTGGAGTCTGTTATAGACCACCCAACCAGGAGGAAGATGTTGATGACGCACTCTATAGGCAGCTTAAGGCTGTCTCAAGATCACCTGACCTTGTTCTCATGGGCAACTTCAACCTGCCTGACATCTGCTGGGATCTCAACACAGCAGAGAGGAGACAGTCTAGGACGTTCTTAGAGTGCATGGAGGACAGCTTCTTATCCCAGGTGCTGCGTGGGCCTACCAGGGGTAAGGCTATGCTTGACCTCCTCTTCACCAATAGGGAAGGGCTGGTGGGTGATGTGGTGGTCGAAGGCTGTTTAGGGGCCAGCGACCATGAGGTAATTGAATTTTCGGTATTCAGTCAAGCTAAGAGGGGCAGCAAGAAGACCTCCACTCTGGACTTCCGGAGGACAGACTTCAGGTTACTCAAGGAACTAACTCAGAAGGTTCCTTGGGAAACAGCACTCAAAAACAAAGGGGTCCAGGAGAGCTGAACCTACTTGAAGGAAGAACTGTTGAAGGCACAGGAACAGGCTGTGCCAATGTGCTGGAAGATGAGCCGCCGGGGCAGACGGCCAGTCTGGATGGGCAATGAACTTCTAAAAGAACTAAGGGGAAAAAAAGAAGGTGTATCATCTTTGAAAGAAAGGTGAGGCAACCCATAGAATGTTTGAGGATGTTGCTAGGTCTTGTAGGAAGAAAATTAGGGAGGCAAAAGCACATTTGGAGCTTAGACTGGCCTCTGCTGTGAAGGACAACAAAAAGTCCTTCTATAAATATATTAATAGCAAGAGGAAGGGTAAGGACAACCTCCACTCCTTAGTGGACATGGAGGGAAATGTTGTATCAAAGGATGAGGAAAAGGAAGAGGTACTTAACACCTTCTTCGCCTCAATTTTTACTAGCAGGACAGAATGTCTTACAGACAGCTGGCCTGCAGAGCTGGCAGAAGGAGCCAGGGAGAAGCATAGTTTCTCTCTGTTCCAGGATGGGGTGATTAGAGATCTCCTCAGCCGCTTGGATCCCCACAAGTCCATGGGACCAGATCGGATCCATCCTAGGGTGCTGAGAGAGTTGGCAGATTATCTGGCCAAGACACTCTCCATCATTTTTCAACAGTCCTGCTTCACTGAAGAGGTTCCAGAAGACTGGAAGCTGGCCAATGTGGTGCCCATCCACAAAAAGGGCCGGTTGGATGAGCCAGGGAATTATAGGCCTGTCAGCCTGACCTCAGTGCCAGGCAAGATTATGGAACAGGTCATCTTGAGTGGAATCACTGTAATGGGTTGGGGCAGATCCCCTCCCCACCACAGGCAGAAATAACGACTCAGGCAAACGGATTGCAAAGGTGATGAAAGTTTAAATAGAAAGCAGTGAATGTTACAGAAAACCCAAAGCGCAGTGACAAAGAAAGATCCCATCCCCACCTGAGGGTGCATGCAAAACCCCCAGGGCTCCTTCTTCCCCCTCCCTCTGCTGGGCTAGTCTCAGCTGGCCAGGCCTGAGACTGCCCATCCCCCTGTGGCCTTGGGCCCAATCAGGCCCATGGCCGGGAGATCTCTCCCCCAGTTACCAAGTCTCGGAGAGGGAAGGAAAGAGGAAGTGCCAGACTCCGCACTGGATCTTATAGTGGTGCAAAGAATTATGGTAGGAAATACACAATTTCCTGTGTCCATCCCTCTGGGCTGGACTTCTGGACACAGGAAGTGAATGCACCAGGGGGGCACCCAACTCAAACTACAACATGCCACCCCTGTATTTCATACCATAATCTTTGCACCCAAACACATCATCAGATCAGAAAACTTCTGATGACATGTCCGGCGGAGTCCATATCCTCATCTGGGCGTCCACCCAAACAGTCTCTCATTCAGGCTCAAGCATCAGTCCATTCCAGTTGTTCTTCCTCATGTGATGGAACCTCCCAGCGACGCAGTCCTTCTCCTGCAGCGTGAATTCCTTGTGGACTCCTTGGGACATCCTGGTCACCTGGAAATACCTCACAACTTCTCAGCCAAGCCTTTACTCTCCTATTCAGCGGCAAATTCTCCACCCCTGGGGCAGGCCAGTCGGAACAATCCAGCTCCACAACTGCCTTTTTCAATCCATCCAGGGTGCCGCAGCCAACCGCTTTCACGCGGACCAAAGCTACACGGATGCATGTCAGAGGCACTCCGCACCCCCCGGCTGGGCGCTCGCGTACCGAGGCAGGACAGCATCCGGCTGCACAACCTCCACCCCCGGAAGAGGGAGGAGCTGCGCCACAGCCCACTGAAGAAGCAGGGAGGCGGAGCCAGGTGCTCGGCGCCATTTTCGGAGCACGTCCGAAAACACCAGGGAAAGATTTACAGCTGCCGCCGCCGCCTGAACGCAGCCCGGCACGGGCGGTGCCGCCGCCGCCGCTTGAACGTGGCCCGGCCCGGCCCCCGCCGTCTCTGTCGCCGCGATGCAGAGTCCGAGTCACCTCCAGCAGTCGCTTGCCCGCTCGCCGCGGGTGTCCGCTCCCCGCAGCGGCCGCGGGCCGACCACGCTCTGCTTGCCGCTGCCCCTCCTCCGCTCCCCGCCGCTCCGCAGAGAACGAGGAGAAGGCAGGTCTCGCCTTCTTAGGCTACTCGAGCATTCTTAAGCTACCCTGGGCAGAAAGTCACAGAAAGAACCACCCCTCGCTGTTCCCAAACAACAGTAGGGGCTTCCATGCCATCAGCCACGCACCAGCTATCCTTCTGCAGTCCACAGGAGTTCACACAGTCGCCCCGGTAACACAAAACCTGAGCCCCAACTTTCCAAACCCAAACCGACGCCCAGAACTAAATTTAAACTCTCCATCTTTTGCAATCCGAGCTGCAGTCGAGCCCCACGTTGGGCGCCAAAATGTAATGGGTTGGGGCAGATCCCCTCCCCACCACAGGCAGAAATAACGACTCAGGCAAATGGATTGCAAAGGTGATGAAAGTTTAAATAGAAAGCAGTGAATGTTACAGAAAACCCAAAGCGCAGTGACAAAGAAAGATCCCATCCCCACCTGAGGGTGCATGCAAAACCCCCAGGGCTCCTTCTTCCCCCTCCCTCTGCTGGGCTAGTCTCAGCTGGCCAGGCCTGAGACTGCCCATCCCCCTGTGGCCTTGGGCCCAGTCAGGCCCATGGCCGGGAGATCTCTCCCCCAGTTACCAAGTCTCGGAGAGGGAAGGAAAGAGGAAGTGCCAGACTCCGCACTGGATCTTATAGTGGTGCAAAGAATTATGGTAGGAAATACACAATTTCCTGTGTCCATCCCTCTGGGCTGGACTTCTGGACACAGGAAGTGAATGCACCAGGGGGGCACCCAACTCAAACTACAACAATCACACAGCACTTACAGGATGGCCAAGGGATCAGGCCCAGCCAGCATGGATTTAGGAAGAGCAGATCCTGTCTGACCAACCTGATCTCCTTCTACGATCAGGTGACCCACCTGGTGGATGTGGGGAGACCTGTGGATGTAGTTTACCTGGACTTCAGCAAGGCCTTTGACACCGTTCCCCACAGCAAACTCCTGGGCAAGCTGTCAGCCCATGGCTTGGATGGGAGCACACTGCAATGGGTTAGGAACTGGCTGGAGAACCGAGCCCAGAGAATGGTGGTGAATGGTGCCACATCCAGCTGGCAGCCAGTCACTAGTGGTGTGCCCCAGGGATCAGTGCTGGGCCCTGTGCTCTTTAACATCTTTATTGATGATCTGGATGAGGGCATTGAGTCCATCATCAGTAAATTTGCAGATGACACCAAGCTGGGGGCAGGAGTTGATCTGCTGGAGGATAGAGAGGTTCTGCAGAGGGACCTCGACAGGCTGGGCAGATGGGCAGAATCCAACGGCATGAGATTGAACACATCCAAGTGCCGGGTTCTGCACATTGGCCACAACAACCCCGTGCAGAGCTACAGGCTGGGGTCAGAGTGGCTGGAGAGCAGCCAGGCAGAGAGAGACCTAGGGGTGCTGGTTGATGGTAGGCTGAACATGAGCCTGCAGTGTGCCCAGGCAGCCAGGAGGGCCAATGGCATCCTGGCCTGCATCAGGAACAGTGTGGCCGGCAGGAGCACGGAGGTCATTCTGCCCCTGTACACTGCACTGGTTAGGCTGCACCTTGAGTCCTGTGTCCATTTCTGGGCCCCTCAGTTTAGGAAGGATGTTGACTTGCTGGAACGAGTCCAGAGAAGGTCAACAAAGTTGGTGAGGGGCTTGGAACACAAGCCCTACGAGGAGAGGCTGAGGGAGCTGGGGTTGCTTAGACTGGAGGAGACTCAGGGGTGACCTTATTGCTCTCTACAACTACCTGAAGGGAGGTTGTAGGCAGGCAGAGGTTGGTCTCTTCTCCCAGGCAACCAGCACCAGAAGAAGAGGACACAGTTTCAGGCTGCACCAGGGGAGGTTTAGGCTGGATGTCAGGAGGAAGTTCTATACAGAGAGAGTGATTGCCCATTGGAATGGGCTGCCCTGGGAGGTGGTGGAGTCGCCATCACTGGAGGTGTTCGGGAGGAGACTTGCTAGGGTGCTTGGTTGCATGGTTTAGTTGATTAGGTGGTGTTGGATGATAGGTTGGACACGATGATCTCGAAGGTCTCTTCCAACCGGGTTTATTCTATTATTATTCTATTATTATTACTGCGAGAGGCTGTTCAGAGAGGCTGTGGAGATATTTTAAACCTATCTGACCCTGTGCAACCTGCTCTAGATGAACCTGAATTGGCACAAGCCTTAGACTAGATGATCTCCAGAGGTCCCTTTCAATCTCTATCATTCCATGATATTTCCTCAGAATGGTTGTCTTTCATGAATTCACCAAAGACTTCATGACTGCAGGGGAAAAAAAAAGGGGTAGTATATTATTTAAAGAAGTCTAGAGATCTCATTTTTGTGGTGGTTTTTTTTTTTTTTTCACTTTAGACAATGTCATTTTCCCAAGTTCTAACTCAGCTGATCCTTTTTACAGCATGAGGATTTCAGAGGCCTGTTAAGCAGCAGAAGACTTCAGAAAGGTTATGCTCTCAAGGGGAAGGGGAAGAGACAATCTCAGAAATCAGGCACTAGGGAGATTTTTTTGTGCCAAGAACTCTAATGTTCATACACTCTATGGGAATTGAAAGCAATGAGGTTTGAGGCAAGGAATTGTTTGCTTGGAGGGGGAAGTTGTCTTCTGATGTACCATCTCCATTCTCAGAAGAGTGAATATGACATTTGAGGGAAGGCTGTTTATTAGTGCATCTCATACCTAGACAACATGTCTTATGACAGTGTTTTCTGTTTATGTTTATTTCTATTACACTAATAATTAGCTGTATGAGCTAGCAGAGATTAGTTTCTTCTCAACTGTTCTAGCTTTTACTGCTGTTATCTTTTTATTTGTACAGGAGAGCTACAGTCCAGCCAGTGGTGCTCTGCAGATGTAGATAAGTTAAAAGTTTGTTATTTTGACTTTCAGACCATTTTCAAGGCTAATTCTTGTGTTTAAATATTAGTGAGAATCCATGACTGAATCATTTGAGTCAGATTCTTACATAACCAAGGTGACTAATGTGCTGCTTAATTCTCCTATTGACTATCATGGGATTTTTATGGCCATCACCAATTAGATTTAGAAATCTACAGTGAAACAAGTTTTTTTTAGGGACATAATTTCATCATAGTTTTCAAAATATGTAATGAATTTAGGCTGGGGTCACTTAGGGAAGAGCAATGGATTTTGGGTGTAATTTTCCAAAGAGGCTAAGTCCCAGGATATATTATTGCAAGGTTCACAGTAAATGACTTTTTTTTTTTTCCAAAGCCTTAGCTGCTGAAATGGAGGAATAGGAATGCACAGGAATATCACCTCTCATTTTAAATAACTGACTTCCTAGAAATCATAATTACAGAAAAATTGTGAAACCAGAACCATGTTACTTCTCAGGACTTACACAACCAGAAGGAAATGTAAAAAATAAGGCATTCACTTGTTTAAGTCTTAAGATATTTAATCCTCCATATTACTTTTGCAAGAGTGACTCATGATTTTTTACTTATGCAACTAGTAACCCTTATTTTCAAAGCCAGAGTTTTGAATATCAGAAGTTACTCAGGCACTGCATTTATACACATTCAGTTTCAACCTTTTTTTTTGTCTCTGGGTTACCTTGGCAGAATTCCTCCTTTTGCTATTAATTTACATGGGAGATTGGTATCTAGATTTTCTCAGTTAGTCCAAAACTACTAAAGCTTTAGGACACTCCTGCACTGTTCTGTCATTTTATTCACTTCTGACTCCTTAATCCTCCACCCAGGTAGTTACCTATGGAAAGAGTCACAGATCAAAGGGTCATTGTACTCTGAGAAATTCAACACCCTTTGATCACTTGAGAGTTGTTTTTCTCTGGCCATCCTCCCCCTCTCCCACATTCCCCCTTACACACATACAGTTTATTACAAGCAGATGTCAGCTAGTGCATCTGCCACTTTCCTTCTCAAATGGTTTGCAGAACTACATCTGCTCAGTATGAGCTAGCCACCTCTGAGGGTCTCTACCTGCCCATTTCTACTGTATGTTTTCAACCTTGTCCACTTCCTATATCTCACATGTCTCTGCCTCTTCCATTTGCTTCCCTTCTTCATCTTCCTGCCCTCTGTATCTGTTCTAAGATGCCATTTTTTTCATGCTCCCTATTTATTCTCATTTTAAAAATTGCTGAGCAAGAAGGAGGCTTAACATTTGCTAATTGTAGATAAGGACAGAGAGATTAAATGATTTCCCCAAGGCCACGTAGAAATTCTGTGGCACGAAGGTGAATTGATTTCAGCTCTCTGTGACTCAACAGACTCATAAAAGAAGTCTTATTTGAAAAATATATTTTAAATAGCAAATCAAAGTTTGAGTCTAAATGAAAACAGCTCCAATTACAGGGCTGCTTTTATCTGATAGCTTCATCTTAGCAGTATTAGGCACATGGGCTGTGTCTAGACTTACCAGGTGGGGCATGCCACAGAGCCTGTCTGACTCATATGCCTGGCTTTTCCTTCCTTTAGTCTCATTTACAACATGGCTGAGGCACACAAGCAGGCCCATGAGCTGAGGGTGTAATAGATGTAAACATACAGGGGTGAGTGTCAAAGATTAAGCCAGCCAAAAACTCTCTGAAAAGTACAAAGTTCTCAGTGACCTGATCTGTGTCGATCTAATATTTGAAACAAGACCAAAACTTACTCCAATTTTAACAAAGATTTTATTTTTTAAAATATAACAGTTCATTTGTGTTAAGACAAACCATCATTTTACCTGAGGTTTCATTGGTATGGCCTTTAGGTAGAATGTATGTGTTTACTTATATCAAATTTCTTAATATAGTGATAAAAAAGTTGTTTACTTGTGCTCCTCAAAACAGTCTAAATGTTGCTTTCTGCCATACTCCAAGCCATAATGTCATTATCCTTGGCACCGAGCTACTAGAAATTTTGTCAGCCTGTCCACAAAAATTAGCTCTGCAATACGATTGAATACTAGGGGCTAAGCAAATGTTTTAGCCTGAGACAGGGTGCCTCTGTTCTTGCAGCCACCAGAGAAAGTTCTCTTAGAAAAACAACAGCAACACAAGTTTATGATTCACTTTCAGACTTTGTCCACCTAAATGACTTGTTTGTGCACTATGGAAGGAAAACAAGAGATTCCAGAAACTCGCACACACAGCATGTCCTTGTTTATACCTTTTAACCATGTAATAAATGCACAGATAAATATATGAAGGAAGGGCTAGATGATCTCTCAGTGAAGCTTTTCAAGTTAACCATCTTCTATACTGAAGAAGCACAGTCTGCTATAAACGAAGGTTAATGAATTAATATTAAACTCTGCAACCAAAAGAAAGTGTTGTGGGGGTTTCATCTTTATTTTTAAATCATGAAACCTGATCTGAACTGAAAGTATGATTACAACTTTGAGTTGGTTCAGGGAAAAGAATAAGAAAAGCCAGGAAGTCAAGACATATTTTTTTTCTCAGAGTTTTCTAGTTTCAGGTGGTTGTATAGCTTACTAAAGTTTGAAAAGAAGTTTAAACATCTGTTTGTCTCCAATTTCCAACTTGCTGTGCAAAGAAAACCCCTTGTATGCATCAGTGTCCTGTAAATCTATATATCCTTCTTTAATTCAGGTTAGTCCTCTTTTGTACTCAGTCTATCTCTGACATATCTTTGTGTTTATGTTATCTTCCCTGTCATATAATGTTTCAGTGAGTAATATCCATTCACTCAAAGAGACTAGGTACAGGAAAAGATAATTGAGGATCTACAGAAGACTGAGATCCAGACTAGGGTATCATGAGAGACTGAACTCTGTATTTGCAAACTTTGTATGACAGTTCTAGTGAAGTTAAGGGAATCTTTGTTGGAAAAAAAATCCCAAAGAATAGTAGGGGTATATCTATGCTGTCTTTACAGAAGCCCCTATTTAATTTGAGGGTACAATAAGCTTCAGGAAATACAAGAGGCAAGAGGAAAACATGCAAGTTAAATTGCTTTAACACTTCTGGAATATCAAAAGACATTATTGGTCAATTTATTTTTAAGTATTGAAAAATAATCAAGTAATAAGCCAATATCAATTCATCAGTACAAACTAACACACTAGTCTAATTTTCTTCTTTGCTAGAGCAACTCGCTTATTGGGTAAGGAATAAACTGAGAATTAACTAAAGAAGGCGTATGTGATTCAACTTGTCTTTAATTTCAGGCTGTTCTACAGGAAGAGATGTGTGAAATACGGCTTTGGTTAAACCCATGTCATAAGTCTGGTGCACACCACTTGGAGAGAAAGCAAGCTTTCGGGCAATTGCAAACTGCTTCCTAGTCAACTGTCTAGAGAACAACAAAATAGTGCCCTCCCCTGTGTGCTCTGAGCCTAGTTACATTCAGTATTTTAATGTACTGCTTTGAACAGGTGCCAAATTTTCTTGTGTCATCACTTTTACTGTCTAGTAAAGTAGTGCTAATGCATATGCTGTCTCACCAGAAGACAAACAAACAAACACAAAGATGTTAGCTGCTTAAAAGGTCTCAAGAACAAGACATTGTCCAGTTAAGTACAAAGGATCTTCTTTCATTTGCTAGTGAAAAACATGGGCACTTTTATTAGAACAACTTTACTATGTATCTGAGTTGCAGGTGTTTAAACCAGGAAAGCTAGATTCAATCCTTGGTAATGAAATTGAGTGTACTTCTAGATTCCTTAGGTATTTTCTAAAGAGAGAATAAAAAAGCAGTTGGAGGAATAGAAGATGAATTATATAAATTAATGACAGAAATTACTTCAAATTGCTGGATGAAATTCAATGAATACAAGTGTACAGATTACACTGAGGAAACACAACTCCTCTCTACAAATACAAAATAAGAAATATGTTTAATTACCATGTTGCAAAAAGAAAGAAAAAGTGATTAAGAAATAAAATCTATGACTCTTGCAGAAAAGACAACTATTAGTTCAATTTTAAGGACTAGTTAGGCAAACCTCTTTCAGGAAGTGTTTGGGTATTTGCTGCTTCAAAGGAGGATGATAAAATACTTGTTGAGATAATTTTGAGTTCTGCATTCTTTAGATACAGTAAATACACTAAAAGAAATACAGAGTATGAATCAAAACCTTTCTTATTCACAGAAAGGCTTTTCATAAGAGACAAGAGGGAATGGTATTAAGCTGAGGGAGAGTAGGTTTAGATTGCATCTTAAGAAGTCCTTCCGTACGAGGGTGGTGGGACTCTGGAATAGGCTGCCTAGGAAGGTTGTGGATGCCTCCTCCCTGAAGCTGTTTAATGCCAGGTTGTATGAGGCCTTGAGCAGTCAAGTTTAGTTGATAGACATCCCTGGCCATGGCAGGGAGGTTGCAGCAGATGATCTCTAAGGTCCCTTCCAACCTAAGCCATTCTATTATTCCATGATTCCATGTTGAAAGTCTATGCCAATAAGTCAGGGATGGGATGCAAATCTGCTAAGCCATAATCTGAAATTTAAGCACAAAAACATCTTTTCTCTGGCCTTTTTTTAAAAACAGCTGGGTGTTTACCCAAAGATTATCAAGAGTAATCTTTCCCTTCAGACAACCTCCATTTGCACAACTGGCCTGGCTTCCCTTCCTAAGGGAAAGCCTAGCAAGTCCTGTCTCCTCTCACACCTGTGACCTCCTTTTAGATATTCAGTGAGGAGGCTTTCTGCCCTGTTTTAGACCTGCTAGGCCTGACTGTCTCACAGGTTCCTGCATGATAATAGAGAAATTGCTCTGCATTTTGTACCACACTAACCTCAAGGTGCATTTGGGATTACCTGGGAGGGTCGGGGGGCAGCTCAGGGCACTGTCATGGACAGACACAGACCCCAGTGTTCAGAACATGCTCTATTTAGGTTACAAGAATACTCTGTGAAACTTAAAAATCTATGTCCCTCAGAAACTTCCTGTTCAGACAAAAGCTAAACCAGTTATGTAAGAAGGTGTTAAATGTACATGGAAAAATTTTGCTTTTCCAAGAAGCCAGGCAGTGATTACATTTGCTAAATCTGCAGTCATTTTCCAGTAACAAATAAATAAAGACAGCACATTCTGTGAAAAAATAATAATGTTGAATTAAAGGAGGCAATTGCCATTTCAAATCAATAAAACGTAGTTCCTGTTAAATAAAATGTAGTCCATGTTAAAAAAACCCAAAGGTTTGTCCAAAGAAAGCAACAGCTAAGCTATTTGTTTTTATGTTCACTTGGATCCTCAGATCTCTTCCAGACAGACTTGTGGATAGTTAGGTTTGCTTATGAAAAATCCACTCTTTACTGCATCAGCTATATCTAAAGCATTCTGTTTTCAGATGAAGTTGCCCTTCAGACATTTTTTGTTTAAAATAAGTGTGTGTACAGCCTAATGGATAAAAACAGAAGGCTAAAGTGGCACAAGTGGCATTCTCAGGTAATTCTTTCAAATATATAGGCTCATATTGAAGCAATGAATCTTAAAAAAAAAAAAAAAGTCAATAAACATTAAATATGTAAACCCATTTTGTCTTCCTTCTTCCTGTTGTGTTTGACACTATTCCAGATGAAGATTGCTACTAATGTTTACAAGGTTCCTGAGAACTCTAAATACCCACCCAACCTCTTTTCAAAAAATAAAATTGTTTGTTTCAGGGTAAAAAAAGAATTCTCTCTAACAATGGTCTTCCTCTGTATCAGGTTTGAGTGTGTGGTAGGTTGAGAGAGGGCCTACCTCTCTCTCCTCCACAGAGTAAGAAACCACAGCTAACCCAGTCGGAGGAGCAAAGCTATATATTTACAAGCATATATGGAAAGCAGGTTATATATAACACAATGTATACAGGTATTTACAATATATACTCAGAAATATACAGCAAAGAGAAATAACACAACAAAAATCCCTCCCAGAGGGAGGGATCCCCTCCCTGTAACCCCCTCTCTCCCCCCCCACCTCCCTTTTTTCCCAAAAAGGGGTTAGAGAGAAAGAAAGGCAAGTTATTAAGGGAAAGAGTTGTTAGTAAGCTTCAAAAGCCCATGCAGGATTAGTTTTTGCTTATCTGAAGGCCAGCTCCAGCAGTTTGCAAAGAAGCAGGCAGGGAGAACAGGCTGAAACCCAAACTCCCCCAACTCCCAAACCAAACTCAACTGAGAGAAAAAAAAAATTCCAACTACTCCACAATCTAAAGTTGCATTTTATCCATCCACCAATGAAATTCGTTTAGAATATCAGAATGTTTTTGTTCTAGTACTGAAAATATTTAGCCAGAGTGTCCCAGCACTGTTTTGTCTTAAAGACACAGCCTCAAACGATCACAGAGTGACATAGTGCATAATTTAACTATTTTAATTAGTTTCTAGGACCGCATCCATCGTTGAGAACATTCTGCCCCTAGACCTCCAGGTAACTACTAAAACATATTTTGCATAATGATTCTGTACTTTTATTTCTGTCTTCTCAATAAGGAAGTTAATTGGGCAGGAAGGGGGAGACTTGGCAGACAATAGTACACAGTCATCTACACCCAACTGACAACTATGTTAATAAGCTTTTTAAAAAATGTGTTGCATGTCACTGACTTGACATAGAACAGCTGTGTCCAGACAGAGAACACTGAAAAGGACCACCTGGCAAATGATATACTCTTTATGGATAACAACTAGTCTTTGGAAGACCAGAGATGTCACTTTTTCTGCTTTGTTGAAGACTGATGACCACCTATTGAATGAGAATTTACTTTTAAATTGGAAAGCATTTTTTCAGCTACTGAATATCCTTATCCTTGAGTATGGCATAGGTAGATTTAAATCAGAGGATATCTTCAGTTACGTTTCTCTGCATAACCAGTATAGTTTGAAGATGCTGGTTTGTTTCATTTTTTCCTAGGTGGGATTAGTTATCTAAAGTTATCTTCTTGTGCACAGATCAATTCAAATTGCCGTTTTTTCATGTAGTATTTCTTATCAATTACAGTGATGATCAAAATACTGCTAAAAAGACATCTGAAGTTGGCCTGAAAAACAAAGGTCCTGATGATTTCCAGCAAAAGGCTTCTCCTCATGACAGGAGGCCTGCAGATTTTAATTCAGGACAAAAGTTCCTTTTATGAACTTCAGTGAACAACCTTGATGAAAAAAGAGGTTAGCTGAAATCCTGTCTTAAGAAACCCACAGTCATATGCTGAAAATGAGCAGCAGATGATCATGACCAAATGTCCTTAGGTTCTGCAGCCTACATAAAAGCCTCTTTTCTTATATGTAGTAAAGATCTTGTTATTAATTTCCCCTTTCCTCTTGCATTTATGTTTCCATAGGCAAGGGGAACACTATTGTTATTTCCCCTTTTGGTATTGTCTTTGTGCTTTCTATTGTATTATCTGCCTGGAGTATCTTCTTACTTTCCTTCAACACAGGCTACAAAGCAGCATATTACTTTGACTTTCTTTATACAATTAATTTATAACTTTGTGTGTTTCATAGTGCAAAATTTGATCAGGAAGCACTGCACTCTTATTAAATAGTAAGGGTGAAAGATAGTCCATTTTCAATGCACTAGTTCACCCCTTTTTAGAGCAGCAAGTGTTTATCTAGTGCCACCACATAGTCCATTAAGGAGCATGTAAATGTTCTCTCATTTTACTTCTCATTCTCAGAAGGGAGTAAGGAAAGCGTACTCAGAAGAATAATTTATTTTCCTAGAACTTCAAGATTTGCTAGTTTCCCTAGGGCTATGTTTTTCTGTTCAGAATACATCTGCTAGATGTTACAGGGCCCTAATCCTTAATAACTATAATGAGCAATTATTTTCATTAATCTGAAACTAAAATCATACTTATGAATATCCAGCTCATACAGGACAAGGCTAATGCTGAGCTCATGCTACAGTCATACTATTAACTTGTATAACACTATAGCAAGGTTATAACAGGCCTTAAGAGCTTATTTCTGTTTGCCTGTGACATCCAAATACAAACACCCATTCCAGCACTTATACTTACTTTGTTTTTCTAGTAAAATAATGTGATCTTTTTTTATTATTCACTGCATTTTCTGGTCTACATTAAAAGAGGCCTTTTGTCTGTTCACTGATTAACAGAACTGGACTGTAAACTAAGAAGTTTACATTTTGCATATTACACTTCTCAGTAATGTAAAGTCATTACAGATTGATACTGCCACTGTAGTTCATCTACTAAACAATCAACCAAGAACATCAACAAACCCATGATATAAACAGAAGTTAAATGGAATAATATAAACTGAAGATTTCAGAACACCCTGTATTAGTTAAGAAACAAATCCCCTTTTGCAATTAAAACTAGCTATGGCCTTCTTAGATGATTTTCATTTAAAAGGAGGGCAGACTTGGACCAAAGCACAGGTAATAGTCCAAACATCTGCATGCTGAGTTTTCTATTCACACATGCATGTACTGCTAATGTGCACACAGTGGGACTGAAAAAAGCATTGGGACTGAAAAAAACAAAACGTTCTGGTCTCCAACCTTTGCATAATTGTTCCAGCTAGAAAATGCAGCCTGGGTTTTCAGGGCAATTAGATTGGTTTATACCTAATAAAGACATGTCCAGGAGTTACTGGACTTTGCAACTTACATATGTTTCACTGGAAAACTGCAAAATAGTGTGGAAAATTTGGTTTTAAATGGATATATCCATAGCTAATGGGATAATTCTCAGTCTGGAGACAAAAGCTTTCTTTTGTTACAAATTAAGAACAAGCAAAACAATATATTATTACCATACGTTAGTGAGGTTAACTACAATGACCACCTTTCTGTAACAGGCATGATCAAATTATCAACATTTATTAAGGAGTTCAAAAAAAGAGTAGGAATCTTTGTAAAATGTTTTTATCTGTGGGCCTGAATAAACTATGGAGTAAGAAGATTAGAAAAAATAAGGGAAAATTTGGTATGGTGAGGGCATTCTGACTGTTGGCTCTGGCATTCTGACTGAAGAATATGCAAGAACAGATATCGTTTATTAAAAATTACTATTGACCTTTTATATTTGTTTTATTACAAGTTTTATTACAAGTTACATTCATAATTACAAGATACATTCATAAGTATGTGTATAAGATACCAAAAAAAAAGAGTATTACTTGTACCACAATGGGTAGCAGCATGTTGGCAACAAATTAAAAAAATATGTATTTAATTAGTCCCTACACTCTGGTGGCAGCATTTTGTGTGTATGTGGTAGTGGTATGTCTGGGTTATAATAGAGGCAGGAGAGGTGATGATCTTATAGAAAGTTATACCTTTAACAGACTCTCAAAACTAGAGTGCATTGTGCTCCCTAAAGGCATATGAGGAACCCTGGGCTACTTGAATTTAGCTACTAACTCAAGCAGATGTCATGCAGACACCATTTCTTTGAGGGATCAGGAAACAGCCTATGTCTGAAACCTGTGTTAAGCAGGAGGCTTAACATACAGAAATTAATGCAACATATGGCCAGAATATATTAATGACTCCTTTAAGCCTTAACTTATGTGGATGTAAATGCAGTAGGAACATTTTGACCAAAGGCATTAGAGTAAACCTCTAGTTCAAACATACTTGGCTGTATGCATACTACTGAAGTAAGCAGTGTCAGCTGTCATTTCTTTGTGTAGGGGGAGCCGCTGGAGACCTAAGCCTATCTGGAAACTTTTGATGCCAGATATGCATACAGGATCTCTCCTGTGTCAAAGTAAGCACTTCTGTATCTGGATGATGTGGTTCTGGAGGAGACACAACAGAAATGTAATAGAGGTCTTAGCTCCTGTGTTTGCTTCCCAGTGTATGTTCAAGTCAAAGTCACATGAGGCTCTGGCACCATCTCAGCATTCAGAAATGGGGCAAAAGAGGGAAAGAAATGAAGTACTGTTGGATAACAGAGATTATCAGGTAGTCAAATAGATGGTGCTGAGATTCTAGTTCATATGACCAGTATGGAGTTCATTACTAGGAGGCTGAGGGTTTAGCTATAGAGGTAGGCAGCTACAGAGGAGGCAGATGGCCCAAGGCCAAAGATCTGGCTGTGGGTGGGAGTCTATAAAAGGGAGACCATTATCAGAGACTTAGTGGAAGCCTAGGCATGCACACAACATGTGCACACATTGATCAGTCCTTTCCCCCAGCAACTAGCCCAACAGCAGCACATTCTCTAGCAGCCATTCCCAACAACAGCATCTGTTCCACTGCCCGTCTTGGATAGTGACTGACCTTGCTGGCATGCCAATCATGAGGCTGGCCCACACCAAGGTTGTGGCCGTTGCCAGGATCTCCAGCGTCTATTCAAGCCCACAAATGCATACATGTACAATAGTTGAGGTACATTGTCATTCAGCTACCATTATTCACCTTTAAAGACTAACAATATCATATTCCTCTGTGATTCTTGAGCCTCAGAACAGCTCACTAAAGTCAGTTTCCAAATGGCAATGATACTGTTGTCTACTAAGATCTGCCATGGTTCCAGTTCCTGCTCAGTTCTGCTCTCTAGTGAAATGATTTGATGCAATGTGGGTTGCCTATCAGCTATGGGCCACACCTCTGGACTCTGCTATTTCTTGTTCATTTGTACTGGGAGGGTAGTGAGGCAGGCGTACTCAGAAGTATAGATTGTTCTTTCTGTGCAAACATACCTGCAGGAATAGACACCATAGTCTCAGCTCATGGTGCTCATGAGCCACTCTTTTTTGATGGGTGGTGATTTAAAGTGTGGGATTGTATCAAGGAAACTGCTTTGCTTTTATTCTGTTAAAAGAGTATAACTACCACACTTAGCATTCTCAAAGCTCTGTAAAAGGTAATCTTTGCAATATTCCCAGGAGGAAGGCAAGTATAATTGACCCTTTTTCAAAAGCTGTGGAGGCCAGGACATATAAGTCATTTGCCCAAGTGCTAAAGGTAAGTTGGTATATGAATCCAGAATTCTCTTATGCCAAATTGATAATGGACTGGACAAACTGCTTCTTAAGCTGTTTCCCAATCACCCAAATAAAACCAAGTAGGACAGTTAAAATAGCAAGAATAGTACAGAATGTGGGCCCAGATGAAGTTCCAAATTCAAAAGCAATGCCTGCCTTCGTATTAGGGGATGTTTGGGTCCAGAGCATAGAGCACAGCACAGCTCAGTTTTATGTCTTGGTCTGATTTGCTGGAAAGGTGCTGTTACAATTTAGCAAGAACATAATGTTAAGAAAATGGCATCAAATGGTTTACAATTTTATAATTCTGCAGAAGTTGCCACCCCAATTCCCACCCACCGCCATTTTCCTTCACTTCTTTCCTCAGGTCTCCTAGATCATCCTTCCCAGTCATTTACTCTGTTCTTAAAAATAGCTTTCTGCTACTTACCTTTTCCCTTCCCCAAGAAACTCTTTCTCAACATCACCCATTTCCTTTAAACCACCATCTCAGGTGCCCATTTCTTCCTCTCACCTTCTCCCCACTTGGGAAACATCCATCTGCTTCCCTGCATGAAGTATCACAGACCTCTCCCATCATTGCAAGCACCTGACAGTACACAGACACACTGTGCTGACCCCAGGGTCTGGGTGGTGCTTCTACTTATTTGTCTGCCTCATTGTTGGCATGTCTCTCCATTTGTATTTCTACAAACAGGATCAGATTATCTGGGGACAGAAGGGGTAAAGGACCATTGACTTTGTCTGTAATTGTTACAAACTCATAAGAGGGTGCTGGGGAGTGCAAGGTAAACCCTATTGCATGTGTGGCTTTGGTTTTGCTGGGGAAAAGGCAAACGAGGTCAACCAAAATAAAAACTTGGCCATCCTGACCTATTTTTAATTAAAACTGATAATATCTTTCTCTGCAGCATGACTCTGCATACACATGTCATTCTATTTTAGAACCAGAAGAGATCATTTTGTCCTTACAACTACTTTATGCAAGTTTATGTATTTAATGCCAAAGCAGATTCATTTAAATTTACCATTTACTTGCATGCTAATCTTGACAAATCATAATACACATAAGAAAACACTATGGAAAGATTAAAGTTCACATTAAGGTTACACAGAATTTCACAGAATGTTTTGGAGTTTTCCTCTATTTTTATACACCTAAGAAGGATAATTTCATTTTTTAAAGTGCCAAGATATGCGATATATGAGATATCTTACAAAAACACATACCGATATGTGTGCATGCATGATTGTGCATCTGCATCTGGATGTGTATATTTGTACAAATACAGTTGGATAGTCACGGAAATTATCCTGTTTTCAAAGTCTACATTGTTAGTATTGAATAGTTCATTTTAGAAACATCTCCTTCACAAAAAGTGAAGTAATTTATCTTTCAGTAGAGTCTTTTCAGCTTTCTCATTTAATTATGAAACTGAAACCTCTCTCTTTCCAGATATTATGCTGGCAAGGAGTATCTATTCACTGTGTCCCAGGCAAACATCCTATGCCTGAATCAACAAACAGGTTTGGAAGGGATGATTGCTAATGAAAGGTCAGTGTATCCTTTGACAACAGAGTGGCTGGTTTATAGCTAGCCAAGCTTGTTAGTGACTGAATGACAACCTGTATTGCCAAAGCAGTAGTTTTTATTGGCACAGTTTTATTTTTTTTTTAAACATTGTTAAGAAAAAATCAAGATCCTGAACACTGTCATATTTTATATTATTTTAAGGAAAGAGTACTAATTATCTCTTCTTTTATTCTTTTCCATGTTTTTTCTCACTTCCAGTAATCTCTTAATTAGTGGTTTATTTGGCCTAGCTTTGCAAGGCATTTGCAAAAAGAAAGCTAAAGAGGTTAAAGAAAATATTTCTGAGAAGTTATAACTCACTAAAAACAAACTTCACGGCTTCGTCTGTAAGTGCTTCTCAGGAAAGAGACAAACTGACTTTCTGAATGTGAAACCTGAACCTGGATCAATGAGAACAGTTCTAGGAAGGGACCTAGGTATGCCTATGAGTAGGTCACTGAGAATCTCTTTAACACATCAATTGCAAAAAGTAAACACACAGCTGAGCCACAGGATCCCCTTCACTGGAATGACTATCAATACCACATTATACATCAAGGGGATGTTTGGGCCTAGGGTACTGTAGGAGGATTTCTCTTTCACCTTTGCTTGAAACTTCTTGGTTTGGAATTGTATTGCAGAAGCCAGGCCCCCATTGCCACAGGGTGCCTCTGGTAACAGGAACACAGAACTCTGAGAAGATGGATGGACATCGACCGGCCACGCAACTGTTGTCATATTAAGTAACTGGAATACAACCCACTGGTGCTTCAGTAACCTGAGGACCATCAGTAGCTCCCCTTTGAAGCCACCAGACTGGAGAGGAAAGAAAGGTGGGGGGCGGGGAATGTGGCAATGCCAACAATGAGCAGTGTGAGCAATTTGGCAGTGCCACAGGGTAGGGCGATAAAATATGCAAGAGAGAAAAGCAGAAAAGGGGTACTATGCAGATGTACTGGCCGTAAGAGCATGGAAGGTACCTGGAAGTTAGGGAGACTGCTTTTAAGTAATCAAAAGTTGAAAATGTTGGTTTGGTTTGGTTTAAAAAAAAAAAAAGGGAAGAAGAAGAAGGAGGAAAAAAAGGCCAAGTTTCAAGGAATCATTTTAAGTCTGCTTTCAGATTTAGGTGATCCAAATAATTTAAAGCTTCTTGCTCTGCTTTACACATTGGTACTTGGCACTGCAGACTGATCCATTCAGAATGCTGTTTTTCATTCTTCAGATATCAAGTTTATAGTAAACAGGACAACCTTTTCCATAGTGAGGGCTATTTAATTGCAACATATCAGTAACAGATAAGCACCTACACAGAGATTACTATGCTCAAAACATTGTGGAAGCATTAACTAATTATGTTGTGTATTATTACCTCACTTTTGCACATGAGGACATTGGACAGAGAGAGGAAATACCACACCCAAGATGACAAAGTTCGCTGGGTTCATAAGCCTTTTGACCCCTCTACCTCTGCATTTTACAGATCTGTTTACTAAAAATACGGAACATTTTTGTTTATGAAAGATGAGGATTAATAATTTACCTGGAACATTAGGTCCTTTGTACCTGTGTACAGTAGCACTCGTTGTAAGTGCCTGAACTTTTTACAGAGAACTGACAAAGTTTAAATTGGCACGAAATGCCTCAGGTCATACTGGAGTTGTGCATGACCTCCAACTTGTAAATACACGTACATGCTGAAGGTACTTGCAGGATGATGTTATAGACAGAGAGAAAACTTTGGTCAAAGCGCATTCCCTGTCCCATGCAGTAATGGCAATTACCTGCTAAATCACTCAGTGATCTGTACTGGGTGAGATTTAGCTGTGCATGCCTTGTAGATAAAGAAAATTACAAGTTTAAACACACAGTATCCTTCTGCCTTCATCTTCCATCTTTTTTATTGAATTACATGCAGATACCAATAACAATATCTACTTCTATTTACCTGTGATAAACTTACACTTGCATTGTTGCCATGGTATGATTTCCCCCTTCAAACTGTAAGAACTGTGCATTAACTATATTGAAACAAACTGCTTTATTTTATTACCACATACTTTTCCACAAATAAATGATAGCTTAGATCAAAATAACAGGGTTTACTTCTGTTTTCTGTCTACTTTGTTCAGGTGTTTGCTTTCCTAAGTTCTTAAAGGTCTACAGTAGGGTTAATGATTTGTATATTATTCATTCTTCAAGATGCCAATATATTCTAGTCAAACAAGGACTTTACATGTGTGTACATATATTTGCTTGTGTTCATATACTCTCCAAATGATATTACTTTGGTGACTAACAAGTGATTCCAAAAAGAACATTTGTATTATGGAAAAAAAAAAAAAAAAGAAGTATTTTCTTCATCATCTTTTCTCATCATATTAAAAGCCTCTTTTCTCTAAACCTTTAGCTGCTTCTCTTCAGAAATTCCACTTTCCTACCATCTGGAATTTGCCACTTCACCTGAACTCAGATGCTGCAAACATACTTGAAGTCAATCCTAAGTTCTAGGGCCTTTCCAAAATTAGTAGCTTCTAATAGACCTTCTTGCATGTTCTAGGCTCTATTCCTTGACCTCTTAAAACCAGATAGATGCTATAGACACATATTATTATATTGCATGTGGGAGTTTCCATCAGATTCACTCTTTCTGTCTTCCATGTAATTTCTTTTTTGTTCCTCTGTGTTTTTACTATAGTTAGCAACACAGTGATGAATTCTTACCTCATGTATTCTAGCTGTTAGCTAATCATTGGCAGGTGATGAATCCAGTAGTATGATGGCACTATTTTATCAGTTATAATTACTCACATCGTTATTTATGCATCACAAAATGCTATTCCAAGGACCTTGCTTAACATCATAGACCTCACCTGTATAACTTAGGTAATAGATTTTTGGGAAACAATCCCATATTTAATCTGTAAAGAAATAGCAGTCCCATGTGAATCATGGCATCTTGACCATCACCTTGTGTTTTGTGTACATGCACACATGCACAAACACATATTTATACACATACATGTATAAAAGCCTTTTGATTGTTTATGTTCTTCTCTAAGTCTCAGTTCCTGGAATCAAAGGACTACATAGGCACTTCAGCTTTTATTTCTGACACAAAATTGCACAGGCAGATACCATAACCTAAATATTTCCTATGATTTTTAGAATCCCTTAATTAAATAACATTTTTAAGTCCTTTTCTTTATTAGAGTCTGAGCCAGTCACATGATTTGGAGACCTGACCTAAGACTTTGGCCTTTTTGGGGTGAGATACACAGTGATGGAATTACTGCTGTGTCTGAATATAAGTGTATTCTTTAGGATTTTTAGGATGTACTCGGGACTGAGCAGCTGCACTCTGGCTGTGCTCAGGGAAATAACTTCATTTTCCCTTCTATGTCTGTTTTTCACATAGAGCCAGCTCCAATGTTGCCTGTATGCTGGAGAGAAAGCTTGGGTTTTCTTACTGTCTCAGGGATGAAGAGCCAGAGGAAATCCTTGAAAAGCAAGGTTTGTTTTTTTTTTCCCCCCACTAATCACGTTGGGAAGAGGGAAGGAGGCAATGAGTGGAAGTGATGCTGCTGACAGCCACCTCATACAGTAGCAACTACTGTTCTGCACATCCTGTTCTCAGTCTCAGGGGCAACAAAAGAAGACTCACACAGGCAGAGGAGGAGGAGGAGTAGTCATGGGTAAAACAAATCTCCATCAGGGTAGGCATGCTTGAGTACATTTGGAATTTGCTTCCCTAAACAAGTGTGCACCGCTGGCAGAAGAGCAGGTGGGAAATAAGGATTTATTTTTTTTGTTATTGCATATGCACAGCTTGTATTGCGTTGGAAGGAACCCTCAATGGTCATCTTGTCCAACCCCACTACAGTCACCAGGGACACATCCAACTAGATCAGGCTGGCCAGGGCCATATCAAGTCTGATCTTCAATGTCTTCAGGGACAGGGCCTCTCTGGGCAGCCTGTTCAGAATTTCACCATTATAAAGAACTTCTTCCTAATGGCCAACCAAAATCTACCCTGTTCCATTTTCAAACCATTGCCCCTCCTCCTGTCACCACAGTCCCTCCCTTTCCTTCCTGTTGGTCCCCTTCAGATACTGAAATGTAGCTCTAAGGTCTCCCTGGAGTCCTCTCCTCCCCAGGCTGAACAGCCCACAGTCTCCCAGTTGGGCTTCAGAGGAGAGGTGCTCCAGCCATGATGGTGTTAGGTTGATGGCTGGACTCAATGATCTCAGAGCTCTTTTACAACCAAAAGAATTTTATGATGATACAAGGAGGTGCCTGTACTTGTTTTCAGCTGACATTTCATCTTTCTCCACTGTGGCACTGTTTTGTGGGGTTGTTTCATTCAGCTGTAGAAACAGCATTGAAATTATTTAACTGTGTTGAACTGCAGTTAACATTATTTAATATGGATATAGTGTGAAACATTATTTAATGTGGAAATAATGTGAAATTTTTAAACTGCATTTATTACCTGCTACTCCCTACAGGAACAGCCCAGATGTGACTGACTGAGACACAGAGAAAGGAGTATGTGACACATTATGTGATAATAAGGGTGTTAGTGGAAACTAAGGCATCCTGGCTCACTAGATCTCAGTGAACTTAGTCTCATTTTAGCACTTCTGTTAATGGTTGTATCCAGTGAGAAATTTTAGGCATCCGAATTTTCAACATCTGTACCTGAGGTAGATAATGTGCACAATCCTATACAATGAAACTCACAGAATTGTGTGGGCATTCCTGAGTCACAGTTGCTCTCGCCAGATACTAACATCTACCTCTGGTCAGATCAGTTGCACTCAAAAATGCCCTTTTACTTTGAGAAAGTGCCTCAAAGCTGAGAGGCACTTTATAGACACAGAAGCTCAAGATACATGGCAGGTGGGGTGAAAAGGCTTTCTCTTTGGAAAGGGAAAGGTGATTATGGTGTCCCATCCCACCCTTCCATTAGACTATGTGTGTATGGGCCATGAAGTCACCTAAAAGTCCTCTGCGGCATACTGGAAAGAAATCCTAAAGTGTGGTATAAGAAAATTGGTTGGACTTGATGATTCTGAGGATCTTTTCCAAACTGAATGTCTCTGTGACTTCTGTGAAAATGAGTGGGAAGAAAATCCAATATCTCCCAGGATCTAAAATGTCTCAACTATGAATTTGAAGATACACATGAGATCATTCCTAACCTTTAGTAATGCCCTATCTGCAACAGCACTTGTCTGGCAGGTCTGAATGATTTATCCCAGAGAGTAAATAGTGAGATTGTGACTACAACCTACAAGCATGTTGCAACCTGCAGTGAGATGCTGGAGCTCAGAGTAGGCCAATCTCAGATTCAAGTAAAGTTGATAGAGTGCATTAGGAAATTATAGGTGCTGGCTAGCAGAAGGAAAGTTAGAAGACTGACTTTCATGAGAGCTTTTCAATCCTGGCATGCATGCACATCCACACAGAAGGTCCTCTCACTATAAAATCCGACTGTTACTGATTACATACAAGGGACTCAGAAGTGGAACTGTCTGAATACTGAAGCAGATGTTTGCTTGCTGTCCATAATCAGATTTAAAAAAAAAAAAAAGTTCAAAATTATTACTGGAATTGTGATTGAAAAGTCAAATAACATCCACACCAATATAACCGTGGTACATGACTGTCTCTGGTGATAAAGGTGCAGTTGCTTGAACTTTTTAGTTTTACAGGTGATTTCAGTGGAAACAATGGGAGCATATTCATGTTCATAATACTTGTCCATTATATTTGATTTTTTTAATCATAGTGGCAGAAATTGTACCTAATTAAAAAAAAAAAAGGCATGCAATTAATCTTTCACTTGTTATAAATTCATTGAAGTAACACTATTTTTTTGTATCAGATACATCATGCTTTCTATTTCATAAACAATATCCAGTTGCTTTACCACATTTCTGTTCATTGCATGCCAGTAAATATAAAAAGAAGTAAACCTCAACTGCTCAGTGTATATGAGAAGCAAGTAAACTCTATAACACCCAGACTTAGAAGTCATTCACTTTTAATGAGTTGTACATGGTGGAAGGATGCACTCTGAAAATGATGACATTCTTAACCCTTGACAACAGCATATTGATGTTCTGTCCTAGCTACACATGCTGGTTGTTGTAAATGACCGTCTCCTTTCAATACGGAAGCAAGTGGTCTTGAGTGCAGGGGATTTATATGGAAAAGGGAATATATGTTAACTTTTACTTTTTCCATCTACATGCATACATATTTCAATGGACTCACATTGATCGTTGTGCAAATATTTGCCTTCCACAAGCAGCTGTAGACTGAGTAATCTTTGCTCAGGAAACTGACCTGAGTTTAATAAAGGGAAATACAATGTTGTGGAAGCACCTTCATGGAGCTATATCAAAAGTAAGCCAGAAATGGGTCAGTGCCAAAAGAAGACTAGGCTCCTAATTTTGAGTTCTCCACTTTAGCAGATTGGATAAAACTTCATTTTAGGCATTTCCAAATCAAGTCAGTATTTTTTTGAACTAGTTAAAATATCGTTCCCTGAGTATCAACCCTCATGAACTGAGGGGTCCAGGATGGTTGGACCTACTTCAAACAGGAGCTCTTGAAGGCACAGGAACTGGCAGTTCCCATATGCCGAAAGATGAGCCAGCGGGGAAGGTGTCCGGCCTGGATGAGCAAGCAGCTCCTGGAGGACTTAAGGGGAAAAAAGAGGCTGTATCACCTTTGGAAGGAGGGGAAGGCTTCTTGAGGTATGTTCAAGGAAGTTGTTAGATTATGTAGGAAAAAAAATTAGAGAGGCAAAGGCCCTGTTGGAACTGAAGCTGGCCACCTCTGTCAAAGACAATGAAAAGCATTTTTACAAATATATTAACACTAAACAGAGGGGCAAGAAGAACCTCCACTCCTTATTGGACCTGGAGGGGAACACAGTGACTGAAGATGAGGAAAAGGCTGAGGTCCTGAACACCTTCTTTGCCTCGATGTTTAACAGCAAGGCAGGAGTTCAGGATGAGTGGCCTCCTGAGCTGGGCGATGGGGTCAGGGAGCAGTGTAATGCCCTGGAAATCCATGAGGAATTAGTTTGGGACCTGCTGAGCCACTTGGACACCCACAAGTCCATGGGACTGGATGGGATCAATCCTAGGGTGCTGAGACAGCTGGCAGATGAGCTGGCCAAGCCACTCTCCATCATTTTCCTCCAGTCCTGGCTCACCGGCGAGGTCCCAGATGACTGGAAACTGGCAAATGTGATCCCCATCCACAAGAAGGGTCAGATGGAGGAACCTGGAAACTCCAGGCCAGTCAGCCTGACTTCAGTGCCAGGGAAAATGATGGAGCAGATTATCCTGGCGGCAATAACTGCGCACCTGAAGGATGGCCAAGGGCTCAGGTCCAGCCAACGTGGATTTAGGAAGGGCAGGTCCTGCCTCTCCAACCTGATCTCCTTCTATGATCAGGTGACCCGCCTGGTGGACGTGGGGAGGCCTGTGGATGTGGTCTACCTGGACTTCAGCAAGGCCTTTGACACTATCCCCCACAGTAAACTGCTGTCTAAGCTGTCAGGTCGTGGTTTGGACCGCAACACTCTCTGCTGGGTTAGGAACTGGCTGGAGAGGCGAGCCCAGAGAGTGGTGGTGAATGGTGCCACATCCAGCTGATGGCCAGGGATCAGTACTGGACCCCATCCTCTTTAATATCTTCACTGATGATCTGGATGAGGGGATTGAGTCAGTCATCAGCAAATTTGCAGATGACACTAAGATAGGAGCAGATGTTGGTCAGTTAGAGGGCTGAAGGGCTCTGCAGAGGGACTTCGACCTACTGGACAGATGGGCAGAGTCCAGTGGAATGACATTCAACAAGTCCAAGTGCTGGGTGCTGCACTTTGGCCACAACAGCCCCATGCAGAGCTACAGGCTGGGGTCAGAGTGGCTGGAGAGCTCCCAAACAGAGAGGGACCTGGGGGTGCTGATTGACAGCTGCCTAAACATGAGCCAGCAGTGTGCCCAGGTGGCCAAGAGGGCCAATGGCATCCTAGCCTTCATTGGAAATAGTGTGGCCAACAGGAGCAGGGAAGTCATTGTGCCCCTGTACTCTGCATTGGTTATGCCACACCTTGAGTCCTGTATCCAGTTCTGGGCCCCTCAGTTTAAGAAGGACATTGAGACACTTGAATGTGTCCAGAGAAGGGCATCAAGGCTGGTGAGAGGCCTTGAGCACAAGCCCTATGAGGAGAGGCTGAGGGAGCTGGGATTGTTTAGCCTGGAAAAGAGGAGGCTCAGGGGTGACCTCATTGCCCTCTACAACTACTTGAAGGGGGGTTGTAGACAGGAAGGGGTTGGTCTCTTCTCCCAGGCAACCAGCACCAGAACAAGGGGACACAGTCTCAAGCTGCACCAGGGGAGGTTTAGGCTCAAGGTGAGGAGAAAGTTCTTCACCGAGCGAGTCGTTCGTCATTGGAATGGGCTGCCCAGGGAGGTGGTGGAGTCCTCGAGGTCTCTTCCAACCTTGGTGATACTGTGATACAGTGATCTCAAACACACTGTAGTATCTCTTCTACATTTCAGCAAAACACTTCATTTATAAAACAAAAAAAAATCTGTTCTGATGTAAAATAGATCAGGTGAAGATATGAAAACAGAAATTAATCTAGATTTAGATTCTTCTAGTGAATACCAGTATCCTAGCACTAGAACACAAAAAATGGAGAAATGCAGTGAACAAATTATACTATGAGTCCCTCTGAATGGTGCACATGATGTAACTACAGATAGACATTTTCTGTTCTGAATGGTGTACATGCTGTAATTGCAGCTAGACTTTTTCTCACCTGAATTATTGGGTGGTAGGTTGGAATTATTCCCCAACTAATTTGGAGAAAAATTACCTCCTAAATAAAATTGCCAGACAAGCTCAGTTGGAAGCAAATGAATCTATATTTACAATATAAACTACAATCTAGAAATATGAAATGCAATGAATATGTATAAAATACACAATTTTTACAGGTATTTAAAATTTATAAACAACAGAAGAAGCCCCCTGGACACGGGAAAAGATAAAAGATAAGAGAAAAGCAGAGAGTAGCTTGTACTTAGCCACAACAAGAATGCAGCCAAGGTCAGGAAGAGCCAAGCAAAAGCTACCAGCTAGTATAAGCTAGAACTAGGAACTGAGAAAGACAGAAAGTTAGTTTATACAACTAACTTCATGTTAGCTATCAGACCAATGAGATTATTTAGACTGTATCATTATTTTTTTCTTTTCCATCAAATGGTAATTTATTTACATTCTACTTTCTACTCAAGATCTGTGGAAAAATTCCTAGGCATCAGCCTAGAACTGCCACAATTATTAATGCAATTTAGCTCATTTGGATTGGTCAGTATCCATGCAGAGATTACCAATGTCTTTTTTGTTTTAGTCAGGTTTGATCCAGACAAGTCTGCCCCAAAAAAATAATCAAGTTTTCAATACTAGGTCACCCATTATTTGACTGGCCATTCCTGTAGAGAAATAATTTGGTTTCATCGTTTACACAGGTTTAAAACTCAAAACAAGAGTTCTTCCTTTAACGTAGCTTTTTAGCTCAGGCTGAAGGTCCCCAATCTCTTGTGTAACAGCAGATCTCAAGTGAGTAAGAGGCTAGAAACAAACGCTATTCAGATGGAAGTGTAGTTATGTGACTGTAGCTTGTAAATGCTGAATTCCTGAGGAGCAGCAGAGAGAACAGGCCTCTTTGAGGCCACAGAAGGAAATTAACTAATCTTATTTGAGGGTACTTGCAAAAAACCAGAAAAATAATTCCACACAGCAGGACACCCATAGTCCAGCTAAACAAGACCTACTGAGCATAGTATGAGGGTCTAGATAAACACTAGCCCTGAGAAATGGAGCATTCCTGAAAAATATACAAGGCATATTATGCAGGTAATCTCCTGTTCCCATATGTCTGCTTCATACCAGAGCTACAAAATATGTATCTCTGTTTCCATGAACCCACTCATAAAGGTTTTTGCTTCGCTGATTTTTCAAGTTAATGATAGTCAAAGCACTTGGGAGAAAAGTTTGTGTCAGTGATACACAAGTTCAGCAAATCATCAGAGTTCTGTTGTGCAATTAATCATCTTTTCTCCTTGTAGCAGTTTGGGCTGGGTGCCCTCTGCTGTGTTCATATGAGGGGGTACTTCCTGTGTCCGAAAGTCCAGCCCAGTGGGTGGACACAGGAACGTAGGTATTTCATCCCATAATTCCCTGTGCCACTATAAGATCCAGAGCAGGGTCTGGCACTTCTTCTTTCTTCCCTCTCTGCCACCCGGTAACTTGGGGGAGATCCCCCCAAGGCTGGGGGGATGGGCAGTCCAGTCTCAGACCTGGCCAGCTGAGACAAGCCTAGCAGTGGAGGGGGGGTGGGGGGTGCGGTGGGAGGGGGGGAAAGAAGGAGCCCTGGGGGTCTTGGGTGCACCCTCAGGTGGGGACAGGATGTTTCTGGGACTGCTTTGGGATTTCTTTTGTCACTGCGCTTCTGGCTCTCTGTAAACACTCACCGCTTTCCATTTAAACTTTCCATCACTTTTGCAATCCGTTTGTCTGAGTTGTTATTTGTGCCCATGGTGGGGAGGGGGTCTGCCTCAACCCATCACACTCCTTTACAATGTCTAAGTGCCAAGCACATAAACAGAACCATTTTGATAATATAGATATAACAGGTATGTAAGCACTATATGAATCAGCTATTCAAATAAAATTGCAAACTGCTTGCTATGATATGGATTTGTAAACCTTTCTCTGCATAAGACACTCCTCTAAAAATTGTGGAGGCTGTCTCTTTTAACTGTTATCATTTTTATGCATACTTTAAGCAGATCTGCATCTCAGTCCGATCTGTGCTCCCTGAGCTGTTATATCTAGAATTATGTACATTAGGCTTTTGGATTTTTTTCCAGAGGGAAGCCGTTCCTAGAGAAAAAAAAAAACAAAACAACAAACATGCAAAGCAGACCACAAAAAATCAAAACACAAAAATCAAAACAGGTGAGAGGGGAACACCAGAGAGTACTGGCCTCTTGCTGTTTTGTTTTGTTGTTTTGATTTTGGTTTTGTTGGTGGGTTTGTTTGTTTGTTTGTTGGGGTGTTGGGGTTTTTTTTTTTGTCTGATCCCTTATCTCTTCAGGGGATTCTGTGAGAATTATATGAATTTTAAAAGTCACACCCTCAATACCCTATTGCAGCTCTTACATGCAATTTCCTTTCGGAATTCAGGAATACGAAATAACCTGATTATTAGTGATTATTGCCCCAATAACTTTCGGAAGTCAAATTTATGACGTATATACTACAGCATTCCACACAGATCAAAGCAAACAAACGGTTCTAATTGGGGTTTGAGATCAAATACATCAAGCTTTACATTCACTGAGCTACATGTGGCTTAAATTATCTGTATTGTACAACCTAAGACTGTATATTTTTTTTCTGTACAGTAAATAGAGCACATGTGGTTTGGAATGTGTCTGCTGTACGTGTTAGTTCTTATACTAACCGACAGGATCACCTGAGCACACCATCAAAGGCCTAATAAAAGTCTGTTGTGATACCCAGATTCAGACCTGATGTGGACAGACACCAGTTCACTGATTTCAGTGAGGTCTCTGTGTGTATGTGTGTGTGTGTGTGTGTGTAAAAAGTAATGTGTAACCTTTCACATGTGCCCTCAAATACATGTAGACAAAGAAACAACACAGCACAGAATAAATCCTTACCCCTCATTAATCTGATTACTTTGGATTTACATTAGTAGAACAGGTATGTTCTGCCTGCATGGATATTTAAATTGCAAAATTCCACCCCTTTTTTTGCTTAAGACACTTTTTCATTTTTTTCCACAAGAAATACAGAGTTCACACCCAGATATGTGTGGGATTTTATATAAACTACAATAAAATAAATATATTCAAGCCTCATTTCTAAGGACTATGAAAATTTTTCTTGATATTAATGGAAAGAGAGGGAGAAAAAAATATTTTGTTGTATTTCACTGACTTTTTAAAACATACTGCAAGAAGACAAAAAGAGATCACTTTGAGAGAACTGGATACTAAAAGATGTTTGAACTACTCAAATAAATTAACACTCCTATTTCAATATTTTTTATGGTTATTTGTGCTCTCTCAAAAACATATCAATTCACCCACAAAGCTGCAAAGTCATTTTCAAATACTCAAAATGAGTAATATTTCAAATGTTACAGGAAACTGTTGACTACTAAAGTGCAGCAGGATGTAAAGCCTGGCATAGCCAAAATATATGAGTGCATTTAGCCAGTTTTCACACTTTCCAGCACTTTTGGCACCAATAAATCTGAAGGCACACTTGGTAGAGAGCTGTCACTAACTCGTCTCACAGCAACAGCCTTCACAGCTGACTATAGTGAAATCTTTGTCAAAGCTTATACCGATGCATGTTTCTTGATGCAGCACTGCTTGGAAAGAAGCGCAACAGCAGTAGGAAAGTTTGGGATGTTTTTGATGAGGGAATGCAGAAGGGATACACAGCTGTAGCAGGACATCTGCTAGTGCAGCAGGGTAACGTGAATGCAAGAAAGAAATTCCTCATTTTACCATGGTGCATTATGCAGGAATTAACTGTACAACCAGCAAGATTAAAGCACAAAATAGTATTCTAAGTCAAGCTATAAACTGTTCTGCTATAATTAAAATTATTTTTTCAGGCCAAATAAATGCTGAAATCTTTCCTGGAAAGAGTGCAATTTTTATGTGTTATAATTTCTGAGCTAGGAAATAAAACTGGCAAATACTAATTTTCCAGTACTTTCTGCAATTTGAGATGGAGGAGGTTATTGTGTAGGAGGCTGGTGTATTTGAAACAAGTGCTCACCAGCAAGCAGGCTTGATTTTTCAAACTGATCACTCCCAATTATCTACTGATTTCAGTAGAAATGGGGGTGAAATATCTGAATAACCTACAAACTGCTGAGCCCTTCTGTGCCCTTGGACCTGAACTGAGGGAACACTTTGGCATTACAGCTGAGCCTTAGACATCCTTCTCAAAAGAGTGGATTTAAACATCTGACCAACTCAACCACTTTCATGAATTAGGTCTGTGCAAAGGGGCTTCGATGCTGGTTCCACTTAATATCACCTTCTGGTTGTTTCTCCCCTCTACTGGCAACACTCAGCTAAATTATCCTTTCCAACTTTGTAGATACACAAGAGTCAATAGTGGACCTCAGGCTGGAAAAAAGGAAAGGGTAGTTGTTGTCTTTGACTATGTCTATGATGCTCTTGGATGGTGTCACTGGGGCTCACAGGCATGAATATTTTTCTAAATTCATCTATTAATTTCAAGCTTTCTAAAAGGGAGTGAAGGTTTTCTTGCAGTCTGAGAGTGAGTGGAACTTCGGGTAGGTGTTATGTTGCAGCCACTGCTCTGAGGGCAGCTGCTGGACAGAGTGCATGATTCCTTAGCTAACCAATTCCTTAGCATTCTGCATAGAGCAAAACAATAACATTCCATGTGTGCCAAGAACAACATCTTCACGCTGGCACCCTTTGATTGGAGCATGCTGCAGAAGCTACTTCCTTGGCATGCTGGCACGCCTTATTGGGAAAAGATTTTAGCTTATATATATGGTTGGATTTTACTGGTTAAGGGATTGATAACAAAGAGTATGAAAAAACAACAACTCTGAGCAAGTTACTTCAGTTAGGGCTTTGGTTAGGGCTGCTAGGGACTTCTGCTTCTATTAGTTCACTACTTCTTCTGGCTAGGGCCTTGGTTTAGGGATGCTGTGAGGGATATGCTTGGGACTTAAGGCTGGTGAGAGGCCTTGAGCACAAGCCCTGTGAGGAGAGGCTGAGGGAGCTGGGATTGTTTAGCCTGGAGAAGAGAAGGATCAGAGGTGACCTCATTGCCCTCTACAACTACCTGAAAGGCGGTTGTAGACAGGAAGGGGTTGGTCTCTTCTCCCAGGCAACCAACACCAGAACAAGGGGCCACAGTCTCAAGCTGCACCAGGGGAGGTTTAGGCTCGAGGTGAGGAGAAAGTTCTTCACTGAGTGAGTCATTCGCCATTGGAATGGGCTGCCCAGGGAGGTGGTGGAGTCACCGTCCCTGGAGGTGTTCAAGAGGAGATTGGATGTGGCACTTGGTGCCATGGTTTAGTCGTGAGGTCTACCGAGACAGGTTGGACTTGATGATCCTTGGGGTCTCTTCCAACCTTAGTTATACTGTGTACTGTGATACTGTGTGATTTCTGTTAGCTGCTTCATCTGTTAAGAGCTTCTGAGACTTCTGCTGTAAGTGGGACTCTGCGACTCAGTAATGCTAGGGATCCTACAGCGCAGTAGTAGAGAAGACTTCAGAGATTCTGCGCTCTCTGCATTTCTGGAATCTCATTGGTATACCACAATGGGGTTCATGCCGTCATTTGTCACCTAATGGCCCCCCAGTCAGGAGAAGAACAACAGTGTTGCACAATCCAGAGTGTGGCAGAAGGATGTACAGAGTTCTTTGAGACATCTGGAATGATGCTGAGGGACAAACTGGTCAACAATGCTTTTGTTGGGCAACCCTTGGAGCACAGTGACTGTTGTCTTGGGAGATCTATCTGGAGAGGTCCAAATCAGACCTAGTGGATGAGCTGACAACCCATCTGGATGCTCAAAAAGCCTGTGCTTGAGTGCACTGCTTAGGCTGCTTTTACTCACTAAATTTACTTTATTTGGTAAGGAGCTAGTTGTAGAAGGGAACTATATATGTAATATAATTTAGTATATGTAAGGCTTTCTAAGGAAGGAAAAAGGGCTTTTCAGTGCCAGGCAGGTGAAAATGTTTGGAATCTATGTCCTAAGAATGAAGGCACAAAGTTTTCTACTGCTTGCTAACCAGGGATTTATTCCGTCTCTGGAAATACTTCTGTTAATGCATTCTTCTGTAATTCATTTTTGCATATATTTTCCACATTTTCTCCTCTATTTTATTTTGTTACCAAAGATTACTTACATGGAAACAGAAATATTTTGAAGGTTTCTGCTCTTCCTACATCATTTTTTTCACTTAAACTCTTTGACTACCTAAGTTAGCTTGCTTTTGAGACAAGAGCATTCCTCACAACTGTCTGACAAAGAACAAGATGGCTCGGTTGTAACAAGGATGTCTGCAGAGGAGGAGAAGCTGTATGCTAGGCAGCAGTAACATCAATCCCAGTATCAGCTTGGCTCTTTCTGCATGTCTAAACCTTAGAGCTGAAAGGGCATTTGAAATTCAGTATAATTTGTCCAATCAGTTTCAGCACACTTACCAGGCAGTGCAGACAGGTTTGGGAGTTTCCTATTTCTGCTCCCTTCTGCTGCAGCTGGAGAGAGGCCAAAGCAGTACACAGTTAGGGGGGGGAAGCAAGGGAAAACAGAAAAGACAGACAGTCTGCATGTGTATCTGTGTGTATCCAGTTCTGTTCTCCACAGGGTTAATTTTGTATCCCAATACTGAATTTTTCCAGCCTCATTCCCCTGCTCAGGCAGAATCACATCTGCCCCTCTTTTCTCTTGTTCCTTAGCAAATGACATGAGAAATGGTTATGCTCTTTTCCCAACACCTACTTCTTAGCTCATATTGTACTGAAACGCATTTAGTTTTCTTTGCACTTTTCTGAAGTGAAGATTGAAAAGTAGTAAGTGTACTAGGTCAAACACAGTTGGGAGCAAACAACAGTGCAGATATGGGTGGCATCCAGAAAACCTGCAGGAGTCATAATCAGACCACCTACCTACCTTATGCGTCAAGACTGCTGCAACATATAAATTCAAGACAGCAGTGTGCAGCTCCTACAGCCTTCTAACCAGACCTGCCTACTGTATGTCACTCAAATATATTGTAGTGGTTTGGGAGACCAATTCTCCCACCACAGGCAAAAGAAAGACTCAGACAAAACGGATTGCAAAAATGGTGGAAAGTTTAAATGGAAAAACAATGAAAGTTTTACAGAAAACCACAAGCATTGTGACAAAGTGAGGGAGATCCCAGAACATACCCAAGAATGTCCCATCCCCACCTGGGGGTACATCCACCCACCCCCCTCCAGGGCTCTTTCGTCCCCTCCCAACCCAGCCTTGGGCCTGGGCAGGCAGCTCATGCCATTTTACCTAGGCAGCAGTAAGGGACAAAAGAGAGCAGTGTTACAGTATCACAGTATAACTAAGGTTGGAAGAGACCTCGAGGATCATCGAGTCCAACCTGTCACCACAGACCTCATGACTAGACCATGGCACCAAGTGCCATGTCCAATGATGGAGAGGGGCTTGGCCAGCTCATCTGCCAGCTCTCTCAGCACCCTAGGATGGATCCCATCCGGTCCCATGGACTTGTGAGTGTCCAAGTGGCTCAGCAGGTCCCAAACTAATTCCTCATGGATTTCCAGGGCATCACACTGCTCCTCGACCCCATTGCCCAGCTCAGGAGGCCACTCATCCTGAACTCCTGCCTTGCTGTTAAACATTGAGGCAAAGAAGGTGTTCAGGACCTCAGCCTTTTCCTTGTCTTCAGTCACCATGTTCCCCTCCAGGTCCAGTAAGGAGTGCAGGTTCTTCTTGCCCTTCTTTTTAGTGTTAATATATTTGTAAAAATGCTTTTTATTGTCTTTGACAGAGGTGGCCAGCTTCAGTTCCAACTGGGCCTTTGCCTCTCTAATTCTATTCCTACATAATCTAACCACTTCCTTGAACATACCTCAAGAAGCCTTCCCCTCCTTCCAAAGGTGATACAGCCTCCTTTTTCCCCTTAAATCCTCCAGGAGCTGCTTGCTCATCCAGGCCGGACACCTTCCCCGCCGGCTCATCTTTTGGCATATGGGAACTGCCAGTTCCTGTGCCTTCAAGAGCTCCTGTTTGAAGGAGGTCCAACCCTCCTGGACCCCTTGGTTCATGAGGGTTGGTACCCAGGGAACTTTACAAATAAGTAAACAGGAATAGTGTGGCCAGCAGGAGCAGGGAGGTCAGACTGGATGTTAGGAAGAAATTCTTCATAGAAAGAGTGATTGCCCATTGGAATGGGCTGCCCGGGGAGGTGGTAGAGTCACCATCATTGGAGGTGTTTAGGAGGAGACTTGATGGGGTGCTTGGTGCCATGGGTTAGTTGATTAGGTGGTGTTGGATGATGGGTTGGACTCGATGATCTTGAAGGTCTCTTCCAACCTGGTCTATTCTATTCTATTCTATTCTATTCTATTCTATTCTATTCTATTCTATTCTATTCTATTCTATTCTATTCTATTCTATTCCAGGAAAAACTCAGGCCCCTAAAGCTTGCCTATTTATTCATACTCAGTTCAGGGTTAACTCTTGTACTATTCTTGCCTACCCCACCTGATCCCAGAAACCCTAACTGTATTGAAGCATTATTACAGAATGAGACAAGATGGCTCAGCATCCTGTCAACCTGAGTCTTAAAACTGACTAATGTAGAAGAATTCACTTTTTTTTTGGGAGGGGGGAGGTGGAATTATTCCAATGTCTAACTGTTCTAATTGTAAAAAAAATTCTTCTGGATTCCAGTTGGAATCTTCCCAGAAGTAACCTGTACCCATTACCCCTTGTCCTTTCCATAAGACTCCATGTAAAAAGGGAGTCTCCATCATCCTGGTAGCCCCAGTTTATGTACTGGTGTGTGACAACAAGGTGTCCCCTAAGCCTTCCCTAGGCTGAACAAACCCACTTCTCTCAGCCTTTTCTCATGTGGCAGATCTTCCGGTCCTCTAATCATTCTTGTGGGTCTTCTGTGGACACTTTCCAGCCTGTCCACATCTTGTTTGTACAGCAGGGACCAAAACTGCACACAGTACTCCAGGTATGGTTTGAGAAGCATTGAGTAGAGTGGGACAATGAATCCTTTATCTGCTGGAATGCCCTTGTTGATGTAGCCCAGCAACCTGTTTGCTCTTTTTGCTACCGTAGCACACTGTTCACTCAGGCTGAGCTTGTTGTACACCAAGACCCTCAGGTCTGCTCTCCATTCAGGTGGATCCCAGTCTGGACTGCACTCCAGGGTTATGCATTCCCAGGTGCAAGATCCTACATTTGTCTCCATTGAACTTCATATGGTTCTTGTTAGCCCACTTGCTCTGTCTGGGCAGGTCTTCCTGAAGGATGGCTCTCTCTTCTGAAGTGTCAACCTTCCCACTCATTTTGGAGCTGTCTGCAAGTTTCATGAGGGTGCTCTTGATTCCAATATCCAGATCGCTTTTGAAGATATTAAGCAGCTTTGGGCCCAATATCAATCTCTGGGGGACCCAAATTGTGACTGACTCTGAGATTGAGACAGAATTATTTACTATCACCCGTACATCCTGTCAGCCAGCTCCTCACCCACTGCAGAGACCACCTATCTAGGCCATAACATGTCAGTTTCTCTAGGAGGAGGTTGTGGGGGACCATGTCAAAAGCCTCAGAATGGTCCAGGTAGACAATCACAGAATCACGTTTGTTTCCCTGACAGCAACATAATCTGCAATGGAATGCACCTCATTCACAATACTTTACTTCACATACCATGTGAAGCATAAAAAAGGGTGCAGTGTCTTTAAATACCATGTAGTGAACATCTTAGGGTCAAATAAACATGAATTACAGAAGAAATCATATAAATTACATGTGCTTTTGTGTTTTAGAGTTAATGATTTCATTTCCAGCAGAAGAATTGATTCTGCATATTTGATTTATGGTTAACTCAGCTCAATAGCATTGATTTAGTTATTGAGCATGATATGTGCCACTGCAGTTACTGTTTCCCTGAAATAACTTGTTTTGATATATATACACATTGATTAATCTTTTACTATTTTAATAGTACCAGTCATTATGGTACTGGCAGGACATATGCAAGCACAATATATTGGCCATTATTTCCTGAGCTGGTGATATGACATGAGTCAGAGTTGCAGATGCTGTGCATTTTACTGTTCTCTATCATAGAAGTCATCAGTCAGCACTCACTGCTACACTGAATTTTCACTATTTCTGAAAATAAAACTAAAATCACACCTTCATTACTTCCTGATACAGACAGTTAATACCATGTGATAGAGCAGGGAAGAAAGCTTGACAGTCTCAAAAAGAAGGTGTTCTCACCCTCTTGCAGGACACATTGGGTAATGCTTCAAAATCCCAGATCTTTACTGGTCTTCTGTAAACATCCTCTTCCCCAGCCCTACTACTGCCATCCTTTGGACATCCACATGTTCTTTATTCATGTCCCTTTGCCTTCTCAGAGTCTGTGGATTGAGGTGTGATTTTCATAGGCTCTTACATAGCATTGTGGACAGTGCCAAGAAACAAACTCTCAACCTTGGTATCTTTTTATTATGTTCTTATTACTGTACCTAGTATGAAGGGTAATCATCTTATTCAGGTATTCCAAGACTTGATTTCCTCATATCACCAGCTTTTGCACTCACTTTCCTCACAGGAAGGGGAACCATTAGATATGGTCTCTTTTCAGACAAGTCTCCAAACTGATGAGCCTTGTGATATTCTGTGGATGGCTCTCTGCCAATTTGCTGTCTTTTACTTTTTAAAATTAATAGTCTGTAGAATTTCCTTGGTTTGCTGGTTTTTGTTTTGTTTTGCAAAATTACAGGTTTTATTAAAAAATATATCACAGTTGTGCACCTGCCCTTGTATTTGCTGCAAACAAGCATTTGCTCTTGTTATCTGACTCAGGGTGTAGTTTTCATTTGCTGCACTTCAGCTGTTCAACACTTTCACTTTAAAGAATGCAATCTTCCCTGAAAATCTTCACTTCTACCTTCTCTAAGCAATATCATGTCATGTCCATTTCTCACAAGGAATGCTTTACTTTGATCCTATTGCCAGTTCTAATGATTTTAATTTGGTCTCTAATTATTCCCTGGAATAATTGTTTCAATTCATCTCTCTCAGCTTTAACACAAGCATGATCTAACACTCAGTGATCCTGCTTGGCAGCCACCTTTTAGTAAATAAACATAGAATCATAGAATCGTTAGGGTTGGAAGGGACCTCAATGATCATCCAGTTCCAATCCTCCACCATGGGCAGAGACACCTCACACTAGATCAGGTTGCTCAGAGCCACATCCAGCCTGGCCTTAAAAACTTCCAGGAATGTGGCTTCCACCACCTCCCTGGGCAATGTGTTCCAGTGCCTCACCACCCTGATTGTGAAGAACTTCTTCATAACATCCAATCTGCATCTACCCATTTCTAGTTTTGTTCCATTCCCCCTAGTCTTATCACATACAGTATTCCTGCAGGAATCCAAGTGCTCTTACATTTTATAATGATTTTAGGAACATCTATCCTCTTTCATGTTCCCAGGGTCAAAGGTATAGCTTGCCCCCATGCTGGGCCTGCTTTAAATATGTACATGACATATTTCTGGACTTTATAAACCTGCTTTCTTTGCAAGGCAGTTTCACTTGATCTGCCCCTCTGAGTTGTTTTTAAACATTAAGGAATAACTGTGTGACATAAGAGTGCTCATTTAGTGAGAACTTTATATCTTCTTTTTCCCAAGCCTTGATGGACTGAGATTACAAAAGATTATGGACTACTCGCATAGCATGAAAAACTCTGCTTACTATTGCAACACTATGGAACACTGAACTACTTACATTGTTATAGATGGGAATACCATAATGAATTGAATTAACTATAGCTTGCTAACTTTGTCAGTGCACATTTCTAGAGCTGTAGCTAATGCTTTAGGTTTGACATGGAATAAACAATTGTAAGTTACAAATGTGAATTGAATTTATGCAGCTGTTAGAAAGCATTGTGTTGCAATTTAGAGACAAAATGGAATCTTCTTTTTCTTTGCTTTTTATCTGGAAAGTGGTTTCATCTTTCAAAAACAGAGAGACTTTCGCCTTAAGGGTGTTTTCCCTTACAAGATTTAAGAAGACACAAAATTCTTTTACTTTAAATTATAAATTAGTAACACATGTCAATCAAATATATATGAAAAACAGTGATACCCTTAAGCAGAGCTATGCAAAAGATACAGATAAGAGTATTGATACATATATATAATTTTTAAGAATTAATTTTGTCCTTATAAGCATTCTAAGGCAGATGTCATTAGAGTCATATTAATTCCATAATCTTTACAAATAAATATTTTTTACCAAAGTTGAAAATCTGTTTAGAAACATTTTCCAACATCATCAAAGGGGAAAATTATACTGTCTGGGTTTGTTTGCTTGTTGCTTTTTGGTGGTTTTTTTTAATAGCTTGATTGCAGTTTTTAATTTACTCTGTTGATAAACCCTGTTGTCAAACATACCCAATGGGAATGTCAACCAGATACTTACTTCAGTACAGGTTTGTGAGGATGTGATAGGTCAAGTCAAATAGATTATAGCAAGAAATAATATTGGATTAATGACACCTGTTCTCATAGATGAATTCCCTGTTTGCTTCTCAGGGATCAAGGTAAATTAATCACCTCTTACACGTTCTAGACATCTCGACTAGTTCTTTTCAAGGGAAGACAAGAGTCAACATGTGTCAATATTTGATTGCTTCATTGCTGCTGAATATTTCTCTTTTTGAAGACAGAATAATAGAACAGTTGTAAGTGCAGAAATAAGCCTTTGTGCCTGCTGCCTTACCAAAACTCTTCATTAAACCTGCTCTTGGACCTACAGAAACAAACACTCTGCCTTTGAGTGGTTTTCTGCCTCTTATTCCACTCCATATCCAGTGATCTTCTCATAAGGCACACTTATAATGTACACTTTCCCACACCCCATCAACACTCAAGAAATCAGTCAGAAATGTCAGTGTTGCTCTTTAAGTCAAAGACATGGGGTGCTTTACAGGTTGCAGTAGTCCTGACCTTCTTTTCCAAACCTCTGTCAGAGAGAAGCTACATCCTGAACAACAAATACAGCTTTCAGTCTCTTTCCAAGAAAAGTGAAACACTGAAACTAGTAATCAGAACCCAGTTCAACAACTAGTGAAATATTGGGACACACATGCATTTAAGAAGCATTTAGAATATAACTGCTGTGGTACAAGGACCATCTCTTGATGCTGACTTTCAGCATTCCGAAGTTCCAGCCCATAATAAGAGTCTGTAGAGTCTGTTGTGACAGGTAATTGCTGTCATGATGACAGTGCTAGAATTGTCCCATTGGCCTTCCTCAGAACAAATACAGATAATATACTACTCCAGCCTTTCAGAAGGGGTAGTGTCAAGGGTAGTCAACTCTTATGAAAGGAAGTCAAAAACTAGTCCAAGAGGAAAAAGAAGTGTGTAAACGGAGATGCACAGGCCAACTAAAAGAAGAAGAAAAGACAATATCTTTTCTTGTTTTTTATGTGTCTTTTCCATATGTAAGAGCAAGCGTGATGACCACAGAGCTGGCCCAGTATTGCAGAAGAGTGGTAAGCATGTAAATATTTCCAGAGAAGAGCCACAGACTGAGCAATGGCTGCTACTTAAAGGAATCCTCCATTAATCTTTAAATTTCACTTTTGCAGTAACCAACTGGAAATGCTCTCATATGCAACTCCTTGGTGAATATCTGAATTTACAAGAGCAAATTCTTCTACTTTCTTGGGAGCTTTCTGGTTGAGCAGGAAAATTTCAGACCCATCATGTTGGGACATAGCTATTATTTTGACTGTTTTTTCTCTTTGTGGTAATCTCTCCCATTCTTCTGCTTTCAATTCTTTAATTATCTTTGTAAAACATGCCTTCTCTCCAGTGGGGAGATTTCAATTCTCTCTCTCAATTCTCTCTCTCAGCTTTCTGCTTCTGTAGTAATTTTGCCCTAGACTCTCACACTTCATCTTTCCATTTATGTCTGTTGCTACTGTAGCAGAGAAGCCTCTTTGCCTGCTTTCTTATACTAACGTGCAGGATACTTTCCCAATATTCATAACCTTCCTTCTTTCTACATCAGATTCAAAAACTTGCTTCTGTCTTTAAGGTTATATATCATTCTCTCCTGTGGCAAGCCTGATTTTACTTTTTCCCCCATCTTTTCTCACTATTTCACTTTCTTAGCGTCTTTCCCGTCTGCATTTCAGCTTATCCATGTTACTTTATCATATGTTACAATTTACTCTAAGTTCATCTGGACAGGAATTTTATATTCCTATAGTTGTAAACTGATCTTTATAGATATAGATAAAAACAGTGTAAATATTTATTAATATTAACTGTTGCTTCCTCTACACCTGCATGACCAAAGTCTTCCGCATTGGTAATACTAGTAGGTTCTGTTCCTCTTACAAGCTGAAAAGAAAACTAGCTCATGATCAAAATTTTTGCTTTACAACTCTTCAAAATCTTAACTTTTGATTTTATCCTAAAATGGAGCCTTAGCTTTTGATACTAGCTTTACAAAGTTCAAATCCTAGTTGTGTTCATATACCACTTAACTCAACTTTTCCTTGTAATTAATATTTTTATGCTCTAAATTTATACAGAGAATGTGACTTTTTGAGCAGCCCAGCAATATATTTCTTTCAAGTAATCCCTAAGTGCTCTTCAAGTGTCTAATGTCAATGTATAAAATTAAAAAAATAATAAAGTATGGAAACAGTTACATCTATTATAAAAGAAAACTTTTTTTACAATGGTTCCTTTTAGAAAAGAAGGTTTCCTCAAGCCAGTCAGTGAAAAATGAATATGTAAACAATTTCCATTTAACAATATTTGTTTACTTTCGTGTATTTGTATATAAACAGACATGTCTGGGATAAGCTTACAGTGTGCCTGCAGGTTTTATTCTGAAATGTATGGATCTAGTCTGAGGATGTCTAACATCAAGAGAATAGTCTTGCAGCCAAAATGACATCTCTAGCATTTTGCTAGCTATCTTTCTAAATTTATATTTGGTTAATACCTATGCCCCCTTGAATCTGGCAGAGAGTTTTCTGAGTGGGCATACTGCCACCCCAACAGATGGTCACAGACGAAGGCATGCCAGAGAACCAGTATGTGCATCACGTTTGAGTATTAAGCGAAGGATTTCCATCCAAGAATGTCAAAACAGCAGCCAGTGCAGAACATCTGAGCCTATGGTTAAGGGGGTATGCTGACTATTCCCTCTGAGAGATGGGTAAACTTTCAAAATTATTATTTTATTTTTTAAAGAATAAGAGAGAAAAGCTTCACCAGCTATGCGAATAGGAGGCGAGAGAAGTATTCAATGAAGTATTCATCTTTAACAACTCCCGACACATCAGGTACTTGAAATCTCCCCATGTATAAGTAAAAACAGACTTCCATGGCATGGCTCAATTTCCTGGTGAATAGTCTGACAGCAGAAATTGGACCTGCAGGTTATACATCATGGTAGCCCACATCATCTTTCTGTTAAACACAGCTAAGTCCTGTTCAGGGTATATTACACACTATGTCAGTTCAAACTGGCACACACTGGTGAATGATACCGAGTTCATGCCAAGAAGGTTTAGTACATCCGTAAGTAATTTGCACTGGGAAAATTAAAACTACTAGTGCAAAAAGAGTAATTCTAGACTATATATTCTGCATCTTTCTGTCCATTTCTTATACTGGCCTGTAGCAGAAGTAAAGCCCTGAAAGAAAAGACAGAAACATATTGAATAACTTCAATTGTGTCAAGGTTAGCATTTATTTTCAGAAAATAAAAACATTGCTAATAAACAAGTTGTACTCTTCTAAGGATTATATTGTGAAGGTAAAATCTGTTTCTGTTTGGGGCAAGGAATATTGAGAGTGTTTTCATATTCTTGTTCCAGAACTGGAAAACTAATTTATGTTTTTTTATTTATAAGTCAAATGGAATGTGTGTGTAGGAGAAGACACTGAGTACTAGGATGAGAAGTAGCTGCCATTAATTACTATGGAAGCCTATAAGCACTGGGGAGGAAGGACTACTGTGCATCTTCTCAAGCTACCAATCCTTCATGCTGCCTGGCTTGTTTTACCTGGCATCTCTGGCATTTTAAGCTATATCTACACAGGAATATCATGCTGATCTATTTATTTCAATCTAGGTGTGGCAGCTCAACCCCTGTAATTTGCTCATTCTACTTGGCTACTCAATCTAATTTCCTTGATAACTGCAGTGTCAATGAAGATTCATGATTATGCATCCTAATTGCAAGGCTTTTACTGAAAAAAATCCCAATGACACTGTTTGGTTCTGCAAAAATCATTGTTCTGATTTTTCTTGCTATTAGCCATACCATTGGTACATATAATTATGCAAAATCTATGGCAGAAGGTTAGGGTAAAAAACTGCCTGGTTGCCATTATTTTTGCCAATATAATTTCTGAAGTACTAAAGCATAGTAGAAAACAACACTGCTGAATGTCATCATCAGCATAGTCATTGTGAAGAACTGGATAGAGCATTAGGTCTGCTGAGAGCAGCTATTTTTAGCTAACAAAAAGCAGAGGTAAAGTGCTACTGCTTTCTCAATGCTAGCCTAAACATTTAAACAAGAACAGGATCCAAGGTTTAAACCATAGGAGGCCTCTGGAGCAAACAAACAAACAAACAAACAAACAAACCCAACAAAGCACTTGCAAACTCCTTTATATCAGATATCTTTTCTGATACCCACAGGGTTGAAGTTTGGGGTTCTTACTTAAATAGACATCCTATAGGACAATTCTATAACGTGTGATCTCTATACCATGCAAGTTAACGGAAAATTGATATTATACTTTTGTCCCATGCAAGAAAAAGTGTTCCAAACCAACTGCTTGCATAAGTCTCTTCTGCATCCAGAGTGATGCAGGCATTTTTCACCTCTTCCACATTATCTGAAAAAGCACACTTTCACAGCTCTGCTTTCACAGTTGTCTGCAAACATGGCCACCTAAGTTTCTAAAACAGCTCTTCAGCTGCTTTGCTTCCATCCCTTCTCCTCCTCTCCCCTACACTTCATGATGTTTTAGATGCCCTTTACATGATGACTCTTGCACTGGTTGAGGAATGGCAATTAAAATGGCAAGGTAACTGCAAACACACTTCTAACTCCTGTTCCTTGGGAACTTTGACATTACAGTTTAAAGATGCATTTACAGATACATATGAAAGTAGTTAACACAAGTACCGATTTCATTGAAGCACTTCATCCCAACAGCCTCTCCAGCAAGGAGACTGACTTTTAGCCAGGGTGCAAATGGGATTTTTCAGCTGAGCTCTGTCCTGACACACAGCATACTGTGTAATGGGTTGGGGCAGATCCCCTCCCCACCACAGGCAGAAATAACGACTCAGACAAACGGATTGCAAAAGTGATGAAAGTTTAAATAGAAAGCAGTGAATGTTACAGAACACCCAAAGCACAGTGACAAAGAAAGATCCCATCCCCACCTGAGGGTGCATGCAAAACCCCCAGGGCTCCTTCTTCCCCCTCCCTCTGCTGGGCTAGTCTCAGCTGGCCAGGCCTGAGACTGCCCATCCCCCTGTGGCCTTGGGCCTAATCAGGCCCATGGCCGGGAGATCTCTCCCCCAGTTACCAAGTCTCGGAGAGGGAAGGAAAAGAGGAAGTGCCAGACTCCGCACTGGATCTTATAGTGGTGCAAAGAATTATGGTAGGGAATACACAATTTCCTGTGTCCATCCCTCTGGGCTGGACTTCTGGACACAGGAAGTAAATGCACCAGGGGGGCACCCAGCTCAAACTACAACATGCCACCCCTGTATTTCATACCATAATCCTTGCACCCAAACACATCATCAGACCAGAAAACTTCTGATGACATGTCCGGCAGAGTCCATATCTTCATCTGGGCGTCCACTCAAACAGTCTCTCATTCAGGCTCAAGCATCAGTCCATTCCAGTTGTTCTTCCTCATGTGATGGAACCTCCCAGCGACGCAGTCCTTCTCCTGCAGTGTGAATTCCTTGTGGACTCCTTGGGACATCCTGGTCACCTGGAAATACCTCACAACTTCTCAGCCAAGCCTTTACTCTCCTATTCAGCGGCAAATTCTCCACCCCTGGGGCAGGCCAGTCGGAACAATCCGGCTCCACGACTGCCTTTTTCAATCCATCCAGGGTGCCGCAGCCAACCGCTTTCACGCGGACCAAAGCTACACGGATGCATGTCAGAGGCACTCCGCACCCCCCGGCTGGGCGCTCGCGTACCGAGGCAGGACAGCATCCGGCTGCACAACCTCCACCCCCGGAAGAGGGAGGAGCTGCGCCACAGCCCGCTGAAGAAGCAGGGAGGCGGAGCCAGGTGCTCGGCGCCCTTTTCGGAACACGTCCGAAAACGCCAGGGAAAGATTTACAGCTGCCGCCGCCGCCTGAACGCAGCCCGGCTCGGGCGGTGCCGCCGCCGCCGCTTGAACGCGGCCCGGTTCGGCCCCCGCCGTCTCTGTCGCCGCGATGCAGAGTCCGAGTCACCTCCAGCAGTCGCTTGCCCGCTCGCCGCGGGTGTCCGCTCCCCGCAGCGGCCGCGGGCCGACCACGCTCTGCTTGCCGCTGCCCCTCCTCCGCTCCCTGCCGCTCCGCAGAGAACGAGGAGAAGGCAGGTCTCGCCTTCTTAGGCTACTCGAGCATTCTTAAGCTACCCTGGGCAGAAAGTCACAGAAAGAACCACCCCTCGCTGTTCCCAAACAACAGGAGGGACTTCCATGCCATCAGCTATGCACCAGCTATCCTTCTGCAGTCCACAGGAGTTCACACAGTCGCCCCGGTAACACAAAACCTGAGCCCCAACTTTCCAAACCCAAACCGACGCCCAGAACTAAATTTAAACTCTCCATCTTTTGCAATCCGAGCTGCAGTTGGCCCCACGTTGGGCGCCAAAAATGTAATGGGTTGGGGCAGATCCCCTCCCCACCACAGGCAGAAATAACGACTCAGGCAAACGGATTGCAAAAGTGATGAAAGTTTAAATAGAAAGCAGTGAATGTTACAGAACACCCAAAGCACAGTGACAAAGAAAGATCCCATCCCCACCTGAGGGTGCATGCAAAACCCCCAGGGCTCCTTCTTCCCCCTCCCTCTGCTGGGCTAGTCTCAGCTGGCCAGGCCTGAGACTGCCCATCCCCCTGTGGCCTTGGGCCTAATCAGGCCCATGGCCGGGAGATCTCTCCCCCAGTTACCAAGTCTCGGAGAGGGAAGGAAAAGAGGAAGTGCCAGACTCCGCACTGGATCTTATAGTGGTGCAAAGAATTATGGTAGGGAATACACAATTTCCTGTGTCCATCCCTCTGGGCTGGACTTCTGGACACAGGAAGTAAATGCACCAGGGGGGCACCCAGCTCAAACTACAACATACTGTTAGCCAGGTCTGCTTTCATTATGTTTCATGAGCTCCTCAAGTGCAGCATCTTTTTAATGTGATGACAGTTTTCACTTCTATAGATTTGGAATGCTATTTCTATGATTGCAGATGTGCTAATTTCCATATTTACTCTCTCGAGATAGTTAAACATTTGGAAAATGCTGTTGATTAGGTGGGATCATGGGAAAGCAACAACATAAGCTGTCTTTCTGCAGGGAGATATTTATTACCCAAAAACCATAAAAAGGTTCAAAGAAGGTTTTCAAGTCTCCCCAAAATAGTCTGAACAGAAAGAAACAGAAGTAGTTTTTCTTTCAGTTACTCTGTCAAATAGCACATAATTACTGTTCAAAGTCTTTTCTTTGCTGCAGTTTCTTTAGAAACTTGAATTTGAATATTCACATTATATGAAAATCAGGGGCAGGTAGCATTTGTCCAGTGTCCCACTGCTGAAGAGAAGGGTGAGAACTGTTTGTGTGGTCTTCTAAAAGAAGAGAATGAAAGAAGCAAGACAAATATGAAGCCATGAGAACTGAGACAAATATGAATCCGTGGGAACAGAGATTTAAGGAGGAGAACTCTGTGCTGGGTTGAGTGTGACAGCCTGTATGTAACATTTCCATACCATCCAGAATTGCTGGGGATGTAGGCTTTGATTGCCCTGACAAATGCTCTGTTGCTAGATTCCCACATTGAGAAAACAATGTTGAGAAGCTTGTTGAGGGCAGGCATTTTGCAGTCTCTGTGTCCATATTAGACCAATCTGCTTTATGGATGGTAGAGTTTGCTGAAGAAAGGTCTCCAGTTCCTCATAACAAGCATGTAATCAGAGCTCCTTTTCTGCCCATTTTCTTTTCTGATACTCTTTCAGCCTTTTCTTGCTCTCCTTTCAAATGGTGCCTAGCTCCACAGGTGCTTCTACATCCAGATTTACTTTGATATACCAGCATCCACATCCTGCTGACTCCAGCCTAGACAGGACTGAATGAAAAATTCTCAAAAGCTCAGTACTTCCAAAATAGCACAGGTCAAAGCACATGGGAACTCATTAATGAACTGTATAAAAAGTAGGGTTTCTGGGTAGTATGTGGCAGTTGTACACTGTTATCTGTGAATCTTTCTGAGTTCTTTTCACCAGCTGACACATTTTTCATTTTTTTCACATCTCTGCTCAAAACTGAACACCTTCAAATAAGAAGACTCTTGAAAAAAGCAAACCTTGTAGGGTCAAGAGCTGATACTAGCCTTTTGAAGCTCTTCCCTGAGATCTGACTTTTGATAAGGACATTGTCCTCAAGGTACCCCTTGTCATTTGTGTAGTGACCTGATGTTGAAAAGAGCTACTCCAGAGAAGTGCTTCTTTCTGGAGGAAAAGTCTGAAAGTAGGAAAATAACATGACATAGAGTGCACTGAGCTGCAAAGGGTGATTTCAGGAGTTGTGTTTATGTTCCTGAGGGTCTCAGAAAACTGGGGAAAGGCATAATTGAGTAACTGTAATTGCTCTCTTACTTGGTGTAATGGTGGTTCATTTTTTCCACAAAGAATACAAAGATCTGATACAATGGAAGTGCACATCTCTTTATCTTGCTTTCATTTGTTAGATCAAAAATGAACCAGAATCCCTACTGCAGCATTCTTGGTTTTACAGTAAATACCTCCACTGATTTTTCAAGCAGTTCGTAACACGCTCAAGTAAAACAACTATGGAACAGATACAGGATATGTATCGTGTAGTATCCATAAGGGGCTGTAAATGGCAGCATATCTATCCTTTAAGAGAGTGGATCTGTGTAAAGATTCAAATAGCTTCTGTAATGTTTTCCTTGTTTTGCTTTTCACCTCTCAGGATTTTCTGATTTCAGTAAACATTCACAGAACCATAAACCTGCGAATCCCTGCAAAGTCAAAAAGATCATTTACAATGATTTAACTTATGAGCTGACACATTTCTGTTGGAAATGGTCCTTTTTAAAAACAAAAACCATGGCAAAATAGAATTACTTTTCAGTTTGCAGCAAATGCCACTATTCTCTGTGTTTGAGGGGGTTTGCAGCTGAATCTGACCAAGAACTTTCCTGGAAAATATGCTTGTTTACTGATCAAATTGTTTACATGAATTCCCTACTCCTTCCTTTTAAGTGCTAACACTTCTTTTTCACTACATTGTATCTGTGCTTTATTTATAGGGGAAAAAAAATAAAACCCAGATGAGAAGCTTTACTGACTACTTTTGGTCTCTTTCCCAAATCCTTCTGGTTGCTAGTTTCTGAGCCATTTATAGTGTGACCTATTCACAGCACAGAATCACAATATCTAAATCCTGATATGTGAAAAAAAATAATAATAAAATCACTTCTAAATGATTAGAGTACCACATAGCCTGAGGGTGAGGAACATAGTATGGATTCAGTGATTCAAGGGATAAGAAAGGTTTTTCTGGATTAATATGTAGTGTATATTTGTTCTTCCATTATTATATGCCACTTGCCAGAACTGTTTGATACTGTGAATTAGCTGGGATTTTTAATTTCATGAATAATTCACAACTCACTGCAGTGATTCCAGAAATTCATAACACCTTATCATACATTTGTATCAGTGCTCAACACTGAAGGGAATATTGGTTTGTTTCTAGAAAGTGCTGTGATATCTTGGAGAGTAAGTGTAGCTCAGCTAAACTCTATTAAAAATTTGTATGTGCTTACATGCATTTTAAGGTCTCTTCCAACCTGGTCTATTCTATTCTATTCTATTCTATTCTATTCTATTCTATTCTATTCTATTCTTCCCTCTAATCTTCTGTATAACCCACAGGTAAACATCTTTTTTAACCATGACACCTAGTCCAAAGTTATTACACAGTCTGTGCCCAGGATTTAGTCACCTGTTATGTATTTCAATTCATTTTCTTGAGTGACCAGAATTTTACCTTCATGGCACCAAATAGTCAGGTACTGTAGTAACTAGATTAGGGTTTACATATCCCATCTGAAAATAAATCAAAATTCAAAAGATACTTCTGTGACCTTTCCTGAAGACATCTAAGAGAACAAGAGACCCAAGTAAGAAGGCAGCATAAAGAAAGAAAATTATCCTGAAATGGAAGTTGTGCCACAGAGTGGGCCAAAATTTTATCTCTGATAATGATGATCAGAGCTAGAAGGGAACAGACCTTCAGAAACTTGAATAATGTTTCGAAGCCTTCATTCGTCAGATATAGAAAATCCATGATGCTTCAGGGGAAGAGGACATTAGATTCATGCAGAATAGGACAGGAAGGATGTGAAATGAACACTTAATAAATGTAGCTGCAGACCAAAGAGAGAACCCTAGAAATGTGCAGCCTCACAAATCTTATTTATCCACTATCTCGGACAACTCCCAGAGTAGGGAAGCAGAAATGTACTAACTTAGAACTCCAAACTGATGGCTTCAGGGAGCACAGATGGGGCTTATCCTCATATGTTGTGACAGATCAGTTCCCCACCACAGACGACTTGCTAAGTTCACAGTAGGTCTCAGAACTCTGAAAGTGAGAGAGTCAGCCTTCAGCATTCAAAGAAAGACTTGTTTTTAGCTGCACACGGAGGAAGAAACATGTATCTGTCCTTCTGCTACAGTATCTGCAAATCAGGGTCGATGCAAAATTTACAGAGGACAGATTATCTGCGTTTTGCTGAATCATGTTCAAGTCACCAAAAGGAAGATAAAGAGAACAAGAACAAGAGGACACAGTCTCAGAACAAGAGGACACAGTCTCAGGCTGCGTCAGGGGAGGTTTAGGCTGGAGGTTAGGAGGAAGTTTTACACAGAGAGAGTGATTGCCCATTGGAATGGGCTGCCTGAGGAGGTGGTGGGGTCGCCGACGCTGGGGGTGTTCAGGGCGAGGCTTGACAGGATGCTTGGTTGTATGGTTTAGTTGATTAGGTGGTGTTGGATGATAGGTTGGACACGATGATCTCGAAGGTCTCTTCCAACCTGGTTAATTCTATTCTATTCTATTCTATTCTATAAAATGCAACTGAATCAGAATGGCAGCATTTCTTGCTCTTTTTGCACCAGTACTAAAACAAAGTATTGAAATAAAGGTTTTAGTCCAAGATATCTAGCTAAATATCAGAGATAGTTTGACTCAGGACTCCTTAGTTATTCTTATCTCATTGTTATGAATAGCCTTTTGACTGTTTTCTGTGCAGTCCCCTGTGTTTGGGGGCCTTTCAGAAGTAAAAATAGTTTTAATATGATGTTAATACAGTAAAATAAGGTGTTCATGGAATTATTTGCCTTTGAAGGGTATAACCAAATTAGATGCTACTTGGCATAATAAATATCCATACTGGTGGTAGATGGTTGAGTTTCAGGGTCCATGTAAATTATCCAATGAATTAGGACTTAGGTCACATTTTTAGTCAAAGCAGACATGTTTGCTTAAAAATTTCAGAAATACTAGAAGAAATCTACCTATAGCACTACAAAGCTGTTCATTTGAGATAATAAGATTGACTCAAACTATCAGACAGTTGTACTATTATGCCTTTGAAAATAAAGAATTAGAAACTCATGCACCCAGATGTGGCTTCATATGTATCAGAGAGACACAATTTGGCTTGACTGACAGGGAAGGGAGCCTCTCTCTGCTTCTGACTCTAAGAAGTTAAATAAGCCCCTAGAATAGCATTCACTGCAGGCTTTCACTGTGTCTAAGACAGTGATAATGATGAGAATAATACATTTCCCTGGTAGGGTTCCACTTAGAACACAGTGTTCTGTTCTTGTCCATTTAGATTAAACAAGATATTGTAGGATTTGAAAAGTATAGAGGGAAAGTGCAGTGAACTATAAAGATGGAATTGTACAAAAACAAGTAAATGTGTGTGTCTTAGAGGTTCAGGGAAAGCATATGTATAATAAATCTGACAGATGTGATGATACAGCTCCTGCAGCCATGTGTGAATGTACCTGTCCATAACAGTGTTCTATAAATACAATAGACAGAAACTGAATAAAATTATGTTTAGGGTTACCTAAATACCTATTTTAATATAATGTTTTCAGTGAATTACTAAATGAGCCATTCAGATATACAGTTTTATGGGTCTGATTTTTCAGACATACATTATACACTTGCCCCATGAATGTATTGGGGCACACTTTTCCCAAGGCTTTGACAGTTTCCAAGAGCAATACCATAGAAAAACATGTTTTTCTCTATTTAGAAAATAATTTTAAAGTCATTTTACTGCCAATCTCTAGTCTTTTTCATGCACTTCAGAGTGAAGGCTTGAAATGTGTTTGGGTTGTTCTGCTGTCTTTTGCTATCCCCAAGAAAACTTTCAGTGTCATAAAAAGAATCGAGGAAACTTTGATCTTTTGAGGACTGTACACAGTTGATAAGGATAGAGATGGAGTTCAACAGCTTTGGATAGACTGAAGAGTCCATTTTCTCCAAGCTTATCATCACAAATGCTCCCCATGGTGAAATGGGGGGGGGATGTGTGTGTGTTTTTGCTTTGTTTTGTTTTGTTTTGCAGAGCAATGTAACCTTTGGCCTTGCTACTAGACTTTTACCTGCAAGGAGGGCTGCTGCTTTCATCTGCAAAAGGCAGTTTGTGGTATGGAGAGTGAACTCCCATTGCTTCCTTCTTTGGCAGCCTCCAAGTGAAGGGGAAAATTATGCCAGATGAAGGGTAAACGAGGATCAATTGGGAGTCTCAGACCAGAAGACCTGCACCTAGAGATGCAAGCTGGGGGTGGGAAACAGAGATGCAGTGAGAAGCAGGGAGGAAGAGTGGGAGCAGGTGGCAAAAGATGGGCCAAAAAGGTGTCTGATTTGAAGAGAAAAGGAGCTGTGTTGAATGGCCACTGGGTAGGAGAACACAAATGAAGACATACTGTTTGCACAGGAAGGATTGCCTGGAGCATACTCTTTTTCAGAACTATAAACCAAGCACAGAGGACATCTCTGCAGCATGTGGCAAATCTCATTCTTCTATTGCATGCTAGTCTAATCAGCTGTGTAAAAGCCATTATAGACTTAGAGTTGCCACTATTTTTTTCATTAGACAGCACAACAGAAACCTGGGGAGTCAGGAGTCTGAACCCTGCTTAGTAAATCCCAGATAAGAAGCAAGTATCAATCTGTCTGATTAGATATCTGTGGGAAAGGGCTGCTCTTTCCTGTGGTGTTTTTTTTTATTTGCTTAGTTTCAGGTTAAAAAGAAAAAAAGGAAAAAAGGAAAAGTACACCTTTTAAAGAATATGAAGCTTGCAAAGTCAACTCAAAGACTGAAAAAGACCAGAAGTAGTATTGCTTGTGTAGACTGAATTTTATAAAATCTTTTAATTACAGAATCACATAGCATCCTCTACAGAGCCCTTGTCTCAGTCAGCATGGACATGATATGTGGATGAACCAGGATGTGTGGGGATTGAGTTATGGTGCCATTAGTGTCTGAGTGTGGATCCAGGCCATCCTAATTGCAAAGCGAAGTACATGCATTTAAGACACTTGCTCTGTGAGCTTAAAGACACTCAGTGAGGAAGGTTAAAGGGTGAAGATTAAGCCAGCAATAGGTAGTAGATACCATTACTTAACAGCAAATATTCCCATATTTAAATTAAATTAATGGTGTATGTTTCAGGTTTATCTACAGACCACCTTCCCAACCATTATTAACTGTCTCATTTGTAGAGTCCCACAAGCAATTGTTGCAGTGGAGACCTTCTAAGATTATATCCCATTATACGCAACAGCAAATATCTATTAAGTCACTGATTGACAAGACTTGAATCCGAATTGCTCATTTCTCTCAAATGAGCTGTTTTACCTAACACATCCAGACATCTTTACTTGAGATCTGCATGTATAAAACACATTTTCTTTTTGAAAGAGAATACTGAACTCCATGAGCTGAGTTTAGCTTCCAGTTACTTTTTTTTTTCTTTTAATTAAAAATAATCAGAAATTAGAAGAAGACCCAGGAAGAATATATAAAGTAGTTTCCATTTTCTGCCCCTTCCTATCCACCCAGCTTTATTCACAACTACAGCTGGTACAAAGCCCAAATACTGCTGCAGAGAAATATATCCATTTTATTGGAGTAGCTTGTGTGATTTCTCATAAATGCTTTACAATAATGACAGCCACAGCTCGGAAGCTATCATGATCTTTTTCCCTGGAGAGCAATATGTGAACCATACTTAGTGTTTAACCTTTTCTGAGAGGGCAATTGAAGCTGGAGTCAGGCATAATCAAGAACTAGAGGGAGGAAACTATAAAATCAAAAATGTTTTTCAGAAGTTGTCATTCAAATACCTTTTGTCAGTGGGTCCTTTTCTTCATCTTGGTGGGGATCATGGAGGCTGGAGAGAGGGATGCTGTTCTACATGAATTTCCATATTGACCAGATAGCAACCTCCCTTTGGAGTGAGAATATGAGTTTTGTACATGCACATGCCCTCCACCTGCATGTGTCCACAGTGCTACAGCACATTAAGTGTCTGCTCATGCATTTGGCCTTCCAACAGCAAAGTCTTTGGCAGCTCTTGCAACTGATATGATGGCATGCAGTTTGAAACCAGTCATGTATGTGCAAAACACCCATGGACATGTCTAAACTTGAAAGAGCTAACTCATACTCTAAAAGAGTGATTCTAGATTCATTTGCAGTATTCTGCAGTACACTATGCTAATGGTATTATGTCTTTAATGATAAAGAGCACATACAACTTTCTAATCTGAACAGAGATCCTTTATTAACTCATTACTGAGTACGAGCCTTTGTGTCTAGATCAAAAGTGTTGCTGCAGCAGCCAGATACATGTGAAAGACTTCTAATGGCCACTGCTAGTGTATTTTACCCTCTCAAAAATCAGAGCTCTTACTATATATTTAGCATGTTACAAATACATATCTCACATCTAATTTGACAATAAATTTGTTGTAGCCATTGTACTGGGATTTATTTGTTGTTTGTTTTTTTGTTTATTTTGTTGTTGTGTTGTTTTTGTTGTGTGGTGTTTTTTTTCCCCTTAAGTGCTAGGGAGGTAAATGAGACCATAATTACATTGTCAAAATCAATAATAGCAAGCAGCCTCTGTCAGGTCTTGCTGTGCTCAGCACTGTTTCACAGGAACTGCTGGGGAGCTCTTCCGCCACCAATCCATTTGGCTCCATTTAAGAACCAAGTACAGGAAGGTAGTTATTGTACAAGATTAGTTTCCTGTATGCTGCAAATTGGCAGTAGCAGAAAAACACAGGATGAATTTATTAGCTTGCAAGGTCAGCTAATAAAAAGAAAACTGTAACTTGGACTTTTGTTTATTTTAAGTTGAATCGCTTATTAGACTTCCTGCAAAATCTAAGCTGCTTAACTCCTGCATTTCCAGCCTGCAAAATCATCACATAAAAAAGTAAAAAAAAAAAAAAAAAGCTTTAATACAAAATCTCCTCTGGATGTTCATAAAATGTACAGACCTTGAGATCCATGGGTAGCTGTATCAGCTGTGTTTTGTCATTACTGCAGTAAGAATGTGACGATAAATATTTCATTTGTGCAATGAGCACTAGTATGAAACTTTCAGAGAGATTGCTATTGCTGATGAGATTGAGATTTTTACCTAAAAACATTTCTTACCGAAGTTCATGTGGAAAAAAAGAAAACATAATTTTTGGACAAAACATAGTACTTGAAGATGATAATAATATCATGATGTTCGTGGAGACCAGCATAGGAATTAAGTCTGCTAAATTTGTGCCTTCTCCTGCCACAGACTGGGTGTACTGACAATACGGTACCACCGTTTCAGAAAGTAAAGTGACACTGTGTTTCAAACAGCAGATAATTTGGGTCAGTTCAGCTTGAGTTTTCACTAGACTCTGAATACACACACACACATGCACACACATGCTCTCATTCGCACAAGTGGAAACCTGGATAAAAAGATTTTGAACTCTGCTGTAATACCTGTACAATAAACTTATTTTAGATTGGTAGCCAGAAAGTCAAAGTACTTAAATTGTTTAACAGAATGCTTTTCTAAAAGCTCCTAAATGTGTCAGGTAGTCATAGCAGTTAAGAGCTCAACTCAGTTTGAAGCACTTAGAAATATGTGAGGCACCCATTCACATGCCCTAGGGGAGAGATTTAGGCTGAAGCCCTTAGGTACACTAATGCCTGCGCTTTTCAGCAGCCCAGCATCTGACCTGTACTCTTCACTGAGGCGTAGTTTCATACTAGCCTTTGCTTTCTGGATGTTAACATCAAAGTAATACAGAAAAACAAAGCCAGACATTTTCCTGGGAGTAGGAACCATCCCCTTTTCTGGCTAGAGAAAACTAGGATTTAAGTTGCTTATGCTACTGTCCATCTGTCTCTTTGTTGGGCGCCTTCTCTTAGGGAAAGAAACAGTATCAAAATGCAGGAGGACAAAGGCAGAAATTCCTCTGTCCTGTTTAAAACCACTCTTTTCTAGGCTGACTTCCTACAGCTTGTGAAGGCACACAGTTTGCCTCTAAGGCAGATGTGCAGCTCCATTGCTCAGGCAGCCTCATTCAGCATCACCATCCAGCTGCATGGAGTGGACCTAATGTGCATCCAAGTGTCAGTGCATGCCTTGCCTGACCTCATGTCTGAAAAATGCCCACTTCATAGTGACACTGGCTTTCACTCAGGGAAAGGAAACCCAGATGTGAACCACATCATCAGGGAAATAGGAGTTTGATGTGCAATATAGGACAGGCAAGCAAGTAAATTGGGGCTCACCCCCAGGAACTCCACTAAGCCTCCAGAGAGAGTCCTCATTCACAACCTCTGTGGTTCAGTGGTGAGGCCTCCCTACCTCACTTAGAGGTGCCCTGAGTTGCCTTCCTCACCTGAGCCAGGCCCAGGGATCCAGCACTCTTAAATTGGGACTGGAATAGATTTCATCCTTTTCCCAGTATTATCCTCCACCTTAGACCCTCTACTTCCATGGAGGCAAGGCAAGTGAATGGTTATTTTCCAGTCTAAGCCTGGATACTCAGCAATACAAGTGGTACAGGCAGTGAGAGAATAAACAAGAGACTGTTCCTGGCACTGTTTATGCATTTCCTAATTAAGTGTCATCAAGAATCTCAGGAGCAGAGGCAGGAACACAGCCCTTCTCCCTTCTCCCAGAGCAGTACCTTCATGGTTACAGTCTCAGGTTCCTTGTTGTTTATTAATCTCTCCCTTTGGCTCCTACAATCCTAGGCTGTCTCAACCCTGAAGCCCCAGTCATGCCTCTTGCACTTTCTTTGCCCACCCTGTATGATTTAATCATGAAGACTTCACCGTGCAGTTTCAGATTTGCCAATCTCCTGCAGCAAATGAGTCAGAGCTAGTGTGGAATGCAGATCTGTGGAAAGAAGTGACCAAAAATGCAGATTTCTGAAATGTCTCAAGCCACCTCCAAAAACAGCAAGGAAGAGAAATGCAAACTTTCTTGAGAGAAAGGAGTGTAATGTATGGCATCAGATGGGGGGGCTAAAGCAATTTGCAATACATAAGACTTCAGTGCTTGGTCTCAATTACTTTTAGTCAGCAGAGGCAAATTCTGTGCCCTTAGCATTACCATGCTGTAAAACTACAGATTAAACATCATGGTGTCAAAACCAAACACTGACACAGTGATTCAAACTGTTCCACAGACCAAAAGTGCCAGCCACTCAGGGTTTCTCATGTGGAATCAGCAACTACCTTAATTCAGAATCCAAAAATTACAGTCCAGCAAAATTCAACTTTTTTTTTTTTTTTGTCTAAGTCATCTCTAGGAAGGGAAAAGAAAAAAAAAAAAAAGCCAAACAAAACCCACAATGAAAACAAAATCACACACAAAAACCCCACCAACACAAAACAAAGGAAAAAAAAAACCACAAAAAATTGGAAATCCTGTTTAGTAGCACATAGTTACCATAGATCAGATGTAAATTCACTGAGTCGATACAATTATTCACCAGTTCCAGTTTGTATGACCTGATGATCTGGTCTTGGTTCCTAGGATGTTGAACACCCTAATGCCCTCTGGAAGATCTCAAATAAGTCACAATGTGTCAAGATTTCATCAAAAGAGATGTTGAGGGTTACATTTTTAGTGTAAAGTAAGCAGATTTAGGGGCAGTGGCAAATAAGGACAGTCAAGAAATCAGAGGTAATTTTCATTTTAATATGGGTCACATTAGGAGGAATATTGAAAAGTGTTTTGCAGATGCTGGTCTTGCACCAGAAAGCTTTTACTTACGTACTTAGCTCTGCTCACTGAAGTTGCAGAACAAAATAAACAAAAATGCTAGTTGAGAGTTACCTCTCAGAATGGAAGTGGCCCACAACCTGCTGTCCACCAGAAATGCATGGCTGCAATCTGGAAGGCAAGAGATAAGGCCTGTTTCTCTCCATCTCTCAAAGGGGGTACCTTGGAGCAGGATAGGAGTGAGCAAGTGTGCCCGCCCTTCCCCCATTCTCTCTCAGAGACAAGTGAGATGGAACTAAGGCATATATTATTTTAAGCTGTAATTTGATCTGGGTAAGGCTTACAATATCACTGAGCTGGTCAATGGCACGAAGTAGGGCTGGTCTTCCTGGAGCCATCATGTGCAACAAAGTAATTCCTTGTTTAGGTGTGAAGAATTGTTAAAAGTCTGTCTCCATCAGGAAAGAGAATCACAGAAGAAGTGGTCTTGCCTTGTCCCTTGGATAGTCAACTAATTGTGAGCAAGCCACAGTATGATGCTAAGCAAGTAAGAAAAGCAGGGAAGAGTATGTGTTCACCTGAATGATGGTTACAACATGATTCCTTTCTACTGTTTCATTATCTTAGTCTTTACAGCTAAAGTAGATGAAAACACAAGCTCTGAGGGAGCAAGAATTTAATTCTGTTTTTAATCCTAACATAACCTGCCTTTTAAATTACAAGCTAAATCCAAGTTTTATCAATCTCTGTCCCACAGTCTTGATGAGATTTTTCACATTCCTTTGCCAGCCAGTTTAATTAGAATTTTAAAGCTTTCATGTTCAAAGTGTCCACTTTGAACTGATGGGGTCAGCAGAGTTCAAAAGAAAGGATGAAAACCTCCAAAGACTGAAACAGAAACAAGCCTCAAACCTTAATCCAGCTTCATAAATGCTGAGAAATTTTAGCTCTGGAGACAGAGATTGCAGTGTGACTTCGTAGGCAGAAGGGAAAGTTATGTTTTTCACATCACGGGGCATCTCCGCATGTTGTGAAGCTGATCAACCTATCCACAAATTCTGAGCCAGCAGAGCTGCTCCAGAAATGCAGAGTCTGAAGATGAGAATGTTACCACTTCTCTTGCTTGTTTAGTCTGCCACTAGCCTGAACATTTACACCTGGAGAATTTTTGTTAGCATTACTGATGTATATGTATTTATGTGGGGTGGCTGAATATAGGGGATCATTCCAGGCATCACATGTAGGAAATATTAGCTCTATCTTCTTGTTTGTAATGATAACTACTCAAATTAGGAAAATAAAACAAAAAAAAAGGTTTATATATATGTATATATATATATATGTGTGTGTGTGTATAAAACACATAAAAAGAAATAATTAAACCAAAACAAAACACCAACCAACCAAAACCAAAATATAAATACAAAAATAATCTTTTACAATGTAGTGCATGTTCAGTGACTTGTTTGCTCATACTTACCCAAATTGTTGAAAGTGGCATCTCTGCTTTTGAAATTCCTTGCATTTCTAGAGTAATAAGGGATATGATAAATGCAAGTGACATCATTTCTAATATTAGTCCAAGAATACAATACAAAGATTTATTTCTACCCAGTAGTGCAGAAACACAGAGCTAAGTGAATAAAAGAATGAACACACACACACAGAGGGGATAACACTCTTCCCTCCAGGCGAGATTAGATGTCTGGTAAAACTGTTCTACATGAAGTCCAGAATACATAGCTGTGCACATGCATACAAAGAAAACATTTCCCCCTATCCTAGCAAAGAGGGGGCTGAACCATACCAACAGGGTCTGAGTCACCGGCCAAGACAGTCAGGTTTGGGAGATTTCTACCTATTTGCAATTTACAATTCCTGCCAACTAGAACTGGATATACCTAATGTTTACCCCAAACAAAATTACATGAAGCAAAGTGTTGTTGGTACATAAAGACTAATATGTTACACCAGTATATACTTTCTGTAAACACTGCTGTAGAAGCACATGTTACAGTAGAAGTGCAGAGCTACCCCCCAGCACCTGGGGTCAGAGCAAGTTTAGTCAGGATTACTGTGCTTATACCAAGGCTTTGTAGCTCTTCCTGGCAGAGCTAATATTCATTAGATATAACACTTGTTGCTGCCGCTGGTGTTTATCTAGCTGGAGTCCATAGTGGTACCTGACTGAAGAATAGGGGAATAGCCATGGTAAGTTCATCTATCTGAAGATGGAGAACATCTGGAACATTACAACTACAGTGATCCCAGTTTTCCTAAACAGAGAACATATCAACTCCTCTAGTTTGTGGGAAGGAGGACACCCAGAGGAGTGTGTCTTTTAGCCCTGAAAACATACACAACAGCCAAAGCCAAAGAAAAGGAATTGAAAGGCTAAGGAAAGATGTTGACTGAAAGAGAGACTGAGGAATATCTGCAGCAGAGGAAGATTGTCAGAACTTTTGTCACAGTTTGGACTAGTCACATAAAACCAATAAAAGGGATGAGGAAAAGAAATGAAGGCTGTGGGAGAAGGGGATATGTTTTCCACCCTTTGGATCTGTTATTCTCCCATTCCTTCTCATGTATTTTTTTTTAAGAGGTTGTTCTATTCATGTAATATCACAGATGTAAATTTAAATAAAAATTCAAATCAAAATAAGATTCTAGTAACTGATCTATAGTGCTCTATGGAGAAATCTACAGCAAGTTGGCCCCTAAAAATACTACAGAGAGCTGTGACTCATGCTCACAAGCATTGGCTGATCAATGGAAACTTTGAGGAATCTTTTCTAGGTATTTGTGTATGAGAACATTCATGTAAGAGAGACAAAGAGCAGGAATGTGTTGCCATTAGATACCTCACTGTGTCCTGATGAATCCAATGTGTGAAGGTAGCACTTATTCTGCACTCCAGAAGGCATGCTGTGTTGTTTCACTGCTGGAATTGTTTTGTCTCTCTTATCAGAGCATACGTTAATAGCTTTATGCTACTTACACTGAGAGCTGGAAATTGCTGAGAACTTCAAAGCTCCAAGTAAGAATGGTAGATGCCCCAGAAACACCCTACAGAGAGATTTAGCTCCTAGCTGCATTTTTACCTTTAGACTGTTTTTTCAAGCACTTACTATTTTCCCCTCAACCTGCAGAGACATCTATTTTCAGCAACATCTCCAGAGCAGGGGGAAAAACGTGCTATTCATCGTCACTTACAGTAATTAACTGAGAGTAAAATCTGCTTCTGAAATAACATCAAATTACTAGAGCAGAATAGCATATTAACTTACACACATCACAGTGCTGAATGAAGGTGTTCAGCATCTGTAGTAAAGCTCCTTATATGCTTGCTTTGTAAATCACAATAAAGAAGTGATTTGTACAGTACCTTTGGCAGCTTTTGTATTTTCTGTCATATATTCCACCTCTTTATTCCTGTCACAGAATACTGTATTTATATTATGAAAGCCCTTAGAATAATGAAACATATCAGGAAAAATCAGTAAATACAATTAAACAGTACATAGTTACATTAGAGCACTTTCTTGGAGAATGAATGAAATAACGTGATCTACAATGGCATATTTCTTTTTCCCTTTTGTTTTCAGTGTTTATTGCTTCTTGATCACCCACTTCAAAAATCATTCCCAGGATGAAAAGGAAAAAGAAAACACACAAAAATCTTCTTCAAAAAGCGATGAATTTATGAGAAGTTGCAACCCCTCCAAGAGATTTCATGGAAACAGGACAGGCTAACAATGTCAGCTGATGTGATATGGAAAAATAATAGTTAATGATTGCAATTCTGACAAGTTTTAGGAAAAAAACAGGAGGCATATGAAGGCCATTGTGCAAGGGCATTACCTGTCACTGTGGTGGATGGGATGCAGCATCCTTGCACAGACAGCTTCTTCTCAGCACAGACTTCATTAGATCAGGAAAATGTATCTCTTCTCAGGTAGCCTATATTTCTGTTCCCTTAGTTGCCTTTCACAATCTCTTGGTTTGGCTTTATTTTTGAGGGCACAGCGAAAGGGGGAAATCTACCCTGTTGAAAGGGGTGAATTGCTGTCTCTGCTGAGGTCATGCTATTTTACCAGAAACCTTGTTTGACCAGGGTCAGCAGCAGAAACAACTTGCTCTTTTTCTAGGAAATGCCTATTTAAATTATCAGATGAATTCTACTGGGCCCAGAATCAGGCTGTCCATATTGATGTAATAAAGAAAATGTCAAAACAGGATGTGCTACAGCAGAGGGATGCATAACAAGTAAAAAGAAATAGGGTTGCAGACATGCCCTCAGGTAAATCTACATCTAATAATTGATCTCCACCAATAAAAATCTGTATGTCCTCCACACTCAATAGCATAAATTCTTGACACCACTGCATTTTGGAAGCACCATATAATTCTAGGCCATTCCACTGGAAAATTATCAGGTGGCCCGGAAAAGGCTGTCAGAAGAGAGACAGGAACAGGTAAGGGTGTGGAAGGGCTGCTCTGTGAGGGGGAGTCAAATTGCCTGTGAACTCTCAGACTGGAAATGAGGCAGAAGATTATGACAGAAGTCTTAGGAGACAGGAGTGGCATAGAGTATTGAAGAGGGAATGAAGTAGTAAGGAAGCTATTGTTTCTTTAAAACTTATCAGTTTGGTTGTGTTGGGGGTTTTTTGCCTTTTTTTTTTGTTGTTGTTGTTTGGCTGGTTGTTTCTTTTCGTGTAGCATGTAATTAAACTGTGGGACGTTTTGCCACTGCAGGTGGTACAAAGCTAAAAATGTACACAGCTTTAAAACTGGCTTTACATATTCACAGAAGAGAAACTATTGTGAAGAAGAGGTAGGATGTGCCAGGTGGACTTTAGCCCACTGCTGATGAAATGCATAGCTAAGGAGCATTCATTACACTCTGCTTGTTCTTATACACTCCCCTCATCATCAGTTACTGGACCACATCAGAGAGAAGATGGGGAGTCTATTAGCCCCCTGTTGTCTGTCTCAGTACAGCTCACATCTTGACATTAACTGTATTTGTAATGTAGGAGCTCAGATCCAGTGAGTTCCTGTATGAGTAAAGACATTGCTTGCACTGTGTAAACTACTGGGAAGCAAGGATTTACCTAAAAGCCCACTTCTTTGGTTCCCGTAGCATCAGAAATTACTGGTAGTGAGAAATATCTGTATATATACCACATATATTCAGCATGTATCTATATGCCATTTGTACTTTTGTCTCAGAGCAGCCAATCAATGTGTATGTAGCTGCAAGCTAAGCACAGATGCCTCTAGTCCATCAAGCATCAAGCTACATCATGTAAGTGAGCAATGAGTATTAGAAGACAGTAGGTGATGTAGTCACAACAAACCAAGGAAAAGGATACATGTAAGAGCTATGGAGCATCATTTTGAGGAAGGCAAATATTTGATGAGAGTTTGAGGATTTACATACTCCATCTTGGAGTGTGTAAATAATTTCCTTTACTAATTTCTTTTCGTGAGTTGGAGAGTTGATTTTGTTGAATTAGTGTATTTTCATTGGTATTGATTCTACTATTACTAAGAAAACAGGACCAAATCCTAAGAATTTATCACCAAAACATTGGCTAATTTGAGTACATTTCGCTTAATCAATTATCAGTGCTCTGCTCCCGTCTGTTTTAAATAATGTTGAGATTTATTGTGTTTATCAGCACAGAAAGAAATTTCATGCAAGTGTAAAATAACTAAGAGAAAAAGAAAGTTCAGAACTTTAGAAAAGTGTATGTACTTTATTTTGTCCAAATAATTTGTTTGACAGATCTCACATGGGAAAAAAAAACAAACACACAAAACAAAACAAAAAAAAAAAACCAAACAAAAAAAGCTTAGCAATTTCTATGTTCAGCTCAATTTTCTCTGAAATTAAAAAGCACCAGAATACAGCTGAGAAAATAAGACCTGGTTAGTTGTAATTTGTTTACATTTTATTTATGTGGTTCAGCTACAAAACAGTTTTAATGCTGTCCATCATTAATGAACCTTTGTACTAAGAGTAGGGAGTTTATGAGGACTAAATCCTGCAAATAATATTGGACTTCATAACTAAGTCAGCACAGTAGGGCTAAAAGCCTTTATTGGATCTTAGTCGCAAAAGGTTTATACTATATTGCTGATATCTTCCATTTAACTTAATCATTTTTATGAACACAAGCCGAGCCCCTACTGCAAACTCCCACCAGAGAGCTTAGCAGTCTAAACGATACTGCTCTGAAGCTTCAGAATGTCTCTTTCTTCTGGAGGAAACATACTAAATCACAGCAACCTAACCCTCTTGGTTTCTTATTTGCTTTAGAAGGTATTTGTCTACACTCTTCTTTGCTGGACTTGTATTCATAAACAAAGACATTACTGAAAAGTATCTGTCATCCATTCTTGCTGCCACAGCCTGCACTGTCTGTAGGTAACTCTGTAAGTACAATGTCATTTGTGTTTCCTCAGGGCAAGAAGTCTGGTAACAAGGTTTTGTAACTTAGATGACTGAATCACTTTTATTTTCTATAGACTCCACTCTGGCACTTGTCGTTGTTGCAGGTGTCAATAGTTATCTCCCAGTTTATGACAGCAGTTGGACATTATAAGTAGTTTTTACTTACCCAAGCACTCCTTTACTTACATCCTTGTGTGGGAATCTGACAGGACACCATGTCTGTACTGGAGAATTAAAACATCATGAACTCTACTATGTCATTGAGACCAACTGGCCTACAGCTGATCATGTTCAAACATCTGAATGCTCTGGGCTTTCAGAAGAGTCTGCTCATACCTAGACTGCCTATGGGAAATTATCTCAGCCTTATAACATCCAAACAGCCTATGGGAAATGACCCCAGCTCCTTAATGCTCCTGAGACATCCTCAGAGACTGGGAGAGTGCCAGCTGATTGAAGCCAGAAGTAGAATAGGAGGCACTCTAGCAATTCACCATGACAAGAAGGTTCCAGACTACTAATAAAGACATGGATTTTAGTTGCTCTGAGCTTGCACTCAGTTCTCTGTCAGGTATTTTGGTGGTACTCTGCTGGAATATTTTGAACCTGAAAACAATGTAGATGATAAGGTGTTCCGTTGCACTAGTAGCGGTAAGAGATAGCAGGAGCAGAGAGGCACACACAAAAAAATATAAATAAAGACAGTCTTCCCACACTGACAATAACACATTAAGCCTTGTTAAACTAATTGCCAATAGCAACACTGCCAGCTTAGAGCCTCTTGGTAGTATAGTTAAAAGCCTCAACATGCTTTAACTTGCATGAGGGTGCAGGAATGCATCTCTCAGGAACTACAATGCATTTAGTTAACAAAGGGAATACCCCATGCAGTGCACCACTAAAGAGATTTCATTCTCTTTTGACAGACAAGGAGAAAAAAAAAATGTGTACACTATTGTGAATCGAATCTTCACAGAAGTATTCATTTTAACCAGCTTTTTTTTTGTTGTAATCTTCTTCAAACAACACTGGAAGTGTCTTCTGACAGTAGCAAAACTGCTCCTGCATTTATTAATTGATGATAGTGCAAAGGAAAGTAATTAAAAATTCTGTGAAGCCATTCATTCTGACTGTCCCATATGTGGCAAGACAGTCTTTCCCACTGTGATAAAATTAACTGCTACACAGAAATGTATAAACAGTGTGAACTACAATCAATAACATCCTCATCTGCCAGCAGCACTGCCAAGTGACAGTCAATCTAGCCAGCACTGGGAATGACCACTCAGATTACTTTCATCAGATTGACTCCTGGTGATCAATATCAAATATTTAACATTTGTAGCTCCTGCTTTGCTCAAGCATTAAGTGCAAAGACTGAGACCAGTTTTCTGTATGGTGCTTTTTCATTGATGGATTTATTTAATCACGAGCATACATTACTGGTTCCCAAAAATATCCAAAGTTTGATTCTTACATTCTACAAGTTTTACAGGGAAAGAGGTGGTAAAATCTCTACAAAATGGTTTATGTGAGTGTTATTATCATATTCACCCAAAGCCTGACATCTGCTTTTGCAGGCACTGTGAGTAGCCTGCTTTTTTTGTTTTGTTTTTTAATAGTATTCTCATTACCTTTTCTACTGATCAGGGCAGTCTGAGTCTGCCCAGCTGATTAGCTATTATGATGCTGAAATACTTTGTAATCCTCTCTGATCTCTTCTTAGCAACGATGCCAGGGCAGTGATACCCTTGTTTGAATATGTTCAAACATGCAATCATTGGAACAGAGCAGCATGCTTACCAGTTTTCTGTTTTGATTTCTCTATGTCCAGAATCACCGGCCAGTCTAGAAAATAGTATTTTCTACTTTTGACTTCCCACTGCTCAAGACTATGGTGCTGCTCCAGAGCTACCTGCAGCAGGCAGGGAGGGCATTCAGAACTTCCTATGTCTCTGGTCCTCAGCTGCCCATATTTCCTTTCTTAGGCTAACAACATGTGGGAGAATGCTACTCATTTATTTATTTCCTTGGTGTGGAGCTGTGCTCTTGGATCCAGTATGTGGGAAGCAAGATCTGATTCCCAAATCTTCAGTGTTTACATCTCTTGCACTTCTGTGGCTCAGAATAAGTAAGCCAGAAGCTGTCCTGCCTGGAAATTACTGTTGGGCAGTTCCATCTTAGGTCTTACTTTAGCCACAACAGACAAAAGATGCAACACAAGGACAAGAAAACAAACAGAAATTAATATTAAATGTAGGATGAGGAAAACACTGCCAAATTCTGCTTTAGTAAATCAGCACAGATTCATTGCTGTTTACATCAGCTAAGCAGAAGAATGGAAACTGCTGACAGAATGGGGGCTCAGAGGCACATGAGTCACCACTCATTGAATTTCCATACTCTTGTGACCTAGCAACCTTGCTGGGGCATTCAGCAGAAGATGCTGCTTAAGATGTTTGTTTTTTTCTTTCAAATAAATGAATTTTTGCATTCCAAGTGTATTCAGACTTCCAGAAAGCTTTCTAATAGCAAAGAAACAATTCAGACTACCAGCTTGAGAGAGTCAATCCGTATCACAGGCTTAAACTACTTGCCAGGGAGATCTGCTAGGGCAAAACAGTCTCCTAAGTGAAGCAGTGGAAATTTGATGTCTTGACACATCACAATCTACCCTGCAAAGACACTAGAACATGCATAAGAGGAAACAATCTTGCTTTTCACAGGGAGATAAGTTCAAACATTGAGCTGCTGAGATACTTTGGAGACAAGTGTGATGTGAGGTCTAAAATAAACAGAACACCTCAGGCACTATCAGTAATGAACTGTAGAGAGCCAATAAAGCTCTGTCCTGTAAAATACTGAACAGTATAAATTCTTGATTAAGAGAATATAGAGCATTTTCTAGGGAAAAATAAAAACATCTCTGCAATAAAAACAAAACAAAACAAACAAAGCAAAACATCAAAATAATTACTTAGGTAAGCATACTTCTGAAAATAACTAAAGAGCAACCACATAAATTGAAAATCCACCACCAAAGCAGCGTCTCATGTAAAAAGACACTCTTCTTTTCAGTATGTGTCAGTTGCCTCCATAGATAAAATTCAATTTCCCTTACTTCCAGCATGTAATTTCAAATGGAATGTATGGTCAGTATGAATATATTTCAATACCTCACTTAAACCAATTTGTGAAAATTCTTTCAAGATGCAGTGCTTGCTCATATTTGGTCTCGGAGTTCACCATTAATAGGTCTGACACTATGTACCTCAAAAAAGTCTTCTATTGCAGAAGCTGGAATAAACAGTCCAGCCATTTAAACAAATTAAGTGAATAGAATTTGAAGGCAGAGTAGTGGAACGGCTCCTGAAGTCCTTCCTTACCCTTAGTTTGTGGAATTTCTCCATATAAAGAATTTGTCCTAAAATCGAGAAATCCATACCAACTGCTGTTATTTTCTAATGCTTCAGTAATGTTTATGGTTGCCTGAAAAGCCCTTCAATAATATAAATTTAGCTGCAAATAAATGTGATATCAGAAACTTAAGAGCTAGTATACACAGAGGAGAGATATCCTTTTCCATGTGTTCTGCTTTGTCATCATTTTTCTTCAAATAAGAGCAACCTTTCTTCAAACAAATTTATCAGTGATTTTTTACTTAAACGTCTACTTCCTTGTCCTAAGCTTTGGTACATATAAAGCATATTTTTCCAACTTAAAATTACAACATAATAACTGTGAGCATTTTATGTAGTAAATAGAAGCAGCAGTTACACTTCTTCAGTGCATCGCTCATGAAAACCAGAGAAGTTAGCAAGTCCCTGCTAAGAAGCAAGAGACTGAAAGTATTTCTGAGATCCTTACAGCTGCAACGCATATGGATACAAGCCTTAACATTTCTATGACATCAAAACAACAAATTGAAATAGCCCCTGAAATCTTTCAGCCTTGCTAAAACTGGTTTAAGCTGTCCCCTTCTTCCCTGTCTCAAACCATAGTTCCCAGCTTTTCACTAAAGCTCATTAGTCCCTTGACTGTGCCTACATGACTGTTTCTGTGATCACATGGGACTGGAGTTGCATCAGTAGCATCAGGACACCTTTCAGTAACAGTTGTGTATTTCCATGACTTGAGGCACCTATGGCTATGGGGAGGGGGAAATCTCTTTAGGAACTTTATTTTATTTTTTAATGGAAAGAACACTAACATCATGCTTGGAATACATAATGCCTCGTCCAAAAAGATGTATCATTCTAGCTATGCCTGAAGCTGGGAAGGTAATTCTTCTCATTTCTCGTCACAATTAATTGATCTATTGCAACAATAGTGGATGAAAACACTTTTGTTATCTTTGCAGAAAACAAATCCCAACCCCCCCAAAAGTTATTTATTTTCACATTTCACAGTATCACAGTATCACCAAGGTTGGAAGAGACCTCAAAGATCATCAAGTGCAACCTGTCACCACAGACCTCATGACTCGACCATGGCACCAAGTGCCACATCCAATCCCCTCTTGAATACCTCCAGGGACGGTGACTACACCACCTCCCTGGGCAGCACATTCCAATGACGAATGATTCTCTCCGTGAAGAACTTTCTTCTCACCTCCAGCCTAAACTTCCCCTGGTGCAGCTTGAGACTGTGTCCCCTTGTTCTGGTGCTGGATGCCAGAGAGAAGAGACTGACATAACTACCCTTCAGGTAGTTGTAGACAGCAATGAGGTCTCCCCTGAGCCTCCCCTTCTCCCGGCTAAACAATCCCAGCTCCCTCAGCCTCTCCTCATGGGGCTTGTGCTCAAGGCCTCTCACCAGCCTTGTTGCCCTTCTCTGGACACGTTCAAGTGTCTCAATGTCCTTCTTAAACTGAGGAGCCCAGAACTGGACACAGTACTCAAGGTGTGGCCTAACCAATGCAGAGTACAGGGGCACAATGACTTCCCTGCTCCTGTTGGCCACACTATTCTTGATGCAGGCCAGGATGCCACTGGCCTTCTTGGCCACCTGGGCACACTGCAGGCTCATGTTCAGCCAGCTGTCAATCAGCACCCCCAGGTTCCTTTCTGTTTGGCAGCTCTCCAGCCACTCTGACCCCAGCCTGTAGTTCTGCATGGGGTTGTTGTGGCCAAAGTGCAGCATCTGCCACTTGAATTTGTTGAATGCCATCATGTTGGACTCTGCCCATCTGTCCAGTCGGACGAGGTCCCTCTGCAGAGCCCTTCTGCTCTCTAACTGACCAACATCTGCTCCCAACTTGGTGTCATCTGCAAATTTGCTGATGACTGCCTCAATCCCCTCATCTGGATCATCAATGAAGATATTAAAGAGGATGGGGCCCAGCACTGATCCCTGGGTGACACCACTAGTGACTGGCCACCAGCTGGATGTGGCACCATTCATCATCACTCTCTGGGCACAGCCCTCCAGCCAGTTCCTAACCCAGCACAGAGTGTTGCTGTCCAAGCCACGAGCTGACAGCTTAGACAGCAGTTTACTGTGGGGGATGGTGTCAAAGGCCTTGCTGAAGTCCAGGTAGACCACATCCACAGGCCTCCCCATGTCCACCAGACGGGTCACCTGATCATAGAAGGAGATCAGGTTGGAGAGGCAGGACCTGCCCTTCCTAAATCCACGTTGGCTGGACCTGAGCCCTTGGCCATCCTTCAGGTGCGCAGTTATTGCCGCCAAGATAATCTGCTCCATCATTTTCCCTGGCACTGAGGTCAGGCTGACTGGCCTGGAGTTTCCAGGTTCCTCCATCCAACCCTTCTTGTGGATGGGGACCATACTGGCCAGTTTCCAGTCGCCTGGGACCTCTCCAGTGAGCCAGGACTGGAGGAAAATGATGGAGAGTGGCTTGGCCAGCTCATCTGCCAGCTCTCTCAGCACCCTAGGATGGATCCCATCCAGTCCCATGGACTTGTGAGTGTCCAGGTGGATCAGCAGGTCCCAAACTAATTCCTCATGGATTACTAGGGCAATACACTTCTCCCTGACCCCATCACCCAGCTCAGGAGGCCACTTGTCCTGAACTCCTCCTGCCTTTCTGTTAAAAATTCAGGCAAAGAAGGTATTGAGGACCTCAGCTTTTTCCTCATCTTTAGTTACAGTGTTCCCCTCCAGGTCCAATAAGGAGTGGAGGTCCTTCTTGCCCTTCTTTTTAGCATTAATACATTTGTAAAAATGCTTTTTGTTATCTTTCACAGAGGTGGCCAGCTTAAGTTCTAACTGGGCCTTTGCCTCTGTAATTTTTCTCCTACATAATCTAACAACATCCTTGAACATATCAGGAGAAGCCTTCCCCTCCTTCCAAAATCTCAACTTTTGGTTTTGGTGGGTTTTTTTTGGACTCACTTGAGACCAATTTTATCAGACACTGGAACAGGCTGCAGAGGGAAGTAGTCAAGTCACCATCCCTGGAGGTGTATAAAAGATACTTGGATGGGATGCTTAGGGACATGACCCAGCAGTTGTGTATAGGGAGATGTTAGGTTATGGTTGGACCTGTAGATCTTAAGGTCTTTTCCAACCAGGTGATTCCATTATTCTATAATTTTAATCACCTGCTCCATTTATATGCAGCCCTCTATCTAACAGTCTGCTGCAACCAAAAGAGACTCTTCCATATATATTTCAATACGTCTTATGGAAATCACTTCATCTGTGCAAAATCACTTCTCTACTCCTTTCACAAAGTGATCATTTCTTCCTTTAATGAGGATATTTTGGCTTCTCACCAGAATGTGACCACTGGAAGAAATCAACCATCAGAAAATACAGAAATTGTGCTTCAGCCCAGTCTCAGATCCCTGTCACTCCTACCATTCTTCATTGCACAGGACTGATTTATCCCAGGTGTTATGTGTACAGCCAGCAACAAGTATTGTTCCCATACAGCAAGATTTTAGCCTGTCCTGGACATATGGAAGGTGTCAATCTCCACTTATCAGTTGAGCATGGAGGGAACCTAATTGCAGTTCTCCCGGGCAATACATTTCTAGTTTCAGCAATTATGTGATTATTTCTGTATAAATTCTGCAAATAAATATAACAATTTGGGGTTTAAAAGGAGTCACATAAAATGTAAATGACTCTAAACTTCTTGTTATCAAATATACAAACCTTGCTTTCAAGCCATAATGTGACTTTGGTAAATGAAACGATATGAAAATAGCTTGTTCAAATAATTCGGACGTTGCTTTGAGTAAGTACTCTGGCATGTCCCTGGCTTATCCCCATTCCTCACATCTATAGTCAGATCCTTCAGCCTTCAAGCAGCATGTCAGTATAAAAACTAGAAGATTCTGACCATATATTTTTTAAACATAGTATTTTACCCCTGTCCCCTCTCACCCTCCCCATGTCATTGTCTGAGGATGCTGGAGGGCCTATTTCTCTCTCCAACTGCACCTGGATCTCCATACTTAGAGAGGAGCTGCAGTTCTGCTCTAGCCATGAGCTACTGAGCCAGCAGAGATTTCCAGAGAGCTCCAGTAAATATCTTAAAACATCCTGAGTCTGACAGAAGAACCTGTCAAAACTCTGCCTTGCACACAGTGTTCACTCACTTCACAGCTGACCCCCAGCTACCTGGGTATAGCTCTTTTTCATAGAATCACAGCATGGCTTGAGTTGGAAGGGACCTTAAAGATCATCTAGTTCCAACTCCACTGCTATGGGCAGGGACACCTCCCAGTAGACCAGGTTGCTCAAAGCCTCCTCCAGCCTGGTCTTAAACACTTCCAGAGATGAGGTGTCCACAACTTCTCTGGGCAACCCATTCCAGTGTGTCACCATCCTCAGCATAAAGAAATTTTTCCCAATGTCTATTCTAAATCTACCCTGCTCTAGTTTAAAACTATTGCCTCTTGTCCTATCAACACATGCCCATACAAGTAGTCCCTCTACAGCTTTACTGTAGGCCCCTTTTGGGTACTGGAAGACCACTATAAAGTCTTCCCAGAGCCATCTCTTCTCCAGGCTAAACAGATTCAACTCGCTCAACCTGTCCTCGTAGGAGAGGTACTCCAGCCCTCTGATAATACTTGTATCCCTCCTCTGGACCCTCTCTAACATATCCATGCCTTTGTTGTGTTGGAGGCTCCAGACCTGGATGTAGTACTTCACATGGAGTCTCATAAGAGTAGAGGAACAGAATTACCTCCCTTGACCTGCTGGCCATGTCTCTTTTGATGCACCCCAGGATACAGCTGGCTTTCTGTGTTGGCAGTGTACATTTCTAGCTCAGTGAGTATTTTTCTGACTATTTGCTCTTTATATAGCCTTTAAAAATGGGGGGGGGGGGGGGGGGGGGGGGGGGGAGGCAGGAAAGGGGTTCCTTGCTTGCATGAAACGTTTTGTATAGATTACAAAGCAGAATTGTGAAACAACATTGTGTTTTAAGCAGCCATGGAACATGAAGCCAAATGCATGATTCTTTTTTTCAGAGCATTCAATTCACTGTAATCTTCAGACAAGAAGAACCTTATTTCTTTGGAGTTTGGTAGTCATTTTTTGTTAGAGGGATTTCTCAAGGCTGAATTTTGCACTTAGATCAACATCTAATCAACACATATTGCTTAGCATTGCAGTATTAATGTCTGATCATTTGACTGACTAATCTAACCTTCTCTTTGCCTGTGCAAGACTGAAATGAGGGACATCTTTTAAAACAGGGGAAGGCTAGTTCTTTGAAAGGCCCAGCTCAGGAGAAAAGGCCAATGACTTAGCATACAAGACTGACAGCCACTCTAAGTGACTCAGATGGAGCTTTGGAGGGCACCCTCACCTGAAGGAGGTGCAACATCCTCCATACCATAAGCAGACAGATATAGCAGCAGCACACAAGATATGCTGATTCTGTTTCTTGGCAGCCTATAAACCCTTGCTGGTGGCTGGGAGGAGAGAGAGAGACCTCTTACTCCACCTTCTTACTCTTCTCCACAGTAAAATACCCAGTCATGGCTCGCACTTAGCACAGATACACATAAGAGCAAGTTTCTGCCTTATCCTTTTGCCCTCTCCTCTGTATGCTGTGGCATCAACTGGAGCATCTCTTTTATGAGGGAAAGGCAGAGAGACATGGATCTGTTTAGCCTGAAGAATAGAATAGAATAGAATAGAATAGAATAGAATAGAATAGAATAGAATAGAATAGAATAGAATAGAATAGAATAGAATGGAATTATCCAACTTGGAAGAGACCTTTGAGAACATCGAGTCCAGTCTATCATCCAACACTATCCAATCAACTAAACCATGGCACCAAACACCCCATCAAGTCTCTTCCTAAACACCTCCAGTGATGGTGACTCCACCACCTCCCTGGGCAGCAGGTGGGTTGGACTAGATGACTCCAGAGGTCATTGGCAACCCCTACCAATTTGTGCTTGTATAATTCTCACAAATCTAGTTTAACCTTCCTAATTCTGTGGCCCTGGCTCAGTCATGCAGCCATGAGGTGCTCCTCTTTACCTGTGTCTGTAAATAGGACACTTCCTTTCCCCAAAAAAGGACTCTGAGACTTACTTAATATATGTAAATCATGCTGAGTTCATAGAGAGCAAGGTATAGTTTAACAATACATCTACACAAACATCTATTTTACACTGCATATTGACTTATTTAACTTTTCCATTTAATGCTAGTATTCATATAATTTACTATTAAACAATTCAGCTTTGCCTGCTGGGGGCCAGATGCCCACCAAAGCCACTCTATCACCTTCTTAGGTGACAGGGGAGAGGGACAATGTAACAAGAGGCCTATGGGTCAAGACAGAAGCAATTTAATGGGGAAAAAAATGAAAGCAAAGGCCACCTGTGGAAGCAATACCAAACAAAGATGTTACTCTTTACTTCCTATCATCAGAGAGTGTCTGGCCACTCCCCAGGAAGCAGAGCTTCAACATACATAGTTGTTGCTCTGGAGGGCAGAAGCCATCAATGAGCACCCCCCCACACTTCCTTCTTTCACTTAGCTTATATATCTGAGCTGACATCATATGGTATGGAATACCTTTTTGGTCAGTTTGGATCAGCAGGACTGGCCACAACCCCTCCCAAGATCTTGCCCATCCCTCAACCAGTGTACTGTTTAGGGGAGGGAATGTTGGAAAAGCTCAGCCTTAGCACTGTGCAAGTACTGCTCAGCAGTAACCAAAACACTGGTGTGTTACAGAAGTAACTCCAGATCAGCCAACCTCAGAACATTGTCTGTGGAATTTCTTTCACCCAGGTGATGAACCAGATATGCATTATAAAGTACTTTAAAAAATTGCCTGACCCCCATATGCACTCCTCTGTACAGGCACATAAAACCACACAATTGTACACACAGGAAGGGATTTCTGCAGATCATTCAGTGCACGCCTCAAGAGTTTTTAATATCTCAAAGGACAGATTTTCCTGTAGTCAGGAACCTCCTCCAGCTGCCATGATCTCTCAAAGATGACAGAGAGGGGCCAATGACACCAAACAACTTCACAAGCACCCTTGCATGCTTCCCATCTGGTCCCATGGACTTGTGTGTGTTCAACTGGTTTAAAGGCTCCCTGTCTATGTATCTTCTTATGTGTTTCACTCCTGCAGACTCTGCAAAGAAAGGAAACACTTCTTCACTATTCCTTCTAACACATAACTAGGAGGCCAGAGCTGTAAATGGGTTCAAAAATCAATTTAAAAAAGTCATGGAATACAAATCCATCAGGGCTGTTCCATGCTGAGATGATGACACCATCACCTGAAACCAGGAAGTCCTTATTCCAAATTTTTTCAATCAATCAGATACCAAACACATAGTATCTCACAGTATGGCCACAATAGTGCTTTTCCTTGTGCACTTGTGCCCAGTCACCATATTTGTGTCACACTGAGGAAGAATAGATCTGAAAGACTGCCACACTATCAGACAAGGTCCAGGACTAAAGGTCTTTTTTTCAGTCAAATCCTTATACTTTTGGCCAGTAAGAAAGATAGTGACAGTTTTTATAGCAAGGCCTGTTGCAACAGGACAAGGGGTAATGGTTTTAAATTAAAATAAGGTAGATTTAGACTAGATATAAGGATGACATGTTTTACAACAAAGGTGGTAAAACACTAGAACAGGCTGCCCAGAGAGGTGGTAGAAGCCCTATCCCTGGAAACATTCAAGGTCAGGTTGGATGGGACTCTGAGCAACCTGATCTAGTTGAAGGTGTCCCTGCTCACCGCAGAGGTGTTTGACTAGATGACCTTTAAAAATCCCATCCAACTCAAGCCATTCTATGACTCCATGAAATTCTTACCCAGTATGTTTAATGGTGTGGTGGTTTTTTTTTCTGTGCAATTTAAAGCAAAAGATTTAAAGTTTTAACTTCTAGTGACAGCCAGTGTGTTACAGGTAGGCAGCCATACAGCAACACAGGCCTAGGTGTGAATGCCTGGTCACTCAGATGAGCAATGTTAAAAATGCAGTTGTTTACCAGCCATGTTACATGCTAACTAGACTATAGCAGCCAGCAGGAAACTGAAAACTTTTTAAGAATCAGTTTTAAACAAGCCAACATAAACTCTACTTGCAGCACCTAGCAACACTGGAGCTGACTACAGTTAGCTGTAGCCTCTTCCACCACTTTCTCCTAACCTGGCAAGGTTTCTCAAGTAAGTGTTATCAGCCATTAGAATTCTAGGTAGTTTCAGATTGATTTTGAGTGTTTAAAGCTATTTGTTATTTCCTGACATCAGCAAAACTGCACAGGATTTAAATCCATCTCCAATTCAAAATATTGTCATACCCTCAGCAACAAGTGGGGAACTCTACTCATCCCAAAGCTAGTGGTTTTATGAGAATTGCTGAAAGTAAAATATGAGGTTGTGGGTAATACACCTCATTATCTGAAGTCATAGTGACCTTTGTGGAAAGCTGCAGTGAAGAATAAAGAAGCGTTATATAAGCTGTGTATCCTTAAGAGAAGGCAAAGGTACATAATGGCATCAAAGCCCATTAATTATTAATAGATCCTGTCACAAAGAGAACCTTTGCTGTTAAATGACTAATTCAGTCCACTGAGTTATTTTTATCTGTAAAATTCTAATTTAGAAGTAATTTTCATACAAAAAGACCTATTACTTCTGATTTTCAGGAGTTTTTTAATGTGCGTATTTAAGATCTCATGAATATTCTGAGTGCTTCACATGTGGAGGTCAGCAAGGGACTGTGCTAGCACTGCCCTCTTTAATATGTATATTAGCCACTGGTGGTTGGGGAAATTGCTGTGTACGGCATAAGCAATTTGCTGAAGCTACAACTCTCTGCTTCCCTGTCATCAAATGTAGATGAAACAAGGCTTTTCTTTACCCTGAAAAATAGACTCTTTCTGAGACTACAAGTCAGTCCAACTAAGGAACAAGTATTAGAAAGCTGCAAAGAAAATGAGAGTGAAGGAAGTACACTGAAAAACAGGAAAAACAGTATTGGTGTTAGTCAGTTAGCTATATGTTGTTTATTCTCTTCAGTATAGGTTTCATTACAACATTGATGGAATACAAATTGACACAAAATTCATGTAAATTTATGTAAATGCATATATAAATGAGTTTCAGCCCTCAGGCTCCTGGCAAGTTGCCACAGTGGCTCTGAGCAGAGCAGAGACTTTCCACCACTGTATACTCTGAGAGGTGTTATTGTGAATTAGAGTGTGGTTTTCTGAGAAACATTAGTAGCTTTATCAGCTTCTACATGGAGTTTGCCAGAGGCGAAAGAAATACCACTTTGTGAACTTTTGGCTTCTTATCTGCGTTAGTAATAGCACTGAGCCTAGAAATAGCTCATGTGTGACCATTACAAACTATTTTTCTTTCACTCTCTCAGCAGAGTTTATAGTTACTGTGAGACAGAAACACACAGCTCATGAACATGATAAACTTCACTGGCATTTGCTTGGAATCTGTAATAGCCATGAACTCAGAAATAGCCAGCTCACGACCATTATAAACTCCTTTGGCTTCTTGGTAGAGACTTTCTAATAGCCATGAGTACAGAAATAGCTGGTTCACAACCATTAAGATCTTTGTCAATATATTCATTGGGACTATAATGGTTGCAAGCCCACAAACAGCTAGTTCACAATTTTCAGACTTTTTTTTTTTTTTTGACTTGTCCATACTCACACAGAGTTGTGCAGCCAATAACTTGCCAGTAACAAGTAATGGCAACATACAGCCTTACTTAGCCATTCAGGGATAATGGAACAGAATAAAAAGTAATACGTTAAGGTAAATGACAAGACTAGATTCAGGTAGCTTTCCAAAGCTTGTGGCTTATATCTCATGATTTTCTATCTATCTGCCATGGCATTCAGCCCCATTGAATTGGTGTTTATGAAATCCAGTTCCATCTCCATTCACAAAGGGAAAGAACAGCTCACAGGAGGTGTCGAGGACAATACCAAGAGCAAGGATGAGAGGCACTAGATGGAAAGTGTGACGAGATGTTCAGGGACAAAGCTTTTCTTGTTTTTCAACATAAAGGAATATGAAGCCTCTGTGGCCTGTCCACAAAAATACTTGTAGCCAGGTCCATAAGGTACTTTTTGTATTTTTCTAACTGAAGATGTACTAAGTCCAGCTGGTTGTCTGTTGACCACATAGCCAGGTGAAGATAGCTAACATGGTAGCTGACAGTCTGCAGACTCCCACCTCAGCCTGTAACAACTTGGACAAACAAGCCTATGACTCAGCTATAACATGACAGGAAGGAAATATGCTCACACTCCTCTTGTATCATTGCAGGACACCTGTTTCTTGCAAAAGAATGTTTTCCCCTTCAGAAGTCTCCCAGAGCAATTGTGGGAGGTGTTTGGGATCCTCACAGATACTTTCCTAGAAACTTTGTGTACTTAAAGGTGCTTACACGACAGCTGAGTATCATTTGCAAGTTTTGCCAAAGGAGAAAAAAAAAAAGACAATTCTGATTTGCAAAATAGACAGAAAGCATGGAAGCACTTTTTTCCTGTCACCCTCTCCACAGCCTCTGGCTCCACACCTTTCCCTTCAAATTCCCCTAGAGCGCTCTCCTACGTAACTGATCACCCAAGGCTCTCATCTGAAAACATCTCTCTTATCAGAGAGAGATTTTCTGGGAGTGGAAATTCTCTCCTTTATCCCAGCTCACCACAAAAATGACTGACTGGGAGCAACAAAACAAACATGTATAGGTGGCTCAGGAGGAAGCATTTAAGTATTTATATGCTCTTCTCTTCACTGCTTTAGGGAATTTATTATTTCTTTTAATAAGAAATGTTTGTGTAAATCAGCCCCTCTGGGGTCATGTGGTTGTAGTCTTGGGACTTAATTCGTTCCCACTGAAGTCAGTGACCAACTCTCTATTGATTTCAAATGAAGCAGCCCTGGGCTCATTGGTGTTTTCTCTTTATTTCCCACTAAGAAAATGTTTTCATTAAAGCTGTGGTATCACATGATGCAACTCACTGTAAAAAGTGATGCTTTCAGTGTGTATAGAGGTACAGAAACAGAGGAGTGATTTTTTTCAGTGATAATGGTAACTCTCTATTGCATAGTGAGCAAGGGAAATGAATCACCACATGACAGAAAGCCTCTGGAGAAAGCATGTACTAACACATCAGGCTTCAGAGAAGAGATCATGTTCCAGCAATTAAACATAAGAGGAATCAACAATTTAAATTAATTTTGCCCGAGTTTTCAGTGTTTAAAAATCCCCAGCCTTTTGGAAGGAAGAGGACAGTTGGGGCTTTCAAGGAAATAAAAGATTGAATGGGCAAACGGGCAGGAAAACAATAAGAGAAAGAAATGCCAAAGAGTGTTGTTATGGTGGTGCTGGGAAAGGATATTAGTCTTAGGAGAAGAGAGGAGGTGATCAAGGGTCTGATCCTACAAATCTTTATTTGCTTTTGTGAATGATCTCATCAATCTTAGCTGGACTCTGTGCCTGGCAAACTATTTGTGGAATCACATCACAGAGTATTAAAGAGCAAATGCTGCCTCATTTGTTGCCTAACCTGCAAACACTTAGCCAGAGGGAGAGATCAGGGGGTGGAGGGAATAGGGGGTATCAGAATAAGAAGAGAAAGAGCTGGAGAGATCTTGCTTGGGTGTTAGCAGAGTGATGTCATTGATGCCACCTTGTCCCCTCTTGATCTAAAAGAAAGGGAAGATCCAGGTACTCTAAGAATGTATTTTTAAAATTGAATGCAGTCCCTCAGGTGAGTTTACTTCAACTGAGTCTTTGCCCAAGGAAAGCTCTGACAATAAATAAGAAATATTGATAGAAATGTTGATAGATATGTATCTAATGTGATCTAAAAGCCTTATCTTACTGACATATCATTCTAGGCCACGACGTATTGATGAAATTGCTAAAAAATAAATATCTATTGAAGAAATAAACCTGTCAAAAGTAAACATTTTGTGTTAAATATTCATTTATTTCACTTCCTTTGTTCTCATTACAGTTCCTGTACAGTCCCAAATCCTCAAAACTTATTTGAATGCCTGATTCCTACTGAAACTAGTAGGAGTTAAGCACTTCGTTGTTGGGGTCATGAATTTTGTATTTATTTTATATTTATTTAATATTATAAATTTAACAATACCTATTTTCTCCTTCATCCACATTTTGATTGTTTATTTTTCTTCACAGCCCTGATAGCACATTGATAATAGATATTTTTACACAGGTGCTATCAAGAATGTTTTCCAGTAAAAAAGATTTTTCACTTCTAAGAGCTTTGGATTTATTACTAAGTTCCACACATATTAGTTACTGCCAGGGAAAAAAAAAACCAACAAAACCACAACAACCAACCAATCAACCAACCAAAAAAAAGTTATTACAGCAATAGTTTTTAAGTGCTAAGGTAGTCCTATCCTTCATGGCATAAAAGGTTACTTTACCAGGCCTTAGAGAAAAAGCAAAATGATAGGTGCAGTGTCTTCTATTCTATTACATAACCTGCTGCTAATCACAGAGCAGCTTAACTGCCTCAGCAAGAAAGCTGATGCTTTTAGCTCTGGCATTATTGACAGTGATGTTTTTCAGAAAAGTTTAGGGAAAGGATTTCTTGAAAATTGAAAGAAGAATAAAGTTATACAGAGGGTTGGTTGGATTTTTTTTTTTAATATGTAAAGTTGCTTAATTTGACTACAAGATTGGCTGTGCAAAAAGCTTTCGATGCTGAGGCACTTGCAATCATTTGCTGATGTACAATCAGAAGAAAAGCAGATAGAACAGAACTGTAAAATCTATTTATAAGTTTTGGAAATAAAAAATCATAGAATGATGGAATGCATCAGGTTGGAAGGGACCTTTAGTGGTTATCTAGTTCAACCCCCTGCAGTAAGCAGGGACATCTTTAACTCGATCATTGGAATGGGCTGCCCAGGGAGGTGGTGGATTCATCATCCCTGGAGGTGTTCAAGAGGAGATTGGACGTGGCACTTGGTGCCATGGTGTAGTCATGAGGTCTGTGGAGACAGGTTGGACTCGATGATCCTCGAGGTCTCTTCCAACCTTAGTGATACTGTGATACTGTGATCAGGTTGCTCAGAGCCCCATCAGGCCTGACCTTGAGTATCTCCAGTAATGGGGCCTGCACCACCTCCCTGGGCAATCTGTTCCAGTGTTCCACCACCCACATAGTAAAGAACTTCTTCCAAATGTCCAGTCTAAATCTAATCCTGTTGGGTTACAATATTCACTTCTATTCCTTTCCCTGATGTAGTCAGGTAGGCAGGTAGACAGAAAAACAGGAAAAAATGCGTAGTTGACAATAGTGATTTCTTTTAAAGTCCTGAGGAGTATAAACCAATTTTGTTTTTACCCCCCACATGTCAATTTAGTTTCAGTGAGAAACAGATCAATAATGACATCATGCCAGAGAAGTCTGTCCTTTCACCACTCAAAGCATAGTTTAATCTGTCTAAGGCCATAAGGATCAGGTCTATTTTTTAATAAACATAATGCTAAATCATTTTCTTTGCTTTAATTAAGCTCATTGAACTAATCACTAAAGATAGGAGATCAAGGTGCAGCTCCTTAAGAACTATGACTGTAGTAAATATTAACAATATGGCAATCTTTTCTAAAATATAAAAGTATAATAATACTGATTTTGATTCTCTGCTGGTTTTGCACTAATGCAATTCCATGGCCTAACTAGACTTGCCCCACATTTAGTCTAGCACCAGTAAGATCAGAAACAGATTTGCTTATTTCTCATTCTGTAGAAAATACCTGGCTTTTCATAATGGTGGAAATTATTTTTTTCACCAATATTTTTGTGGACAAACATTTTTCCTTAAATATTTAAGGATACACTGGGAAAAGCAATGTGAAACTCTATTTCACCATCCTCACTAAGTTCCCAGAGTAATATAGTATATAATTTTCCTCACTAAGTTCCCATATAATTTTCTGTTATCAGTGTGAATAATTACTTGGATTTATTTTTCATTATCAGGTTTTGGCTATTCAGATTCAAGAATCGATTTTTCACATATTTTTTTTTTAGCCTGGAGAAGAGGAGACTCAGGGGTGACCTTATTACTCTCTACAACTACCTGAAGGGAGGTTGTAGACAGACGGATGTTGGTCTCTTCTCCCAGGCAGCCAGTACCAGGACAAGAGGACACAGTCTCAGGCTGCGCCAGGGGAGGTTCAGGCTGGATGTTAGGAAGAAGTTCTATACAGAAAGAGTGATTGCCCATTGGAATGGGCTGCCTGGGGAGCTGGTGGAGTTGCCATCATTGGAGGTTTTCAGGAGAAGACTTGATGGGGTGCTTGGTGCCGTGGGTTAGTTGTTTGGGTGGTGTTGGATTGGTTGATGGGTTGGACGCGATGATCTTGAAGGTCTCTTCCAACCTGGTTTATTCTATTCTATTCTACTCTATTCTATTCTATTCTATTCTATTCTATTCTATTCTATTCTATTCTATTCTATTCTATATTTTCTTCTCTTTATCAAAAACTCTTGCATGAGATGCTTTTTTCTTAAGCTGTATTTTTGACATTTTCTCCACCTCAGCTACCTACCCTCCCTTTAAAATCTTTTTCAAAGTCTCTATAAGACACTTGCTCATGAGTCCTCCAATTTATCCAAGGGTACCCACTACACAAATATAGGACAATGTGTACTTGCAAAAATGCTCTGGTACTACTAAGTAGGGTGGAGGATAAAGGAATGGTAAGAGATGAGGTAGAGACACAGTACAGAGCAGCTTGCTGTTTAATTTCTGTGAAGATGTATCCTGGCATTCAGAGAGAGATAGGGGTTCAGGAACTCTAGCTGTGATCAGGATTGATATCACATTCAACACCAGTTGGTGGCATGGAACCAAGCTCCAACACAAGTAGGCACATCAGGAGCACCTCTACCTTTTCTGCTGAATAAAAGGCAGATGATCAAAACAGTGAGCTACACATATGCAGAAGAGTTGCATGTTGCCAGTCGTATTTCAGGTGAGATGAAGTATAAAATTGTGCCAAAAAAGCAAGTAAGAAAATTGTGTTTTGATGATCAGTATAGTGACCCACTGTGCATATAAGACAAGTGCTGAGAACACCCGCATTGGCTGGTGAAAACTTCGTCAGGTACCTGAAAATTTGCTGTTCCATATGCCCAGAGGGGCCCCCAGTGTGGTGGTGACTGGCACCTTCTCAAAGACTGTTTGAAGATCACTTGACTAAGCACTAAATCCTTCTTTGAGACATAATCAAATCCCTGCTCATGTGTCCCTCCTTGACTACTTAGAGGAGGAAATTATGGTCTACAGGTTTGTTTTCTTTTTAATAGCCAAGCGGTTAGAACATTCAGCTCTGCAGTAGGAGATTTGGTACTCTCAGACCCTACTTAATCGATAGTTACTCACACTTACTAAAAGAAGCTCAGTGAATGAAATGACGCAGAAAGAGTTACAATGAACAGGAGTCCCCACCTCAAATTAACAATGTCTCATTCACTCTGTGTGCTGTACAAATCTGGAATATATTTTGGAAATACCTACCATGTGTCAGTTTCAGCTGAAGTTTCTAATGTAAATAGGCATAAGAACATCTGGCAAATAACCCAAATTACATCTTTCCACTGCAGTTTCATTAGAAAACAGATATATTAGAAAACTAATCTGCTAGGAGGTGTGGAACAAACTGACACTCATCTTGAAGCTCTTACAATGCTTGAATTAGAGATTTTATTATTATCCTAACATATTTAAAGTCAATCAAGTACATATCTGAACTCTAGAACAAATTATTATCACTGTGTCACTTCCTTGAAATATGTTAATTATCTAGTAAGGATCTATTTGGAGACTTACTGCATAGATAGATATGTACTATATGTCTGATCTGAAGGCTTTCACCTGTCATTTAAGGTAAGATTAATCTCTTGAATATCAATATGTGACTGCAGGGTCATGAATCTGAATTAAATGATTCTAAGGCAAGCTCATAATAAAATTAAATGCCAACTTCCTTTTTTTGCAGACTAAAATGATATATAGACTTTGCTGTCAGTTCTGATGTTTGTTTTGTCAGTAATAAACAACCCCTATCACAAGAAGTCTGACAGCTCAGATTTTGCATCAGCCTAACACCTGTGGGCAGGGTGCACCTATTTTCAAAGCAGTTTTCAAAGAAAGTCGCTTATAGCACATGTGACAAAGGGATAGGGAATTAAAATCTTGCAGGGATCTACAAGATCTGGGAACATTAGAGAGATCGGAAAGCATGTGCTCTACAGTGGAATTTCAGATACTCAACAAGCTAAATATTCAAGGTGAAATCCTGACTCCAGTCAAGGCAACAGCAAAACTCCTTTAAAGTGCAAGATTTTTCCTTATCTCACTACAAGTATCTTTGAGGCGAACTTTGTAAGATGATGAACACCCAGAAGTAATGACTATTCACAGGGACTGACAGAGTTATGACATGATTTCAGTTCAGGCATATCTGATAGATTTCTTTATACCTCACAGGAGGGGAGATATTCTGTACATGTGGGAACAAATCCTTCATTAGCTAACAGTAAATTCTGGCTTCCTTATCATGCTATTTTTTACGTATCAAGACAGACAAATAAAGACTTAAAGGAAGGAAAATCCCCTGCCCTCATATCTTCCATCCATCCTCCTTTACCCAGGAGCAATGAAAGAAGTTCTTTTAGTAACCTGCACAAAACAACTTTCCCAAGAACCTATATTTTGAATTTTCCTTTGACTAAGTGGAAAAAGAATCAATGAGACATTTTTTGTCATTGGTTACTAGTCTCCTAATTCAAAAATAAATCATAGGAGAGAGGCACAGTAAGGAACAAGGAAATAAAGCAGCCCTGCAAGAAAAACAAGCAATAAAACATTTCTATTGATTTTGTAAAACAGTCCCAGTTGTTCTTGGGACCTGATTCAGGGTCGATTGTGAGTTATGGGAAAGAGAAAAAAAGGACAAAGTCCTAGGGGGAGATAGAAAAATGCTTCAAATTAGACTCTAGGAGAGAAGAAAATTAAAAGGGCAAAAATATTATGCAAGCTGGGAAATCATACTTCTTATTTAATGGAGAAATATAATGCATCACTGACATTCATTGTGGATTAAGCCAGAAGGATTCTATAGATATCAGTTCAAAATCACAGAGAACTAAGTTTATTTTTTTCCCCACTGGGTTAAAAAATTTCCTAGCAATATCATAATTTCAAGATAACTCCCTCCTGAAAAGCTTCTTCAAATGAGGTACATTTTTTTCCTGCATTCCTGCTCTCATATTTTCACCTGCTCTTATTTCCCAAATGTTCAGTCTTATCTCTCTGTGTTAAATCTTTTTCTCTCTATCTCATCTGGGGATTTATATTCACAAACACAGAAGCTTTCACTTATAACAAGGTGTCTAGTGTGGAATATTTATTAACACGGGAAGATCTCAGGTAGAACAAGCCAGAACACAGTAGTAGAACCTGTTTGGACCAATCATGAGCAAAACATCTCTCTCAGTCACTACTAGAACAACTTTCTAGCACCTCTTCCTCTACAAAATTACCCCCAGTTACAGACCTTGCTAAAATACTAGAATATAGTAAAATATAGTGAAATAATATATAGTAAATATAGTAGTATATATAGAGTATAGTAAACTATAGTAAAATAATACATAGTAAATATAGTATATATAGAATATAGTAAAATAATAAACTAGGTATCACACAAAGTAACTAGGCAATATCCATATGTCCTCACATGGTTAAGATCTCATTTGCCTTACAACAAAATGTTAATTCTGTTATGCTTTTGCAGGGGGTTGGCTAACATGACCTGGAAATTCTGTAATAAAAAACACACTGCTCCAGCAGTGGCAACAGCTTTAGAGTTTTAGGCTGTTTCCCATCACAGCAGCATCTGAGCACTCTTGTCAAATCAGTCACATTAGGAAAATAAATTTCCTGTGAACCACACAGTTGCAGCTGCTATTTTTATCTCCTTGCCTTCATGTTTTGAGAGCTAGCTTTGCTAGCTTTTGGTGATGACTTGCACGTTTCTTGGGGCTTGAAAAAGAAGTCTTCGTAGAATTGCTTCAAGAATTCCTGCAATAGTTTAAAGCACCAGACCTTACACATTTTTGGAAACCACCAAAGAAATTCTTTCAAGAACCTCTAAGATAGATGAAATAACCTTGCAGACACTGTTTTCCTCTGAATTCCAACTACATAACTGATCCTAAAGCATTAGGCTGTGTATCTTTGATCGTTTTTAGCCTTTACAGTATCATTGCTCTCATTCTATTATTCATAAAAATTACAAAACTTATTATGAGTCCTTGGAAACTCTTGATTTCTACAAGAAAGAGCTAGACAGACCTGTTCAAACAGAGAGAAAAAAGTAATTCAAATCTTCACAGAAGCTTTCCAAAAGGATTTTGCTAAGGTTTAGGTACAGAACAAAAATGTAATCTAAACTCCTTTAATAGAGCTTAGTATATGCAAGAGTTTAAGACAGCATTAGAATTAGTCTGAGATAACAATATCCATACCAGTTTAGCAAAGCATGATTAGCAATGGCAGTGTGTGCCTAGCTTAACTTTAGTAATGGTAACATGAAATAAGATGTCTGGAAAGCGTCAGTAGTGAGAACATTCAGATTTTTTTAAGCTGAGTGAGAACTTTAAATGTGTGAAGGCCAGAAAGCAGCTCTGATTGTAAACAAAGGAGAGTTCTGTCCCCTTTGACACTGTACCTGTGTTCCTCATTAGATTCCCATCTACACAGGCCTTAAAACCTTCTTGAAACTCAAATGCTGAACTGAGGATAAGTTAGGTAGAAAGATTTCTAAATATCATGTAACTGAAGCAATTTCCAGAATAAATAGTTCTTGCTAATTACTCACACAATTATAGATCTAATATGTTCCATATTACTATTATATATACTAATCACATCTAGCCTGCACTGTATTACTTTTTATTTGCTTATTTATTCATGCATTTGAAAGTTGAAACAAATTTATTTTCATCTCTTACTATGAGAATATGTTTCATCAACAGTGTTTCTTTGAAACATCTCTTTTTCCAGTTACATCTATGGTTCAGCATAAGCACTCTCTTTATTAAGGAAAGACTTTGAGACTCTGGCTAACACTATTAATTGAAAGAGACTTTGTTTGCAGTGATGCTCTGTATTTAAAATAATTTAAAAATATTAGAGAAGGAACACTAAGTCTTCAGTCCTCCAAAAACATGTTCGCTGTGCTGCTGGTAGAGAAAAGTGAAAAACAACCCAAGATTTACAGGTAATTACATCCAGAGGAAAAAAACACCACCTTGGTGTTTGAGTCACCATCAAATCCACTTTATCCCAAGACAGACATTAAGAAATAGATAAAGAAGCAGATGCAGAAACAGCTATGGAAAACAACTGTTTTCTATGCTTCAAATAGTTACAGACTGATTACGTCGTTTAAATTTAAAATTTAAAGAAATATAAGAGAATAACAATTACATATGCCTGTAGTTAAGATCCACTCAAATGAATTTTTCTTGTTCCTCGTTTCAAATACTACCAGATGCTCCCATGCACACTATTCTTAGGATGAAACTCACTCTCAGAAGAAAACCTTGTTACGGCAAACACTCCTGTTGATGTTATAGTCAAATTTACATTTACCCCACCATAGATATCTGTGAGCTGCAATTTAATCAGAGTGATAATTTTGACACTTGTCCTGAAGTGGCTCTCTCCATCCAACTTTGAGATTTATTAATGTCCCTTTCAAGTGCAGTCATCTCACTGTAAACAGAAACTTGCTAGGGACTGTTTCTGTGTTTAATACAAACAAGTCATTAACCCCATGGGGAGAGAATGTTCCCTCCTTCCTGATGTTCAAAGAATTCAGCTCTCTTTTTACAAGTTAAAATCTGCATCTCATGTAAACATCTAAGCTGACAATTGTATTTTATACAAGCATATAAATTACAGCATGAGGTGGCTCATTGTGTGCTGCTGATTGAGAGTGGATGTAACACCAGACAAAGAACTATTCGGAGACAGTAGGTTTGAAGGTTTTCTTAATCTGGACTTCAGAGAGCATCATACTGTACTTCACATTCTCCTATGCCAAGCAGTCATGGCTATGATGGTGATCACTTCTTTCACTATGAACCTAGAAAATGTTCTTTATTATATATTTCCTAAATACAGGTCAGTCAGGTGCAACAAACAAGGCCCACAGGCTCCTACAGCAAAACTGGTTCTTTGCTGGACCCCAGGAAAGGATGAACTGTTCCCAGCAGGCACCAGCTCTTAATTTATGTGATCACTGCTGAAAACACAGCTGTCACCTTGATGTGCTTTGCCTTTTGTCATCACCTTAAAAAACTGTACTTACATCAGTGGTTAGAAATTCCGCTTCATCTGTTGCTGAACATTACCCAGTTGTGTTCACTTCAGACTCCACTGAATACAAAAACTAAATCCACATAACTTAGACATTTATTTTCTCTAATGGCAAAGCAGTGGCAAATAGTTTGATGTTTCCCTGTTCCCGGACACTTGGTTCCCGTCTTTGCAAACTCACCTGGTTTTCAGCTGCATTTCCGTGCCCTCCCAGCTCTGCCAACTGGAAGAGCTATTGGGCTGCTTTGGGCTGTGCTCTGATAACCAGAATGATCAGAGGGATTTATCATTATCCTTTTTTAAAAATATAGTTTGGAAGAGAGATTTTGATCATTTTAGTGTCCCACTTTGCAACATGTCCACAAATAGTACTATCAGCACAGCTAAGAAAGTAGTAGAAGAACAGTCAGTAGGAAGAGGAAGAGGGACAGGAAAAATCAGAACACCTTAAACTGGCTCTCAGAGTACAGCTTTGTTCAGTAGGATGAGCCAAGTGATTTGCTGCAGGTAGAAAGAAAGCCTGCACTCATTCACCATGTCTGCACACTCATGCTGTCACTTAGCGTGTGCCAGCTCTGCTGTTTGTCTGGTAACATGGAGGTAACATGGACAACCAAGATGTTCAGTGAATTCAGTTCAATAAAATAATTCTAAAACTCAGTGGAACAAAGAAAATGTAGGGTTGTTGGGTTCAATAGTTGGGGATTTTGGGGGGGGTTGGGTTTTGTTTGTTTTGTTATTTTTTATTTGTTGGGGAGGTTGTTGGTTTTTTGTTTGGTTTGGGGTTTTTTGTTGGGTTGGGCTTTGTTTTGTTTTGTTTTGTTTTGTTTTCCAAATGAGGGAGTCAGCTTAAAGAGAAAGGTAAGGGAATTACGGTTATGAGTGGGACAAGAAACACAAAGATGTGGGAAAGAGGGCAGGAAAATAACACCTCCCTTATGAGGAAAGGCTGAGGGATCTGGGTCTCTTCAGCTCAGAGGACACTGAGGGGTGACCTCATTATGTTTATAAATAGATGAAAGGCAAGTGTTGGGAGGGCAGAGCAAGGCTCCTCTCAGTGATGTCCAGTGATAGGACAAGGGGCAATAGGTACAAGCTGGAACACAGGAAGTTCCAGGTAAACATAAGGAAACACTTTTTCACTGTGAGGGTGACAGAATACTGGAACAGGATGCCCAGAGAAGTTGTGGAGTCTTCTTCACTGGAGACATTTAAACCCCACCTGGACATGTTCCTGTCTGACCTGCTCTAGGTGGTCCTGATCTGGCAGGGGAGTTGGAGTAAATGAACTTTTGAGGTGTCTTCGAATTCCTAACAGTCTGTGTTTCTGTGAGAAGGAAAAGGGTGAAATATGATGGCCTCTTTAGGGCTAGCAGTTATTCACTTGGTTCATCTGTGTCAAGAAAATTTGACATCATTATTTGAAAAAATCACAGCACTAGTAGTAAGATAACCATTGCAACAATAACAATTATTCACTTGCAGTCAGGCATCTGGAAATGTGCGCAGTTACCAAGCAAACCTCCTCTGATGAACATACAGATGTGCATTCACACTGCTGGCACTTCAGCAAGTGGAGAAGAGGGGCTGCACCCCAAACTGGCCAGGCTGTAGTCTGTAGCAGAGGATGCAAGAAAGCTGCAAATATATCCATTGTCTGACATAATTTTTAAATCCATCTTAGAAGCAATTTTGTGCCATTAAGCCATCTTTCTGCCAGACATTCCCAGCATATAGCCTGCATTGCCTTCAACTCCTCCTACCTTTCATTTAAACCAGCAGTATTTGTTGCATAAGGTTCCAAAGCAAGAGCAAATAGTAGGATGCTGTTGCCAGAAATCACTGCAATGCTGCGGTTCAGACAGGTTTTGTTTCCTTGGCATTATCTACATGATTCAAAATTAGAACAGAACAGGTTCTTCACTTTGTGATAGTAACAGCCTTGCATAGGAAAAAGGAGTAAGAAGCCTGAAATCACTGTCTTCTCATTGCTAAGATGATATTATCATTGATAAGTTACTGAAATCCCACTTTGATACATACCTGCCACTATATACAAATACACTTCTTTACGATTTCTGTCATATTACAAAAGAGACTGGTTTCCATTGACATACTCTTTTTTTCCCCCGCCCCCCACTTCTTGAATTGGAGTTAACCTCTAATGGAACACATGGACTTAAGAAAACCAAAACAGATGACACAATCCAGGCAGCCTGAGAAATGAAACCGAAGCTTTGCTTTCAAAAAGAAGCGAGGTAAACAGCAGTAGGGCCAGCTAATTGCTGTATTCTTTAGTATAACTGTGCAACATAGCTTTCCCTGTTGGCAAAATTGCATATGGGTCTGGAGTTCCTCACCTACACCTTATTAATGATAAATCTGGGAGTCATTCCCTAAAGCATTGCCTCATCCTGTCATTGGGCTCGATTCTGAGGGCATTTTCTACTCAATTCTGTGAACCTGGGGGTGCTCAGCACTTTTCTGAGTATCACGCAGTATCACAGTATCACTAAGGTTGGAAGAGACCTCAAAGATTATCGAGTCCAAACTGTCACCACAGACCTCACAACTAGACCATGGCACCAAGTGCCATGTCCAATCCCCTCTTGAACACCTCCAGGGATGGTGACTCCACCACCTCCCTGGGCAGCCCATTCCAATGACGAACAACTCACTCAGTGAAGAACTTTCTCCTCACCTCGAGCCTAAACTTCCCCTGGCACAGCTTGAGACTGTGTCCCCTTGTTCTGGTGCTGGTTGCCTGGGAGAAGAGACCAACCCCTTCCTGGCTACAACCACCTTTCAGGTAGTTGTAGAGGGCAATGAGGTCACCCCTGATCCTTCTCTTCTCCAGGCTAAACAATCCCAGCTCCCTCAGCCTCTCCTCATAGGGCTTGTGCTCAAGGCCTCTCACCAGCCTTTTTGCCCTTCTCTGGACACGTTCAAGTGTCTTGATGTCCTTCCTAAACTGAGGGGCCCAGAACTGGACACAGTACTCAAGGTGTGGCCTAACCAATGCAGAGTACAGGGGCACAATGACCTCCCTGCTCCTGCTGGCCACGCTATTCCTAATACAGGCCAGGATGCCATTGGCCTTCTTGGCCACCTGGGCACACTGCCAGCTCATTTTTAGACAGCTGTCAATCAGCACCCCCAGGTCCCTCTCTGTTTGGCAGCTCTCCAGCCACTCTGACCCCAGCCTGTAGCTCTGCATGGGGTTGCCATGGCCAAAGTGCAGCACCTGGCACTTGGACTTCTTGAATGCCATCCCACTGGACTCCGCCCATCTGTCCAGTCGGTCGAAGTCCCTCTGCAGAGCCCTTCAACCCTCTAACTGACCAACATCTGCTCCCAGCTTGGTGTCATCTGCAAATTTGCTGATGACTGACTCAATCCCCTCATCCAGAACATCATTGAAGATGTTAAAGAGATGGGACCCAGCACTGATCCCTGGGGAACACCACTGGTGACTGACCTCCAGCTGGCCATAAGCTGGATAATGTGCAATCATTTTACTGCAAACAACTCTGCCTTCTGGTATTATTATTATTACTATTGTTGTTGTTGTTATTCCTTTAAAAATAGCATTTTCTTCCTGGAAAAAGTTTTTTAAAAATCACCAATAATTTCTTCAGTTAGAAAGAATTTCTTTGCTCTCTTTCCTTTGTCAGCACACACCTGACTGCTGCTGTGGCTGACACCAATAGCCTTTGTTCTATTTACTTTAAAGAATAAGCCATTGCTGTTTGATTTAGTTTTTCATTTTTAATGTGTAAGCACTCTCTTGATCCTGCATTCCAGAGAAAAGGAGCTGAGTTCCTTCAAATATAATGCAGGGTGCCTCTGAAGCCAGAGTTGTAGATGTAAATCACCCTAAAAAAAAAATTAAAAAAATTAACAAACCAACAAACAAAACATGTGAGCACCAAGTTCCCCTGGCAGCATTAATTTGACAGATGTATCTCAGCCCAGCCAGTCACTTTTCATTTAACTGTCATTACAGTTGTTTAACGCTTCTAGATGCATTGAACTAGTATAGCTTTTTATTCTAAAGGTCAGCCACTCATACCAAAGATTAAAAAGATATTTAATGTAAACAAAACATGAAACCAGAGGTGGCTTTCATCAGACCTGACTTGAACTAGCTGGGCAAGATGAGGTCCATTAATAGACAGGTTCTAAACTTTGAAGAAAAAAATCGCAGAATCACAGAAACATTCAGGTTGGAAAAGACCGTCAGGATCACCAAGTCCAACCGGTGACCCTACTCTACCAGGGTCACCCCTAAACCATAGCCCCAGGTACCACATCCAAATGACCTTTAAACACATCCAGGGTTGGTGACTCAACCACCTCCCTGGGCAGCACATTCCAATGCCTGACCACTCTTTCCATGAAAATTATTTTCTTACTATCCAGTCTAAACCTACCCAGTCACAGCTTGAGGCCATTCCCTCTTGTTCTATCATTAATTACCTGCTGGACACAGCATTTCTAATACAAGCCAGGATGCCATTGACTTTCTTGGGCACCTGGGCATACTGCTGGCTTGTATTCAGCTGCTTGTTGACTAGAACCCCCAGGTCCCTTTCTGCTAGACAGCTTTCCAGCCACACTTCCCCAAGCCTGCAGCACTGCTTGGGGTTGTTGTGATCCAAGTGCAGGACCTGGCACTTGGCCTTGTTAAAGCTTATATCATTAACATTGGCCCATTGATCCAATCTATCCAAGTCCCTCTGTAGAGCCCCCTTACCCTCAGGAAGATTAACACTCCCACCTAACTTGATGTTATCTGCAACATTCTTGTCAGGGCCTTATTAATTGCAAAAGATATAAAGAGCTATGTTGTCCTTTATGCTTGTATTCATTTTAAGAACTAATGCTATCACAGTTACACAAGGAAGATTTGAATATGTGTACAGGAAAACAAAACCCTTTGAAGAGTAAGACTTAACATTTATTTCCTAAAGGAGAAAAGGACACTGATTTTCTCTCAGGAAACTCAGGGCAGTTGATCATGGGGGAAGAACCTGGTTTTAAATTATCAATTATGAACACACAATCCCAGGTCCTTGATCTCAAAGGCACTCTCCAAGTCCTTCTACTGGAGGTGCCTAATGAAGCTGTGATGGGTACTCCAGGATTTAATGTCCAGAGAGTAATGCTCAGTGCAGAGCCCTGCTATCTGAAGCTGCTGGATCCTTCCCTCATATCACTGACAGAGGAAGAAAAATGATCTGCAATGACTAAGTTAGGTGTCAGTAGATGATGTCTCTTCTCTGCTTGAAATAGTCCAGTGCAGAGCCACAAAAATGATTAAGGGAGTGGAACATAGTCCTTACGGGGAGAGACTGAGGGAGATGGGGCTCTTTAGCTTGAAGAAGAGGAGGCTGAGGGGTGACCTCATTAATGTTTATAAATATGTAAAGGGTGAGTGCCAGGAGGATGGAGTCAGGCTCTTCTCAGTGATGCCCAATGACAGGAGAAGGAACAATAGGTAGAAGTGGAGGCATAGGAAGTTCCATGTAAATATAATGAATTTTTTTTTTTTTTTTTCACTGTGAGGGTGACAGAACACTGGAACAGGCTACCAGGAGGGGTTCTGGAGTCTCCTTTTGTGGAGATATTCAAAACCTGCCTGGATGTGTTCCTGTGTGATCTGGTACAGGTGTTCCTGCTCTGGCATGGGGGGTTGGATGATCATTTGAGGTCTTTTCCAACCCCCAGCATTCTGTGATTCTGTGATGCCTCTAGACAGCTCACATAAAACCAGTCAAAAAGGAAAAAAAATCTCCCTTTCTTGTTCTTTTCTTTCTCATTTTTGGAGGGAGGAAGCACAACAACACTGCCCAAAATCTGGGGAACCCACTAAGCAAGAATTTTCCTTCTCTGGCCAGACTGCTTTAATTTTTTGCTGCCAGATGAACAAAGCAGCTGCTATGTCCAAGAGGATTGAAAACAAGGTAACAAATGTGAAATTAAATAGGATTTTAGTTTGATTTGGTTTTGTACAGGACCAAACTACAGCAACAGCTGCTCATGATGTAAACACAGTTCTCTTTAGTATGGAAACCACCCAAACAAGTTGTTTGAATTGTTTGATCCTCAGAAAGGGTAAGACGTTTATATAAATCCTACACTTCATCTGGAATAGCAACACAGCAACACCTTAATCCAAATGACATGGGGACTAATCTTTCAGACTCTTTGTGCAAAGACTTCCTGATTAATTCCTTGCATCAGAAACAGTACGATCACCTATTTTTAAGTGCATTCATCTGATGCAAATATTTACAGTTCTTCATTACACGGTGCCAGTCCTTGGATCTCTTAACAGATTTCATGATACCCTGCCCACATAGTGATCCTGTAAAAAACTTTAGGGATATACAGGAATCGCTGTCATGTATCTGACTATGATAAGGTAAAAGGGAACAATTTTTCAGGTAGGCTTTCGAGTACTTTACAGTTCCAGAAAGCAGAAATTGCAAAGTGTCCTTCCAAAGAAGAGAACGGTCTGAAAAAAAATGGTATCACAGCAAACCACACTGATCATAGGGAATTTGACTGTGTATCACGAGTCACCCATATCTAATCTTCAAAATGTTCAGTCTGGTTTATATACCACAAAGCATAAAAATCCAAGCAAACAACAACAGAATTTTTTTTTCCTCTTATTTTTCATGTCACTTAGCAGTTTAAGTCTAGGGTCAATATATTTTATTGCCTTTTTCTGGGGTAAAAGAAGAGCTCGGCTAAAATTTCCTTAATTTTTCATGTTTTGTGAGAATGAAAAAAAAAAAAAATCCAGTTGGAAGCTTGGCTTTGAGGAGTCTATTGTTTTTCTTCTTATGGAATGCTGAATGATGTGAAATTTTGCTATCAACTGAAAAGCCATTTCGAGTGAAAAGCAACTTCCAGTGTAAAAAAATCCTCAGTTCCCTTTTGAATGCAGATTTTCAGAATGTTTACACAAAAATTCTGTGCATTTCAAGACACATTCATACTTCTCCATCTCGTTAAACAAGGCTATGCAGAGGCTTAACTTTAAGTGTTTGTTCAAGTGTTTTGCTGCAGAGGACCCTCTGAGTCCTTGATGGAAGAAGGCATTGTTGTGGGGATTTCAGACCTCGAGGCAGGAAGGAAATTGCACATGTGACACCTTGCGAAGGACAGAAAATAACACTGTCTTTTTCGGGAAATACAGAAGAGAGTTTTTCCTTGGATTCTAAATGGACAAATTAATGGTCATCAGCAAAGGCAAGGGGAGAATAACAAAATATAGAGAGAAAGGGGATAACAGAAGAATAGCTGTCTTTCTTCTTAGAGGCTTTACTGAAATGCTTTTAACAATTGCCTTTGGATAAAGAAGAATTCCTGAATGATTTTGCAAAACAAAGTAGAACTGCAAATGAAAGCAACACTCAGGCAACCAAAGAAGATGTTTCCCAACTCAAACCCAGTAAAACAAAAAAAAAGCAGGGGGGGTGGGGAGGAACTGCGGGGGTGAGGAATGTGTGACTATAAAAGAAAATAAATAGGAAGAGTTTTTTAGAGGTAAGGAAATGTCTTGTAAAGGTGAAAAAGCAGTTTTATTTCCTGATGTTACAGTGGTACATCTATACTTTCAGTGTTCCACACCCTAACTTGGTGTGGTTTGTAAAAGATTTGTCCTTTCACCCTACTGCTGCTATTTTGAATACCAGTAGCAGTGTTTTTCTCCAACCTAAGACATGTATATTCACTGCTCTTATTGAACAAAGCCAGAGGACAAAATCAGTGACCCATTGCCATCAGCTCACCTAGAGCTGTATACAGAAACCTAAGACTATCTGCAATGCCTTTAAACTTGTTCCCTCCATGCATCTGAGATGTCTGCACTTCATCAGAACTGCAGTGGGCTACCCTCCTATCTATTGCTCAGCCTTGTTTTGTTGGGGGCTTTCTGCCACCCACACTACATGCTCTTGGGAACACTTCTTTGTTACTTTCTGAAACCCTTATCCAGTCAGTAAAACCCCTCGTCCATCCCTGCATGTAGCATCTGGATTGTTTTTTCATTTGGGATTTCTGAGTGAGCAATTGTGCAATGTTTGGATGACTTCCATTTTTGCACCCAACTGCACATATTTCCTCTGAGGACTGGGCATCCTGATGGTCCTTGCCTCATCCAAGATTACCTCATTTAGAGGCATTGTGCAAACAGCTTTAGTCTAGCATTGTGGGGCATAAGCTGTGCTTACTCGCACATAAATGCCACTAATAAAGACAGTGAGTGACTGAATCATAACTATTCAAGTACCCAACAAAATGTCTTTTACTGAAGACCCTTGCATTAATCATTTTCCTATAGTCATGGAAGACTATGGGAAGAGCCACTCAGAGAAGGGCACCAGTCAGAACACCTTTCAGCCTAGTTGTTTCTGCCGATCTCCTGCCCACTAAACATATTAGGCACACCATGCCATAGGCTTTGGACTGGGAAACAGCCAGGACCTCAGCAGTGATCGCTGCAGGGCATTGTCAATGAAGTTCCCCAAAAATGTGCCCAAAAAGTATGTGGCAATCCCTGATATCTCAGCTTGGAGTTCAACAAAAGGGGGTGCAGCCTGACTCAACCACGAAAGACTTGCTGCATTCAAACATTGTTATAGAAAGTTCCACAAAAACAATTGAAAAGAAATATATTTATTGCCCATATTCCAGAAAGCTGACTGAATAAGCAATGGATGTTACTTGTCATAGGACAGATAAAATTATCTGCCAGAGTAAGAATTTATTCATGGTTTAACTTCATTAATTCAGGAGATCCAGACCTGGCACTCAGAGGCTTCAGTTCCACAAACACTTTGGTCTGGTGCTGAGGCCAAAAGAAGCAATCCCATTCTCCCATCACCTTCATTTTTTTCTGGCTCAACATTGCTCTCTTCCTTGTTCTGGCATCAGAAGGTGCCTGTCAATGCAGTGGACCAGAGGGGAATGGACTCGTGTTTGAGGCAGCCAAGACACTTTTCCTGGCATAGTGTTCTCCTGGATGAGTTTCCCTGGCCACAGCACTGTGCAGCTGCATGAAACCTTGTGGTGGCACCAGGGATGGCATGGTATCAAGGGGCCAAGGGGGAAATATGCACAGGGGCAAGGAGAAAGCAGGACTGCATATTGCAATGGCAGTTCCCTCTGCTAACTTAACTTGTTTGAGAATGACTGTGGCATCAGAATCATTTTGTGTTGCTTTAGCCTGCAAATTCACCGACCTGTTTTGGAAGTGCATCCTCCACAGTGCTGTTCTATAAATGGGTAAGAGGATGGCACTTACACAGGATATTTATTGAAGCAATTGCATAGAGCTTACACAATGAAAATACACAGAACATGCAAAGAGTATGCAGCACCAAAAGAAGTGTGGCCAGCAGATTGAGAGGTGAGTCTGCTGCTTTGCTCTGGCAAGACCTGTGTCTAGCTCTGGAGTCCTCAACACAGGAAGGATGCGGACCTGATGGAGAGGGTGCAGAGAAGTGCCACGAAGATGGTTGGGTGGCTGGAACACCTCTCCTGTGAGGACAGGATGAGGGAGCTGGGCTTGTTCAGCCTGGAGAAGAGAAGGCGCTAGGAAGATCTACTAGAGACCTTCCAGTACCTGAAGGGGGCCTAGAAGAAGCCTGAAGAGGGACTGTTAACAAAAGTCTGTAGTGATAGGATGAGGGGCAGTATTTTTAAAGCAGCAAAGAAGAGATTTAGATTGGATATTAGGAGCAAGTTCTTTACCATGAGGATGGTGGAACACTGGAACAGGTTGCCCAGGGAGGTGGTTTAGGCCCCATCCTTCAAAATATTCAAGGTCAGACTTGACAAGGCTGTGGGCAACCTGTTCTAGTGGAGGATGTCCCTGCTCACTGCAGGGAGTTTGGATTAGATAGCCTTTGGAGGTGCCTTCCAACACAAACCATTCTATCATTCTATACATGTAATAGTTTTATTATTGGGTTTAACTATGTTAATAATGAATACCCAAATTTGGAACTCAAAAAGCTGCATTTTATAAAACACTGGCATAACAATGTGTGATCCAGAATGGGAAATGGACCTAAGTTAGGACTGATCATTTAGTTCTCCCATAATCCATGGCTACCAAGAGATACAGAAGAACTGCTGTTGAAAAGGGCCTATTGAAAAATACATGCCAAAATAATCTAATTTTAACAAAATGTTTAAATAAAGAATATTTGTTTTTCTCAGTTAAATTCTGGGTAGTCTTAAATAAGGGGGGGAGGGGAAGCAATATTTTTCTGGGACCACAAAGCAGCAGTTCAGCTGCTGGCAAGAGTCCCTGTAGAGTACACAGAAGAAGAGTGAGGAATTAGGCTTGTGCTATTTTAAAAAGCTGCTTTCATTGACTGGAATTTTGTTCAGTAGACTGCAGTATGTTAACAACAGGAGAGTATTTGACATTTTTTTGCAGTTCTTAGAACTTTCATATTTCCTAGCGCCACTGAGACTAAATATTAAGTATTGCCTCAGTGATGCTGTTTGTTCTGTGCAGAGGATGGACTGATCTTTTAACATCCAACTACCTTGGCACACTCTTGGGTTTACACACTGCTATTTTAATCTTTCATGACACCAAATGCCATGTTGCAGGTGGCGCCAAGTGAGAATAAGGGTGCGGTTTCTCTTCATTAACACCTTTCCAGACAGTGGGACTTTTTTTACTTCGCTCCTGAGTGCAGGAAAGTAGCATGAGAAGAACAACACCTCCAGTGCTTTCACTTCTACTTCCTGTCTCCTCCTCTTTTCTCTCTATATCTTTTTCTTTCTCTCGGCCATGGCTTACTGAATTCCCCTCTTCCAACAAAGCTTTCTGCTTTTCTCCTTCTTATAATAACATGGTCCACCTTACCCCTATCAATTCTCTCTGTCCCCACAATCCTGATTACAACCAAGACATCCTAGCTCCCTACAACATTCTCCTGGAGAATGGTGACATGGTTGGGGGACAAGCATGAGTATCCACTTCCAATTGATCCCCATCACACTGACAAGGTAGAGGACTGTGCAGGATGCAACTTACAGACACAAGGGTGTCTATAAGACGTATCCTGCCAAAGACCAAAGAGAACAGAGGTCAGGAGAAAGGCAATGAATGTAGGCCATGTGGCAGTAAATTTGCATTGCAAAGGCTACACAGAAATGGGAAAGGGGTGGGGGGAAGAATTGTTGCTATTGTTTAGGATTTCTAGTGCCTTCTAACTGTTTTTTGTTTTCCCTTGTAGTGAGGAAGTACAATATAAGGCTGACTATTAACTGACAAGTAGGCACACCAAATCTGCTTCTTGTCCTCTTGGGCAGTGGTCCCTAACTCTTGGCTGAGACAACATATTGAGCATCAGATTCCTCAACATTACTTGGAGCTATCTGGGAGAGAAGAGTACAGCATCAGACATCATTTGTGCTGAATTACTTCTTTAATACATTGCTCAGTGCTGGTGGAATCTGGGATTCTCTGCTTGGCCAAAAGACATGAGAAAGAGAAAGAAAAAGACAAGGTAGAAGAGGAGTTGGGACAGTCTTTCTTGGTACCTGAAACCTCATCTTTTTCACTGCAGCAAACCCTGAGAAAGAAGACTGGGCAATTGTTTGCTTTCAGTGCCTTCCACAAATTCCTTTCTTGGGGTCATGAGAAGATAACTATAATCTCTGCACTACTTATAAGTTCCTGGTGCCAAGGTGCGTTTTATGGAGTAGCTAGGAAAGTCATGGCTTTGTTTATAACAAAATCCAAGCAAATGTAATACACCAAACAAACAAAAGCCTGGAAACATAAGAAAGTAATTCAGAGAACACAGAGCTATTCACCTTGTTTGGGGTGATTGTTTTCTTTAATTTATAAGGAATAATTTAAAATACTCTGGAGTTTGGAGTGCCCCCACACATCTATTTATGTTTCGAGTAGTAAAGAAAATTATCCACGAAACACTAGTTAGGTTGCAATGTACTGCGGAACTGTAGCCGCTGATAGGACGAATTCCCACTGACCAACGCTGAAGTGATTTCCCTCCTATATTCAACTGTAGTAATGATGCTGGAAAGAAATTATCTGTTCCTCTGGTGTAAACATCAGCAGCAGTAACATTTATTCAGCACAAAAGAAGGGCTGTCCAAGGAACGAAGACAGATACACAAGTTGGCTTCACAGATAAAGTAATCCCAGTCACCCAGACTTGAAGTGAAACGTGCATTTATGGACAGTATTGAGAGCATGGACACTCTCCAGATTCAGATTATAAAGGGTATACACAGATGAGTTAATCCTTTTCACTGCACAACCTGATTGTGGCTAAGTGAGAGATGATCTATCTTAAGCGATCTTAACTTTGAATCTCCACTTGCGTTCAAGGGCTAAGATCTCGTATAGATCACATCTCCTACATGGAAAAGGAGGAGAAATACTTTTACCAGCTTCTTGCATCTGCCAGAATTGGGTCAATGGCTCTCTTCTTAAGCGTAATAGGTTACCTCAGGTTTACCCTAGTACACTGACAATGTGCTCTCCTTCCTACTGAGACCCCACAAGTTTCATGTCTCTCTTAATGTGCTGTGAGACGAGTACCTGCAGCAGCACAGCTTGCCTTGCAAGTTGTCAAGGCTACCCTGAAAAGTCTTCTCTCCTTTTCTCTGCTTCATGTATCCTTTTCTTGGTATGCAAATGTCAGCAGTTGTAACCTACTGTAGGGAGGCATCTGGCAGTGATGGCTGCCACAAAGGAGGAGGCTTTTGCTGAAGATGCTCTGCCAGCAGCGTTATGCAGACTCCCCTTCTCAATTCACATTTTCTTGGCACCTACACCCCTGTCTGACTGACTTTTAAATGGGCAAAAAGTCAAACCAACAGATGGGCTGAGTGGCAGGCAACCAAGACGCTATGAATGTACATTGTCTCGGTGTGGAGAGTCAAATTGCCAGTCAGGAATATCCAAGTAGCTGCCTGTCACAGAGCTATGTGACGACAGCGCAGAGATATGCCATGAATAACCAAGTTTGAATGGCTACAGCAGCATTTGTAGACAGAAAAAGTACAGTAAAGTGGTGTTGCAGCTGACCACACTTGGGAGGAATCCAGGAAGGAATCTAGGAATTAACTGCAATGGAGAAAGGCCAGTCCAGTGAAAGAACAACTTTTTTCTCACAAAGGGACTGTCACCATCCTCCATCATGATACCTCCTGGAATCCCAGCAGAAGAATTTACACAGAACAAGGCAAGCAGCAGACAAAAGTTTATCTTTTGTCTCCCAGGAGCCCTCTAAAATTAGTACAAAACCCCTAATGCATTAAATGTGTTTTTATTAAATGGCTCAATAAGCTTTGTACAGCATGCACTGGCCTCTGCATGCATGGTGTGAGCAGACTAGCCTAGCCAGTCTAGTTACCAAGGAAACAGGTTTTAAACTTAAAACTTAGGTAGTCAGAATGACAAAGAGATCTTAACAGTTTTTTGGAATGTGTCTGTCTTCTGAAGAGGCAATGTGGAATTTGGCTTTCACAATCCTCTTGACTGTGGTCACAGGGGCAGTGGAAAACGTTGTTGCATTGTTCACCCTAACTCACTTGGTCTAAGAGAAGAGAAAATAGACTATATAACAAAATGTCATTATGCACCATCATCTAGTACTTTATCTTAAAATAAATCAAATCAGGGTGTTAATTAGACAAGGATTTCCTTTCTTTGAGGGAGCAAATCAATCACATTTTTTTTCTGTCCTGAAATGAGGAGATTTATTTTTTTTAACATAAATCTTTTAAGCTCTAGTGCTATGGCTTTATAGGAAGAGGAAATTGATCTCAGCCATTCCCTGACAGAGTGGCAATGAACAAAAAATACCTTTCTTACAGAATGCAGTCATTAGTTCCTTCTCTTAATTTGGCCTTGAATGCATCTGACTGAATTATTAAAATAATTTCATCCCAAAATAACAGTTTGTAGGACAAACTTAATTAAGTTCCAGCACTTCATGGAATAACAACATGCCCTTGTGGCCAGGAGAGCAAATGGTATCCTGGGGTGTATCAAGAAAAGTGTGTCCAGCAGGTCTAAGGAGGTTCTTCTACCTCTCTACTCTGCCCTGGTGAGACCACACCTGGAATACTGCATCCATTCTTGGGTTCTCCAGTTCAAGAAAGACAGAGAACTGCTGGAGAGAATCCAACAAAGAGCCATGAGGATGATTAGGGGACTTGAGCATCTCCCCTATGAAGAGAGACTGAGAGACCTGGGGCTGTTTATTCTTGAGAAGACTGAGAGTGGATCTCATCAGTGTGTATAAATATCTGAGAGGTGGGTGTCAAGTGGAGGGGGGCAAGCTCTTTTCTGTGGTGCACAGTAATAAGACAAGAAATAACGGAGTCAAGCTTGAACATGGAAAATTTCACCTCAACATGAGGAGAAAGTTCTTTACAGTGATGGTGACAGAGCACTGGAACAGGCTGCCCAGGGAGGTTGTGGAGTCTGTTTCTCTGGAGACTTTCAAAATTCACCTGGATGCATTCCTGTGCAGACTACCCTAAGTGATCCTGCTTTGGCAGGGGTGTTGGACCTGATGATCTCTGGAGGACCCTTGCAACCTCTAATATACTGTGATACTGTGACTGAGGAATGAAAAACCATGTCCTACACTTATTGCTCTGTATCAACTCCTATGCTTAAATAACCATGTGAGGGCCATTGTAAGCCCCTGCAACATGCTGGTCATCTCACCTCCCCTATTCTCTGCCACCTGACCAGCTTTCCAAGTCCAGGCAGTGACAGGTTACTACTGTTCACTGCCTGCCACACTGACCCAGCCACTGCTCCCTTCCTTAAAAGCAGCAACAAAACCTGCACTGTGAGCTGAAGCACTTTCCATTTTCTCATTTCACAGCCCCTCCAGAGTACACAAACTGGGCATGGAAAGCTTGAAAAAAATCATTTGGTGCATGTAAAGGAAAAAAAAAATAAAGAGAGAGAGAGAGAGAGAGAGAAGGAACTCTGCTGAAGTGTCATCTCATCATTTGGAAATACCAAAAAAAAAAAAAAAAAAAGGAAGAAAAGAAATAAGTAAAGTTACATCCTCTGTAGGACAGTGCAGTGAAAGCTGTGAAATTACTGCTTGACCTCCACTTTATTTGATCAACCTGTCTACACTGTCAAAAACCTCAATTTGATTTCTCTGCTAAAATAGCACCACTGCTTTTTGCAGTAGCGTAACAATATCGATGCAGATTGAGATCTTCAGCATTGTTTCTTTAAAATTTCTCAGGTTATGATATCCTGGCAGTTTAGAAATACAGGGGAAGGGCTTCATTTAGTAATGTTCACACTGCATCTACTCCTTTTGAAGGGCCTTTGGTGCCAGCAGTGGTCAGTGGTAAATAACTCACACAAATACACCCTTTTAAACAAACCTTGAGAGGAAATTACAGTGGGCTTAATACAATGCTCAGTCATAACTAAGCAATTCTACCAACTTCAGTGGGGCTGCATAAAAATAACTGCTAGCAAAACTTGGCTCAGAAACTTAAAAAGAAAAAAAAAAAGGAAAAAATAAAATAATCTCTAAACCACAACAAGCATGAGCTTCATTTTGCAAACAATTACTTAACTCACCAATGCATCAGTGATAAAAACAAACCTCCCCCATTCCCCAGTCAACAACAACAACAAAAATTAGAAAAGCAAAATTGCCTATGCAGGGTAAACTACACACAAATAAACTAGAAGAGGAAAAATATATTAATGAATCTTCTTTTAAGAGGTAAACAAAATGCTTTCTTCTTGCCAAGGAGGCATGCATCAAAATCAAACAGGGGATCCCAGAAAGTGGAGCACAGCATAGAAGCCAATAAAGCCTCTTTAGTGCTGCAAATGAAGCAGACACAATCTGAGCGATTGATGCACTGCACAGTCAGTGAAGGAGTGAGTGGAGGGGCCAGCGGCCTGCTCAGTGCGGGGAAGCTATGTGAGCAGCCCAGCCAGAGGAGCTGCCAGGGGCCACTCCACCCCAGCAGCTGCCTTTGAGGAAGGGGCTAAAATCCCTCAAGGGTCCTGCTCTGGCCCTTTCAGTGGAGAGAACACAATGACGGAAAGAATTGTCCAAGGCTGAGATTGATGTTTTGTGACATTCCCCACTGGTGTGGCTGGTTGGAGTGGGAGCAATTTGAACAGAGCCTGGCAGATGATTCATCCATCCCGTTAGCTCTTCCTGTCCCAGCAGCTAGGGAGGACAGCATACATTTCTACACTGCTTTTGTACCCACAGCTGTAAAGGCTGTGGTGTTTCCCACATAATGAAGCACGTTGCTCTGTGCTTAGCTGGAGGTTTTTATTTCTTCCCTGAAAGGCTCCTGGAAAACCTGAAATGCAAAAGGAAATAAATACCAAGAAAATATATATCTCAATTCTTGTTTCCTTGAGTCAGGGTTCAAAAAGAGCTTTGTAGAGCTCTTGCCCTCACTACATCTCAGCCATATGAATTAATGTGACAATTTAAGCAGATGCACTAACAGAGGTGCACAGCTGGTGGGTCAAGCACTGAGGCAGGAAGATGAAGTCTTCAGTGACTGACAAAAGATGGAGATGCATTGATATTTCTGTTTTCATTCAAGGGACAATATTTTTCTGCCTTGTGGATCTTCTGTGCTAGAGGACAAGTAAAATAGTCACCCACTCACCAGCAAAACAAAACAAATAACATCCTTCAAATGTATGTCAACTGGTGCACTGACATATCAAGCTATATTTGAATGCACACAAAACTTGAGATTTCTTGTCTGGTAACATGTATAATTAGGCCTTTATCACTGTAAATGGTAAGAATGGAGTGCTGCTTCTGCAGAAGAGGAGAACTGGAGCATTTAACTTAACAGCATGGGAGAACTTCACCCACAGAGCAATGATGCATCTCACACACCAAGAAAGTACATTGTTGCTTTATACATCAAATTGAGAACAACACAGTGGGAAATGACAGAATTGCTGGAGCTTAGGGACAGGCAGTTCAATGACTAGAGTCGGTAAAGGCAAGTCCAAATATCAATTAGGTTCTTCCAAACACAGCCCCTGGATATTTCTCCTAACCTGCATGTGTGGAAATGAATGAAGGTCACAGATATAACCCAGCAATGGAATTCTCCAAGTACATCACATAACAATTGTGCCTGTTAACTACCAGAAGGAAGGTTTCCAGTATGAAAATTATGCTGTCTTGAATTCCTTTGCAGTACCACTTTTCTGATTCTGAAGGCATTGGACTACATCTGCTCAATTAGAAACCTCATTTTCTTTATTCCTTTAGAAACAGAAAAATCCTGGGGTCTTCCTTAAGAGAAATACAGACAAAGTCAGTAAAGTAACGAAATGTTTGCATTGTCCAAGTATTTCCTGAGAAATAGCAAAACCATTATTTGATTGAAATAAAGCAGAATCTGCATCAAAGGCAGAGAAGGAAAATACTAATCCTCTTTTGTCAAGTTTGTTACTAAGAAAAGACACTGCTCAAACTAGAAATACTTCAATATTTGTTCTTTAGATAAATAAGGTTAAATTTTAACCTTTACTCTTCTGAAGCCCTTAGAGAAACATTCATTTATCTGCAGCTGAAATTAATATTGGATTGCTTTGATGATTCATTGGCTAAAGGCAGAAACTAGACACGAAAATTCCTCTCTGCTTGCATTGACACAATGAAGAGGAACCAACAAAAAGTCATTTAAAAGCAGATTAGCCTTGAGAAAATGGGCAGTCATTGTTGTGTTTGATGTTCTAGGAAAAAAAATATGTTCTTTGTGTATCCCACTTACAAATCAAGATATTTATACAGAACAACTTGATAGACAAATAACTGACTCTAATTGTATTTCCTGAGGTACTGCTCAAAAGCTATCTTATACCACAACACAGAAAGGCCTTTGAAGGACATAAGGTCCAAAAACCAAAACATCGAAAATATATAAACAACTTCACAAATGACTCTGAGTCAGAGATTCAATTGCAGTAAATCACCGCGAATACAGTGGTGGCCTATTCCTAATCTGTGGCACGGAGAGCCCCAGGGTTTATCTTTGTGCAACAGCTTGTGATATTTAGACTGCAAATTGGCAGCAGTGAAAGAGCAGTCTGTGGGTATGTTATAGGTAATCCAGGTGACCCTGCTAAGGGCAAGCTCAGTGTAAACTTACTTTCCAGTGCCTCTGCTTATACCCTGATTCCATGGCAAGTGCAAGATAACTTGAGGTAATCACTGCTCCACAGGGAAGGGGTAAACATCTCACAGCTATCTCTAGGTCAGATTAAGTAAAATGATAGCTATGACAGTGTAGTTACTGTATCCCTTATTCTCCCCTGTCTCTGTAGCTTATTTAAGCATACACACATTTACATGAACGATGACAGCTTCACCTAGGTTTATCACACTGCTGAAGTAATGGCATAGAATACCACTCACTGAATTTTCTGGTCCTTATGCAGGATGGCAACACCTGTCCAAAAGGTTTGATGAGAACCTGGCTATTTTTTGGATTCATCATGTTGAATGTGGAGTTTAATCTGCAGTTCAGTAAGAGCACTCTTCAGCAAATGACATGAGTTTTATCTGAGAGCACCAGCCTCACTAGTTCCTTTCTCTTTGATAACTGCATTTAAAACAGGTCAACTGTCAATAAAGAGCTAATGATACATAAAATATAGTATTTTTTTTTCCCCAGGAGTAACTTCTTTGTCAGATAGGGTCATAATGTATTGTAGCACCCAAACTTAGACCTTGGAGACCTCACAGGAGATAACTGGGAGACCTTTCCAGACATTTAGTGTACAAATTTGTCCAAAAAGCCATTATGCCTGCGTGAGAGGAAAGTTTTAAAAATAATTAGGATCACATATTAACTCTACTGCTTTAAGGTCAGACTTTTCATATATAAATATTCTAGTGGAAATGAAGTATATCCCTTTATGCATGTTTCATCATTTGATCAGCTATTTTAAATTAAAGGTAAACTTATAAGTTATATTACAAGATCTAAGTCTGGAACCTTTTGCTTGGACAAAAATTCCATGATGGAATTTGTCCAAGGTAAAATGGTAGGCCTGGATGCTCACCTCTGAACTACAGATCACTCAGGCTAACAAATGAATGGGGAAGTAACAACTGCATTGTTTGGTACACCCGCATTTTCAGGCAGGAATCTTTACTTAATGAGAAGGGAAACTATTTTTAGGAGCAGTAGCAGAAATTTCAAAGGTTAAGACAGAATAAAATATTAATGTTTCATTCCTGTCAAATGTGGGAGTTCAATTTGACTGGTCCTTCGGCAGCAAGCATTTTTCCAGGTAAGGGAATCCTGTTCACTTATTTAGGCCCTCCTCATATTTGCACTAATGGATGTTTCAAGGTGTGTCTAATTTCATCTTCTGCCTCCTCCATTTACAATATGTAAGCATAGTCTGATGTTTATATCTTCTTCCTTGTGTAATAGCTAGTATTTTCACAGTAGTGCTCCTCAGCCTCTACATGTACCTTCTACATTCAGTTCAGCACTTACTGATGCATTTTTACAATTGTGTTTACTACTCACTTTAAGCAGAAGGGAAAAGAGAAGATGCAAAGAAGTCCTGTAAAGCGATACTGAGGATGAAGCAGACTTTTCAAAAACCTTTGGCAGCCACATGTTCAACACACAAAACTGTGTTGCCTAGTAATATGGAAAAAGAAAAAATGAGGCTGTGATTCATGTGAAGCAATGTTATGTATCATATCTATCCCACAGGTTTATCTGTCCCTAGCTCAAACATTGTAAAACATGTTTAGTTTGATACCTAGATTGGACACATCACAATAATAACTTTTTAAAATGTTGAATCTCCACAGTGATCTGTATCTTCAAAAGTGAATGGTGAAATTTTCTGTCCCTATTATTTTACTATGCCATTAAGATACTTCAGTTAAGTCCTGTTTCCAGAAGTCCAATTCCCACTAAACGCCACAAATTGTACCAGTAAATAAGAAATATCTGTCATCAACTGTAACTTAAATATTTAGGGCTCCTAAATAGCAAACAATCTCTGTGTGCAGACTCTTTCACAGACATATCCCCCAGGAAAAGCCAAGTGCAAGTCAGGTGAGTCTTGCAGGCCATCTTCATGTCTCTGCAAGAGCTGGCTAAAGACGACAAAGCCATCTGGGAATGACTGAAGCAATAGTAATATACTGAAATATTTGGTAGGTGATTTGTCTCCCACAAAGCATGAAGGTGTGCATCTCTGGGCAAATCTGTTCCTTTTGTACTCTTCAGCAATGGCTCTCCCAAGAGAAGACTCCAGGTTGCATTTCCTCACTCTGAATAATGACAAATGAGTACAGAACTACCATAGCAAAGATTGGAATCCTTTCTTCTTGCCATAGCCTTTGACAACAAAAACTTGAGCAAGTTGAACAGTAGGAATAGGTGTCAAAGAAGGCAACTTGCTTGTCCTGCATTCATTATTTAAAGTCTATTGAAAGATGATGTCTTCTGTCATGCTCTCCAGGGACACTCTGAAGAATTTGGGAATGCTTCTAAGCTTTAGGGCACAGATAAGTGCTCAAGGTAACTTCATTCTTTGGAATGGAGTAGAAAATTTTCTAGGCATAGCCTAAAGACACCACGCACACCTCAGAGACACCTAGACCTGTACCACAAAATATAAACCAAGGTTCCCAAGAAGGCTTGAAGTCAGACTGCTTTGAACTCTTTACGTATAGTCACTGGACAAGGACTTGAGAGCACCATTCTCAGGTCAGTGCAAATGTCAACCTGTTTGGAAGCAGTCTACATTGCACCAACCTGCGCTGCGGGTGGGCCGAATGTTCAGTGGTTTCCTTTATCATCTGATTATTCAAAGATGAACCTGCCAGAGCATCTGACATCATCCTTCAAGTCATTTTATCAAACTTTTTTTTATGGTATCATACCCTATTGACAGCAGAAAAGGAGAAGATACTTTTGGATACTTGTGTTTCTCCACAGTGATTTCAGACCAAATCCATTGCTCTTTTTCTTCAAGGATGTAGGCAGTGTAAATTCAGAGACTCCCATTTTGTCTCCCCTACCAAAGCCTGCAGGCGAGCCAGTCAAGACAGATGAGAGAAGAAACTAACTGTTCTGCCCTGAGCAGCATATGTATTATTTGTGACTTATGTCTGAACTCTGTGGCTTACACGAACACTCCAGCAGTCACAAACAGGACTGCTCTTCAGGCCATTTTCAGTGAAAGAAACTGAGCTTACCATAATAACAAAGTTTTGTCTTCTTAAGATAAAGTTGTACGAGTATGGTCCTTGAGCCATCCCCACAACATAACTATGAAAGCATCAACCCATTTAATGGTAGATGTGACCAGGTAAGTATGACTTAAAACATGATTTACAGAGACATCATGTCTCCCCCTGTGCTCTTCTCCTGATTTGGGGGCCATTGGATGACAAATGAAGGCACAAACCCTGCTGCTGTATAGCAGTAAGATTCCAGAAATGCAGAGAGCAGAGAATCTCAGAAGTCCTCCCAGAATTCCCTTATTGCTGTGTTGCAGAATTCCTAGCATTACAGAGTCAGAGTAACAGAAGCCCTTAACAGATGAAGTAGCTAACAGAAGTCCCAAGCATATCCTAGCAGCATCCCTATGCTGAGGCCCTAGCTGAATCCCTAATCAAAGATAACTCTTGCTGAGAGTGGCTGTTTTTTATACTTTGTTATCAATCGCTTAACCAGTGAAATCCAAACACATATATAAGCTAAACTCTTCTCCCAGTAAGAGGTGCCAGCATGTCAAGGATGTGGCTTCTGCAGCATGTTCCAATCAAAGGGTGCCAGCATGAGGATGTTGTTCTTGGCAGACAGGGAACGTTATTGTTTTGCTCTGTGCAGCATGCTAAGGAATTGGTCAGCTAAGGAATCACACATTCTGCACACATCCAGAAGCTGCCCTCTGAACAGTGGCTGCAACACTCCTGCATCAGCAGGACTTGCATGGTATCAACAAAGACATGACACTCAGAGACTCCAACTTAAACAAAGGAGATCTCAGCAAGACTCTGCTATTAAATGGACACCAAGCTTTTTACAAACCTACTGTTTTTATTCCCTGCCCATCATCACCACAGTTCCTGTCACAAGTCAATGACTCTCACACAGGTCATTTATCTTGGTGCAAAGAGCACTGGAACAGGATCATTTGCACAAGTGTAAGTAACCCCATGGTGTGTATGACTGCACACAGAAGCCCCTAACCAATGGACACATTAAGTTCCTATCTATCTTATACCAGTGTATACTATGACTATACAACATGTACAGGGCAAGTCAGTTCTCACTAAATATGCTGTCAGGAGGACTCCTTTAGTCTTTCACTTGCTTTTAAAATAGGAATTAAAAATTAAGACCAAGTTCTGCTTTTATTTCCTCAAATATAGATACTTCACCTTTATAATGCTGGTCTTTGTATTCTTAAATAAGACTTACAATTATTTCATGATTTTTCAGAAGTTTTAAAAGGAAAGCAGGTAAGTACATGCAAAGCAGTAGGATCTATTCAGAATAAGTATGTTTCTATTTAAAACAGAATAAACTGATTTTATGTAAGCAACCAGAAAACAATCCCACTTCTAGAGAAAACAGGCACACAAATACTTTACTCCTTTCATAAATAATGTATTTTATTGCATATGGCTATTAAGGAGAGCATCCATGATCAATACAGACTAAATACAATACACTACTCTGGTTCCATTTATTCTGGTCTCCAGCAGCATCACATTTATCCTTATATACAGCGTGTACATTGGAAGACACAGCAAGATAAGTTAAGTCTCTTGTCATATCACAATAGCAAGAAATATATTTAACATCTTGATATCCAGAAACAGTATGTACCCAAAAGGAAAACACTGCTTAATAACTGTTAAAGTTATATAGCAAAAAATATTTTAAATTTAAGGTAAGTCAGGCAAAATGTACAAAGACCCAATATACATTGTGAAGTTTTAGCAAACATAACATTTATACATTTTGGTTCCATTCTGTAAACTAAATTAAGAATATAAGTATTGCATATGCCTTTGTGAAATATACAGGATAGAGAAGAATTGACTATATTGTCAAGTTTCTGTTTTAAAGTTGCTGTATGCAGTTTAGCCATTTCTTTCAGTGGCTTAATTGGTACAGAGGGCTACTTCTAATCTGAAGTTCAAAACACTGAATTCAGCAGGTACTACACTCAGTGCTGAGGGGGCATCAGGCAGAAAATGTCAAGGGTATTTGTTTTTTTAGTTCCAGATTTGAACAAGACATTTTAGAACGTCTTAGAAGCATTTAGAGTATTATTTAAAAACAAAACCAAACCCAAACTCAGATAGACTATTTGAATTTATTTTAGATCTAATATTGTATTAGTCTATGCATTGCTGTGATTTAAACCCCCCAAATTACACTGAAAAATAAAGTGTGTCATGGGGTCGGGAAAGAATTAGTTTACATTCATCTTTGTCTTGTAATACAATCCTCAGTTCTAAAAATTCAGCATGTAGGAAGACCACACTGCCATTCATTACATTTGTAAGACATTGATTCTTGTCTTCCTCAGAAAAAAAAATAAAAATCAAACCCAAAAGATAATGCATTGTTAATAGTGAAGTACACGTTCCACCAAGCACAATGATTAAAAAACAAAAACAAAACAAAAAACCACCAAGAAAAAAACAACCTCTCGCATAACTCAAATAACTTAGTAATACTTACATGTCTGTCAGAGCAGGCACTGGGAAGGTACCATTAAAATGTAAATGAACTCCTCAAAAAATGTATTGAAGGAGAATCAAGGTGGCATGACATTCTGCTAGTCTGGTGCAACAGCTCTGTCTGACATCTGTGACAGTAGCTGCCACATCTCTTGTATATTCAGGCTACTGGAAATGTAATGCATGGGTAGCCTTGAAAAGAACTTGGGATAAGTGATTGCAATGGTGGTTCTTCCCTGTCATAATGCCTACAGCTGCAATGGTGCTTTCCTGATAAAAGGCAAATATCAAGAGTTTCTAGATGGCAAGATAATACTGTGTTAATATTAGCGCTTGAATCTGCCTGATCCCCATTATCATCCCTGCATTCCTAGCATGCCTATGTGGATTTTTGGTTGCAAGAACTGCAGCAAGAAGAGGGTTATCTGACAAAACCAAGCTTGTAAATAGGAGAAAAGGCTTTTGCAATCTGAATCACCTACTTAAACACCTACATAGAGAGGATTAAACAAGTGTGTCAAAGGTACAGAGAGATACCCCCAATACAGTTTGATGTTTTTGACTTACTTTGCTTCAGTTACACATTTTATATTTCTTTACTATGAATCTTCTGTCCAAGCCCAATTCACAGAGTTTCATCCCATTCTAGACTCTTCAGCGCCCTGGTTAGGCTTTGTCTGAGAAGTAAACCCTGTGGCTAGTGATTCACAACCCAGCAGCAGCTGTATGCGTTGCAAGTTCAGTAAGGCTGACGACTGTTCTTGAGAGACTCAGCATAGAGATAGAGGAGGTCCTGTCATACACCAACACCACAAATCCAGCTTTACTTTGAACTGAGGTAGTACTGTGGTAGGCTTGAAATTATGCCAGTAAATACCAGATCTTACTGCTCCAGCAGGTGTTACAGAATCCCTTAATATGCTGAAAAATAAATACAGTTCTCTGCAGAAAAAAGAAATGAAGGCATTGCCCCTTAAGAGGCCAGCATAAAAGTTCCTATGATCTAAGAGCATCTCCAATTTCCGTCAAAACAGCAGCAAAATGATACCGTAGATGCCATGGATAGGCAGTAAGTTAGGCAGGTTGCTTTCCCTTCCTCCCAGTTTTGTTGCAGTTTAGTCCAAAACAGTTAAGTAACTGTCCAGACCAACAATAAGAACAACAAAAAAGTAAACCTTAAGCAGCTTCAGTTACAGAAAAAAAAACCCAAAACCACCACCAACAAAACAAAACCAACCAAACAAAAGGAATATGCTGAGCAGCTTCTTTGAATGTTGTACTCTGTTGTTTGAGGTCATGGTGAGAAAACTAACTCCTTCACTCTGAAAAAAAAAATGAAAGTTGGTCAATAAAAGCTGCAAACAAAAAATTATCATATTTATGGTTTAAACAATACATAAAATGCCACAGAGAAGTTACTCAGAATGGATTTGCATTAAGGAAAAAAAAAAAGAAAAGGCCATGTAATAACTGCTTTTATATTTGTATACATTATAAGGTATTGCAGTGAGAGTAGAGGGAGTACTGAAACCAATACCTCCTGGTTCTTAGAACTTTTCAGCTGTAGCTCTTCAGATGAGTAAACCAGGAGTCAGAACTGGTTAGAAAACCCAACACAAAATTTCCCTAGTTCAAGTTGTGATCATGACCATTTGCATAGTTGGAAAGGAAAAGGGCTTGCAGAAAGTAGGTACAAATTCAACTGTTTTTTTAGTCAGTTATGTATTGTCAAAAGCTGTCAATTTCCAGACATTTAAAAACAAAGTTCTTGAGACTATATCTTCTTTAGGGAAAGAGTTCTCTAAAAACATAACCAATGATTTACTAAGTAACTATTATTCCAGAAGTTAAAAAGTGGGTAAACATGCAAATGGAAGAACTCTCCAGATTACTGACTGCAAAACTGTTTTAAACAGTCAAGGCGAATTAATGCAGACCCATCCTAATTTAAAGCACGCGGTAGTCTCTTTCCATATGACAGGAGGACAGGGAACTGCTCAAGGATACATGGGCTGCAAAGCTGGTTAGGGGACTAGAACATCTCTCTTATGAAGAAAGGCTGAGGGACTTAGGTTTTTTTAGCCTAGAGAAGAGATGACTGAGGGCTGATCTTATTAATGGTTATACAAAAATGGTGGGTGGCAGGAGGATGGGGCCAGTCTTTTTTCAGTGATGCCCAGGGACAGGAGAAGAGGTAATGAGCACAAAATTGAACCTAAGAAGTTCCATCTAAACATGAGAAGGAACTTCTTTACTCTGAGAGCACTGGAACATGCTGCCCAGAGAGGCTGTGGAGTCTTCGTCTCTGCTGTCATTCAAAACCTGCCTGGACACTGTCCTGTGCAGCTTGCTCTGGCAGGGGGGTTGGACTAGATGATCTCCAGATGTACTTCCTAACCTCTATCATTCTGTGATTCTGCATTTTTTCACTGCAAAGAATTCATGGATAGTATGTGCCACCACCATAAAAGTACATTATTATACCAATTAACTCAGTCATTAAGATGGTTTGTTGACAGTCATTAAAGCAAAAAAAAAAATCTACTTTTCTTTAGCATGTTGCTTATCACATAGATTTCTCCTGTTTGTTATATTCAGAAAGCAGCAATGCACATACAGTAGTGATTAAAACATCAAGACTGTAAATGTTACATGACAAAACATCGACACCTCATTTTGAAATGTGCCAACTACGTGGTAAATCCTGATAGGATGTCAGCCTGCAGCACTACATTCATACTAAGTGCTATAAATAGTGTCTCTTTCATCACAGAATTGTCAGGGTTGGAAGGGACCTCAAGGATCGTCTAGTTCCACCCCCCATGCCATGGGCAGGGACACTTTCCACTAGATCAGGCTGCTCAGAGCCACATCCAGCCTGGCCTTAAAAACCTGTTCCGGCATCTCACCGCCCTTATAGTGACATTCTTCCTAACAACTAATCTAAATCTCCCCTCCTCTAGCTTGGATCCATACCCCTCATCCTATCACTGCTGAACACCTTAAAAAGTCCCTCACCAGCTCTCTTGTAGGCCCCCTTCAGACACTGGAAGCCCACAATAAGGTCTTCTCAGAGCTTTCTCTTCTCCAAACTGACCAACTATCTCTTCATAGGAGAGGTGCTCCAGCCCTCTAATCACCCTTGTGCCCCTTCTCTGGATACATTCCAGCATGTCCAGATCTTTCTTCTAATAGGGACTCCAGAAATGGACACAGTACTCCAGGTGGGGTCGTATTATTGCATTTTGGATTTTTGTGGCAAATTCACATTATTTCAGCTCTTTATGCTTTTTGATATACATGTAAGATTCCATAATTATATTGAAAGTAGGATTCAAAATTAACCATTTTTTGTACTTCATATAGTAGTTCACAGCAAATTGTTTTGTTCTATGTTGTTGTCCCCAAGTTAACAAATTAGATGAAAATTTAGTTTGAAGATGTATCACACAAGTTTTCCTACAATTGAAGTTATTTAGAACACTTTGGGAAGTGTTCCAAAGTGCTACTCAAAAAATGTCTACAAAGTATTATCCATTAACGTTTACTATATTGATACAAGAAGTCAGTATTCCTGTGTATTTTAAATTCCTTTGGGACTATAAGTCTGAAAGAAATCACATATGAAACCTGTATGTCAAAGTAAGCATCATGCTTATCTGTGCAAGTTTCAAACCATATAAACTTCTGGCAGATCAATACAAAGGCTTTTCCTTCATGACTACACAAAACCAAAAAGTTTGACATACCTCGCATATATGTGAGAATTGCTTAATTGATACTGAATCTCTCAAAGCTAAGGTTTCCTGTTGGGAGTCAATTTGAGCCACTATATGACCAGATACTTAGGATGAATTTATTTCATGACACATCTTGAAATTAATTAATAGCTTGCCAAGACCAAAAGTAGAGCATCTCATTGCTCCCACTCATTGACATTTATTTGCTGACACTCTTCTGATCAGAAACCATCTCAAATCTATCCATTCACTCTTCAAAAAAACATCTTTCATCGTTTGGGCTGGGAAGGTTTTGAACTTGAATTGGTTTATGATGCAATCAAGTGATCCCCAAAACCGCCACCACCGTCCAGTAACACTGCATGGGAAAACATGTGGCAGGATGGATGACTGTCAGAATGAAGCAGAGAACCCTGGTTTGGCAAAAAGCCACTTAACAAACCAATTTGTTCTCACTTATTGTTTGGAAAGCAAGACAAATGCATCATGTAGGCAAACAAAGGAGCACTTGAGTATTTACATGCTGACTCTGTGTTACTACTTTCCTCCTCCAAATGGAAATCAATGTTAAAAGTTTAGGTTCCCAAAAATGATCACGAAAGTGAAAGCCAAATAAAGTCAAACAACCCCCCAAAACAACCAAACAAACATAACAAAGCAAGCAAACAAACAAAATATAGAAAAAACCCATGCATTCACATGGGGAAATCAAAGGAATGTACTTTTGTACATTGAAAGAACACCTGTATATTTCCAGAACTACATCAGCCTAGGGTGGTCATCAGGGAGGATTATTAGCAGGTGAGTAAACCTGCTGTTGTTCTTACAGCACAATAGGTACTTTCCAGACAGAATTAAACTGGAGCAGGTGAAGTAGCCAACGCTTCAAAGCCTTTACAAACTGGCTTCACAGGGTTTTGTAGTGGGATGATGGGACAGTTTGCACAAACCTAAGAGCCTATGATTGAAAAAACATGTCATCCAATGAGGCTAGAATGCTGACCTCTAACTCAAAACCTACCTAACTCAAACAAAGTCTTCAATAATGAAACAATTTCCCCTGACTTCAATAAGCTTTGAAACATGTTTTGAATAACATCTGAATCAAGAAAGGAAAAATAATTACTGCTGCCACTTGATCCATATAATAGCAATATTATCTTCAGAGGAAGCCTTCTTGCAAGGAAGTTGCAAGTTTCATGCTGAAGTAAAATTAAATAAATCAATGATTACATAGCAAATCACACGAGTATACATTGTATTTATACAGAAACTGAACAAAATCCCTATAGGACATGAATTTACTCTTTGAGAAACTTATTCCCCAAGGGCACACACATCTCAATAATACAGCCTGCCACTGTGACAACACTGAAGTTTCCTCTTGGTTTGGGGTTTTATTAAGAAAAGCATCTGTGATTACTGCTGAGTTTCCAAAGCTACTCAGAGTCATCCAATTCCACTGGTTTCTTGCCAAATAAACCAGATAATAAATACACACACAAATTGCTAGGAAACTACCAAATACAAAAAGATTTGATAAATACACTGTGAAGAGAGTACAATGGTTAGTCAATTAAAGAAGATCTAGTTTGCTTATTAATTTTCAAAGTCAGTAAGCAATGAATAAAAATTTTCTTAATTCCTAAAAATAACTCTCATCTGCTAACAAGCATGCAGACAGAAACAGCTATTCATGTGGTTCATGGCAAAACACATTGCTGGTTATTCATGAACAGTACATTTATTCCATTAGCAGCACAACTGCCAGAGTAGATCAGGCATTGGACACAGAACCCCCAGCTCTGCCATGGGCTTCTGCCCTGACTTCAGGCACATCACTCCATGGCTTTGTCCCTTTGTTTCCCCTTCTCATACTGCCTGCCAAATCAATTAGGGCTCTGATCCTGCTAAATAACTTTTCCTGGAAGACCCATCCTATTGAAACAACCAGATCTGGAGTTTAACACCACATACATCTTGTGGGCGTCAGGCCAGGCCAGGCCATTAGACGGTTTAACCCAAAGAACCAAATCCCAATTGCAGGGTAGGCTTTTGGCCTCCTCAACACCTGGGAGGTGGGGAGTGGCAGCAGGGATCCTGATAGCAACAAATTCACATTGATCTGGCACTGATGACAATGAGACACGGACTAACTGCAGTCTGCAAGGGCTTCTTTATGGGAGGGATTGTAGGATGTACATGCACACATGGTAAGACCACAAATCTGGCCAAGCATCCTCATGTGAATGCCAGGGTGCTACCAGAGAAGTGCACAGTAGGACTCAAAACATTGACCTGACTCTTGTTAAGCAATGTAATGAATAATACATATGAAGAACAAACACAGGTAAACTTGCTGAAGGTAACAGAATAATTCATGGTGCTGTGCTATGTCACTCCACAAGTAATTCCAGGAAATATGAGCTTCTACCAAAACCAGCCAAGCTTAGCCATCATGACAGAGCTTATGCACTCACCTTAACACCACCACCATACAGGAAAACAAAGCCGTATGCTCTAAGAGTTTACAAAGCCCATGAATAATATCCCTCCACAGCAAAATGTTTCCACATTTGGTGGGAAAACCAAGTTAAACCACGAAATGAAAGAGGCATGTTATTATTATGTTTTTAAACAAGTCATTGTTGATCATAATTGGAGACATGCTGCCCCAAGAAACAAGGCTCTTTTGGTATGTTATTCCACTATAAAACAGTACATAATGTTATTTACATATGCCTCTGTTGTTTTATGGATTTAGGAAAGCAAGCATCCAGTCAACATAAACCAAAACAAAAATCACTGCATTTATTCAAAACAGTAAATAGGGATTTTGCAGCCACAGTTACCTATATTAAAATGAGATTTATATTACTTTTAATTCATGTCAAATAGCTAAAAATCGTAACATCCTTATCTGCATTTAGAGAACCATGTAGAAAGACATTCTCTTCCAAAGTGGGAAATAAAACACAAAATTATCTGGAAAAGGATGCTGTGTGGCAACAGCTGCAAGTACTTTTTTTTTTTTCTTTTGTACTAACACACACCTGAGAGGCTAAAATGCATATCTCATTTGTAGTGTCAGATGCCCAATTTATAGTAAGCCTCAACCTTTGTCCAAAGGTACTACAAATCAAAGTAATCTCTATTTGATATATTTGCATGACTAACACTTTTATCTCCAGTCTTACACTCGAGTTTAAGCAGCTGAGTCTACAGTAAGAGTAGAGAGGATGAAGAGGGCTATGCTTAGTTGACTTCAGAATCTGATATAATTTGTGTTTTATATCATTTTGTCAAGGTTATTCTAATTTTTTTAGTATGAACAACTAAACATTAAAATGCAATTATGTGGAAAATAAGGAATTAAATTTACAAATGTCATTATAATGAATTTATAGCTCAAGGTCAAGAAATACGTTTCCCATATCAGTTACAAGAAAAATAGGCACTTCAAATTTAAGAAACTAGACATGCTCATGTTTCCAGGATTAACTTAATACAGTTGCTATTATATCTCTTAATTTCAGAACCATAATCACTGTGTACTATTAAATAAGTTTGTATAGATGTGATTTAATCCCATGATTAAGAATAAATTAGACCAAAAAACCCTTCAACACAGTACTATCTGAAATTCATTCAACTCTCCTCTCCCTTGCAAGCTGAGTATACAACTGTTCATAAACATTGTATGAAATTACACAAAATCAAGCTGTTTTCTCTGAGCAGACAAAATGCTAGGAAAAAAAAACGTTTAGTCCTTTTGGCCTTCCACGGGGATTTTGTAAGAGGGATAGAAACACACATAGAAGCAGATGTGGGAACTACATAGAAAATTTGCCACTGAAAAGATTAGAGCAAGACAGCCAGCCAAAGAGCCATTCAACAGTTCACATGCACAAGATTTAACCATCGTAGAACAAGTCATGTTCTTGGTTGATGACCATTATCATGCAACTGGAATTGCATGCCACCTTACAACCATCACACCCTTAAGTAGTGCAGATTCAAAACACGACACTGCAAACATAGATTCAGATAGGTGGTTGCCTCGATTTTCACAACTCCTTTCATCACATCGCGACAGTACAGTTCTCCCCAGGAACAGACTGACAGCAATAACCAAACTCCAGTGACACCACTCTGTATGTAAAATGATGTTGGAGTAGCAAGGGAGGAAGGAATTGGCAACATACACTGAACTACCTACCAACTCAATCTTCAGAAATAGAACAAACCCAACTGAATTAACATCTGCCGTTACAGCATACACTAGACAATACTCAGCTAACTTCTGCTATCCCCAATGTGTACCTCTCCATCTCTGACCTACTCACCCTACTCACTCCTTACAGTCAAGAAAAAACAAGCACTTGTAAGCAACAACTCTTCCATCATTTCAGTTAGGATCAGATGAATAACACTTATGAAAGATGTTGGAGTCTGTGAGGTGTATGACTTTTTAACCATTTCAGGAGCAGAGATCATATCCTGGCAAGTTGGCTTGGTTGGGATGTCAAAGGAGTATTTATCCCTCTTCTCATGTGTATCAGTTGTCATTAACAAGGGCAACGAGGTCTGACAAGAAAGAAGAGCTCTTTTAAGAGTTTGCTATTATCACACAGCTGCCAGCTGAAATGCATCAATGTTGGTGGACCTATTTCAGGCAAGTTAACAGTAAGGGGAGGTGGGGGAGATATAATTAGACTTCCCATTAGATCCACAAAGGAGAACCAAACTGTCATTCTAGGTATCAATGGTCAATATCAAAGTCCAATAGCTTCTTCTGAGCCACTAGTTTACCTCCATCCACATGCCTAGACACATAGCAGCTTTCTGCTAAACTAATACTATAGAAATCAACAAGCATACAGAGAGCTCCCTAAATTCTAGCTTCTAAGGATTTACCTGTCAAGGACCTCCTGTAGTACACCTTCTTTCATGAAAACCCTGGAGTTTCACAGGGTTCAAGAAAATTATTTCCTTCAACTTGTTCTGAACCTGCCACATGAGCTTAATTCACCCAATAAAGCTGAAGTCTTAGTTCCATGCACAGTCCACACATATGCTGTCTCTCCTTTATATATTGAGATCCATGGCAACAGGAACTGCAATTCCCACATATGTAAGTTTCCTATCTACAATCTGAGAACACAATGAAAAGGCTCAAAACCAACTTGCCCCAGCATTTCTACAGAACCCTGCAAAACTAGCATGAAAAGCCTGGCAGCAGCTGGCCAACTCTTTCACCAGGATTCTTGGGAGAAGAAAAATTATGCTGTAAGTAACCTGTAAAGGTAACCTCAGTAGGATGACAGATTTCGGGTTGGGTTTTCCTTTGTGTTATTTGTTTGTTTGATTTGTTTTTTGGGGGGATTGTTTGAGGGGTTTTGTGTCAAAGTTTAAAAAAAATCAGATTAGGATCCTTTTCTCACACTGAAAGAAGAATGAACTGATGCATTTCAGGTAATATTACTTAGAAAAATGTAAGAACAGTTTACTTTTTCATTTTTATATCTCTTGCAGTATCATTACCAAATCATTAAATGGCTACATATTTCACTTCAGCTATTAATCTTCTTGCATATACTGTTCCTTCTGTTCTTTTAAAACTATGTCTCATATTTCAGAGCTGACAATACAGTAGCACAAATCAGGTTAAGTCCTTAACCTTTTTGCTCTATTAATTCCACTTAAACAATAACTCAAGCTTCTATTTACAAAAATTTGGATTAAAAAAAAAAAAAAGGTTGTAGTCAGCATGAATTCACAAAGGGCAAATCATGCTTGAGCAATCTGATAGCCTTCTATGATTCTGTGACCAGTTGGGTAGATGAGGGAAGAGCAGTGGATAATGTCTACCTCGACTTTGGTAAAGCTTTTTTACACTGTCTCCCATAATATCCTCCTAGGCAAACTTGGAAAATGTGGGTTAGGTAAGTGGACAGCAAGACTGAGAACTGGCTGAATGACAGAGTACTGAGGGTTGTGATTAACAGTGAAGGGTCTAGCTGGCAGCCTGTAGCTAGTGGTGTACCCCAGAAATCAGTACTGAGTCCAGTCTTGTTCAACATATTCACTAACAACCTGGATGAAGGAACAAAGTGTACTTCCAGTGATTTGGCTGATGATGTAAAACTGAGGAGTGGCTGACACACCAGTAGACTGTGCTGCAATTCAGCAAGACCTGGACAATCTGGAGAGTTGGGGAGGGATGAGCCTCATGAAGTGTCCTGAACTTGAGGAGAAATAACTCAAAGCATCACTACAGGTTGGGGGTTGACCTGCTGAAAAGCAGCTCTGTGGAGAAGGATCTGGGAGTGCTGGTGGACAACACATTCACCATGTGGCCACCTTCATGGCCAAGAAAGCCAGTGGTATTCTGGGGTACATGGAGAAGAGTGTGGCCAGCAGGTCAAGAGAGGTTCTCCTCCCCCTCTACTCTGCCCTTGTAAGGCCACCCCTGGGGTCCAGTTCTGGGATCCCTGTTCAAGGAAGACAGGGTACTATTGGAAAGAGTCCATTGGAGTGCCATGGGAATTACTAAAGGACCAGAACATCTCTCTTATGATGAGAGGCTGAGAGACCTGGGTCTCTTTAGCCTGGAAAAGAGAAGACTGAGAGGGGATCTTATAAATACATACAAATGTGTGACGGGGCTGGGCAACGGGTACAAACTTGAACTTAAGGAAAAGCTTCTTTATTTTGAGGGTGGCAGAGCACTAGAACATGCTATGCAGAGAGGCTGTGGAGTCTCCTTCTCTGGAGACCTTAAAAACCTGCCTGAACACATTCCTGTGTAACCTTACCTAGGCATACCTGCATTAGCAGGGAGGTTGGACTAGATGATATCCAGAGGTCACTTCCAAACCCTATCATTCTATGATTCTATGTTCTTAGCCTTTTCTCAGATACATCATGGGGCTACAATCATCTCTCTATATAATATTTATAAAGTACTCTTAGCCAGCTCATTAATGATCAGGAGCCAAGCTCTCCTTAACTTCCTTGGGAATGTAGGCTTGTGACCCATAGCTACGCTTGGCACAGTGGATGCTTGTCACATGTCTGAAAGCCAGAATCCCAAATTTAGTGAGGTTGTTCTGTCCCTGTTGATTTCAACACCTTCATCCACTTGAGCCTTACTACTTATTCACCCTACAGCAACCGATTCTCCTTGAAAACAGTCACTCCTTCTCTAATGCAATCCCCTAGCAGAAATTTCCAACTACCCCTTCAATAAACAAATGTCCGAGTAATCAAAGCAAAACCATGTCTCAAAAGAACATGATTTATAGATTTCTTCTTTACAAGCTAGACTGCACACTCCTTTGCATGAAATGCACTTTTTGTGAAATGATAAAAAAAAAATTAAAAATTTTGCTGCATTTTTAAACCAAGAGAGGCACCTGTAACCTCCTGCCCTGAATTTAATCTCAAGATGAATTAGCATTTCTTTCTAAAGTTGATATAGATTGTATTGCATACAGAAGCTAGTATTATGTTAAGACATGAAAAGAGATGTATTTTGTTACACAGGCTCATATTTACCATTTACTGGAGGCTGACTGATACTCTTCTGAAGAGTAGAGGCAAAAAGCTTAGTAAACTGTTTAGGAAAGTAAATTTTGTTAGTGTTTAAAATGTATCTTCTGAGAACACCATCTTCAAAACTGGAAGCTGGTCATAAAACGACTTGATTGCACACAGCATATAATTATCTCCTTTGTCTTACTCACACTTTACTTCCTTTCTCAAGCAAAATTGTACTGAATGAATGAAATTGCTCTCAGCTCCACTGGATGTGCCTTGAATCATCCCCATCTAATAGTTTATTGGTGAAATAAAGTGAAGCAAGCCCACAAGCTCTCCAAGACCGAACAGATACTAAAGCTTCACTTTTAAGAAAGGCAGAAAAAGGTGAACGCAAACTGACAAGTTTTATCTATCCTAAGGAACAAGAGTATCTGAGACATGCAATGAATTTCACCTTAGAAAATAGTACTTGTGTTTTTCAGCCATGAGACCTGCAATACAAAATGCTACCTTCCTCAAGAAAAACAATAAAATTTGCTAAAATACGAAAACCACCATGGTACTTTTCTTAAAAAATACCTTTTTTTTTTCTACAAGACTAAAAACATCAGCATAATTTACATGTGATACTGCCAACTCCAGATCAAGATGCACTTCCTTTCATAATTACAAGAGCTCTCAGTAAATATTTATGCAAATAGAGCCACACTCTACTATTTCACCAGTTCTGTTTTTTCCTCCTCTCCCAAATGCCCTGACATAGGTGTCTTTGTTTTGGTTTATTGTATGGCTCCTCTGATTTATTGCCAGTAAATACGCTTATAAGCAACCAACGATGCTTAATTATCTTAAAAGGCTCACCAGTAGCTCATATAACATTTCAGAAAACTACATTTGACTTACAGCAATTTATCTGACCACACAACTATAAAACTGACACTCATCTTTTTGAAATTGTATTATGTTGCTGGATCTGACTCTATAAAACAGATTAAAAACCATCTTTATCACTTAAGATGAGATACATAAGAATTTGGCTCAAGTCCCATGATGCTCAACAGAGAATTCCCCTAGACTTCAGGCAGGCTTTCCAGTACACAAGGACCTCCATGTATTTTCTCCCACTGCCAGCATCCCAGCTCTTGAAAGCTGCATAGGCTATCTGAAATAGGTGTGCTGAATACTTCAAGATGTCACATCAAGGAACTGTAACTTCCTGTAGAATATCATGCTTTATAAAGCTAAGATGCTGATCTGAGAAGGATGCTATGTGAAGAATGGAAAAGGAAAGACCACAGACAATACAGATGAAGAAATATTTTGCAAAATACCAGTTATTTCCCCCATGACATCTGTGCCTTTTAAGCCCAAGTTCACTTCTAAGTGCTAAGGGCCTGATACCACTGCATACTTCATGTATTGTGATTGACCAGGAAATCTGTTGAAAAGTGTTCGGTCAACAGTGCAGCAGCTGCATTGCTAGAGAAAACACAAATCCCTTTTAATTTCACATTTACTGAACAAGTACAATACATCATCAACTAACTAGAGTACAGTCCAGGTCAGGCAGTAGTACTTAGCTAGGCCAGCCAATCCACATATGAATATTAGTCTCATTTAAAGTCCTTCTGCTTAAAATAAGACTCCATACAGCAAGACCAATCTCACAAGCCACAGACCTCTGGAAGTTACATGTTGCGTTTATGCCAAGTGTATAGACTCTCTACAGTCAGGCAAGACAGGTTTGTGTCAGCCTCCAAATCTGGCTTTGATCAGCCTCTTCAATAGTTAAAAGGCAGCTGTATCCTTGCAGTGACTATGGAAGCCAGATCCTTATTTTAAGAGGACTGTTTCAGTAGGCTCCTAAGAAGGTGTCGAATAAGATATTGACAGACTGGGCCAAACCTCTCAGTTCTATGTAAAGTGCAAGAACACTGGCTAAGTTAGAACACTTAGCATATATGTGGAAATCTAAAAGAGGAATATGGACACTTAGGAAATATTGGAGACACTTGGAACACAGAAGGCATTAAGTAGCTTTACTCAGAACATGGACATTAAGGTCCCCTAAGATTTTGAAGTCTGATGGTCATCCATCCCATGGCTTCAGACACAGACATTTATGCCTTTTAATTATACTCTTCTGTCCATTAGACATAGGAGCCCTGCACTGCTGAATTCCAAAAAATCTGTTAGGAAAAACATAGACAAATGGCCTCTCTGCAAATAGTCCCATCCTGTCTGTGCTAAACAATCCTACCAAAACTGTTCCACAGCAATCAAGATGCCTGTTTCTGAGGAGGAAAAACCAAGCAGCAGACCCTTGAAGCACTGATAAAAGGCACAATTTTGACTATGTTTTCCACTTTGATGCCTCAGCCTCTCTACATGTCATCAGAAAAGTCCCTTAAATAAATAAAGCCAAACTGAATTTAGGTTTTGAGATTAGAGACCACAGATACACTTTCCTATACAGCAGGAATAAGACTTAGGCAAAATCATTTATCCATTCCCATAAACCACATAAAATAAAGCCCGCACGAACTGTCAGTAAATGACCGGTTTCTCCACTACACAGCTTTCCAAATTACAGTCCATGGACTACATTATATTGTATCAGGTCCTTACTTCCAGTAGCTATTCTAAATTAAACTACATTGAAAAAAAATAATCAAAATTAATTTGTTAATAATAATTATCATTGCTATCCCAGAAAGATATTATGTGGTCAAAAATGACCCGAAAAGGGACCCAAGACAATCCACAAAAAGAGAAATGGTTCCAACCCTCCCTATTAGTACCTCATCACTGCTACGAAAAAATCTTAGAAACCTCTGTCAAATTAAAAGTTACCACATTACAGAAGCAGAGAAGTTTAAGAATGGTGCCAAGACAAATACACATACCAGAAAAACAAAATCAGGAGGAAAAAACCCAAACAACTCCAGTAGCATCCGATCCAATGCAGAAACAGAATTTCAGACTTAAAAGACAGATGGCAATGCTGATCATTCCAACAGTTACAGTCATAGCTCCACCATACTGTATCCTGTACTAATAAGGGTACCACTTATTTCTAGTGTTTTTCCTAAACTGAATCATGGAGTTTGAGGAAGTGTTTCCTGTTCCTGGATTAACTGACAATTACCAAATACTATTCTTTTAGTATGGTGCTTTTTGTTAACTGCTTTGCAAGCTTTTATGTATCAAATACACTTTATTCCCTTCTTCCAGGTATTTTGACACAAATAACGAGTTAATATATTTGGAGAAACACCAAAATGTGAAATGCTTCTTTGACTACAGAAGCAGAATTAGGATCTCACTCAGGTATACACACAAAGACACATCCACACTAATGAGTAAGATCGAGTCACTTCACAGCACAATAAAACAATGTGTTCCTATGAGTAAGTAAAACGTTACCAAGAAGAAATTTAATATGCAATACAAGACTTATTTGTCTATTGTTTTACCATCTTCAGCAGAACTGAATAGAACCCTGCCTCCAGGTTGGAATGAAGATTTGGATGCTCAGGCAGCCCTTTACAAAGCATATGGGATAATGACTCAAGAAGACAAGCAAAAAATCAGGGGCTAGGATCTGAAGCAAACTAACAGGAAATATTAAGAACATGTTCAGATACTTAAATAAGTACAGGATGTATACACTTCATTCCACTCAGAGTAGAGAGTTTAAAGTTGTCTCCTACACATCAGTTCTCAAAAGAACTCATTATTTCCCAGGTATGTGTTCTACAGTCTGAGCACCTGTTTTTTGACTGTCTTTTATTTTTTAACAGCTTTTCCTATGCTTAATTAAGGAATCAGAATATGCTGCACTGTAATGATAAGGAAATTATTAGTAAAACTCAATACAATTATATTCTTTGGCAAAGTAAAAATAAGTAGAATACAAGTGTGAGTCTACTTGACCAAAAATATCACGTCAATAACTTTCAGTATGTTTTTTAAAATAGTATGGTTGAAATGTTATCACCTTCCAAAAGTCACACCAACCAATCTATGAGTACAAGGAAAATGGAAAACAAGTTAAAGCTTGCCATGTTTGTGACCAATGAAGCAGACTCAAGACTTGGGGAATAACATCCCACCTGCCGAAGACTAAATGACCTCCTGCAACGACTCAATCAAACAGCAGCATGGTATCTAAACATCCTACATAGCTGATTAACAACACAGGCCAGCTCCTTCTACATTCAGGCACACCAGCTTGACATGCTCACTCAAGCTGCAAGATCTCAGTCTATTGTTTCCACTTGCTAGCATAGTCAATTATACATTTATTAAAATGAAAGTCCATCAATTTATTTCCTGAGGACTGAGTATTAGTTCTACTAAAAAATCAATAACAAGTAGTCCAGCTATTTCACTACCATCAAGGTCTCACTTTTTTTATTTTTTATTTTTAATAACAGATGGACCATCTCACGTTACCATATCTTAGAAAGCTTTTGTTTTATTGTCACTTGAGGATTCATACTAATAGGACCGGGCCTATAAATCACTTAACAGTGATGAAATATACTGGCACATTTGTATCTGGAAATCATCCTATTGGCTAACATTCAACAACTGAATATTACCAATTTATTGATTTAGAATCCATGCAATCTACTCCTTATTTAAGAATACATCACTTATGGTTAAAGGTAAAATCTTACCTTGATAGGACTTTCATTTAACAATTAAAACAAAACTGTAATAAGTTACCTTTCTGTATATATCCAAAGAAATCAATATTAGCCAAGCAGTGGTGTATGTTAGCATCTCTCTCATGTTTGCTAGACTATTGGGATTATAAAGCTACAAGTGCTAAACATTTTAAATTTATGGTAAATTCTCTCAAGCCTCAGGATCATATATTTATATGTTGATGCCTAATGCTTCTCCACATAGTCATTTCTTGACAACTATTGTTCAGATCATGCGCACTAGTTCTGTAACTTCGCCATTGATGGACTCATGTACCCTTGCACTAAATTACACAAGATTGATTCCAAATCCAAAAAGCAATGTTCAAAGTTCTATGCTACATTAAAACTAAGTAGCTGTGAAAAATGTATTATAAAGCAATTTTTCAAAGTTCACAGTTAATATTAATCACTATTTCTAATCTTGAACAATAGTTTCTATACAAGATTGTTACAACAAATGCATGTGGGTTTTTTACATTAAACAGTATTATTATATATTTTATTAATTTGGCAGAAATCATTGCTTAAGACTGAAACTTGTTGCAAAAGATTCAAGTGCACCCTCCTATAAACTTTTCCACATGTTTACATTGTAAGATATTACAGCACAGCAGAGTGCAGCTGCCTTGAACAAGAATTTTACCTGCACCTTTCAGATCCAAATCTCGTAATTCCTTTGCAAGAAGCCTTTTATTGAGTATCAAAGAAAATTTTGGTTAGATACATCACCTGACATTTCATCTGTCTTTTAAAGTAAACTAAAATCACTCAAGGGAGTTTTGGACAAAGAAAGAAACAAACCACAATATCAGAAAAAAACAGAAGAAATAATTCAAGCACTACTCAATAATTCAGGCTCTGGAGAGGCCACAGTATATGACAGTCAAGTTGATGATGTAAACTGGGTTTGTACTAACTAGAAAGCTGTCAATTCTATTCTTATTTCTTTTAAACAATGCTAAAATTTAGCATTACCAGTTACTGCAAGTAAGTTCCTAAACCCTCTATTGCCTCCATCAGTGAAGGTTTTCTTGTTCCTGAGCAACTATTCAATACTATTGTCTCCTGCATAACAGTTAAACCTAAATCTCCAACCAAAAGAGACTGTCAGATGACTTCTTCCATCAACCTTGTGCCTTCTGCTGAGCGAAGGCCTAGATTCAAAGAATAAAAAAATAATTCTGATGCCATTAATTTTACAATGCAACCCAGTTTAATAAGGGGTTAAACTGGACATTGGAATTGTCTTCAATGCTTTTAAAATAATATACTGCCTAGGAGGACACAATGCAAGAGGCAAATCTAAAACTGCTTAGATCTTATTTAATTTACATGATTTTCATGCTGTTAGTGGAATGATGTATTGATTTTTCTCTGACTGAGAAGTCCTGTCTCAAGTTGCACTTACAATGTAATTCTTATGTCTACTTTAAAGCATCTGTAGAACAGATTTGGAAATAGAGACCACATGGAACAATGAGTTACATACCTTGCACTCATCATCACAGCACATATCAAACAAATTTTACCAAAACATCATTTGGCAAACCTTGGAAAATTCTCCACTGTGTCCTACTGTTCCTAAGAAACTTCTGCTGTTTCTGGTATCAGCAAGATTGCTATTTTGGTATCACACTAAAAGCTCCAGTCCCTCCATTTCTGACCCCTTCAAACAAAAACAAGCTGCTCAACAATGTCTAATCCGTGCGTCATGTAATCCTGCTTAATACTCTACAAACTCTGGGTAATATTTGGGTAGTTTTTAAATTTAGCAAAGAACATCCTGGCCTACTTCAGAGATACCCTTGCCTTGGGTAGCATCCCCTAGAAACATTGTCTATGCTCATTTCAAACGAAAGCAAACATATAAACGCATGAGAGAAATGAACAAAAGATAAAATAGGAGATTCTGGTCTAATGATGTAATGAAAACATATACTGTACAAATAAAATTATTGGAAAGGGAATGTGTTATGCAAGCACCAACACACACTGCTCATAAACAATTAAAGAGACATTGCTTTGGACCCGTTAATCAGCACAACACAGAGCACTGTCAAAGTATGACTGACCTCCTGCTTCCGGTGAGGGCAGGCTCTCCTGCAGAGGACTGTATGTAGCATGGTCAACTAAATCATGCAACCCTTCCTCCCATCCGCATAGAGCAATTTGTATTAAGTCAGCTATCACTCCACTGGAGAAACAGAAAATCCCTTCTATGAGACATGGTTCGCTTTCTGCAGCATCATTATCTTAAAAGTGGCTCACACTGCTAACACTGACAAAGGTCTAAATTAAATTCCACTATAATTCTTCAATGTATCATTCTGACTGTCCTCCCAAAAATCTCTCAGACCCTCGCCGAAGGACAAATATGTTCCTATTTTGTTTAGGCTGTCAGGCAGACAGTCTCCGATCATTAGCCTCTTGTCAAGAGTGATGCTGGGGTAGATTACTAGTGCGTAGTGCTTGTAACGGCAGGTGCATGGCCCTGGGGCTGCCATCTGCCAGGAAGGAAGTGTTCTCCTCTAGGATGCTGAAGAGATTGACAAATAATGTAAACAAAACACTGAATCGTTCCTAATCTATGGAATCAGGCTATTGCATTACTCTCAAGCAACATACATGTTACCATCAAAGCTGGGGGCTTAGTCTGGGGCTTGGGTTGCCGTTTTTTTTTTTCCCCTCTTAAACTATTTCTATGATAGATGTAGTGAGATAAAAAAACCCTTTATTGAACTGAGATAGGCAAATCTGGATATAAATGCAAACAAGAAGCCACCCTAGTAATAAATACTATTTTGGAAAGTACTTCCCCACTGTTAGCTTGTAATGTACCTCTTTCCCAAAGTACATAACTCTTCACTATGTGCAGGAACTATACACATGGGTTTTTTAATTACTGCTTTTGATACACCCATACACAATTTTGGGCCACCATCACTAATGATAGAAAAAAATTGAGACCATCTATTTTGAAATAAATAAACTGCGAGAAAAACTAGATAGCAACAGAATTCCAAATACTGTCTTTGGTCTTTCGCATTGATTTGCAAAGGGAGAGCTCATTATCAAACATCTTCCATAAACAGTGCTAGTTTAGGGGCCCATTTTTGCACCTCAGCTACCAAGCAACAGCACAATACCATGCAAATGTGAACACACCAGACCAGTTGCTGTGGTGTTACCTATACTTCAGAAAAGTTATCTGTTGTTGTTTAACTGGACGCAGAGAAGTGAATACAGACTACTGCCGTCTCTGAGTGAGTCTCAGATGTTAGTATATGTGTAAGCACTTTAACACTTTGTGATATGTACTTTTCAGGAGAGTCTCTTTGTGAAGATGTAAGCAATCCTTATACACCGATTTCTCTGTGGTTTGGATCAGATTTATAATACTCAAGTCTTAAAAGCTTGCTTTAAGCACAAACACCTATAACTAAGGGATTCATCCTACCTCAGTTAGTGTGGAAACTGCAAATACAAACCTAAACCAGTAATCCTAATAGGAGATGCAGGGGGAAATTGATGCTACTTTGTAACTTGCATTTAAAAGACACGGGAGCAGTCACCCTTGCTGGCTGTGTTTACTGCTGCTGGCTCCAGAGAGCGCCTGGCGGACTGACTAACCCAAGATGCCTATGTTGTATAGCTGAAGGCAGTTGAAACAAACAAGTGTAAAAAAAACGCCAACCAAATGAGCAAACGAACAAACAAAACAAAACACAACAACAAAAGCCCAACAAAAGTTTTCCTTTGGAAAGGCTGGAAGGAGCAAAAGCAGCCTTTTTAATAACTGGCAGCAAGGACACTACCCAGTGTTTCCATATATACAAACATTTTAAGAAATTACAACAAAAAACCAAAAAGCTGTGAAATCCTGATAATTACACACCCTAATTTATCAAATCACTTTAAATTGCTATTACACACACTGTGCCAACATAAAACTCCCACAAATCCTGCTGTAGTATGACTAATACACAACACACCTAGACACAAAACACAATGTCCACTACCTCAGAAAATTAGGGGGAAAAAATAGACCCAAGATATAGTCATTTACTTGTTTAAAAAAAATAAAATATATTAATGGTGCTTTAGAGAAAACCTGAATTAAAGAGAAATAACGGTATGTACATGTTGCCACTTAAATGCCAAATAGGAAGGAAAGTTAGGTTACATTGACTCTAGCTTAATTCTTTTCTATGGATGCTGCTGTCTTGCAACTTTTAAACCACTTCAATATTCCAAGGCAATTTGCGCTATTAAAAAATAATGGTAAATCACACACAAAGAAACCCATATTATTCTCTCCTTATTAAAAAACCCAACTACTGCCCTATAAAACATGTCCTAATACTCCTTCTGTTCAAAAATTCCTTTATTCATTTTACTTACACGTGAACATTAGTCTCTGTAGCTACCTTGAAAGAAATCAAGTAATCAGAAGTAATCATCAACATAAGCATTTCCTCTGCCTCAAGCAATGACTGTACTGGTTCATTTTAGAACAACTCCACCATTCAACTAGGTCTATAGCAATTTATCTTAAATAACTCAAGAGTAACCATGACATTGTTTCTATGAGCAGTATAGCTAAACATAAAGCACAAAGCCAAATAAAAGTCTGATAGATGTAACATTTTAATATTTTATCAGCTTGTAAAAAGCTGACATGCACACAATCAACATAATTCAAAATATCAAAGGCTTCACTTAATCTTAGATAACTTCAGTTTACATTTTGTGTTCCACAGAGTGGCACCACTAAGTTCAGACCTAACAATTTTGGTTTGGGCAGCTGTTAAAATGTAATCTAAGAGACAAGAAGTGAGTTTCAAGAGGTTGTAAGAGAAAACCTTGAAATAAGCATAAGAGTTAAAAAAAAAAAATACATCTATGTAATAAGAATAGCAATAAGAAAAACTACAACTAATTTATTGAAAAAAAGACTTAAAAGATGCATAAATTTCTAACACAGTACATAGTTCTTGTAATACTTTTGCAATTTTAAAATGAATACAAATTTTGTTAGACAAACATTCTCATGCTATTCTGAGAACCAAAACTTCATGGCAGTTGGCATACTAGAGGGGAAAAAAACCCAACCAACCAAACAGAAAAAAAAAAAACCAAACCCCACCCTTAGTAATACTATTCATTGTTCAAATTAATCCCCAAGAAAGAAATTAGCATGATGTCTTCAATAATCTAAAACGCCATCAGAAAGACACAGGAAGAGATTTCTTAAAATAGGCTTTTTATTGTTTATGTACAATCATAAAACCCTCACAAAAGTAAAAGCTAATTGACAAGGTAGGGGGCATTATTATCAAAAATCACCTTACTATGAACTTAAGTAGCTGCATTACAGATGATGACTTCTTTAAATAAATCAAGACATAAGAAGCTAACACAGGAGGAAAACAACCCTCAGGGTGTTTTTTCACCATGAGACTAGTATCTGTTCATTTTAGAAAAATAGACCAACTACTAGAAACATTTATAAGTTACAGAGCATTTCATTAATGGAAAAGAAAACAAAACTCAACTCCATTGTTTTCAATTAAGTAAAATTCCCTATTAAACAACCACCAAATTTAATGGGAATTTTAATTAAGGATTTCAGGATTATACATAAAGAGCAAAACTTTAACCCTACCAAAACAGGCACAGAGCTCCCATTTGACTTCACTAGAACTCAGATCCACAATAAAAAGTCACATCATTATCGGATATAATCTGTCATAAATATACTGGAATAAATAATTTGCACTCTGAGAAAAATGAGTGTGTTTCCATAAATAATGAAAGCCATACACAGCTCATACGTTTTTAAGCAAACAAGCAGTCATAATTTAAGAACAAAGGCTAATTATCATCAAGTAACAACTTTCAACCAACCAGTAACAGTATTATTTTATTTACACATCAAATGAAGGAAAGTGTTTCTCCAATTCTTAAATATTTGCAGACTTTCAGAACACAGTAAAACTAAACAAACTGATAATTTCAAGCAATCTTTTAATTGTTCTGTTTTTGACAGCAGTTGTGGATGCACTTGCTTGTTCTTGCCATGACAGCATAATATGGACAGAGATTTCCAAAAGCACAGCACTCCCTGCAGCAGAGGCAAGTTACTGATATCACAGAGGCAAGCTATACGTGAAAACCAACTACCTTTAGATGATACAAGTAACTCCCCTTAAAACACTTATCCACAAGGAAAGACATCTACTGCCACAGAATGTAAACTGTTAACTTTTTAACATGTATTTTACACAAATCAAAATAGCAACTTACTGAGAAAGTAATTACCCATATCTCTGAGATTCTCCTAGTCTAAATATTAAATGTATGTGAATTCTCTATTGTTTTAAAATTGCCAGAAACCCCACGTGGTTTTTGAGAAGTTTTGAAAACATAAAGCTTTTCTAATAGTAGTTAAAAAGAAAATTTGGGTGAAAAAAGTGCCAACAACTAATTAAACAATGCCAATTCTATATAAGCTTTCATGTGTAAACCATTATTTTTGACAAATTAGATTCTCTCAAATCTACCTGAATTATTCCTGTGTTAAAATAACCTTGCTTATGCTCAAAATACAGTTTTCTTTAAATTGCATATGTGTTCCTCTGTAGAGCATTAAATGCTTAGTAGTGTCCCAAGTCACAAGCTTTGAAATTCAAACACACTGGCACAATTCTTGGTTGATATTTTTAAGCACTGGCAGAGGCCCTTCTGTAAACAAACGATGTGAAATCTCAATGAAAACCAAAAGAGAAACTAGGAAATTTGCAAGAAGTTAATGACTTCATTCGATTTACACCAATAAAGCCCTTTGTGGTATATTTCTCCATCCCTATGCTATGACTCTTCCAGTTTGCCTGCCACAAGTGCAATGAACCTGCAACCTCGTTTTTGGTACCTAACACTTCAGGCTGCTGACTGATGATGTTTGTGTGCGGTTTTCCCTACAGCCTTAGCTTGATCTTGGCGGCATTAATCCCGTAACCCTGAGCATGCCTGGGAGGCATCCATCGCACACACTCAGGGAAACAGGATGGTGGAGATAGCAGACTCGTCTTCTACAGAGAGACAAAGTCTCTATGAGCTTCTCCGCACCACCTCTTAATGTAGTTTGCGTTTAAAAGCTTACGGGAGAGCAGAAAAATAAATTTGCATGCAGATTAAATATTAAAATAAGGCAAGCCGCCCTTTGACATAGAGCAGAGCTGAACCATCTCCCCTATGTGCCGTGCACCACGCTACCACAGCTGTTTATTGCACCGTTCTTTTGTTTACTGGAAGGGAAGGCCAGCGGTCGGCTCCCCTTCCTTCAAAGATCGCCTGCTCTTCCATTCCTGCTTTTTGCCCGGATGGTGACTGCGGTCCCATCCGCTCCAGGTTTTCTCGGTAACCAGTGCCTGCTCCCTTCCCCCGGCCCTCCCTCCCCCTGCTGTAGGGTCAGCAGTTTGGGGAATGTTGTGGAAGTAGCTCTTTCCCAACACGAGGCTTAGTTTGTAGTTCGGGCTATTGGAGGCTCAAGAAAAACTCCTCAGTTTTAAGAACTCAATTTTGTAAAGCCAGGGGCGCAATGGTTTGTCGGTGCCTGGGGGTTGCAATCCCACAGCTGGGCGAGGAGAGCAGGCACTACAGCACACCAGTCTCAGTGAAGCCACAGGGATCCTGAAAACGACCCCAGCAAAACTAAAAGCAACAGCCAAGTAACACTCATCCCTCAACCTTTCCAAGTAATTCAGTATAAGAGTTCAAACTCTGACATTTCATTCAACAATCCTCTCGTCTTAATTAGGTTCAAAGCTTGCTCTGCAATCGATGGGTCTCTCATCTTTTCCATCTTCCTGTACTTCCTATCAAAAGAAAAAAATTCCTCTTCAAAATCAACTAGCTACTGAGAGAACAGAAAAAAAACAAACCTGCAACTGGCTCTTGGAAACTCTCTGTTTGCTTATTATTGATAACCTCTATCAGCACTGGGAACACAGGAACAAAAAACTACTCACTCTCCAAGCAACTGCTTTTAGGTGGGTATGCCATTTCACCCAGGCAGACCCATAAACATCTATTACAGTTATATATGCATAAGGGGTTTTAAGTACCATGCCTTGCATAAATTCATGAGCAGAGAGAATCCCTACAGTGTCTCATCATTAACTTTTAAGCTTTGACAGACTGGATGTTCTGTGCCCTCCTCAACCAGCACTTAGCTCTATAAAAATTCTCACTCTCCAAGAGGAGGCAGGTTGCTACTGGGGGGGTGGGGGGTGTATTTCTTTATTTTTGCTTTGGTTTTTTTTAACAACATGACTAGCACCTCAACAAAGGAACAACTACGTAATTAATACATACATTCTCTCTCACACTAAGTTTCAGATTTCTTTGGTTTCCTTTTGAACACCAAGCACTTGCAATCTATATAAAAGCAAGGCAGACAACTGGAACTGTGCTGCCAACTGGAACACAGTTACACACCACCATGGGGTGGGCCTTTCAAGTGAAATGTGTGATACAACATGCCACAGCTCGTGCACGCAGTGACTTGGGGGGGGGGGGAATCACTTTTTCTTTTTTTTTTTTAATTTACATTCCATGCTCAACATGGTTTACTGTTAAACTTTTGCAAGAGGCATTTCAAAACCAAGATATTATATTTATCCTCAATTTGATATAATTAACCTTCCCAGATAAAGACCCAAGCATTTTTATTTGGTTTTTGGTAATCTGACATCCTCAGCCCAACAATCCTACTTTTTAACTCAATCATTCTACATTTAAAAATAGTATTTAAAAGCTACATTAACATAAACTATTTTAGTCACAGTTTCCAAACATGTCCCAAAATCTTACATAAGAAAACTCTGAAATACAGCCCAAACGTAATAGCCATGTAAACATTAGCTTCTGTTGGGGTACCCAGAAGTATACACTCATAATAGCATGGTAAAATTCAAATGTGAGGAAATATTCCAAAATTAAACTTTTTCTCATGCTAAGAGCCAGCAAGTCCCTCCAAGACTGTTTATTACAGGACATACTGGGATAAAGAGATTTTTAAGGAAGTGAGGAAGCAAAGTGCCCTACTCAACAGAACACAGGCCCGTGGTGAAAAACAAACACACTAGGCACAAAAAGGCATGGCAGGCACTGTCAGATGTAGCTACTCACCTTTCACAGCACTTGCTTCTTTCAGGTTGTGAGACAGAAAGTCTATGCTGGCATAGGTGCTCATCTCTACGCCGTTGATGCCCCCGTTGAGGACACGACTGGCTTTCAACCTGGCTTTGTCACAGTTTGCCAAGGTCCCGTCCACCACGTCAATGGCGATGTAGTTGAGGCCGTTCTGGAAGCCAGCCGAGGTCTCCCGGCACATGGGGCTGCTACCCTGCTCTTCCTCCAGACCTTCACTTTTCCTGAGGGACACATTCTCCACCGAAGCCGAGTTGTGCCGTTTGGGGTTGTGTGCAAAGGAAGGGGACACGGGGGTCACAGTGGTGGTGGAAGAGAAAGTTTCCGAGCTGTGCCTCCTGCGCCCCTGGGGATCTGCTCGGATGACCTTGGCCCCTCGGTTTGGGTCTGGGGGAGGGCTAGAGAGAATGAAAGCTTCCACTCCAGAGAGGGTAAGCCTCTTCACCCCAGCTGTGGGGCTAGTGACCCGGGCACTTTCTGGCTTCTGAACAATGGGCTGGGGTGGTGTAGTGGCCATGCCAAAGGTCATTTCGGTGTAATCCCCACCGTCAGATGGGCTGGACGAACAAGCCACCACCACAGCTGCCTTCATGTAACGCCCGTCTGGCTGGCTGGTGCTGGAGGAAGAGCCTGGCGAGAGCGCTTCCAGGGAGCCCACCGAGACTGTGCCCGACTGGGAAGGAGACTGTGACCCGAAGTCAATGTTCATGTAGTCAGAGAGAGGGGAGCGCCTCTGCCCCGTGCCAGAGCCCAGGGAGGAAGCCGGGCTGTCCGCAGGTAGCGAGGGGGGAGAATAGACGGCAGCATCCCCGAAGTCGATGTTGATGTATTCGCCAGGGCTCTTGGGCTCAGGCGGCAGAGGGTGCTCATTCATGCTGGGCAGCATCGTCCGCAAGGTTTCCAAAGAGAGGCGGCTGGGCCGGGCCACCCGCTGGCACCGCTGGCTCAGGAAGCTCTCAGTCCGGCTGTGCCGCAGAGGCGAAGGCACCGTGTGGCTGGAGGAGGTGAAGATGTCAGCAGGTGACTGGCCTGCTCCGCACACCGCCTCCTCCGGGATCATCCTCCCCGGGGAGTTCATGAAGACGTACTGGTCGCTGTCCTTTGCCGGCCCCTGGCTCTTGTAAGAGCGCGGTAAGGAGCTGTACGAATAGCAACCGGACTTGGGGGGCTCGCCAGACCCGTGCCCCGAAGGGGAGAAAAATAAGTCCGGGGGGGTGAGGGAGGGAACCTGAGGCCCATGCTGGGGTTCCCGAGGGGACATATTGATATAGTCGCCATTATTTAGCCGCCCGTCCGAGCTCTCCACGGACAGCTTGGAGCCACACCACATCCTCATGTACCCGCTATCGTCAGGAGAGCTCTCTCCGGGTGAGCTAGTCTTGTAGCTGCTCCCGTTCCCAGGGGACCCGCCACCTACCTCCGCCCGGGGCTGCAGGATCTGCTTTGGGGCGGACACGCTGGTGGGGCTCATGGGCATGTAGTCATCGCCGCCCCGACCTCCCTGCCCTAAGGCTGCAGCCACGCCGGGGGTCATGGGCATGTAGCCATCATCATCTCCTCCTTCTCCTCCTCCCCCCCCTGTCGGCGGCCCCAGGTTGGTGCTGCTGCTGCCAGAGCTGCGGTGGGAACCGATCTCGATATCCCCGTAGTCCTCGGGGTAGGGGGTGTAGGTGAATTTGGGGGAAGCCCCGGCTTGGCAGGAGGGGAAGAGGCGGCCGGCGCTGCCGGCGAAGGTGGCGCGCATCAGCGTGTATTCGTCGAGGGAGGCGGAGGAGACCTGCGGCTGGGCGTGCCGCTGCCGGCACGGGGTGGTCAGGGAGTAGGTCCGCTTCCGATGGCCCCTGTCGGCCGCGGCGTCGGGACAGGGCCGGTAGCACAGGCGGCCGCTCGGAGGCCTCTCCATCGCCATGTAGCCGTAGAGGTCGGTGCTGCCCCCGGGGTCTCGCACCGGAGGCGTCTCAGGCACCGACTCGGGGGTGTTGCTGCGGTTGCTGGCAGTGGAAAAGGACGAGAAGGGCCGCAGGTCGCCACCCGGACTAGAGCCATACTCGTCGAAGGACATAAAGCCGGCGTCACTGGGAGAGCCGGAGACAGAGGCACTGCCACTGGATGGGCGCTGCGGGTGATGAGGGTGGACAGGCTCGGAGCCGAGGCCGCTGCTGGAGGAGAGGCTGATGGGGCTAGTGGCGGAAGGGGGCGAGTGAGAGGTGGGCATGGACATGGAGCGACTGCTCGGCAGGCCGCCGCCAGCCAGCACCGGCAGTAGCTTCCCCGCTTGCCGGCCTCCGCTAAGCGTGTGTGAGCGGCTGAGGGGTGTCCTCACAGGGCCTGGGCTCATGGGGCTGCCAGCCACCGAGCCCACCCGGCAGCCGTCGCCCTCGCTGGCCGTTCGGACTCGGCACGGCGTGCACTTGGTACCGGCGGCAAGGCTGTCGGTGCGCGAGCGCCGGAGGAGGCCGGTCTGGCTGGGAGGCAGGTTGACCAGGTGGTGGTGCCGACGGCCGGGCACAGTGATGGGGTGAGTGGCAGAGGCGCCACTGCCGCCGACGCCGCCAGCCCCCCCGGAGGAGGATGAGGATGAGGACTGGCTCTTGCTGCGGGGCCGGAATTCGTAAAGCTCCTTCAGTGCCTTCATGGCCTCCAGGATGGTCTCGTGGATGTTCTGAGCCACCACCGAATCGTCCGCCTGCATCCAGAGCTCGCCGGGACCGGTGGCTGCCGAACGCCCCACCTCGATGAAGAAGAAGCTGTCGGAGTGACCGCAGCGGCGGATGTTCATCAGCTGCAGCGTGACCGAGGGCAGCTCACAGTTGAGGCGCACGAACCCGATGGTGCGGGCCGAGAGGCAGAGCCGATGGACGCCTGTGAGGTTTTTGCTCTGCCCCAAGCCCTTGGGCTTCAGTGTCACCTGCCAGACCTCTCGGTAGGCAGCGGCGGCCGGCGTGATCAGCCCATAATTGAGGTCCTCGCCGGCGGCGGCCAGGGAGGCGGCGGCCGCGCTGCAGGAAGCGGAGAAGGGGGAGGCGAGGTGGCGGTGTGGGGACCCCTGGCAGGCCGCCGCCTTGCCCTCATTCAGCAGGTCAGTGAAAGCCTGGTACCAGCCTTCCTGCTCTTGCTCGTTCTCGGCCGCCACAGCGAAGTACTCGTCCTTGGTGTAGAGGGCGATGAGATACTTGTGCTTGGCGTCCGCCCGCTTGTTGATGTTGAGGCAGGAGTCCAAGGCGATCACCCGTTTGGGCGCCCCGGACTTGTTCCTCCATTTCTTCTCGTTCTCATAGTACTCTAGCCGGGCGCCCCCCGCCTCCTCCCCACCGCTTGGACCCCGCAGCACGAAAAAGCGCTTGTGGCCGTGTTTCTGTTTGCGCAGGTACCCGCACTTCCTCACGCCTTGGTTGTTGTTGTTGTTGTTGTTCAGGTTGGGGCCGGGCGGGGAGCTCAGGGGGGCCAGCACGGCGGGGCTCGCCATCCCCGACCCCACGCCGGCAATGCTGCCCGGCTCCTCTCGCTGCTGCCGCCGAAGGAAGCTGCGGGCCGACTGCCACGAGGGAAAAAAAAAAAAAGAAGAAAATGAAGATAAGCGGGGGTAAAAAAATATACAAAACAGAGGAGACGAAGCGGGTAAAATAAAGTTATTCCTTCGCAGGAAGAGCGCGGCTGCCCAAAGCTGCAGCGGGGTTCTCCGCCGTCGCCTCTAAGCAGCGGATGCTGCCGGCGGCCGCCCGGCGTCCTCTCCGCTTCGGTTACCGGCGCCGCCGCTGCCGCCGCTTCCCAGCCGCTGCTGCTGCCGGTGCCGGCGGGAGTTTCGCCGTAAGTAACACATCGCGAACCGAGTGCCCCAACTAAAGAGCAAAACAACACGTGACCGCCGCCTTACCGAGACGCTCACACACCGAGACGGGGCGGAGCGCGGCCACAGCCGGCACCACCCCGCATTGGCCGCTGCACCGCGCGAAAGACAGCCCACTCGGCCAATGCGAGGGCGGGGCGTGCCACCGGGAGCGAGGCAGCGCAACGCCGTTGGGAGACCGGAGCCTCGCCCTCCACCCCCCTCCCGCCCCTCCGCGGCGGGCTCGTTCCCGCCCACAGCCTCCGGTCCGCCTCAGGCGCAGCGGGTCCCGCCTCGCTCCCCCCGCAACATAACCACCGCTGCCGTCCGCACACACAGCCTGGAGTGTGTCGGCAGTACGAGCATGGTGGGGACACCTAGTACATCCGGCGAGCCCCCGTACTGTCCCTCGTCATCCATCGCAGCCTTGGCGGGCGGGACACGGGGCGGGGGTCACCAGCGGAGCTCTCCGCAGCCATCAGGTGCTGCCGACCTACCTTAAGCGGCTCCCCCCTCCCCCAGAGCGGAGCTTCCGGGCGTGCGAGTGCGCCAGCCTTCCCTCCGCACACCCACACACAAGTGTGTGCGTCAGCCCTGCCCGCACACGCACGCACGGCGGTTCCCACCCTGCCATACGCGCACTCTTCCACCTGGTGTGTCAGCCTGCGCCCATACCCCCTCCCTGCTCCTGAAACACTTCGGTTGTCACTGCGTTCGCCCCTGTCGTGTCGAGTGCTCCACTCCGCCGCTTCCCTGGGGGCCTGGCTGCTCCCGCTCCCCTCAGTGGCTATTGACGTGAGGCGCGGAAATGCCACCCAGGGAGGGCGGGCAGCCGGCCCAGGGGGGGAGGGGAATTGTCACTATTACTCCGTTCTAATTAATTTCTCCGGGTGTTTCGCGTTAGCGGCGAATAAGGGCAGTGTCCGCATTTCCTTTAGAAATGAACCTGGCCCCGCCGAAGGGGATCACAGCACGGCGAGGCAATTAAGGAGCGAATGGCGGAGGCGGGAGAGCAGCTCCCGTCCCGCCTCCCACCGCCGGGCTGCCCGCTCCCGGTCACGCTCTTTCATGCGGCGTGCAGGGTCTCTCCCCGGGGTGGTGGCGGCGGGGGCGTAGAGGAAAGGTGTTAGCCTTTTAGCCTTGTTTACCGGCGACTGCCGCGCGCGGAGATCAATGGGCGCCTTTCTCTCCCTGCTGCCGGGAGGTGAAGGGCGAAGGGGAGGGGGCAGGACTCACCGCCGCGGGGCGGGGGAAGGGGCCCCGGCAGGAGTTGGGCGGCCTTGCCAGTCTCTGTTTTCCCCTGTGCTACGGGAACGGGGGACGGAAGGGGGAGTGCGGGGGGCCCGGGAGAGGGCTCCGTAGCGACGATTCCTGGCTGTGGCCCCCTGGTTAGGGCTCTTCACGAAACGTACAGCGGTCAGCGCGGCGTGGTGTCGGGAGGGTACCAATAATAAAAGCCGGGAATGGAGGGATAAGGCTGCGCTGAGAATGTCGAGCCCGGGCTGTTTCTAATTTCAGCCACAGCTTTTCCCCCTCCGAGAAGCCTTCCGTTTGCACATGCCCAGGAGAAGTGAGACTGGGGTCACGCAAACATCCATCCGTGCTTGCCGCTCCCTCCGCCGGACTTAGGCCGTCGGGACACGTTTTCATTTGTCGGCTTGTGATGAAGCTGAAGCAGCCGGGTTTGCCCGTAAAACCAAGGGGGTAAAGAATTACAGACCAAAGGAAAAATGGGGAAAACCACGAAAGTGATGCGGTGTCTCGAGCTGCCGCCATGCGGGGCCGTGGCTAAGGCCAGAGGCGGGGCCGGGCGCTCCCCGTGTTGGTGGGGGCCGTCCGTAGCTCCCACGTACCGCTGCCCCTTCACGGCTCCGTCTTGCCCGAAATTCTCCCGCGGTTTGGGTCATAATAACCTATTAAGAAGTCAACAGCTGTAAATGGGCGGGGGTTTGTGGGAGGGGGTGTATTTGGGGGGGGGGGGGGGGGGGGGGGGGGGGGGAGGAAGGGGGGTGTTTGGGTTTGGGGGGGGGGGTTGTGGTTTTTTGTTTGTTTGTTTTGGGGGGGGGGGGGTTAAGTAGGAGGGAGGAGGAGAGAATGAATTGGAGATCTGAGGCGCCGACGTCTCCGCAGGAGCAGGCAGGATACCTGTGACCTTTAGGTACCTGTGTGACTCCTACAGAAAACGATGCTTGCAGTCTTTACTCTCCTGGTATTCATTGATTTCTGCATCTAGATACATACATAGATTCGGTAATGGTAAAATTCAGATTGTATGTAATGGTTGCATGACAGATTTCTGAGGAAAGTTTCATGTAAAAACGCAGGAATTGTTGATTTTCTGCCTGTGAGGGGCCAGACTGTCTGCTGGACTCGCACTACTGAAGACAAGGAGCATTAGTTACCTGAACGATTTCTTACCATTCACAGCGTGCTGGGCCCAGAAGCACCAAGTCTTTTGTGTAGAAACTCCTTGGATATTTGGAAGGATTTTTCCAAATACATTTGGTGACTTTGAGCAAGCATTCTTAGATCTGACCTGTAAACAAGACAAATACTAATTAATCTACTTGGTATTTCCATATATGTTATTCTCGGCTGTGTGGGCAATATGCATTTGATATACTTGGCTTACAGCAGTAGATTTGAGATTGCAACAATTTCTATGACAAAGGCATTAGACTAGAATTCAAGGTTTGAGTTCATATTTTTTATTTCTGTATTGGCATTGCTATAAAGAGCACTGGTCAATTAGTAACAAGTATTTTTTCCATAACTATGTTGGGGTTTGTTTTTTTAATGTATAGGTGGGATATGGAGCACAAGAAGTAGGACTCAGGTGTGCATAAAATTCAGGTTAAAAGGTGCTATTGTTTCGTGACCAACACTGTAGAACGAATGACCTCAATTTACATAGGGGATGTGTCTTATTCAGAGTTTTTCTTTGAACTCTTCAGAGAATGGCTTTTCAAAACTATATCCCTTCTGGAAAATTTTCCTGGTCATCTCAATGTAATTGCAGGGGTATTTAATTAAAATAAATGCATGAACACCACTCATCCATCCCACCTCTCTGCCTCAGTTCACTGTTTCTACAGGCTGGCATGTCATATGCTTCAGCTATTCCTATGCATTGTGTAGCATATTAGCTTTCATTTCTGAAACAAGTGGGTTTTCAGCAAATCAGCAGGCTGTGAATTTGGACAGTTGAAGCACAGCACATGGTCTCTTGATCCACCAAGTAATTTCAAGCAGAATGTAGGGATGGACAAATAGGGACAGCAGCATCTTCAGTAACTGCAATAGATTAGACAGGGGATGTTTGCTTAAATCATCTCTGTAGAATAATTCTGTCATGAAAGAAAAATTACTTCATTCTACCTCTCCCGTTCCTTCTATTGTATCACCCTGCCCCATGTCTGTTTCACCACATTTGTCTTTGAGTTTGAGGTCTCTGCTGGAAATGCTTTTCTAATATATGAAGTAGACCAGGAAAATACTGCTAATATTAGTGTCTTTTCCGCCTGCTGAACTGTGCTTTTGCCAGTATGCCTTGCTTCGGTCATCTCATTTTCCTCCAATTAAAATAAATTCTGCTGAGTAATGGTCAGATTTACCAAAACATACTATCTGTTGTGAGGGGCATACCTCCATCCACCCTAAACTGGCAGAGACATGCCTAGAAAATTAGAGAACTTGCTCATGAGAATTACTAAATTTAGTCCAGATATAGCAAATGCAGTTTTGCTGGCACAGAGCACTACTGATTTTATGTTTCCATGCTTCAAGCACTTGGAGTTCACTACCTGTGGGGGGAGGAAGTGTCATTATTTCATTTATGTATGAATATTTAAACTCCATATTTTGCTTTTTGAACTGTATGGATGGATGATAATCACTGGCCAGCAACACCATTTTGTAGGCAATGAGATTCTCAAGACCTTGGTGAATATTATTCTCTTCTATTGCTTGGGAAGACTCTGCCTGAATAATGGTTAGATAAAAATTTTATCTGTAGGGCCATGGTTTTAGTTACATGTGGAATCTTGATTCTACAAGCCAAACAGACACAGGATCCAGCAGGTTTTTGTCCCTCACATTAAGGGGATTGAAGCATCAGGCTACTCAAAATGCTGAGAGACTGGATGCATGAGCAGACTGAATTTGAGAATTTGTCACATTCTGTAGAACTACAATTTTGTTTGTTGTTAGTCTAAATCTCATTTTGAAGTATTTCAGTTTCAAGATAAGGAGTAACAGTTCAAAGGGACGGGCTTGATGTTTGGCTTGGCTCTTGCGTTCTACCTGTTGCCAGGATCACAGAGCTGATGGTAGTGAAGCCATGGGAAAGAAAGTGTACACCAAGATTATGTGCGTCAGCAACACTTTCTTACACTATCAAGAGTACTAACAAAATAGAGTGATTTATATTTTTATGTCCTTGAACTTCTACACAAACAGGTGAAGTCAGTTTATTCCCTTGTACATTTATTTGCATACTTCTGATACAGTGTCATTCTGGTTATACATTTCATAACCTTACTGTAAGAGGACGTGAACTCTCATCAACTCCTTTCTCTCTAACCTTTCTCAGTTCCTTTGAATGCTAATGTACCATGACTGTGCAACTACTCAGTTGTGAAGTCTGTGCTATTTGGGAGGATGACCCATCTTTCCAGATAGCTTTATAAAATACTCTGTTGATGCTGCTCTTAGTAACTCATAACAACATGCTTTATCCCTTTATAGCAAGAGTAACATTGAGGGATGTTGTTGCCCTTCCTCCTTAAATCTGGGCTACCAATTTTCTTATAACCCCCAACTGCTAGTCCTTTGGAAATAATTATGGATGGCTTTGTACATGAGGGAAAGATACTCTGATGTCACAGACTGCAAAAATACTTCTTAAATAAAGATAACCTGCTTGAGTGAATATTGCACCTGCAGGTTTCCAGAGAATTTTAGATTACATACATTTGGGTTATGGTTACACAATTCTGCATATTCAGTAATTATTTTATTATTTATAATACTAAGTGAAACGTTGATGTTACTAACTTGTAAATTTTTCTATGGGAGGGAAATAAAGCTGAGGAAAATCTAGAGCATGCCACATTTCCAGTTTGGGGGGTTTTGTCATTTGGGGTTTTGTCTTTTGGGGGTTTTGTAGGTTGGCCTTTTCTTGTGTGTTTTGTTTTTTGTTTTTGTTTGTTTGTTTGTTTGGGGGTGTATGTGTGTTTGTTGTTTGTTTTTGACAACGACTTGGATATTTTTCTGCATTCTGATCATTTCCTCTTCAAAAATTGCGTTTCAGCGGCACGTCCAGAACCCTGTAGTCCACACGCATGCCGGTATGTCGGGAATATTTTGGGAAAACACTTAGCAAATAGGACGACGGTACTTCGTGTGACAAGGGTACCCCAAACTGTCCGCTTGGGGAGCACGCCTCGCTTCTGCAGCGTGTCTTCGGGCCCCGGGCTGCAGGGTAGGGCCTGGCGGGGCATCCTGGGACTAGGCGGGGGGCGTTCCTAAGATCAGCGCGCCCCGGCTTTTGCTGCTTCCCGGCCTTAGGCGCCGCCCAGCAGCATACAAGCGGCGGAGAGAGCCTCCGCAATTGCTTTTTCGTGGGCTCCGAGCATTAGCCGTCCCCCCTGGAAACCACTATGCTTTTGTCAGCGCTCCTGGACGCAGCCCTGGGGGGTGGCGGACCGGGCGTAGGGTGAGGGCACCAGCGCCGTGGCGCTCCCCACCCCAACCTACCAGGAGCGGGCGCCGCACTCTCGCGTGCTGCCACCCGCTGGCCACGCCGGCTCCGGCGCCTGCGCTGGTGAGCAGGAAGGTTGAAGCGGAGGGGGCGGGAGGGTGCAGCGGGGCCGGGCGCCGGGGGCGTTTCCGAGCGGCAGGAGTCAACAAATAGCTTTGAAATTGTGGCGGAGAAGTGCTGTCTTACTGCTTCTGGCGTGATCCCGACTCTGGAAAATATTGTTTATTTAAAGGAAAAATCTGGGTAGACTGTAACGCATCCTGATTTGGGAAAAAAGGGTTCGCTGTGAGGCAGAGCCAAGTATTTTGAAGCAGTGGTCAAAGTCTGGACCTATCTTGTGTATGAGAAGAACATGTAAATATCTTAGGAATCATTGAAAACAATCTCCTATGTTGTTTTAGTTTTTTTGAGAGAGTTTGTAATGTACCTGTCTGACCTGCTTGGATTGCCATGACCTGGGGTAGTTTAAGGTATTGCTGTGCAAGAAGGGACCTATCATAGAATCCAATACTTCTTTGATGCAATATTTACAGAATATTTGCAAAGGCCTGTTTACCCAAACACAACAGGACTCCAGCAGGGCAGAGTTTGGGGAAATTTTTTTTGTTTGGTTTGGTTTAGGTTTTTTGTGGTCTGATTTTTCAAACTCTGTGTCTTTCAAGGTAGCATTCTGTTTGAAAACCTATCCCTTCACTGTTTCTTCTTGCTTAGGCAGGTTACTCCAGCCTCTTTCTGTTTGTTTCTCACTGCTCTTGGAAGGTGTTCCCCAGCAAAACAATCCGAGGCATTCAGCGTTCCCCTCTTCCCTTCAATTCATTTGGTAACTTGCTTTTGTTTCTGAGGGCCTTTGCATCTGAATTAGGTAGTAACCCTTTTCCTTCTGTGGTTTTTTTTTTTTTTTTTTTTTTTTTTTAAAGAAAAAAACCACAACCCACAAACTTCAGAAGTTTCCTGTAGCTTACTCTCATTTATTTTGACATCAGGACAGTTTTCCTAACAGCAGGCATGATGCAGTCCTGAAATAGATTGTCAAGGGATTTTTATGGAGTCCCCATCACTGGAGCACTTTAAGCTGTGCAAATATTTATTTGGGATGGCACAAGTACAGTTGTCCTGACTCAGAGCAGTGTGATAGTCTCGCTGATCTCATGTTTACTTCCAGTCTTGTTTTACTGGATTGCTAGGATATATACACCTTATAAATATCCCTAGGTTTATTAGTGCTGAAAGGGAAACCTGACATTTGTCTTTTTTTCTTATTATTTTCTTTTACTGTTTAATTATTTGATTGTGAAAATTAAAGAGTATAAAACTACTGTTATGAATTGTCACTCAGTGTTTAGGATAAGCTGTTGGTGCAAATCCTACTCCGGCAAAACTCGAACGTGTCCAGAGAAGGGCAACAAGGCTGGTGAGAGGCCTTGAGCACAAGCCCTGTGAGGAGAGGCTGAGGGAACTGAGATTGTTTAGCCTGGAGAGGAGGAGGCTCAGGGGAGACCTCATTGCTGTCTACAACTACCTGGAAGGTGGTTGTAGCTAGGAAGGGGTTGGTCTCTTCTCTCTAGCAACCAGCACCAGAACAAGAGGACACGGTCTCAAGCTGCACCAGGGGAAGTTTAGGCTGGAGGTGAGGAGAAAGTTCTTCACTGAGAGAGTAATTTGTCATTGCAATGTGCTGCCCAGGGAGGTGGTGGAGTCACCGTCCCTGGAGGTGTTCAAGAGGAGATTGGACGTGGCACTTGGTGCCATGGTTTAGGCATGAGGTCTGTGGTGACAGTTTGGACTCAATGATCTTTGAGGTCTCTTCCAACCTTGGTGATACTGTGATACACTGGTCTTATTTAATCACCCACAAGACCACTGGGAAAATGAGCAGCCTTTTGTCAGTACAGAGGAAAATCTTCCCTGCTTTTTCCAGTGTACATATTCAGTGGAAGTTTTATGTACACAAGAAGAGAAAGGTTTGCCTTCAGATGGGCTGACTGCTTTCAAAGAGAATTATCATTCATCTGCATTATTTAGACAATGTTTGGGAAACTCACTGGAGTCTCAGGCTGGCATTGTGCTAGGCATTATATAGATGAGTAATTAATGGTAGGCCTCCTGTTTTGCTTAATGTATATATTGCGCATACACAATGAATTAAGGAAAAATATTGATGTGGGGAACCAAATGGGAGGAAGGCAGTTCTGCAGTCCCATGAAGAGTGTGGCTCGCAAGCAGCAGTTTCAGATTGCCAGTTGCCTAGCTGATGGACATGGAAGGCATGCTCAGCATTTAAACAAATGAAAAGTGTCAGCCTTCAGTATTTTGGTAGACTCTTAAGAGTAGAGAAAGCAGAAAAGGCAGCACATATGCTGAAGGAAGAGGTGGAGTATTGTTTTAAATAGAGGTTTTTGAAGGATATTTTTTCAGACATGCAACTTAGATGCAACTATTAGTTTCAGAAACATTAAGCATCACAATAAACTGATTACAAAACCATTGGCACTAGAAATCTATGCAGTTTCATGTGCTTACAAGAGATTGAATAAAACTTGCCAGCCAAAGGGTGCCATGGGTCAAACACCACACACACTGGCGTGGATGGCTGGGTTGTGGGGGCAAAAGGAAGAGTGGGTATCTCCAAGATCCACGTTGTTGCAAGCGCTATCATGACAGGAGACAATTTATATGTCTTAACTAATAATAAAAATAACTTGCTAAAAGAAATAACTGCTGTGGAAGCTCCACCAAAAAAAATAATCCTAGAATTGCATGTTTTACTGAGTGCTCATGGACACTAAACAAAATGGACCACAAAGTCAAATACGAGCAAAGAGTGTGCTTTCAGTTAAACGGCTGATTAAGCAAAGGAACAGCATCTGTAACAGTAGAGAATTTGCTAATCACAGCAAATTAACACCTTTTTTTATTTCATCTGTAGAATTTAATCATACAAGAAGGGAATGTTTCTGGGTGTCTCACTTCATTCCTACAGACTTCTCTTCTGAGAGACTTTCTTCTGAGGCTATGGAAGTAAAGGTGAATAACTCCAAATGCAAGAGTTACGGTCGTCTCTTGAAAGCAGCTCTCATGGATCAGTGAACTAAGATTCAGTCCCTATGTTATGCTGATGACCAAACCAAAGCAAACCTTGTCTTCAGCTGGAGTTGTGGAAGAATCTGGAGGAAGCCTCAAAAGTGAAACCTGCTAGGGGCATCTTTTTCTTACATTCTCCAATTATCTGAAAAGACTTTTTATTTCTGGTACAAAGGGTTGTGAATTTGTTTGCTAACAAAAACTTCTTCTTTCCTGATGAACTTGTATCTGGTGAGAGATCCCTGAGCTGCACTATAGTTTGGCCTTTGATTTACCTTTTCCAGCCAACAGTTTCCTCTAGAAAAATTTCCTGAGGTGTCCCTCTTTGTGACAAGAAAACCTTATTTGTTTTGTTTAGAAACACAATAAATGTGCTAAATATGCAACTGTATTGCAGTCATACAAATGATGCCAATGCAATTTATTGGTTTTGGAGAGATCAGATAGTTTTAAAGTCAACGGTTGGCTGTCAAGTTGTTAATTGAACATTGGCTGAAAGATACCTATGTGTGAGTGATCTAGCTATCCTTGCAGAATAATCAGTTTTTTTAAAAACAACAGTTGTCTGCCACCCTCCTGTGTTGGCTGCATTTAAAAGAAACACCAACAAGTTAAAACTCACATGTGCCAAAACATTCACACTACGACATCCCTACATTACCAGTCCTTTAGACTGATAATACAGAAGTAATTTTACAGCCCAGCTAAATGACTTACTGATTTCAGTTGCTTTTTTTCCTTTCAGCTGGGGAAAAGGAAGCAGATTGTTCATTTTCTCACTTTTGAGGGCCGTCTATAATTAATTTCAATTTTTTTTTTCTATGTGCAAGTTCAACTTTGTAACCCTGCTGCACACACACCAAACTAGCACATTACTTCCAACAGATACCTCACCTGCAGTTGGATATCAGTAGTTTTAAAAATCCTGAAATCTTACGAACAATTCCCTTTGAATTGTTTCAGCAAAACTTAGGAAGATACAAAACTGAAGAGTTTCGAAAACAGCCCTACAACATCAAAAATATTTAGTTTCAAGTTCATTAGGTTCAGTGACTTAATTTCTGTCCCTCATAATTTATTTTTTTTTTGGTGTTGTGTAGAGCAGGGGTACTTGTCATAAGTGCATCGGCTGTACTCTTCCAGTAGTTTTGTTGTTTCTGTAGAAAAACATTGCAATCCACAAAGCTGCTTTTCTCCCAAGCAGCTCATTGTATTTTATTGTTTTTCTTGGATAAGTTTTATACTTTTTCTCAGTTTTTTTCAGTCACTTAAGAATAAATATTCACAGTTCAAGTTGTATTTGTTATAGCAACATGGATTTTAAATCAGACTTTAGTGAGTTCAGTGATCTGATGTCCTCTGCAGCACAAACAACTTGTGATTGAAATAGATTACATTTAAGTCTTCCTTTACAGACCGCAAGTAGTCATTAAGTTATATCTGTAAGTTATGGGATAAGTGGAGAGATGCCATAAACTCAGCTGGACTGAATCTCTCTGCATATTTGGAGAGGTGGTGTTCATCTCAGCTAAGCATAGGTATCTAAAAGTTGGATGACTAATGCATTTTACCCTCTAGAATTCCTCCATAGTAGTAGAGTTACTCATCCTTTCCTCACATAGATCTGAAGTATGACAGTGAGTTTATTTCCAATATAGTAAATCCCTGTTCCTGTTAGTGTTGGAGGAGATAATACATAGCCATATGATATGGATGTTGATTTGTACAATTGCAACTACTAATTCAATTTTTTTACAAAGAGTTAAGACATTAACTTCGTACCAGGAAGTTTTATGTTCAGATGCCATCTATTCTCAACATTCAGCTTCATGCCAGTTAGGGCATCTTTAAACTTTCTGTAGGCAACGTAAAACTCTAGTGCCAGCATAGCCTCAATATTGTGTGCTCTGCTCGTTTAACAAAAGCATTGAACTTATTTAAAAAAGAAATCTTCAAGATATGTTTAATACTTCCTATATTAATTTCTGTGCAGTTCCTACATTAATGATCACAAAACAATCACCTAAATAAAAAGTTGTGCCATATTTCCATTAGAAAATTAGCTGTTCCTCCCCACTTGCTGTAAAGAAACTCTAGCTGTCTTTTAGATGGTTGAAGTGAATACATGTGTTTGATTGCTTGCCTGTGAGGATGCGATGTGACTGCTTTGGAATTTATCAAAAAACTTTAGGAAACATTTGGGGCAGTATGGGGCAAAACCCTGCTGATTTTGTTGAGAAGCAGGAAACTGGAAGACATTTGTGCTTATTGCTCTTGGAGTGCTATGGCTGCTGTGGGACAGACACTTAGCCAGCAAGGGAAACTGGAGGGGGGAGCAAAATGGAGACATTTCATTTTTTTAACGTCTTTCCTCACAGATGGTCTGTTGATGATGGCAGAGAAAGAAGGAAGACACTGGCTGTTGGGTCATTGTTTTAGAAAGGCAGAATTGCAGACTATTTAAAAGAGGGATTACAAACAGAATCCCATGGTATCCTTAGGGTGGTAGTGAAGATACTGAGACTCAGGGACGTTATTCATCAGTGCTTTATTTATAACCCACCCATTTTATTCCTTTTCATCTATACTGATCTTCAGCTTGTCATTGATTATTACATTAGGTGATTTTCTGACTCCTTCAGTCTTCCTGCCCCCATATCAGTCCTGCTCCATATTTACCTCTCAGTTCCCAATCTCCAATTGTTTCTTGCATTAACTGTGACATTTTTGCCCTTGCTTCTTCTTGACACTTAACTCCCTTTGGCTCACGTCTCACCAATTTTTGCTGTAGAGTCTTCTGCACCAACCAGCTGATTGACAAACTCCTGGTTTTACTCATCAGATACAGGATCATGAGTCAGATTAGTGAGGAAAGGCTGAAGGACCATTAGTTAGTCACCAAAGATGCTTTGCATCCTTAGGTGTGTGGGTATATGCCCGTGTTGCAGGCCAGCATGAGGGATGCTGCCTCACAACATGACCTGATGCACCAATCTGATTCCCCATCACATTAATAGCCATTACTGTTTTATCTGCAGGCACTGAGTAATACTAACACATCTCCCCAGTCATTTATCTTCAGATTTATCTCATATTCCCTACAGCAGCCTATCTAAGCCTACGAGGATAGCAAACCACAAGCTGTTTCTTCAAACTTCAGGCTTGACCCCATATAGAAATTAAACCTAAAGGGAGTATTCTCTTTTCCATCTGAAACCCCAGCACTGGAGACTGGCGAAAACTAAGAGATTCGGGTCCTGGTGCTGGCTGATTGCAAACTCCTGTAGATTTTCAAATCAGCATCAAAGTGCTTTTGATGTTCTCCTTCCCAAAAAACAAGAGTAGAGTGAGACCTACAGATATTCTTTATGATCTTTCCCTTTTAAAGTATTCCAGGAAATGAAAATTAATGTAAAATTAGTGTCTTTCTCTGACACTTCTGGAGAAGGGACACTGGAAGAAGAAGGGGAAACTGGGGAGATGGGTTTGTGGACAAATGGCTCTGTCTCCCATGCCAATTATGTCTGCCCCAGTGGGGACCAGGGAAGCATTCCACCTCTTACACAGCAATTCCCTGGGGACTAGGAAACAGGAAAATAAGCAAGACATTGTCAACATGGGTTTCCCATTAGACATCTCAAAAAATTCAGTGCTGTCTCAAGCTTCTTGATTCACACAGAGATTTTGCTTTGTGCTTAATAAAATAAAATAATTTTTAAAAAACCCAAACAAAAACAAAAGTGAAAACACCAGAAAGGCTAGCAACACTGTGTGATCTTACTCACAAATAATGTATGCAAAGTCTTATTTTCTCAAACACAGCAAGAAAAAACTCCCTGCTGCATTTCTGTCACTTATTTATACAGATGTACATAACCCTTGCTAAACATTTCTCCATCCACTCTGTTTGCAATATATCCCAGAGATACAGTTCTATTTGTTCAGTCCAAAATAATGTGTGTTGTCTAAATCTAGAAAGTTGTCCAAATCTGTCCTCATAATTTCTCTTTTATATTTTGCATAATTTAGAGATGCTAGTAGAATTTAGCTTATGTATTTTTGTCATGCCATAGAAAGAAGCATTGAATAACACTGTCTTATCGACGACGGTGATTGGAATCAATACAGCTGACCAATATGATCAAGTATTGTTCCTTTATTGTTCCAGTATTGCAGGCCTATGGTGCAGGCCTATGGTGCAGGCCTATGGTGCGAGTATAGCACAGTGAAGTAAAGCATGGAAGAAGAAGGGATAGGAAAGGCGGAAGTGCATAGTAAGGGAACTTCTACAACTTCCATAAACTCGGAGTGCCTTGTTGGCATGGACTCATTGGTTCCCTATGAGTGACCACACATCACACTATTATAGATTATTGGTCCAACTATGGATGACACGCGAGGTTTGTTGATGCAGGTGCATGTCCTGTTGTCCCAAGATAACTTGCTGTGTTTATAGCTACCAGCGCCTTGTTTTAGTTACATGCTGCAGGCACAGCACTGTTTGGTACACTGCTATCTGGCTCTGCACTTGTGCTGAGCATGGCCTACCACCATGTCAGGCTCTAGGCCTGCACTGCCAGATTGCTCACACTGCTCGTCACTGGCATTGCCACACTGTCTCGGACATAAAAGGATCTCTGTAGCACCAAATACTTGGTAAGTTTTAGATAATGATTTTGTCAGGGTTACATAGAACATACATAGAATAAACCAGGTTGGAAGAGACCTTCAAGATCATCGCGTCCAACCCATCAACCAATCCAACACCGCCCAAACAACTAACCCATGGCACCAAGCACCCCATCAAGTCTTCTCCTGAAAACCTCCAGTGATGGCGACTCCACCACCTCCCCAGGCAGCCCATTCCAATGGGCAATCACTCTTTCTGTATAGAACATTTTTCTAACATCCAGCCTGAACCTCCCCTGGCGCAGCCTGAGACTGTGTCCTCTTGTTCTGGTACTGCTTGCCTGGGAGAAGAGACCAACATCCGTCTGTCTACAACCTCCCTTCAGGTAGTTGTAGAGAGTAATAAGGTCACCCCTGAGTCTCCTCTTCTCCAGGCTAAGCAACCCCAGCTCCCTCACGTTGAATTTCTAAGGTATACAGCTTAATGTCATTTAATGTGTATTTTCATGGGTTTGTTCTGGTGTAAATATTTTAATCAGCATGTCACATGATATCAGTGCTTAACAGAAATCTGAAAGCCATTGTTTTGTCAATAGAGTTACCTTTATTAAGCAAATCAAACGGTCCAGATTCTTACCTCATAGAAGTACTATGCGGTTTGTGATACGTAGCCTATTTGCATAAAGTTCTATTGACTGGCAGTAATTATGTTACCATTTTCTATTTCCTTGTAGGTGAGTCCCGTATCAGCTGTCCCATTCTTTCACATGGAATCAAGGTCAAGTTAACTCATATACAGTTACTCTGGTCATCCTGTTTATGCTGTTGAAATACTGACATTGCATTAGGTTTTTCCAAGCCTCCTGGGCTTCTCAAGTATGCCAAAGCTTTTTGCCAATGAGCTTCATTACAAGATTCCTTTTAAAAGCTTGAATTCAAGTTATCTAGTACTGCCACTTAAAAAACCCAAAACATTAATAGATATTCTTTACCGTCCACTTAGGAGAATGTCAGAATAGATCATACTTTGGCAATGCACACTCTTTTTCGCAGAACCATAGAATCAATAACGTTGGAAAAGACTTCAAAGACCATCAAGTCCAACCTGTCACCAAAGACCTCATGACTACTAAGCAATGGCACTAAGTGCCACGTCCAATCTCCTCTTGAACACCTTCAGGGATGGTGACTCCACCACCTCCCTGAGCAGCACATTCCAACAGCTAACACCTCTCTCTGTGAAGAACTTTCTCCTCACCTTGAGCCTTTCTAGATGCAAACCAGAAATACTCAATGAATGCTTTTTTCTTTTCCATGGCTAGCAATAGCACTTTTCATCCCTTGTGTTTCTATTGTACTGAATAGTCCTACAGAAATTCAGAATAAAACAGACGTACTTGTTGTCTTTATCCCTAGATATATTTAGTTTGCATAACAATGTACTGCATTTATTAATTTATTAACTGTATGAATTTATGACTGTTGGCTTTCAGTTTTTCTTAATTACAATTATTATCTATAATTATGTTTTAAGCATTCTATTATGTGTATATACACATACATGTGTATATATACTAATATACTAATGTACTGCTGTGTATACTAATTATAATACACATACTAATCAGCACTGAATTCTGCATGCATATCTTTAATTAGATCATTGTCATGCACTTCTTGGCAAATGCAAGTTTTAAGTTTAGTGAGAAATCACTTTCACAATTCAGGATGAAGCATAACGCAGTATGATAACATTTTTCTTTGTGACAGAAATTTCAGTCTTTAAGTTTTAGAGGATCCTAGGGCATTACGGGAACCAGCGAAAGGAGCTTTAGCACATATAATTGTATTAGAAGCCTTTTTATAGAGGCAGTGTTTCTTTCTTTATAGGTATTTGTTCTTGGTCACAGAAGTTACATGGGGTGGAAATCATCTCACCTTGCTTGATAACATAGATATCTACATCTAAGCTAGTGATTCCCTAGGGTGACCATGCCTCTGTCTATAGAGAAAAGCAGACATTTTAGACCAGTGAATATGACCTATTTTAAATGGCAACATTAGAGTGGTATGAATCATGCCATAAAGTGCTTTTTCTCTCCCTTTTTATCCCTTTTTTTTCTTTTTCCTTTCCACAGACAATAAAAGGAGCCTGGAGTGATTAGTCCTGATCTAGTTCTTTGTCCTGCGGACTTCTGCATCTGGCCATCCATACTGCATTTTTCTTTCCTAACTGGAAAAAAAAAAAAAAGAAAAAGAAAAAGAAAGCAAGCAAGCAGTTTGTTATATAATGATGAGGGGGAAAAAAGCAGCTCAGCCCTCTGAATTTTCAAGATGCAAAAATTATTTAAAACCATTCATTTTCTTTATCAAAACTGCAAGGTAGACTGGGATTATATAAGGACATTATTTATTTTTTGCAGTTAAATTTGATGAAAGAATTTAACCTTCTTAAAAGATTTTCATTGAAGCAATGATATAAGTAGATATTTAAGGTTACTGGATATTGAATGAATCAGACAATAACTGAAGACAGCATTCTTTAATTCAGGTAACCATTAATTGAATTAATTTAATTTATTTTTTTTTTACTGCAGTTGGAAATATTAATCTTTAAGTTTTGAAGGATTTCAGATGTGTTCAAAACTTAAAGTTTCAAGTGAATTTGTTTCTTTCTACAGTAAAACATGATGTTGCTGATCCATAAAAGAGCCATCTGAAGGGATATGTTGACACTGATTTCAAATAACTTCTCTTAATCAGTTGGACTGAAGATTTCAACCTGATGATGTGGTGCTAATAGCTAGCTAGGTACACAAATTGCTTCAACAATATATTGGTTGGTGGGTGAAGAATTTCTTTTTGCATTTGAGAAAAAGTTCTGCTCTAATGATGAAAAGACAGGAAATTCTCAAAAGAAACTGGTTTTTTGTTACAACAATTCTAGAATTCACTCTTGGATTCACCAAAATATTTTTGATAATAGTCAATGCAGCTATTAAGCATATAATTTGAACAAAGGGTACTCTTCTTGGATCATCAGGTAGGAGGCTTCTGGAAATTGCAATACATTACAAACAACATTTAAGTGACATTTTGGTGTAAGAAAATAATTTTCCTATTGATGTTTACTCCTCTGCTCTAGGAATTGAAAAACATCTCAAGTAAAATAATTTAATTAAGGCATTTGCAATATTGACCATTTTCCTATTTTTATGCAGGCTATGCTAACAAAACCTGTGGACAAGACAAAATTTTCTCATCTGTCACCATAGACAGGAAATCAAGACATGCAGGCTTTTAAAATGGATGCCCCAAAGGCTTAACCATGCACAGCATTGGAGATTCTTGTGGAGGTATCTCAAATAGCCAAGGATTTCAAGCAAGCATGTATCGTTTGTTACAAATTATGCAGCTATGCCAAATACTTGAATACCTCTGGTATCTTTTGAAGCATAAAGCATTATGTCAAGGGCTGCACACCTATTCAAGTAATGTAGATATCAAAAGTAATTGAATTTGTTGGTGCATTTAAAAAGTGCAGAATTCTTTTGTTTATACAATTATCTAGTGACTCGTGATTCTCTCAGTATTGGCTGCACTTTGGAGCTTTCATGTGATAATCTGACTATGATCATACTGATTCTTCCACTAAGACCTATTACATTTTTAAATGAATGCATGGCCATGTCTTATAAAGACCCATTCTTTTCTATCTAATACACAACATTTCTACCATAGTAGATGCTTTGTCAAATGTTACAAATTACATATACTTCACCATTTTACAGAGAGTCTTCAAAAAGACTTTTGCACATCTGTGTGGCCTCAAGGATTTAGAGTGTTCCTGCCTTTCATAGTTCACAGAATCACTGAATTGCCTAGACTGGAAAAGACCTTTAAGACTGTCAAGTCCAATCAACTCAGGAGCATTTTAGGGGTGTTATGTGCATCAGAGTGTCTGATCACTTTTTGATCCTTCACCCAAATGATATATTCCTGACTGAGTTGGCTTTGGGTCAACATCACCATAAATTCACAGCAGTTCTTGAATTTGTGTCTCCTGATGGGTAGCAAGATGCCCATCCATCTCTGACCATATATAACACATATGGTCTTCATACTAATGTGATCTTCCTTGAAGAGCTAGCGTCTAGCATTGCTGCTGGTTTCTTTCAGAATAGAAATAATTTTTCTGGCTTATTTTCATTATGCCTTCAGCTTTGGACTGAATTGCTATAGAATAAATCAACCGAGTGACAACACAAATATTTTAATAACTGTATACTGAGATTCTTAGCATTATTTTGTCTTTGATGACTTCAGAATCCTGTTTATTCAACAAATGACTTTATGCTGACCTACAGGTATTAGAAAGGAACTCTTCAGGCAAAGATAGTACTCTATTTTGGAATGGATATTGTGCAATTAAGGAAAGAGCAATATTTTATTATTCTTGGCACAGAGGCAATTTCTTGGGCAATGACTACCTGTTCCTTTTTGTCTTTCCCACCCATGTCACATTGTAGCAACCATGGCTGCAGGTGCCTACACTGAATGAACACCTGTTCAATCTATGCAGGAAGGAAAGGAAATCAAGGGATGGTGTGTTTAGTGATTTTGTGTACATAACATAGTGATAAAAAGATGGAGAAATGGAAAGAAATCTAAATTTAGCATGATTAAGAGGAGTCAGAGTAGAACCCACGACCCTTCATGAACAGCTTTTGCAGGAAACAGCAGGTAAGTCTAAATATTACTTTTTTCAAAGATAACCCCCTGATCCCTGTGTCTGTCAACATTTCTTTAACAATGCAGCTACTGAGGTAGCACCTCTTAAGAGCAGTTTCCATGTGCAAGTTTGTCCTTCCACACTAGAAAGAAACAAATTACATGTGCATGGTGTGAGACCCCGTAAACTCATTCACCTGCATTTCTACAGTTCCACAGAATATTTTTCCCTGCTCTCCTGCCCTAATTTATATCTTCTGAGATTATTTTTTAAACATTTTGTGACTATGTAAAAAGCTTTTTAGAATTCAATAAAATCCCTGTGTATGATATATTAAAACCTCCACGTATACAAATTTCCCTACTTCTGCCCTAACATGCCTGGCAGTTGCCTTCCTGATCAGATGAAGGAGTGCATTATTATTACTGTTTTACCCCTTAAAATATCTCTGCTGTGAAGGAATCTGCATAACACAGAAAAAATAATTCTCACAAGGTAAATATTTCCAATCAAGCATCTAGTTTTTGAGTATTTTTAATGCACAATCTAAAATCACCCCACTTGGTTTGATATAAATGAACATTTTCTTTTTAGTTAAGAATCCAGTGAAAGACTTCCTCAACAGTGGAAACATGAGTATATGGGCATGGTAAGTCTTTTGGACAGACAAGAATAATCATTGCACTATTATTTTCTATATTTGGCCTTAAAATGTAGGTTTCTTGGATGTACCCATTCCATCATTCTAATATTAGTAAATTTCCCATGGTCATTCTATGTCTTTGCTACATCATAGAAAAATGTTGCCTTCTGTTAGGTGCAGTCTGAAGTGAGAATAGCTTTGTTGCTCACATTAATAACCTAAACACAATTAGTTACCTTTGAATACTTAAACTCATCAATAAATGTCTGTGCATTGCCAACTTACATAAGCCAGACAGTTTTTCAGTTGTTGCACTCCCTCACAATAATCCCGACTGTTTTTCTTGTGAATTTCTTTCTGCAGTAATGGTTACCAAATGAGAATTGCATGCCTTCATATGAAAATGAATGAGTATATTTCACTGTGCCAAGCAAAATTCTTGTGACATGTTCCATACTTACAGTTGCAAGGCAATTTCTCTATTTAAGGCTCTTGAAAGTTAATATTCCCAAATCCTGTTGAAACTGCTAGCTGTCCTTGTTCTGCAGCACTACTGAGCCTTGTCATTTCATGCATTGATTTTATCAGTTGTCTCTGCTAAGCTTCAGCTGCCCACACGTCCCTGTCCTTAAAGATATACAAATATCACCAGGGACCTTCCAGTGGTCATCTGCGCTTCTTGTCTGATGCCCAACAGTCCTTTGAAAACAGAGCTCACTTCAAATATTGTGATAAAATGAGATAAATTGTGGTAAATGTTGCACTCCATTCTGGTGGAATCTTTCACAATAAGCAGCATGGAAAAAACCAAAGGGGCAAAAAATTAACTGTGGAATCTTCCAAGGATGCAAAGCAGCAATGTTGTAACATCTATGTAGATGCAGCAATTCCAAAGCAGTGTGTAGACATGATTATTTCCAATGGATATTACATCATCAAGGATAATGGAATGCTCTGGACATATTGTTCCCTGTCTCAGAGGACTTGTCATAGATACAGATGTCTACAGTGAATTTCAGTTGTATGTAGAATTTAGGCCTCTTAAATAAGCTTTGTGAAGAGTAGTCTACAGAATTGCTTCTGAGATAACACAAAAGGGGATTACAGAGACTAGGACTTTGCTGATAAAAAACAAACAAACAAACAAACAAACAAACAAAACCAACAACAAAACCCCACTATTCTTGCTTAAAAATCACTAATATATGTCAGATATGCCAAAAGGGAAACACAGTCAAGTATTGGATACATAAATTTTACCACAGTTAGTTCAGCCAGGTCAGCCCTGTGCCCTTGCATGGGATTGACCTTCTAAAATTCACCTCAGCACCAAATTAAAGCACCTTGACTATGTTTTTTTATCACAGGAAAGCTGACACATGTTGGCTTCTCTGACCTTAAAAAAAAAAGAAAGAAAAAAGGGTTAATCTTTTTAAGACCGAAACAATAGAACCATCATCTCCACTGGGGTATTTCTGCAAAACCATGCTAGCTATGTTCTTCTATGCACTCACTATTGGATTAGAACATGATTACTAACCATGGTATAGACACAACATTGCATTAATGTGGCTGCTGGTGGCTTTCAGCAGGACTGGTCTTGAGAATGGCATAGTATAAAATAAGGTAAGGTTGGCGTAACAAGGACCCTTGGCAGCTGTGCAGATGCCAGTGAGGTGCTTTGTCTTGCATCCTTGTTTTACTAGTAAAAGCCCTAGAGGAAACTCGGCACAGAACTGGTACAGCTTATTTTCACTTTTGCACTGGTGTATATTACATAGGTAAAGCATTTTTCTTGCTTTTCCTAGGAATTACTTGGGAAGACTATTCTGGCAAATCTTTCCTGGCATGGATTTAGCCCTAAATTTGACCCAGAGCAAACTTTTGTGTGACAGAGTAAGAATGACATTTTCCATTTATTTTAAATATATTACTACCAGGTCAAAAATAGAAAACATCCTCCTTTACCAAGTAGGTACACAACATGGATGGACACCACAGTAAGTATACTGGCTTCAAAGGTAATTAAATGTACCTCAGTGCAGCTTTCCCCTATAGACAAACCCAGAAGTGCCAACCCCATCAATCATTGTCTCACTCACCTCCCTGACCTATCTTTAAAACTGGATAAAAAGCTGATCAGCTCCTCTCCATTTCAATTTTGTGCTCCCCAGCCTAAAGATCTTTTTAAGTCCTAGCTTCTGGCATGATGCCTTTCAGTCACTGGTCAGATTCAGCAGTGGCAGCTGCTAGCAGAAAATCCTCCTATTCAAGAGATGACCTTATGTGCTCCAAGGGCTGCTTTCTCATTCTGTGTAAATAATTTCTTCATGTTCAATGCCTGCACTAACACCGTGATGTAGATAGACAGGTTGCAAGTCTTCTGGAGCAAATGGTATTATTTAAAAGAGGTTTTATATTTTAAATTCAAAATGATGGAGAAAGCATTTTTACTAAAAGAAATTAACAGCATTTCACACATAGCATCCAAATTTTCCTTTTCAGTCAATGCCACAATATCTATGTTGATTCCCGTGTGAGGGACCCACTGTAAAAGTCTTACAATGCCTTGTGAATAATTTTGGCAATCCCTCCCATGCAAATCTCTTCCAATGCAAATATTGCATAAGGGTAGCACAGTGCACTTAAACATGAACAAGACATAAACCAATTTCATTCAGATTATGTTTGTGTCATAAATAAGGCTCTGTATCCACTCAGTTCAAATCGGCCTCCTTAAGCAGGCTTGCACTCGTTAAATCCTGTCTATGACCTCAGGCACCCTGTTCTAAATGCAAGACTCTTGCATGTGAAGAGAGAAGCTTGGAAAATAACACTGAGCTGAGTTAAGGCTAAATCTGTTTGGATTCATTGCATCTATGACCAGACTGTCTTTGTAAATAACACTTATTTGCATATATTTTAAGAACTGTCAGTTTTGCATATGGAAAACAGAATTATGAGAATATGGAAAATGCATTCATTTTTGGGTGACTCACAGCCACCACTTCATATTTTACAGAAGATACACAATCAGTGCGTGCCTACTAGCATCACTACATTTCTTCCGTGCCTTTTTTTCCCCCACATGGTTCTTTTTTGGTTTTTTGCTCATCATACTAGCTTGAGTAGATTTTACATATTCAGTGCTCCATGTGTGCATATGTCTGAGATGACTACTATCACTGAATGGCAAGCCAATATTCGGGCACATTTGGATTTTTTTTTACTTTTTTTTTTTTTTTAAGAACTTTAGGAATTTTCCAGCAGCATGACGTATGGCAAAGTGAAAAAAAAAAAGTAAGTTGCAGGAAGGTGACTGGGTTTAAATAGATGTTTTCAGATAGTTTTCTTCACTAAAACATACTTGATAGGTAACAGTTTTTCTAGATACTAACCTGATTTTACTTCTGTTTGGAAAGGTTCTGTAGTGTCAACTACAGGGGTGTTTCCTACTTAGGCTTTGCTAAGGAGCCCCATTAAGGTGCTATAGCTAGAAATTTTCCATGGTTCTGCTGCCACGATTAAGAGATTTGACTGATACTCACACAGGACTCTGACTCAGGTGCAAGTATGTTTTATGCTGGCATGGCTATAACGTTTCATGCTCACAGTCATCTATTTGAGTCTAGCTTTCTCCTCTCTTTTGAGTTTACTCACTCCACTGCAAGGCTGGTTTGCTCTTGCTCCTCAGTTTAAGACTTTAGCTTGTGGTCTTCCATGTCTGCCTGTGGTGACTGAAATTACTATCATCTGTAGTCATGTATTGACAGGTTGTATTAACCAAGCCAGTTTTACCTAAGAAAGATTAAGGAAGGTAATAGGGGAAAACAGAGAGGTGCGTCTCCTGAGAGGATATGGAGGATCTAGGAGATTAAAACATTATCAGAGTGTGCTGCTGTTTGCAAAACAAAGTCTCTTATAAGCGGTGTCATGACCTGTGCAACAACTGCTCAGCCAGAAAACCAAGCCAGGAGTTAGGTGAGTCAAATGCAAGTGTGCATGTTACCCTGTCAATTCAAAACCTGACAGTTTATTTTCAGTTTACCTCTATCAAAAGTTTGTGCTGAGCTCACTGACTCTGTGTAGGAATCCTTGTCTGGATGCAAATCACCTTGTGATTCTATCAAGAACTGAGATATGTCCCAACAAAGGTTAAGATCTGATCACCAGACAGTAGCTGCCCATGGAGGGGATGGTGAAAAGACACTCTGGAATGTCCAACAAAAGGTAAGATTGTTGTGAACAACCCACCTGATGTGCCAGCCCTGCCCACCAGATAGCATGCCTGGCAGACACATATGCATTAATGTGACTAGGGTGTTGGACAGGAGGAAGCTGCAATTAAAAGATCTGAATGAAAGACACTGAGGTATACCAGCTCTTGTAGAGGAAACATCACCATGCAGTCTGGAAGCGGCAGCAGCAGCTGCTGCTCAGACACCCTCTCTCCACCACCACCATCAAAGAAGGACCATGCCATACCTTAAGTTTTGCCTGATGTAAGGAGAAAAGAAGAACTGGAGAAGCGAGAACTCCACTGAGAAATAAATACTACGTGCTGGAGGCTGCTCAGAGAAGAGAAATGCATCACGGATGCTCTCTCCGTCCCCTCCTCTGGCCGAGGACAGCACAAGTTGACAAGGACAAATGCTGGGACATCTCTCCCTCCTCCTCTCCTTCAAGCCAAGGCACCAGCACCTTTCCTCAGACCTCTTCCAACCAAAGAAAGTGTTTTGGGGGTGTGTGATAATATAATTCCTTTCCTCCTCTTCTCTTTCTCCATTTGTTTTTCTCCCTCTCTCTCTGTTCCATTTACTTTATCCTTTAATATATAGCCTCACTTTTGATATTTGACCTTGTATGTGCCTTAATTTCACAACATGGGAATGTTTTTAAAAAACTTAGTCTCTCTCCTCCTCCACACCAAGACACTGCTGTAAACCGACTGAGGATCATTCACATGTTCTGTACTGCCATTCTGCCAATGTAGTTGTAACAATGGTCAGGGAAAATAGGACTGGAGGACCAAACAGCTATGAGTGCAACCCTTTTAGAAGCTCCCTCTAAATTTTCAATTGCAACAACAGGATGAAATGGACATCACCTGAAAGTGTAGAAGTCCTAAATCACATTGTGCAGTTAAGTGTGCAAGTTCCACCTCTGCTTTTGCTTCAGAGTGGAGCTTGCATGTAGGACATATGTATACTGGTGCCAATAAACCAGTTTTAATTATCTTAACCCAAGGGCTGACACCCATTGAAACAATAAGAGATTTTTTAGGCCGAATTTAATAGGCATATAGTTCAGTTCTAAGTGTAAACTTAGACAAGTAAGTCTAGCATTAAGAGTAAACTGGCAACTCAGATAATGCTTCTTACTGGAAAAAGTAATATATGGACAGGATGGATTAAGTTGCCAAGGAAGGTGAACTAGATGAGTGTCTCTGGGAAATGTCAATATAAATTTTGTTCTGTGCTTTGTATTTCAGCAATTTACTAAGAAATAGATCTTTTACACTATTGGTCTTATTATGACAACATACCAACCTTCTCAGGAAGAGGATTCATTAGATCTGTTATGCTGGTAAGGTCCTGAAAGAAAAAGAAGAGTAAAGAAAATACATGTGATCATTGTGTAAATGCAGTTTTATTGTCCAGGTCACCACACACACCACTTGTTTGCCACCTGGAATGCTGGAGACCAATCCTCAGGCTCCTTAATGCTAACAATTCTCAGAAGAGAGTTGAGAAAAAAAATTATTTTCCTCTTAAACATCAGCAAGCAAACTGCATAAAAGTGCCTTAAAGTAGGGTGCCACTAGAAGACCTGTGGTGATTCATGCTGGAACAACTTAAGCATGTCGGTGCCCCCAGCCTTCTTCTCACCTCTCTGTGGAGGTTATCATACCCACAGCAAAAACTGTGTTTGCTTCCCAGGCACAGCAGCCCTAGGTCCACCGTGTTACATTTAACTGGTACTGATGGCCATTTAAGGTAGTAAGCCAAGCTTGAGGCTGTGGCAGCTGAACAGCAAGACACAGCACTTGTTCTCTCAGGTCCACGAAGGGGCAATAGTTTCTTTCACAACAGCAAAGTGGCCAACAGGAGCAATATATAATTGTAAGATGCCCCAGCTGTGCTCTTTTTAAAGCACTCTTTTATTTGCTGCTATTTTGCATTTTCAGCTGATACCACCTACTTTCTCCAAATGATACTGTGTAAACACAGCTACTGCTGTTGCAGTTGGTGTAGCCATACCCAAGCCAGAATGTAGGTCTGATACTCTTCTCTCAGTGTAACCATAGCAATGTGAAGCTGTGCATTTCAGACTTAGCAGAAGATATGTTAATACCTCTTTCCAAGGGAGTCAACTGATAAGCCATGAAGTACAACAAGCCTTGTATCCATTACACAATATGTTTTGACTAAAAGACCCTACAGAAATGCCCACTGCTATGAAGAAAAGTTTCTGTAGAACATGGTTACTCTGTTGGCTGGATAGTGACCTCTGAGCAGACATATTTAGCATGTTTCAGGTGATTTCTTCCTCATTCATTATGAAGACCGAGTGCTCCCCACTCAGTTCCCAGGATAGGAACATCACATATTTCTTCTCTCCACATTTAGAAGGAGAAAATTTTATCTAGGGGTCCTTACCAGTCATTATTTCAGAGAATGCAGTGGTGCCATTCCTTAAAACACAGGCAGACAGAAAAACCCCAACCTTCTTAAAACTCAGGTAGGCTTCAGTCAGTTAATTTATTTCAGTTCAGTCTAATAGATTGAAAATCTATGTAGATGAAGAAAAGACTTCTGGCAGAGGTCCTGTTGCCTTCAGGAGAAGGGCTCATTCATCAAAACTCAAGTTTGAAACTCCTCAGATGCTTAGAGAAAGTTGCTATTACTACATCAAAGACACAGTACCATAACCACTTCAAGCTAGTTTGAAAAGTCTTAGCCACTGGTGGAGCAAGTTCTTCCCCCTCACCCTCGGCTACATCTGCCTGTGACCCCTGTCATGTTGGCACACAAGATGACATGGATCAGTTTGCTAAGCTCAATAAATATCAAGAATAAAAAGTTGTGTTTCAGCTGGATCAGAGGAGGAGACATGAATGAATTTTTAGGACAAAATCACCACTTTTGTGAACAGTGCAGTCATAGATCACCACCCCTATAGAATGAGTGATTAATAACTTTATATCCAAATACATCTGGCCTGCTGTGGTTAAAAGTTATTTTGGACACTTTAAAAAAAGAGACTCTATGTATCCAAGTTGCTTTTTATAAGTCCCATGCTTTCTACTATGACAATTAGAGAACTTGTAAGATTTTCCAGAGACTGCTAGTATTGGAAATATTTTAAGTCTTGGAATATTGATGGCATTGTTTCACAATAATAAATACTATGGCTTCTCTTTACTATATCACTCAGTGAAGGAGATGTGATTTAAATCATGTGGATTTATGATCATAACTGTTGAACTACTCAGAAAAAAACACTAAAATGAGATTCAGGCTGACTTTTATGGATTTGTGCTGACTTTATGCTAATTGTCAGCAATAACCTTATAATTAACAATTGTTAAACTATTCTCAGATCAATACTGAGTTCCTAATTATATTGGTAATTTTTCTGCCTTGCATATCTGGTGCCAGAAGAGTACTTCTTTGGCACTGATAGATTAGAATTTCATCTTAGGAGTTAGGCTTGTCCTTTTGGCCTTGAATAAGGCTGGCCAAAAATATATTAAATCAATAACATACTGCTCAAAGGTACCATTACTTCACAAAGAAAATGTTTAAATACGTTTTAATTACTGTTTTACTGTCTGAACACTGTTCAGATTCTCATCTGTTAGTCATTGTTGTGCTTAATACTGTTTGTTCTGTGGCTTAGAAACTTGTCTGACATGTAGTATACTTGAGCACACACGTATCTGAGTTAATTTTTCTCACTATAAAAATGGACAGCATAGACATGGGAATGGAGAGGCTGCATGTGTCTTCTTGTCAAGATCCTCTGCCATCACAAAAACCTCATCACAATTCTTTGGTAGCAATATTACCCATTTTACTTTGGTATTCTTCTTCAGACTGTTTAGGTTATTAACCAACTTATCCCTAATAGAATAGTGTCTTCTTTTTTTTTTTTTTTTTCTTCCAATGGTCCTGATAGCTGTTTGATTTAATAAATGGTGACTTGTAGCATATTGTTCCATTTCCCTGGGAAGACATTGCAATATTTGTTTTATATAATGAACACATAAAATTCTAGTTACATGAGACTTTTAGGTGAAGTTTGGTTACAAAAGAACTGTAGCAATAGCAAGGCCTAAATTTCTTAATTGAGATTATAAGAGAATGCATTCATCAACATTCTTTTAATTATTATTATTATACCTCTGTAATAAATACCTAGTGAATTGTTCAGAGCAGTGCAGTCCATCCAGCTTGCATCAAGTTGCGTATCTGTTGAAAAACAATGCTAATAAGGTCTAGCAACTGATGACATATGGCTCCTCTTTCCTCATATGAGGATGAATTTTTCATTGGTAAATTGTAATGTGCCAGGATTGGTGATGGCATAATGGGGAATTACATTTCAAACTGACTTTTAAATTAGTTATTTCCTTTACACTTTCAATCATTTAATAACTAACCACTTAAATCTTCAAGTGATCGTTTGTATTTTATTGTCCTTCCTTTCCAGCACCATGTAATAAATAATTAGAACACAATCTTCTTTGTGGCTCCTTTCATTTTAAAACACCTGCTATTATGCATGTAATCAGAAGTAAGGGGGGATAATTTTAATTTTACAAAACTAAAATGTAATTACATTTCATAGTTCAAATGAACTAATAAAAGAAGCACTATGACTAGTTTTACAAAAAGATTCCTTTAAATTACTCTGGAATAAAAGACATCTGTATTTCGTTTTGTATTTTATTCTGTAATTTGTGTTAGAATATATTAGACATATTAAAATATTTTAATGTTTATTTTATCTTAGTAATAAGAATGCTGCAATAAACTACAGAAAATAAGTTACAAACGTAATGCGTATCTCATAAATATATTCAAGAATATAACACTAATTTTTTTTTTTTGAGTGTTGAAACTAAGAGTAGTTGCAATTTCACATTTATGCAATGGAAGCATTTTGTTGAAAGCATGGTCTAGTTTCAAAATTAATGCAAAATGTTTCTTTAATATAATTAGCATACATGCTTGCAAAGGTTCAGATAAAATTAGAATTCAGTAGAGATGAAAAACTACTTAACATGCACAAAAAGAGACCCACAATTAGAGACTGGGAAAGGGGTAGGCACAATAGTGGGAATACATAATTCAGAATGTCACTTAACAATCTATTTTGGAATAATATTAGCTGTACATTGATTCTCCTGTTTGGCGACTCAGAACATACTGTAGCTCAAAACAGGAAAATAAATGGTAGAACACGTAGTTCTGTTTGGCAGGATGGCAAAAACTGCAACCTTTTCTGACTGTTTCAAGAGAGATCCCTATCAAAACAAATAAGAATGCTTTCACCTGGTTTTCTCTCAAATACCACAATTTACCTATGCACAAAATTCAGTGCAAATTTCTTAAAGCCCTCAACATATCTGCCCTGGCATTTTAGCTCATTCAGTAAAAAGTAATGCACCTTAACACGGACTAATTTGAAACAGAAAAATAAAAAGCTAAGCAAACAAGCCAAAGCAGAAGCAGAAAGTTAAACATGCACATTGCAGAAATTTTAAGTCTTTTCAAGGAGAGAAAGAAAGAGATGCTATTAATTTGTTCTTAGCGTAGAGTTTGATTCAGATGTTTCTTCATGGCTTTGAGAGGAGAGTTGAGGAGGATAAAGAAATACACTGTGGAATATGTGGAAAATACAGCAGAAAGGATAGTATGTGTGACTTGAACATTTACATGAAACTGGCAGACAGTGACAGAAGAGTCAATTGACAAGAGCAGAGGTCAGCATGAAACAAATCAGTATTAAAGCCCTGAAGCATGGAGAAAAGTGTCTACTCACTAAATAAAATTGTTTACTTAGTTTTGATTTATGTCTGCTGCATTGTGAATTTCAGTTACAGTTAGCTGCATGAGATAATATTTGTCTTCAATACAGACCTTACTACTAAATTAAAATACCTGATTTTCAAAACAAGTTTTTAGGAAGTGTGTTAGGTATCATAGGACTAATAAGTAACTATACTGTTATTAAAATTAATCTAATCTAATGTACTCCCTATGTCTAATAGTAATTTAGTTCATTGTTACACTCTCAAAAGCTAAAATAAAAGCTGGGCTTATCAAAAACACATTTAAGAAAGACAAGTCTGGAAAAACCCCAAACATATTATATTAGCTTCCAGCTTTTCCTCTTGTTCACAAGTAGCAATTCAGTTACTTGCTTGTTGACAGCAAGTGAAGTGGCTGATCGTTAACCTTCCTGGACACTATTAGACACTGAAAATATCTTGAATCCTAACTAGTCTCTTCAGGTACCAACATCTAATTTCTTGCAACCATTCCATGTCAAACTGCTCTAGAGCAGAGGTGGTCATTACAGAGCTCATTGTTTCTGCCTCTTACCCACAGCTTATCATACAATTAGCTCTGCTAGTATCCAAACTAACATTTGAAGAAATTAAAGAGCACTCATACAAGTCCTTCCACTGACTGTGATGGTTTAACCCACACACATTAACAAAAGCTCTGCTGAACCCAGTCAGAGAAGTGACTGAAGCTGTATTTTACAAGCAATAATGGAATGCAATAATGGAATGCAATGAATATGTACAGAGTATACAGTATTTACAATATTATACAGGTATTTACAAAAGGCAAACAGCACAGAAATCCTCCTTGGGCAGGAGGACACTGCCCTGCTCCCCCCAACCTCTCCCCTCCCTTTATCCTCTGGTTAATTAGAAGAAAAGAGAAGAGGATAGATGTTAAGGGAATTTCAGTTAGTTCAAAAGCTTCATTAGAAAAGCTAGTCATGCTTATCTCTAGTTTGGTGATAAAGAGTCCTTCAGCAAAGCAGACAGCATGCCAGCAGAAAGATAGAAGAGAATGGAATGAGAGCAGAATGTAAGATTGTAAAACTACATCCCATTCATCTGACCAATGAAATTAGTTTAGAATTATCTTTCTTGTTTTCCTTTTTACACTCAAATATTCAGCTAGAGAATTTGCAGCTATCTTTCTTAAAGGCGCGGCCTAAACTGTCACACAGTGGTACAGTGGTGGTAAGTCAGGGCCCTGCTGGCTCTAGCACAGTAAACCCCTGAAGCTTATAGTCTGAAATTTGCATTTTGCATATGTCATCAAATTACTAATGTAATAAATTAGCAAAGTAATGTAAATAAGGATGGATTCTGTATTTTGTATTCTGGATAATGACTGAGAGAAGTATCATACAGGACCCTTTGTCTTATTTTTTTCAAACCTGTGAATAGATGAGAATATAATGAACACCATTTTTCAGACACATGTTTCAGACATTGAACAGGTAGGACACACCTCACAGACTTTCAGAAAGGTATAAAACAAATTCCAGCATTTAGAAAGTGTTTCTTCAGCAGGCTGTCTGATGTGACTGTGCCTGCTGGTACTCAGAGAGATATTCACACATGGACTTATCTCTATAAAATAGCACATCCATGGCAAAACAAATTGTGTGAGTATTCCTCATCCACTACAGTGCAAAGCCACTTAAACAAATTTAAACTAGTTTTCCACTGAAGCAAATGAAACATATTAATATAGTCAGTTCTAATATTGCTGAACATTAACTTCCAGTAAAGCTTTCTGACAATGGAAAATGGCAACTTTTAAAAATCATTCAATGGAAATTCAGTATTGGTTATCCAGTCTGCAAATGATCATTTCTTATAGTTCACTATAGAAATGTGAAAACCAGCAGTGTTGTAGCAATAGCTAAAAGTAGGGAGTTTACATCCTTGGCAGTTCCTCCTTTACTTTTAGGGATATCAGAGGTGACAGTTGGTTGTTTTCAGCAATGATTATATGATGCAGTAGACCTGCTTAGTGTAAGCAGGTGGCGAAGCATTTGCTTGATGTGAGGTACAAGAAATCAAAGTGTTTAGTGAATGAAGAAACAAATGAAAGAACAAGCATAATATTGTTATCTTGATTTGCTGTTTGAAAATAAAATGCAGAACTTCACCTACCATGAACATTTTATGGAATTAACATTAATGTTATGAAGAGAAGTAGGGTGGATTTGCATTATGTATTTCACTTGTCCCTGGAGCACAGAGACTGACACAGACTTGTGACTGCATTAACTATAGCCAGATTTTAATTGAAGATGATTGATTGTTGAGCACTCTGTTAATTAATCTCTTTATTCTTTATTTTCCTACAGAATCTGAAATGCCCTTTCAAAATGCCTTTTCAAACTTAACCATCAAAAAATATGGACATGATCCTCATTCACAAAAGATGCCTTGTAATAGCAATCCAGAAAACAGAAAAGAACAAATGGCAAATATAGTACAACTGACTTTGGGTTCAGAAATAGTTTAATGAAAAGAAAAAAAAATATTTAAATAAGTCTAGTTACTTGTCATTTCAAATCTAGAGGCCCAGTTCTCAGGCCATAAGGGACTGGTCTTCATAATACAGAAGTAAACTTATGCTCCATTTTAATAACACAAGGACAATAAATAATTTTATTTTTTAAATAATGCATGGGATAATTGAGGCTTTTTCTTCCCACATCAAAAGGCAACCAGCTTTGTTTCCTTCCAGCTTTTATTTCTCCCCTTTATCTTGGATTTAAAACTAAACAAGCGTTGAACCACAAAATAAAATTTCTTCACTGGTTCTGCATTATTTGCTGACAGATTTGTACAATGTATCTGATTTCCCCTCTTGGCATAATACCGAGGTCAGATTTCTGAAGTCAATGGTTGAAATTATTTGCTTGGGATGAGACAGAATGCATGCTTCCTAATGCAGCACAGCCTCTTTCTAGAGCACACACTTTTCTCAAACTGTTGCATGTACTGTGAAGGAACCCTTTGCACATAGTGACACAGAGAATGAGAGTAAACCTTCTCTAGTTGATAGTCACCAGGAGCAGCTGTTCTACATCTAATCAGGCACCACTCCATCACTCTCTTGATGCCCCACAAATGATATCTTTGAAGCATCTTGAAAGTGACTAATGCAAATTTCAGTACCTTTATTTTACAGTGCAAAACAGATCATGATTCATAGAAAACCAGAAGGAAAACAAGGCAGTTAAAATGATTTACTTGGTTTGGGGTGGCACACTGTACCATTCAGACTGAGATTTAGAGCAAGATTAATCTAAACACTGAAGTCATCTCAACACTGGAAGAGTAAGCCAAATTATTTCTCTGTGCTTCCTCAGTGTGTGTCCAGGAAAAGAGACAGACAGCACCAGACGGTGATCATCCCATCTTAACATGGTTGTCAGAGGTAGTGTGATGAATTTCTTCTTAACAAATCTATCTCTTTTCACTGACTACAGAAGCACAAACTAGACATCTTACTTTATAGGCTACAATTAGGCATGATTAAGGCTACTCAGCTGCTTCAAAGTCAAACAGCATTTATTTTCCTTTTACATACTTCATGGGAAGTGTAGATAGCCGGATCAGGAGAGGATGAACAAAGCTCAATGAATTGTTCAGTATTTCTTCTTCGACTCATCTCTCAATGCGTGCCTCATCCATCATTTACTGCACACTATCTGGATGCTGCACTGAATACAGAGTAACTCATTTTCTTGTGGGCTTTTACAGGGTGCTCTCATTCTACTACTCCACTTCTCTGCAAATATTAATGAATTTATCTTTCCAACACACTGGTGGTATTATCTTCCTCTTCTATGTTGTGAGTGGAAATACTGAAAAAAAGTAAAAATGGTTGGCTAATATTGGTTCCCCCACACCCCATACTTTCCAGATGGATTCTTTTGAGTACTTGGTGGGTTTAGGCCTTCATAAGGTCAGAGTACAGCTCCTTTTCACTTCTGCTGCAATTATTGGTACTTAGCATTCAGCTGAGTAGTCTTTAGATGTTTTAAAATGGATACCCAGAAAAATGAAGAAACAATAGGTATCCAAATGCCTTCATTTGAGGTTCTCTGCCATATTCATGACACATTTTCCATTGTTTGCAGCTAAGGAGACTCAGGCCTTTTTCATGGTTCAGCTTTGAATAATTCTTTGTCTGAATGCACTTCCTGTATTTCCCTTCCTGTCTGGGAAATCCATGGCTTTTTGGGCTGCTCACTGCTGGATGCTTCATATATCCTCAGACAGAAACAGCTACAATCCAAGCCATGTCCCAGGCTCCCTATTGATGCGAACAAGTTCTGTATGCCTAGATGGAGTGGCAAGTGTATATTGTACTGGGTTAAGAAAGGGCCCACTGACAACTTAAATAAAGAGGCCCATAAAAAAACCCAGGATCGCAGAATGGTAAGGGTTGGAAGAGACCTCTGAAAATCATCTAGCCCACCCCCACAGCTAGAGCAGGGTTACCTGGGGTAAATCATGCAGGAATATGTCCAGGGGGGTTTTGAATAGCTCCAGAGATGGAGACTCTGCAGCCTCTCTGTGCAGTCTGTTCCAGTGCTCTGCTACTCTCAAAGTGAAGAATTTTTTCCTTTGTTTACAGGGAACCTCCTTATGGGCCAGTTCATGTCCATTGCCCCTTGTCCTGTCACTGGACGTTGCTGAAGCTTCTTTCCTTAAAAGAAGTTCACCAGGGTATCTATGTCCTGGACCTCCACAGGAGGTCACAGAGATCACAGCATGATGTGCTTCATGGCACAAACTACCATTGTGCTTCAGGAGCTGTGCCTGAGCACTGTGGACATAAAACTCTCAGCAACAGAAGTTACTCCTTGATACTCTTAATTATCAGAAATACTCCTCCAAGGCTGAGAAGTGAGAGGGGGCCCTGAGGCAAGACAGAATGACCTGCCAATATTTGGCTTAAGGATGTGACTCTTCTTTTCCACAGTTCTGCCTGCATAATGTCAAGTAAATAAAAGAGCCACAAGCTCTTCTATTAATTTGTTATGAAAGCAGTGGTGGTAGGGTTGCAGCTGGGATGGGCTAATGAAACAAGAGCAACAGAGTTTGAAGGAAGAAATTTTATTTGTTATTAATTATGAAATAATTGTAAATAACTTTTAAATAAGGGTCACCTTGTAAATCATACTTGTAATTCAAAACCATTTTTTTTCCCCCTGTCAAAAAGCCCAACTCTTAAAAAATAATGTAAGAAAAGTGGTAGGGTTTTTTTGTTTTGTTTTTTTCTGAAAGGATTCTTGCCAGAAAAATGTTTTTTGCTGCTGTTGCAACCTGCCCAGGCTGCACAGCAAGAGTACACCAACTGAATACGTTAGCTGAATAAGCTTTATTCTTTGAGTGAATTTCAGTTGCTCTGTTAAAATGAACCAGACTGTTGCACTTAACAGGGGAAAAAAAGTTATAGGCAAAGTTTAGAATAGAAGTCAGTGATGACATGCTCTGATTTTAATCAAAGCTAAATCAAGATAAGCACAGTCAGCAAAAGTCTTGTAAATTGATGTAAAAATTTAATAGAATATTCAGTATTGACAAGCCAGTGGATTTCCAAAGTTAAATGTGGGATTAATAAGAGTCTATCAATCTTCATTTTCCATCTGACCAACTATTAAAAAAAAAAATATCATCCTCATTGATAATTTTTACCATTTACATTTTTTAGTTTGCACAAACTGCTCGTGTGTTGCTACATTTCTGCTTTTAGTGGGAAAATTTTCTGTAGGAAATTGTGCAAAAAATAGATTTGACATTGCACTGCTTCTGTCTTCACAAGTCTTTCTTTATCTCCGCGTCCATTAGCTGGCTGTTTGGATTAATTTCAGTCTGCGTCTTGGACCATCAAGGTCTTTAAATGAAGTTCTGCCTCTGTACATGAAAAGACTTCTTAATTCAGAGTTTCACATTATACAGAGATTAACAGTAGAAGGTTATTCACAGTGCAAGGTTGTTAAGAGAATGTTTAATATTATTTTAATGACAGCAGAATCCCATGGAATCCCATTTTGGTATAACATTATTAGGAATGGAAGTATTCAGCTAATTCCAAGCTTTTTCCTAGAATGACCAACAATAAGTTACTGCAAACCAGTATGCATTTTAAGCTCATTTTCAGCTAGCAATTGATGATTTTGTGGTCTATTAGAGACTGTGGTTGCTCAGTGTAAGCACTGAGAGATGAATGCACTTTACCAATGAAAGCTAATAGTAGTGTTGCTATTATTTCACAGAAATTTCTTTCCAGTTCTGAGGCAGTCATCACAGATTTGGAGGTTTGGAGTTCAAGCCTAGCATAGAGTAGGCTAATTTCCTAAAATCTGATGAACAGCAGATCCCCTCACGCTTCAGCAGTGTAATCCAGGGAGGAGGAGAGTGGGGGATGCAGAGAGGCTCTATCAACTAATTTGGTTTGTAAGGTGCTAGAGGTGATAAGTTCTGGATCTAACCGGGGCTTACAATTAGCCACTCTGTGCTTCGTACTAATGCTCAGCAAAATGTCTTTGCCCTCAGAATTCAGTTGACCTCATGTATAGCCCAGGACCATCTTTTCACCTACCTTGCCACAGGCACCCACATGGATACTAACCTGAGCAGACCTGTGACTAGGAAACCCTTCCAAGATCCCTTACAACACCTGTGCTGGAGGATGGTTCCAAAATCAAAACATGTGAGGTGCAAACAAAATGCCATGACTGTTTATAAAGGAGTCATAAGTCTAAGCTCTTAATCAGCACCTACGCCAAGAACACCATAGATTTAGAGGAGTCAACTAATACATTAAGACCATACACCTACACATACCAAAGCCGCCTTCTCCAGTGCCCAGGTAATACTTTCCCTGTAAGATTTCCACATCTCACAATGGTTCTCAGTTTTTATTCTTACATATTTCTTGCAAGATCAATCCAGATGCTCAAATATGTGCTGCTTTAAAAATAATGATTTTAGATTTCCACTGGAAAAATAAAAGGATGATTTACTCTTGAAGGACAGAATTATTTTACTTTTGTAACTAGTCTATGTTTATCCCTAGGAGCCGCATTTTAACAGTACACTGTTTATTTACATTCCCTGCTATTGCACAGTATCAGCAGTGTATCCTGTAGGATGATCATATAGATGAGCCTCTGGCAGCTATCACTGCTTTTTTAATCTTCCTACTGTCCAGCCCTACTCAGACAAGGGCTGCACTGTAGTTCCAGACTTCATTTTCCCTGGTGGCAAAACCAGTTTAACAGATTTCCACACTTTCCTGCCCTGGCTACTCATTCTTTCCCTTGTACAACAATTTATCACCTTCTTAGCTGTGCTAGTGTTGCAGGACAATGTGTGTTCAGTGCCATGGTCTAAATTAGATTAGTGAAATAATCTGAGTTGAAAAGACATATTTTTTTCAGGAGGACTTTTCTTTGCTTGGAACATTTTGCTGAACCTATTGAGTAAAATCTTATCAATGACTCTGCTGGCAGAACTGAGGAGATAAATATCAGTAAGGTGATGGAAGCAAGCAACTAGAAAGCAAAACATTGCCAGAGAGAAAATTATTCACAAACCTCCATCCTTACACACTGTATGTTTTAGTTCCTCCCCTGGAGAAACTGAACTCCTGTTTTCGATGATACAGAAGCCCTGCAGCGCAAAGAAATCCTGGAAACAAATTTAGCCATAATTATGAAGTCCACCGATATCACAGAGCTCTAAAAATTCCCAGAAATTTCTGGACTTTTTATTCAGATGAGAAAATTGTTATTTAGTTCCCAACTTTGTTTTCTATTAATCTTTCTGCTTGGTTTCTGAATTTTTTATCTCTGAGAATTAGCTTTGAACTTTCCATTTGAAAAAACTATGTTTCTGATTCAAAACAAGGTTTTGCTTCGCCATCACACAAAACATTTTTTCACCTGGCTTCTTTTTTAACTAAGAGAGTGACATGATTGACACAGAACAGACAAAATCTTGCATAAGTAACCTGTGTCATTTGTGAAACATGCAGTATTTCTGTATGCAATGCATGGGAACAGCCAAAAAGAAATTGTTCAGTCCATGGCTGAGAGCCCAACAAGCAATGAAAATCTTGGAAATGCCTTGCGGTTAGGCATGGGCAATAGTTGCGTAGGACATAGCTACTCAGTTGGAGTGCTAATGTTTTTGGACTCATACTAAAGTATGGATAGCTGTGATAGTGGTTACTTCACAGAGAAATATCTGGGGAATTCAGGATAAATTGTTGCAGGCTGTGTGCTCACAGACTAGGTGCTCACAGTCTCTGAGAAAAAGCAAAAGGTCAGAAAAATTGTTGAAGGAAATGGTGAAAAATAAAGATTATTTCAGCCAATGCATCACATGAGCCGAAATACAGAGGAGGGGGTGAGGCCAGGCTGGGATGTTAGCCCACGGGTGGGGTCAGCATCAGACCCTGTGAGAGGAGCCAAGGCAAGATGCAGTCCAAGATAGGAGGGCAGAGTAGCGAGGATGAGGACAGGTCGATGCTGGTGGGCCACCAGGTGGCCTGGCTTGCTGGGGCCCATGGCCAGGGACAGCAGGGCTGTGGGCAGCTGGAGACTGACACTGCTGCTGATGCATCACTGGGGCAGGTGTTGACAGCTTCAGAGGGCTGATGTGGGGTCCTGGACTGTGGGCAGAGCAGGTGAGCCCTGTGCCAGGCAGGGAAAGTGCTTAGTGCCCTTTGCATCGTGGCAGGCAAGAGTCAGGTCAAAAAGTGATGGAGTGAGAGAGGATAATGTCATAAGATAAATCTGCCAGAATTCCTTTAACATGGAATAGGTGAGAACTTATGATTAAATTTGTTATATTGATATAAAACATACTCTACACCTCTGAGCCACTGCTAAGCCACTGAAATACAATCATGAAATTACTGCAAACAAAACCACACCACAATGAAAACAGAAATGTGAAGTAAAAATGTTAAGGCCTCATCTTGCCCTGTATGTAAAGGAAGAGGAGTCTGCTCTATAGTTAAAAAAAAAATAAATTAAAAACTCATAGAAAATATTTTAGAAACAAAAGTTATTGCAAATATATTTTCATTCAATTTGCCCAATCCTGGCTCCTTCCAACTCCCATTACATTCCTCATTAAAAAAAAAAAAAAGGGTTTGATATGGCTCTCTTGCTGCTTGCCTTTCCTTCTTATCTCATTGATTGCTGTTGACTATGACTACCCAAAGGGAAGATAAATCTTTTTGCCCCCTTCTGCCTTATTTTATTAATGGGTAAAGCTACATTGAAAAAAATTGTATCTCATTTTTACTGGAAGATCTTCTGAAGGACTGTAAAGCACCGTGTCTTTCACAGCAGAGGAACAGGCAGCGGGTTTCACAAGGGCAGTGTCCAGGTGCTCAGGCAAGTATGCCTGCATTGGATTTCTCCGCTTCCTGTTTTCCACTCATCCCAACCACATCTCAGTCATTCATTCTGTGGCAAAGGAGACTGATGAACCAAAGGCAATTACTTGCACCATCATATCAGCTTGTCCCTAACAAATGTGTCCATAAAGGCAATGAGATGTGTGAAGGATCTGTTGTACGTGTTATGCAGCTGCCTGTTTTATTGTGCTTTCTTCTGAGTTATCTTTATTCATGTTCTTTAAGAAAAGGAAACATAACCTTGCTTCTTCTCCTTCATAAACCCCACTGTATTTTGGAGAAGTTTATGAGAAGAACCACTTTTTCTAAGCTGTTTTATTTTGAACTTGATGTAAGAATGGGTCCTCTGCAATTGTTTTACTGCTACTTTGAGAGAGTTTATATTTTGTAGGAGGTTGGATCCTATCAAATAACCATGTTTTTTCCCCTGGGATACTTTTTAATTACCACTTAACTATAAAACTGAATGAGGAATTAGATGGGCAGGGCAATGACAGAGAGTTCAACATAAACATTCCAAATAAAAAATAAACTCTCTTGGGAGTGGAGGAAAACAAGAACATATGCAACCCATTTTATAATTCAGGACAGTCTTGAACATTTCAGGTATTGCTTCAGACTGGCAGACCTAAAGCCAGAAAAAGGCAGATTACTGGAACTCCCCAGCTTTAGGATTTGTATGAAGACCAGTTGTTTGGAGGTTTTTTACTTTATATACTGAGCTTTACAGTCTGATTTGTAGTTATGATAATAGTTCCATAGGTCTAATGTAAAAAGCCTTTCATTTCCAGGTATAACTCTGAAGATGTCATTTCACAATATGCTGTCCCTAACTACTCGTTCCTTCCTCTCCATATTGTACCGCCTCCACTGCTGTGTTGACACAACTGTTTGTGGAGCTGCAATCTAAAACGGATTACTGAACTGATTTGGATTAAAAGTAGCATTTTCTTTGGAGGGGACAGGGTGTGGGAATGAACAACTGGGAGCAGAAAAGGGCTGAGGATGAGATGGAGGGAGGAGAAGGTATGGGAAATCAAATAAACTGGTCTCACAATTGAAGCTGAGTTACTGTGAAACTGTGAATTTGTACTCCCTAACCCTGGTCTTAATCATCCACACAGATGATTTGTTAACTCACTCCCCAACTCTGCACTGGCCTGTCACATCTTGCTTGTCTGAGGCAATTCTTATGTAAAAAGGACTAACCTGAAGCAATGTGGGTACAGGTCAGTGGAGTCATGTGGACTTCAAGGCAGTTACTCATTGGGGTCAGAGTGGCTGGACAGCGACCAGGCAGAAAGGGACCTGGGCATACTGGTCAATAGTAGGCTGAACATGTGTGAGCAATGTGCCCAGGTGGCCAAGAAGGCCAATGGCATCCTGGCCTGCATCAGAAATAGTGTGGCCTGCAGGAGGAGGCAGGTTATTCTGCCCTGTACTCAGCACTGGTCAGGCCACACCTTGAGTCAGGTGTCCAGTTCTGGGCCCTTCAGTTTAGGAAAGATGTTGAGTTTCTGGAACATGTCCAGAGAAGGGCAACAAAGCTGGTGAGGGGGTTGGAGCACAAGCCCTATGAGGAGAGGCTAAGGGAGCTGGGATTGCTTAGCCTGGAGAGAAGGAGGCTCAGGGGAGACCTTATTGCTGTCTACAACTACCTGAAGGGAGGTTGTAGCCAGGTGGGGGTTGGTCTCTTCTCCCAGGCAACCATCACCAGAACAAGAGGACACAGTCTCAAGCTGCACCAGTGGAGGTTTAGGCTGGATGTTAGGAAGAAATTCTTCACAGAAAGAGTGATTGGCCATTGGAATGGGCTGCCCAGGGAGGTGGTGGAGTCACCATCACTGGAAGTGTTTAGGAAGAGACTGGATGAGGCACTTGTTGCCATGTGTTAGGTGATCGGTTGGACCTGATGATCTCAAAGGTCTTTTCCAACCTAGTTAATTCTATTCTATTCTATTCTATTCTATTCTATTCTATTCTATTCTATTCTATTCTATTCTATCCTATCCTATCCTATCCTATCCCCCTTTTGTTATGCAATGTTGAGAAACCTGACTGCTCAGGTCAGGTCCTTTGCTTTCAGCAGGCTTTAGGTCAGGATGCAGAAACTGGAATGCCAAAACAAGTTATTCATACTTGAATTTCACACAAAGAGATGTAAGCAACACAAATACACTTATAGCCTCTCTGTATGTTTTGCTTAAAATAGATCTGGAACTAAAGAAATTCAGAGACTGAATTAGAAACTGACTCAATGAAAAGATGATTCTGTCTTGTAAAAAGTCACCATGATTACCCAGTGATCTGGAATAATAATTTAATGACATCAGTATGTCAAGTAAACAATTCCACAACCAAACACTGGAGTGACCCACATGTAATTCTCTTATTTATAGCACAAGTATTAACAGCACATAAAATTGCAATTAAATATACTAGCTGAGTTGACACAGGTTGATCAAATAGCTGCTAAAATAATTGCTAATATGTCCTCAGCTTGGATAATGCTTTTGTCATATCTTAAAATATTATTTGATGTGTTTATGTAATCTTCCTCCTAAGGAACAGCCATTTCCCAGGTGCCCTATTAATTCACATAAATAAAAGCCAAAGTAGTTTGCTAACTTGGAACAGCAGGGATATAGTTAGAATTTTTGTTATCAGAACAAGATATGGCTAGAAGCAAAGTGACTGCTTAGTAGAAAAAAAATAATATGATCTTATGTCCTCTTGAGAAGAAAATCAGCACCAAATTCTTGTTTCCTATTTTCTAGTAATTTTTCTTCTACTAGCTCTCACCCCACAATCTAGCCTGTTGTGTGCAGGGATATAATGAAGTACAACATCTAAGTTACCATATCACAGTCATGTTTGATGGAGAAAACTTAGTAAATATTTATGATTTCTCTGAATGTCATGCCTGTGAACAGTTGATAGAATCATGAGCAGTGTTTGTCAGCAATGATATTCAAATACTTAACTCTGCTTAAGGAAAGGTTATTTTTCAACAAGGATAAGATTGTCACTCTCATAGACCAATTTGTGCCCTGTGTCTTCTCCTTTTCCAAAGGTGCTATATAATTCTGCATATACTGTGCCTCCTGTATGGAACATTTGATGGTGGATGACCCCCTAGAAAAAATTAATTAAGAAATAATTACCAGGGGGTAATAGGATCCCATGGTGTGACAGACTAAATCTTGTCTTTCTTGATGTGACTCAACAAAGATAAAATCACCTTTGCTGCTTGCCCAGACAATAGCTGATATGTATTGGGCAGACGCTACTGGATAATGACTCTCTGGAATGTGCATAGACAAGATCATCTCTGCCTATCATCTACCCCGGAAAGGGAGGATGGTGCAAAGGATAAAGATTGCTCACCCAACTGCAGCTGCTTTGGAAATAATGAGCAGAGGCCACTGCTATAGATACTCCCTGGAATATGCATATTCACCACATGGACACATATCTAAAAAACTGTATAAATGATCTGAGCAACTACTGACTCAGTAGAAAGAAAAGATAGGGGCAATGCTGCTCTGAAGAAAAATGAAGAGAATACCAGGAGAGAATAGGACAGACACAGGAGAAAAGACATCACCATGTAGCCTGGAGGAGGCAGCAGACCAGGAGGAAGCCTCTCTCTGTGTCCTAAGTTCCACCTGCTGCAACTCATGGAGCTGAAGAGGCTGCTCAGAGAAGGACTTGGACATGGACTTGAACTTTGGGATCTCTCTCCCCTCTTCCAGTGGAGGACAGCACAGCCAACAAAGATGACCTTTCCTCCACGCCAAAGGTGCAGCAGCCTTCCTCCACAGACCCAACATCTCCTCCCCGCCAAAGCAGCAGCACCCTTTCTCTGCAGACCCAAACTGTCTTGGCGGGTGAGGGGTGTGGTAATACCATTCCTTTCCTCTTCTCTCTCTCTCTTCTCTCTCTCTCTATTTTCTCTCTCTCTTCTTCTGATCCATCCACTTTATTCTGTTAATAAAGTGCCTTGCTGTTGATATTTCAAAGAAATAACTGGGAATATTTCAAAGAACTAAGTTTCTTTCCCTCTCTGGACCGAGACACATGATGTGTAAGCTGCCTCCTTCATCAGAGGCAGAGCAGAGTCACTGTGAAATTCCTTCTGATCATAGATGTCATTATCCTGTTAAGAAAAATCATGGCTTTTCTTGTATTACAATTTTTGTGTATTCCAATTTCCCTGGATAGTTAAATAGGAAAGCCAGAATTTACAATAAAAACCTCACAATTCAATCAGAATGGAAAAGAAGATGCAGTGAACATAAGAAGGTGCAGTGAACATAGCTGTGTATGTTGTGTGAGGAGACACACTGTTCAAAGAGTGTGATTTACCTGACTCTTAGAAATGGAAGAAACAAAGCAGGATATTTTCCAAATTCTGGAACAGGAAGCCTTGCAATGTCTTGTGACAAGCAATTTCTGGACTGTAGTTTCACACTATGAAGCATTTATTTGCAAGATTTCCAGTTCCATGTTCAACCTCACAGCATGATGCCACAAACAATTTTTCAGCAGAGATAAGGGTCTAGTCTCATCCACATGCCACAGTGCAGGGTGGCAGGAGGAAAAAGGAAAATGAGTGTCTAAAGCCAGTGTTCCAATTGAGTGCTTTATGTTATTAAACAACATCTTGAATGTATTCATTTTCAGACACTCACATTAGACAAATCAAAAGACTACAAGACACAAGCTATACTAAAAAAAAATGAGGACTTTTTAATAACAGTTCAGACTAAACTGCCAAAGACCAACACACATTAGTCCAAAAAACCCTAATAATTTAGCTCTAGGAGTTGTTGCTTTTCTAATTTCTAAAGGTAAGGTGTGTCAACAAAGGAGTACCAAGATTATTCTTTATGGATTTTGGCCTGTCTCAGGCATGAAATTTTGGTTTAATTAGCTTTTATAATGTCTAGATATCAGTTTCTTCTTGTAGGCATTGAAGAACTCTGTAGGAAAGTTGTGGGTTCCATAAATTATGCAAAGGAATTAAAACCTGAAAAACATTACTGGCAAGCCTGACAATAGTTTTTATAGCTAAAGGTATTGCAGACAGCAGTGGAAGTTACTGTGAAATAAGTTAATTGATTTGGGGAGATATCTGGGAAAAAATGTGGTTTCTAATGCATGGAAAAAGACTGAGAACTATTTCTAAAATACCTAGAAGCTGTGGATTTAAGCCATGTTTCCAGCAACTTCATAACTAATGAGATTTATACAATGCATAAGATGTCCTGTGTTTCTAAATTTGTAGCTGGACAAAATTGCAGCAAGACTGTCCAAATACATATATTTTGCCTCAAAATTTACCCACAAAGTAGTGCTACTTGTTGGATTCAGATTAAAAGTTATATTTAAAAAATCCAGCATATTGAGTAGGGACTGCCATAACCCCTCTTCAGGTCTCACTGAAAAACTCAACACAGTTTTATTAGTCCTTAAGAACAGTCTTCTAAGTTTCCCCAGTATGAGTCATGAAGCTGAGTAGGCACTTACGTAAGACAGCTTTCAGTAGGTATGGAATGACATAAAATGGGTCATTTTAGGTATAAAAACTTGGGACCATTTAATGAAATGCTATGTTGTTTGTTCCCAACAGCTTCCATAAGTATTAAGGGTTGCCTGTACCTGACAAATTAGGACTTGTTTTGTTAAAAGTGATGTTTATTAATGTTATAGCTAGATTACTGCGTATTACTAAAATCTACTTAAAGTAAATTGCCAGATACTAATAAGGGTCCAAGAGACCAAAGAAAACAAGATGCTCAAGGACAAGGTTTCTGGCTCATGTAAATTGTAATAATTTCTAGGTTTCACAGAAGGCATGTTAATCTGTACCTGTTCAAGCCTTCATTCTGTAAGCACATAGATGCAAACAACACGTTAGTAAACCTGTTTGTTTTTTCCCCTGAGGGTCTACATACAGATTCCTGTTCATCACAGTCCCACTCACCACAACCACAATGTTATCAAGAATGGGGAAAACAAAGTCATAAATCATCTGGAATCAGAGATCTGGAACTTCAAGTATGGAATGTTTTTCCCATGTTTTGTTGCACTTGAGGGCTTGCTGATGGAGAATTTTTTTTCCAGGCTTCAAATAGGAGCTTGGCAGTTTCTATCTCAAAAGCAGCACTTTGGCTAAGATTCCCTGACAGGAGCAACATCATTACTGTGGAGCACATAGCCCTCAGAAGCCAAACCACCATGCTCCCTTCTTCATGGACAATGAATTGTCTTTTGAAAAGTGACAGACTGACAAAACTGTAAATCCAGGTAAACAGTGAGCTTACAGAAAAGTAAGTATTTGTCAATGCTTTTACAAATCTGTCTGAAAGAAGGTGGTACCCGTGTATGTCACCAAAGACTAATTCCTGACCGATAAATCCTCCAGAAGTACAGTAGCTGGTAGAAATGAAATCACCTTCATGTCTGAAATAGCTTGTGATACAGAGTAATGAGATGGATAGCCTAAACTGTTAAGAAATTAATGTATCTAAAAGTACATATGTTTCATACATTAGGTAACTTCAGGAGGGCCTCAGGAGTATGTTGACAGAGTCTGCAACTTCAATGGAGAAGGAGAGAGAAAGCTAAATTGGCCTGAAATATGAGGGTAAGCGCCTACATTTTGTGCTCTCAAACTTAGCATATAGGGAAACCTGATCTAGTTGGGGATGTCCCTGCTTACTGGAGGGGGACTGACCTAGATGACCTCTAGAGGTCTCTTCCAACCATTGTATTCTATGAGTCTACAAAAAAAAAAAAAAAAAAAAAAAAAAAATGGGCAAGAAGAGTCTGCAGCAATCCCAAACTTTTAGAATCAGATATTTTACAGACTGCCCCATGCCCTTTTATTATGAAAGTTCATGGCAAGGGCTGTGGACAATTTACACCAGCCTTTCATCGCACAGTCTGAGAATGGCATAATTTTAATCTACTGATGATTACCATCTTAAAGTGGTTTATTTCACAGAGAGCTTATTGGACTACTTTCAATTGTCCTGAAATAAATTTTCAGTTATGGCTTAAGGTCACAGTCTTGAATAATGGTTTCCATGAAGGGGAATATTTATACAAGAAAGAGTAAAACTCTCTTTCTAACCACCTTCTTCCTGATCACCAACAAGTTTGTAGCAGCCATACTAGGGATTTTGTTTGTTGCCTTTGGATCTAGGCAGCTATTTTAATGCTATTGCTTATATTGTTAATAATTTTTAATAGCAGTTTGGTCAATTATTCTTTAAAAGGTGTCTTAACCCTTTGCAGGATGAGTTGATCAGAGAAAGTTTTCTCTCTCTTCTTTCTTTGTTAAAAATTGAAAAAAAATTTTTGAGGGAGAGTAAATTCTAATGAGCATTTCTATGTTGTGATATCAATATTTCCTTTCATATTTGGTACAAAAACTAATTCTACATCCTTAATTTAGTTATTATCCTGAGGTAGATTTTAGAAGGAAAAAGTCTGTGGATTTGAGAAATAGTAAATAAAAATATATCACTGAAATTCAGTTAACTGGTACCAACATTACACTGCACACAGGAGCTGGTAGGGTACACTGCATTCTGCATATAGTGGCCTGGCATGTGTCAGTGTCTTCAAGGTCATCACATGAGAGGCATCAGTTTCCACTGAGCATGAGGGCTACTGTTACAGCAAGCTTAAATCAGGAATGTTTGTCCTCCCTCTGTTCCTAACAGTGTTTAAAGCACTTGTGCCTATCTCATAAGATCTTTCTGGCCTAAGGACTTTTGCTGTTTTACAGTCCAGGGTACAGTGTGTGCTGTACTCTGGCATATCTACTATCTGTAATTCACATACAGTTGAGATATGAATCATTCCATAGTAATTCAATTACTTATCACATTACAGATTGTCCCATGCCTTTAGATTCTTTTCTACCCATGTTAGAATAACTAAATCTTTTTGTATACTACTTTTATTAAAACTAAACCCTGAAGATATATTGTCTTAGTTGCCTTATACATTTTGCATCCAACTATGGCATAGCAATAGCAAAAATAGAAATTATTCATCTTTTTTTTTGCAAATTGACACCCTGCTCTCCTTGGATATATCCAAATATTTAAGAGTCAAAATGATCTTGATGAATTTTGAGTTTGAACTCTGAAACAAAATCATCTTACAAATTCATAAATTATTGGATATTTCCATTCAAATCACACAGCCTGTTTCTTAGGCTCCAACAAAGGTCTGTTTATCATTTGAACTCAAAGATCTTTCCACTGCTTAGCTATAATAATATACTCTGCATGATTTCTGAAGCAGAATAAATTCCACTATTTGCAATAAAAAAGAAAAACCCAACTCTGTCCTATTTTCACGTCATCAATAGAAAGAAGTCAATAGACTACTTTTCAGTGATTCTTACCACCTAGCAACACCCAGGACCACTGGACATGGTGGAATGATCTTGCATTGAAGTGAAAACGTGACTTTAGAAGTGTGAATTCTCAGTACTAATTTTAGAAGATCTGGAAAAGGCAAGCATGTTGCTAGGAACACAGCTAGGTGTGTATATGTTGGGTGTGTACTAAACCATTTATTTGTAAGGGATCTGTTATAGTATCATTGTTGATGTATCTTGGAGAATTTGTGGACTATGCCACATATACAGACATGCTTGTCTGATAATGGAATTGTTGAGGAACATAAAGATGTACTTGTATGTTAGTGATTTCATGTACCAAAAGAGGTTTGTTTTGATATGCATTTGTCTTTCTTTTATACTTAGAGATGTGATATACAAGCAAGCACATCACAGGTGTTCAGAGAAGTTTCCCTTCACAGTGTCACAAGACACAGAGACACAGACGGCCACCACCCAGAGTACCTTGCCTGCTGCATGGGCTACAGTGTCCTATGGACCAACCGCTGGCATAGAATTGTAGAATCATTTAATTTGGAAAAGACCTTTAAGATCACAGAGTCAAATCATTAACCTAGCACTGCCACGTCCACCACTAAACCATGTCCCTAAGCACCATGTCCTTTAAATACCTACAGAGATGGTGACTCAGTCACTTTCTGGAGCAGACTGTTCCAGTGTTTGAAAACTCTTTTGTTAAAGCAACTTTTCCTAATGTCCAGTCTAAACTTCCTCTGGCACAACTTGAGACTGTTTCTTCTTATCCTATCACTTGTTACACAGGAGAAGAGACCAACACCCACTTCACTATGACCTCCTTTCAGGCAGTTGTAGAAAGCAGAAGGTCTCCCCTAAGCCTCTTTTTCTCCAGGCTAAACAACCCGTTACCTCAGCTGCTCCTCACAAGACTTGTTCTTTAGACCTTTCACTAGCTTTTTTGCCTGTCTTCAGAAACACTCCAGCACCTCAATGTCTTTCTTGTAGTGAGGGCACCAAAATTAAAAATGGTGTTTGAGATGCATCCTCATGAGTGCCAAATATAAGGGGGCAATCACTTTCCTAGTCCTGCTGGCCACACTATTTTTAATACGAGCCGGGGTGCACTTGGCTTTCTGGGCCACCCGGGCACACTACTGGCTTATATTCAGTCATTTGTTGCCCAACACCTCCAGGTCCTTTTATGCTTCAGAGCTTTCCAACCACTCTTTCCCAGGCCTGTAGCACTGCATGGGGTCATTGTGACCCAAGTGCAGGAGCTGGAACTTGGCCTTGTTGAACCTCATACCACTGACCTCAGCCCATTGGCCTAGCCTGTCCAGATCCCTCTGCAGAGCCTTCCTACCCTCAAGTAGATCAACACTCCCACCCAACTTGATGTTGTCTGCAAATTTACAGATGGTACACTCAATCCCTTTGTCCAGATCATTGATAAAGATATTAAACAGAACTAACTCAAAGACTGAGCCCTAGGGATCACCACTTGTGATCAGCCATCAACTGGATTTAACTCCATTCACTGCCACTCTTTGGGCACAGACATCCAGCCAATTTTTCACTTAATGAAGCATATGCCCATTCAAGCCATAGGCAGCCAGTTTCTTCAGGATGATGGTGTGGGAAACAGTGTCAAAATGCTTTACTACAGTCTAGGTAAATAACATTCACTGCCTTTCTTCATCCACTAAGTGGGTCACCTTGTCATAGGAGATCAGGTTAGTGAAACAGGACCTGTGTCTCATAAACCCGTGCTGACTGGTACTGATCACCTGGATGTCCTTTGTGTACCTGATGACACTCAATATGATCTGCTCTAAAACTTTATGTGATACCAAAGGCACTAACAGGCCTGCAGTTCTCCAGAAACTCCTTCCAGGCCTTCCTGTAGATGAGCGTCACATTTGATATCTTCTGGTCAACTGGGACCTCCCCTGTTAACCAGGCCTGCTGATAAATGATGGAGAGGGACCTGTCAGGCTCCTCTGTGAGCTTCCTCAGTAGTCTTGCATGAATCACACCTGGCCCCACGGACTTGTGTGTGTATAAGTGGTGTAGCAGGTCAGCAAGCATTTCCCTTTAGATTGTGAGGGCTTTATTCTACTCTGAGCCCAGAGAGTGGTGGTGAATGGTGCCACATCCAGCTGGAGGCCAGTCACTAGTAGTGTCCCCCAGGGATCACTTCTGGGCCCCATCCTGTTCAATATCTTCATTGATGATCTGGATGAGGGGATTGAGTCAGTCATCAGTAAATTTGCAGATGACACCAAGTTGGGAGCAGGTGTTGATCTGTTAGAGGGAAGGACAGCTCTGCAGAGGGACCTTGACAGGCTGGACAGATGGGCAGAGTCCAACATGATGGCATTCAACAAGTCCAAGTGCCGGGTGCTGCACTTCGGTCACAACAACCCCATGCAGCATTAAGGCTGGGGTGGATGGAGAGCAGCCAGGCAGAAAGGGACCTGGGGGTATTGATTGATAAACATGAGCCAGCAGTGTGCCCAGGTGGCCAAGAAGGCCAATGGCATCCTGGCCTGCATTAGGAATAGTGTGGCCAGCAGGAGCAGGGAAATCATTGTGCCCCTGTACTCAGCACTTGTTAGGCTACACCTTGAGTCCTGTGTCCAGTTCTGGGCCCCTCAGTTTAAGAAGGATATTGAGATACTTGAATGTGTCCAGAGAAGGGCAATGAGGCTGGTGAGAGGCTTTGAGCACAAGCCCTATGAGGAGAGGCTGAGGGAGCTGGGCTTGTTTAGTCTTGAGAAGAGGAGGCTCAGGGGAGACCTTATTGCTGTCTACAACTACCTGAAGGGAGGTTGTAGCCAGGTGTGGGGGTTGGTCTCTTCTCCCAGGCAACCAGCACCAGAACAAGAGGACACAGTCTCAAGCTGCGCCAGGGGAAGTTTAGGCTCAAGGTGAGGAGAAAGTTCTTCACAGAGGGAGTTGTTAGCCATTGGAATGTGCTGCCCAGGGAGGTGGTGGAGTCATCATCCCTGGAGGTGTTCAAGAAAGGATTGGACGTGGCACTTGAAGCCATGGTTTAGTAGTCATGAGGTGTTGGGTGACAGGTTGGACTTGATGATCTTTGAGGTCTTTTCCAACCTTATTGATTCTATGATTCCCTGTCACTGTCTTGCCTCCTGGAGAACAACTGTTCATCTTATTCAAGACTGAGGCAGAGAAGGCATTGAGTACCTCAGCCTTTTCCTCATCCTTGGTCATTAGATTTCCCATCACATCTAGTAAAGGGTGGAGATTTTTCTTAGCTCTCCTTCTGTTTCGGATATATTCATAGAAACATGATGTTACGAATGTTATTGTTTTTCAGGGTGCTATTAAGGGATGCTTAAAGAAAAATACAATCAGGCACAGTCAGTGAGGCTTCACAAAGGGAAAGTCCTGTTTAACTAATTTGATATCCTTCTCTGATACAGTCACTCAACTAGTGAATGAGAGGAAGGTGATGGATGTAATTTTTCTGGATTTTAGTAAGGATGTTATCCCTCACATCATCCTTCTGGACAAGTTGTCACTGTGGGATGAGCAGATTCACAGTGCACTGGATGAATAACTTATTAAAGGACAGAACCCAAAGGATTGTAGTAAATGGGACTATATACAGCTGATAACTGGTCACCAATGGTGTTCCTCAAGGTTCAGTTCTAGAGTAAGTTCTGGTCAATATATTTACCAATAAACTGGATGCAGGAGTTGATTGTAACATTTTCAAGTTTGCTGGGAGGTGATGCTGACTCTTGAGGAAAAAGAGGCCTTGCAGAGGCATCTAGGTAGATTGGACTGTTGAGCACTGGTTAATGGGATGAAATTTAACAAGTCTGAATTCTGTATCCTGCACCCAGGATGGAGTAACACCAAATACAAGTATAAATTGTGAGGGAGTGGCTGGACAGAAGCCTTGCAGAAAGAGATCTGGGGGTGCTGCTTGGCAGCAGGCTCAATATGAGTCAGCAGTGTGCCCTGGCAGCCAAGAGGGCAAACCATAACCAGGGGAGCATTAAACACAGAGTAACCAACCAGTAAAAGAAAAAGCTGGTTATCCTACTCTATTCAGTGTTGGTGTGACCTCATCTTGAGCAGTGTGCAGTTCTGGGCCCCATAATTTAAGAATGATGGGAAGGTCTTTGAATGTGTCCAGAAGAGGGCAACAAAGCTGGTGGGAGGACTAGAAGGAATGTCCTGTGAGAAGCAGCTAAGAACTCTGGGTTTGTCTAGTTTGGAGAAAAGGAAACTGAGGAGAAACCTTATAGCTCTCTACAGCTTTCTGAAGAGCAGAATTGGAGAGAGAGATGTGGGAATATATCACTCTTCCCTCTGGTACCCGATGATAGGATTTGCAGGAATCATAGTATCATAGTATCAGTCAGGGTTGGAAGGGACCACAAGGATCATCTAGTTTCAACCCTCCTGCCATGGGCAGGGACACCCCACACTAGATCAGGCTGGCCAGAGCCTCATCCAGCCTGGTCTTAAACACCTCCAGGGATGGCGCCCCAACCACCTCCCTGGACAACTCATTCCAGGGCTTCACCACTCTCATGGTGAAGAACTTCCTCCTCACATCTAGCCTGAATCTCCCCACCTCCAGCTTCATTCCATTCCCCCTAGTCCTGTCACTACCTGATATCCTGAGAAGTCCCTCCCCAGCCTTCTTGTAGGCCCCCTTCAGATACTGGAAGGCCAAATGGTTCAAAGCTGCACCAGGGGATGTTTAAACTTGACTTTAGGAAGTATTTCTTTATCGAGAAGGTTATCAAACACTGGAACAGTCTTCCCAGAAAGATGGTTGATATACCAAGATGTCATTGTTTATGAGGCATTTGGGCAATTCCCTTAATCACAGAATCACAGAATTTCAGGGGCTGGAAGGGACCTCAAAAGATCATCTAGTCCAAGCCCTCTGCCAGAGCAGGATCACCTACACCAGGAATACATCCAGGCAAGTTTTGAATATCTCCAGAGAGGGAGACTCCACAAGCCCCCTGGACAGCCTGTTCCAGTGTTCTGTCACCCTCACAGTGAAAAAAATTTTCCTCATGTTTACATGAAACTTCCTGTGCCTCGACTTTCACCCATTGCCCCTTGTCCTGTCATTGGGCACCACTGAGAAGAGCCTGACTCCATCCTCTCAGGACTCACTCCTTACCTATTTATAAGCACTGATGAAGTCACTTTTCATTCTTCTCCAAACTAAAGAGCCCCCCTCAGCCTCTTCTCATATGGAGAATGTTCCACTCCCTTAATGATCCTCGTGGCTCTGTGCTGGATTCTTTCAAGTAGGTCACTATCTTTCTTGAACTGAGGGGCCCATAACTGGAAACAATATTCCAGATGCAGCCTCACTAGGGCAGAGCAGAGGGGGAGGGGAACCTCTCTCGACCTACTAGTTGCACCCCTTCTAATCCACCCCAGAATGGATTTTAACTTTTGGTCAACCCTGAATTGGTCAGGCAGTTGGACTAGATGATCATTGTAAGTCCCTTCCATTTGAAATTATTCTAGTCTAGTCCAGCCTAGTCTAAAAATGCAATGTAGACATTTGGTTCTGGAATAACAACAGATCTCAGCAAGAGAAAATACAGTACTTCCCCTTTGTATTACACCAACTGCTGATAGAGGAGTAACACAAATATTAAAAAGAACTCTATTAAAAAAACCCAAAACTATTCCAAGCTATGCCCTTGCTTTGTGTAACACATCTGAGAGACATATTTGGGCACTCTTACACACTGCAGCCGAGTCATCTGTAAATAATGTAGTCGCTCCGTGTTTATCGGAAGAAAACTTTTGTTCCACAACCTCATGTATACATGTGTGCGGAAAATAGGCAGAGAGTAAACAAGTTACTTGAACAAATCTAGCCAATCATGATCATTAAGTAAAGATATTCTCACTGTGATATCACTGGAAGCTGAGTTGCGTATATGTGTATATATGTGTGTGTGTGTGTGTGTGTGTGTGTGTGTGTGTAACAGTGACTAGCAAATAGGAGCTTACTATACACAGAATGCATATGAATTCTCATACATTCATTGCTATTGTAGTCAAGAATCTTACATTCTAGTTTAAGATCTACAGTTCACATTTAAGTATAGAGATACTTCGAAAGTAAGGTGGTGAAAAAAATAAACAGAAGTTTATTTTATTTATTTCCTTTAGACAACATGAGAATGCAAAGTTTCTACCACAAGTTTTGCACCAGGGTGTACCATTTCTGCTGTGCATTGACTCACAAATTCCACCATTTACTTTTTTTTTTTTTTTGGTAAACTAATAAAAGGTCAATGAGCTGTGATAGTTTCCAGTTCAGACAGACTGAATGCATTTACGTACAAGTTGTAACCATGGCTTTCATGAACTGCTTTATCAGTAGGAGTTAACAAGGAGAGACGTGGTTTTCCTGTGCAGGGCCAACATTCCACTCATACCAGCAGAGAGTCATGCTACTGAGGTTACGGACATCCCTTCTGATGTTTCAAAGCTTCAAATCAAGATATGGTTGGCAGGCAGCAAAAGTCCAAGCAGTATAAAAGGCACAGAGCACTGATACAGGAGCTTAAATTAAAAAAGGTTTCCATTCCATTGTATTAACCCTCCCTTTTCACAGTGGTTTCATGGAGGTCCTTTTTTCTGCAGACTCTTCTGCAGCAAAACTGAGAAGGCATTAAGTTTGTGTACTACCTGTATCTTCAGGTTTAAAATTAATGACATTGTAGTGTTAAAAATCAGGAATAGTTGCAAGGTACAGGTATGGAGTTACATTGAAGCAGTAGGGAAGATCATTTTGCTAGTAAGTTTCACCTGTAATCCAACCACATGGTGCTAAAGATCAAATAAATTTGTTAAAAGCCACTGATGCAAGCCAAATATGGTATTACTTGGAGAAAATATACACTTAGACTACTGACAATAGAACCTATCTTCAAGGAAGCCTGCATTTAGAGAGTACACCTGTGTGCGGCTTTATTCCACAACACTCAGTTACTTGGTAATTTTTAGTGCCTTTTCCTCTCTGTTCTGCACAAATATTTTCCCTGCAGTGAGCATTGTGTACACATTTTGTATATTGTTTTAATTTTAAGTACTTGGCTGTTACTCAGCGCACAGTGATAGTAGCATCAGAAACAAATTGAGAAGGCCACCTTCCATCCCAGGGAAAACAAAACAAAGGTACCAAATCAAGCAATAAATATGAGCTGAAATAAATTCTGCAGACCCTGAATATACTACTTCTACAAAATCAAGCAAGTTACCTGGGGATTCAACAGTCCATGCCCCTTAAATTCAAAGAGAAGGTATCTAATATGTCAAAATATTAAGTAAGTATACTTTCTAAACCTGCTGTCCTCATTCTGGAGTGCTGACAATAAAATCAGGGAGGAAAACAAAAAATTAAAAGGTGTATATAATTGTCACGATACAAGAAAGCCAAAAAGAAGGAGGACAACTTGAAATCAGTGAAATACATAGGGCTGTCCAAACATTAGATTTTAGAAGGAGAGGGAAAGGTGCTTCAAGTGCAGATTGTAAAAGATTCTTTTAACAAAGGAAATCAGACAGTAGTCATGTTGCCTGCAATGAGTAGCCCCTAATTAAATTAAAGGTTTCTTGCCTGTTTTCTCTAGGAAGTGAAAAAAGAAGGCCAAATCCCTGTCACCACTGTCTGATTTTACATGCAGTAAACAAAACTTTAGCTTACATATAATGCTTCATGCCCTTAGGCCTCAAAAAAGGTGCCAGGAGACAATATAGCTCTCTGCACTTTTTGGACAACATTGGCCTTTTCCTGTAGTCCCTGACCCTTACAAGATTCCTGTTTATGCCAAAATGTCAAATGCTGATTCTGAGGCCCAACCAAAAGTAAGTGTGAGCACCTGAGCACGGATCAAGCTCTCTCTTGTTAACAGGGCAACACGTGTGAGAGGTAAAACATTTGCCTGGGAAAGAAAAATTTTCTTCCTGTCATATAGGCAAAGTACCAGTGGCCAGATAATACCTTAAATAAAAATAGTAAGATGCTAAACGCTCAGAGCTGAAACAAGATTAATACTGTATTTTGCAGAGGGGAAGAGCTAGAAAGGGGCTGTAGAAGGCTTTTAAGCCTTGACTTCTAGCAAACAATTGGCAGTGAATGTCTAACAATTTATATGAGGGAATAAAAATACTCATTGTGTGTGTATGTGTGTTGGCTTTGAATACCATGGTCACCCTCCAGCTAAGGAGCCATTTACATCTGTCAGCCAGCAGCCAAACACCAGCAGGGAGTTGGCAGGGCACTTATGGGCTTATTGTTTGTGAGTCCAGCCAGGGAGCAGAGCCAAGACTCCCACTCGGGCTCTCCCTGGCAGCCAAAAGCAGTAGCTCCTCTTAGCAAGCTGAAAATGGCCTCCCTACCTGCTGAGGGAGGGCAGAAAGGTGAGAAGCTCAAGTTAGTTCAGATCTATGCTCCTTCCTGCACAGCCTGCCACATGGCTTCTGTGACCATCGGCATATGATCCGCTAGGAGTGCTTTAACAAAGTCTAATAGATTTCACTCATTACTTACAAGCTTTGGTGTTTTACTATAGTTCTGATGCATAAAGAAAAAAAAAATAATTATCAGATGAGTCCTCTTCTACTACTGTTCCAGCAGAAAAATGTTCAACAAAACAACAACCAAAAACTTCAATATCTGGTGGATTTAAAAATAAAAAATATTTGTAGACAAGAACAGCTCTTGTCCTAGGGCAAAGCCAAAAAACATGTCTTGCAAAGCTACAGCAGAGGTAAACAAGTACCTGAAGGAAAAAGATGCTCAGCTCAGCCCACCCGATGCAATGATTCTACCAGGCAGTTTACTTTGATTCATTTTCTTCCAGGGCGAGACAGAAAGTTGCTGGATACAAGCTTTGCTGTGCTCAACAACATGTGGTTTGTAAAGGGGAGCACAAGGTGAGGTATCACAATTGCCACAGGCCCAGTGAGGGAATGTAGAGGAAACAGATCAAGGGAATAGGGAAAAATAGATGGAGAGATGGAGATTTTTTCCACTGAGCATGGGAGATAAAGCTGGTAAAGACTAACTTATTCTCTCTCCTGAGATCACCCAAGGCAGCCACACAATGTGCATGAGGTAATGTTGGTGAAGAAAGCTCCTCAGCAAGCAAGAGCCAATTGACCAGAGCCCAACGGAGGCAACACAGCCCAGCTACCGCACTAATGGTACAAATGAATCTACATCTTCCCTTCCCAGAGAATTTTAGAAAAACCTTGCTTTTATCTACCTGTAAATCATGTTTAGATGTTACCCACAGTCACAGGAATGCAACCCATTCACATGTCTAGGAACAGAAGCAATCATAGCCTCGGATGTATGTTGTCATAGTATCATAGTATCTGTCAGGGTTGGAAGGGACCACATGGGTCATCTAGTTCCAACCCCCCTGCCATGGGCAGGAACACCCCACACTAGATCAGGCTGGCCAGACCCCTGTTATATGTGTTATATCCAGAAATATAAAGCACCCAGGGTCCAGCTCAAATGCATTTTGTCAGCAGAAAACATTCACAGTGATGGAAGCACCTCCTTCAATACAAAATCACAGATCCTAAGCAAACGTGATTATTCAGAAGATTATGGCACATGCCATTTTGTAATTCAGATATGTGATCTTTCTAACAACTCAGTGGGATTAAATTTGCATTTTGCAAGAGGAGATAAAATGGTGGCAGCAAGTCCATACTTAGTACTCTCTCTTTTGTGTCATTCCGATTTTATTTTTGCTCTCATTTTCCTCAGTCTCCAGGAAAATGTCTTTCAAGCTCAAACGTGCTGCCAGACAATATTTTACTGTCCTGTTCATTTTATTCAGGTAAGTCCTTTGTAAGCAGGAAATGAACAGTAATTTTTAAAACTATCTAGGACATGAGGTGAAGAGGAGTAGTCCACAGCTGAAATTTTCACTGCCTGGAAAGGATTTTTGTATCTAGGAATGAAAGAACAGAGAGGCTGAGAGAGCTGGGGCTGCTTAGCCTGGAGAAAGATAATAAAAAGCATTTTTACAACTATATTAACACTAAAAAGAAGGGCAAGAAGAACCTGCACTCCTTATTGGACCTGGAGGGGAACACTGTGACTGAAGATGAGGAAAAGGTTGAGGTCCTGAACACCTTCTGTGCCTCAATTTTTAACAGCAAGGCAGGAGGAGTTCAGGACAAGTGGTCACCTGAGCTGGGTGATGGGGTCAGGGAGCAGTGTAATGCCCCGGAAATACATAGGAATTAGTTCAGGACCTGCTGAGCCACTTGGACACCCATAAGTCCATGGGAACGGATGGGATCCATCCTAGGGTGCTGAGAGAGCTGGAAGATGAGCTGGCCAAGCCACTCTCCATCATTTTCCTCCTGTCCTGGCTCACCGGTGAGGTCCTAGGTGACTGGAAATTGGCCAATTTGGTCCCCATCCACAAGAAGGGACGGATGGAGGAACACGGAAACTCCAGGCCAGTCAGCCTGACCTCAGTGCCAGGGAAAGTGATGGAGCAGATTATCTCGGCAGCAATAACTGCGCACCTGAAGGATGGCCAAGGGCTCAGGTCCAGCCAACATGGATTTAGGAAGGGCAGGTCCTGCCTCTCCAACCTGACCTACTTCTATGATTAGGTGACCCGTCTGGTAGATATGGGGAAGGCTGTCAATGTGGTCTACCTGGACTTCAGCAAGGCCTTTGACACCATCCCCCACAGCAAACTGCTGGCTAAGCTGTCAGCTCGTGGCTTGGACAGCAACACTCCGTGCTGGGTTAGGAACTGGCTGGAGGGCCAAGCCCAGAGAGTGGTGGTGAATGGTGCCACATCCGGCTGGCGGCCAGTCACCAGTGGTGTCCTCCAGGGATCGGTGCTGGGCCCCATCCTCTTTAACATCTTCATTGATGATATGGATGAGGGGGTTGAGTCAGTCATCAGCAAATTTGCAGATGACACCAAGTTAGGTGCAGATGTTGGTCAGTTAGAGGGCAGGACAGCTCTTCAGAGGGACCTTGACCAACTGGACAGATGGGCAGAGTCCAATGGGATGGCATTCAACAAGTCCAAGTGCCGGGTGCTGCACTTTGGCCACGGCAACCCCGTGCAGAGCTACAGGCTGGGGTCAGAGTGGCTGGAGAGCTGCCAAACAGAGAGGGACCTGGGGGTGCTGATTGACACCCGCCTAAACACGAGCCAGCAGTGTGTCCAGGTGGCCAAGAAGGCCAACAGCATCCTGGCCTGTATCAGGAATAGTGTGGCCAGCAGGAACAGGGAAGCCATTGTGCCCCTGTACTCTTCATTGGTTAGGCCACACCTTGAGTCCTGTGTCCACTTCTGGGCCCCTCAGTTTAAGAAGGACACTGAGACACTTGAACGTGTCCAGAGAAGGGCAACAAGGCTGGAGAGAGGCCTTGAGCACAAGCCCTGTGAGGAGAGGCTGAGGGAGCTGGGCTTGTTTAGCCTGGAGAAGAGAAGGATCAGGGGTGACCTCATTGCTCCCTACAACTATCTTGAAGGTGGTTGTAACCAGGAAGGGGTTGGTCTCTTCTCTCTAGCAACCAGCAGCAGAACAAGGGGACACAGTGTCAAGCTGCACCAGGGGAAGTTTAGGCTCAAGGTGAGGAGAAAGTTCTTCATGGAGAAAGTCATTCATCACTGGAATGGGCTGCCCAGGGAGGTGGTGGAGTCACCATCCCTGGAGGTGTTCAAGAGAGGATTGGACGTGGCACTTGGTGCCATGGTCTACTTACGAGGTCTGTGGTGACAGGTTGGACTTGATGATCTTTGAGGTCTCTTCCAACCTTGGTGATACTGTGACTGTGATACTGTGAGAAGAGGAAGCTCAGAGGAGACCTTATTGCTGTCTACAACTACCTGAAGGGAGGTTGTAGCCAGGTGGGGGTTGGTCTCTTCTCCCAGGCAACCATCACCAGAACAAGAGGACACAGTCTCAAGCTGCACCAGGGGAGGTTTAGGCTGGATGTTAGGAAGAAGTTCTTCATAGAAATAGTGATTGGCCATTGGAATGGGCTGCCCAGGGAGATGGTGGAGACATCGTCACTGGAGGTGTTTAAGAAGAGACTTGATGGGGTGCTTGGTGCCATGGTTTTATTGATTAGATAGTGTTGGATGATAGGTTGGACTCAATGATCTCAAAGGTCTCTTCCAATCTGGTTAATTCTATTCTGTTCTATTCTATAGTAGTTAATTAGAAGGACACTGTGAGGCATTTAATTCTATTCTATTCTAAAGAAAATACATTAATATTTCAAGGCCATTAGTAGAAAAATGCAAAGTTTTAATGATTTTTTAATTATTATTTAGTGTTGCAAATTACAGCAGTCAGGAGTCATGAGTCAAGCAAAAACTAATGAGATTGTCTTAAACATAGTAGTTTACATATGATAAATTTGCAATTCTTTGTAAGTTTTTATATTCTTGGTAAGTTTTTATAACAGTGATGGCTATAAAACTTCTATTAAAACTAGGTAATCTTCTATGTAAGGGAAATTGTGTTAAAGAAAAGCATAATGTTATGAAGCTGTGCAAACCCAAGTATTATTTTAAGTGTTGGAATTATGGAATAAGTTCAGTACCAGAAAATTATTTGTGTTAAGAGATCTTGGATCTTTCATCACCAAAAATGCTGATGTTGGGTTTTAAAGTCCAGAAAGTTTCATTTAGAATATTTTGGATTTATTCTATAAAACAATTTTGAGAAGGATACACTGAAAAAAATGTTTGAGCTCAAACATTATCATAGAATCATTATGATTAATAAAAAGCATGATGATTTAATTTAGTGACTAACGTTACTCAGTAATTTAGTCTGTCAGTAATTTAGTGTGGTGCATTTCAGAGCCTAGCACAAACTTTTTATGTGAAGTGAGTGAAAAAAATCTCATGGAAGGCCATCGTGCTTCTGTAGAGTGTTCAATGGCAACAGAGAAGGAAACTGATAGAGTCAAAAGCTCCATACACTGAGGCATTTATTGGCAGTAAGAACTGTGCCATCATCAGTCTCTTCCCAAGTTCAGTAGGTTTCTGCATTCCGGCTCTGAGAGGATACTGTCCACAGTGTAAGAAAAACAAGTTTAAAACTGAAAATAATGCTATTTGAACTATCCCTCATTTAGTAAATGGATGGGAAGATAATTTTGAAATAGGTAGTGGATGACATTAGCAAGTGAATACATGGGAGCAGATGAGTGACAATACAGTGAATAAGGAAAGAAGGAATGAGTGGTGGGTGTGATATGAAAGCCCAGCACTGCTGTCTTACAGCCTTAACATTACTTCCCATGAAAAGACAAAAAGAAGCAGGAGAAACACTTGAGTCAGCTGCACGTTCAGATTTTTTCAACCTTTCACTGCCTTATAGACATTCTACATAGACACATGAACACCTCCAGCTCCAGCAGAATAAATTTACAACACAACTCCTATCCCAGCCATTTCAGCTGGGATAGATGAGGCAGCTTGCACCCACAGCTCTCATAGCAGGGACTGAGCAGGATAGACACCTAAATTACCTCTGTTTACAGTTTGTCCTATAGTCATAAGCAGAAACTCATACTAGTTTTACTAGTTTTATGTTAAAGCTAGTCATATGTTAATATGTCATACTAGAAATTAGGGCAGTGGAGGATTGGATGTCAATTCCATTTTTAAACTCTTCTGTTGTGGTTGAAACTTTAAGCAGGATGGGCAGGTGGAACAATGGCCACTTCCCAGTTAAATATTTTTCTAAACATGAGTCAAACCCCAGATTTAAACAGTCTTCAACTGAAGTCAGTAACACTGAGGTCTTAATAAGTTTCAGGCTCTTTTCTGACTGAGAGATTCTGTTGCATATTGCTAACAAAGGCAACAACCACTTATTTGAAGCCAGCTTCTAAAAGATCCTCTGAAACACCACTCTGCTGGATGGCTAGTGGGAGGAAACCTTGTTTGTTCTATAGCAGGCACTCCCATATGAAATCCAACTTTTATTTCTAGTATCATTTACCTATAGCATGGCTTACTTGGTACTGTACAGGAGTGCATCCAACCAGTATTTGAAAATGACATGGCGTACTTCAACGGTCCAATGCTTTCACTGATTTTCTAAGTAGTGAAAATGGAATTTGGTATCGTAGACCTGTTTCTTCTATACTCTTAACAAGCTGACGTAGAATACAGGTTCATTTTTAGCTTTAGGTTACATAAAAATACCAAAACTACTTAAATGATCCAGAAAATCCACTGTAAACACCTTCCTCTTTTGCATCCAGGTCTAATTTAATGAGGTTTCAAGTCTTCAGACACTTTAGAGAGTGAAATTTCTGTATGAATGTAGGCAGTTATGCCTAATGAGTTTTAAAATCAAAAGGAGACAAATATTTAGCTAAAAGCACTTCTGGATAAGACTGTCTATTAATGCCAATGACAAGCCCTGTAGTTTGGTTTATCTCCTTCTGTTGCTACTTGCAAAATTTCCATAGGTAAAGGGGAATCTGATGAATGTACAGGGTGGCGCAGAAAACCACTACCCACAGAAAGTTCCTCTAAGCAAGGACAAATCACAAAGATTGTCTTTTGCTCCCATTTTTTTTTTGGTAGCAGAACACAGAACTACTTCATAGGAAATACACAGAGAGGAAAAGAGCTTTTGTCAGAACAAAGGGAGAACAAAGAATGATACCTACTCAGCTACTCTTGGAAAAAAAGGGTTAATTGTGAATTGAAACAAACATCAGACTAAGCAGCCAGTTATGGCAGAGAAGTATTGTATCCTGCCACATAAAAGAGGAAAAATAATTTTTAAATGATGACAATAAATTAAAAAGATTTGCTATTCAGAACAAAAGCTAAAATGGCAACATAAGCTGTCTAATTTTGAAAATAGAGATTAAAACAGAATCTGACAAAAGCCCTCACAATAAAACAGTGAGGAAAACTGCAAATGTTACATGTTTTGTACTACCACAAAGATTTATGTATGCTAGGGCAGTATTACTGCACAGGGGTAAAGTGAGGATGAAATCACAGCTGCTCCATCTCCGTTGCCTCATCAGTGGTCTTCAGTAACAGTGACTGCAGACATCTCTGCAGAAAAGCAGAGAGAAAAACATGAGGAGTTATTTTCCTCACATTGGTCCACAGTGAAACTAAAACCCTTAAATCTTTTTATTTTGCTGATTTTTATTACCTCGTTACATCACCAGTGCTTACAATAGAGAGCACTGTGTAAAGGGTAGTTTCTCTCTGGGAACAACACTCTTACTCAGGTAAAGTGTTTTTGTAAGAAAGCCAGTCTTGCACTCATACCATGTTACAATGCATCCTGGTCAAAGCAAATGGAAACACACAGTAAAAAGTAAGAAAAAATCTATTCTACTACTTGCTCTTCTCCATAAGTAAGAGAACAGAGTACGAAATAACTCTCCTGGTGACGCACAGTTCAGTATGGTTGAAGTGTTATAATGTGTTACTTGAGTCATAACTGACATGGTGCCAGCCTTACATTTGGTAGAGCAAACAGAGATCGGCTTTAAATTTCCATGCTGTTATGCAACCGTGCTATTACTTAAAGGACTACTTGTACTCAAACAAGAAAGGCCATCTACCTTCCTGTGCCAGTGCTGATAAAATTGTCTCTACTACAGACCCATTTCCATATACACACACACACGGTTAAAAACACAAATCCACTTCACTATTTTAATTGCTCTAAGAAAGCCCTCACTTCTTGGCCTTCAAGGATTCTCTCTTGTTTTTACAGAGGTTTGAGACTTAGGGTTGCTGCAGCTAGTGAGGAAAGAAGTGACCACATAGCCCAGTTGACCCCACACTTTAATTCTCTGCTAATCTCTACAGTCAGCAGGACATACACACGAAGATGTAAGAAAGCAGCAATCACATTTGCTGCTGCTATATTCTGAAAAGCTGATGCCATTATAACTTGGCTCTCACTTTCAATAATCAGTCATTAGCACAGTTATTGTATTTACCCAGTCTCTACTGGCTTTGTGGGAGGTATCTTCTAATAGTATATAGTGTACAGAAAAAATACTTTGAGTAATGTTGCTTGGAAGATTGTTAGCAAACAAAACTGCCACATTACTACTGAAAGTTGGGCTCCAGGTTTCATTGGGCAACAAGTTAACTTTCAATCTAGAAATGACAGATCCCAGGGTCTTAGCTCTAAGACAGCTCAGGAAATGGTTGCACCAAGATCTCACCAACACAGTCAGAAGGCAGGCCATTGGCTTGGAAGCAAACAGAGGAACAAGCCATGACAACTGTGAGAGAAGCAGAAGCAACACAATTTGATATCATCTCCAGTCTTCCCCTTCAGGTCATCTCTGTAGACCCAGGGCTCTTCATCTCCCTTAAACTGAAAAGGGAATAAGGTTGGTGGCAGGGAATGTGGGCAAAGAGCCTGAACTTGACTGCCCTAAGGCATGTGCCACTCCAGCAGTGACATGATACTGCTTGTACAGCCCCTGGAAAAGCACTCCCTAGAGGGTTGTTCTCTGTCTTTCCACCTCACCACATGTTCCCTCATGCAAGCAGAGCAATACTTGTGATGCCTTCTTGTTTCAAGGAATCAAAGGAAATCTGTGCCTCATCTTCTCCAGAAGGATAGCAGAGAGCACACAAAACGAAGTTAGTCAAATAATTGTATCTCTTTGGGTCACAGCATCTTAAGCTCATTTCTGTCCTTTTTTATTTTTTTTCAGTCCAAAGACTGGTAGGGAAAATTTCTTCTGATATCATTGTATCATGGGACTTTTGCTGTTTTTCAGCTTCCAATGGAATGTGACCTGGTTCCTCTTCTGGCAAGCCTACTTAGGGACATCTGACTCTGGGAAAATTCTGCTATCGTACTGGTATTTGTGGACTATTCTACAGCTTCTCCGTCAGCACAGGTTTTCCCTCTCATTTAGTTTTTCCATGTTTGTCTGCTTGTCTAAGCAAGTCAACTGCAATAATTTCTCAGTCCATCTTCCCCAGCCTTTTTTACTAGTTGCCTGTGATTCAGACTAGAAGACTTCCATCCTACCAAATGTGTGAGGGTTGGCACTAAGAACATAATTTCCCCTTTCTCAGATCTTAAGCCAAGATGTGAAGCTATCAGTTTAATTCAGAATTTCTTTCAGGGATTATTGCTATTGGTCTTCATGAAAGCAATCATCTACCTTTCCTTCACCTTGCAGTGAATAAAGAAGAAGGGGCTATCATAGAAATGGCAGGGCTAGAGACCAAGCATGTAATACAGAGAAGATAATCGCTCTTGGTTTATCGTTAAGGACACAACAGACCGTATCTGGATTCTAGTCCTTTCTCCAAGATTTGGTTTCATTTTAAATAAAGTAGCCATTAAGGACACACAGAAATTGTCCTGAAAACAGGAGAGAAGGATCCTATGCTCTCAGTGCTATGCCCACTGAGATGAATTATCATGTGTCTCCCTCTCATTCTCCACTAATGCTAAAATCTCTTCTGTACAGGAACATAGATTTAATTGGTGAAGGAGAGAAACTGGTAGATAATGACATGTTCAATTTGGAGATGTTGATCTGAGGGCACTGACATGGGTTTTGCATTTCCTGGATAAATGATCTGAACACTAAATTGTGAAAGAAGTGGACTGCTTCCTCCAGGTTTTTAAGAAGTATTAAAAATAACATTGCTTGAGGAGCCCAGTCCTGTGTGTATGATGTAGGTGTGTTCTGGTAATACTTTAGTATCCCCTGGGTAGTTACACGCAGTCAAGCTGAGAAGCTAGATTCCAATCACACTTGTGAGAATTGAAGTGTTCAGAGAGGGTGAGTGGGAAATGCACAGTTTCCATCAAGGAGCTTTCAAGACAAGGCAATACCTAAATGGGAACCTAAATTGCAAGTTTGGTCCTAACGTTTGACTTTTTTCAGGTTCTGATCCCTCAGTCCTGTCTTCCATCTTAGTCTGACTTATAATAGTGCCTCATTTTGACTGTTATCATAAGAAAGTTTCTACCATGCTTACCACGCCAGTTTTGTCTGTGATAATGAATTGCATAATAAATATGAAACAGCAGTGAGACACACTTCTTGCTGTAAGAAACAGGTCAGATGGCCATCACATACAGAAGACCAATAAATACCCCAGTCACCCAGCCCTAGCATCTGTCCAGGAAATCCTTGGTTCCAAAATACAATCTCAGCCTTTATCTCTACTATCATTTGCTGACATCTCATCCTCACAGGAAGGAGGCAACTTTAAATTTTACTTCTGCTTCCCTTCAGAACTGAGACCTCTCTATTTGATAATGCAATACCCTCCTCTTTTTGTGTCACAGTCAGGCAGCTGTTACAAAGTCCATGATTTCAAAGTGCCGTGTGGCTGGATGGTTGTCTTTTCCCTCCAAAACTTTCCTACATAAGGACAGAGCAGAAATGGAGTGCTCTGATAGGATTTAAAGGTCAGAAACTATCAGCTCTGTGTGGATAGCTGAATGCTCTCTTGCCTGAACAGTCCAACATGCTGCACATACAGAGCAGTGCCATGGTTACTCTTCTACTTCAGGCTACCACTGGTGTTTAGCATTTGTCAGCTGGAAAGAAGCCAGTTATTTAGTTACCCAGTTATCATCAAGTTTCCACAAGGGCTCTCACAGACCAGCAGTACAGCCTTCCCTTCTCTCTTCCCCTCCCAGCATGTGATCTGCAGTGCCCTGAGATGTCCCTGTCACATAGCCACATGCATGCATATCAGACACATGACTTCTTGCACCCTGGACCACTGCCACCCATCATTTGACCCAGTTCATGGTATCTCATACTCCATCCTGGAAGTAATTGCGCAGTCTGCTCACATTCCTGTGCTTAAGCATGTGGACAGAATATATTTCACCAGATGTGACATGCACAATTTCTACTGTACAAGATACGTGTACATATTAAAATAAAGCTGTCTGTAAGATTTTGTGTGTGCCTGTCTGGGGATAACTGCACACAGAACCAGAATTTGATCTTAGGGCAAAAATAAAAGAAGCATTGCCCTGGAGACATTTTGAAAAATATGACTCTTAATAAAGTGAAGATAGTCCTATTTTTAATTTGCCTTCTGTGTCTGCTCAGTAACGATTTTTAATAATGATTTATTTGCCCCAGCTTTTTACTGTGCTCTTCCAGCTAGCACTCAGTAATGGCAAAAAGCATTGGTCCTAAAATTTAATGCTTTATAGATGTCTTCTGGAGAGAAATATCAAAAAGTGGCTCGGGTTAGTTGGATATTTTTGGCTATCTCATTTCTGCTTGGCTCAAGGCATACTTATCAGACATTTTCATGTTCATATCCCTGGCAGTGGAGGAGCCATACATTCAAAAATCTGGCACATGCACAAAGATGTGCACCGACATTCATGAAACATTTCCTAAGGTTGTAGTTGCTTGAATTTCAGCTCCTTAATTAGCAGAATGCCTCCGAGAAGGCGTTTTCAGGGTTCTTTTTTCAGTTGACTGTTCTATCTGGAAGGCTTCTCCTAAGATTAGATTTACTGTGGGGTATGACCTGGTATATCCATGGATTTCTACACGGTTTTCTTTTACTACTCAGAGTTTTTGTCCTGGTTGAGGAAGATTCTATTAACCAGTAGTCACTTTTAATGCTAAAGTCAGGTATGAAGTAAAGCCAGCACAGCCAGGACCTGTATACCTTACTCCATGTAGTGTGCAGTCAGTAGCTTGTTAACAGTGAATCTAATACTGTGGAAAGCTGGTTGTCTTGGTGCATCCGTACAGATATTCAGGAGGTCTGGTGTGACCCAAAGGCATCATCCTTTGGGTTCTTGTTCTGCATAGGTGAGCAGAGAAATTTGTCTTGGGGACAAATACAGAAGCCTTCCCTGATCCCACCATCCTTCAAAGGTTTTGTCTAGACAAGAGAATGTTTTTGGCATAATTATTCTCTTACATGTTAATTTTGCATGCAAATAAATTAGAACTGTGGTGTTACATGCTACTTGTAGAGACCTGAACCAAACTCTCAGAGGCCACTCAAAAAATAAAAGAAGCAAAAATACTGACAAGTATGGTATCTTGCAAGGAAAAAAAATAAAAAACCTGACTTTTTTTAAACACACCACTAATTAGTATAGATACTGAAAACTGATGAAGAAATATGATCCTCTTTCACAATACTGTGCCTCTGAACTGACTGACAGCAACTGGATACATACTCTCATTTTTGCTTTGGAAATTATTTGTCACCCTTTTTAACAGAAGAAAGTTTTCTACACTTAAATAGAGCAGTGGCTGATTCTAAGGAAATAAGAGGAAGAGGGGTTGTTATTACCAGCCTGCCATTCGTTTCCTTTTGTACATCATGCATGGTTCAGTTGTATGTGGTGCCAAATAAGGGCCCCCAAGTGGAGTGAGAAATTAATATAGAATAAAAAGATATACTTTTTCTGGGTGTTTTTCAGGGTTATCAGTTTCTCAGCCTGATTTACTGTGCAGCTGTACAATGGGAGAGCATACAGATGGGGAGATATGACATGTGAACTCTCTCTGCCACAAAAACAAATGTTCATCTAAAAGGGGCCTTAGTTGATTTATCATTCAAGCAAGTAAACTAGTTCATTACATTAGATGTGTTGTACTCAAACTATTAAAAAATATATCTGTATCTCCTATAGTAAATACGCAAACCTGGGAACTCAAACTTGATTTATATTCTGCTTAGTACGAATACATCTGACATAATCATCTAGCTTTGTAGATGTGCTTGAAACAACTCTGCATGCTCTAAATGGCTTTAGGAATGTAGAAATACAGAAATTTTTAGTAGAATTGCTGACATCAGGATTATATGAGTAATCAAAATCTTAACATAGTATACGTATTTTCATGCTATTCCTATATTGTAGAATGACTCCTCTATAAGGAGACTCTAATTTGGAATAGATATTATTTCATTTTAGGATATTTAGCCCGCTTTGTAAGTAGAGTCATTATTCTGGAACGTGCTCATTTACATTTTGGATTCATGCCTGCAGAATGGCTCAGAGGAATAATTATTTTGGAAAAGCTATTCTGATCGATTTCTGCATCTGAGGCCCTGCAGACCATATGTGTCACCAAAGGCAGTCCAGAACTCCACAAATTACTAATTGAGGTCTTTGACTTGAAAGGCTTCAACACTATTTGATCTAATATTTGAATTAACTATTTATAGTGGAAAAAAAATACAATTATTGCACTTTTAGGACACTATTTATAAGCCAGCTAAACACGGTATGCGATTATTAAATGCCTAGGGTAGGAATCCAGTGCAGTGCAGAGAAAATGTGTTCGTTTACAATATGCCATTAGGGTCTTGATGATCCCCATGAAAAACACTTTGTGCTGTGACACACTGGATATTCACTGCTAAACTATAAAACTCAATAGTAAGATTCATCTGGCCCTGCCATGTAGGTACAAGAGTTTTATGAAACTGGTCAGCAAGCTGAGAAGTCCAAACCAAGCACAGCACCCACAGGATGCCTGACCAAAACTCCATGGTGGAAATGTCCACCAACACAGCACCAGAAATGAGGAACTTCCTGGTGACTGTAATGTGTCATTTACAAGAATAGTCACAACCTTGTATCTCTGTCACGAAACAACAACAGTTGGATGATTCCTAGCTTATTTGTGCTCCTGGAAAATGATAAGACTTTGTAAACAGTATATCTCTGCATTGCTATGATGGTTCATATTGTTTCTTCCCACAGGGGGAAAAAAAAAAAAAAAAAAAAAAAAAAGAAAAAAAAGCCACACACAAACAAACAAGGTAGCATATGCCAGGAGCAAAAATCCCCTGAGATAACTCTTCGTTCATTGGGATGGAAGAAACACTTGTCCTATAGGATTGGTTGTTTCTGTTAAGTTTCTGGTAAGTACACTGCCCCAGTGGACTTACCAGAAACTCAAGATCTACATCAGTAGGAAGGAGAAATCAGAACCTATTCATTAGTTGTTCCATAATAGATTTAAAAATACAAACTTGCAAGGTCACTTACATAAAGCCTGCAATACCATATGCTCAACACATTCCAGAACACCAAACACATGAATCACTGCAGTTATATTCATAAAAATACTCTTCTACTCCCCCAGCACATCACACAATGATGCAGCTACAGGGATTTTTTTTCAGGTGCCAGCTGATTTAAGAGGTTCCTGCATTTGCTGCTGATTCCTGCCCCGTAGCTATAATTGATCATCCTCAGTTATGCTGGTTTAATTCTGTGAAGATATGCCAGCCACCATACCGGGTTTAAAAAAATAATTAAAAACAAAAAAAAACCCTCTCCACCAATACCTTTTGCATCATGTTTTTATAAAAATCTTGGGTTATTTCAGTGGTGTAGCTGCTGCTTCAGTACTGCTGAGGGGGCACTGACTGCTCAGTGATGGGAATGAACAGCCGAAGGTGGGAAAGATAAGAGCTCTTAAATCAGCTTTGCAATCAGAGACAACAGACTGATCAAGCTGGATTCCAAGAGAATAGTGAGAACAGGGACATAACCAGAAAATGTCTTTCTGTCACAAGAAAATGTCTTTCTCAATGACATTTGCATTATTTTTTTAAAAACTAAAGAAAATCAGTAGCTATGCAATAATATATCTGCTTAGCAGGGACAGACATACAAATGTCCCAAGTCATAAGCGGGGGAGAGATGCGAGTTGGGCTGGGACCAGTGGCTCTCTATCTTTAATTATTAGACCTTCTGAAAAGTCTTTTAAAAAAAAAACAATAAAAACCCCCACCATAGCAAAACACATTTTATGATTTTTTTTTAACTTGAACTCTACTGCTATGTAATTTTACCCTAGCCCTTTTTAAAAGCTTTCTGTGTATCTTCTGTCTCTGTGTGTGTATATATATATATATACACAGAGACACATATATAGTAAAAAAGTAATAAATGGTATGGATCTTTCTCTGTGTTTGCATTTTTTGCACAAGCATTCAGACTCAAAAAACCTATGTTTTTTTTTCCTCACTTTCATTGGAGTAAGACAAGAAAACCTCAGTAGAACTGACAGAATTCAGTCGTTCTTAAACAAGCTCTGCTGAAAGATGAGGCAAGGCCTCCATGCGCTGGTGTTTAAAATGTAACTGTAATCAATACAGAAGAACTCTCATTTGTTCCATAAAGTGAATTCAAGTTGCTTAAGGAAGTTATGGTGTTCTGAATATTGAATGCTAGAACAGATGTGTTTGAGAGGAAGACGGAACGCAACCATGACCAGTTTGTTTGATAGAAGCTTTTTCAAGAAGATATCACATCTTCAAGAAGAGTTTATTTATCTGGGAGTAAAATAGGAAAAAATCCTGTATGGCTTTAGCAGGGCTCTCAAGATGTTGCTACATATTGTTTTGTGAAAGTAGAAATGTAAAAAAGACTCTCCTCTGAAAACTTAGAAGCTACAAGGAGAAAAAGCAAAGATATTCACAAAATAAATTCCACTTTGACTTTTCACTGGAATACATTTTTTCCATTCTACTGCTTTTATATATCAAACAGCAGAAATTCTGGGAATGATTATTTTATTTTTCTACTGTTGGAAAGACTAACAGTTTTTTCTGAAATAATGTGCTTGAGAATATTGACTCTAGAATAAGAACTTGATTATGCATACAGTGGCCATTTTCTTCTGTTTACAAAGAGGGCTCACAAGTCCTGTTTCAGAGAACAGAGTAGAAGCAACAAGATGCTATTTCCTCACTGGCAGCATTGTGGGCTTTCATTAACTCCTGGGCATGACACAGATGAGAGTGGCTGATGTGATTAAACTCAGCCTTCTGCCCTGCTGCTCCCAAGACCTGGTTTTGTTCATCTGTCTGAGAAGGCGAAGGTGGCACCTTACTGCTATCTGCAGCAGCTTCTTGAAAGGGTACAAAGAAGGTGGACCCAACTCTTTCCAGAGAGGTAAGGTGGAAGGAGGAAAAGGATGAGCACAAGATATAAGATTGACATTTCCACCATGGGGGTGGTCAGACACAGGAACAGCAGCACAGGGAGTCTGAGGACAGTCCATCCATGGAGATATCCAAAATTTGACAAAGCAAAGTTCTGATCTTGCTGATCTTACTTTGAGCAGGTGAGTTTGGGAGACACTACATCCAGTGGCCTGCCTTGTTCTTTAACTTCCAATTCTGTACAGAAAACAGATCCAATTGCAAAAACAGCTTTGAAGCACTGTTGAGTGGTGCTAGGTACCTGCCACTAGCTTTGATTTAGTTGAGAAGTTTAGGCAGTGAACTGAGACAGTTCAGACCTGAACCAATGAGTGGGCTCAAGTTCAAGGAACTGATACGGCATTAGAGTTGATTAATTGCTTCAGGCCATCTTGTTTGGTCTTGTGCCTTCTGTTGTTTTCCCTTTGTAGAGTTAAAGCTACTGTCTGGGCTTTTATTACTGTGACTGCCTCAAAGTCCTCTTTTCTGGCTTTGACAAGAACCACTAACATCTGTTCACAATGTTGCTGCAGAGATGGCTTTGATTTATCACTACAACATCCTCCTCAGTTCTTCAACCCAACACAGCTTCTGCTTTCTCCATTGCATCATTCGCTAAGCACTTGTTTTCAAATCTCATCTATAGAGAAATCACTTGCGCCACTACTGAACTGCAGTTTCCTCCAGGATGGAGCTCCAGCAGTGTATAACACTAAACATCAGATTTAGGAGACAAAATGAAAAGTTGGAGTGTAAACAATTTTAAATAAGATGGATCTCTATAGGCTGAGTGTAATAGCCAAATAGGAACTGAAAAGGTTCTGAAAATGATTGTATTATTACTTTCTGACATATTACAATTTCTCACTGCCTTTAGAGATTTACCCAAATGAGTGGGTGGTTTAAAAGCCTTTCATAAAAAGTGTTGTGCTACTTCAACAGAGAAACAATTTACTTGGCTCTTACAGGAAGCCACTGACTGAGCCACGTGTGGCTGCTGGATGGATACAGCACTATGCAGTGGCAGTAAGTTTATCAGAATCTATCCCTAAACATAAAACTCTCCCTGAAATAGAATAGAATAGAATAGAATAGAATAGAATAGAATTAACCAGGTTGGAAAAGACCTTCGAGATCTTCAAGTCCAACCTATCACCCAACACCATCTAATCAACTAAACCATGGCACCAAGTGCCCCATCCAGTCTCTGGGGCTGCACACTGGCCCAACTTGCACAGGTGATGTGATATATGGGGGGGCATCAGGATCTGCTTGCTCAGCACTGACCTGATGCTGAGCTGTGTAGGAGCTCGTGTGGGCCACTGCCAGATCAGCAGTGAGATGCAAAAGCCAAGAACTGAGTGGCAGAGAAGCTGCTCTCCATGCCTTAGGGGGATGCTGATGGTTGTAAGAGATCTCCACCCATGTGCTGTTTGCTCTGCTGGATGCTTTGCTTGCTTCTTCCAAAGCCCTCAAGTTTCATATAGTGGACAATAAGAAACAGATACTTAGAGATGTTGCTGCTGGGACACCGTCCCTGGAGGTGTTCAAGAGGGGATTGGATGTGGCACTTGAAGCCATGGTTTAGTTAGTCAGGAGGTGTTGGGTGACAGGTTGGACTTGATGATCTCTGAGGTCTTTTCCAACCTTATTGATTCTATGATTCTATGATTCTATGACCTCCAGTGATGGTGACTCCACCATCTCCCTGGGCAGCCCATTCCCATGGTCAATCACTCTTTCTATGAAGAACTTCTTCCTAACATCCAGCTTGAACCTCCCCTGGTGAAGCTTGAGACTGTGTCCTCTTGTTCTGGTGCTGGTTGCCTGGGAGAAGAGACCACCCCCCACCTAGCTACAACCTCCCTTCAGGTAGTTGTAGACAGCAATAAGGTCTCCTCTGAGCCTCCTCTTCTCCAGGCTAAGCAGCCCTAGCTCCCTTAGCCTCTCCTCACAGGACTTTTGCTCCAAACCCCTCATCAGCCTTGTTGCCCTTCTCTGGACACATTCAAGTGTCTCAATGTCCTTCTTAAACTGAGGGGCCCAGAACTGGACACAGGACTCAAGGTGTAGCCTAACCAGTGCTGAGTACAGGGGCACAATGTCTTCCCTACTCCTGCTGGCCACACTATTCCTGATACAGGCCAGGATGCCAGTGGCTTTCCTAGCCACCTGGGCACACTGCTGGCTCACGTTCAGCCTACTATCAACCAGTACCAATGTGTAGAACCCGCAATTAGATGTGTTAAATCTCATGCTATTGGACGCTGCCCATCTGTCCAGTCGGTCGAGGTCCTTCTGCAGAGCCCTTCTACCCTCTAGAAGATCAACGCCTGCCCCCACCTTGGTGTCATCTGCAAGCTTTCTGATGCTGGACTCAATCCCCTCATCCAGATCATCGATAAAGATGTTAAAGAGCACAGGGCCCAGCACTGATCCCTGGGGGACACCACTAGTGACTGGCTGCCAGCTGGATGTGGCACCATTCACCATCACTCTCTGGGCTCGGCCCTCCAGCCAGTTCCTGACCCAGAGCAGCGTGCTCCTGTCCAAGCCACAGGCTGACAGCTTGGCCAGGGTTTGCTATGGGGGACGGTGTCAAAGGCCTTGCTGAAATCCAGGTAGACTACATCCACAGCCTTCCCCACATCCACCAGGCGGGTCACCTGATCAAAGAAAGAGATCAGGTTGGTCAGGCAGGACCTACCTTTCCTAAATCCATGCTGGCTGGGCCTGATCCCTTGGCCATCCTGTAAGTGATGTGTGGTTGCACTCAAGATGACCTGTTCCATAATCATGCCTGGCACTGAGGTCAGGCTGACAGGTCTGCAATTCCACGGTTCATCCCCCCAGCGCTTCTTGTGGATGGGCATCACGTTGGCCAGCTTCCAGTCCTCTGGGATCTCTCCAGTGAGCCAGGACTGCTGAAAAATGATGGAGAGATATAAATATTCTCCACTGACAGCCTGCTTTGATTTTAAAAACTGAATATTTCTTTTAGCAAAACAGCTTATAACTGAGACAAAAAGGACAATAGCAGCTTCCAGTTCCATACAATGACACGTATGTATGTATGAATTTCTGTGTTCATTATGTACTCATACAGAAACTTGACAAAGCATTAATTTTGTATATAGTACTTCAGTGCCGTGCTTGATATAGTATTGCATTTGGCTACAAGTCAAGATGTAGCCTGATATTTATATGCTATTTTATATTGAAATATTATTGCATGCTTTTAGATTTACAAAACCATAGCCTTGCCAGGAAATTCTTGCTCGTTAAGCTATTTTGAGACTTTATCAGTTAAAAGGCTTGAGACCTGAATTTTGTGCTCACATTGACTTAAATGGATACTGCATACACGTATTCAGACGCAAGCTTTGGTCTTAATTTTGATTTAATTGTTTAGCATGGTTAGTATTAGATACTTAAAAATCCAGGGTGATTAATGGGACTGGTGACAGTTTGTGAACTCCTAACGTTTCTCTGATGCTTGGAGAAAGCTCTAAATTTCTTGCTCTGACACATTATACAAACAATAACTTAAATCCCCACATGGTTTCTATTTCTCTCAAATGTAGATGATGTAAGAGTTTTAATGAAAAATTGCCTTTGAAAAGAAAATTTTCACATAGCTTATTTCCTTCTTTCACTTTTTCTTGCCCACCAGATAAGCAATTGAAACATTCCCAGTGTTCAGAATCAAACAATTCTAGTATTGCATAGAAAATAGGAAATATATGTGATTTTTTTTTTCCCTCAGAGAATTTTTTTGCAGCTCTTTGGTAAAACTATGTGGAAAATATTTACTATTTTCTAACTGACCTGCAAACTTGAGCCAGAAGAGTAAAGACATTTGGTCAGTAGCTGCTCCTGGCAGCCATTACAAAAGGAAGGCCATTGAAATCCCCCCCAGGAATCCAAACTATAACTTAGTAAAATAAATATGTTTCTGACCCTAAGCATTCCAGAAAACACTGAAAAGATGAACTGGGAGTAAATCGATGCATTGTTCGTTAACTGACTGTGCAGACAGCCTGAAATAAAGCCTGGAGCAACAGGAGTGACAAGATTATGGTAGAGTGCTAACTCAAAATCCTTGATATGGTCATTTACATCTCAGTATCAATTGAATTGTAACTGTTTATCATTTTAGCAGCAGCATCCCGCTAATGTGCATATATTAGGATTCTAAACCAGTTGTCAGCCTGCTCTGTGTGAAGATTGCCATGACCTCCCCCAAACCTGAAAAATATAACTCATTGATTTTTGTATCACTCAGAAGTCTAGCCGCAGAGGCCTTGTTGAATAAACTGCTAATTAACACAGAACAAAAGGCCAGTCTCTGCCCTAAGGAGCTTGCAGTTTAATTATGATTGGAGTCAGCATGTAAATACCAACAGAAAATAAATGAGCATAAGGGTTCACTTAAGATTTCTCCAGGGAAGCCGGTTTAAGAGATGTCCATCTTCTTTCATCTCAGCTGCTTCTTTGTAGAATCGGAAGCACTGTTAGTAATTTTAGTACAAGGCTGGGGGATGCTGTTAGCTTGGATCATTTCACTTTTCAGGGCTGGAGTGCAACCTTGTGGGGCACTGTATCAGCAAACCTGATGGGACACCATATAGTGTCCCATGAGCAGCTGGTGCTTCAGCCTGGAGCTGCTGGTGCCATTAATGGAACTGCTACCTTTGGGATTGCAATGGGGCACCACTGCCAAAGAGCACAGCAACAGAGCAGGGTCAGAAAGGTCAACTCAATAAGCAGCAGTGTCAGTGTGCTGGCTCCAGGGGAAGAGTCTCAGTGTCGTGTTTAGAGTGAAATAGCAACAGTGAAAGTACAGGCTACTTGCTTCAAATATAACAGGTAGTGAAGGTCAAGAGTCTTTGATAAAGAAAAGGTGGGAGTCAGCATTGCCTGACTACAGATATGAAGAAAACTGGGACAGCCTAAAAGATGAAGCCTAGTCAGTTAGGTATTGGATGCATATTAACCATTGTCAGCACAAAGTCTTGCTATTGTAAAGTTAAATGGGCAAGAGCTGAAATTCTGCTTTATTTCACAGAATCACAGAATTGTCAGGGTTGGAAGGGACCCCAAGGATCATCTAGTTCCAACCACCCTGCCATGAGCAGGGACCCTTTCCACTAGATCAGGTTGCCCAGAGTCACATCCAGCCTTGGCCTTAAAAACATACAGGGATGTGGCTTCCACCACCTGCCTGGGCAACCTGTTTCAGTATCTCACCACCCTTATGGTGAAGAACTTCTTCCTAATGCCTAATCTAAATATACTCTCCTCTAGCTTGTATCCATTCCCCCTAGTCCTATCACTACCTGACACCCTAAAAAATCCCTCACCAGCTTTCCTGTAGGCCCCCTTCAGATATTTGAAGGCCACAATAAGATCTCCTCAGACCCTTTTCTTCTCCAAACTGAACAATCCCAATTCTCTCAACCTGTCCTCACAGGAGAGGTGCTCCAGCCCTCTGATCATCCTCATGGCCCATCTCAAAGCTATGAATATGCAATATACAATTGGAACATCTGAAGTCAAACAGCAGCAGAACAGGACAAATGTTAGCATCTTGTTATACAGCAAACTGCACCCATGTTACAATAGGCTGGCTGTGGGACATAATGCCTACCTTGTTCTTTTACTGTTATACGCATTAAAAGGCAGCATTGTCTTTTCATTATAGCATGAGTTAAAAGGTAGTTGTTATCACAGTGAAATTTTCCTGCAGGCTTTATACCTACAGTAGCTATTATAAAAGGTAGAAAGAAGTCTTCCTAACTGTATTACCTATACACTCCAGCTGTGCCTTAGTGAATCTCCCATGTAATTGTTATGCTTTCTTCAGCTTATAAAAAAGCTTCTGTAGACCACCATGAACTTATGGTACATGGCAGCTTTAAATTGGTTTGTAAAGATTTAGCTGAATTCCCTGGATTAAAATTAATTTCAAATGCTCTTAATGAGGTGAGCTCTCTTATTGAAGGCTGATATGCCTGCAGGCTTTATAAAATGCAGGCCTTCTTCTAGGATGCAGAGATATTCTCTGAGTCAGGTTGCTAAAGGATATCACACACCAATGGCAATTACTACTCTCCCTTTTGTGATCACATACGATACCATAAAATCAGTCCCAGACTTCCTTATTTAATTGCCTGCTTTCTTTTCATCTCAAGTACAGACCAAAAGAAATGCATTTAACTCACCACTGTAAAATAGTGCACATTTTCTTACTGTTATATCTTTGAAATATTGCACATGGCAGCAAGTATTTAGAGAATTTAATGAATGGCAGAGACTTGTAAGCTGCCTTATCCTGGGGATATTTATTGGCACAAAGCTTTGAAGGTATTGTGCTTCAATGGTGTTCAAGAGATAAGACAAGTTTCTGCTGGTGGATGTGAATGTGAGCAGTCCTCCCACTTCAACAATGTGATATGTCTCCTAACCTGGATGCAGAAGGACCATGAAATTGGTGTGCAACTCAAACATTTTCATACTTCTCATTAGACTGTTTTGAATGTAGAGAGAAGATAATAACATTTTGCAGTAACTTTGATCTGACAGGTTATACAGGTCCTGGACTTCAGTGTGATCTTGGACAAATTGCTTCATGGAGTGGATAAATTACAGATTTATGCCTCAGTTTACCCAGGAAGGGTAGAAATTATAGACATCCTACCATCTTCACTGAAAATGGCTGAAGAACTCCTGGCAGAGGTCCTCAGAAATTATGAAATACTTAGTATTGTTGCACAACTCAAAATTAATATGGCACATCTACGCTTTTCACAAAGTAAAGAAAAATGTCAGGACTCCTGAGCAAGCTCAGTGACAAAGACACTTCCAAAATTGCCTATGTGGTGTCCCATAAGCCACTCCCCATAGAGGAGGTATGAGAGGTGAGGAGTAGAGAAAGAAAGGAAAAAATGGTGAGAGAAGGGAAGCAGAAAGGAGAATGAGGAAATTGAGACCTGCTGCATTCTCTTCCAGCATGGCCCAAAGTTGAAATGCAAGGCAATGCATCTGTAGCTCAAGTGGCTGGCATCAGATTGCAGCAAAGCAGTCAGCATTGCACCTCCTTTTCACCTGGCTTCCTTGTGCATCTGTTAATAAGTGCTTCCAGTAAGCCACATCCCCTAACATCCTGTGCTCACCTACTAGTCAATCACCAGTGCAGAAGGCCCATGGTACCACCACATGCTACCAATTGCATGCTGACCTCTTTCTCGCTACAGCACTGTACCGGGACCTAGAGAATGTTATTTCAAAGAACCACTTCTTTTCCCCTTTTTTTTTTCTCTACTAATGGACAGAGGTGCTAAGCAGGCATTTTGATCTTCTCACTATGCCTGAGCTGCCAGTTTCTCCCAAGAAGGCACCTGCCAGTCTTTATGTGGGTCTGCACTTGCGGTAGTCAAGCAGGAAGAAGTTTGGGTGCCTCTGGTCTCCAGGCAGCAGAATGTCAGTGGCAGTGCCTACACAAACCAAAACACAAACAAACAAACAAACAAAAAAAAGCAAGAGGAAAGACATTTTTGTTAAGACATCCACTTTCACAACTCATCTGTTAAAAGTTATTGAATAGTGGTTAATATTTGTCTGTAATGAGCTCTGGACTAAAAGATAAATCCTTCTTTTTACCCATTTGGCTTAGCAACAAAAAAATGGGAAGAGTACACCCCCAGTAATAAAGATACCAGCTTTTAAAGTCAGTAACCACTTTGTTTTGCAGAGAATGAATGAATCAGAAGCTCAATGAAATTTCAGGGGAAGCATGAAAACAATCCTCATCCATAGCTGGATAATCTCACTAATGCCTGGAAAAAGAAAACCTCCATATTCTGAGTATTTCCTTTCATATTCCTCCCTAGACGAATTCATATATCTGTTCCCTAGCATATGTTGCCACTAAAATATCAGTCATTGTTCTTATGCTAAAGAGGATTCAGAGGCAAAAACATTTAAAAAAAGGAAAAGACAACCAAAACCTTCAATGATTAGTTCACCATTCCCTCTCTGTTAGCTGCAGAAGGCAGAGGGGAAGAGCTCACCTTAAAGGCTGTCACTACCAGACTATTGGAGATTGCTGTTCTAGGGACCTGCTTGCTGAGTGACTTGGATAGGCTGACACTGACCCACACCCATCAAAACAAGACAGTTTAAAGCCAAAACAGGTTAAAGAGTGCTAGCACAGGTGAATCTGCAGAGGGGACAGCGGTTAGGATGCCCAAGCATTTTCACTGTAGCATTGTTGCTGTCAGCAGAGGATGCACGGCCAATCTCTCAAAGCTGAAATCTGTGGGGAGCTGACAGTCTTTCAAGGCTGTTTCTATTACTGAACCTCACTGTTCTCAGCCTGATGGTGCCTAACAATCTGGCACCCTGGGGGTGTGAGAGAGGAATGAATACAATTAATTCCTCTTGGTGGTATTTCATAAGAGAGTCATTGCACAGAACATGAATGTATATTTTTGGGAAAGCCCAGAAGAGAAAATATGAATGCTAATAGTTAACTTAGCTAATGAAAACAGAAATGATACTTCTCAGTCTAATTTTAGTGTGGTTAACTAGGGATGGAGCACAAGCTAAAATATGCCTGCACCAAGAAAGTAATTCTGTGTTTCATAGTACTTACATAAACCAGGAACGGATATGTATCTAGACCAATCTTTTGAGGAACTTACTTTGCAGCTGAAACAGCTGAGGAGCTTCTCTAAGATTTTTTATTTGTTTATTTACACACCATTTATCTTGCACTTAATATTGCATTCAGCGCCTAGCTGTGCTTAGGGGCATTCAGATGCTTGAGTGCAAGAGGAGCACTTGTGAGGGAACATAGGTCCTTAATCCTGTGTCTCTATAGTCCAGGCACAGCTTTAATTGCATTACTACAGAAGGAATAGCCAAAAGATACATTAGGCAAACCTTGTGAGAATATGTAGTATCTTTTATCAAAGCGGCCATTAAAAAACAGACAGCTTTTTGGATAGGCATGCCTTCTTCTCTCCTGAAATAAAAATTCTTTTATTGCCCTCAGTAAATGTTATGTCAAGATTGGATAGTCATGTTTAGCCCGATACTGCGACGACGGAGGTTCTTGGAATCAATACGGCTGACCAATATGATCGGGTATTGATCCTTTATTGTTCCAGTATTGCAGGCCTATGGCTCAGGCCTATGGTGAAAGCATGGCACAGTAAAGCATGGAAGGAAAGGAGATAGGACAGGCAGGAAAAGAAGAAGAAGAAGAAGTGCGTAGCAAGGAAACTGCTACAATTTATATAACCTTGGTGTGCCTTGTTGGCATGGACTCATTGGTTCCCTATGAGTGACCACACATCACACTATTATAGATTATTGGTCCAACTATGGATGACACGCGAGGTTTGTTGATGCAGGTGCATGTCCTGTTGTCTCGAGATAACTCACTATGTTTCTAGCTACCAGCGTCTTGTTTTAGTTACAGTGCTGCAGGCACAGCACTGTTTTGGTACACTGCTAGCTGGCTCTGCACTTATGCTGAGCATGGCCTACCACCATGTCAGGCTCTGGGCCTGCACTGCCAGATTGCTCACACCGCTCGTCACTGGCATTCCCACAGTCATGGGAAACTGCTTCTGCCATATTTGAGTGAAAGATGACTGATCAACCACACATCAGTTTATGGAAAGAATCACCAGAGAAGAGTGCAGGAGGAGAGGTGGAGTGCCTAGGCATGTCCCTCATCTCTTCTGCCAATGCTTCTCCCAAGAACACAAGTGCAATTCCCTTTGTATGTATGTTTAAATTCATTATATACCTGGCATCTCTGACCGTGACTATTCTTTGCAGTTTAAAGAAAAAAAGAAAAAGAAAAAAAAGCAATATTGCTAATTCTATGGTATAAAGCAAGTGTTAACTTGGTATGTGTGGTGCCTTAGCAAAGAGAAACACAGGGGTCTATTGTACAGGCTCACAAAGCCTGATTTGATTCCAGCCTTTGAATCCCACCTTCCCCACTACAAAGGGCCTATCCCATTAATTTATGCAGTTTATCTTTTATCCAAATTAATTTCCATGATTAGCTGTACGATTGTACTACACAGAGAAAGACTCTCAAACATATGTTGAAATTTGAAATGTTCATAGGTTACAATCTTACATCAAAGCCTCTCCCTTCTCACAGTGTGCATATAAGAAATCTTCCAGATCTGGTGGTCCAATGTACAGGGGACTTCCTGTCATACAGACTAATGTACAGCACCTTGCCTACTGGGACAGAAGAGAATTAAGTCCAACTGAAAGACAGTAAAAGCTACCATCAGGTATAGGTGTGCTTGGAGGTAATGCATACACTAAACATTGTACATTCAATACACGCTGAAGCAGCAATTAAACACACCTTTGGTCAGTGGCAGCTGTAGTGCTAAGAAAATGCCCAACAAAGCAAGAGCAAAACCAAAGCTATGTGAACCAATAGGTTTCCCAGGGGCTTGCTTGCTGAAACAGGATCTGGTAGTACTGATTTATTTTACAGCTGGGTGTCAGACAGTAAGAAAAGGAGTACAATGCCAGGAATATTAGGGAAATCCATTAGTGTGTGCTGTCTCAAGGAAGTGCTTTTTGGAGTAAATAATGTTTCTAGGGGAAAGTACTAACAAAAAGGCCATGCCTGAATTCCTGAAAATGGAAGCTGCCTCCTTTGTATTACAATTTTCAGGAGAGCAGAACTTGGATTTATTTATATTTGTTTGTTTAGTTAGTTAGTTGGTTATTTTAGTGTTAAATATTTAAAAATCAATCCACAGTCAGCTACTTCTAATATAAAACTGTTCTGTAATTCCCAAGTATCGGTGTTGGATGCTTGAACCAACAAGCTAAACAAAGTTTTCACAGCAAACAGAAAAAATCACAGGCAGGTATGGATAGATTTTTTTTTTCTACTAATTTTGCTTCAGCAAATCTGAAGGGAGTGTGCATCAGAAACACCTCAGTTTTTCAAGTCCCTGTACAGCACACTGCTGGCATGGCAGCATTTTCTTTCATCAGGTTAATTTGGAATGTGACCAGGGAGATGACACTGTAAAGATTTTACAATTTTTCATTAGGAAATTGCATAAGAATATGAACAGCCACATGACGAACAAAGTAACCAGACATGAGTTTGTTTACACAATATGTACAGTAACAAAAAAGAGTAATGTAAGGAAAGAGCTACCTCCCTTCAACCTACTACAAAAGAGTATCTTGAGCTACCTCTCCCTGTGCTTTCATGAACACTGTCATATCACCATTACCTTTATCAGAATTACCTGCAGAAAACTGTTGTTGGACATTGGGCATTGCAAACTGTACAGCATGCTGAGGACAAAAACTCAAATTTAAGAATAATACAGCATATGAACATGGATGGAGATGCAGACATGGATGAAGGAATAACTGGGAAGTTTCCACTTGAACTTTACCTCCTTCCCTTCCAAGACCACATCTGCCAGGCTGCCTGTTGCCTGCAGTGTTGCAGGGTTCATGGGCAAGGCAGAGCCCCACAGCTGGTGCTGCATGGTGGGGCTACGGCCAGTTGCCTGAATGTGTTGGCATGATTAAAGTTTAATCCACAAAAAAGCAGCAAGTTGTGCTTTACCTGATCAGCTGATTAACCTTTGTTTCTGAAGGACCATCTCTGATCACATAAGGCTTGGACGGGAGCACACTGCGATGGGTTAAGAACTGGCTGTAGGGCTGACCCCAGAGAGTGGTGGTGAATGGTGCCACATCCAGCTGGCAGCCAGGCACTAGTGATCCCCCAAGGATCAGTGCTGGATCCCATGCTCTTTAACATCTTTATTGATGATCTGGAGGAGGGCATTGAGTCCATCATTAGGAAATTTGCTGATGACACCAAGCTGGGGGCAGGAGTTGATCTGCTGGAGAGCAGAGAGGCTCTGCAGAGAGACCTCAACAGGCTGGAAAGATGGGCAATATCCAACAGCATGAGATTTAACACATCCAAGTGCCGGGTTGTGCACATTGGCCACAACAACCCCATGCAGTGCTACAGGCTGGGGTCAGAGTGGCTGGAGAGTGGCCAAGCAGAAAGGGACCTGGGGGTACTGGTTGATGGTAGGCTGAACACAAGCCTGCAGTGTGCCCAGGCAGCCAAGAGGGCCAATGGCATTCTGGCCTGCATGAGGAACAGTGTGGCCAGCAGGAGCAGGGAGGTCATTCTGCCCCTGTACACTGCACTGGTTAGGCCGCACCTCGAGTACTGTGTCCAGTTCTGGGCCCCTCAGTTTAGGAAAGATGTTGAGTTGATGGAACGTGTCCAGAGAAGGGCAACAAAGTTGATGAGGGGTTTGGAACACAAGTCCTATGAGGAGAGGCTGAGGGAGCTGGGATTGCTTAGCCTGGAGAAGAGGAGACTCAGGGGTTACCTTATTGCTCTCTACAACTACCTGAAGGGAGGTTGTAGACAGGCAGATCTTGGTCTCTTCTCCCAGGGAGCCAGTTCCAGAACAAGAGGACACAGTCTCAGGCTGCACCAGGGGAGGTTCAGGTTGGATGTTAGGAAAAAGTTCTATACAGAGAGAGTGATTGCCCATTGGAATGGGCTGCCTGGGGAGGTGGTGGAGTCGCCATCATTGGAGGTTTTCAGGAGAAGACTTGATGGGGTGCTTGGTGCCGTGGGTTAGTTGTTTAGGTGGTGTTGGATTGGTTGATGGGTTGGACGCGATGATCTTGAAGGTCTCTTCCAACCTGGTCTATTCTATTCTATTCTATTCTATTCTATTCTATTCTATTCTATTCTATTCTATTCTATTCTATTCACTCAGATGACTTTGTGGGGACCAAGAAACTCTGGTATTTGTTTCTGTAGAAAACAAAGTAAGATGCCCATATTTGAAAAAAAACACACATTGTAAATTACCAAGGAGAGGATGAAGGAATGGCTTGAAAGCAGAGAACCTTATACACAGTCTTGTATAATTAGTATTGATATGACCAAACTGTCAGAAAGAGACATGAAAAGAACCTGTGAAATGGTTCAGAAACCAAACACAGACTAGTTTGTTCAATGTTAACATACAACTGCACCCTGCAGAGTTGTTTCTGCCTTTTCCCCTGTCCTCCAGACATTTTGCTCTACTGCATCTGGATAATGAACACTAAAGAGAGGTAATGAGAGTTAAGTTTATAAGTGTCCTGGATGCTGTCCAGCCTGCTCTCACAATCCCCCCTCTCCTAACACAGAGGGGAGGAAAAGTAGCACAAAAAACCCCTCTGGGTTGAGATAAGGAGTTTAATGAGATGATAAAATGCACAATTACCTTAGACTATTTGCAGTAAAGAACAGCAAAATGCAGCTGCCGCAGAAGTCAGCAACCTCCCTCACCCCCCAACCTGCAGCCAGCCCAGCAAAAAAGACCAACAGCCCAAACCCCAAAACCTGGAAGCAGCAGCTGGAACAGGAAGTCTTACATGTTCCAATCTGAACTTCAAGCCCCATGATACTTTGCTTCAGCCAGCACTTTCGTTTTGAAGCTGGCATGACAGCAGCATGATACTGAATATCAGCAGCAGATTAAACTCAACCCATGACAATAAACAGAGGAGATGTTAAAACAAAATGAAAAGGTATGTTTAAAAGAAAAAGGTTAAAAGAGCATTTTAAATACCTACAAGGGAAAAAAATAGAAACTCTAATTCTCTTCCCGATGGTAAGCAGTATTCTGTTCACTGAGACTGCTCAGAGGTTATGAGCTTACTTATAAGTTTATTGTAACTCAAGCAATAGGAACCAGCAAATGTCTTTAGTCTTATTAAAAGTGGTGATGACAATATAAATTTTATTCCTTTAATTTAAAAATTATTTCCAAGGAGATCTAAAATAATTTAGTTAAATTCAGAAGAACAACTTGAAAGATTACATCTGAGTGACAGGACAACTCTTGAGCAGTTTTAACTCCAAAGTCTGCAATGTTGGCTTGGACCTTCCTTGAATTATTTGAGGACTAATTCCAGGATTAGTCTGGTTTCACATGGTGCAATCAAGATCAGAACCGAGTCAGAGGTTCCTCAAAGGACTGCTACCTCAAATGACTGTTTAATAAACATGAGCATGTTTCTGTTTTGTCTCATTGACAATACCATGGACTGACATGAACAGCATTAAAACTGACCAGTAATATTGCCAGCATTTTTCAAAAAACACTTTTTTTTTTGTTGTTTGGTTTGGTTTTAATCATTTTTTTCTCATAGGACATAGTTTAATATTGGTGGGTAAAAAGCTGCGCCTCAAAAGGTATTGTGGTTGTTTTTCAATGAAAACCTATGCTGATGTATTTGAGCTGCTGTTCATCAGAGAGCATCACCTGTGGTGATAGGTGTCTTTTTAAATTTGGCCCAATTTCAGTTACTTCCAACTAAAAATCAGGGAGTGTGACATTACTCAACCACATTATTTGTAGTTCAATCATAAAAGTTCACCTGCTTGCTGTTGCACAGGGTTGGCATTCAAATTTCTGCCTGTTGCAAAACATGTTGCTGTTTACTAGAAATATATGAATTGAAGAGACACACAATTCAAATTATTGAAAATGCATCATAAAGAAAAAAATGTCTCTGACATGGGTTTTATATTGTGGCATATTGTCTTTCAGCTGAAAAAGCACAAATTCCTAAAGACATTTGTGAATCTCCACACACACTTACCAAATTTCAGTTGTTTTTAAAGAAAGTAACAGAAAAACAGGTTCATCATTTAAATGTATCAGGTAAAGAAAAATAGAGGATTTTTAGAATATTTTATATTATTGTGAAAATGTGCAGAGAAACATCACAGTTACTTTTCAGCCATTTTTAAAAAGCTGTGTTTTTCTTTTCAGATTTTAAACCTTAATCTACACTGTCTATACTTTGTGTATGACCAGTTTCATAGGCTATGCAGCAATCAGTTAGATTTTGCTGTATGAAAAGCCAATTTAACTAAGTCATTTTACGTTGCTCTGGTTAAGCCAGACCTTGTATCCTGTCTATGTATCCCCATATTCCATGATATAAAAGTTATTTTTAACATTATATACAACTATAATGACAACTGAGAATGGTATTGCATTTGAATTAGGAGTCAACATACTTTATTTGCTTATTATATATAAGAAATAAAAATACACTTTTTAAAGTTGTTGTAAGAATTTAAGTTATTGTAAGGTCAAAAGACAACATCACTTTTCTAGAGCAATTTTCAGGATAAAAGATTTTCTTTAAAATCTTAGTTAACATAAGAACTTTGTAATTGAAAATGTCTTCTTCAGAGGACTGCAGAAGACAGTGCTCTCCATTACTGCCACTGGGTCTGACCACAGAATATGAAATATTGAGAGAATAGAGCTTCTCAGAAACTACAGATGGCACTTTTCACATTGTCTATAATCTTCTAGGAAGATAACTAAAATAATGGGAGAACAGACTCCTGCTAAAACAACCAGTAGAGAATTACATCTAACCTTATCCCATCCCTCATTAAGACTCATAGAATGACCCACAAAAGGTATTCATTCTCTCATATATCTATTGTAATCTGCTTGATAATGCTGGATGTAAACAGGCTTAACAAGGATAACAATTTTATGCTTTTTTTTTTACTTTTTCCTTGTACTCTATAAAATAATTTGTCACCCTTTTAAAAAGGACTTAAATTCTTCTGTTACCCTTAATGGATCATTTTTGAAAGTAGGTCACTTGGTGAGTACTGATAACAGCAACATTTTTTGGATGGTAAAATTGCTGTAAATGCTGTCTGTACAACTGAGGTCAATGGGGAAAAAAACCGGTTTCTCTGCAGGTATGTTTTCCTGAAGAGCTAAAAGAAACTTGTGGTATGCAAGTGGATTCTACTAAGAGTAACAGCTTTCTCATCCTTTTAAAAATATATGTTTATCTCTGAGACTACACTTGTTATCAGATTAATGATTTCTTCCCAACTCCCAGTTTCAGGTATGTGCTGCAGCCAGCTCTGCTGTGAGGTGGAGTGGGGAAAAAAAATAATTCATCTTCCTTGATTCAGAGAGAAGGGTTTGGGGATGGAAGAGAGTCCAAGGAACCAAAACCCTGAGATCCCATGAAACACTTGGTGAACTCCAGGTGTCCTCCAAGCCATTGTCATCTCCAAGCTGCCAGAGAGTATATCCATCAGTTCTTGCTAAGCTCATCTGATTCAGACGTGGGTCATTGTTTTCTTTGACATACTCTTCTGAAACAAAACAGCCCAGTGCTAATCCTACCAGACTCTTATGGGAAGGAATTGATCAGTTGCCCAAGCTCAGTAGAAGGCAAAAAGCTTCCAAGCTCAGTAAAGGGTTTCCACACCTCTGCACATTCTCTGAAGACACAAAACTGGGCAGAGCAAAATACTTGGTTTGTATGGGTTTCCATCTCTTCCAGATCCAGTTCCAGGTCTTAGAATCCAACAGATACCGTCCTCTAACCCTACTGCCCTTGTGGCACAGGAATTGTTTGACACCACAGCATAGCTCCACTGTCTTGTTTCTCACCCTGAGTCAGCAAATGTTTTGGGAAAAGGTTAAAGAAAACCCAGAATGAACAGATGCAGAATAATGTAGCCATGGGGGAAATATTTACTGAACCTCCACTAACTGGTAGCCCTCTTATGCCATAACACACCATAAATGTGTACATTTCTTATCCTGTCTAATTAACTATGAATGACCCTATTATCTCTATAAAAGTCTAACCATTTTTCAAATCCTACTAAGCCTTTTGTGTCAATTATTTTCTAGCAGTCAGTCCTAATACATAATTATATATTGCATAAAGAGCATTTCCTTTAAACCATGTTCAAACATGTTGGTTCCCAATTTCACAGGTCATCTCCCTTCTCTCATGATGAGAACCATAAAAGGAATCTCCCAATTTACATTGTCTTGCCATTTACATTTCCAATATTTTATATCTGTCTTAGTCCTTTTTACTCATCTCATTCCTAGCATGAAGTATCTCACATTCTCACCATACAGACTTTTCTGAATAATCCTTGTGATTTTAGCTCATTGACAAGCAAATTCAGGCTTTGTTTTTATTTGCTTTGTTGTTCTTAGATGTTACTACCATCATTTGGCATACTCTCAGGTTACACAGACATATTCTTCTCCATCTTGTCTATCTTATCATTGTTTAATTTCTGTTACTGATGTTACATTAGAAGCAGAGATATTCATTCCAGTTATGATTGTAAAAAAAAATTCTCCCTGTGTGCTGACAGTCACTTGTAATTTCAGCAATCCCTAGAAGCTCTATTAATCCAAAATGCATAGCATTATTTGTCACACATATCTACAATTACCAAAAAAATAAAATAAAATTGTCAGGCTCCAATTGTCTTGGTTTGAGGCCAGGCAGATCCTCTCTTGCCCCTGAGAGGGGCAAAAGAGTGACACTCACACAAATGGATTGCTAAGTGATGGAAAGTATAAATGGAAAAGCAATTAGTGTTTTACAGAAGCTGCAAGCATAGTGATAAAAAATGCCCCAAAGTGTACAGAGTCCCTTCCAGCACACCCAAAGGTCCCCAACCTTTCCCATCTCCCCACCTGAGGGTACACCCAAACCCCCCAGGGCTCTTTCTTCCCCCCCACTGCTAGGCTAGTCTCAGGCTGGCCATGTCTGAGACTGCCACTCCCCGCTTCTGCTCCTGGCATTAGGCCTATCCTGAGATACTCCCACACTGTTACTAGATAGGGAGCATCTCCCACATGAGCAGAGAGAGAAGAAAGAGGAAGAGAATGACTTTACAGATGGATTTATAGGGCACAGGATATTACAGGTATGAAATACACTATTTCCTGTGTCCACCTACTGGGCTGGACACTTGGGATACCAGCGGTGTAACTGATGTGGCAGGAACAGGAGGTATCCAGCCTAAACTGCCACATGCCACCCCTTATTTCATACCATAATTTCTGCACCCAAAACATATCAACAAATTGGACATCTTCAGATGACATGCATAGGAAAGTCTAAGTCCTCATCTGGGCATCCTTCCAAACAGTGTCTTATTCAGACTCAGGTAACGGTTCATTACAGTTCTCCATTTTCTGATGGAACCTTCCAGTGATGCAGAGATCATTCTTCTGCACAGTGAGCTCTTCATGGATTCAGTGGACATCCTGGTTACCTGGAAAAACCTAATAACTTCTCAATCAAACTTTTATTCTCATTCACAACTACTCAGCAGCATGTTTCCACCCCTCAGGGCAAGCAAGTCAGAACAATCAGGCTCTTCAACTCCTTTTCCACCCCTCTAGGAAACAGCACACTGAGACTTCCATAAACTGCATGGACCTTTCCCAAGCCCAGTGCTGACCACTTCCAGCCGCGGCCCCAAGCTACATGGATGCTCACCATAACCAGGCATAGCCACATCCAGCTACACAGCTTTCCCCCAGGATGGGGAGTGGCTGCACTACAACCCACCAAGAAGAGAGACACCATTTTGGAACACATCTGAAAGTCAGGGGAAAGGTCACAACTGCTGCCACTGTCACCTGATACACGTAACAGCAGAGCCACCATCCCCTCTGCTGCAGATCCCTCGGGCCACACAAGCAGCTTTTCCAGCCAAAGCCATAACACATTCCCTGAGCCTTGGGAGCAGCTTTTAGCTAAAGCCACCACTCACCTTCTTGGATTGTGGGAGCCACCATTCGCCCACCTGCTGCAGTTAGCTCCCCCTGCCACAGGACAAGCCAACTGTGGTCTGCTTGCAGCTGCCACCTTCCCCACTCTGCTCCCTGACACTCATCACTCTGCATGGAACAAAGGGGGAAGGGGCAGGCACTGCATTCTTAAGCCTTTCCCCCCGACAATGACTACAGAACCACCCCTGCTGCCTTAAAATGGCAGGAGGGATTCCACGCCTCAGCTACGCACCAGGTGTCCCCCTGCAACACATAAAACACCCACACAGTTTCCCCAACAAAAAACCTTGACCCAACCACCGAAGCCCAACAATGCCAGATTTACATTTTAAGTTTTCCACCTCTGCACTTCTCCAATTCAATTTGCAGAGTTACTGCAGTAACCATCCTCTGCCACCAATAATCTGTCCTGGTTTGAGGCCAGGCAGATCCTTTCTTGCCCTTGAGAGGGCACTTTGGGTCTCAGGACTGTGTGCTTCTCTGTTAAAGTTGCTTTGGCATTTTTCAACAAAACATTTTTATTTTAGAATTAAACTTTTATTTCAAATGGGTTTATTACAAATTTTCTGCCATTCTAGAGAAACCTTTCTACATGTCTTAAAATCAGGTGAAACTACAACAAAAGAAGAGTGTTTGTGTGATAATGAGAGAAAAAAAGAAAACTGCTGTAGAGTTGAAGAACTTCCACAGGATGGTCAGTGCAGAGGTACAAGACTCTGTGTGTTTGAATCTTCTGTCTAGCAGGAGCTCCTGGCACTTCAGCAAAAAAGTTGAAAGGATCCAAACTGCTCAAATATCAATTTTTCATATAAAATGAATTTATTTTTTTTCAGTCCCATGCTGTGGAAGCTGCTGTTGTGCTGAGACTTTTACCACCAGACCTTTTTTTTTAATTATTATTATTTTTCCCCTCTGCAAAGACAGTGCTTATTTGTCCTTTTAATGTAACAGGTGTCACACTGTTTTATAATTCCCTTTTTTTGTTACTGCTCCAATTAATTTACAGGTTACTGAAGAACTGGTTTCTCTGGTTTTGATCTCGTGACCATCCTTTGTGACATTTTTCAAAGAGAAATGCAGCATGTACTGCTGTCACATTATTTGGTAGAGAAACTGATTTTAGTGCATTGCTTCAGGTTTCTACCCTTCCTTTCTCATGTACTTCAAGACTGTTACCCCAAACGTAATCACAGAGTTGTGTTAAACTTCATTTATGAACTTTATTTATTTCCAAAAAGTACAGAAATTTATCCCAGCTACCTTCTTATTTTTTTTTCTATTAGAGATACATTTTGCTAGATATTAATTTTTACATGCATCGGGGACCAAAGTGACAGTTTATTTTTCAGTTGGTTTTGCTTTGTAGCTGTCGAAAAGAGAACTGATGTTGAGATATGTGAGCTCTTGGCCATATGCTTAAGAGAAGTCTATGTGAAGAAGCAAACTGTGGTACAGCTGGCAGCAGTGAGTCTGGTCCCAAAACAAGACTCAGCAGCAGGGATGGAAAAAGTCTGCCCCAGACATGCAATGCTATTTGCAGGAAGTACCCTGAGAGGAAAGGGTGGGAGGAGGGCAACCCGATGCTGAGGGGTCAGGAATTACATGACAACAGACATGTATGTCCCATGCCACCAGTTGTCTGGAGGTGGTCAAATGTTGATGAAGATGAGTCTATTATAGCATTAATTTGCTTTTCTAACAGCAATGAACAGTATGCGTAATCATAAAAAAAAGCAACTTGAAGAGGAAGTTGTACTGCTGTGAAAAACTGAGATACCCCATTGCCTTTTCAGATACCTAGGCAGTACTTTACAAACACATCTAGTGTATGGACTATGGAGACTCCTAAAGCCTCCAAACACTCTGAGTCTACACACAGAGGAACACTGAATAAATATTCCCAACAGTTTCTGTAATTTTACTTGATAAAGCATGACAGAAGCTGCTATTTTTGGCACCTGTTTATTACACAAGGCACTTCTATCTTTCCAAGGATACTGTCACTTGCTGCGAGGCCTCCATGAGTGTGGGCTCAGCAGATTTCACCTGCGCCTTGTGCATGTTAACATTGCATTATTCAGGTTTTTAGCACTTGTGTATGATATTTGATGCATCGCTACTGTTCAGCTCTGACATGTCAGGGTAGTTCTGTATGGAAAGAGGCTTTGAGAAAAGCTGTTTGGGTGAGCAGTACCATGTCCCCTCCACATCATGTCAGGCTTTTGTCCCATAGCAGTCTCCTCTAGCTCTCAATAAACATTTGCCCTCCACCTTGCCAGATTTTGGCAAAACATGTCTTTACTGTCACAGTTGTGGTGGCTGTTCTCTCATTTCTGTCTCAAACACACTCATACACCCACACAGGAGCTGAATTTTATCCTTATAGAATGGAATTGATGAATCACAGAATCACAGAATGGCAGGTTGGAAGGGATCCCAAGGATCAGCTGATCCAACCTTTCTAGATCATAGCATAGTTTAAATTACACGGCCCAGCACCCTGTCAAGCCAAGTTTTAAAACTGTCCAGTGTAGGGGAATCCACTACTTCCCTTCATCTTCACTGGTGGTTGGCTTGCTGACCTTACTCTTGAAGGTGGTAGTACTAAAATGAAGATGGTAGAAGATGAGCTTCTGGATGTTGTGTACATTATATGTTAAGTAGCACATAGCCTGAGTACTTGAACTTAAACAGCCTAATCAGCCGAGTTTTGGAATTGCAAGTCATAATGAAATTTGATAGGAACGTACCATCCTCTAACTTCTAACCTTTTCAGGTGCAACCATACCTAAACACCCTATAAATAGAAACTGGTATGTTGCAAGTGGACTCAGATTCTGGATGCTACCTACTTCTGCACCAGCTGGGTGTACTAATTTTCCACATCTGCAGTGCTAGTGGGCTTTCTCAGATGCAGACCTTCTGTCTGTGCTTTTCTTGGTTTTCCAGGCTCAGGAGCGCATATGGTTGTCTGCCAGAGCAAAATCTGCTGTTTTCTTTGCCCCAGTTCCTTTCACATGAACTTCTCATGCCAGAGGGGTACAAGTCTCAGCTTTATTTCCAGATTAAACCTGGATTCCAGATTAAACCTGAGAGGAAATAAACCTAAATTTAACTGGAATTTTCTGACTACTGAAAATCTTAATATATACATATATACACAGTCTTAAAATCCTAAAAATTCTTTTGATATTTAACACCAAAGTATTGCTCAAATTCTCATAGTCTGGCTTTTGCTTCTTCTCTAAGGCAGGACCTCAGAGCTTTGTGGACAAGTTCTTTCTGTCCACTCTCTGCAACCACTTGTGGAAGATGTGATATTATTCTGTTTGCTCATTTATTTCCTTGCACAGTCTGGACAACGTGCTGTGGCCAGAAGTGAGCACTGGTTTGCTACAGTGTTAAGCATGGAAAATAAAACAGGTGGAACTAAATTTTTGAGAGAAAAACCTGAAGAATACTGTGGCATGGACAAGAATCCCTTTTGTCTTGTTGAAATAATCAGATGGAAAGAAAAAAAACAAACCAACAACCCTAGAATGAATGAAACTTTTTTCTTATTTCCAAGTAAGGTAATTAAAAACAACAAAGAGGTAGTGAGCACAAAAAATGGCATGGGTGTAATAGGTTGGGGCAGATCCCCTCCCCACCACAGGCAGAAATAACGACTCAGACAAACTGATTGCAAAAGTAGTGGAGAGTTTAAATAGAGAACAGTGAGTGTTACAGAAACCCAAAGCGCAGTGAAAAAGAAAGATCCCAAAGCAAACCCAGAGGCATCCCATCCCCACCTGAGGGTGCATCCAAAACCCCCAGGGCTCCTTCTTCCCCCTCCCTCTGCTGGGCTAGTCTCAGCTGGCCAGGCCTGAGACTGCCCATCCCCCTGTGGCCTTGGGCCCAATCAGGCCCATGGCCGGGAGATCTCTCCCCCAGTTACCAAGTCTCGGAGAGGGAAGGAAAGAGGAGGTGCCAGACCCCACCGCAAAATTTATAGTGGTGCAAGGGATTATGGTAGAAATACCTAATTTCCTGAGTCCACCCACTGGGATGGACTTCTGGACACAGGAAACACCCCTGTAGCAGAGGGCACCCAGCCCAAACTACGACACATGGGAAAAAAGGAAATTTATCATTACTTTTTCAGACATGCAAGATGTGGAATCTAAGGTTCAATTTCCTCCTCCATCTGAAAACATTTGAACCTTTTCTTCTCACTAGAGAGAAAATGCTTAAATGCTCACTGGTACAGAGAGAATGAACTCTTGGGTGCATGAGAAGGAATTTATGCATGGTTTCAAGTAACACTTTCAGTGCATGTTTCAGGATACCATATCAATAGGAAAACTTCATGTATAGAGACTGAGAAGATATAACCTACCTCAGAGAGTTCAAACACACTGCATGTGAGGCCAGAGGTCTAGGCAGAAATCCACTTAAGCAGAGAAAAGAGCAAGACCTAGGCCTTCTGGGTTGTTAGCAGAAATTCTTACTCCTGGGGAAAGGGTGAAAATCAAACAAATGCTTTTTTTTTCCTTTTTGCAAATAAATAATTCATTACAAGAATCAAAACTCTCTTTTCATGCTCACATACAACAATCTTAACTGTTTTTCTCTCTCTACTTTTTTTTTTCCATATGAAATTTCTCCCTAGGTTATGGAGAAATGAATACAAAATGAGCTCTTATGCCAAATTGGACGTTAGCTATTTGTGCAACTGTTTCCTTAAATGTTGGTCCTTTGTGGGAACACCAGAACCCGATGAACTGCAATGGTAAGATCAGGGCTGCCAGAAAGTCCCAAGCAAGTGACATTTCACTGTTTATGGGTTCTGGGTGATGATTACTAGGGTGGATACTCTCATGCATGTCTGCCAGTTGTTGCTTGAAGACTGGGCACTTCTACTCATTCATTGACTAAACACAGCATGAGTCATTAACCTTTATATTTACACGTATACACACGTGTACATACACATACGCATATATACACACACATATACCCTGAACAGCTGGGCTTCTAAAGACTTTTAAGCTACAAACATTAATAATTAATTCACTCTGGCAGCTACCCCATGCTATTTCCTTCTAAGTCTTTCATAACCTCTCCTAAATACCTCCTCCTCGCCTTTCTCATCAATGGGAATTGTTCTGTGGGCACACCCACTAGCCAGCACACACGCACGCTCACAGACGCAAACTGCAAACACACGCAGAGTAAACTGAAATGGCAAATAGGCCATTCAAGAAGACTGTCATGGAAATAAATTTCCAGGGCATGGAGCAAGTAATTGTATACTGAAAAAACACAGAGTTGTGCTTTTACGTTGGCTGTGGTGTCCCAGTTCTCTTTGTTCAGTAAGACAAACACACACATACAAGAAGTAAGCCAGAGAGAGCGAAATAACTTGTGAAATATTTGTCAATTCATTTTATTCATTAGAGAAAATAATTAAATTATTATTTTAAAACGTGGAAATACTTTACTTGGGGGGAAAAAAAATAGAAAAAATAAACAAGCAGGCACCTGACCAGCTCTGATAAATGTCAGCTGAGGGCTTAGATCAAACATTAAACCTTCAAGTGTCTTGTTTTGCCTAAGGTGCTCATGCATATTCAGCACAGATCAGGAACAGCAGACTTAAAGGTATGTGGGTACTTGACTCTTATGCTATCATGGACTCATATACTTTTAAAATTGTTTTAATTGGAAATTAAAAGCCTAAAACCAGCTTTAAAACACCTTGTCTCACCCTGAGGGGCGCCCTCGTGCTAACTTTAGCAGGGTAATTGGTCTTCCTGCCAATAAAAGCCATACAGTGTATCTGCATGATCAAGAGCTATAAAGCATGCACCACATTTTCAGAAGATCCAAGAAGAAAAGGGTTGGTCCCAGGAGGAAGGAAGTTGCTTTAAGCATGGGTCTAATTGCTTCACTATGGAATGTGAAAGGGATGTGAAAGGCCAGTGCTGGAGTCTGTATCTTGCTCACCACTCCAAGGTCTGGATTGCCCTCTAGCCTCAGCTCCTCTGTATCCTCAAGCACTTACAATTGTTCTTACATGAGTTTCTTCTCCAAACTGCTGAGCCATGTGTGCTTGGACAGCTATGTTCAGAAGCTCTCAGCTCTGAGTGGGATGGAAAACAGAGAGAAAGTAAGTCTCCTTCCATAGGCAGCTCATCCTGTCTCTATTTAGTGTCTGGAAGAGACTGGCCTTACGAGGTTGTGGTTAGCGTGCATGAATAATTCCTTCTATTTTATTAGATTGAATTCCTCATTCTTTTTTAACTGGCAAACACACTAAAAGGAAGAAAATGACAGTTGTGCAGAGGAAAGCTGGCACTGCGTTTTAGCCTTTGTTACTGATGTTGTAGGTTTATATTTGAGTATTAATAATTGCTGCTATTTATAATTTCTTTGAAAAATAGACAAGCCTTTCCTGTCTCACAGGAGGGCAGCGGCATCTAATAAATTCCTGTGCTGTATTTTCAGCTGCAGGTTAAGATGCTGCATCTAATGGACAAACATAGCGCTTTCAAACTTTTTCTGGAATTGTGAATGTTCTTATGGACCATTGTTCAAAGAGCACCCTAGGGCTGTGACAGTAGATGGACACAGAAAGTGTAGATGTGGATGGAAGGAAACTGTCAGCTTTTCTTTTGCCAAAAGCAAAGCTTCTTGTCTTTGCTTTATACATCCAGTTGTTATCGCTTATGTCTTTCTCTAATGGGTCACAATGGATACACTGTTTTAGATTCCAGTTTCTTCTACTAGGATATATTTTCTCTGGTTGCCATTCTCACAGTTAGCTGATAGATGGAAGGAAACACAGTTTTGTTTTATCCTGTCTTACATCTAGTCTGTGCATCACCACAGATTCACACCATACACCTACACTCTTTTTTCACTTTTTATGTTAGGTAACTACTTGAGTCTACTCTAAGCATTAGCTCAAGGGATCAGGGAGAGCAGTGCTTATTTCTACATAGGAGTGAGGAATTTGACAGCCATTAAGAACATCTGTAGCTGTGCTTCTAGCCCCTTCCTGACACACAAATTTGTGCTGCCTATGATTGCCTGGAGGGACAGGAAAGCCTCCACAGCACACACTCCCTTCACGTCTGGTCTGGTAAGTTTCAGTGCTTTCTCTATGTTGGCCGTGGCAAGAGACATGAAGACTGATAGGCAATTTCGGTAATTGCACGTTTCTGTGGAACTATTAGCCAGCGAGTAGGATTCCTGCTGTTACAAATATAACAGGGGAAAGAAGCATGCTGTCAAAATGAGTTAAACACAACTCTGGTTTAATTAGCAAAGTGGGACTGCACTGCAACTATCCAAGTCTTTTGACTGAGTATGCACTTTAAGCTGCATGATCTAAAATAGGAAAAGGTCCCTTCACTTGTGCAAACGAACATACAGGCCCCAGCTGGAAAGAGCAGAAATATGCTACCTCTGCCAGACTGCTCAGAGGCCATATTTTACTAATCCTTACCTCAAACCCACAAGAAGAGCAACAAAGATGCCTTGAGAAGGGAGCTTACCGCTGTTGGCCATGATTAGTCCCAAAGCCCTGTCTGTAAAGGTATGGAGCCTCTCTAGGCAGTCCCTTTGGTCAAGAGCCCCCCAGGGAAGATTCGTGCATTAGTGACTTGGGAAAAAGTCTAGTCCTGACATGACAAATAATGGATTATGCAAGCAACTCTGCCTTTGCCTACAGCCTGCTACTGCTATTCCTTGGAAGAAAGACTCTGCCCATCACTGTCTTCTGTTTCTTACTTTACTTTGAGCCTAACTGAAGCTTTGGATTTTGTTCTTCATTAGGAATAAAACAGTACCAAAGGCAGAACGCATTCATCAAATATTTATATAGGATCTTCCCTAAGACTTGAACTGAGTATATAGAAGTTGTGGGGGAATAAGTTACCTACTAATTTACTCTGGTACACTCTGATATTATAACACAGAGTTTTGTACTGTACCCTAGCAGGTAGCACGTAATTCAAGGATAATAAGCATGCGCTCTGCTACCTCTTGCGTCCATCAGCCTGCATTACCACTATTCAAAAAGCTGAATAGCAAAATGTATAAGATATATAAAGAGCAGAAAATTTTGAGGATATTATTGATAGAAAGGCAGGGTGCTCAAGACAACAAAGGAAAAGGGTCAGATGAAATGAAACTTTGGTCACGTGAGCAATTCAGATTAAAACAAAATCAGCCCTTCCCTCTATTTCACCACTTCATGGAGACCAATTAAGGAGGCACAGTGTGCAAACATTCCTGAATATCATCCATCACCTGGCTAATCTGCCTGCCAACATGCCCAGCCATACCTTTCCACTAGCTGTTTCCTCTCTTCCTACCTGCCCTCTCTACTCTGATTAGGTCCCTTCTTCAGCACAGTGGAGAGGGTGGAAAGAAGAAAATTTAATAAAACATGTAAGGAATTGTTTCCCTAATAGACTACAGATGTGTTAATTTACAGGTATAGCTGATGGTGCTTTTTCACAGCTGTGCTTTTTATCACCATCATCACAAAGGTGAATGCCAGTCTTTCCATTTGAAACAGTTGTCTTCCCGATTTTCTATTTTAGAATATCCTGATCCATTCTAGGACTCATCTTTCAGATATACACAAGGACAGGAAATTTTTTAGATCACTAATGGTTCAGGAAACAATACCATCAGCCGCAAGAAAAACCAACTCTTCCTGAAGTATGTGATGTTGGCTGCTCCCTGGAAAAGAAAATTTCATTTTAGTCTGACAACATTTTAAATCTTTCCTTTTTCTCTGTAGCACAGTATGTTCACCGTTTGTTTTCTCACCTTATCTCCAGCCAGGATATCTGAAACAATAACTAGGAAATGGTTAATATTAAACTACAAATTGAAAAATGCTCTTGCTCTTGAAGCATATTGGGTACGATAAAGGGTCTGGAAGGAATCAGAGGAGGCTCAGATGCACAAATGGTTATGTCAATATACTCCCACACTTCAGAGAAGCATCTAGTTATGTAGAATATTCCTTTGTAGACTCACTCACTTCCATTCCATAGACATCTGATAACATCCTACATTTCAGCATAGGAAATAACACGAGTGTTACAAACAGAAAAAGAAGGATGCCAAGCACAGTATTTCTGTTTGCATGACTTAATGTAGATAAACTAAACTAAACAATTGACAGAACCCTGGAAGAGGCTGCCCAGGGATGTTGTGGAGTCTCCCTCTCTGGAGATATTCAAAATCCACCTGGATGTGTTCCTGCATGAGCTGGTATAGGTGATCCTGCTCTGGCAGGGGAGTTTGACTAGATCTTTTGAGGTCCCTTCCAGCCCCTGACATTCTGTGATTCTGTGAAACTATAGGAATCCAAGTGAACTAAAGCTTAATTTATTATTGACTAATTAATTACAGGAATCCCCATTGCCTTTATAAGCTAGTGGCTTCCCCCACAGTTGTGGTACAACGTCCTCAGAAAAGAGCTCAGGGAGGAGTGGGTAGCAGGCAGAGCTATACTGTGAATGTGTTCCTTATGCTGCTCCAAATGGGAGAAGAAAAACAAGGACACAAAAGATGTCTCGTTCTAGCACAGCAAAGCACTGATAACACAGGGGATTTAAAATCAAATTTCTTTCAATTTGTCTCTCCTATGACTCTGCCAATCAACCAGGACTATCTAGATGCCAGAAATTACCTCTTTGTGTTCCTTCCAGGTGGAGACCCTGAGCCTCATTTGCCACAGTGCCACAATTCATGTCTGGCTGGACTTTGCTCGTAGCTTCTTGCAATGCCCACAGCTGTCAAGGATCTCTTCACTCCAGGTGCTACTGTTAATAGGGTGTCTCCCCTTCTGAACTCTGAACTGACATTTTACACTTTCTTGTTTTGTAGAAGATCACTCAGGCCTGGTTAATGCCTTCTTACTTTATTCAAATGTCTGGCTATTTGGTTTCCTGTCACCCTTTTGCTAGCCCAAGGACTTTTTTATCATATGGGATTTGATGATTGATTTAGGATTAAACATTTCAATTGTAAATAACTTTTATCAGGTATTTCAGAAGATTTTTGGTGCCTGATAGTCTGCAAAATCTCATCCATGATTCATCTTGAAATATTTGACTATCTTGTTTCCAAAGAAATTAATTGAAAGAGAAAAACAAAACAATCTCATATTGTCATCACACAATGACTGTAAAGCGACACATGAAACCTGAATATTTGTGTGTTTGAAGTAGATAAAACTCTTGATTTATGCTCCTGTTAATGCCTCAGGTTGTGAAGAACAAAGTTAGATGTGATCACACAGCTGAACCTCAGGCAAATGCCTTGTGATAATTCATTGATGCTTATCCAACTGGAAGATACAAAGTAGTGAAGAGGAAATGCCAGACACTGGAAATTGGAAAGCTTTCAATTAATTTTTGAAAAATTAGAATACATAGAATACATAGAATAAACCAGGTTGGAAGAGACCTTCAAGATCACCGCGTCCAACCCATCAACCAATCCAACACCACCCAAACAACTAACCCACGGCACCAAGCACCCCATCAAGTCTCCTCCTGAAAACCTCCAGTGATGGCGACTCCACCACCTCCCCAGGCAGCCCATTCCATTAGAGTTCTATGTCAAAGGTTTGATTTTAAAATATATGTTATTATGGTTTGTACACTGTCTTTTAAAGAGGGGAAACAAACCAATTTGAACTGCAGCCCATGTTACATTTTGGTGGAATAAAAAAATCCAGTCCATTTTTTCCTACTTTGCTTAGTTCCAAATCTATTGTTTAAGGAGAAAAAATTTTAAAGCATGTAGATCTAATGGGATGACTTTACTGTCCCAAATTACTTAGATTATTTCTACTCAATCTTTTCAATAGTGTAGGACTTGTGAGAGGCATCTTCTAAGACTGTACACTGCCAAATGGAAGAAAAGAGAGAGTGCCCACTGGAATGGGCTGCCTGAGGAGGTGGTGGGGTCGCCATCACTGGGGGTGTTCAGGGCAAGGCTTGACAGGATGCTTGGTTCCATGGTTTAGTTGATTGGGTGGTGTTGGATGATAGGTTGGACACGATGATCTCGAAGGTCTCTTCCAACCTGGTTTATTCTATTCTATTCTATTCTATTCTATTCTATTCTATTCTATTCTATTCTATTCTATTCTATTCTATTCTATTCTATTCTAAAAAGGTTCTCTACATGCAGCTAAAAAGGCAGGTTTGCCATCAACCTTGGTCTTTTTGGATACCGTAGGAGTCATCCAGCTGCAGCGCAACATGGCAGCTTCAAGTGAGGCAGCCTACAAGACATGTCCTTATTACTGACCTATAGATGCTTCCATGTTCCCAGGAACATATATCAACTTTTAAACTGAGGTGAGTCAGATGTAAAAATGCACCCCCATACTTGACTTCTTTAGAAGAGTGTGCTGATTTGAGCTTTACCTGGAGTCCAAAAACAAAGAAAAAGCCCAAATGGAAACAGATTAACATTTCCTCCCCCTGTCCCTTTTCCCTGTAGGTAAATCAAATTAGACAAGAGGAAGGAGAGGTAAAAGTCATGAAATAAAGTGCTCTGGAACCGGTTTGGAAGTAAAGAAAGCAATTTTTAAATTTAAATAAATAAATCAGTAACAGGGGAGGCTACAAAGGTATAGGGCAAGGGTAAATAGAAAAAAATATACAAAACCAGGCCCAGCAGGCATAAGATTCCCTTGATGTAAGCACATTCAGTCCCTTAGAAGTGTGGATGCAGTCCCAAGGGGGACCCCTCCTCCTGGGAGGGGGAAAAACAAGTCTCTGGGAGGGGGAAAACTAAATCTTTCTCTTCCTGCCCACCTGTATCAAGTTTCTTTTGTCCACCTGGGGGCTGGGTTCTTTTCAACCCCCATCAAGGATGGGTGTAACCCAGCACAGAGAGAATGTAGGCATGGAAACTAGACTAGAAATGCTGTAAGTATTGCACCAATCTACAGTGTCGTATCTCAGCTACAAGTTCAGGACACCGATGTGAAAATCTTTGCTTGCTTCTCCTCACCCTCTGAAGGCTGAGAAGAGTGTGCGAGGTAATGTCTACATAGATGCTGTGTCTTGAAACAGTTGTGCAGTTTTGGAAAGACTTCCCTGTTTTCCTCTGTTTCAGCATCTTTATTCAGGCAGCAGAATGATTTTTGGTGTGCACAAGTTAAATTCCCTTTGGTGGAAACTAAAATGAAATCACCACTTCTGGAGTACTACAATGCTCCATGAGGACAGTGGGTTTTGAGCCAGGGTGTGGGCCATATTGCCATCAGGTGCTACATAAAATATCTATGCTGTGAGGGATTTTCTTGACTCTTCCACAGATCCCACAGTGCCACAAAGCATCTCTCCTGCCATGCAAAGGAACAAGTGCCATCTCTGCCTTTCTATTTATCAATACCTGCTATACCTCACCTGGGCACACTGCTGGCTCATATTCAGCAGTTTGTTGATGCACATTCCCAGGTTCTTTTCCATCAGACAGTTTTCCAGACACTCTTTTCCAAGCCTGTAGCATTGCATAGAGTTGTTGTGACCCAGGTGACCCTGAGAACTATGAGAATGACAGGGACAGCCTTTTTAGCATGGTCTGTTGTGATACAAGGAGGCCAGTCTCTTCTCCTTGGTGTCAAGCCACAGGACTAGACAAAATGATTTCACACTGTGCCAAGGGAGGTTTAGGATAGATATTAGGAAGTATGTCTTCACAGAGAGGGTTATCAAACATTGGAATGGTCTGCCCAGGGCAGTGGTGGAGTCACCATCCCTGGAGGTGTTTAAGCAGCATGTGGACCTGGCACTTAGGGATATGGTTTAGTGTTGACCCTTCACTACTGCATTGAGGGTTGGACTGGATGATCTTTTAAGTCTCTTCCGACTGGATGTATTCTGTGGTTCTGTAATTCTGCAATGATTTTAAACTAAAAGAGGGTACAATTAGACTAGATATCTATAAGCAAGAAATTTTTACAATGAGGATAGTTAAACACTGGAAAAAGTTTGCCCTGAGAAGTGGTAGATGCCCCATCCCTTGAAATATTCAGGGTCAGGCTGGCTTTGAGAAACCTGGTCCAGTTAAAGATGTGACTATGATTCTGTGATTCATGTGCAGGACCCAGCACTTAGCCTTGCTCAGCCTCATACAATTGACTTCAGCCCATTGTTCCAGCCTGTCCTGCAGAGACTTCCTAACCTCAAGCAGATCAACACTCCCACCCAATTTGACATCTGCAAACTCACTGAGGGTGCTCTCAATCCCCTTGTCCAGATCATTGATAAGGATATTAAACAGAACTGACTCCAGTACTGAGGCCTGGGCATCATCACTTGGGACCAGCCATCAACTAGATTTAACTCCATTCACTACCACTCTTTGGGCCCAGCTGTCCAGACAGTTTTTTAACCTGGTGAAGAGAACTTCTGTCTTAGCTATGAGCAGCAAGTTTCTCCAAGAGAATGCTGTGGTAAACAGTACCAAATTCTTCACTGAAGTCCAGGTAGCCACATCTGCAGACTGCCCCTCATCCACTAAGCACGTCATCCTGTCATAGAAGATCTGGTTAGTCAAGCAGGATGTGCTTTTCATAAACCCATGTTGACTGGATCTCATCTTCTGGTTGTCCTGTATGTGCCATTTGATGGCATTCAGATGATCTTGGAACACTTGAATTCTTGAAGCATCTTGCTACTCTATTTTTCTCTGTTGCAGAGGTTAACTGCCCCCTGGAAACTGTCAAAGTGTTGAACATGGCATAGAGGATACCCAAAGTACCTAGTGGGCTATTGAGACCTTGGTTTCACCTGCCTCTCAGAGGAGTCTGTCAGGGCAAAAAAGGGTCAGTTCCAGCTCTCTAGAAAGCAATGACCATGACAGCTTGAGAAGGGTGGGGAGGATTTCCATAGGAAACTGCACCCTAAGAGGCAGAGAAGGACTGACAAACCTGTTTTCATCTCCTCCAAGAGCCTTCTCATGAAGGTGGGTCACAGATGTGTCTTTGTCTTTCCTTTGCCTGCCCATCCTAATGTTGATGTAAAGAGAAGGACCAAGAAGCCACCTCAAAGGATAGAATAGAATAGAATAGAATAGAATAGAATAGAATAGACCAGGTTGGAAAAGACCTTCAAGATCATCAAGTCCAACTTATCAACTAATCCAACCCACCTAATCAACTAAACCATAGCACCAAGCACCCCATCAAGTCTCTTCCTGAACACCTCTAGTGATGGTGACTCCGCCACCTCCCTGGGCAGCCCATTCCAATGGGCAATCACTCTCTCTGTGTAGAACTTCTTCCTAACATCCAGCCTAAACCTCCCCTGGTGCAGCTTGAGACTGTGTTCTCTTGTTCTGGTGCTGGCTGCCTGAGAGAAGAGACCAGCCTCCACCTGGCTACAACCTCCCTTCAGGTAGTTGTAGAGAACAATAAGGTCACCCCTGAGTCTCCTCTTCTCCAGGCTAAGCAACCCCAGCTCCCTCAGCCTCTCCTCATAGGGCTTGTGTTCCAAACCCCTCACCAACCTTGTTGCCCTTTTCTGGACATGCTCCAGCAAGTCAATATCCTTCCTAAACTGAGGGGCCCAGAACTGGACACAGTACTCGAGGTGCGGCCTAACCAGTGCAGTGTACAGGGGCAGAATGACCTCCCTGCTCCTGCTGGCCACACTGTTCCTGATGCAGGCCAGGATGCCATTGGCCCTCTTGGCTGCCTAGGCACACTGCTGGCTCATGTTCATCCTACCGTCAACCAGCACCCCCAGGTCCCTCTCTGCCTGGCTGCTCTCCAGCCACTCTGACCCCAGCCTGTAGCTCTGCATGGGGTTGTTGTGGCCAATGTGCAGAACCCGGCACTTGGATGTGTTCAATCTCATACTGTTGGATTCTGCCCACCTCTCCAGCTTGTCAAGGTCCCTCTGCAGAGCCTCTCTACTCTCCAGCAGATCAACTCCTGCCCCCAGCTTGGTGACATCCACAAATTTACTGATGATGGACTCAATGCCCTCATCCAGATCATCAATAAAGATGTTAAAGAGCATGGGGCCCAGCACTGATCCCTGGGGCACACCACTAGTGACTGGCTGCCAGCTGGATGTGGCACCATTCACCACCACTCTCTCGGCTCAGCCCTCCAGCCAGTTCCTAACCTTCCTAATCTTCCTGCTGAGGGGTCCTTTCCCATCAGTCAGGGTGAGTTAGCTCTACTATGCCAACACTTACCCATTTTCCCATCCCCCAAGCAGCTTCAACTAACAGAGTCTTCAACAAGCTTCCCTCCCACTACTGTCTGCTGCCAGCTCCCTGCAGTGCCACATGCAAGCAAACCACCCTCGAGTCCCCCATCTCATGTCAGATCTTTGCTGAGCATCGAAAAACACACCCACTCACAGCCTCTTCCACCTGAGCAGCATACATATTCAGGCTGCTACAGCTCCTAAAGCAGCTACTCCAGGAAAGACCTGTGAGGGCAGGAGAATCACCTCAGTGGAGAGTGGGGGTTGTTTCCTGAGAATTATTGAGTCAAAACACATACTGATAGGCAGAAAAAGTCACAGGAAGCAGCAAAAGCAGACTACAACTTAGCTGGAGTAACCATATTTGCAGTAAAGAGGTAGTGCATTGACCACTACCAGTGAGCAGCTGAAGCTGCCCCAGGGCTATGGAAATTGCCTGTAGCCTCTTCTGAAGGAAAAGGAAGATGAAGCAGACCTAAAACTCATTTGGTCATTTTGTTTCTTTGGTTAGTTTTGGTTTTGGTTTCCTTCTTCTTCTTTATACTTTCTGGTTTCCATTATGAAGTTTCATTTCTGGAAAAGATTTTGGATACTCTCCATCAATAAAGGAACACAAAGCATCTCAAGCATGCACGTCATCCCAGGTGTCTTGTGTGCAGAGTGTAATAAGTTGTGTACAGTTTTTCTGAAGGAACTGTTTCTCACCATTTCAGTCAAAAATGTGTTTTCCAACAGCCCTGCATGACACAGCAGGGACTCACAATTTGGAGGGCGCTGTCATCAAGACTACTGAGCAACCTCACAGTGTGTTTGTCAAATGCACATGACTTACACATGTAGTAAGAACCTTCCTGCAGTAAGGGGGAATTGACATCCTTGCTGGTGTAGTCCTCAGCACAGAGTCATGATCCAGTGATTCAGGGATATGCAGCAGCTCTGCAGCACCCAGCTGCCCTGAATGATCCTTTTTGTTGAAAAGATGGTGTTAGCACTTCAGCGACTTTACAGCCAGAGCTGCAGAAGGCATGAGTATTTTGAGTCCTTCAGGGGAATCCAGGGAGGTGGTGGAGTCACTATCACTGAGGTGTTTAGGAAGAGACTTGATGGGGTGCTTGGTGTTATGGTTTAGTTGATTAGATAGTGTTGGACGATAGGTTGGACTCGATGATCTCAAAGGTCCCTTCCAACCTGGTTAATTCTATTCTATTCTATTCTATTCTATTCTATTCTATTCTATTCATCAAAGCATCTTGGCCTGCCTTGGGTCTAAACAACAAGCGGTGGTAACCCTTACCGTTTAGGTGATTGCAGTTGCTATGCACTGGGAAGCAAATGAGCAAGAAGGGCCCTGTCCTCCCTACCCAGACAGATACAGAGTTTTGCACCCCCCAAAACTGTGAAGATCTCAGCAATTTTGCTGATGTCACCTGTTTGCTCTATATGAATGAAGCAACTGTGGAGAATGGTCTTGGAGAACGGTCTTGGAGAACTTCACTGCACCCTGCCCATGGTGGACTTGTCCACCCCACAGTGGTCAGACACAGATCAGGATTTTGAGTTTCTAAGGCTCCATAGGGCTCCAGTTGCTATTCTGAATACAGATATGAGCTGGCAAAATTTCATGTCAAGATGGTAAGGTCCTAGCACCAGTTCACGAGAGACAGTCTTGGTGCTGCACCACTGCAGTGCAAAATTTCATACCTGCTACTGGTCATCGCAACGGTCATGCAGTCCTGGTAATTTCATTGTCAAGAAAGCCTAGGTAAAGTAATCAGAGCAGACATAAATTTTGGAGTGCAAGTTTCAGTTGTCCTTCTGGAATACCTGCTGAAGCCACAAGACTCGCTTCTTGCCTGTAGCACAGTGCAGCAGACACCACGGGCTATGAGGAGGGAGGTGGATGGAGCTGCAGGTGGTGTCAGGCAGTGATACTTTCATGTATTTGACATGACACAGATAACAGCAGTGAGGAAGCTGCCATGAGCAGTGGCATGAATCTGCATGAGACAGTGCCTTAAGGAACCTAAGATTTAGGAAGATCCTAAATGGATTTCCTTTAGACAGAGGCACATGTGCAGAAGGGGCATTCAACCAGAATGAACCATATTCCAAGTAAACTCCAAACTGCCTGTAAAGGATGTAACACAAAAGCATTGACTGCTTCTCTCTACCAATCCAGTCTTATTACTGAAATTAATTAGCTAATGTAGCCACAGCTTGACTCTATTCCATTAGCACCATGGAAGGAAAAGGTATATTTGAGCTTTCAGGTACACTTGTATGAGAACAAGTATAAACTGGCTATTGATAAGCCATATCTGAAAATTAGAAGGTTTGTAATCTTCAGTGCAGTGAGATCCTGAAACAGTTTGCCAATAGGAGCTGTGACAGAAAACAGTAACTATGATTAGTTGGAGGTAAACAGGTAAAGGAGGATAGGAGTTGTGACTGACTGTAGCAGCATGATACCAAATTCTGCAGCTCAGGCAGATTCCTTCAGGTTCACAGTGCCATGTGCAGCTGAGAAAATCCTGGGGTCCATTTTGGAGTTGTCTACCCTGGCCCATAGCCATGGAGGTACTTAAGGGACACAAGTACACTCAGGACCCTTCAGTTGCCTGGGAAGACAGCCTGCAGGTCTTAGACAGCTGAACTAGCAGGAGGCAGCCTCTGGAAAACATATGTGCATTCTGAAGTTGAGGTGGTGTGTGGGTGCCACAGAGTGTCATTGCAGCTCTGTTCTTTCTGCTAGTCTATAGTGTTGATAGACCATGAAGAGGAGAACAAAGCAGAAGCAGACTGCTCAGCTGTGTCTCTGTAACCAGGATGTCTTAGTAGTTGACAGAAGTACAGTTTCAAGAGTGGAGTTTGATGAGTTGTTTGTGAAAGCAATTATGTGATGTAGTTTATTTTTAGTTCCCTTAAATCAGTAGGGAAAATTTTCTTTGATTCTAAGAGGTTTTAGTGCAATCCCAGCATAAGTGTATGCATTACAAAAGAAAACAAAGAGTAAACATCCTTGGATATTTGTTTATTACAGCTACCTTTCTGAAATGTAGTATCTAATTAAATCTTTTCAGTGGTGCACAGTAATAAGAGAAGGAACAACAGATTCAAACTTCAACATAGAAGATTTCACCTCAACATGAGGAGAAACTTCTTTAGAGTGAGGGTGATGGGGCACTGGAACAGGCTGCCCAGAGAGGCTGTGGAGTCCCCTTTTCTGGGGACTTTCAAAACCCACCTGGATGCATTCCTATGCAGACTACCCTAAGTGATCGTGCTTTGGCAGGGGGGTTGGACCCAATGATCTCTGGAGGTCCCTTCCAACCTCTAATATACTGTGATACATATCTTTACTATGCACATTTTTGATAAAAATAGTTCTTGATTTTCATCAACCTTCATTTCCTGAGGGCTGACAGAAGGAAATCTATCTGTACTTGGGGAGATTTTCCTAACTTACCAAAAGCAACTGTCACCAGCATCTGAAACTGATGCTCTGCTTTGTACATTCTCAAGACAATGTTCAGTCTTCTCTGTACCATGCTACAGCTTATTACGTGCAGCGTCTTAGCTGTCTTCACTAATGAATGCACTTGACACCTTCCTAGATTCACTGAGTCAGAGAAAATGAAAGCCCATTATATAACCTAATTCAATCTTTTGTATATATGTGTATATAAATTACAGAGATGGTGCTTGTCAGGAAACTTTCAAGTTACACTTCAGTCTCTTCCACTTTATCTTTTTTGTCAATAGCCCATGCACTGCAGAACTAGCTCTGTTTGCATGCACACTATTAACATATTTCCAGTTTGGGCCTTTGGGTCTAATCTTGCAAAACCTTCCTACATAGCTGTTACTCTTATTTAGAAAAATGTGAATATTTTCGTTGGCAGATTTTTAAATTTGTTCTTTAACACAACAGTTTTCTGCTAGTTAGAGAGGAAAGAGCTCCATCTAGCTGTTTTGGGCCTCAAGGTGGAGGATGGCATGAATTTATGCCAAAGGAACACAGAAATATTAACAGAAAGACAGAACATATCCATTCCTGACATCTCATAACTCTGTTTTGGAAAAATATCCACCTCTCTCCAGACACTTCACCATATTAATAGTAAAACAATACCAAGAATAATAAACAAAACCATTTTAAGAAGGTATCTGGAGGCAAGGGCAATCTTTCCAACCACAAATGCACATCATTCACTTTAATTTTAAGGCATAATTATCCCCAGAAGAATATGTAGAATGAATTGGAGCAAACCAATCCTCAGCTCATTTTGTTTGCAGTCTTTTGTTGCATCACCTATTCTGCACTAATAAACATCAACTGCACAGTGAATAGTTTTCAAATGATTCAGCAGAGGTTATTAATGTTTCATTATTATTTTGATTGCAGCAGTGCCTGAAGGTTTTGATGGGGAATTGAAACCCCACTGTATGAACAAGTAAGCACAGAGCTTGTCTGTTTGTGTGGAGTTGTGACCAGAGTTCATGCACACAATCTCAGTCTAACTTTAAACTAACAAGAGTGCTGTTACTATGGAGCTATGGCAGCACAACTCTCAGTTTGGGTTATGCAAACCACCTGAGAAGCTGAATAAATAATTGTAAACATAGCTTGCACTGGACTCTGTGCTGCCTCAGCTATTTGATGGGCCATATGAATGGTAGCTTCTTCAAAGCATGTTCAGATACATCTGTACAACTTGCAGTGATATCTCTGACTGGCAGATGATCATATGCACTGGTCCAAGAGCTGGAGCAAGATGTTATGAGTCTCTTCCAGTCTGTAGCTGCTGTTTCTTCTGCTGGTGATCCCCACCACTGTCACAGAAGAAATCAGGTAGAAACCCATGCAATTTGCACTTGAGCATGTTAATGTGAATCCGCTGCCATCAGCACTGTAAACATGAATGGGAACAGTCAAGGTGTGGGCACGTGTTATCATAGAATCAATAAGGTTAGAAAAGACCTCAGAGACCATCAAATCCAACCTATCACCCAACACCTTGTGACTAACTAAACCATGGTTTCAAGTGCCATATCCAGTCCCCTCTTGAACACTTCCAGGGATGGTGACTCCACCACCTCCCAGGGCAGCACATTCCAATGGCCAACAACTCTTTCTGTGAAGAACTTTCTCTCACCTCGAGCCTAATTTCCTTTGGTGCAGCCCCTCAGTTTAAGAAGGACATTGAGACACTTGAACATGTCCAGAGAAGGGCAATGAGGGTGGTGAGAGGTCTGGAGCACAAGCCCTATGAGGAGAGGCTGAGGGAGCTGGGATTGTTTAGCCTGGAGAAGAGGAGGTTCAGGGGAGGCCTTATTGCTCTCTACAACTACCTGAAGGGAGGTTGTAGCCAGCAGGGGGTTGGTCTCTTCTCCCAGGCAACCAGCACCAGAACAAGAGGACACAGTCTCAAGCTGCACCAGGGGAGGTTTAGGCTGGATGTTAGGAGGAAATTCTTCATCAAGAGAGTGATTTGCTATTGGAATGGGCTGCCCGGGGAGGTGGTGGAGTCACCATCATTGGAGGCGTTTAGGAAGAGACTTGATGGGTTGCTTGGTGCCATGGTTTAGTTGATTAGATAGTGTGGATGATAGGTTGGACTCAATGTTCTCAAAGGTCTCTTCCAACCTGGTCTATTCTATTCTATTCTATTCTATTCTATTCTATTCTATTCTACTCTACCACCTCCCTGGACAACCTGTACCAGTGTCTCATCACCCTCATGTTGAAGAACTTCTTTGTAACATCCAATCTACCCACTTCTAGCAAGATTAGAAGTGGGTAGATTCAGATTGGATGTCATCAAAGTGTTTCAGATTGGATGTCATCAAAGTGTTCCAGAGCATTAAACATGGCACTGACTTTTTTTTCATTCTCCCCACACCCACCCCCCCACCTCCCCACCCCCCGGTATGTATACACCCACAAATGGCTGTCATCAATGTAGCTGTTGTTGACAGTGAAATAAACAGGAAACTTGTGAATGCAAGTGTTGCAGCACTGAGACATAGGAAAATGCAGGCAATACAAGGAGAAGCTCCTAATAGCTCAAGAAGGCAGAGATGGCAAGGATTAGTCATCTGCTAACAAGAAACCCTTATAGAGGAGTTTTCTAAGCTTCAACACAGTAAGATTCATTTCAGATTTGTGAAGGAGATGAAGGAAGGACACAGATGGAAGATGGTGAGTGATTGAGAGAGAACATCTGTCTTCTGCAGAACCAAACAAATGTACAGAACTCTGAAACTTCATCGGAGGATTCAGGCAGTTCTAGTGACTTTGCTTACTTGCCTCTAAAAAAAATACAAGTCTTCATCTGGCCCTGAGTGAAATTTAAGTGTATTACATAAAATTCAGTTTGCTATGCAGTCTCTCCCTTTCCCAAAAATCTTGAACTTTGTTTCTGCATTGGATCTCAAATATACTCCTCTTTAGCATATAAATTATCTCTTTTCCCTTCTCACAATGAGTGGGAATCTTCCAATATTGGGAACCATGCCATGAAAGGAGATAATAAAAGATTGTTTAAACCTTTAAGAAGTATTTTCAGAACTTTTAGGGCCCTCTATGAGACACTCTGTAAGGTAATAATACCTTCAGTAAACTCTCTGCCATGGCCACTTCTCCATCCAGTGGAAGTACAATGAAGTCTGGTTTTGTGTAAGAGTATGAGTGTTCACACATGTTACAGACAGGACTTTGCATAAAGCGTGATATTAAAGTGTTTTCTGCTTCTTCTCAAAGCAACTAAAGGATTAAAAATGTACAAAGGGATTATACAAATTATCTTACTCTCCCTTTGGAAAAGGTCTGAAATTGCTAAGAAACATTTGGTAGTTTTTATGTGAATTCTCCCTCGGTGGTACTCATATGCTTCATGTGGGCCAGAAGAAATGGAATTTAAATCATAAAAGAAACATCCTGGCTTACATGAGGTAGGTTTCTATGGCATCTGGATGCAATAGGGATAAATTATATCCACTTTGGTGCCTTCTAATAAACATTCAGAACAGCACTAGCATTATTTTCATTCCCATATATGTCCTGTTTGAAGTGTGATGGCAACCCAATGAATAGTGCAGCTATTGCAACACCCCCCACCCCAGAAACTACAGCTGGGAGGAAGCTGCTCATCATACATAATGTGCCTGTACAACTCTTACAAGTCTCTTGCTACTTGCAATTTGTATGCAAGTGAAGAGTTATGAAATTGTTTCAAGAACAGGAGATGGCTTTCCTGAGCTAAACCAGTTGCTTCTCATTTCCTAAAGTCAACTGCATTGCTGAAATGTTTCAGGCAATGTTGTGCTTCTAGATAGTGGTGTTTGCTCTGGCCAGTATGTATGCCAGTAATGTCCTTCTTAATAACAGTGCTACTAATTTCCCCTGCCCCACGCCTCTGCCATTGATTTCTAAGTCCTATCTTGTCACACAGTGCTTCCAGAAATGCTTTATACATAAAAGGAACTATTTAAAAGAAACCACGGGCATACTTTTAACTATCTGGTTACATTTCATTCATGTGAGTAAATCTGAAAACTGTAAGTAAACCTGTAAACTGAGGACTTACAGAATGGAACTAGGTTCCAATTTTCCTAAACTCATAGAATGGTTTGGGTTGAGAGGGACCTCCAAAGGTCATCTAGTCAAATCCCCCCTGCCATGAGCAGGGACATCCTCCACTAGATCAGGTTGCTCATAGTCTTGCTGAGCCTGACCTTCAATATCTCCAGGGATGGAAGATCTCCTACACAGCCAGGCAACATCCCTAGACTCTTCCCAGGATGCTTGTCCCTTCTTCCATTTCCTGTGTAGCCCCAAGCTGCCCTTTAGTTTGACCAGCAGGTCACAGCTCAGCCATGGTGGTCTCTTGCCTTCCTTGCCCAATTTCTTACATGTGGGGATTGAGATCTTCTGTGCTTTATGGAGAGCATCCTTAAAGATCTGCCAGCTCTGTTTCAATCCCTTGTCTCTGAGGGCCGTTTCCCACAGGGTCCTATTTGCTAACTCCTTGAAAAGCTAGAAGTTTGCTTTCCTAAACTTTAGAGTCCTAACTGCGCTTCTTATGGGCTTCATACTCCTTAGGACAGTGAACTGCACTAGCATTCATTATTGTTATGCTGTGTATCGGTCAGGTATTTCCACTTCTAGTCTGACTTAAATGCATCTTTGCATGTATTTGCCTTTGAAAGCAGATAGACAGCACAAAAAGATAGACACTAGATGCAGAGTCTCTTGCAAAATTAGCACAGTGTATTTACAAAATGAGTAACTGTAGTTATCGCAAAGGATAAGAGTGACTTTAAATCTTTAATTCAAGGATGATCAGGTTCATTCTAAATTCTGTGACAATTCTGAATCTTGAAGAACTCTTGTAAAAAGTGTAGCTCTTTGGAACCCATTTTTATCTTCCATTGTGTTAGTGATATTTTATAGGGATACACATATTTAAAGCCCTTTCTATCATCCAGTTACATGTAAATGCAATAAAATATTCAGATGGGAGTATCCCTTTAAGATGGCATTGTATCCACCCAAAAAGTGTGTTTAGATTGAAGGAAGCCCTTTGGCTTCATGGCAGCGATACAAGGTTCTTATGCCCAACATGGGTCACAGAGCAGATGGAGTCTGTGTGAGTCATGCTTATACACACCTGGGGCTTTTAGAAGGCTCAGAAATGCAAGGTAGATGTTGGCAGGCGGATGCAAGGTCTCAAAAAAAGTGTGTGGTTTATTATAGCCTTTTAGCCATTATGGACTCAGGTTTATCAGTCCACAATGTATCATTAAGCACATCTACTTTCATAAGGTCCCTAATTAATTAGCTGTATAATATGAATATTATCCCTGTCAAGCACACAGCTTCCCCCTTCTAATACATAGTCTCAAAAAAAGACAAATCGGTCCACTAAGATACAATGCTTTCTATATATTTCATGAGTATTTTCCCTTCAGTCTGGCAAAAAACTGCTTCATTCAAAGAGGTCAGTTTAGGAGATGCTGCAAATGAGCACATCACATTGACTTGAAACACCTAGCATACTAAAACAGCTAAAATGACCAAGGGTTATTTGGGGACAGTTTTTGGTTTATATTCTGGGAGGCACATAATTTGTTCAGTTGTCTCCCTCAAGATTCACAGCCCCAAATATTTTCCTCACCTTTGTTTCAAAACTGGAGTAGATGAGGACTCTTCCCCTGTCAGATGTAGCAAGGAAGAGTGGTGGCAGAAGTCTGCTTTTCCTGTCTGGAAACTATAGAGGTAGGGCATAGCTCTGGGATGTGTGATATACAAGACTAAAAGTGTTCTCCAGTTCTGACCAAAATCAGTCCACAAGGGTTATATATGATATGTATAGATGCAGTCAGATGCATCAGGTAGAAAGAAGAATAACTCACATTTTCTCCTGTAATAGGGACACTTAGCTGCCATCTGGTGCATATCACAGCTGTAAGGCTCAGATTAGCTCCCGAGTAGCCTTGCTCACAGAGGTGAGCACCCTTTTCCAGTCTGCTCTCTCATTTCTGCCTCCTTTCTCTGATATGTGAAGTGTTGTGGCCTGAGCAATAGGACCCAAAGCAAAGATGACCTCTAGATGAGCATCCCAACCAAAGGTTTGCTATTATTAGTATCCACTTATTAGTGGAATATGTATCTATTAATCATTGGTGGGGATGAGAAGTCATGAGAATGTATTTAACTTTTCTTGTTTAGTAGACTATCAAGGCCATGTAAGCTTATGCCTGGCTTTATTTGGAAAATCATCAAGGTCCTGCAGGCAGATGGCCCTGCTTCGTAGACTGTCACGACCATATCTGGGAGACTGAGAAGGCCATGTAGCCAGGTGTTTTGGCCCTTGTGGTAGGTTGAGAGACCAATTCTCCCATCAAGAGCAAAAGGAGAGACTCAGACAAATGGATTGCAAAAAATGGTGGAAAGTTTAAATGAAAAAACAATGAAAGTTTTACAGAGAACCACAAGCACTGTGACAAAAGAGAGATCCCAAAACAAGAACATCTCACCCCCACCTGGGGGTACACCCAAAACCCCCAGGGCTCTTTCTTCCCCCCCCAACCCGGCCTTGGGCCTAGCCAGGCCCAAGAGAGGCAGCGCACCCCATTACCTAGGCAGCAGCGAGGGAAGAAAGAGGCAGAGAGGACCCCCCAGCTCTGCTAGGTGTTTTATAGGGGAGCAGGGCATTATGGGATGAAATACCTGGCTTCCTGTGCCCACCCACTGGGTTGGACCCTTCTGGGACATGCCTAAACCACCACAGCCCTGTTGGGAAGGATGTGGTCAAAACCAAACAGACACACCTTCTTAGTGCCTCCCTGAGCCCTGGCCAGACTATATAAGGAATCTAACAGGAGAACCAAACCAGATATTCCAATGCTTGAAGTTACGTGAAATTGTTTATTCAACAATATAAAAGCTGGACCCTCTTACAGCAAACTTGGAAGTTTCACCTACAAGTGGGCACACTGCCAGTTGCCAGGAAAGGTTCTCCAAATCCTTACTGCAACCAGGGCTCCCCACCAATTGCTGATCTGGATAATGGTAAAGTATTGGGGCAACTGAGGCTCAACAGGGCTCTGGGCAAACTGATCTAGTTGAGGATGTCCCTGCTTACGGCAGGAGAGGCCTTTACAGGTCCCTTCCAACCCAAACCTTTCTATGATTCTAATTGCCAAAGTATCTTTCTTAATCACTATCGCTAACCTTATGTAGTAATGAATAGGTGCATTACCTTGATGTATTTTAACCTTCCTGTATTATCATTATATTGCTTGTTCTTTTACTGTTCTATAAGTTTACTTCTTAAAGTTGGTGTCTGTGTCCTTTATACTAACCTACCAACCGGCAATACATAAATCAGCATCATGGACAGGATTCAAAAGATGAATTGTGTGAAGGTTGGGATTGATGTTTAAGCAAAGGTAAAATCTCTTGATGTTTTTGCAGAGCAACCTCTTGATGTTTAGCAGAGAGAGAACCTCTGAGCCAATTAAGAATCTTTTCTGTGTTTCTGTTTGGAATCCCACCATTCATCAATAGTTTTGTCACTCATGGACCTCTTTTCAAGAAAAAGATCTGCATAAGCCTCACTACATCCCAAAGATGATCCAATGGCAAGGATAGGCCCTAGGGAAACACAGGGCTTTTCAGGGCATCTTCATCCACTGTGTTTTCCAGCGGGCAGCTGGAGTGGCTTTCTACCCAGCTCATAGTCATTTGCAGCCCTCTCTGATTTTAGATGCTTTTCTTTCCCATGCACTCAAGAGAAGACTCAGGCACTTGGCTTGGGTCTGCCAGTTCAACTCAAATCCAGACATCAAAAGGTGAAGTGCACAACCTCTGAGCCCTGCTGGAGTCTCAGCTTAAAAGTGTGAGAAGTACTGTTTGATCTGTCTCTTAGTAGTTTCTGCTTTCTTCCCCAGAATCTAAAGTTGTATCTTGAGTTTCAGCTAACAAAAATTTGAAATGTCAGAGTTGCCTTCTAAATATTAATAGGCTGTTGAGAAGGCTGTTGAGAAGGTCCTGCCAGTTACCACTTCTTGGACTGATTTTGCAGTGTGTAATGCATTATCAGCTTCATAGTGGCAGTTCCTGAAGAATAGATCTCATTTGCCAGGAAGGCAATATATCCAAATGAACATGATATTTAAAACTATTATCTACCTTGCCCATTTCTTTCTGAGGACAATGACAGTCTCCAACCCCAGTCTGTCTTATACTGACTGTAACTTAATATATATTAACTTTTTGTCCAGTAAAAAAAAAAAAAGTCAAGAGTATAACCCATGATGCATGAGTTTTGCTTGACTGAGCAAAAACTACCTGAAAATGAACTGGATGTGATGAAAGAGTAAAGATATTGGTTCCTTGAAGAAAGGATGGCAAGTGGGAAAGCAGCAGGATTTGAAGGGGCAGTTATGGTCAGATAAATGTCTGCAAAACCCTAAAAAGGGAGAAGAAAATATACTCAACCAAATAGCCTAGCCTCACCTGCTCCTTATTGACCTTTCTGGATATGTACTGGCAGAAGCTGCTCAAATGAAATGGCCCATTAACACAAACACTTCAAATAGATCTTTATTAATTTAGTTATTTTGACTGATATGGATTTGGAGCATCCACATAGGCCACTCTGGTACCTGACTGGCAAGACAGAACAAAGGAATGGTATGTTCCCACTGTATAGCAAACTTTCCCACTGGTGCATCCTAACCCAGAACAAAAGATCTGTCCCCAGGTTATCATGAACTCCTGAAAGAGCACTGAAGGGAGTGTGATACCCTACAGCCCATGGTGTGAAATTATGTAATCCAGAAATGAGTTTTCAAAAGATCTTCAAACGATTTCCTAATTCAGTTCCTTTATTCCTTCCCCTGTCCCCCATCCATCCTGTCCCATCCCATCTCATCCTGTCCCCCCAGTCCCAAGCCCGTTCCTGGCTGGTGTTTTTCTAATCTACTTTTTAAAATCCCCAAATGATTCAGATTCCAGCACTTTTCCATTGCTTCTCTGGCCATACCATTACAGTGTATTTCCTACTGTCTCATTTGTCTCCCTTACCACAGTTTAAGATCATTGCTTCTTGCTTTATCAGCCATCAGCTTGGAAAATACATAAGTTTAGCTGGTTTTTAGGAATTTGAAAACTATTAAATTATTTCCCTCCATCTGCTTCTTTCTAGACTAAACAACCTTAGCACCTTCAATCTTTTTTCATGGGTTATGTTTTCTGGACCTTTACTCATTCCTGTTGCTCTCTTTCAAATTCCTTCCAACTGGTTCATATCTTTCCAGAAGTACAGTGCCAAACCTTGACTTTCTAATATCTGATGTTCAGGTTTGGTTTGTATGAATAAACCACATTTAAATGATGAGTAGTGTCTAAACCTAATAACTTAGTAAAATTTGCAGCACAACACAAAATGGTTCAAAAATGGAAATGGAAAATAGAAAATAGATTTTACTTTTACCAGTACTGAAGTTTCTGGTATATGTCTGGAATGTGTGTTTTGTATATATGGACTTGTACACTTTCCTACCAATTACTATAAACATCTATAACTGAGGCCATAGCTGCTGTTATTCTTCCTGTAACCAATCTGGATCTGTAAATAAATGTTTGAAAAGATTAAAGATTAACTTCACAGCAATGAGAACTTTGGCAGATCTCACTGACTGTTCACATATATAACTATATCCAAAAGGACAGCTTCCATTACTGCTGTCTGAAAGAAATCAACTCTAAATTATCACATAATTTTCTTTCCAATAATCTTATTTTCCCTTGCTGGATTAAAAAAACAAACAAACAAACACAAACAAACAAGCAGGATTACAATGCTGGATTTCAGCAGGGCCAACTTTGGCCTTTTCAGCCAATTGCTAAGGGAAATCTCATGGGACAGGGTACTAGAAGGCAAAGGAGCCCAAGACAGTTGGTTAACATTCAAGAACCTCTTCTTCCAAGCTTAAAATCAGAGTATCCCAAAGAGTAGGAAATCAAGAAAGAGAGCCAGGAGCCCTGTGAAGTAGGGAACTGCTAAACAAACTCAGGTGGAAGAAGAGAGTCCACAGATCATGGAAGGAGGGACTGGCAATTTGGGAGGATTATCAGACAGTTGTGAGAGGATGTAGGGAGGCTACTAGGAAGGCTAAGGCCTCCTTGGAGCTCAGCCTTGTGAGAGAGGTCAAGGACAACAGAAAGGGCTTCTTCAAATACATTGCAAGAAAAGCTAAAACCAGAAGCAATCTAGGCCTACTGCTGAATGAGGTGGGTGCTTGGGTAACAGTGGACACAGAGAAAGCAGAGTTGCTAAATGCTTTCTTTATCTCTGTCTATACTGCTGGAGGCTGTCCTTGGGAGCCTGAGGGCCCAGAAAAAGGCAGGACAAATGAGAAATTTTCCTTGGTTGGTGAAGACTGGGTTAGGGAACGTTTAAGTCATCTGGACATCCATAAATCCATGGGTCCTAATGGGATGCACCCAAGGGTGCTGACTGAGCTGGCAGAGGTCACTGCCAGACCACTCTCCATCATCTTTGGTAAGTGATGGTGGACAGAAGAAGTGCCTGGGGACAGAAGGAGGGAAAATATCACTCCAGTCTTCAAAAAGGGTAAGAAGGAGGACGCAGGTAACTATAGACCTGTCAGCCTCACCTCCATCCCTGGAAAAGTAATGGAGCAACTTGTCCTCAGCACTGTCCTTAGGCATATCAACGACAAGAGGTTCATTAGGAGCAGTCAGTATGGTTTTACCAAGGGGAAGTCATGTTTGACCAACCTGATAGCCTTTTATGAGGACATAACCAGGTGGATAGATGATAGTAGAGCAGTGGATGTGGTTTATCTTGATTTCAGTAAGTCATTCAACACTGTCTCCCACAGCATCCTTGCAGCTAAGCTGAGGCAGTGTGGTATGGATGATCAGATAGTGAGGTGGATTGTGAATTGGTTGAGGAAAGAAGTCAGAGAGTTGTGGTCAATGGGATGAAGTCTAGTTGGAGGTCTGTAACTAGTGGAGTCCCTCAGGGGTCAGTACTGGGACCAGTGCTGTTCAATATATTCATCGATGACCTGGATGAGGTCACAGAGTGCACTGTCAGCAAGTTTGCTGATGACACCAAGCGGTGTGGAGTGGCTGACCAGAAGGTTGTGCTGCCATTCAGGGAGATTTAGACAGGCTGGAGAGTTGGGCAGGGAGAAATTTAATGAAGTTCAACAAGGCCAAGTGTAGAGTCTTGCACCTGGGAAAGAGCAGCCCCATGTACCAGTATAGGCTGGGGACTGACCTGTTGGAGAGCAGTGAAGGAGAAAAGGACCTGGGGGTCCTAGTGGATGGAAGGTTGACCATAAGTCAGCAATGTGCTCTTGTGGCCAAGAAGGCCAATGCCATTCTAGGCTGTATTAGAAGCGGTGTGGCCAGTAGGTTGAGAGAGGTTCTCCTCCATCTCTATTCTGCCTTGGTGAGGCCACATCTGGAATATTGTGTCCAGTTCTGGGCCCCTCAGTTCAAGGACAGGGAACTGCTTGAATGAGTCCAGCACAGAGCCATGAAAATGATTAAGGGAGTGGAACATCTTCCTTATAAGGACAGACTGAGGAAGCTGGGGCTCTTCAGCTTGGAGAAGAGGAGACTCAGGAGTGACCTCATTAATGTTTATCAATATGTAAAGGGTGATTGCTGAGAGGATGGAGCCAGGCTCTTCTCGACAATGGCCAATGACAGGACAAGGAGCAGTGGCTGGAAGCTGAGGCATAGGAAGTTCCATGGAAACAAGAGGAAGAATTATTTCATTGTGAGGGTGACAAAACACTCGAACAGTCTGCCCGGGGGGGTGTAGAGTTTCCTTCTCTGGAGATATTCAAGACCTGCCTGGATGAGTTCCTGTGTGATCTGGTATAGGTGATCCTGCTCTGGCAGGGGGTTTGGACTAGATGGTCTCTTGAGGTCCCTTCCAGCCCCTGACATTCTGTGATTCTGTGAATAAACCCCACCAAATTAAATACCTGATTTTGGTTTGGTTAAAATTTTTGTTGCTTCCAATTAAAAATTATATGGATTATCAGAATGCATATTTTCCTCTTCTAACTTTAGAAAGCAATGACATCTCTCTGAATGGTCAGGGAATAGTGGAAAGGACCCAAAGTCATAATTTCAACAGCTAATATGCTTGCCACTATCAAAGATGCAAATACATAATGAGTATGCAGGACTATGTGTACTTTTCCTTTCACGTGTAGTGGGTGGAAATTCTCAATTACAAAATTACTAAAATTACATCAGACTGTAACAGTTTGTTCCTTTCACAATTTGTTTTCTGAAGTTCTCATTCCTACATGTGTGCTGCTTATAGAATGTCAATCTTGTTTGTCAAAGTGTGCTGTTCATGTAATGAATACAGTTTCTCCTTGTACCATTTTGGTGTTGTGGAATAAATTGCTATGCAATAATGTTTTATAGATCAGTAATAACCACTTATCCTTTAAAGGCTCTTAAGGCTATGGCTGCACTCCACAATGCAGTGCCAGGTTCAGATCTATGATCTGTCATTAACTGATTCTCAACAGTTTGCTAGCAAGCCAGCAAATTAAAAAGACAGTGCTTTCTGATCACTGGACCACTGTGCGACATAGACATTTTCTTCCAAGTCTACCCTGAAAACTGGTGCAGGTGATCTACAACAGTCCTTGAGACAGTGTGTCTAAAATACTCTCAGGCACCAGATACCTACCTCCATACCCCCAGTTTCATCAAAAATCCACACATTCCCCAATATGAATCTACTCTATAGAAGTCACTAGAAAGAGGTTCAAGATGGAACCCAGACAAACGAGGTTTGGGAGAACGAATATGAGAGAAAGTGTCTTCAGTATCACATCCCTTGCTAGAGATTCTTTTTCTTAAAAGAAAGCCAACAACAGTTATAAAATGATTGTCCTTAAGAAGAAATGCAGATCTTGAGTCTTTATTTACCAGAATATTTACAACCTGCTGGGGAGGAAAAAGAAGAAGGCAAACAAATACAAACTGTGCTGAAAACTTCAAGTAATGACAGTATCTAACCAGAACTACAGCTTGTGCTGACAGAGTTTTTTGAAATTATTATTATTTTATTAGGATTACATAGATTTACATAGACTGGGAACTCAACACAGCAGAGAGGAGACAGTCCAGGAGGTTCTTGGAATGCATGGAGGACAGCTTCTTATCCCAGGTGCTGAGTGAGCCTACCAGGGGTAAGGCTATGCTAGACCTCCTCTTCACCAACAGGGAAGGGCTGGTGGGTGATGTGGTGGTCGGAGGCTGTTTAGGGGCCAGCGACCACGAGATAATTGAATTTTCAGTATTTGGTCAAGTTAAGAGGGGCAGCAAGAAGACCTCCACTCTGGACTTCCGGAGGGCGGACTTCAGGTTGCTCAAGGAACTAACTCAGAAGGTTCCTTGGGAGACAGCCCTTAGAAACAAAGGGGTCCAGGAGAGCTGGGACTACTTCAAGGAGGAACTCTTGAAGGCACAGGATCAGGCTGTGCCAATGCGCCGGAAGAGGAGCTGCCGGGGCAGACGGCCAGCCTGGATGGGTGATGAGCTTCTAAAAGAACTAAGGGAAAAAAAGAGGGTGTATCATCTTTGGAAGAAAGGTGAGGCAACCCATGAAAAGTTTAAGGATGTTGCTAGGTCTTGTAGGAAGAAAATTAGGGAGGCAAAAGCACATTTGGAGCTTAGACTGGCCTCTGCTGTGAAGGACCACAAAAAGTCCTTCTATAAATACATTAATAGCAAGAAGAAGGGCAGGGACAACCTCCACTCCTTGGTGGACACGGAGGGGAACGTTGTAACAAAGGATGAGGAGAAGGCAGAGTTACTTAATAACTTCTTTGCCTCAATTTTTTCTAGCAGGACAGAATGTCTTCCAGACAGCTGGCCTGCAGAGCTGGCAGAAGGAGTTAGGGAGCAGCATAGTCTTCCTCTGTTCCATAATGGGGTAGATGGTGATCTGCTTAGCCACTTGGATCCCCACAAGTCCATGGGACCAGATGGGATCCATCCCAGGGTGCTGAGAGAGCTGGCAGATGTGCGGGCCAAGCCGCTCTCCATATTTTTCAGCAGTCCTGGCTCACTGGAGACATCCCAGACGACTGGAAGCTGGCCAACATGGTGCCCATCCACAAGAAGGGCAGGTTGGATGAGCCAGGGAATTATAGACCTGTCAGCCTGACCTCAGTGCCAGGCAAGATTATGGAACAGGTCATCTTGAGTGCAGTCACACAGAACTTGGAGGATGGCCAAGGGATCAGGTCCAGCCAGCATGGGTTTAGAAAGGGCAGGTCCTGCCTGACCAACCTGATCTCCTTCTATGATCAGGTGACCCGCCTGGTGGATGCAGGGCAGGCTGTGGATGTAGTCTACCTGGACCTCAGCAAGGCCTTTGACACCATCCCCCACAGCAAACTCCTGACCAAACTGTCAACCCATGGCTTGGATGGGAGCACACTGCGATGGGTTAGGAACTGGCTGGAGGGCCGAGCCCAGAGAGTGGTGGTGAATGGTGCCACATCCAGCTGGCAGCCAGTCACCAGTGGTGTGCCCCAAGGATCAGTGCTGGGCCCCATGCTCTTTAACATCTTTATTGATGATCTGGATGAGGGCATTGAGTCCATCATCAGTAAATTTGCTGATGATACCAAGCTGGGGGCAGGAGTTGATCTGCTGGAGGGTAGAAAGGCTCTGCAGAGGGACCTCGACAGGCTGGGCAGATGGGCAGAGTCCAACGGCATGAGATTTAACACATCCAAGTGCCGGGTTCTGCACATTGGCCACAACAACCCCATGCAGAGCTACAAGCTGGGGTCAGAGTGGATGGAGAGCAGTCAGGCTGAGAGGGACCTGGGGGTGCTGGTCGATGGTAGGCTGAACATGAGCCTGCAGTGCGCCCAGGCAGCCAGGAGGGCCAATGGCATCCTGGCCTGCATCAGGAACAGTGTGGCCAACAGGAGCAGGGAGGTCATTCTGCCCCTGTACACTGCACTGGTTAGGCCGCACCTTGAGTACTGTGTCCAGTTCTGGGCCCCTCAGTTTAGGAAAGAGGTTGACTTGCTGGAGCGTGTCCAGAGAAGGGCAACAAGGTTGGTGAGGGGCTTGGAGCACAAGCCCTATGAGGAGAGATTGAGGGAGCTGGGGTTGCTTAGTCTGGAGAAGAGGAGACTCAGGGGTGACCTTATTGCTCTCTACAACTACCTGAAGGGGGGTTGTAGTGAGGTGGAGGTTGGTCTCTCTCCCAGGCAACCAGTACCAGAACAAGAGGACACAGTCTCAGGCTGCGTCAGGGGAGGTTTAGGCTGGAGGTTAGGAGGAAGTTTTACATCAGAGACAGTGATTGCCCACTGGAATGGGCTGCCTGAGGAGGTGGTGGGGTCGCCGTCGCTGGTGCTGTTCAGGGCGAGGCTTGACAGGATGCTTGGTTGTATGGTTTAGTTGATTAGGTGGTGTCGGATGATGGGTTGGACACGATGATCTTGAAGGTCTCTTCCAACCTGGTTAATTCTATTCTATTCTATTCTATTCTATTATACATGGGTATTAAGCAGGTAAATTTGAGGAATAAGAGTGGAAATTATATTGATGATAAGGTAACTTCTCCTCACATGTATGTCACACTCCTTCACTAATGGAAGAAGAAAAGATTATGTTTTTCTTAAATTGCTTCAGACCTTATTTGAAGGAAGATTACCAAGAAAAAGTAAACAACCTTCTGATTTTTCATGTATTTCACTTCTTTTATTTTTTGATGACTTCAAGCAAACCCCTTATCAGAATCCTTCGGGGTAGATGGAGTGGAACAGAAATGTTTCGAGGAAGAGGCAGCCAAAGATTATATGGGAAAAAGGAAACATCGATCCTTTCAAAATTTAGTATGCACTTAGGCTTTGTAAATTTTCCTCATTTTCTGAGGAAAAGGATCAAACTCAGAAAGCAGACTTAATAAAAAATCATCCTCCCAGAAAAGCAAAAAAGAAAAAACACCAAAACCACAAACCAAACAGAGGCATCATGGGTTAAAGTAAACTTCTGGCACTAGAAGTTGGCAGACGTTGTAAGAAGGACTCCAGTTCTGAATGACAGCTGAAGGACAATGGTGGTCAAGCAGGGGTAAATCTGGTCAGCATTTTTGTTGATTTAAAAAAATGCACGGTCAGTAAGTTTTAAGTAAGATTGGTTCATGTTAACCATACGTCCTATGTGACTTCAGCTGCAAGCCATATAAATTTGAGTGAAGGTTCGACTGTGTCATGATTGACATACCTGCTGGCAGAAGTCAATGTGACTTCAAAAGCTGGTTTAAATCTGATGGACTAGACCAGCAGAGGAAGTGCTGGTTGGGAGGGTTGTGGCTTGTCATAGCTCTTGCTTGCCCCCACTTAAATTGTGCTCATTCCTGTTTCTTCCTCTTTTCTTTCTCTGTCTTTCTATTTGGCTTCATTAAGAATATAGTAATTATGTGGGATTACAACACATCATTAACCCCCTAACAAAAAAACCCAACAAAATCTGAACAAACTCAAACCACAAACATCACAGTTGTACAGCCATTGCCTTCTAATCCACAAAGCTTTCATGAGATATTTTCAGAAGATATTGGTAGTTGAACTGATTGCTGAACAGTACAGTTCTTCTTGGAAACAGGAATCAGCAGCACAGGTGCCAAGCCTGTCTTATGGGTAAGCCCCTGAATCATGTGCAGCAGGGCAGGGCTGGGGGGTTTATGGATAGACTAGATAGAATAGATGGAATAAACCAGGTTGGAAAAGACCTTCAAGATCATCACATCCAACCCATCATCCAACATCACCTAATCAACTAAACCATGCAACCAAGCATTATCAGCCAGCACTCCCAGGTCCCTCTCTGCCTGGCCGCTCTCCAGCCACTCTGACCCCAGCCTGTAGCACTGCATGGGGTTGCTGTGGCCAATGTGCAGAACCCGGCACTTGGATGTGTTAAATCTCATACTGTTGGACTCTGCCCATCTGTCCAGCCTGTCAAGGTCCCTCTGCAGAGCTCTCCTACCCTCTAACAGATCAACTCCTGCCCCCAGCTTGGTGTCGTCTGCAAATTTACTGATGATGGACTCAATGCCCTCCTCCAGATCATCAATAAAGATATTGAACAGGATGGGGCCCAGCACTGATCTCTGGGGGACAGCACTAGTGACTGGCTGCCAGCTGGATCTGGCACCATTCATCACCACTCTCTGGGCTCAGCCCTCCAGCCAGTTCCTAACCCAGTGCAGAGTGCTGCTGTCCAAGCCATGGGCTGACAGCTTGGCCAGGAGTTTGCTGTGGGGGACAGTGTCAAAGGCCTTGCTGAAGTCCAGGTAGACTACATCCACAGCCTTCCCCACATCCACCAGGCGGGTCACCTGATCATAGAAGGAGATCAGGTTGGTCAGGCAGGACCTGCCCCTCCTAAATACATGCTGGCTGGGCCTGATCCCTTGGCCATCCTGTAGGTGCTGTGTGATTGCACTCAAGATGACCTGTTCCATAATCATGCCTGGCACTGAGGTCAAGCTGACAGCTCTGTAATTCCCTGGCTCATCCAACCTGCCCTTCTTGTGGATGGGCATCACGTTGACCAGCTTCCAGTCATCTGGGACCTCTCCAGTGAGCCAGGACTGACTGGGATACGGCATCCTGACAAATTTCAGCAAGAGGAAACAGCTCACAGCTCCTGAGAGAGGAAAAGAAGCATATTCCTTTCTGTGAGAACTCCAGGGAAACCTCAAGGGGGTTACATCGTACACCCAAAGATTGGCGTGCCATAGACCCCTGGAGCAAATGCGAAAAGTCTGACTTTTGACTCGCTATTTCAGGGTTCCCAGACACATGCTGGAGCACGATGCTATTATCAGCCCTTTACAATGGCAGACAAACAAGATTTCTAAAGGCGCCAGGACATTACCATGATCAGTAGTACTATAACTATCCACCCACACTGCATACAAGACAATTTAATGTATACATTTTGATAGTTTCATGTGCAGATGAACAGTCCAATGACCACGTGTACATAGGTGCAAACATAGAACACAAAGCTTCACAAAAAGAAATACATCCTAGAAAATATTGGCCCAAGATTATGCAGAGTGCATCTAAAGGAATTCTTGCAATGTACAGTGGAATAATTTAAGAGCTTATTACTCTCAGCTGGCTGCCCACACAGCCAGGAGTTACTGCCCAAAAGCGAAAACTTACTGCACTTTCAGTGAATACACCAGGCTATGACCTATGTAGCTGAGAGAAGGGTATATCACCCTTTCTGCTGCCTCTGCTGCTGGGGTAGCAGTGTCTGATAGAAAAATGGAGCAGGTATTTTAAGTCACGACTACATGAATAACCAAAGTTCATCTTGAGGTGCACTGAGAAAGGCCAAACTAGAAGACCAATGTCTTTTCTTTTTTTTTTCTGCCCTACACCCTTGCCTGTGGAGTCTGTGAGGTTCAGATCCAATTGATCCGGTAACGTCTTTAACAGTGACAGATGCATGGAATGGAGGAATATAATTAATATCTTCTGTAATTAGCTAGGAGAGGGAAAGCAGATAACAACAGATAAATCACCTACCAGGCATTAAAGGGAAATCTCTTTTTTTGGAGAGCCTTCCAGCTTTTACATTTCTCTGGAACATTCATAGTATAGTATCATAGTATCAGTCAGGGTTGGAAGGGACCACAAGGGTCATCTAGTTCCAACCCCCTTGCCATGGGCAGGAACACCTCACACTAGATCAGGCTGGCCAGAGCCTCATCCAGCCTGGTCTTAAACACCTCCAGGGACGGGGCCTCAACCACCTCCCTGGACAACTCATTCCAGGGCTTCACCACTCTCATGGGGAAGAACTTCCTCCTCACGTCCAGCCTGAATCTCCCCACCTCCAGCTTCATTCCATTCCCCCTAGTCCTATCACTACCTGATATCCTGAGAAGTCCCTCCCCAGCCTTCTTGTTGGCCCCCTTCAGATACTGGAAGGCCACAATTAGGTCACCTCTGAGCCTTCTCTTCTCCAGACTGAACAGCCCCAACTCCTTCAGTCTGTCCTCACAGGAGAGGTGCTCCAACCCTCTGATCATTCTTGTCGCCCTTCTCTGGACATGCTCCAGCACGTCCATATCCCTCTTGTAATAGGGGCTCCAGAACTGGACACAGTACTCCAGGTGGGGTCTCACCAGAGCTGAGTAGAGGGGGAGAATCACCTCCCTTGACCTGCTGGCCACACTTCTCTTGATGCAGCCCAGGATCTGATTGGCTTTCCGGGCTGCAAGTGCACACTGAGAGCTCACGTTGAGCTTCTCGTCCGCCAGCACCCCCAAGTCTCTCTCCTCTGGGCTGCTTTCCAGCCAGTCACTGCCCAGCCTGGATTTGTGCCTGGGGTTGCCTCGACCCAGATGCAGGACCCTGCACTTGGTCTTGTTGAACCTCATGAGGTTGGCTTGTGCCCACCTCTCCAGCCTGTCAAGGTCCCTCTGGATGGCATCCCTTCCCTCCAGTGTCTGCTGCACCACACAGCTTGGTGTCATCAGCAAACTTGCTGAGGGTGCACTCGATGCCACTGTCCATGTCACCATCAAAGATGTTGAACAAGACTGGTCCCAGGACTGATCCCTGAGGGACTCCGCTTGTCACTGGCCTCCACTGGGACATGGACCCATTGACAGCCACTCTTTGGGTGCGGCCATCAAGCCAGTTCTTTATCCATCTAGTGGTCCACCCATCAAACCCATGTGTCACCAGTTTGGAGACCAGGATGTGGTGCGGGACAGTGTCGAAGATTTTGCTCAGGTCCAGGTAAACGACATCAGTTGCTCACCCCTCATCTATTAATGTTGTCACCTGTTCATAGAAGGCCACCATTCAACACATCTCTCTTTCTGACAATACTGTTTTAAATACAGAAATGCTCTAAACTAGAGCCAGAACCTCAGGACATCCAGCAGTCATAACACAGGTCCCATTTACACGCCCCTGACTGTAGTCAGTTCTGTAGTTCAAGCTTCTTATCTCTGTGAGTGTAACTGCAAATTAGCACAATATGTTCTTTAGCCAGCCATGTGAGCAAACCCCACATTGCTTGCCAAATAATTATCTTCAAAGTCACCTTTGGAGGCTTTTATGTACAGTACTGTATGTTTTTAAAATAGGATTTTTACATATTCTGAATCTAAGCAATGATTAATCACCAGCTGATAGAGTTAAAAAACACCCTCGTGTGAATACACACACCAAAATAGCTTGCTTTGCAGAAGCAGGGTGATGCCTAGATGAAAATGAGAGGTGAGAGCATTATTTTTCATGCAAGATACTGTCAGAAATAAGAAAGAACCTTTTCTGAGTGTGACAGCTGACAGACAGAAACCACCCCTCAAAACATAGGCAACATACAAAGGAAAGGCAACACACAAAACAAAGGCAACACACAAGGCTAGTCAGAACTGAGACAGTGATAGTGTCTGAGGTGATAGTAATGGAGGTAACATCAAAAGAACTCAATTTGGCACAAACCAGGATTTTTTCCTGATGTTTATTGTTCAAGCAAAGGGAAACCTTGAGAAAATGCTTCACATGTTGCATGAAACATTAATTTGACTCAATTCTTTATCAGATGCTGGTAATCCATGAAAAGGAAGGGGGGGAAAAGATGACTTGGAGTCACAACACTTGCAGGAAGCTTCAGAAAAATCAACAGTTGTTAGGGTATGTACCTTGTGGGAGGACAGGTACATAGAACCCAGCCTTATCCAAATCCATACCAGTACAACCAGGTTAGAGAGTCAAAACAGAATGCTTTTAATGCTTTGGGTTTTTTTTTCTCAGAGGTTATATCAAGAATTCACCTGCCTTGTGCCAGGTGACTAAGGTGTTTCACAGGATCACAGCATGTTAAGGGTTATAAGAGACCTCTGAAGATCATCAAATCCAACCCCCCCCTGCCAGAGCAGGACTATAGAATCCGGTGCAGGTCACACAGGAATGCATCCAGATGTGTCTTGAAAGTCTTCAGAGAAGGAGACTCCACAACCTCTCTGGGGAGCCTGCTTCAGTGCTCCATGACTCTTACAGTAAAGTCATGTTGAGTTAGAACCTCCTGTGCTGTAGTTTATATCCATGGTTCATTGTCCTGTCACAGGGCACAACTGAGAAGCGTCTGTCCCTTCCCTCTTGACACACAGACCTCAGATATTTATAAACATTTATTAGATCTCCTCTCAGTCTTCTCTTCACCAGGCTCCATGTCACACATAAGTGATGTAGCTCCAGATGACCTCAGTCCAGGAAGGGAAATTAATACAAATCTGCAGCACGTTCCCTAGAGGCTCCACTTTCATGAGATTTGCCACAACCAAAAAGAAGCAACAGAAACTAAACCAAGACTTTCCTGGTTGTCCTTTTTTTCTTTCTTTTTTTTTTTTTTTTTCCCCAATGAATTTTGACCTGACTTGAGCAGCATTCCCAAGACAACTGCACCCACACATCATGAGCCAGGTGTCTGTCAAGAAAGTAATATCATCCCCCACTTCTCCGTGGAGCCTGAAGATAAGCATTGCCAGGCTGGGTATGGCAGGGGGGGGAGCAGGACAGGTACCAACTGATGGAGGAATGAGTGTGATGTATTGCATGAGGCCTTGTGTGAGCAGAAGCACATAGAGCAGCAGCCAGCAAGCACCACAGGTGACAGTTTATGCTGAGGATGTGGGCCTGGAAGGAAGCCCAGAAGTTGGCATTGAAAATTTGCATGGTGTGCTGCTGGAGGGTACTCCTAACAGCAAGTCACAGAAACTGGTTCCCCTGTCCAATTCCTTTCAAATTTATGGCAACAAGGATCTCATAGCAGTTTGTCCTGTTACCAGAAACATTCTGCACAGCACTGAATAATAACTAACCCTTGGAGACAAGCAGCACAACAGAGCAAAGCCTGGAGCATGCATGAGTAAGATCTGTGCTCCCCAGGACTGTTACAAATAACCAGCTCACCAGTTGCCTTTGCTTAGGTAAATGTCACATGTGCTAAATAAAGGCTGTGACTAATTGATTTCTACTGGGAAGGAATGAGGAAAAACAATTGTTTTGTTGTTGTTTTTATTTTTAATACATCCAATTACTGTAGACTAGCAACAGTTGCTAGGACAAGCTGTTCCAGTTTCATTCCTGGTGCCAGGGAAACAGGCCATTTTAAGGAGTGGTTCATATGGGCAAAGAAACAGAAATATCCAAAAAGCTGAAGTGCCAATATACAGCAAAGTATGTTTAAGCAAGCTGGCAAACTGCTTGGGATGAAAGCATCTGAGGTGAAATATTGCAAATTTATTGTAGTTCTGAAGTTGCAAACAGCACTTGAAAGTCCAGCAGAACATCAGTGGGACTTACCTAAGGGGGTTTCCACAGAGATCTAACTTGTGCTGATCACAGCTAAATTGTTGAAGAGTTTTCAGGTCTACCCTAAATTTTCTCTAGGCATGACCTAGTTACCACAAACACTAGGAAATTATTTCATGTATGGAATTCAGTTGGAAAGATACAGAGCCCTGCCAGACCAGCTTCTTTACTCTGTGAAATAATAAGAAAATTCATGCTAAAGGAGTCCTGCTGCTGCACCCCATCTCCCTCCTGCCTCTGCCACATCCCCCCTTCCCCACTGCTTTAGGGCTTCATTTGGAATTTTATTTTCAATAGAGCCTCTGTGCACAAAACAAGAATCACTTAGTACTGGCCTTAGGCTCTGGATGGAAAAAGGTGGTTTGTATCCCAGAGCACTTTCAGCAGATGCACAAGCAGAACCATAGCTATGTATGAGTTTAGTCATAATAACCATGAACCTGTATCAATCATGAATAATGATAATTGGACAATGGATTTCATTACTTCTTGAGTTCAGAATAGCTGTCTCAAGCCAAATTTCTCTTTCTTTGAGATTTGAGAAATTATTTAGGCAAAGTTATGCTGCTAAAGTAATCAACCATGTATTTATCTCAATAACCTTTTAGAGTCAGCAGAAGTTCAAGGAGTCTGCCGCGTTATAATTATTTAAAAAGACAGCCACAGATTATTGGCAATATTGTCAGCTCCAACTATTTCAGAAACCACTCTTCTCTCTTCATCTTTTCAATTACAAATCCCCCACCCTTCTGGCTTCTTGATGTCTGTTTGGCATGAGGACAGTGCCCTTCCACAAGAGAGAGATAGACAAAACCAATGAAATGAAATCACCCTGTGAAAAATTTGCTGTGAGTCTCCTTCTCGTGAAATGTTTCTATTCCACTGGGAGTTGCAGACTATTGGCTGTACCTTCTTCTCTGTAAGTAAGGTTTAACTTTTAGTCTACACCTTCCATGAAACACCACATGGAGTTTTGCAAGACTATGCAGTGAAGTATCTGAACTGAAACCTGTGGTCACTTCCTACCTGAAAACAATTAAACAATTCAGTTCCAATTGTGATTTTTTTTCCCTTTAAAATCCAGTTTTCCATCTGAAACAATCCTGAAAATGTGTGACCAGTCATCAACCTGTCCCTTTAAGGTTGGGTTTTTTGTTGTTTTTGTTTTGTTTTGTTTGTTTGGATTGTGTTGTTGGGTTTTTTTTGTTTTTTCTTTCTTTTTTTTTTGTGCTTTGTTTTGATTTTGATTGATTGTGTTTGTGTTTGTTTTCTAAATTAGATAATCTCTGTACAGTTAAATTGTATCCTATTTGTTCTGTGTAGTACTCAGAGCATCCATGGTTCTCCATAATAAACACTTTACTTTTTAGATGAGAAATGTAGATATCTTAAATTCTGAACAAAGACCCCTCCAACACAACAGAACAAATCCTTCTTTCACATAATGACATATGCCAGCTAATTAGCCACATGGGACACTGAACACTGCAGGGGACACAGATGGCAATTTGGGGCTGGTAGTCCTACAGCAATGGAACAGCACATTGTTTGTTGGCAGAATATATTGCTAGTTTTGTGCTGATGTCTGTGAAGCAATCATGGAAGCTCTTGGTCTTGATAGAGCTTTTGTCACAATAGATTCTTATGAACTTATTTATCATTACTTTCTTTAAAAGTTGAGCTTTATGATAAGAAAAAGTAAATAAACTACATCTGCATAGGGTACAATGGGAAGATTTTAGTATACTTCAGTTTGCAGATCTGGATAGGTACTCAGGCTACTTCCTAGCTCTATTTTGCAAAGCAATGCACAATTTGCTTTCCTTACCCTTTCATCCACATAAAGGAGAGGACATGTGGGATAAGTACATTCTCCAACTATGACAGCAAATTAGATCATCAGGAAATCATGCTGCAGGTTGCACTATTACATGCACCAATGCAGCTATCTATTAATTTCTTCTTAGTATCACAAAACATCCATGAATGTTTACGTTAACATTTTGGGACTGTGGTGGGTTAACGCACATCCTGAAAACAATGGGAGGGAAGGGCTTGTGAGTGCTTTGCCCTCCCTGCAGGGCATTTTCCCCCTGAGAAACTGAGTCTGTTCCACTCCCCCACTCCCTGCCCAGCTAGGGTATAAAAGGGAGGGCATTGCAGCCATTAGGTCTCTTTTTTGGCTCCGGCCTCTCCTGGACAAAAGCTACTGCAGCTGCCTTCCTGCTCCTCTGCCGCATCGTCGGGCTTAATCCTTCTCCCTGCTGCCTCTACACCTCTTCAGAGAGAGAGACTGGTTTTGTATTCTTGGGGTTTTTTTTCCCCCCTCCCATCCAACCTTGTTCCTTGCCCTTGTGAACCTTACCTGTTATTGTTTTATATATATATATATGTATATATATATTGTTTAAAGAAAACTCTTTACCTCTCTACTTCCAAACCAACTCCAAATTATTGCTTGATGGATTTGCTCCTTCCCTTTTTTTCCCCCTCTCTGTTGGGAGGGAGGAGTGGGGGAGCCGGGGAGAGATTCTCAGCCTTGCCCCCATCTGAGCTCTTAACTCCCAGTTAAGGCTCAAACCACTACAGGGACCAATCCTTCTAATCCCTATCATCAATTAACTAATGGCTAAGTAATCAGAATCCCTCACAGAATAGGACTATACTGAAGCTGTCATTCCTAAATCAACCTTTTTTTGATGTATTTCAAACTTAGTTCAAAAATCATCATAGAGCTGGCACCATCCCAAGGATCTTTTGGTGATGGCACCCTTGTGAATTGGTCATAATCACTCTGATAGGCAAAACTGGGAGAGATGAGCTCCAAGCTCATCCTTGTTCAGGTATTAGATGCTGATCTCTGCCATTCTAGGAATAGTGGAAAGCAAGAAAATCTACACTGACTGGAAGCATTCCTTGAAGACTTTGCATCCATTTTTAGAGCTAAAGAATGACTCAAGAATTTTTCTGCAGCAAAACATCCTTCTCCCACTTGCTTTTGAACCCCAGTGCACTTTCATGGGTTATGACTTTGCTGGGAAACTAAACAGGGCCATGCTGGTAGGCTCCCTTGCATGGTTTAGTTCCTCCTGGCCAATATTCAGACATGATTCAGAGGAAAACATAGACAAAGTTCTACTTCCAGGAGAGACAATAGGTAAGAACAGCTTATTTAGTTGAGAGAAGAAAGCTTTTAGTTCTATCCTTTCACTGCCACTTGCTTAGTGGGCCAGAGAGCAGACTCTGTTTTACAGTGAGATACATGTATCCTTAAGGACTGGCCCACTCCAGATCAAACTGAACAAATTTGACGGGAAATAGCATACTCACTAGTTCGTTCTAAGTGTACCAACAGAAGACTACATGATACTGCTAGGAAGATGGACTTGTAGTTTGCCTCTTAGCCTGCTCCTAAACATAAATCCTTTTGCTTTCTGGCCCAGAGCCCTAGAAAGAGAGTATTCACATTGCAAGACTCAGTCTAGTATTGCCACCAAGCCAGAGCATGCATTACTCCCTTTAATACCACTTTATACTTCACTGCCAGGCTTCCCCCTTCTGGAAACACTTCTCACAATCTCTCTGCATCACTCGCATGATATTCTTCCAGACTTTCTCTCACTTCCTGGAGATTTTCTCCAAGCCTCCATTCTTCCACACCTCCTCTCAAATCCCTTCGTCCTTTTGTCTGCCTTCCGTTTTATTATTCCGATAGAGAGATTATTCCAGAGCCCCAAGATGACAACAACTTCCCTTTGAGATTGTGTTCCCCAGAATATCCTGTTAATAATCCCTCAGTCAGAAGGCTAATAACATTGGCTCTTAGGAGCTAGCACACTTGAGTACAATCACAATCTCGCATTACATTGCCACTGCAAGACTGGAAGACATGCACTAGGAAAGACGAAACAGTTTACTTTCTTCAGGAGATTATATGCTTAACAGCATACGGGAGGAGTGGGGGGATGGGGGGAGGGGGGAAGCACCAAAGCCAGATATAGCATAAAACTACTGCTGTGCTCATAAAAAAGGAGAAAATGTTGTTAATGTTAAATTTGTTTCAATGAGGTGTTTTTATGGCATGCTTTTTTTTCCTGCAGAACAAAAAGAAAGCTAGTTTTCCTGCAGCTCTATGCCATAAAAATTACCTGCTTCCTCCCACCAGAACCCAGAGAGTCACATAAATGGTTGATGAGTGTGTTCCAAAAGCTGTGAAAGTACTTTGGTTAAATATTTTGGATTTGATTAACAGAACCAATTTTAAATGTAAGATAAACAGGTGCAAACACCACAGAAATTTTACCTGCTTACACGGGTTTTGGATTAAATACTCTTTAAGGAACACTTTATAGGACAGGAGATAAGTCACTCAAGCAATAGATTAGGGTAAAACTCATATTTGAAGACAGGAAGACAAGGAAAAGGTGTTTGTATAAATTTTGCCACTACTGGGAATTTCCAAGGGGGGATATTCCTGAAATGTTGTTACTAGAGCGTGAAACTTTGTGGACATAAATTTTAGGCTTCATAGGTGTATAAGGAAAAAAATAACTTCTCTGGATTTGACAAATCCCATGTCTAGAGGGGAAATTTCATTGATAATTGATTTTGTATTCTTACTATTGCAGGAAACAGATGTAGAAAGATGTATTCGAGACCTAATAGCAATTTAAAATTTCCAAGGGAAACGGTCACTCTTTATAGTACATCTCACTCCCTTTCAACATGCAACTGCTTTTCAAATTCCAGAGGCTAAATATATTAGTGAAATGTCATATGCTTATAGATCTTGTTACCTTTATTCAGCACCCAGTTCTTCCCACCTCCCTTTCCTCCGTCATTACTGCTTAGTTCGTACAGTACATCCAGGACACAGACCTCATTTCCCACTGGTGCTGAAAACAACTTGGAACACAATTAGCCTTGTCAAGTCCTTTAGTGGTATGCCATACAGGGCTGCCAGCTTTCCAAGCAATTCAATAATCCCTAGAGCACTGCTGCAGGGTCTGCAATTAACAGAGGTGTTTACATGTCTGAAAGTGTACCAGGCTAAAAATAGAAGCAATTTTCTTAGTATCCTGTGATGCTGGATTTGTTCTTTTCTCTTTCTTTCCATTTGCCAGATTGACAAATAAAGCATGTTTGCTTAATTTCTTCAACTGATGTAGAAGATCAACAACAACAAAAGAACAACATCACAATTCTGTGGAGGAAAACAAATTCCAAATCAAAGAGAAAAAAACCCAGGAGTATTAGCAAATTGGTCTTTTCTGTAGCATAGAGCACAATTCCAAACTAGGACATCCAAAAGCAAAGGTCAAAGATGGTGCTCATCATCCCCACATAGGCATTTTTGGTTTGAAGGCAAGGGTCTGCTTCTATACAGGGAATGGTGAGAGACACATGCAAGTATCAGGAGTGCTTCTGGGCTTCTGGTGCAGTAAGGCAAGTAGGTAGATTCATATTTCTTTCTCTTGGTGTGGATCATGTGAGATAAAGACTTCCCTTGAAAAGAGCAGAGTGAAAAAAAAAATACTACTCCAGGAGTTCCTCAAAGACTGGCATCTCTAAAAGCAGCACTTACATTTTTTGTGCTCTTTTCTGAAGTTTGGTTTGCAGAAGGCTAGGGACAGTCATTTTTCCCTCCCACCCCTTCTAAAGCAACACAACTATTGGGATCCACAAACACAAACCCTGATGCTCAGCAAGAGGACAAGTAAATTAATTCAGCTCCTGAAGACATAATCATTCCCACTGCTTGGCTGTTGTTTCAGACTATTTACATTTGTCCTCCCTAGAGCAAATAACATCTAGCAATGCTAGCCCTGGATTGGGTGGACATAATTGGGTCTGTGGCACTTAGTCTTAAGATCAGTTACTGAACCTCTTTTCTTTTGCAGCAGACTCAGCCAGACCCCATGACTACCTGTTTAATGGTCACTGTTGTGCGAGCACTGCTCCTATAAACATCAGGTTAGGTTTTTTCCACTTGAAGCCAAAGCTCTGAAACACTTAGAAAACTTGTGCCTACTTAATGCCGTAGAATAAACCTGATCATCAGGAATTTCATGAATGAAAACTGCAAATTTGGTTAACTTAAAAATGCATGCAGTGCACATATAAGAACCAGTGCGCTTACAACATCTACAAACTCCTAAAATGAGCAAAAAGCCATAGGTAATACTAGCATGAGACAGTACTATTGCATTGGGATTACAGTTCAATTAATTCTCCATTCAGCTCCATGCCAGCACAAGGCCTAGTGTGGTACAGTTTGGGTCAGCTCTAAACCAGGGCTTGTTCAGAGCCTTATGCTGCATAACTTGAATGTTATCTATCCTGGGACAGTATAGTCATATCTGGGTTGATCATAGGAACTGCTTGTTTCAGGATATGGGCCCATTTCAGCACCTACAGACTTGCCAGCTTTGCAACTTTGACCTTTTTTATACTAGGTATTTTAACTTCATAGATCTTAAATGAGTTGATTCTTTTACTTCTGTGTTTGTGAAATCCACAAAAGACCACCAAAGGACTATGAACCCAGATTCTTCCAGAAAATGTTACAGACTCACCTAATGTCTTAATATGCTGCATTTAGCATTTGGCACTCAAAACTGACTTTGAGGAGTAAATACATGTCAGTGAGTTACTATAGGTCATTTCACAGTTATAGATATTGAAGATCATAGGGTGCTCCTGTCAGCATAAAATTAATGTCTTGTGTTTCAGATGGTAGATAATCCCTGCACACATTCTGAAAGGCATAATCATCTTGGAAAATTGAAACCTTAAAGCGGGAGCAGAAGTGGCAGGTATTCCTTTAATCACAGAAATAAAGGAAGATCAGGAAAGCAAAGTGAACAGATGTATTTTTCCCTATGAACTCATTGCTTCCAAATGTCCAAGGCACAAGCCTTAGAGTGCTTTACTACATGGGGCAAATTCCTAGTGAAGTCAGCGTAAATGTTATCCTTGTAAACTGTTAATGGAAAGAGCTCTTATTTTACCTCCAAATCACAATCCATTCTCTATCTGTTAAAGTCATCACTTCATCTTTCCCTGAAACCCAGCACAACTACTCACAGTATAACATGATATAAAAATGTATTATCTGAGGACTCTTTTACCCTGTGATGCCATTGATAAAAAGCCTGTCTGACTTTTGATTCCAGATTTCAGCATGAGCAGTCATTTTCTCTTGGTCTCAGGTATTTATCAAACTTATCACAAATGGCCTAGTATCAGAAGGTTGATTTGTTCTTCTAAGTTGAGAAAAAGAGGAATTTGTAGTTTCTCTACCAGTCTTTGGCAAAACAGCCAAGCTGTGAAACAAAGGTGCTTTCTGATACTTCACAAGCCAGTGCTTTTTCTGCTCTTTTTACTCTCCCAAAGCCTGCCTCCTGTGTGGTGACACTAAAGCAGCAAAACGCTGCAGGTTTGTTCCTGTCTAAAGTCTCCATCAATTAATCATCTTTCTAGCTAGCACCTATGGATAGGAGACATGAACTTGACCAGTAAGACTGGAACAAATTAAGACTATGAAGATTTAAAAATATGGTACAGGGAGATCTCGCATTTCAACAGGTCAACTCTGTAAAATGACACCATCTTAACCCATGATTTGTGTCACTCAGCAGCTACTTCTTAATTGGGAGAATGCTTCAGCCATAAGCTGGACTCACCTCTTAATGAACATACAAGGTCTGATTATTCACTACGATATCTAACGTGACCAGCTTTCCAACATGAGTGTAAAATCCTTCTCTTCATATGAGAATGCTATTTTTATATTGGCCTTCTTTCCTTTCTACAGGACTGCATATGGAACATGCACTGTGACACAGTTAAAATGCGGTGTAAGAGGCACACCAACACTGTTTGTGTAGCTGATCAACAGCTGGGCTTCATATTGTGCATGAGCTGTGGGCATTGTAAATGGATTTAAGACAGCCCCATGAAGAAAATTCTTCTCTTCCTTTATTTTAATTTCTGTAATTTCTTCTCCTTTCACACAGCTTAGTAGATATTTTTTGTGGCTGTAACATTTTTTCTTTATCTAAATATATCATCAAGAAGATCACAGAGTCTTTCATCTCTCTGTCTCCAAAATCTGAAATATGTCTTTCATTTACTGAGTGCCAATCATAAGAATGATATCTTGCCACCAAAAATATTTGATACTCAAATATAATTGCTATATGAAAAGCTCACTAAAGGAGTCACTTTAATTGGTGACCTATAAATGGTAGACAGGTCTGGAACAAAAATATGGCTGTTTAGCCATTATGGCAAAGATCAGTAGTTCACAACTGTGGAAATACTGAGGTAACTCAGCTTTCTTAGATGGAAGTGTAGCGTAAAGGAATGGGAACTTAATCCCACATTTATAACCCCTGGCTGAAGGCATAGACATATGTCCTCTTCCAAATCCATCTAGGTCAGCTGAAGATAAAATCAGGTCTCCTTTCCTTCCAGCTATTTGGTAACCTCAGCACAACCAGCATTAGGGGTGTCTTTCTATACCCCTCTACCCAGGGCTGTCTTAAGAATTTGAGGGTTTGCATACAGTCTAGACTTTTGAATGTCTTTGCCCTGATTTTACAGTTCTATGTAGCTACAATCACCTGTATGCCATGTGACACTATATCATATCTGCAGTTAATGTGACCGGTCAGATTCAGTGTGTATCTCATGTGAAAACACAAAAAGCAGGTACAGAAGGTCTGACACTTCCCAGAGTTCAGCTGGAAAATTCTATATTAAGGAATATTTACAAGGAAATATGAACAGTATAAATCACTCCTGTGTTTATTTCAGTCTTGATAGAATTGAATTTAAACTGTAAAATCATCTAGACTGTCTGTCCCGGTGTTGTCACTTGCCAAGGAATAGAATAGAATAGAATAGAATAGAATAGAATAGAATAGAATAGAATAGAATAGAATAGAATAGAATAGAATAGAATAGAATAGAATAGAATAGAATAGAATCAACCAGGTTGGAAGAGACCTTCGAGATCATCATGTCCAACCTATCATCCAACATTACCCAATCAACTAAACCATACAACCAAGCATCCTGTCAAGCCTCGCCCTGAACACCCCCAGCGACGGCGACCCCACCACCTCCTCAGGCAGCCCATTCCAGTGGGCAATCACTCTCTCTGTGTAAAACTTCCTCCTAACCTCCAGCCTAAACCTCCCCTGACGCAGCCTGAGACTGTGTCCTCTTGTTCTGGTACTGGTTGCCTGGGAGAAGAGACCAACCTCTGCCTCACTACAACCCCGCTTCAGGTAGTTGTAGAGAGCAATAAGGTCACCCCTGAGGAACTGGACTGAGCTGGACCCCAGAATTATACCCCTCAGGAGGCTTTTGAACTTACCCTTGTAAACACGATGTCCTTATTTATTTATTCGTTATTTGGCTTTGTTTTTTTCTAAAGCTATTCACGCTTAGGGAAGCTGTATATTTAAGGCTATGACGAATGAAGCTGAACAGTCTTACCTATGAACCATATTCACTGGAGAAGCTCCTAGAAGGATGTACTTTTAAATATGATATTGTGTGAGAAGTGGTGTAACAACTGTGTATGTTTCGATCCCCTTTAGATTTTATTTCTGCTAAGGTCAGATTCCCATGCACGATGTATGCTTGTTCGAAGTTCAGTAATTTATAAATAGCAAATGCATCCAAGGTTTCTCGTACTGGTTTTGAACTTATTGAAATTCCTGTTGTAGGCACTGAACATACAGCGCAAGCCATTTGACTCGCAATCTATCTCAGCGTTTCAAAACAGGTGCTTTGCAAATTGGCATGGACATAGTTTGTTCTTGTCTAATTTTTTAGATTTTAGTGCTGAACAATAACCAGAATTGTAGGAGTGTACATTTTAAAATCGTTTTGTGCTGAATAAGGATCAAACATTTACTCCTCCACTAGTTTTAAAATTGAAGTTATCTGTAATGTAGTGTATTATCTCTTACTATATGAATAGAAACTCCTGAATATTTACAATATAATGGCTCTTGGGAGATAGATGTGAAATTATTAATAGTAGATAGTATAATTCATTTGGTCCTCTTTTTAGGAATTTAAGTAGAGCTAATTCTGTGTGAGAGCAGGTGCTGCAATATTTTTCTGGAGTGCCGGCAGCATGGCACTCAAGATCATTCTGGTACAAAATTGCCTCTTCAAACCCTACAAAATCTACTTGAGAGAAATAGATTAAAATCTCTTTCTTTGTTACACCATTACAAGCCATTACTACCTTACCTGAAAAGCCAGCTTCTAATATTACATGCAAAGGTAATCTGTGCTCACCTTGCCCTCCAGTCTGCATGCTGCTGTGTATCATTTAAAAAAATGTAATTGTGCTCTCTATTTTGTAACTATTACCATGTGCTACCATCATGTGAACGATGGATTGCCTAAGTAGCAGATTTCTGGGAGACACTAAGCCTCAGATGGCAGAGCACCACATGTGCACATTTTTTTTCTATAAATATCTTACTCATCAGGGCCTCAGAAGATATGCCATATTAGAATGGTTCTTCTATTCATGGCCTAATTTTCATAGAAAGTTCCTTGTCTCTTCAGAGGTGGACTCTATTGCCATTCTCTTTTGTTGGTCTTGATCCTTTTCATGTGTGCCTTGAATTCTTCCATGCCTTCAAGTTAAGTTTCTCATCCTGTGTATCTGCTTAGCAGTAGATTTCTCCAAATCGTGACTGTAAAGTAGTGGGGAGACTTGAGCTTTAATGTCTCTCCTGATGAAACATACCAAATAGCAATAGAAAGATATTGCATGACACCATCCCTAGAAATATCTCTGATAAATTCTGAATAACTGTGCAGGACCTGGAATTCCTATAAGGGGACTTCTTAATATTTCAGTGCTTGCAGTGTCATGTAAGCCTGAGGCTAAGAATGTCCACTTTTTTGCAAAGCCTGATCCTTTCTCTCCACTGTCACTAATTTAGCCTAATGTAAATTCTTTTATTAACAGGCACTGGCATATAGAAATATGCCCCCTTCTTTCAGAGATAAAGCTCTATGGGAACAAACTCAAAGATATGTAGACAATGATATAAATTATCCTTAAGAGTAGTAAGAAACATATAGGCTAGGCTCAGCCATTGTCAGTTTCTCCACCATCAGCTGAGCCGTAGTAATCCTCTGTGTGTGTAATCTTGTAGCAAATGTGAGGTAATTGGATTTAATTGAGCTTGCAGTAATAAAGAGTTAAAATAAGCTGAATTATCTTGCATTTGCTGCAGACTAAGAACATACAAAGGCAGCTACCACAGCAGCTGATGTGTGGTAGGCTGTTAAGCACTGGAAACTAACGTTGTTGTATGCCTGGCTGCTGTGGAGGCTCTCAAAACCCACAGATAAGATTGCCTGCTGTGGTACTAGTTATATCAATAGGAGAGGGGAAAAAAACACCAGACACATTAAAAAATCAGCCCTGAAGCAGACCTGAGTATGAGATTGCACCACTGAACTACCCTACACAGGCAAGGGAGCAAGAGCTGAGAGCAGTGGCAAGCCAGGCAGGGCTCTCACCCACCCAAATGCAGACGCACAGCCACCAGCAGCCCCGGGACAGTCACTGGGATCAGGCACAGCCATAGAAATGGGAATGGACTGAGGTAAAGCTTAGATGTCAATTCATCCAGGAGGGTTCAAATCAGCAAGGCTGGGCACAGGCATTACCAAGCACCACTGCCCAGCTCTGAGCAGAAAAGTGGTCCCTCTGGCAGTAAAGGCCCCCAAGGCAAATTCTCACAGCCTCTCACTGCTAACAGGCCCTAAATTTCTTCACAAACATTTGCTAAACTAACCATGGTTGGAAAGATAGCAAACCCTTGATGCACTTGGTCCATGAAGCTCAAAAAGTATATGGAAACTGCGAACTAAAACCAACATCGACAGCAGAGAAGCAGGATGGGACAGGAAAAGGAAGGCACTTTGTATGTCCTTTCCTTGAATAACTGCAGACTCAGGGATTCAGGGAGAAAAGTTGAAAACAGGTATGCAAACAATGTAGGGACATCTAGAGCACTGCAAACAACTCAGAATAAAATGGAAAAAAGGTCTGCAGGCTATCGAATCTCAGATTTTGAGCTCCCACAGAAAGTATCAGAGAGGCAAAGAAATACAGTGTCTTCAAAGATTGCACTGTGTCCACAACAAGTTACGTTTTCTTCCTCTCTCCATGCTTTCTGGGAAATGCAAGCCTTCAGTTTTCATTACACTCATTTTCTTAATATCTCACATACGCATTATCTTAAATGCTCTTTCCCAAGTGTAATCATGAACATGTAAATAAACACTTAGGTCCATATTCCTATCAACAAGTAAATAAGCAGTAGAGGAGGCATTACCAGCAAGGAATGGTTCTGGTCTTTGTACTCCAACCCTGCTTGGAGACTAACTGCATCTTCAGCACAAACTGTGACAGCTTTAGATTCACAGTAACCTGAACCTGACTATCTGGGGCTAAGATATATCCTAAAACCAGTATAATGTGTACTCGAACACATGGGAGTGTGTCAGGGAGTCCTTTACATATGCTATTTTAAAGTTCATGGCTGACATAGGTCCTTTTTTCTCTTGGACCAGCACGTATATCCAAAGAAACTGAAGAGAGACCAGGTTGCTCCCTCATTCCATTTCTTGCAAAGAACTGCAGTACCCAGACAGGCTGTAAAGTTACTCTTCCGTCAGTTAACCTTGTGTGGTGGTTTGGCCCTGGCTGGGGGCCTGATGCCCATCTAAGCCTCTTTATCACTTCCCTTCCTAGGTGGACAGGAGAGAAGGAAAATATAACAAAGGCCTGTGAGTCCAGATAGAAGCAATTTAATAGGATAAAAAGCAAAAGCAAAGGCCACATGCAGAAGCAAGAGCAAAGAAAGATGTCATTCTATATTCCCATCAGCAAACAGTGTGTGGAAACTACCCAGGAAGCAGGGCTTTAGTACGTATAGTGGTTGCTCCAGATGACAGCCGTCATCAATGAATGCCCCTCACTTCCTTCTTTCCCTCAGATTTTATACCTGAGCTGACATCAGTTTTGGTCAGTTTTGGCCAGGTGGCCCAGCTCTGTGCCCACTGCTCCCTCCCAGTGTCTTGCCCATCCCTCAGCCTACTATTGGTCAGAGGAATGTTGGAAAAGCACACCCTTGGTGCTGTGCAAGCACTAGTCAGCAGTAGCCAAAACACTGGCATGTTATAAAACTAATTCCATCTCAGCCAAACCCCATACACCTTGGCTTAACCTTAACAGACAGCCTGTTCATGGCTGCAAGTGGATGAGGAAGAAGGGATACCTCTGATGGAGTGACATGATGACAAACTACCTGTGGCACTGTGAGATTTCACCATATACCAGCAGGTCAGAGCTCACACAAAACCTCTTCTTCAGCTAGCCCTCACCGTCTGAACAGGGATGGTAAAAATGGCTACATATTTTTTCTTGCAAAATAGCCCCATTTCTCCCAGCTGCATAGCTGAATTTGGGATTTTTTTGGCGCCTGGCACGGCTGGTGGCCAAACACACCCCTGGTCTGTGAGCTGCCAAATGGCTCACAGCTTAGCTGCACTAGCCAGACAGGCTCCATAGTCTGTCTAGACCTCTGCACAGCAAAAGTCTTTCAGAGCCACTTAGTTAACTGTGCAGGGGTCCAACAGAGGAACTTAGAAGAAGTCACACAGCTCCACAGTCTTTACAACCTTCTGAGATGCAGCAAGATAGCTGAAATCCCAAATGGCATCTGCCTTAAGCTTGGTATTCCATTAGCAAGTGGTCTATTAATTATACCCCGAAGACTAGTTGTAGCAGCAGTATCCAGTCGCTCTAGCTAAAGTAATAAAAATAACCTAATCACTTCTCTGATTTTCCCACTCAGAAACTGCTGTGCATTAACTCAATCCATCATACAAAAGATTTAATTTTATTTCTGCATTTCAGTCCTAAAAGGAGGCTGTCAAGCTTTTATGATTAAAAAAAAAATAATTACCTTCTTTGACAGTGGTCCCACTTAAATGGATCTTTTAAAGAGACATCTTGGGTATATTTTTCCTTTCTTTCACCCTGACACCAATAAATGAAGCATTTCTCTGCCCATTACTCCCTCCTTCCATCAAATTTGTGTTTAGGGGGAAAATAAAAAGAAAAAAAAAATGGCCATTTATATTATCTCTCTTATCTCTTACGAGCAGTTGTTTGTTCAGCTAGAACTTGATACAAAGGTAATCAAAATCAGAACACTTTATGACCTGCCTTATTTAACTTTCAGGTAAGGTGACACCAAAAGACAGCATCAGTGTAACATTTTGTTAGAGTGGTCAGTAGTTGGTGTTTCACATCAATAAATGATTTTTAAATTCTTTCTTTCCCAATACCAGATGGGACTGGTATTAACACCTGCGAGGAAGCTAACCTGGCACTTTCTATGATATTATTCTTAACAAGAATTCCTACTGTAGGATTTGTAAACTTCCAACTACAGGTATAGAATAGAATAGAATAGAATAAACCAGGTTGGAAGAGACCTTCGAGATCATCATGTCCAACCTATCATCCAACACCACCCAATCAACTAAACCATGCAACCAAGCATCCTGTCAAGCCTCGCCCTGAACACCCCCAGCGACAGCAACCCCACCACCTCCTCGGGCAGCCCATTCCAAAGGGCAATCACTCTCCCTGTGTAAAACTTCCTCCTAACCTCCAGCCTAAACCTCCCCTGACGCAGCCTGAGACTGTGTCCTCTTGTTCTGGTACTGGTTGCCTGGGAGAAGAGACCAACCTCTGCCTGACTACAACCTCCCTTCAGGTAGCTGTAGACAGCAATAAGGTCACCTATGAGTCTCCTCCTCTCCAGGCTAAGCAACCCCAGCTCCCTCAGCCTCTCCTCATAGGGCTTGTGCTCCAAGCCCCTCACCAACTTTGTTGCTCTTCTCTGGACTCGTTCCAGCAAGTCAACCTCCTTCCTAAACTGAGGGGCCCAGAACTGGACACAGTACTCAAGGTGCGGCCTAACCAGTGCAGTGTACAGGGGCAGAATGACCTCCCTGCTCCTGCTGGCCACACTGTTCCTGATGCAGGCCAGGATGCCATTGGCCCTCCTGGCTGCCTGGGCACACTGCAGGCTCATGTTCAGCCTACCATCGACCAGCACCCCCAGGTCCCTCTCTACCTGGCCGCTCTCCAGCCACTCTGACCCCAGCCTGTAGCTCTGCATGGGGTTGTTGTGGCCAATGTGCAGAACCCGGCACTTGGATGTGTTAAATCTCAAGCCGTTGGACTCTGCCCTTCTGTCCAGCCTGTCAAGGTCCCTCTGCAGAGTCTCTCTACCATCCAGCAGATCAACTCCTGCCCCCAGCTTGGTGTCATCTGCAAATTTACTGATGATGGACTCAATGCCCTCATCCAAATCATCAATAAAGATATTGAACAGGATGGGGCCCAGCACTGATCCCTGGGGGGCACCACTAGTGACTGGCTGCCAGCTCGATGTGGCACCATTCACCACCACTCTCTGGGCTCAACCCTCCAGCCAATTCCTAACCCAGCACAGAGTGCTGCTGTCCAAGCCACAGGCTGACAGCTTGGCCAGGAGTTTGCTGTGGGGGACAGTGTCAAAGGCCTTGCTGAGGTCCAGGTAGACTACATCCACAGCCTTCCCACATCCACCAGGCGGGTCACCGGGTCATGGAAGGAGATCAGGTTGGTCAGGCAGGACCTGCCCTGCCTGAAACCATGCTTGCTGGGCCCGATCCCTTGGCCATCCTCTAAGTGCTGTGTGATTGCACTCAAGATGACCTGTTCCATAGTCTTGCCTGGCACTGAGGTCAGGCTGACAGCTCTAATTCCCTGGCTTGTCCAACTGTTCCTTCTTGTGGGTGGGCATCACGTTGGCCAGCTTCCAGTCATCTGGGACCTCTCCATTGTGCCAGGAGTGTTGAGAAATGATGTACAGTGGCTTGGCCAGCTCATCTGCCAGGACTCTCAGCACTCTAGGATGGCTCCCATCCGGTCCCATGGACTTGTGGGGATCCAAGCGGCTGAGCAGGTCTCTAACTACTTCCTCCTGGATTACAGGGAAACTATATTGCTCCCTGCCTCCATCTGCCAGCTCAGGAGGCCAGTTGTCTGGAAGACAACCTGTCCTGCTATTAAAATCTGAGGCAAAGAAGGTGTTAAGTACCTCTGCCTTTTCCTCATCTTTTGTTACCATATTTCCATCTGTGTCCACCAAGGAGTGGAGGTTGTCCTTGCCCATCCTCTTGCTATGAATATATTTGTAGAAGGGTTTTTTGTTGTCCTTCACAGCAGAGGCCAGTCTAAGCTCTAAGTGGGCTTTTGCCTCTAATTTTTTTCCTACATGACCTCGCAACATCCTTAAACATTCTATGGGTTACCTCACCTTTCTTCCAAAGATGATACACACTCTTTTTTCCCCTTAATTCCTTTAGAAGTTCATTGCCTATCGAGGCAAGTAGCAGCAGTTACTGTTTCTGGTGCAGCACCTGGGATTTACACTTCAAGTCTGATCTGTGTCACAGATCAGGCAGTGAACTGAGGAGTATGTGAGATAAGCATAGGAATTAGTGACTATGAAATAACAGGCAAATATGCATTAAGAAAGAGCAAAGGACAGTGCTTATTATAGCATTATTGAGAGAGCAGTTTATGTGACAACAGTGAACTCTCTTCACATTAAGTGCCTGACATACGCCAAGGAATTTTGCGGTTGAACACTAATTGTCATGGTAAAATATATTTGTGCCACTAAAAAGCATAGAATATTGTGTATATATAGTGTGTCTATAATAAGAAACTTATGTCCACTATTTCAATTATTGTGCTGGTTTGGACTGAGATAGAGTTAATTTTCTTTGAAATGGCTGCCATGGGCTATGTTTCAAATGTGTGCTGAAAGCTGCAGAGGTCTTTTAGTTATTGCTGGGTAGTGCTTCCACAGAGTCAAGGCCTTTTCCTCTCTCACACCACCCCTCCAGTGAACAGAATGGGGATGCACAAGAGGCTGGGACAGGACACAGAAGGGACAGTTGACCCCAACTGACCAAAGGACATTCCACACTATATTACATCACACTCAGCATATAAAGCTGGCGGAATGTGACAGTTTCAGGCTGTGCCTTTAAGAAAGATAGCTGCAAATTCTCTAGCTGCACAGTTGAGTGTAAAAAGGGAAACAAGAAAGATAATTCTAAACAAATTTCATTGGTAGATAAGTGGGATGTAGGTTTACGATCTTACATTCTTTTCTCATTCCATCCTCTTCCTTCTGGCTGCTGGCATGTCTGCTTCACAAAGGAGTGATCTAACCACCTTGAGATAAGCATTACTAGCTTTCTAACAACGCTGTTGAACTAACTGAAATCCCCCTAACATCTCTCCTTTTCTCTTTTCTTCTAATTAACCACAGGAAAAAGGGAGGGGAGAGGTTGGGGAGTGGGAGGAGGGCGTGCCAGTGTCCTCCTGCCCAAGGAGGATTTCTGTGCTGTTGTCTTTTTGTAAATACCAGTATAATATTGTAAATACTGTATATTTTGTACATATTCATTGCATTCCATTATTGCTTGTGAAATACAGCTCCTTCATTCGCTTCCCAGACTGGGTTCAGCCGAGCTTTAGTTGATGTAGTTCGGTTAAACCATCACAGGGAAGAAGGAAAGGGAAAACATGAGTTTTGTCTTCTCAAGTAACCTTTACGCATGATGGAGTCCTGCTTTCCTGGAGATAGCTGAACACCTGCCTGCCAATGGGCAGTAGTGTGTCAATTTCTTGGTTTGTTTTGCTTGTGTGCACAGATTTTGCTTTACCTGTTGAGGTGTCTTTATTTCCACTCACAAGTTTTCTTATTTTTACCCTTCAATTTTCTCCCCCACCCCACTGAGGGTGAGTGAGTGAATGGCTGTGTGGAGCTTTGTTGCTGATGACAATAGCACAGAAAGCCTCGTTGCAGAACTTTATTTATTTATCTGGCATGTGAAACCCTATTTCTACTCCAGATAACTACATCTAAAAAACCCTGGCTTAAAGACAGTAGCACTTATTATAATATTAATTATAGTGCATTGCCAAGCAACCAAGGCAATGCTCATATAAGCAGCTAGATAAGCAACAAAGCATAACCATTAAAGGAAAACCCTCTTAAGAACTGACAACATGTCACCCTATGACAGAATTCCCAGCATAGCTACATACTAGGAAGAAAAGCAGAAATCCTATGTGATGGCTATATTGCTCTCTGCTTTCAGTCTAGTCTTAGCCCAGTTTTTATAACTTATCTCCAGAGATATCACTCAAGATCTTTTCTAGTGCCTAACCAAATAGTTACAATTTTATTTTATTACCAAGTGACATTGGAGAGCCACAGAACTAGAGTGAATGGGAGGAATCTAGGAAGCAGTCACTATGAGGGAGTCAATTCAACCTTTGAGGCTTAGGAAGTTCCTTTAGGTCTGTAGGTAATTGCTAATAAAAGACATCTATATTATAACATGCTTTAAGTGATGATTCTTGCATGCAGCTACTCTGATACAGGGTAATACCACAGAGATTTATTTATATATATATATATATATATGACAAGCAAATGCAATTAAACATGGCAGCAACATTACTGTAAAATACCACAGAATCACAGAAGAGCTGAGGTTGGAAGAGACCTCTTGAAATCATGTAGTCCAGCTCCACTTCTGAAGCAGAGCCAGAGAGAGCTGGCTGCCCAGAACTCTGCCCAGTAAGATTTTAAATATTTCCCAGGATGGAGACTCCACAGCCTCTCTGGGAAGCTCATTCCTGTGTTTGATCACTCTCACAGCAGAAATCTTGCGTGTGTTTGTGTTTGCAAATGAATTTATTTTTTTTTAATTTGTCCCCATTGCCTGCTGTCACCAGGTACTGCTGAAAAGATCCTGGCTTGCACTTATTCATGAAGAGTTATATACACTGATAAAATCCCCTTCAGCCTTCTCTTCTCCAGGCTGAACAGCACTAGCTCAGTCAGCCTTTCAACATAAGAGAGATGTTTCTGTCCCCTCATCATCCTTGTGGCTGTTTGCTGGACACAATTTAGTATGTTCATGTCTCTTTTACTTGGGATCCCTGAACTGGGTCCAGTACTTTAGATGTGGCCTCACCAGCACAAAGAATCATCTCTGTCAACCTGCTGGCAATGCTTTTACTCACACTATCCTGCTGGCCTTTACCACCAGGGCACAATTCCGGCTCATGTTCAGCTTGTTGGTCCTCACATACTTTCCTGCAAAACTGCTTTCCAGCTGGATGAGTCCCAGCATACACTGGTGTGTAGGGTTATTCCTCTACAGATGCAGGATTTGTCTTTTCTTTTGTTGAACTTCATGAGGTTCCTCAGCCTATCCAAGTGTACCAGCATAACATAGTCTGCTCTCACAAGCAAGACCCCCACACAAAGATCAGGAGGCAAAGTAACATAAAAACCTCTGGGTTGAGATAAGGAGTTTAATGAGATTTATGATGCACACTTACCTTAGCCTGTTTCACAGAAAAGCACAGTACAAACAGAAGCAGCAGCAGAAGCCAGAAAGAGGGCAACTCCCCCACTCACCAAACCCGTGGCCAGCCCAGCAGAAAAGACCAACACCCCAAAACCAGAAACTGGAAGCAGCAAAGGGAAACAGGAAACTTCTCATGTTACAATCTGATCTACAAGCCCCATAATACTTTGCTCCAACCAGCACTGTCATTTTAAGGCTGGCATGATGTCAGCATAGTATTGTGTATTCACCAGCAGATTCAATTGGCTAAACCCATGACACCAGGTCCCTCTGAATGGTGTATCCTCCACTCTTCCCAGTTTTGTGCTGCTTGCAAACTCACCGTGAGTGCACTCTCCTCCATTGTTCATGTCATTAATGAAGATGTTAAACGTTATTGGTCTCACTATTGACCAATACACTTGGAGTACACTCCAAGTGGTCTGCTTCAAACTGTGTTTCATGCCACTAACTGCAATCCTCTGAATCTGTTCATTCAGCCAGTTTTCAATATTTTTCATCTATTCTGTACCTTGTCAGCTTGTCTATGAGGACACAATGTCAAAAGCCTTACTAAACTCACATTAAACAACATTCACCACTTTTCCACCATCCTCCGATCTTGTTCTATCATTGGAAAAGACTATCAGCTTGGTTAAACATGATTCCCCTTTGTAAATCCTTGCCAACCAATCCTGATCATCTTTTTGTTATTCATATGTGCAGAAATAGTTTTTCAGGATTAGCTGCTCTGCCATGTTCCCAGGGATTAAGGTGGGGCTGAACAACCTGCGGATCCACAGATCCTTCTTGCCTTTCTTGAACATACGAGTAACATTTGCTTTCTTCTGGTCCTCAGAAACATTCCCCAAGCATCAGGAGCTTCTTTCATAAATAAATAAATATAATATAATATGTAATAATATAATATTTACTTATACTAAATGTTGGCTAGATACTCAAAGCTACATAGATGTTTTTTATTATAATTACTAAGCCAATACAATAAATAGTATTGGAATAGCTGAGAAGGGGGTGCAACCAACCTCTTTTTCTGTAGATTGGTAATTTGATATTCTATTGAGTAAGGCCTTAGTCACCAGGAGACAGGCTGCCACAAACCTTAAAGACGAATCACAGAAGTCTGAGAAGATGAGTAAGCTTTCAGAGGCAAGAGCTGAGTTCCTCTGCGTTGGGAAAATAGTGAGAATTTTTTTCAATCATTTGATATGATAAATAAAAAGATTTTTTTGTTGTTGCTGCGGCTGTTACAAATTTTCCTCTCCTTCATTTATTTTCATAGGCTAGATTCAGATCTCTATTCACTCGTTAGTCTCAACGCCTTGCAAGTCAAGGGAGTGCTGCCCAGCAAGGCTGCAGAAATCTAACCCAGTGTACCAGAAATTCACATTCTCCAGTCATGTACCAAGAGGCATATTTGTGAAAATGAAAATTTTGAGTATATTAGTCTGGCATTTCATAGCAGTAAATCCAGAAAGTTATTTTCAATCTTATAAAATTATTTTCCTGTCCCACAGCCTGAGCTACAGGGCTACTACCCTACTACAACCCCACTGATTTCACCTGATGTTTTCCAAGGCACTGGAGTCAGCTCACATAAATCAAACTGCAAGATCAAAGCCAGTACTAAAAAGACTCAGGCTATCAATTATGATGGACTATAATAAATAGAAGACCCAGTGACATTTCATTTTATATCACACATGTACTTGTCAGGGCTCAGTGACACAACAATATCAAGAAGTGATGTGGCTGTTCTGAAACACACAGCTTCTTTACTATTCTCCCTTGTGAGCTGCTACATCTTTCTAAAGCCCTGATCTTCTTTCTGAGATGTTGTTTCTTCTCTCAGCATAAAAAGAGGTTTGTAGACTGCCCTTCTAATTAGGAAAGCAAGCCACAGATGTTCTTGAAAGAGAATTAAACTCCTTAAATAAGCCTCTGCTTGCTGAAAACATACCTCACTTGGAAAGGCTGCAGGAGAAATGTGCCATATCTTGGTTGTTTATAAGCAGCTCTCCATTCATTCTTGTCTCTGGGGCCTGATGTGACAACAATACTGTAGGCTCCTCACCATTCTCTATTCACCTTTTGTGCTCTTGCTCCCAAGGTCTTCTCTCACCACTTTTGAAGCTCAAGTCTGTGCTTGGCTGGGTCTACCCCAGGCCACACTAAGTTCTCCTCACAGTGTTGGGAAGTGCCTCATCTCACATTAAATTTGTTAATTGCAGAGCAAGTTACTATTAATATGTGTCAAGCTGTTACAAGATGGCTGCCAACTGATAGTGGATTCTGAGATGTCCAGTCATTTCAAAGAGCACTGAAGTCTTTTTAGAGAAATAATGGTAGTGGCAAATTCAGGGCGAAAAGGAGCATATGCTTAACACAGATGGTATGTATTAAAACACTTATACAGTTGAATCCACTTTTAGAGTCTACAAATATAGCCACCTTTTACATATACTGCAAGAAAGTCAGATTCCCAGGTTTCCATTTGTACATCAGAACAGTTATATTATAGCCAGGCGTCATGCACACAATGAAATCGTTCAGCTTAAAAACAAAACCAGATTGCTATAATAGGATCCCATTGTATCTGTGAAATTAATCTGTCTTAATACTAAGGAATAGCATCTGTTTTTAATGGAACAAAAATACCTCAGCCAGTAGAGCAAATAGCACTGTAAAATTTCCAGACTTTCCACAGAAGGGATTCCTTCATAAAGGTGACTTAGGTTTTCCATGTTTCCACACTGAACACTGTGATTCAGACATTTCCTAGGAGCAACTAATTGGATTGGCTTTGTTTTGACAGAATGAGATTTAAAAACAAAAACCAACCAAACAAAGCCCCCAAATCAAACAAGCAAACAGAAAAAAAAACCCCAAACATACAAAGACAACTTTAGTTTAAAGCTGCAAAGGTAAAGGGCTCATGAAACAAGGCACAGCAAATTAGATATTGAAAGCATGTCTTCTCTGCTTCCTTTGTAACACCTTTTACAGAAGCCTTTTATATAACTATACCATAGGTCCTTGATAGCTATTCCTTGTTCTGAGCAGCATTACAATCATAGAACTGATGAGGTTCTAAGAGACCTTTGAGATCATCAAGTCCAACTGCTCACTTAGAGCTCACAATCCCAGCTCTACTGCTAAACCCCTACCACTAAACATGTCCCTAGATGCCACATCCAGTGTCTCTTAAATACTTCCAGGAATGGTGATTCCACCACCTCCCTGAGCAGTCTGCTCCAATGCCTAATAACCCTTTCTGTGAAGAAGTTCTTCCTAATACCCAACTTGAACCACCTCTGACATAACTTGAGTCTGTAAGTTAATTACAGGCACATCCTGATGCATATGTATAACCCTAGGATGACATTAGTTCTTATCTCACCACAGTCCATGCCATCTTCAGAAGAAAGGCTGCATCACTGTGAGTAGTAACTGACTACTAAGTTTGACAGACATTTACTGGAAGACATATTGCTAAGATATTTTACCTGGTTTTCATGTGTTAGAAACATTGTGCTATGGTTCCTGCACACTGTATGACAAGCAACTGAAATTAGGTCCCTCAGCTGGGAAGTAGGACCACTATATAGTGACCCTGCTTCTGTGAAAACTGTCAGACATAACATTACTTTTAGGTGTTGTCCCGCTGAAGTCAGTTAGATTATGGCAATTGTTCTGTCATGCACAAATGTTTGCAGAGTTGAAGAGTGCTAATAATAGCAGGAAAGTTGGGGAGCTTTGAGGATGGAAGTAATTTTAAGGGATAGCTTAAATGAGAGTATCTTGAAACCAGTAAACTATTTTTACATATTTTCATTTCAAATGAAATATACAATTGGTTTTCGAATAGACTGCACGTCTTACAAACCAGCAGCACTTCCTACTCCAGGCACTTGCAAAAATGTTCATGCTTTATGAGTGTGGAGTTATTTCTAAACATGTTTGACTGCCTGAGATATTTTGGTCTTGAAAATGGAAGTGCATTAAGCCATGTGTTCAAACAGGCATTTCAAAGACATATTGAAACAATTAGTATCAAACAAAAGGTTCACTAAAAAAAAAAAAAGGCCAGTAAGTATAAAAATGAAAACCACTTAAACACAAAGTTAATGGAGCCAATGTTTTATCATCACTATTAGACAATCTGAAGAAACTTAAACAACTGCTTCCTTTTACTGCCATTGTTGATGGCTGACTAACCTCCCCTGTGACATTGGTTTTACCAGCCCTCCTCTCCTTTCCCTTCTTCTGTCCCCAAGCCTTTGTCTCTGGAGTGAAATGTTATATTGTACCACACAGGGACACTTATCCTGGAACTGGTTTACCCTGGCTTCTTCACAGGCAATGCAAGTGCAATTGGAAAAACATCCCAGAATGAAAGTATTCATGCCATTATGAAATAATTCAGATAAAGTTACACCACTAATTACATGGAAAATATTTTTCACTTCTGTATGTCAGGCTTGAATATTGTCAATTCTTCTTCTGGAACCAGTTCCCTAGATTGGGTTTTACTTCACCTGTTTTTAGATGGTCTTACCTCCCTTCATATGTAATTTAAAATAAATAAATAAGTAACTGTCAGAGAGTACCAACAGGTGTCCCCTATTATCAACTTGAGTACAGTTTTCAGATTACATATCTCATCTTCAGTCAGAGTCTGTTTCTATGCACAGCTGTAGGGGTAGAGATAATGACTAACTTAGAGTTAATGTCTGCATGGGAATCACACCAGGTTTAAAATACTGGAATTTAGGAGAGACTGGAAAGCATTCTAGAGGCCTGTTCTAAAATAGGCATCAAGGACTCAATTCAGCTGTTTCAGACATAACCATCCATTTCAGATGCATGCAGGTATCTGAGACATCTCTGTGGCCTGGAAGATACAGACCAGTTTGTCCTACTTGTTTCAGGAGAGGAAACTGTAGGCCAGATGGCACAGCCTAGGGCATCTCAACTGGCATTAGATGCCTATGTTTAGACAGCTGAATCATGCCCTGAGCAACGTGTCTGCTGAATTTCTCTCTGGATCCCGTTGACTAAACCTCTATTGACATTAGTGGGAGTTTAGGCAAGTGGCCCATATGTGACATCTACATGCTGTAACAACAATCTAGGCGTCTTAGACTCAAACTGAATCTCACCTATCACTTTTGGATGAGATTCATTCTGTCCTTCAAAACTAATCTTGAATGCTAAGATCGTTTTGACCGTATGCCTGTGAATCACAGAATCACAGAATGTTAGGGGTTGGAAGGGCCCTCCAGAGATCATCGAGTCCAAACCCCCAGCCAACACAGGAACTTCTAGAGCAGGCTGCACATAAACACATCCATGTGGGTTTTGAAATTCTCCAGAGAAGGAGACTCCATGACCTCTCTGGGCAAGCCTGTTCCAGTGTTCTGTCATCCTCACAGTAAAGAAGTGTCTCCTTGTGTTGAGGTGTTCTAGTTTGTACCTGTTGTTCCTTGTCCTGCCATTGGGCAATACCAAAGAGAGACTGGCACCTCCATCTTAATATCCACCCCTCAGGCTTCTCTTCTCAAGACTAAACAGCCCCACTTCTCTCAGTCTTTCTTTGCAGGAGAGATGTTTAAGTCCCACAATCATCTTTGTAGCTCTTTGTTGGACTCTCTTCAGCAGATGGCTGTCTCTCTTGAATGGGAAGGCCCAAAACTGGACACAGTATTCCAGATGTGCTCTCACCAGGGCAGAGTAGAGGGGGAGAGCCTCCCTAGAATCTAGTAATTTTGTCTGTAGTCTCTGTATTTTTCCTTTCTTGACCTTGACATGTTCTCCTTCCCTCTAGTCCAACAGAATCATAGAATCATTAAGGTTAGAAAAAAGTTTTAAGACTTTTAAGATCCTTGTGCCAAACCATTAATCTAGCACTCCTAAGTCCACCCCTAAACCATGTCCTTAAGCACCACATGTACCCACCTCCAGGGATGTTGACTCCACCACTTCCACGGGCAGCCTGTTTCAGTGCTTAACAGCCCTTTTAGTGAAGAGATTTTTTTCTAATGTCCAATCTAAAACTCCCCTGGCACACCTTGAGGCCATTTCCTCTCATCCTATCACCTGTTACTTAGAAATGAGACTGACCACAACCTTGCTTCAACTTCCTTTCAGGCAGTTGTAGAGAACTATAAGGTCTCCTTGAGCCTCCTTTTCTCCAGGGTAAACAACCTCAGTTCCCTCAGGTACTCCTCGTAAGACTTCTGCTCTAGACCATTCACAGCCTTCATTGCTCTTCTTTGGACACTATCCAGCACCTCTACATCTTTCTTGTAATGAGGTATTTGAGATGCAGCCTCATCAGTGCTGAGTACAAGGGGACTTCCCTAGTCTTGCTGGCCACAGTATTTCAATACAAGCCAGGATGGCTAGATGGCCAGGAAGGCCACACTTCTGGCTCATATTCAGTCAGCTGTCAATGCATGCTTCCAGGTCCTTTTCTGATGGGCATCTTTCTAGCCACTCTTCCTCAAGCCTGTGGTGTTTCATGGGGTTGTTGTGATGAAAGTGCAGGACTCAGCACTTGGCTTTATTGTACCTCGTACAGTTGGCCTTGGCCCATCAATCCAGACTGTCCAGATTCCTCAGGAGATCCTTCCTACCCTCAAGAAGATCAGCACTCCCTCCCAACTTATTGTCATCTGCAGACTTAATGAGAGCGCACTTGATCCCCTTGTCCATGTCACTGATAAAGATATTAACCAGCACTGACCTCAGTGCTGAGCCCTGGGGAACATCACCTGGGACCAGCCAGCAACTGGATTTAGCACCATTCGCCATTACTCTTTGGGTCAGGATATCCAGCCAGTTTCTCACCCAGTGAAGAGTACACCAAATATATCTGAGAAGAAACTTTGTCCTCCCACCTCCTGTCATGTGATCTGTTCAAATTATAACTCCAAATAGGTCATTAAAGAATAAAACAGAATCTGCATAGGTGTGAAACATTGGGACATGGACTCTGCCTCTTTAACTAGACTGGAGTCAATGCCCACAAATGCAGAAGATGTGGTGAAGTCTGGGAGCTGCACAGACATTCTATTGTTGATATAAACATGTGGCTTTCATGACAAATCATGAATAGTAAACATTACATTTTCCTTAGCTAAGCTGTCTGAAGTAAGTCACAATTTGAGGGAAGAGCAGATAAATGTGGTGCTGACCACTCTCCTGCAGGTGTCTGTGCTTGGGATTTTCCATGTACCACTGGTATCCACCTTGCTTTCAAAACCTGTCCCTTCACCTTACAACTCTAAAATCAGCAGAGACAATGTTTTGCTGTTGCCTTGCCTTCTGGCTGCTTATCAGCACCAGGCTCTTCACCTCTGTAAATATGCTTTCACTTGATAAAAAGCATTCTTTCTTAATTTTATTCACTCCTTAGTTAAGCACCTCTAACCTCCATTCCATTATACACGTAAAGAAACACTAACTCATATACATATAGTAGAAAGAGGAGTTAAACCAGTAAAGCCCAAAAAGGCATTATTTCCTCTGTTCTTTCACCAAAAAGGTGTTGGGGTTTTTCTGTTTGTTTTATATATATATATAACCATGTAGTAAGTTTTGTGCATCAGGCCTTCTTGCAAATGCATGTGCATGTGCAAAAATTTAATCGCATCACAACTGCCATTTGAAATGAAAGATATCATTCCACGTGTTTGCAAAATCACATTTTTCAGCACCTTATAGAATCATAAAATTATTTCAGTTGGAAAAGATGCCTAACATCATCCTTGAATAGGTTCACCTTCTTATCAGAATGCAGTTCAGCACCTTCAAGATTTCTCTTAAAAAATTTTCATTGCTGAAAGGATCCTTAGCTGAGCAATGGCAGGTTAAAAAGAACACAAATTGAAATGCAATAGTTGTTATTTCTAATCAGCCTTGACATTAAGGAGTGAATTTTATTCTCTTTGCTAGCAGTTGGCAGTTTCACCTTGTGACTTTGTGTCTTAAACACTTAGCAGAACAGAATGGCAGCTTTACTTGTGAAGTTATTGTAAATGTTATTCATAACAGGCTAATTTGTTGTTGTTCTGCTAAACTGGAACTCTTGTTTCGCAAGGGCATTTACTCATTGTGATTGTGAACTGTTGCATTCGCATTTTGTTTGGTTAATCTAGCGAGCACTGTAACCTGACTTGTCCTCTTTGAGAGACTGGTGTGATCATAACTCAGCCCTGAAGGGTGGAGTTACAGTCTAAAGTCTCTCAGAAAAGAAAAATAGATGGTATTTACCCTGGGCAAAATGACTGATATTATACCACTGAAGTTTGGCTCAGTATCAAAGCAGTAATGAAGAAAAAACTCCTGGCATAAAGAAAAACAAAACAGTACAAAACAAAAAACAACAACCAAAAAACCCCCAAACAACAAAAGAAGCCAAAAACCAACCAACAAACAACAAAACACCTCTTGACCATGATAATTCTAAATGAGTGACCATACCAATGCAAGCAGAAGGGCACAGAGGGCTTGTGAAGATGTTACAAATATCCTAAGAGGAGTGATATTAAACTGCCTGCGAAAACTCTCCTGCTAAGCAAAGCTGCTCCCTTTGCAGTCTCAGTGCCAGTGAGAATAAATCTATAATCTTTATACCAAAAAGGGGCTGCTACTTAGAGATTTCATGTAACTACATAAAACTAACTTGTGTGACATTGTGTCTGTGTGCCATGTGACTGTATGCTATAGAAGGAAGAAATGAAACACAGGCTTTAATAGAACCAGAACAAATGAGGGAGCAAGAAAGACATGGCTATGGAGCAGGGAGCTACACCCAAAGCTTAAGAATCAGTTCCTAATGCCAGAGAATGTGCTGGATGAGAGTCTTCTCCAGCCCTCCCTTATTTCAATGGGTGTTTTTCCTTTGTGAAGGGTTTTTTTGGTCCACTTCATCCAAAGTCACACAGCAGCAGCTCATCTGCCAACGTGGGTGGCCCTGTGTGCTCTTTCACACTAAAAAACTGAGACTATCTACCGGGTGTTGTGAACCAGCAAGACAGGCATGATTGTTCTCATACTCACTAAAAAAAAGTGACTGCTAAATAACTAAGCACACTGACTTTAAGCTGAAATAGCAAAGAATAATAGCAGGTATTCATTTAACCTTAACTGCTTCTGAGCCCAAGGATTTGGCACTGAAAAAATCATAAATTATGTTTATGTTCTGTGACAGACATTTCAGAAGCGTTCAGACCGCACGTAGAAGTGAGCTAACTAATGCAGGCTAGCTACTAAAGTTTAGAAATAAGCTGCTTGCTCTTCACTCCCCCATCAGAGCCAAGGGCTTGACAAAGTCTTTCTGAGTGTTTGTCTAGGCTCCAGACAACAGCAGCACATTACATGAGAGCCTGCATGTAACATAACTGGTTTCAGCTGGCTTGTGGAAAAGTGCCTTGAAAATATAATCCCCAATATTTTATTTTCCCAGCTAAGGATAACAGAAGTGACAATGATTACATAAAATTAATGTGATATTTATAACCAGCCCATTAACTAGTTTAAATAGCAGCCTCATTCATGTGCTTCTTGCACACTTCCAGCCTCTTACCTGGGCTGCAGCTAGTGTCCAATTCAGGTAGGATGGGTTTGGTGTAAAGAGTAATTTCATGCCTAAATTCAGTTAATTCAAGCCCAAGTACCCTCCACTCCCCAGCTGGTCTTCAACCTGGTGTGGATGTAAAGCAGGTTTGAGCTCACAAAGTGGTTAGAGCCACACTCAGCAGTGTAGGAGTATCTACTCATTTGTGGGTTTAAATCAGCTTTTTCTTCATATAGCTCCAGGTTCACTGTGACATAGAGATCTATTTTTCATGCTGCAATCATTCCTGTGACTGTTAAAGCAGCAGGAGGGAACAGTTCAGTCTTCACTGAAATAATTTTAGAGTGGTTTTGTATGGAGCCTGATCATCCTGTCTTTTCTAATCAGCATTTCATTATCTAGGACCATTTTCGACCAAACTGGATTTATTTGGTTAAATGTCTGATCCTTTCCATCTTCCTGAGTTCACATCTACTAGGCTGTGCCTCACTGCTCAGCTGCATAGCCCAACTAGTTTTTCAGTACTAGAAAAAGGACTCAAGAGTTCAGAATAAAGTTGCACTTGGTGAAATAACATGTCAAGCAAAAGCAAATTTTCTTTGTTTAATGACCTGGTTTAGATGTAGTGTCTTTTACTGAGATGGTATCCTTGCAGTGAGAATAAGATTTTACAAAGATACAGGGTTTTTTTCACCATCCAACATACTGAAGATCCAGAAATCTCTTCCAGTCTTATGCTCCTTAACAAACAAATCTGTCTCCTATGCTCCAGGAGGCAGACTTTCTGTGACATCAGCATGGGCTCCTTCACTTCACTTGGCTTCTCCTTTTGGCATATATGACAAAGCTTAGCAGTTTCATTAGTGCAAAACACAGATACAGAATGAAGCACTGTTCAAGCCGTTTGCCTTTCAAATTTCCAGGAAATCTGAGCTCTATTAGTTTTAGCTACTTTGTTCTACCACTCAGTGTTTCATGCAGGTAATACTTGCTTCCAGATAGCATCTGTTATTTTGGTTTGGTTTCTTTCTTTTCTTCTTTTTGTTTTAAACACTCTGAGTGTGGGTCTCCGGCAGAAATCTGTTTTGTCTAGTATCTGGCTAATAATTAGCACTGTTAGCTTCTGGATGATGGAGGACAGCTAGTTTCAGCAGTGTATGCTAAGGATTCTTAAAGGTATAGCTAAATTCACTTGATCAGACCTCTTCTTTAGTCGACTGACCCTCCCCAAAAAATGAACCTTACAATTTTAGAAGTCATGATACTGCATTTTATAGTCATTAGGTTTCCACAGATAGTAAAAAGGTAATTTTATGTAGTAGCTTTTGAGTTAGCAAGCAGTTCTAGGGAATATATAAGGATAACTTAATATTCTACATATCAGTGTGTAAATGTGTCTCTTGCAGAAACATATTTAGTATATTCCTGCCTGGACTGAAGAAAGTGTCCAAATTCAAGACAGAGGGCTTGGCTTTGTAGTTCATCTCTTTGTCAGAGTGAAGGTGGACACTAGCAGGGCTTAATAGGCATATTCTGGTTAATTTATTCTCTCTTTTTTAATTAGTTGCTGTAAGTCATTTAAAATTTTGTCAATATTCCCTTTCATGAGACACTCACACATTTAAGATATGACAGTGAATGGGCCCAAAGAAATGGTAGGAGCTCCCCTTCTGATCACGTCAATACTGGGAGAGTCTTGGGGAAAGTTTCTAAATGTGGCCATACTGGTTTTAAATGACAACAAAATTCTTTGCTTTATGGAAGCTACTTGGATTCAAGGGGCTAGAGTTACTCCCTAGCTCTGCTACTGTTTCTAACACTGATGCACGGTAAATGGCCTTTGCCAGGCATCTCCTCTGTGCTGTTGTTTCATTCAATGACAATGAGATGCAGTACAAGTGTACAGGACTACACCACAAGGGGATACAGGGCTCAGCTGGGCATGAAAGTCTGAATAGGGAATTACCTCCTCTCGGTGACTTAAGCAAAAAAAAAGGAGTACACTTTCTGAATGGGAGGAGGTACAAATGCATTAAAAATGCATCCACTCATTACAGATGTATCCTTCATGTAAGATTCAGGCCATGATACTCAGTGAAATCAAGCAGGCAGTGTGTGTGGTTTCATTTTATGTATTTATCTTGATGGCTTCTTTATTCTCAGTTTGCCTGTATTTCTTCTGCAATGAATACTCCATTCTTGTACAAGCACCTCTCTTCTATGCATCTTGGCATTGGAAGGGTAACCTCTTTCCCACAAGATTTGACTGCAAATTCTGATTCATAGCATGACATGTGGTTGCATGTTAACTACTTCTCAGTGATTCTCTCAAAGTTATAGCCTTACAACATACACTTCACTACCAAATAACCATAATTCACTGTCACTGAGATAAGAACATTTTCCCCTCTTCATCTTTTTCTCACCTACGATATCCTTATCTACCAGACTTCGACCAGTTCCTCAAAATCATGGGCATCTGCACAACCAAAATATGAAGTCTCTTATGCACATATTCAGTTGGTTCAAGGTGGAAAGCTCATTTTCTGTTAAGCCTAGTCCATGGTTGGTTGGGGGTTTTTTGTGTTGTTTCCCACCCTCAGCTTCATATAGAGGGCCTGCCTTATCTCACTGAGACAGAGATGCATCCTGCACCTGAGAGCCACTGAAACTACATCTAGATATCCAGATGCATCCATGTGCACCACATACATTTACAAGTAAGACACTGGATCCTTCCCACATATCCCCAGATTCAGGGATATTACATACTTCAGAGGTCTGGTTCTACCCAGGAAAGGAAGATCAAGGCAAAAATAGGTGTCTGCTCTTACAAGCCTGATATAGAAATTGCCAATGTAGAGTGAGGAACAGCTGTAGAGCTCCTAAGTCTGGAGGGCCTAAAGACAGTGGAAAGACCCTGAGAAATGGCCTTAAATTACAGCATTTCCTGTAGCTGCTGTGGTTTATGCCCAGACATGTGTCAGTGGCTGAAACACAGTCAGTATTGGAATGAGCACACCTTTCCCTGCCTCTCCTGCTTTTTTATTTCTTAGAAGACTCAGGAGTCTCTTATTCTGAACCTCTAGCACTAAGGTAATAAAATAAAGATCAATGATTAACTACACATGCTAAGTTTTACCTACTGGAGCATTTAAAAATGCTGAGAATGCAATTTCTCAGTCTGTGGGTTGAAGCAGTTAGTGGGGAGGGGGTGCAGAAGCAGCAGAGCAAGCACAATGCAGCAGAGTAGGAGTAGGAATTGTGATCTCCTCAGCAAGATGCAGTAGTCACGCTATACTGAAGGCATCACACCCTGGTGGGAAAGCTAGATCCCAGGTGTGCAGCAAAGACACCACAGGCTACAGTCAGCTCATCTCTCAGTGTTTGTTGCTTTGTTTGGGTTTTTCTTTTCTAGAAAGCTGACAAGAAAAGAAGGCCTGGGTTTTGCAACCTGGGTGCCAGTTCTGAAAAAGAAAATCAGCCTGAGGAAGGACTGATAACACACTGCAACATCACTGATCAAATCAAGGCAATGCTAGAAGAGTGAGATCAAAGTTGGAGGGTCTTCACAGAATATTTTGATTTCTCAGAGTACTATTATTCCCTATTCCTGAATCTATTCAATTTACTCTCTTGTCATGTTTCCTGCTCTACATTCAACTAGAAACCAGAGTTCCCCTGCTAACAAGGAAAAGTATCGTGGTAATTAGGGGCTCAGGAAAGCTGTGGTACCAGAACTGTGGTCTAAAGCAGCAAGTCCGTGGGATCTGACTGACTCAGGCATCAGATATTGCTTCTGAACCTGAAACCCATTTCTATGAACGACAATGCTGTCCTGGTTCAAGGGCCTTTGAAGTACACAGACTTTTATATTCCATTTATAATGTACTCAGAGAAAAGCAGTTAAAAGATTATAGGGTATATATTGTACAAAAATGGAATCAGAGAGCGCAGATAATACTGAAGTACATATTGAAGGTACTGCAGTTGAAGTCACAGGTACAATTAGCATGCTGAGATTGGAAGGGACCTCTGTAGGCCACTTTGTACATGTGTTAGCTGTATTGTAGGAACTACCTTAGAAACATTCAAAAAAAGGGCCTCACTTTTATAGGTGATGGCAATAAATCAATGATGTTAGATATCTTTCATGGGAGTTTGAAAAAGTGCAAGCAGTTACACGTGTGTGAAGAGTAAGGTAAGGTAACTACAGAGACCTTAAAATAGTCATATAAGGCAGTGATAAGAGAGTTGCCACATTAGAGCTCATTTTGGTGGACAAACAAATGTTCACTACCAATTTGTAATATTCACACTTGCCTGTATATTAATGACCATTAGAATCACACAATGGCAGGGGTTGGAAATGACCGCTAGACATCATCTAGTCCCATTCCCCTGCAAACACAGCTATGTTCCAGTCCCCATATTACCTTTGTGGCCCTCCACTGGACTGTCTCCAGTAGTTCCTTGTCTCTCTTTAACTGGGGAGCCCAGAACTGGACACAATACCACAGGTGTGTACTCACCAGGGCAGAGAAAAGGGAGAGGAGAACTTCCCTCAACCTACTAACCACACTTTTCTCAATGCACCCCAGAATACCATTGGCTTTCTTGGCCATGAGGGCAATGTGGTGGCTTGTGATGAACTTGCTGTCCACTAGTGCTCCCAGGTCCCTCTCTGCAGAGCTGCTTTCCAGCAGGTCAACTCCTAACCTGTACTGATGCATGGGGTTATTCCTCCTCAGGTGCAGGACATTTGCTGTTATTGAACTTCCTGAGGTTCATCTCTGCTCAACTCTCCAGTCTGTCCAGGTCTTTCTGAATGGCAGCTCAGCCTTCCCAGTTTTGTATTATCAGAAAACTTGCTGAGAGTACACTCTGTTCCTTCATCTGGATCCTTGATGTATATGTTGAACAAGACAGGACCCAGTATAGACCCATGGGGAACACTGCTAGCTAAAGGCCTCCAACTAGACCCTGCAGCACTGATCACAGCCTTCTGTGCACAGCCAGTTTACAAACCACCTCACTGTCCACCCATCTAACCCAATGATCATGACTGGGTTAAATGTATTTGACCACAGCACTGCTATGACCCAGCATTATATTTTGGCAAGATTTAAATAGGGGTTTTTTTTGGTGTTTAAACTACATGGCAACATTATAAACTGGAATGTATAGAGAGAGCAAGAAATGCTTTAATAAAGCACACAAGGAAACGTTCAAGAACTAATTCTTGGATGCTAAATTAAAAATTGTGATTTAGCAACCATGAAAAATGCAATGGGTTAGAAAAACATGCAAAGTGATAATGAAATTCTCAAAATCAGTGTTTAGCAACTGAGAGGGGAAGGAAAATGGCACTGATTATAAGTTTTAACTTTAAAAGAGAAGGAAACAGAAGAAGCTGAAGAAACACAGAATTATAGAATTGTTGGGAAAGACCTAACACCACCACAGCCATTAAACCATGTCCTGAAGTGCCATATCTATGGTTGTTTTTTAACACCTCCAGGGATGGTGACTTTACTACCTCCCTGGGCAGCCTGGTTCAATACCCTAGCAGTGTCACCATCCACACTGAATGATCAATAACATTTAAAATTTCAGCAGATCTTTTAAAAAAGAACAAATCAGAAAAACAATCAGGTCCATTATGGTGGTGAACAGTAAGTAGAGGTAGCAGGGGAGCCAGGGGAGGTTTAGACGCGAAGAGAGGAGAAAGTTCTTCACTGAGCGAGTCGTTCGTCATTGGAATGGGCTGCCCAGGGAGGTGGTGGAGGCACCGTCCCTGGAGGTGTTCAAGGGGAGATTGGACGTGGCACTTGGTGCCATGGTCTAGTCGTGAGGTCTGTCGAGACAGGTTGGACTTGATGATCCCTGGGGTCTCTTCCAACCTTAGTTATACTGTGATACTGTGATACTGTAATTCAGTTCTTTGTAGGACATTTGAGAAGAAGCATTGAAATAGTCTGTTGACAGATTTGCCATTCACAGTAAAAAATGAGCAACAGTATCTGCTTTGTTTAAACACTGTGAGTCAATAAAGTGCATGCTAATTCATGTCAGTGGTCAAGATGCAGGGGTGTAGGTTTCTATCCCCAGCCAGGATTTACAGAATCACAGAAACACTCAGGTTGGAAAAGACCCTCAGGATCACCAAGTCCAACCCATAACCCTAGTCTGCAAATTTCACCCTTAAACCATATCCCCAAGCACCATGTCTAAACAAACTTTAAAACACATCCAGGGTTGGAGACTCAACCACCTCCCTGCAGCCCATTCCAATGCCTGACCACTCCTTCTGTGAAAATTTTTTCCTAATGTCCAGTCTAAACCTACCCAGTCATAGCTTGAGGCCATTCCCTCTCGCTCTATCACTAATTACCTGTGAAAAGCGACCAGCACTGGCCTCTCTGCAATGTCCTTTCAGGTAGTTGTACAGAGCAATGAGGTCTCCCTTCAGCCTTCTCTTTTTCAAACTAACCATCCCCAGCTCCTTCAGTCATCTTCATAAAGTTTATTCTCCAGGCCCTTCAACAGCTTTGTTGCCCTTCTCTGCATTTGCTCCAGCACCTCCACATCTCTCTTGTATTCAGGTGCCCCAAACTGGACACAGTACTTAAGGTGTGGCCTCACCAGAGCCAAGTACAAGGGGACAGTCACCTCCCTACTCCTGCTGGACACAGCATTTCTGATACAAGCCAGGATGCCATTGACTTTCCTGGCCACCTGGGCACACCTGGGCTCATATTCAGTTGCTTGTCGATTAGCACCCCCAGGTCCCTTTCTGCCTGACAGCTTTCCAGACACACTGCCCCAAGCTTGTAGTGTTGCTTGGAGTTGTTGTGAGCCAAGTGCAGGACCTGGCATTTGGCCTTGTGGATGCTCATCCCATTAACATTGGCCCATTGATCCAATCTATCCAAGTCCCTCTGTAGAGCTTCCCTACCCTTGTGCAGATCAACACTCTCACCTAACTTGGTGTCATCTGCAAACTTACTAATGACACTCTCTATGTGTTCATCAAGGTCATCAATAAAGATGTTAAACAGAAGTGGTCCCAACACTGAACCCTGAGGAACACCACTGGTGACCAGCTGCCACCTGAATTTACCTCCATTGACCACCATTCTTTGGGCCTATTTGTCCAGCCGGTGTTTTATCCATCAGAATGCTCATCTCATCCAAGCCATGAGCAGGCAGTTTGTCCAGGACAATTCTGTGGGAAACAGTGTTGAAGGCTTTTTGAAAATCTTGGTAGACAATATCCACAGCCTTTCCCTCATCCAACAGTTGGGTCATCCTGTCATAGAAGAAGATCAGCTTGGTCAGGCAGGACCTGCCCTTCATAAACCCATGCTGACTGGGCCTGATTCTCTGGTTGCTCTCTATATGGTGTGTAACAGAGCTTGAGATGATTTGTTCCATGACCTTCCCTGGTGTGTAGTGTGTAATTCAATGGGAAGAGCATCACAGTGAGAGAAATACTTATCATGCTCCTACATCTAATATTGTTGGTTAGAATAATGTAATCATAAAATAATTTGTGTTGGCAGGTGTGACAGTTTAGGCTGTGCCTTTAAGCTAGGAGCTACAGTTGGGTGTAAAAAGGAAAACAGATTATTCTACATGAATTTCATTGGTAGATGCGTGGGATGTAGCTTTACAATCTTACATTCTGTTCTCATTCCATTCTCTCTCTGCTGGCATGCATGTCTGCAAGGCTGGAAAGAGAACCCTTATCAGCTAACCTTGAGATAAGCATTACTAAATTCTTAACGATGTTTTTGCACTACTGAAATTTCCCTAACATCTCTCCTTTTCTCTTGTCTTCTAATTAACCAGAGGAAAAAGGGGAGGGAAGAGGTTAGGGGGGAGCGAGGCAGAATCCTGTCCAAGGAGAATTTCTGTGCTATTTGCTTTTGTAAGAACTTGTATAATATTGCAAATACTGTGTATTTTGTACATATTCATTGCATTCCATCATTGCTTGTAAAATACAGCGTTTTTTCCATTTTGCTTCCCTGACTGAGTTCAGATGAGCTTTTGTTGATGTAGGTGGGTTAAACCATCACAGCAGGGACCTGAGGGGGCTCCTCATACTCCCCTGCTCGAAGCAGGGACAACTATGAAGTCAGACCAGCTTGCCCAGCTAGGTTTTGAAACTCCCTCAAGGATGGAGCCTTCCCACCCTCCCTGGGCAGCCTGTCCCTCTGCCTGCTCCCCTGGCCTGCCTGTTCTCATAGAGGAGAGGTTTCACTATCCAGCCTGAACACCTCTCATTTCAGCTCACGCCTGCTATACCCTGTTGCCCTGCCACCATGGCTGTGAAGAACCCTGCTGACCCCTCTCCATCCCCTCCCAGTAGGCACTGGGGTGGCTGTGAGGTGCCCCTAGCACCATCTCTGCCCTAGGTTGAACAAGCCCCACTGTTCAGATTGCAGCCCTGAGTGTCACAGGGGTGAACTCATTCCAGGTTATTGGCACCTTTCCTGCATTGGAAGGCACCACACTGGCCATAGTATCCAGATGTCCAGTGAGTGCTGGGCAGCAGGGACAACCTCTGCTGCGAGCTCCTAGTGGTGCCTCTGTTGTTGCGGCCTCAGATATTGCTGGTCATGTCTGCTGCCAAGGCTCCTGCCCAGCTCACTGCCTCAGAGCCCTTTCCCCAGAGCTGCACCCCAGGAAGTCTGTTCCCAAGCTGTATCTTTGCAAAAGACTCTTCCTTCCCAGGTGCATCACTTTGCATTTGGTTTCTTGAGTTTTATGAGGTTCCTGTTGGCCAATCCCTTCAATCTGGCTGGAGGACTAGCCCAATTGGCATTATCTCCATACCTGATGAAAGTGTACTCCACGACCTTCTCCAGGTCACCAATAACAACATTAAGTAGCACAGGTTCCAGGATAGACCCTGTGATACCTACCCTATTGCATGCTCCAGGCACAAAATGATCCACTGATCATGACCCTGTGAATCTGACCATTGAACTGGTTTCTTACCAGTCTATGCTATGGCCTCAGATACCTGTGGGTCACTAAGAGCAATTTAGGACTGACTGTTTGATATTTCATGCTACATTGGCAGTGCAGATACAACATACTCAGCAAAGACATGCTCTGACCAGAGGATTTTTTTCCCATTTTCTCACAAACTTCTCTGTCAGGTAACAGAGGTTGGAACCATTTTGTCCAGAATGCAAGTACTTGAGCAGAAGTCCAAGTCTTTTCACGCAATGTGCCTAGAAGTCATTCAAAGGACATTCATGATGAAAGACAATGATTCTAGTAGCTGTGTGGCACTAAAACTTGGTAGTAGTAAGATGGAAGGGAACAGAAATTGATGGGAAAAGAGAAAGATGATGGATGCTTGCCTCTTTAGAGGTATTTTTGATGCAGAGCATGTGAGTAGTAGTAGAGTTGAGTTGACTTCCATCTACAGATTGTCATCACAGCACCTTCAAACAATGTTTTATTATTTTTACTTTTTCCATCACTGACTCTGGGTCCTGTTCTGTTTTTCTGCAGTCCAAGAGCATTCCTTTGAGTAATGGCCTTCAATGGACTAGATTTATAGTCAGTGACCTGCAAGTCATGTGATGGAAAATTCATTATGGTTTGGGATTAGTTGTTAATCTTTGGGATTATTAAAACTATACCACTTGGACATTCTTCTTTTGTTTTAATTGCCTGTGTTATGAACAAAGGGCACAGCCAACCAAGCATCTGGTGTACGTGTGTAATTTCTTATGAGCACTGACAGACAAATAAATATGACCTATTTTCAAAGTGACCTTCTCCTTCCATCCATATTAGAATGTTCTGACAAAATTCGTAATTGACTGAAGTCTTTTTATAGCAGCAACAAACATACTGACCAGGGACAGAGTTTCCAGGCTACCCTGTCTCTACTCAGTTTCTTGACATAGCCATGGCTCTAGTTGGGCTACACATGATCAGGGTATGGTCTGCCTTTACTCTGGCAAAATGCAAATACTCCACAGTCTCCACTGTGGGGGTTTGACTTCACAGAGGATAGCATTTCTAACTGGAAATAACAATGCTTTGGAAGTATCTAGTAAACCCCCAGATGGCCATATGTCCTGTTATTCACAGAATGAAATGGAGATTAAGCCATCAACAGTAGTCTACAGACAAATTGTTTCTAAATTCTAGAAAAATCCTGATTTTTCTCTCTTAATACATTACTAAATTGTATTGATTTTTAGTGTATTTTATGGTTCTCACTTCAGCCGATGGTAAGAAAAAACCTCATAGACTCATAACAAAGACTTAAACTGCACTATGAGCTTCCTGGCAACAGCACCAATTGAAATGGCCTCTTGCTACTTGACTATAACACAAACCTCCTTGAGTTCCTGTGAGCAATGAAATTCCTTCTTGCCTTTTTGTTCCTGAAAGATTGAATAGTGTAACAGGAACCTCAGCAATCTGCCACAACAAAACAAAACACAGAAGAGCTATCAGCTTGCAATTTTAACCGGTTTTTGTTTGTATCTAAGGACCACGATTGCGCCCCTATCTAACAGGGTACTAAAGCAGAAAGGAAATCTTGAGGCGTTAAAAAAAGCCACCCTTCTTTGGCAAAGCACCAGCATGAGACATAACTGAGTGCAGTCATTTGTGAAATAATTAATGCTCACAGTGGCTTGGTCAATGTGATAGTTTGAATGACAAATGTCACTGCATTCCTAATGTACTCTTAGTGACCTACACGTAGACACATATCAAATAACATGTGTGAAAAAATAGGCACTTCACCAGCCTTCAGCTACCTAGGTACAGGGGAAGAAAGCAGAGCAGGAAAAGTGTCTTTAATGCTAGGTGTGATTGATTTCAGGTTAACACTGCAGTGTGAGCTGCTATATCGAAGTAGCATTATCATACGGTTTGTTAAGATGCTTCAGCTTTTCAGAATGAGTATTTTTATACAGCTGTAAAGTACTGGCAGTAATCGGCAATGACTGTAGACACAATGACAGCAGGGGGTGTGATCATGGCTTCAGTTTGAAGAAGGTGGGCTCTAGCTCTGCTCCTGGCCCACAGCCTCTGAGTATCTTTGCCTCAGCTCCTCCACCTGTGAAACAAGAATGATCAATCACATTAGGAAAGCCTGGAGCAAATGGCATTATGTAAGGTTGAAAGCTTGGCATTTGATGACATTTTTCTGTTTATAGTGCACTTTGATGTGTCCACTGAGAAAGGGCAAAAGCAGCAGGTAAGGAAGAAAGACAGATGCTTTCTCAGGACACCCAGATGGCAGTATGTACTGTGTCAAAGACAGCAAGAGAACGTATATTTCCTGCTTCACCAGAAAATGATTCATCCAAGCAATTTTTGCTCCATGATCTTTAACTGAAGCCCATTTTGCTTACAACGTAAGAAAATTACATCTCTTACTGAGTAAAATCAGTTATTCAGGGAGCACATCCCCAAAATTAATGCATGTGTGACTTCTTGCAATTCATGTCCATAAAGTAGTGAACAGCAAGCCGGGAAAAGGCCTACAAAGCTGAAAGATTAAAAGGAGTTCTTAGAAAGCACATGGACTTTTCCAGATACAAAAAAAATTAAAGTGGGAAGCTTTTCACAGAGAAACCCTTGGTGACAAGCAAAAGCTAAGAAGCTGTTTAGTTGTACCAGGAAAGTTAATATTAAAAGCCTCACTCCAAACAAGGCTGTGTTGTGATTTTTAATACAGGCTTTTGGTGTTTGCCCTTGCTATTTAAACCTTTTCCAAGAAGACCAAGAAGACAAAAAATTAATTCAGTCATAAGTTTAGAGATTTCCCTTAGAAAAGGTGCAGACTTTGTGTATATGTCACAGAGCAACATCAGAGAAGAAAGCCTTACTCAGCACCATGATCCTTGCTTTACTGTAAAAAAAAAAAAGCAAAGCTATCTTTGCATCTTTTTCTGGAGTATTTTACCTGCTCTTATTCTTCCAGTCAGCTGCTCTTGTTACCTTGTTGCATAAAATATCTTGTGCCTATCATTCCCAAAATTAACTTCTAAGCATGAGGATATGTCCGTCAGATTGATGAACAGGCATTACACCACTCTGAACTAAAAACAGAGGAGCAGACATTATGTGGCATTGTGGTGTTTGTCTCTGAACAGTTTGTAGAAGCAAAGGACAGAGAGAGACAGCTGTTTGGGCTAACACATGGGACACATGGAAGAGAACTGGGCTTTGTGGGACTTTTAACCATTATACTGATAAGAGAGCAAAGGTCAGAATAGATGGTGGCTGAAAAGGAACAGATCTCTTTAGTTTACTTTCCTTTCATCAGGAAAGCACACTGTGCAATCAGCCACAGCTTTCAACAATGAGATGAGTCACTACAATGAATAATCTTTTTTAATCTCTATGAAAAACATCCTGTTAGTGTTGCCATATTCTAGGAATTGTTATAACAGGACCAGCAAAAGGATTAAGTGCTTAAACCTGTTCCACCAATACAGGTTTAGTGCAGCAGAATCTGTCAGTAATGAGCCTGTACTTCCCACAACAAGAAGAGAATATTCCTATTCTGTGTTTCTTTTCCTGCAACATGCCCTCCAGCACCCACCAATGAGTATTAAAAAACCTAAAATCTAGATCAATTCACAGCATATGCTGAGGATTGAATAAGGATCACAAGGTCACGCTAGAGCCTGTTCTCAATGCCTTCACTTGAAAGCATTACATTCTGCCAACAAATCTTCCAGAGACTAAGAATCCTGTAGACCTGATACTCTCCTTTCTGTGCTTTGCAGCGAAGTGCTGTACCTCATTCAAAAGGTGAGTGATTCTAGGAAGTGATTATGTAAGATATTCTTTGTAGCATAAGGTTGAAGCCTGTGCTTTCAATACCAAATGCAAAAAGGCTGTCAGCTATAGAGAGTGAAAAAGCTATGCAGCTACCTGACAGGAACGATTAGTCTCATGAGCGATGAAAATTGCTAGAGGAGGTAGATGACTGCTTTGTTTTCCCCACAATACTTAAAATGGCAAGAGCTTGCTAAAATATTTAGTGTTAATAAAAACTGATGACAAGCACTTACTGGTCTCCTTTCCAGAAGTGAGAGTTCAAGAAGACTGCCTCCATTCACTGGCTCTGTCACATTAAGGTATCCAAAAGATCTGGAGGTGATACAAGACAGAACCCAGGGAGACATCCTCAATTAATATCTAAATAAATGGACATGGCTTTATCAGCAACAGGTGGCCTGGCAGCACTTGTTTGGAACCCTTCCTTTCAAATACATCACAGGGATTCTTCAAGGTGCGTAAACCTCACAAGCTCTGACCCTATGTACTAACACTGACTTGAGCAGAAGTAGAGTGGGATGACACCAGCTGTGCTTGCCCAGTGGGGCAGGTGTTCTGTTTGTAGGCCATGAACCTTGGCCATACCCCAGGCCCAGAGAAATTTTTCCCCATAATGCATCCACCAGTCCTAACTCAGTGACTGTCCACATCATGAACATGCTGGATCTCGCTACCAACTTGTCTACCCTCTCCTGTGCCTCTGGGATTTTTCTCTAAAGAAAACAGGGTGGAGAGGAAACAGCCTGCACCTGCATCTCCCTTCATGGTGCAGCTGAGTCCGAACTAAAATTTGCACTTTCATCTCTCCAATGTTTGGCACATCTCCCACTTTCATACAGTAATTAAAAACTACAGAGCAGGACTTCTTAGCTCATATACATTAGGTTCACCATTCTGTCAGCTGAACTTCAGTAACGTTTTGGACAAGTGGTACAGTTCTTAGATGCAAAATATATATAAAATAACTGTTGATCTTATATATGTGTGTATATATATACACACATATGTAAAAGTATATAATCCATAATAAAAATCCCACCAGAACATGGAAAAGTAATATCAAAGAATAGAAAACTATAGATATAGACAATAACTTTGCATCTCTTTTCAGTAAGTGCTAACACAGTTTAGGATGGAAAGCATCTGTCCTTCCAGCTCAGGCAACCCAGCCAAAGAACTATGCAAATTTGTCAGGCCTTAACACTTAAAACTTATTTTCCACCTATATTTTTATTGGTTATTAAGAACTCTCCAAACTGAAGTATTTTATGGTTGATTTACACCCAATTTACTAAGTCACTTCTCTATTAAAATGGAAAAGGTTTTAGCCCCCTCTTTGAAACTGTGAGTTTTAAGCTTCTGTTCTTGGAGAATGGATGCTTGTAAGAGTCCACACATCAGGACATCTGGTCATCCAGAGCATCCTCTCCAAGCCATTTTTTCTCCTTCTATACTGACCCTTCCTGGAGCCCAAAGAATAAAAGAGTAAGTGATGTGGCCTCTTTCCTGAAAACAAAATATTGCCTGACAGTTCATCATTAGTTTGCTTTGGAGGCTCTACATTCAATACCATCCATTAGTGACGTTTTGCCTCCTCCAGGAAAGTGACTGAGAAGACAGAAGGCAACTCTCATTAGGTGTCTCCTCTAATGTTATTTGACATCTTATGTGCAATACCCACAAAACTGATAGAGCTATCATTTTAAAACTACTGCAACTCTGGATTCTATATAATATTGTATACAGTAAATAGTCTAACAAATGCAATGAAATATTCAAAAATAAAACAAATGTTTCATTTTTTTCACCACTGCTCAGCAATGCCAGACAGTTTGGGACAGACCATGAGCTAGCAGAGACAGTCACGGTCCGTAGTTAGACTGGCTTCTTTTCCAATGGCATGTATTCTCATTTCCATTTTTTTCTGCCTGCAAAATGGGAACAAAAGTTTTTATCTGCAATTGCAAACAATGTAGAAATATATGAACAAAAAAATCTTGCATATCAGTTTATTCTAAGTAATGGTTGAATATAGTTACTACTGAACTACTATGGGTTCACTTTATATATACACACACCCCAATTTGAGTTTGTGGCTGTTCATACATTAGTATCCAAAGCACTTTATTATATAAAGTGTGGGGGGGAAATGGTTGTTGCAAGTCTATGCAACCATGTAAAATTAGATTAATTCCATTAAAATGATAAGGATGTCCTTTACTGAATCTTAGCGCCTCACAGGAGAGTTGGCTGCATGTGAAAGGAGGGAGGTGATCTTACACATTCCCTCTCCTAGTACTTGTTGCCACATGATGAGTTAATATTTGATTAGACAGTGCTGTATCTATGACACCTGTTCACCAGAGAGACTAGGCCAACAACTGATGTAATCTACCTTATTATATACTTAATGATAGAGGAGAAGTGCTGCCTTTTCAGCTTCCCACGTCTGCTTTTCATTTCCTCTCCTACACATTCCTCAGGGGTCATGTTCAGTGCTTTGCAAGAGCAAACAAACAACTACAAATTTTCTCTCTCTCCTCTCTGTGAGTCTCTGCAATTTGCCTGAAAAGGGGACAAAAAGTTAAAACATTTCCACTGTATTCTGTGTTTCTGGAAAGAAATCTATTTCTTGTTAATAGCTATTAATATAGATGTGATGGCTACATTTCCCTGACTACAACAGATCAGTACAGAACATACCAAAAAATGCATTGATACTAAAGCTACTCTGAGCAACTGTCCATACAATGTGAATAATCTAGAGAAATGTGGCTTTTTCTCCAGTTTCCATTTTGGATGTTTCCCTCTCATTTTAATGAGGTTACCATCTTTGCCTGAAGTAAGATTTGCCTTTGAATAGAGGAGGAAGGGAGCTGCAGCATATTTTTACTGGAATGCCAACATCTCTTTTCTATGTGTTTTTTTTAATTGGGAAAGGGAGGCCTGAGTATAAGCCAGAGTTTATCTTTCACTGCCCTGGGCTAGTCCTTCTCCTCAGTTGAGGAACAATGCTAAAAGGCTCTGATGGTTATTAGCTTTCGACAGAGATGACTGACAATTTCCAATTGCTGATCAAGAGTGGCCAAAAAACCCCACAAGCCACTGTTAAAAAGCTGTAGTCAGCCTATTTGGAAATGAAAGCAAATGGTGATTTCAGTTGTAGATGTGCTGCTGAGCTGTGTCTCCAGTCTCTTCTGTCTGGTACACACCATTTTACCTGTCAGAGTTCCCACAGACATCAACCATGCTATGATAATAGAAGGTACAGTTCAACATAACTACAGAGTGATACTTACTGAGAAGACTCCCCTGGGAAGCAGTGTCATGGCCAGTATCCACAGATACATTTCTGAATGTGGTACACAGAAACAATTCTGGACAAGGAATTTATGTGATCACATTTCGAGTCCCTGTGATTTGGTTGCCACTTTGATCCTATCTCACAAACAGGTTCACAACCAAAATTAGGCTGGAAAAAATGCTGCTATAATTATTTAGAGGAAATAGGAAGAGGGAACGTCTTCCATTGCCAGCTACTATGCCAACAAAGATAATAAAAGCTTTGGCAGAAGGCAGCACTGGGCATGCGCTAACAGTCTCCACTTTGAGCCTCTTCCAGGAACTGATGGTGAGAAATATCCACTCCGGTGCAAGACTGAGAGGTACATTTTAGAGAAAGCATACAGTTGAGTTACACCAATCTAAAAGCTGCGCAGTTACAATAATAAAAAGGTTTGATCAATGCTCTTTAAACTGTTTTACAAGGATGTTCTCCTCTGTCCAGGCCCTTTTACATGCTTATTTACTACAGTATAACCATACTTCATGGAGCTGAGATGACAAATGAAGCCTGCCATAATTCTGCATGAAATGTAACGTGTTTTGTTAGGCAAGACAGGAGCTGACAGAGCATCAAATGATCGTGTTTCATCTATAACTTTCACTCTGTCAAGTCTTGTGTCCTCTGCACGCCAATTATAATAAATATAGATGACTGCATACAGCCAGAGGAAAATGAAGGCAGCTCTCTAACATATGTAAAACCAAGATTCATACACTTGTAAATCTTTTGATTGTTTACATAAAAGCAATGTTCTGTTCTCTCTGGTTTGAAGGCAATAAGCTAGACAGGAATATATCTTTACAAACCAACACTGAAATATAAGTAACAATATTCATCTCAGAGTAACAGCCTCTTACAGGGGGTGCTGAAGACAGAGGGTGGTGTCAGCAAGCCTGGCTGGGTGAATTATCTCTACAATAGGAAGCATTTCCAAGCTGATGAGGAGTAGTAGTGATCTATCCTCCCACAGGTATTAACTCCTCAAGCAACACAACAAATGTATTATTTGCTAGAGAGAAATAAATAAAATACCCACATCTCTCTCCTTGCATTTTTTTTGGAAGGACTTCTTTCTGGCACTCTGAAGGAAGAGAATGGTTTAAAATATTAATACTTTCAGGAAATTACATTTTGAGGTTGTTCTGACTGTTCGTACATCTTTCACAAAGAACATCATGCATCTTGTTCAGCTGTTAGTGCTAAAAGTAAATTTGGATATTACATTTTATTTACAGTTGTGCTCTATAGATCCCTCCAAAATTGTAAACTCACAACACCAAGTTCATACTAAATTAACTACACTGTAACCTACTGATGGGTGGAATTATTTCCCTCTCTCCACACTCTTACCTAGTTCTGAAAACAGAGAGGCTGAATGGTTCCATGAGCCCCCTAGATACCTCTTAATAATGATTAATTACATCCCAGACCATCACTGGTTTCAGCACTAGCCTGAGCCTGATGTACATACTTAAGGACCCATACTGGCCTATCAGTGTTCTGTGTTATCTAATTCTGAATACAAAGTTCATATGAAAGATTATTTCTATATGAAGAGGCAGAAATGCAGTGGGCAGCACATCGCTGCATCGCTGCTACTACATGAACAGGAAGGGAAGCTCCACTGCAGCCTCAGGAAAAATGCTGCTGGACTCCAGAAGTTACAGCCATGACCAATCATCATCACTAGAGCAAGGGATGGCAATACTGGCACATGACAAGACACGATTTCAAATTGTCAGGGGTCTTTTGTTGTGTCAGGTACCGTATTTTCTGTCTACTGCAATCAGTGGGCACTCTGGGACCCACATACCTGGTCCTGCGTTTTATATACATAGAATAAACCAGGTTGGAAGAGACCTTCAAGATCATCGCGTCCAACCCATCAACCAATCCAACCCACCTAATCAACTAACCCGTGGCACCAAGCACCCCATCAAGTCTCCTCCTGAACACCTCCAGTGATGGTGACTCCACCACCTCCCCCAGCAGCCCATTCCAATGGGCAATCACTCTCTCTGTATAGAACTTCTTCCTACCATCCAACCTAAACATCCCCTGGCACAGCCTGAGACTGTGTCCTCTTGTTCTGGTACTGGCTGCCTGGGTGTAATGGGTTGGGGCAGATCCCCTCCCCACCACAGGCAGAAATAACGACTCAGACAAACTGATTGCAAAAGTAGTGGAGAGTTTAAATAGAGAACAGTGAGTGTGCACAAAAGGAAACATAGTGACAAGAAAGGAACCAAAGTAAACCCAGAAAGACTCCAAACCCCACCTGAGGGTGCATCCAAAACCCCCAGGGCTCCTTCTTCCCCCTCCCTCTGCTGGGCTAGTCTCAGCTGGCCAGGCCTGAGACTGCCCATCCCCCTGTGGCCTTGGGCCCAATCAGGCCCATGGCCGGGAGATCTCTCCCCCAGTTACCAAGTCTCGGAGAGGGAAGGAAAGAGGAAGTGCCAGACCCCACCGCAAAATTTATAGTGGTGCAAGGGATTATGGTAGAAATACCTAATTTCCTGAGTCCACCCACTGGGATGGACTTCTGGACACAGGAAACACCCCTGCAGCAGAGGGCACCCAGCCCAAACTACGACACTGGGAGAAGAGACCAACATTCGCCTGCCTACAACCTCTCTTCAGGTAGTTGTAGAGAGCAATAAGGTCATCCCTGAGTCGCCTCTTCTCCAGGCAAAGCAACCCCAGCTCCCTCAGTCTCTCCTCACAGGGCTTGTACGTTTGTCATAGGATCATAGAATGGTTTGGGTTGGAAGGAACCTTAACGACACATAGAATACATAGAATAAACCAGGTTGGAAGAGACCTTCAAGATCATCGCGTCCAACCCATCAACCAATCCAACCCACCTAAACAACTAACCCATGGCACCATCAAGTCTCCTCCTGAACACCTTCAATGATGGCAACTCCACCACCACATCATCTAGTTTCAACCCACCTGCCATAGGCACGGTCATCTTCCACTAGATCAGATTGTTCAAAGCTCCCTTCACCTTGGCCTTTAATGCCTCCATTGATGGAACATAGAATAGAATTCATAGAATTCATAGAATAAACCAGGTTGGAAGAGACCTTCAAGATCATCGCGTCCAACCCATCACCAATCCAACACCGCCCAAGCAACTAACCCACAGCACCAAGCACCCTGTCAAGTCTTCTCCTAAAAACCTCCAGTGATGGCGACTCCACCACCTCCCCAGGCAGCCCATTCCAATGTGCAATCACTCTTTCTGTATAGAACTTTTTTCTAACATCCAGCCTGAACCTCCCCTGGCGCAGCCTGAGACTGTGTCCTCTTGTTCTGGTACTGCTTGCCTGGGAGAAGAGACCAACATCTGTCTGTCTACAACCTCCCTTCAGGTAGTTGTAGAGAGTAATAAGGTCACCCCTGAGTCTCCTCTTCTCCAGGCTAAGCAACCCCAGCTCCCTCAGCCTCTCCTCGTAGGGCTTATGTTCCAAACCCCTCACCAACTTTGTTGCTCTTCTCTGGACTCGTTCCAGCAAGTCAACATCCTTCCTAAACTGAGGGGCCCAGAACTGGACACAGTACTCGAGGTGCGGCCTAACCAGTGCAGTGTACAGGGGCAGAATGACCTCCCTGCTCCTGCTGGCCACACTGTTCCTGATGCAGGCCAGGATGCCATTGGCCCTCTTAGCTGCCTGGGCACACTGCAGGCATTCCTCAGCTTCTCTGAATTATCTGTTTCAGTCTCATCACTCTCCGAGAAAAGATTTTTTCTTAATAGCTAATCTAAATCTACCCTCACTGAGTTTGAAACTGCTAACCCTTGTCCTCTCACTACACCCCCTGATATAGAGTCCCTCCCCATATTTCTTAGAAGCTCCATTCAAGTACTGAAATGGTGCAATAAGGTCTCCCTAGTCTTCTCTTCTCGAGGCTAAACAACCCCAACACTCACAGCCTTGTGTAGTTAGTATAGACTAGTCAAAACTTGTCAGACATGAAAGGTAGGAAAGGGATTCTCAAAAGTCAACAGCCTTCTGATTTCAGTTTTCTGAGAGCCCAGTTATGGGGATACTGTTCTCAGGATGCTTGTTTTGTACAAAAAGTAAAAATAGGGTGGAGGGAAGAGAGGGGGAAAAAAGCTGTATTTCATCAAGGAAGGTACTACTATGGAGGGGGTAAAAGATGTACTTACCTGTCAGAAGACACACAAGTTAAATGATTTGTTTCAAAATACATATTTGATTATTTTACTACATTGCATAGACTTTATTTATTTACCAAACACTGCTCCATTCCTATTTCAGAAGGAAAATTGCTGATGTCTAGAACAAGTCAGAGAAGTGAGAGAGAGAGATACTTGGGAAAACAGAGAACTGTCAGGCTGCTTTACACTTTAGTGGATTAGAGCACAAGGCACTTGTTAGTGCAAAGTTGTCACGACCATCTGACCATAAAGAGAGCAAGGGCACCACCTGCTGTCTTAGAAACATATTTATTTGAGTCAAGAAAATTTCAAGTACTGCACTCAAAACCAGTTTGTCCTACTAAACATACTGTGCTTCTTTGGGGAAGCTTTCTCCTGAACTTTAAGCTTATGCAAGACAATTAACAAATGACGTGTTCGCAGTTGCCTCTTCACACAATGAACTGCACTGTAGCAACAGTGCTGCCCATAAGTGACTGAAGATGGGATACTTAGAGAGCCCTCTGAGTTGGAAAGGGTTTCACACTTCTACTCTGGTTTAGCACATGGGCCCTTCCTCCCTCAGGGCATCAAAATTTGTTGGTCACAACATTTTCAGTCGATTTAATTGGTACTTGATAACCACCAAAAACTTGACTTATTGACTCAGCATTTTTAGCATGACAGTGGTTTAGATCGTTTTATGTGCAGGAGGTTATGGAATAAATAAGTACTACTAGGTAAGTAAAACACCAAGCTGTAGTTCAAAGACTTCTTGAAAGTAATTAAAGGAGCTTATTTCCAAAATGCTCCTAGTTGAAAAAACACAGGTTAGCCCACACCCACTGAAAGGAGCAGTGACTTCACTAGCAAAAGGAACTGTTTCATTATGCATGGGTTTGATTTAAATGTACATGCAGGACTTTATAAATCCAACTGCCATGCAGTTCTGAGACAATTCAAACCAAGCAAATTAAATCCTCATTTGACCGCAACGAATGTCTGCTTAACTATTCCAAGCTGCCACAAGGAATCACCCTATAGTCTTCTCCTCTTATTCTGAATAGCAAGTGGCAGTTTGGAAAAACCTGAATCAGGCTGAAGAGACGTAACCAGACTCTTGCATTTTATAGGCTGACTTTTGTGAGCACTGTTTATTTATAAATAAAATTACTATCTGTCAAAACTTCCATGACAGTTAAGAACCAGCGCTAAAGGAAATGGAGAGTTTCCATCCAGGGGCCCTCATCCACTGTCCTCAGGGAACTTAAGTAAAAGTTCAGAATGGCAGTAGCAGCAGCAGCCTCTTCACAAATGTGGCAAAACAACAAGAAACATTAAGAAATTGTGTGCTTTTGCCAAGGGTAAAGATATCATGGCCCATTTCCTTTTCAGACGACGAGACTCAAGCTTCAGCTTGCCCCCTTCAAGCAAAATTATGGCACTTGAATTTGTATCCTGTATAATTCAGTTCTGATTTGTGCATGAAAAATTCAAGGCAAGAGTGAAAAACATGTATAACTTGATTGCTACCCATGAGTCATCAAACATATTCCAGTAATACATGCATAACCCACGTTCTGTCTATCATTACCAGTCCTTACAAGGTACCAATAGAGGTGTCAACACTGTATCCTCTTTCCCCTTGTTGAAGATGCTTTGTACATCTAAAAGATGTGCAAAACAAAAATAATCTAAGATTGCATCAAGCTTGTGCATTTATTGGTGGCTGGTTAAAAAAATTAATTCATTGCTGTAAATGAATGCTAATAACAAATTAGTAAAATCTTTTCTTGGTTTTTTTTTTCTTTTTTTACACAAATAGTTTTATTACAAACTTGAATTCTTAAGAAATACACATGTAAGAAATTACACAAAGGCCTTGCCATGGTATTTGCATGGTAAAAGTCTGTAAAACACTTCTAGGCACAAATGTGCTCAAACAATGGTATCGTTGCATAGAAATTCTTTAGAAATATCTGAGAGGCCACTTTGAAGAATTTTTTTTTTTGGTTTTTGGTACAATATTAACAACATTAAGGCCTTATACTTTTCAAAATCAAGTCATTCAGTGTGTAAGTAGTGTTTAAAACCCTGAAAAATATTAAATACACAATAAGACTAGAAGCTCAAAGCAGGATTTACTATAATAAACACAAATAGCTATTAACCTGGATTCAGTCTCCGCAGCTTCAGCATTGAAATGGCCTACATAAAATGAACATTTCACATCAGATTTTGGCATTTAACGTGGAATTTAGGACACTGGAAAGAAGAAAACTTCTGTAAGCTTCTTTTTGAAATTATAAACTCGGAGCTTGATTTGCCCGATGATTGATATCTATATAAATTACTAAAATATTTATATATAATATTTTTTTCTTGACCATTGCTGGATCATTCTTTATTCCACAGGAAAGTTTGTTCTACTACACGAAGAAGCTGCATAGTACCAACATAGCAGAAACACTTCCTTGCCTATTTGGGAAATCAATTTGGCAATGTCTTCCAGATGTAGTCCCATTAAAAGCGATAGCACTAAAGACTACAAACAGAAGCAAAGGTTTGCAGGATGGCACTCTATGTTGTGAAGAAGATGGTTCTCTGTTGCTTAACCACAGTCTGTAATCCCAAAACTCCTTTTTTTTTTTTTTACATTAGCATTGCTTTGTACAGGAACAATAAGTACATACCCAAGAGTCTGGGATTTTGAGACACCTAGATAACAGTAACAACAAACTTATCTGGGGGAAAAAAAAATGAATCTAAATATATAATACAAGGATGAGAAAGGGGGGTCAAACAGTATAAGGCAGAACTGCATGCCTCCTAGCACCTTTGCATTTTTTTTTCTGGATAAACGCTGACTTTTTTGTTCTATCAGTGCATTGCATTTATATAAAAATACATACATTTTGATCAAAAGTGCCACTTGGCATGTCAACATTTGAAGCTTATCTTTGTTGTCTCTTTTCTTCTTCAGCAAGGACAGGGCCAGTAAAGCAGTGTGTGTTAGTTATGCAAGTTCCTAAAAGGCACTTTACTGTTTTCATATTGGACAACAATGAGGTACATATATGTCTAGGCTTCATTGCTGTCAAACGAATAGCACCATATTGTGTGAAATTAGTTGAAATTCAAAAGTCATTATGTTTTTCTCATACAGACTTGACAACGGCTAACGTTTGAGCGTAGATCCCCTGCTTTCAAAGTGGAGGGAGTTGGTTTCCTATTTAAAAAAAAAAAAAGAAAGAAAGAAAGAAAAAAGAAACAGAAGTAATGAAAACACCCACTGACAATTGTTGATGTCAACAGTTGGTTTTCAGGCTTGTAGTTGACAGCGCAAATTTTGCATGCGGCCAAATGCCTCTTTAAGCTGTGCTGAATCAAGGAGGTGGCCCTAAGTTCTCCCACATACATTCACCTTCAAAGTTTGACCACGAGCTATCACAAGATTAGTTTTAAATATTCCATTACATCAAAATTCAATTCTGTCACAAGGCTGAACGCTTCTTTAACCAGAACACACTACCTGTTGAATCAACAGTTTGAAAACATGCTGGAATTAGGGTAGTAAGAAAACCATTAATGCAAAAAGACTGAAGATGTTTGACCATTCATGACTTTCTGCTAACTCTCATGACTTCTCAGAAAAATGAAAAGCCAGTGAAGGAAATCATGTGATGTAGTACAGAAAGACAAATCAAAGCCATTAGTCTGTAAGCTATCACAAGGAATTACTCCTTGCAACCGTAAATGAAGATCTTAGATAAAAGCGTGCTTAGATTTAACACCTTTCTCTAGAAAGGATTAAGAGTTTATAGGAAACTGAAGTGTATTTTTGAATTATCATAGTAGGGCAGACATCCTGATCTGGATTATTTTATTAATTCAAGAGACAGTTTGTAGCCAGAAAGGGGAATGGAGTTTATGTGTCTCGGGGCAGGACTTAATGAATACAAACAACTAAAGCACTGACTCCTCTAAATTTTCCTCTGATCAGCTTTCCTCTTTCCTAGGGAGCCAGTGCTTACACCAGCACTGGAAAATGGGCTCTTTCAGTAGTAGCTTTTCTGGTTGACAGGATTATCACAGCCCCAGTGATAATCAGTCCCAGTGCTGAATTGTTCTGCCTACTTAGGTGACAACTATCTCACAGAGAGTCAAAAGTGGCTAAACAGCCTGCTTCATTCTGACTGAGACAGGCTAGGGAGCATTCACAGATCTAGATGACACAAAAAGATGAAGGCTACCAGACTACAAGTACCAGGAGTGGCAGCCTGGACCACAGTGGAAGAAGATGTCTGCCTGTACTTCAAAGGAATGTCTGCTAATCAGGTAAGCTATGCAGACCTGGGAACTGGTCTTTATGACAACGTATTATTAAAATTCATATGGAACAAATTAGACTGTGTTGAGAAATACTTATGTGCAGGAGACCAGAACAAAGCCCACTATCACTTAATTCCTGAAATTAGAACCTCAGCAGCACTGAAGAAATGCCTAAGGCCTCTGTCTTCAGCTGCATTTTATTCAGACATGCTTCCTCCAACATTAGGGAAGGTAAATAATTGTTCAACTCACTCAGTTCACCACCTGCACTAATTTCAAGTGCTTCTATTATGTGCTAACATATACCAGGGGGAATGTTACATTCTAACTTAATTTCAATCAGTATGTCAGCCTATGCCAGTTACAACTCAGTGAATACAATCAAATATAGTGGAAATGCAAACATTGTTAAGATTATTCTGAAAAGCAAAATACTAGGTACAAATGACACATTGTAAACACTAACAGAAGAGACATTCACTAATTCCCCCAAAGCTATTATATTTTCTTCTTTTTGTTACAAAAATAATTAACTGCATATACTTAACCAGGCTGGGGCACAGCCAATACTTGAACCATGTATTACATTCAAACAATACTTCTCTTATTCAGTGACAAGACTTGACTGAGTCTTAACTACTACTGATAAATAAATCATGAACTTACTTGAACATCTCATTCCTCTCTATAGTGGCAAGCCAGAAGCTGTAAGCATTTGCATAATAATTGCAGGTGCCCCGACCATGGCATTCAATGAAGGGAGCACTTCGAAACTCCTCTAGGCAGGAACCAGGAGACGCCAGGGCCTGGCCAGAACCCTCCGCACCAGCACTGGTGTGCTAGAAAAATGCAAACCCATCGGTCAGAGAGAGAGACTCTGTGCCCTTTCTGCCATAACACCTATTTACTCTCTTGCATAAATATTTCTTCACATTCCTCTCCTTGTCCTCTGTTGTGCCCATCTGCTGTTTTGCCCCTTAGCTCAAGGAGGAGCAAAGAAAGTGGAGTGGAAGGTCTCCAGCAGTGGCACTAGGTTCTCTTGCTTAATGGCAGCACAAGAGAGCAGCAACACCAGCTGCAGGGCAGCTGTTTGCACATAAATCCTTCAGGACAGTAGGACCCAAGCTATCTCTCTGTGAGCAACAGGCCATGGCCAGCTCAACCCAATTCTTGCCCCACACCATAGTGGCATCTCTCCCTCTAGTGCTGATAGCTCTAGATCCATGCTGCTTCTCAGACCATGCCCAGACCTTGCCTGGGCAAGCGGCTGTTGATGTAAGTGGTGAATATGACAGGAAGCACATTAGTAACTAACCACTACAGCAGACTCCAGAGTGGCTCTTCCAGGCTACTCCTTAGTTCTATTTATGTCACTAGCACATAAAGCTGAAGAAACTAGGAAAAAAAAGGTCAGAAATACCATTTGAAAACTGCAGGTTTATTCATGTAAAATGGAAAGAGGACAGGTACTGATATGCTACCACTGTAGGAAGCTACTGCAACATAGATGCAGAAGGACAATGGAAAATTATGCTTATTTTCTCATTTATTCAGCAAGCTGTGTGCATTTCTTCAAAAGTGAACTAATAATTGCTATTGCATTGTTTTCATTTAGTAATTAGCCAGAATCTTTTTGAAGTCACCAGAAAGGGTAGAGGTCTAATGCCCTCCTAAGACCTAAAGCAGCATAGTCAGGTATTAACTTTCCCAGAGCGGAGCTTAGATCAGACACCTGAAACAAATGCTTTTCTCAGCTCAGGTTGTGCACCAACCCACTTACCATGACAAAAGAGTAACCAATCCAAAGCGAACTCCAGCCTTCAGGACACTGTGGTATTTGAATTGTTTGACTGTGAACAGCTATTACCATAGCAGGAGCTTCACACACAGAGCATCTAGAAAGATCAAGACATGAATAAACTACGTGTACTTGGTGAATAATACTTCTCTTTTTCCAAAAGTTATTTCCTTTAAGGAATCTTGAATTAGAAAATGTGACCTTCAAAAACAAAGGAAAATCAATATGTTTCCTTTAGAACAACAAAAAACCCCAACCAACCAACCAAAAAAACCCACAACAGGTCGTCCGTGTCCCTCCCCCCCCCCCCCCCCCCCCCCCCCCATTTATTTAGGGACAGCTTAACTATTAAGTCTTACTCCTCTATGGAACCAAAGAAAGCAGATTTTTTATCTGAATATTTAAATGTATTTGTCTTTTTCTAGCCCCATTTGTACTGTAATTTCTAAAAAAAGCTCATGTCATGAACATGAGAGGCAAATAGCCAAACACTGTGACACAGACTACTTGAAGGTGGTCTGCTGTGACCAGAGACAAGTAACAGCAATTCATCATCCTAAACATAGCCCTGAGAGACTTTCAGAGAGAAAGCTATCCCTCTGGAAAATATCTTATAAAGGTAATCACTGCTAATATAATCCAATGCACTCTTCTCTATGCATTTTCCTTCAAAATGGCTTTTATTTATATTTGTGGGTCTTCATATTCTGTAAGGGATTTCTAACAAAGTAACCTGAACAATGAACTTGAAAGCAACTCTTCAGAAAGCTATGCAGCACCTATGCATTCTCTTTTATTTTTGGGTAAATTTATTGTGTTTCAGAACCACTGCATAGTCCAATGACCAACCATGTCTTCACAGGAGAATCATTAAAAAATAGTTGGACTGGAATTCTAATACAGGAGCTGTTCATAGCAAATTTGGTAGATATAATCCATTTTTTCTTGTACAACTCCTAAATTGCATTTAGCAGTGATGAAAATGATTCAAAAAAGCTAGTTAGAACTAAACTCTGATTTCTATCATCAGAGCAGTGAAAAGAATCAAGTGCAAAATGGATTAAGTTGGATTCTGAAAAATGCATAGAAGCAAAGAAATTCAGAATGAAAGCCCTCTATTTCTGACTTGTGAAGACTGCTTTCATGTGTACTGCCTTCATCTCTATTGCAGAACAAGACAGTTATTTTAAGAAACACATCAGTGAAAGAGTAAGTTAAAAGAAGAACATAAAGCTGCCTCTATTCTTGGAGTTGTGCTTTGCTTCAAGAGATTTCTGGTATTTCAGCCTTACACAAAAAGAAGTCCCATGATCCGAGGCAGCAAGTGAACTTCTACACCTTTTCAACTTTTGGACAGGGAAAACTGTTGGTTTAAAAGTCTCAACTAATAAAATAAATTGAAAGAACAATCTTCTCAGATTCATTGCTGGTTTGCCAAAACTAAAAAAAAAAGGATGTATTACAATGATCTCACTCTGTTATGTCTAAAAGGAGAAAAACCCACATATGTAAATATATGTATTTAAATATGCACATGTGCACTTCCATGGTGCAGAAACTACTATATATGCATAAGGCAAAACCTTGTCATGCACCTGCTCAAGCAAGAGTTTCAAAAGTGGTTGTTAAAGGTTATTTTTGCACACCTGATTAGGGGTGGCATAGAAGGAGCATGAACTTAAAGACCGATCATTTGAATTTCTCTGACAGCCCCTTCTATTCACATCTAATGAAGAACCACAAAAGTAAGAACCAACAAAAAAATATAGATCAGGAAGAGCTGACAGATTAGAAGCAATGACAAGAATCATAGTAATGCCTGTATCTAATGATTATGTTGTGTTATTTAAGTTGCCTTTTCAGATTCTTATCTAATGAGAGCAGTAGAGTTCACCACATTCTTGCTCACAATTCTGCCTTCAGCACTGGACATAGTATGGCAAGATGGTTCTTGCTAATGGCCTTAAAATTTAAAATGGACCAAAAGTTCAGTATTCTGGATTGATGCAGAACAGTTAGAGCTGGTAAGTGCCACACTTTATGTTAGCTGAGAATCTGGAGTTATTAAGAAATCAGTTCTGCGATTGTGCCCTTCGATTGTGCCCTTGTATTCAAGCAGTATGTTCAAAACAATGGAAGAAACCCGGCAGTCAACTGTACAATAAATAATGCTACCATTTTCAAACAAAAGGAAACTGAGCTTCTAAAATTCTTCTAGTTAAGGCTAGTAAAAAGTAAACAAAACAAAACAACCAAAAACACAACAGAAGAATTGTTCTGGACAAGAATTGTGAGTAAATTCAAAACTTTCTCTCCTTCAAAGTACATCGTTTGGGTCCCCCCCCATATGAATTTATTTTTGATCAAAGCCCAAACTGAAAACATTCACACATGGAAACATTTCATCAGAAGAACTCAAAGTCTATATTTAAAAGCAGAAAATAAAATTAAAAAAAACCCAAAACACAACAACACGAAAAAGCCCAACAAATAACAACGAAATACATACTCAAAGTCTTTCCCAAACAAAACCAAAAGAAAAAGAAAAGAAAAAGTGTACCATACTAATTTTTCACATCCTTATTCGTTTTACAAACACAGCAGAGTGGAAACCATACCTGCTGATGAATGGTCTGATATTATCACCAGTGATAGGAGCCATACTCATTGGCATGGGTTCAGGAGTCGAGAGCCAGTAGGAATAGTCGTTCCTTGATGCAAAGTTACACACGTTGTTGATATTGCAGAATAAGAAAGGCATGGTACTAAATTTACGAAGACAGCTTCCTGCCGTGCCTGAAATGTTAAGTGAAAGGTTAATTGCTAATCCACTTTTGTTAAGCCCTTGCCAACAACCAAACATACTACCAGAAACAGCTATAAAGCAGATGACACTTGCTCTGGGAGGCCCAGTTGTCTCAGAGGATGTTTCCTAGCTCCATAAGGAAGCAAAAGGGCAATGAATGAGTCTTGCCTATTATGGAATAACTTAGGTGGGAATAGATGTCTAGAAGCCATTTATCCTAACCTTCTGGTGGCTAGATCAGGTTACTTGTGCCCATAGCTAGCTGAGTTTTGCATATCTCCAAAGATAGAGATTCAACAGTCTCTCTGAGGTCCTATCCCAGTGCCTGAGCATCAGCATGGTAAAAAAGCTTTTCTTTATGTTTAACTGCACTATATGTTATACTTGTCTCTACTGATTCTTCTGTCACTTCTGAGGGGAGTTTGGCTTCAGACAGCAATAAACACCTCCCCTAACTTTCTGTTGAGGCTGAGAAAATCCAGTTCCACCAGACTGTCCAGATGCCACTAGCCATCTCAGTAGCTGTTGCATTCACTGCGGTATAGCAACATCTTCCTTGTTCTGGGAGACCCAGGTCTGGGCACAATATACCAACTGTAGTCTCACAACTACCAAAATGAGACTCTTCCCTCTATCTGCTGGTTGCATTTTTGCCAAGAAAGCCCAATAGGTTGGGCAATGTAGAATGGGGTAGTTGCAAGGGCACACAGTCACCTCCCGTTCATTGCTGCTCACCAGGAGTGCCAGGTCCTTTTCTGCAAAGCAGCTTCCTAGTAGCTTATACTGCTGCTACTGGAAATATGTCAGTCCATCACTTGTTCTGTTGCATGAGGTTATTTCACTTTAGATGTACCCCTTTGTATTTGCCTTTACTGAACTACTTCAGGTTCTTCTCAGCTCTTTTCTAAGCTTGGCCAAGTCCCTCTGAACAGCAGCTGTGTCTACTAGGGAATCAACCATTTCTCCCAGTCTGGCATCACTCACAGTCTTGCTGAGAGTACACTCTATCCTATCACCCAAGCCACTCATAAACTAATTAAACAGATTTGGCCTAGTACTACTTCCTGAGGGACATGCCTAATCAACAATCACAAGTCAGACCATACATCTAATCACATCCCCCAAAGCCCAATGCACCCACCAAATTTCCACTCAGCTTATCATCTGCTTAGCCAGCCGGTATCGCACTGATCTGACTGCAAAGATACTAAGGATGACGATGCCAAAGGTTTTGATAATGACTTCCTTAAATAAACTGACACTGTTTTCACTCTACAACAAACCATTACTTGTACCAATCTAGAAGGCATCATAAAGCACCAGCTAGCCAAGAATAATTAACAGAGGCTTGTTTAATACAGTTCTACAAATGAAGGAAACAATGGGTTTATAATGAATTCTAATTTGTGTTCTACTTACCCAGATCTTGGCCATGTGCTCTTTCATTGCCTTGTACATAAAGCAAGGAGTAGCCATGGTAAATCAGCCTTGTTCCAAATGGACATGACGGTTCTTCAGTGGTTTGACTGTGTCTGGTAACAAGGAAGCCATGAGCAACAGATGGTGCACCTGGTGGGCCCATAGCCCCAGGCAAACCTTCAGGGCCAGGTGGACCAGGGAATCCTCTGGGCCCTACAACACAGAGAATCTCCTTGTATTTCTACAGACAGCAGCACTCCAGCTACGTAACTCAAGTGAAATTAGATACATCAACATCTGATCTCCTGTTATTTTTTCCAGGAAGGAATCAAGTCTTTGAAGAACTCAAAGGCTTACCTGGAGGACCATAAGGGCCAGCTTCTCCTTTTTGCCCAGGTTTGCCATCAAACCCTGGACTACCAGGTGGTCCAGGTACACCTGAGGGTCCTGTCACCCCTGTTGAAAAACAAGGAATAGTTATTACTGGCTATTACTTAATTTTAATTCTGACTTTTTGGCTTGTAATACAGTACAGCACAGGCACAACTCAGCATAAACTAAACTTCTGCAGATTCAGAGCATCTATTTCAATACCTAGAGCACATATGTGGGTTACTGCAGTTGAAGTGATTATAGTATAGAAGATAAGAGAACTAAGCAGGTGTGCTTCTAAAATGTCTAATATTCACCTGGAATATGAAAAGGAAGGGCAGCAATCTCTTCCCTCTCTGTTTATCATATGACTCAATCAAAAATAGACCATAAAGCAGTAGGGTCATGAACAGGGGGGAAAAATTCTAGTCTACCATCAGTCTATTTTCACATTATTTAAATTGTATTTCTACTGGAAAGTTAGAAACACTCACCTTGCTGTCCTTTGGGACCCGGAAGTCCTGGGAATCCTTTAAGACCAACTGGTCCTACAGGGCCAGGTAAGCCAGGATCACCTTTAACAAGTTGAAAATCACCTGGTGGGCCTGGTGGGCCTTGTAAACCTGTCAGAGTTAACAGAGGAAACCAACACATATTTAGTATTGCACAATTTAAAAAAAATAATTTAAAAAAACCCAAGGAAACAATGTTACCTTGTATTGTCATTTATATACTTGGAGAACAGAGGGAGTCTATAGCTACAGGGTATCAATGCATCTGAGACATGCTACACGCGCTGAGAAGGGTCATACCTGTCAAGAAGCTAAACTGTGATCGTTTGAGGCTGTGCCTTTAAGGAAGGGGCACACTGGCTAAATGTTTATAAAATATTTTGTATTCTAAACTAATTTCATTGGCTAAGTAAGGGGGAGAGGTGAGATTGTTAGTCCCAGCACAGCTGGAACTTTCTCTCAGTTCTTCTTCCTTCGCTGTCCCTTTCAGCTGGACTGCTTCTGGGCTTCTTGCCAAGAGATAAGAACTAACTAACTTCCTGTGCTTAGGCCTCTGTCTGCTATGCTAACTCTCCTTTTTTCTCTTTTTCTACCTCTTTGGGGGGAGAAGGGAGGTAGGGGGGGTGAAGGGGGCACAGGGGAAAGCCCCCTCTGTTGGGGGTCTGGTTTCTGGTTGAGTTCATTTGCTGTATATTCCTGTATATATTGTAAAATCCCTGTATTTGTGGTGTTACATGTAATCTGCTTCCTATACATGCTTGTAAATACATAGTCTGCTTTTCTAATTGTTGAGTTAGCCACGGTTTCTTTCTCAGTGGGGGAGGGAAAGCGGAGCCTTTCCTTTCAACCCACCACATAAACCTAGAGTTGACTCAGGGTAGAAGACAGCAGGTTCCAGCCATAATAGAAGAAATAGCCTGGACTGGGCCTCTACCTCTGACAAGCCTCTGGTAACACCTACATAGCTACACATAGTGCTGCTAAAAACCATATTGCTACCTCCTATATTCCCATCTCCCACCAGGCCCACAGGTGTAGCTCAGACCAGAAGCACTGCAACCAGAAGGTGCAAACAGGGAGCAGCACCTGTTGGGGGTTTGTGCAGAAGTTTGCTCAGAAGCAATGCACGCTCTGTGGTTGTCACGCTGCTGCCTGCTCTGCTCACCAGCAGGCTTAGGCAGCAGCCCCAGTGGTCACAACAACTAAATGATGTCTATCCAGAAGCTTGACATCTCCATTAGAAGGATCACACCTTTCAAAAGAATTACCATTGTCTAAGTGACTTTTTTTTTTTTTTTAAACAAGCTGTAACTGTGACCTGCTGAAAGAAAATGGCATACACCACTGGAACTGTAAGGATGAAACCCAAATGGAAGGACTACAGCCTTTCTGTGTGGACGTCTCCACCCAAACAGACCTCCAAAGGACTCAAACAGATTTCCAGACCTTAGGCTGGATGAACTTCCCTCAGTAAGTTTGTGGATGATAACAAGCTGAGTGGTGTAGTTAATTGTTAGAGGGAAAGGATGGCATCCACAGGGACCTTGGCATGCTTAAGTGGACCACTGTGAATGACATCAAGTTCAAGTTCAAGGTCCTGCACCTTGGTCAGGGCAATCCTCAATATCAGTATAGATGAATGGATTGAGAGCAGACCTGCAGAGAAGGACTTGGGGATACAGATAGCTGAAAAATTGCATAGGAACCAGCAAGACATATTCTGGACCACATGAAAAATAGTGTGGCCAGCATGAAAAGGATTAGAGGGCTAGAAAACATCTCCTGTGAAAAAAAGGCTGAGATAGCTAGGGTTGTTCAGCCTGGAGGAGAGAAGGCTCCAGGGAGACCATATTGTCCCCTTACGTTAATTAAAAGAGGCTTATAAGAAAGATGGAGACTTTTTACCAAGGCCTGTGGTGATAGGACAAGAGGCAATGATTTATTTATATTTTTTTTAAAGGGTAGATTTAGATTAGACCTTTACAGTGAGGGTGGTGAGACACAGGAACAGGTTGCCCAGAGAAGCTGTGGATTCCCCATCCTTGGAAATGCTTGAAGCTGGATGA